>NW_026526666.1:55325588-56716213 GCF_024362965.1 Panthera pardus
TGTTTCCCAAATAGCATTGCCAAGCAATATAATAGTAGCTAAAATATATTTAAATCTTATTATGTTCTGGACAGTGTACTCAGCTTTTACATCATTATTTAACCTAATATACAATCTTCTGAGATGGGTGCTATTATTGTTCCATTGTATAGATAAGGAAACAGAGGTTTAAAAGTGGTAAAGTAACTTTCCAAAGAATTTCTTTTTTTTATTAAGTGTTTTTATTTATTTATTTTGGGAGAGAGAGTGCACACATGCATGCAAGTTGGGGAGGGGCAGAGAGAAAGGGAGAGAGAGAATCCCAAGCCAGCTCTACACTATCAGCACTCAGCCTGATGCAGGTCTTGAACTCACGAACTGTGAGATCATGACCTGAGCCAAAATCAAGAGTCAGACATTTGACTGAGCCACCCAGGTGACCCTCCAAAGAATTTCTAGGTGCCAGAAGGCACATTAGAACTCAGGCAGGCCTATTTGACTCTTAATGTATTTAAACTTGGGGCAAATCCTTGTCCATCCCTGACCCCATTTTTGCAAGAATTTAAAATGTAATGTTTAAATGTTTTAGATATTTGGGGTGTTCTCCTTCTTGGTCCCTGTGTCTCTCCTTTGTTCAATTTTAAACAATAGTCAAGGCTCCATGCTGATGTTACATAAAGCATTAGCATAAGACATTGTTCCAGGTGCTTTCCTTTGCTACATGACCAGCCTCACAACATTCCAGGGAGTCAGTAGTGTTTTCCTTTACAGATAGGGAATGGAGGCACAAGCTGGTGAAGGGACTTGCTCAGGTCCCACTGCCTGTTAGTGATGGAACCAGGACAAGAGAGCAGATTGCTCAGTTCCCATGTCAGGTGTTTCCATGTTCCTTCTCATGAGAGGGGTGATGGAATAGTAAGAGCCCAAACGTGTCCAGCTAAATCTTACACATTTAAAAAAAGTATACTTCAAATTTATTGAGCATGAAGCATTTCTAGGGACTTCAGGGGGTTTTCACTTGTTTTAACTTTCTTAATAAAGATATTTTGAACAAATAATACAGCCCATTAATGCTTATTCATACATGCCTAGCACATAGTAGGTGCTCAGTATGTGTTCAGTGAAGTAAAAGTTTCAGGCTCTTGGGGCACCTGGGTGGCTCAGTCAGTTGAGCGTCCAACTTCGGCTTAGGTCATGATCTTATCATACGTGAGTTCAAGCCCCGCGTCGGACTCTGTGCTGACAGCTCCAAGCCTGGAGCCTGGTTCAGATTCTGTGTCTCCCTCTCTCTCTGCCCCTCCCCCCCTCATGCTCTGTCTCTCTCTATATCAAAAATAAATAAACATTAAAAAAGTTTCAGGCTCTCAGAAGACACTGTTACTCTTCATTTGTTCGGGCGGGGGGGGGGGGGGGGGGGGGGCGGGCGGAGTGGGAAGAGTACCCAGGATGTTTCCAAATCTATAAAAAAATCTTAAAATGTGATGCAGGTGGAAGAAACACCTACTTTGTATTAACCTAGCCTAGTACTGGTTTGTTAACCTTAAAGTAACTTCAACTGGGAAAAACAGGCAACAGGAGAGAACATAAAACATACAGGTTTGGAATGGCAAATCCTAGCAAAAATGGGGCCCCTGCTCCTATCTTCCATCGCTTCACCATGGCAGGCATTGCTAATAGATCATGGCACAATTTCCTGCTGATCCTGGACAGAACCTCAGGTCCCCAAACACTGCTCCAGGCAACTACCGCTAATCTATCAGAATTGACATTCACACTGAAATCTATTTGTCATCCCTGATAGACTTAAAGCCTTTTTCTCTGCAGCCTAAAGGGACCAGAGAATCAGCTCAAGCTGTTTGTTCATCTCTTTGACTTGGCCTCTTACAAGAATAGGAGGGGCATAATCTACAATGCTCTTTTGGGGGACCATTCTGATTTTGTTCAAACTTTATTAAGAAGCTGTTGGCCTGAATTGTAGAATCTCTGAATGGGTTACAATGTAAGGCTATGAAATCTTTTTGCTACCTTTACAAATAAGCTAGATTCCTATTGGTCCAGAATTATTGGGCATGACCCTGCCTATGGAAAGGATTGAAAGAAAATAACTTCTAGAGATCATCTCTGGTCCTAATACTGAATTTTCTCCTCAGCCAGAGTTAATGACAGCATCTCTGAAACGAATGTATGTCTGTTCAAAGGTTCAAAGAAACCTCTAGCTCAAAAATGTTACGACAGAAATTGGAAAAATTCTTTCATCTACAATTAAGGAATATCATGTGCATTTAAAAATATTTTCCAAAATACATATTTGTAGCATATTAGAAATTTTCAAACAGAACCTTTTTAGTAACCATAAACTGTATAACCTTTGATATGATCCCACACTTAAAGCCCTTATAAAATACCATAATACAGTTTACCCCTAGAACTTATCAGCTGATTAAAATTAAATCAAGGAGCGCCTGGGTGGCTCAGTCAGTTAAGCGTCCAACTTTGGCTCAGGTCGTGATCTCGTGGTTTGTGAGTTCAAACCCCGCATCAGGCTCTGTGCTGACAGCTCAGAGCCTGGAGCCTGCTTCAGATTCTGTGCCTCTCCATCTCTCGGCCCCTCCCCTGCTCATGCTCTGTGTCTCTCTGTCTCTCAATAATAAATAAATGTTAAAAAAAATTTTTAAAAACTAAATTAAATCAAAATCATATTCTAAAGAAAGTTAAAAGGACAGTAAAATCATATGATAGTTAAACCCTGTCTTGATTTCATGCAGTGCTGATTTTAAATACAATTATTCATGATTCTGAATTCATCAAAATTTCCTGAGCAGGTGTATACATAACAAAAGATGTTTTAATTAAAGCTATTGGCCAAAAAATGAACAAATCAGGAGACTATAGATGCTGGAGAGGATGTGGAGAAACGGGAACCCTCTTGCACTGTTGGTGGGAATGCAAATTGGTGCAGCCACTCTGGAAAACAGTGTGGAGGTTCCTCAAAAAATTAAAAATAGACCTACCCTATGACCCAGCAATAGCACTGCTAGGAATTTACCCAAGGGATACAGGAGTACTGATGCATAGGGGCACTTGTACCCCAATGTTTACAGCAGCACTCTCAACAATAGCCAAATTATGGAAAGAGCCTAAATGTCCAGCAACTGATGAATGGATAAAGAAATTGTGGTTTATATACACAATGGAGTACTACGTGGCAATGAGAAAGAATAAAATATGGCCCTTTGTAGCAACATGGATGGAACTGGAGAGTGTTATGCTAAGTGAAATAAGCCATACAGAGAAAGATATCATATGGTTTCACTCTTATGTGGATCCTGAGAAACTTAACAGAAACCCATGGGGGAGGGGAAGGAAGAAAAAAAAAAGAGGTTAGAGTGGAAGAGAGCCAAAGCATAAGAGACTCTTAAAAACTGAGAACAAACTGAGGGTTGATGGGAGTGGGAGGGAGGGGAGGGTGGGTGATGGGTATTGAGGAGGGCACCTTTTGGGATGAGCACTGGGTGTTGTATCAAAACCAGTTTGACAATAAACTTCATATATTGAAAATAAATAAATAAAACTATTGGCCAATATAAGCAGAGCTCTACGCTAAAAGCTTGACTTGGAATGGTAGCAAATTAACATAAGATGCCATCTAATAAGAGGAAAAGCATCCTAGAGGTTGTTGTCCAAAAGAGGGGCCTGAAGAATTTAACTGATCCATATCAATTAGTACAGGATGTCACTGTTACTCCATTTATGGTGACTGCCACCTTATGCAGTTCCAATATTGAAACCAAGTGAGAAAGATGTACTCCTGTGGTAGAACTTAATCTATGGCAGAAAACCTTCATCAGAGGGGGAAAAAAGGAAGTAACAGCTGTTTTGTTTTTTAAATACCATACCCATATCTCATAAACTCCCTAGAATGTTAATAATCTCTGTGAACCCCAAGAAAGAAAAAAATTGTACTTAGATATAAGTTATAGTAGGCATAAATCGAAAGTTTATGAGGCCAAATATGTATCAGTAATATGTTCCATTTTTGAATGTTTACTTTGTGCCAGGAACTTTTCTAAGCAATTTTTACATATTAATCCACATTACAATCCTGTGAGGTCAGTGCCCCATTTTACAGAGAAAGCAGCGTAGGCCCAAAGAGATCACAGCCTGCCCAAAGAAAGTAAGTGGCAGAGTAGGGATTTGAAGCTCATAGTCTTCATCATCATGTTGTATCTCTTAATATATTTACAGATTTTTATTTTGTTCTGTTTGGGAAAGGAAAATGATTGGAACCATGATTTCTTCCTCTGCCTTTAAGTTGGGACGGAAGGAAATTTTCCATAGTAGTCATGTAAAACAGACTAAACAATTGGATAATACTGGTTTTCACAGATTTAAATCAAATATGGGACTAAGCCATCCAAATGTCATTTTGGAGACTGCATATATAGAATCTAGTTTTAAAAGAAATCGATTACATTTTTTGATGTCTGAAGTGAGGCATGCTAGCAGTGCAGGTGATAAGAAGCCTTACACAATTATTTTGAGGTTGGCACAAAAAATGTACAGTCCTATTATAGGAAAAAACACATAAAAAACAAATGATGTTGAAAACCTAGGAGGTCAAGTGCAAGGATCTGATCGTCACCACTTCTTGTATGCTTGCAGAATCATTCTCCTTAGATATCTTTACATTGCATTGTTGCTCTTTTATCTAACTTGTACCTGCTGGAATTTTTTTTGGTTGTTGTTGTTGTTTGTTTTTTGTTTTTGCCAAAAACCAATGCATTGACATTTGACTAAATGTGGCACTGTGAAGTTTTTCTAATGAAAATTCTCATGTGCGTGCACACGCGCGCGCGCACACACACACACACACACACACACACACACACACATCCCAGACAGGTATGGATCTCTACCATGAGAATTACCTGTTTATGTGGTTGGTTTACATATTATTAAACCACCCATCTGATCTCTAATGGCAGCCCTGCTGACACTGTCTGACCCAGTTTGACAATCTGGATAGAAATTGTAGGGTTGGCTGTTCAATGGCTGTGACTTTTAACAGCACTGCTTTTGGGCCTCAAATCAATTCTCTCTGTTTACAGACCATTTCACAGCCCTTTACCTGCAACATCACTTGTGTCAGTCCCATAAATACTTTGGTGTATATAATGCTTGAATTAGCATAATGGTTTAGGCCCTAAGCTCTTAGCCCAAAGAAGGACACGTCAACATGTTCTCTTCACTTAAGCAATTAAGAGCCATTATGCTGCTTCAGTGGAAATATCATCAAGGTTAAAGACAATCCCAAACAGCCCTCTCACCTTTTTATTCTAAGTCTAATAAATGAGGCATAGAAATTGAAATGTTAGTAAACAGTCCTACTTGCAAGCTCTTTTTGGATCATGCTTAATCAGACCCCCATTCACCAGACATTTATAACATTCAGAAATGTGTACATTGAATTGTTCATGTAATGCAAGAAAATAGAGCTTGCTGATTTAATTTCAATGTAATAGCAAGTGCTAATTAATTTTTGCCAGATAAAAAAATTGTAGCATCTAATTATATAAAAAATATTTCTATGCCTTTATTATTCAATATGACAAAAGTTAGGTATAGATATCGATTTTTTTTTTTAAGTAGGCTCCATGCCCAGCATGGAGCCCAGTGCGGGGCTTGAACTCACGACCCTGAGATCAAAACCTGAGCTGAGATCAAGTCAGACGCTTAACCAGGCATCCCAAAAGCTTTATTTATAAAGATGATGATGTTGCTGTGACTTTTAAACAAAGGGATATTTCAGAGGTCTTCTATATTTTTTTCTTTTTGGATATTTTTAAAATTTGCATTATTGATGTATAATTTTCATATAATTCAATTTTAAGTATACATTTTGATGAGTTTTGGCAAATGTATATAGTTGTGTAATTACTATTATAATCAAGATACAGAATATTTCCATAACATGGAAAAGTTCCCTTGTACCCCTTTACAGTTAATCCTCTCCCCCACTCCTAGCAACCAATGGTCTACTTTTGATCACTAGTTTTGCCTTTTCTAGAATTTCATATAAATAGAATTAGACGGTATCTAGTCTTCTGTGTTTGGCTTCCCATATTTCTCTATTTCTTTTTCTCTCTGTATTAGCAGTGAGAAGTTATTGTGGGAACCATAATTTCTGTGGAATCCTGGCTCCACCTCTTCTGGCTCAGTGACCTTAAGCAAGTTATTTAAATTCTATGGGCCATAGTTTGCTTTTCTATAAGAGTGGAGATAATACCTCCATGGTAGGGGGTGTAAATAAATCTATGCATATACTTAAGTAAGGCATCTAGAAAGTGCTTGGTAAGTGTTGGTTTCTTAGATTAATCCTGCTGTTTCTAGCATTGAACAACTTTAACAGCCGCTCACTACAGGTCTTGCTATGACAGAGTCCAGTGACTGCAAAAAGGCACAAAGGAACTTTTTCAGGTTTGGGAAATATCTGTATCTTGACTGTAATGATAATTATACAGTTATAAACATTTGTCAAAATTCATCAAACTGCACATTTGAATTGAATTTTATTATATGTAAATTATATGGCAATAAATTTTTTTTACATCTAAAAATAATAAATAAATATGGAAAGACCTTGGAAATGCCTCTCGGTCTAAAAGTCACATGTGATGAGAGATACTTGACTCAGTGCTTCATCAGTCGAGCTTGCTGCTTTGGTCAAATAGGGAAGTATTCAAAGCCTTTCCTGAGAGCAGTGCATTTAATACCACCAGCAAAAGCCCTGCAAGCAGCAAATGTGTTTACAAACCACTGCTCTTGCGTTGACTTTTTAAGTTTAAGAAAAAGCAGTTGTGCAATGAGAGAATAAAAGTAGTATGAGAGAAAGGCTGTGTGTGTGTGTTTGTGTGTGTAAGAAAATGCAGTTAAGTGACATTGTGTTGGCCATCTTGAACTAACCGCTTCAAAATGTCATAAACAGCCTGTTGGATATAGAAAACATACAAGAAAATTGCAACTTAAAAACAGTTCATTGAAATGTCACTTTCTTCGGGGCATTTTCTTTAACTCCCACCAATGCCCTCATCCCCGTTCTGAGTTAGATGCCACTTATCCCTGTTCTGATATTACTCTGTCCCTACCTCTACCACATGAATTATCACACTGCATTTTAATTATTGGTTTATGTGTCTGTCCCCCCATCACAAGACTGTGTAGTCCTTAAAGATAACTACTTTGTTTTTGGTATCTTTGTATTCCCAGCACGCTGAACAGTTCCTAGTAGGGGCTCAACAAATGTTTGATGAATAAATGAAGTCTTAATCACATTACCTCCATTTATAACATTACAAAACATTTACCCCAGGCTTTCTTTTAATGGTGATTTGGGTCCAATGTATAGGGGGATCTGGAGCAATAGGGGAGCCACTAAAAGTCATGAAAAGCCAAGAAGATAAGAAATTTAATGTGAGGAGAGGGAATAGTTAAGAGAAGCATCCTTTTTAGTCCTTCACTTCCAGAATCCCTGTTTTGGGCAAACAGTGTATCTTAGGAGTTCTGAGTTAGATTCCAGCCCTCCCAAACTGTGTGACCTTGGACTAGTTACTAAACCTTCCTGTGCTTCAGTTCACCTGTGACTTTGCTTCTCATCCATAAAATAGGGAAAATAATAATGATATCTCCTTCATAGGGTTTCTCTGGGATTAAATGATACAATGCATATAAAAAAGCACTCATCACAGTGAATGGCACACCGTGAATACTCACAAAATGTTAATTCTCTAGCATGTTTCGAGAGTACAGACTCTAGTGTCAAACAGATTTGAATTTCAACTCATTCCAGTTCAGCCACCCAGTCTGTGTGAACCCAGACAGATTACTTACAACCTTAGATTCACTAAGTGGGAAACGAGGATAACAGTGTCTCTTCATGGGGTTGTTCTGAGGATTAAATGAGATAAAGAGCTTAGCATCATGACTCGCATGTGATAAATGCTCCATAAAGGTTAGTTGCTATCCTAGCCTGATAAGATCTAGCTCTGCTGTTACCAATATAAGCTTTGTTCCTCAGCAAGAAGCCTTTACTTCAATCAAGTATATTCCCTCTCTCATTTATATTTGCCATGCTCATTCCTTTTTCATTACTTTGTTTATGCTATAGCTACTGTAGGCCAGTGTGGAAAAAAGAACAAAGGTTTTAAGGTGAAATGACCTAGTTTCTAAATCTGGCTTTGCTAATCTCCTACCTGTGGCCATGTCACCCTGCTTCCCTGAATCTGTTCCCACCTGTAACATGGAGGTGATAATCTTCACTTCATTAGCTTTTTGTGAGGATTAAATGAGATCATATGTAGTAAGGTGCCTAATGTATCATAGGTGTTCTGTTGAATACATTTTATTTCCCAATCCACTGTGTTCTTCTAGTCAGGCACACTTGCCCTCTTCTTTCCACATATCCAAACATCCACCTTTCAAGACATACCTAAAAATCTCACCTCATTCTGGAAGCTGTCTCATGCTGACTCACCTTGATCCCACAAATGTATTATATACTGTTCTCATTTTGCTGATTCTATAATTAGTCTTGTCTCTCAAACTGGCCCAATTAATCTTAACCTCTTTTGAGTCATGGACCCCTCCGATAACCAGATATTTCTTTGATTCTTCTCAAAGATCTTCCTGCATACATGAAATTTTGCAAATATTTTTGAGACTCTAATATCCCCTGAAACCTCTGAGCATATGATCATCTCCCTCTGTGACTGTGTGATACTCCTTGTGTCTGCTGGGGCTGAGGATGCAGAGGGTGTTAGTTAAGTCTTAGTGACAGACTGATTAACCTTCTGCCTCAGAAGACAGATAGTGGTAGCACCTACCCAGAAAGGGGCAAGATGCTGGACAGGGCAGAAAGTGAGGAACCAGGGCAGCATCTCAGTCTTTAATTTTTCCAAGGCAGAGCAACTTGAAGCTTCATTCTGGTATCTAAGGATGACACACAAATATTGAAGTAATACGTAGAAGTATGGAAAGGTAGCCATGAATATATTCCATTCCTGCACCATGGGTGTGTCCAGTCCACAGAAGCCAGAAGAGTGTTTCTCTCCTCTTACCTTCAGCCTCAGATCATAGCTCTCCCTGGGCTTTGCAGCCTCTCATGCCACCCATAAGGGCTGGTTACTTTCTTTGATTATTTTGTTGTTATTTTTAGTTTTTTTACTTAGTGGCCTTGGGTTTACAATAAAACAGTTCACATTTGTCTCACGCAAAATGCTTTGATTTTGGATTTTGTTCTGTTACCCACAGTCTAACAAGAGAGGTGCCACGTCTGGAATATAAGCAGAAAGAGCACCAACCTGAATTCTAGCCTTGGCCCTGGGGACCTGGCTGTGTGAACTGGGGTAGATCACCTGTCTTTGTGGTCTCAGTCCATTCTTCATACAATGTGATGATCTCTCCCAGCCATAACCCTCCATGGTTCTGAGACATTGTAATGACTCATGGTTGGATAGAGGATTTTCTAAAAGTCTCACTGTCCCACAGAGTAAATGCATGGTGAATGGCCAAGAGGGATGGGTTTTAATAGTTCAATTACTAAATTAAATGAGAGTTACCATATTTACCATATGAAGTTTTACCATCCTACAACACATACTCAACACTAGACAACAACAAATACAAATAAGTTTTATTTCTTTGTTGATTCAAAAGCTTTATGGATCTCATATCCACTGTTCAAAGCTACAAGAGAAAAAATATAGTTTTTCATACTTTCAGGTTGTTGTGATTTGAAAAGGTGGGTGGGAGTAGCAGGTCTAACCAAAGTGAAATTATATCTTTAGATCATTTACTATATCTCTTCCTATAGCACCTGTATAACATTCCTAACAAAAAAGTAAATTGCATAATAAAGACTGTTCTTTGGGCAGAAAATTACCCTGAAACATCTTAACATTCTGATATTCTAGTAACAATATCAGCTTATAACAAAAACTGGGAAGCATGTGAATAGCCATTTTCTAATTTTATTCTGCCTACTCGGACTATGCAAGAGGAAAAAAGATGATAGATAGCCAGAGAGATTTTCTTGACATCATGCTTAACTGAAATTTCAAAATAAATCAGTTGGGCTCATTTTTAAAGACCTACAACTAAATTATCATTGGATCGTTTTGTTCTGCTCCCAACTGGGTTTCCGAGAGACTTGTGGTGAGATACAACGAGATCTGAAAATGGGCCACAGTGCGCAAACATTGCAGTTTGGTTTGATTTAGTCTAACTCTTGTGTAATAACTTTCTTTGAAGTGTGGGTTGAGGAGCAGGTTACAAGCCCGAGGCCACAAGCTCATCTTGTTCTTGTTACAACTCAGATGCCCTGCAGTCCCCGCACTATATATCAGAGACTTGGCCCTGGAGTCCCTGGCTGATCAAGAGTGGAGCCTTCGTTCCCAGCACAGCAGAGTGACTGAGCCACAAACAACAACATGGTTGTGTTTGCTTGGGAAACCCATTTGATAAAAAGACACAGGTGAGTCTTTGAGGAGCCTGTGAGCCTGAGGAAGCCCAACTTTGCTCTCAAAGGTAAGGAACAAGGTTTAAAAAAAAAATAATGCTTGATGAAAGGTCCCTGACCTAGGGAGAGGCAGGACCCATTTTCAGATTGCTGGCCAGCCCCTCGCCTTCTCCAGCTTTGGGATTGCTACTTCTCTGCAGATCCTCTGACCCAAGCAAATCTCAAGGCAAGTCTGTGACTCCTCTCTGGTCTGATTTTTCATTAGCAAAATGAGGGGGTTGGACCAAATGATCTCTTCGGCCTCATCCTACTCTAAAATTGGGCGATTCTGACCCTGTGACAGTCTTGTAGCCCCCAAGGGACTAACTTTATTCCTTTCACGGGTCACATATTTTCCAGCAGCCTGAATTAGACTCTTATAGATGAATTGGACAGTGGATGATTCTAGTAAATAATACTTACACTGTTTGTTAGAACCTGTGAAATTATTTTACATACAGTAGTTCATTGGATCCCTAAAAAAAATTAAGGTATAAAAGGTATTATTCTCATTTTATGGGTGGGGGAAAGCTATGCTGAGAGGTTAAGTCATAACTGCTAGGGTGACTAGACCAGATCTGAAAAGGAAAAACTCCAAATGTGAGTTTCTTAGGCTGGATGAGGCACACATCCTTAGTAAAAGAGATGTGGCAAGTATTATAGATTGGGAACCATGAGCATTCTGGGAACCTGCCTCAGAATTCAGGCACGTTACAATCACCTATGTAAATTCTGTTTGAGTGAAGAGGCAATACTCCAAAAACAGGACGTAGAGCTAAAACTGATTTTCGTTTCCAGGACAAAGACTCTTAGCCAAGGGTAGAGGACAGGGGATATTCTTCAACTCCTCATGTGCTCTAAAAGGAGAGAATGTGGAGGGGGGGGGGGTGTAGAACTCACCTCGGGTAGCTAGCGGAAGGTCACCAGTTCAAGCCAGGGACACTGGTGGGAAGTGAAGATTTGGAGTGTTATACTCTGGGCACTGAATACTGACTATACAGCAAACTCTTATGACTGTTGCTTACAACTTACATTGTCTTTTGTCCCAGCCTTGAAGGAATCCTGTAAAGAGTTAGAGAGTCTGTAAAAACCTAAAGATAGAGTGAGAGAAATAGGGTCTGCACCACAAGGGGGATTCATACACTCACACATACGCGTGTGCGCGCGCACACACACACACACATGCACAGAGAGAGAGAGAGAGAGGGAGAGAGAAGGTAAGACTTCCTCTGTGGTGTGTAATTAAAGAACTGCAATGCTTGGGGCTGGAGGGCTTCCCCATCTGAGTGCAGAGCCTGTTAGAACACAAGAAGTACTAGGTTGACAAGAAGCAAAATGAATGATAACATCAGCAACAGTGTGGGAGTGAGCAGTGAACAGAGGAGTGACAAACCCCAAAGACATCCGAGTCAGCCGCCATCACCAGGGGTGACAGCAGGAGAGTAGCAGTAACAACATAGGCTAAGGGGCGGCAGAGTGTGGGGCCATGTCAGCTGCTGCAGCAAAACAGTCAGAGTTCCTGAGCTCCTCTATGATTAGGAGATCAAGACAGGAAAGGAATATAAACAGATAAAGTTGAGGAGGGGATGCAATTAAAGGTAAACTTCAAGGAAATCAAATTTGCATATGACACAAAACTGAAAGCATGGTTAATATGATCATTTTGAGTCTTGGATCAGTTAACTTTTATCACAGACAAACTCTGGGTCTACGAACCCAAGAAGGTGAAATTTAACAGGAATATATATGAAGTCCTGCACATAGATTCTTTTTTTTTTTTAAATATAATTTATTGTCAAGTTGGCTAACATACAGTGTATACAGTGTGCTCTTGGTTTTGGGGGTAGATTCCCATGATTCATTGCTTACATACAATACCCAGTGTTCATCCCGACAAGTGCCCTCCTCAATGCCCATCATCCATTTTCCCCTTTCCCCCACCCACTCCCATCAGCCCTCAGTTTGTTCTCTGTATTTAAGTCTCTCATGGTTTGCCTCCCCCTCTGTTTGAAACTGTTTTTCCCTTTCCCTTCTCCCATGGTCTTCTGTTAAGTTTCTCAAGTTCCACATATGAGTGAAAACATACATCTGTCTTTCTCTGACTGACTTATTTTACTTAGCATAATACCCTCCAGCTCCATCCACGTTGTTGCAAATGGCAGGATTTCTTTCTTCCTCATTGCCAAGTAGTATTCCATTGTATATATAAACCACATGTTCTTTATCCATTCGTCATCTTTGGTTATTATTGAAAGCGCCTGCATATATATTTTAAAAATGAACTGAACTGGACAGGATTGACAGAGTAAGATGTGATAAGAAAGGTTTAGTTTGGGGGGCTTCGGTGACAAGAACTCACCAGGCGCCAATGATTTGACTGCTACAAAAAACTAAGAACCTCAGTCAGGCTACACTGATGAAAACACATGTCCAGACCACTGGCATTTGTGGCCAAACCACATGTGCAGTATTATGTTAGGTTTTTGGTGTTGCCTCCTAAGAGGAGTATTGATACTTCATGCTTGTCCACAGAAGCATGACCAAGATGGTAAGGGGTACAGACATCGAGTCCCATAAGGGGCAGCTGGAACTGAGGAAACTTGGGGGATCCAAAAATTCTCTTTAATTCCCGAGTAAGACATCTTTTTGAAAAAGAATCACACTTGTGTAGCCTTATGGGATATCACCAGAACCAAAGTATAGAAGGCCAATTTTGGCTCAGTGAAGAGTAGAGCTTTCTAATAGAGCTGTTCAAAGGTAGAAAGGGCTGCTTTCGAGAGTGACAAAATCCCCAGACTGGAAGGGGATGCATGATCTTCTGTCTGGGAGCATCCATACAGAAATGGTTCCTGCATTAGGTAGAAGCCTGGACAAAGTGACCTCTGAGACTCCCTCCAACTCTTAGAGACCAGGTTGGAGATTTTTGCCTTAGAAATCAACCATTCAATTCTGGAGGTTAAACCCCAAGGGGACCTTACTTTATCATAGGCCTGTGGGGTATGGAATCCTACCATAGCTTCTGTTCTCAGAATACCTTCTCAGCAAATGATGAGGCTCCAACTCATTTAGAATCTGGGAACAGGAAATGTACTTTTATGAAGCAAATTGGTATTTGCCTACATCATGCCCCCTGAATGTAATCAATCAAATTAGTTTTGTCTAAGTCTTAAGAATATTTCAAAAGCCCTTTCTTCTTCCACATCTCCAGTAACCCTGCCTTCATTCAGGCCATCATCATCTTATCCCCAGACCTTTTCAATAGCCTCCTCTAAGTAAATGCCTTACCTCTACTCTATCTTCTTCAGTACACCATCTATAGAGCAGGCAGAATAGTTTTTAGAGCCATGCTTCTGTTTTGAATAGCTCCCCACTGACTATGTGGGATAGTACCAGCTCTTAATGTTGCTTGGAAAGCCATGCAGCCTCATGTTCTGTGACTTCCCACACATACTACCACCCCTTACTCTCACACACACTTTGTGTTTCAGGAATGCCACACTATTGTAGTTTTCTGCATACACTATTTGTCGCACATCTCTGTGCCTTTGCATATGCTGCTCCCTCCGTCTGAAATGTCTCTGCCTCTCCAGCTCCCACCTTACTTATCAAAGTAACTCCCCATTTATTCTTTTTCATACATAAAAGCTTTGCATGCATATAACTTTTATGAAGCCTTCTTTTAACCTCTTCCCGTCTCACACGATCTCCCGATGTTAATCATTCCTTCCTATTTGCTACGTCTCTACCTTTGTACATGGTTCTGTTACAACATTTACTACATTGTACTGAAATGCAATTATTTACATGTCTGTCTTCTCCATTGTTCTTGGGCTTCTGAAAGGCAGAACCAAGTAATATTCATCTACAAATCTGTAGTACTTAGCACACTGTTTAGTACATAGTAGATCTCTGTATTCATTGAACTGACGTGAGAAAGGTATCTTCATGAACGTATCTATCATTTGCTATGATACTGAACTTTGTATTATAGTACAACATGAATACCAAGTTCTAGAGTGAAAAACAAAGTTAAACTTTTAAAATGGACTAGTAATATTAAATTAAAAAGACCCAGGGCTAACAAAGACTTAGAATGGAAGAAGGGGAAATTTTAATCTGTAAGTTTCTCCCACCTTTGTTGCTATTGTTCTGTTTAATTAGGGAGCTGGTCCCAAAAGACGTTGGGTTTCTGGTCTTGGCATTCTGAAGGAGAGATTCTCAATTCAGAAATGGAACCATTCATTTTATTCAACAAACATTTACTGAGGGTGTACAAAGTATGGTGCTAAGCATTGCAGTAATCCAAAAGGGATATTTTGAAGCTGAAGTGAAATAATAAAGGAGTTTTACTTTATAGATTTAGATGGTTATTAATAGGCATAGGGAGACTCTTTGCTTAGACTTATTCTGTATGCACAATGACAACTTTATAATTGGAATAAAATAATAGTTTATATTTACTGAGTTGTCATTATGTGCTAAAAGCTACTGTAAGCACTTCATTCACTCATTCAGCAGATATTTATTGAGGTCTAATATATTATGGGCACTGTTCTAGGTGCTAGGAATCCAACAGGAAACCAAACATGCAAAAACCCCTGCTCTCTAGGAATTTATATTCTGTAGGGGAAGACACAGCAAACAAACAAAACATACAGAATGACAGGTGGTGATAAATTCTATGGAGAAATGTAAAACAGAATGGAAGTAGGAAGAGCTGGATGTGAGGGGTATGGAAGGTGGGGTAGCACTTTTCAATGAGGTTATCAGAGAAGACATCAGTGAGCAGGTGATATGTAAGCAAATACTTGAAAGAGGCTAGGAAGCAAGCAGAGAGCAAAGCAAGTACAGAGACCTAAGGCAAGAGCCTGCCTGGCACATTTGTGGAATAAGAGGCCAGTGTGGCTGAGGAAGAGTGAGCGGTGGGCACAGGTGGAGATGAGGTCAGCAGGGTAACCAGGGACCAGAAGACAAAGGGCCTGTGAACCATTATGAGGACTTTGGTTTCTACACTGAGTGGTGTGGGACACCATTTGAGGGTTGTGACAGATTGTTAACAGATCATTCTGTTCGGTATGTTGAGAGTGGACCATAGGAGGTCAAGGACTGAAGTACAGAACTGTTCCAATAATCCAAATGGGAAATGACAGAGGCTTGGAACAGGATGGTACTGATTGGGTACTGAGAGATTATATTTAACATATATATTTCAAGATCGTATATTTAAGTAAAGATGGCAGGATTTGTTGATGGAATTGATGCAAGGCAAGAGGGAGAGCAAGAGAGGGGTCAAGGATGACTTGAAGGTTTTTGGCCTGAGTAACTCAATAGTAGAATTGCTATTTATTGAGACAGAAAACTGTGGAAAGAAGAGGCAGCTTTTGTGGGTGGGTGTAGGGAGGAGAGATCAGGAGTTTAACTTTGTGTTAAATTTGAGATGCCTACTAGATAACCAACTAGAGATGTAAAACAGTTAGTTAAGGGGGGGAGATTCAAGCTGGAGTTATAAACTGCAGAGTTGCCACCATATAGATATTTATGAAGTTGTGAACCTGGAGGAAATCATAAAGGAGTATAAACACTGAAGAGAAGAGAAAAAGACTAAGGACCAAGCTTTAGGGCATTCCAGCATTTACAGATTAGAGAGATGAGGAGAACTTTAGGAGGAGCAGTGAAGGGGGAGAAAAGCCAGGACAGCAAAGAATCTTGCAAGCCAGAAGAAGAGAGTGTCAAGGAAGAGAAGGTGATGAACTGTGCTGAATTGTGCGATGGGCCAAATAAAAAGAAAACTAAGAATTGATCATTGCATTTAACAACATGGACACAAGAGAAGTAGGTAGACACCAACCCTATTGATTCATTTAGGACTCTCAACAAGTCTCTATGATAGAGATTGCTGTTATTCTTCAGAGATGGAAACTGAGGCACGGGAACATTTAGTAACTTGCACAAGGTCGCACAGCAAGAGAGTGGCAGAGTTGGCATTGGAACCTAGGCAGCGTGGTTCTGGAGCACACCCTGCCTGGGTAAATAGGGAAAATAGGAGAGAGACATTTTATGGGAAGTTGACTACATGGCAAAGAAAACACCCTGGAATGTTACTTCTGCTATTTCTGATCCTACTTCTTGACTTAATCTGCTATAGACCTTTTTGTTCCAAGTCAGGAAAAAGGCATTGATTGGCTTTAAAAGCCCATCTTTATGGAGAATTTATGGGTGCTTAATTAATAACCATGACTAGCCTAGTTAGCTCAATTGCTTAGATCACAGTGATTGATACCAAGGGGTGAAAATGCATTCCTTGACATGAACCAGTCAGTTTTACCAGAACAACTATGTTTTGTGGACATAGGCTAAATTTTTTGCCTTGGACAAATATCTTGTATACAGGCTCAGTGTGACAGTTCATCTCCTGAAAAAATAATTATAGTATGTGTTCTGTTGCCAGGGTATTAGTAGTACCTCTTTCCTGTTCAGAGGACATGTTATTTTCGTTTTTAGTGCTGAAGAGAGGGATAATTTACTGTGCCTGCATCTTCACAAGATGATAGCATCCTCAACAGCTCAGATCTGTAAACTAATGTCTATATTTTGGAGAGTAAATAGCTACTCTTTATAAAAATGGGATAGACTACATTCTGGAACCAATCAGATGGAGGCCAAACCTGAGTAAAGCATTAGCAAGGTTCAGAGCCCACATTCAGGGATATCTTTGAATACATCTGGAGAAAAGAAATTTTAGCTGAGTGTTTTATATAATTTTAAAAATCAACTCTGCCTTTTCAGGGAGCATTACCTAGTTAGTAATCTACAAGGCTTTGGGCAGCTGATACTGGTTGATAAAAATCTCCCAAGTATCAATTGTGACTTAAACTTCCAAGAACTAAGGGCGCCTGGGTAGCTCAGTTGGTTGGGCGTCCACCTTCGGCCCAGGTCATGATCCTGCACTTCGTGGATTCGAGCCCCGCGTTGGGCTCTGTGCTGACAGCTCAGAGCCTGGAGCCTGCTTCAGATTCTGTGTCTCCCTCTCTCTCTGCCCCTCCCCTGGTTGCACTCTATCTGTCTCCCAAAAATAAATAAATATTTAAAAAATGTTTTAAACTTCCAAGAACTCACCCAGTTAATTTTCTCCTCAGGTAATCATGTCCTGGCATCTGCCCTGTTTTTTAGATCTAGTGACCAAACTCGGTTCTACCCACATTGATTTACTGTATCTATATTTTTGGAGGTTATGAGAAATTTATAATAAACTCTATGTTTGATGTTATTGTGGGTGGTCACTTTTAACTTTCATTCTACATGTTGACCCACTAACTTGGATACAGTGTTTTGATCACTTGAAAGTCTTTGCCAAGCCCAGTTACATCTGAGAGTATTGCTGATCAGTACTCTGAAATCACCTTGCAAATACATAATTAGAAAGTATCTGTAGCTCTCTTTTTTCGTCTCCCTTAAATCCCAAATGTCCTCACAATTCCCACAGCAGAAATAACTATTTGTTTATTTTTGTTGTAATCAGAGTACAAGACTTCTTCCCATTCATGGGCCACACCACTGTGGTACTATTCCATGCTCCCTTCATTCCAGGCCATATCCAAGGCTTGCCTCAGTGTTGTCACCTATGATAAATGCTAACTAGCAGCAGATAAAAATGTGGATTCAGGCATTAGAGATGCAATGTAGACACAGAATTAAGAAGCTTTAGTGAAAGATTCTTTCAAGATCTGGCTATCAACCCATGGCCAAGTCAGGTTCAGTCAAGGTCACATCCACATTCGCCTCCTGCTCTACATAGATACATGCACCACAGTGCCACTTTGCCCTGCCAAAATAGCTCTTGCTGGGTAATTCTCCTAATGGTCTCACCAGGCCAAGCATCTGATTATCAGGGAAACAAAAACAAAAACAAACTAACAAAAACCATCACTGCATAATATATATTCAGTTTTTCTTTATTTCTTTTTAACCAGCATGAGTGATGGTAGGAGGAAACAAAAAGCAAAAAACACAGCCCTAATGACGTAGCAACAGCTTAGTGTTTTCAGATGGATCCATGGCTGGTTCCTATAAACTGAAAAGAACATTCAACCAACAGATGAAGGACTCTAGTCAGAAGATTTTGAGCATAATATAAGACTAAGTTCCCCACTCACTGGACTCTTTTTTTAGGCAGAAAGGCTTAGAACAGCTTATGGGACATATCAAAATGATGCCTTATAAGCATTTTGCCTCTTTTTAAATCACACATAGCCCTTTAATGTAAAGAGCAAACAGGCTGGGTGGTTTTAAGTCTGTCCACAATTGGCAGGAAATACGCGTTTAGCTGTATCTACCACCACCGAGGTTGGTATCCCCACAAACCTCCCTAGCAGTACATGGGTGGAAGTGTGGATTCTTTTTGCAGCAGAGAAGCTTATGCATAATCCTATTACTATCCTAGGCACCTATTAAATATGATTGAAACAACGCCCATTGGAAGTCTTAAAACCTTAACCACCAGTTTTACTTCTAAAATAAAGTAAACTGCCAAAAGTTCTGATAAAAGTGACAATTTATATTTTTAAGTAGTACAACTGGAATTTTCCTATAGCTGTAGACAAAGGAATTCTTACTCAGATAAGTAGAAGAGCACCAATAAATTTAAGGTAGCTTATGCAAGTTAGGCACTAATGAATGTCATCTTCTGTTTTGTCATGAAAAAAGATCTTTCTGCTGCTAAAGGAGACTGATTTAGATTATGAATAGCTGTAGTGATTTGCAAAAATGGCTCCAGAGAGATAGAATGAGACTCCATATACTCATGGCACTTGAGGTTTCTGCCCTTTTTGTTGAAAATTAATTTGTCCTGTGGGTTATTGGATTCTAGCTCAGCCAATGTATATTGCTCAGTCATCACAAATTTACTTAAAATTTAGTGTAGCTGAAGTTCATTCAACAAGACAAAAGTCTACAGTTGAAAGCTTCTAAAAATCTTTTTAAAAAACTGGCTAACAGTGTAATTGAAAGTGCTGGCGTCTAAGTAGATTCACATAATGTTTTGCAGGTATCAATATATACTATATTACTATGTTAGAAATAGATTTTTCACTTGTTTCCCAAGAAAAAGCAGATAGGGAGGATATATCATCCTTTGGTAAGAGGACATTTTGGTTGAAGCTTCCATATTCTGAAAAAATATAAATCCCTAATTTAAGATTAGCTAATACCACATATTATGGTAGTAATACCATATGTTGCATTCACTCGTGTATTTTATGTAATTTAAAAACAAAGATTTTTAAAAACAAATAGATTATGCTCCTAAAGCTTCCAAATTCCAAATCTCTTACACTAGAAAAAAAATTAAAAGTACTCCAATTCCGTCTCCCTGTTTCAACAGCTCTTACTGCAGGCAACTCACTTCCTACTTAGGACGCTACACCATGGAGGCTTATAGACTGGGAGGGTCAGAGTAGAGAGAGGCATACTTCAGACAGAGCATAAGGATACAAATCACTTGCTTCTGACAAAAGGAACACTAGTTTAATGGCCATGCTCCTTTACCCAACAATAATGAGAGGAAAAGAGTGTTCTTCAAAAGGCGCTATTGTGAGAAGGTACAAAGGAGACATTAAAAAAAAAAAAAAAAAAAGAATGAACAGTTAATTGTGGGAAACAGAGCAGTTTTTAATTCATCCTTCCCTTAAAGTGTTTTCCTCAATATAATCCATATTTTTCATTTGTACACATTTCAATATATGCATTTAATACATTAAACACATTTACATGTGTATGCTTGATTTTTTTCCCTTTGAAAATCTAGATGAATTTCAATACTTATTTAATAACTAAAACCACACTAGAGAACCTCAACTGTGATTAGGGCCATTGGGATAGCTCCTAACTAAGCTGATACACAGGAGGCAACAAACATTATTTGTTCATTTCATTTATAGTTGAAAGTTTACTACGTAATGGGACTTGTTTTCTATTAAAATATTACAAAATACCAATAGCTAAACCTAAATAGTAAAAGATGTGTCATCTCATTAAGACAAGAAAGCAAATACTATTTGGGGTGACCTAAACCATAGTTTTTGACCTTTTTTTTTTGATAGCAGCTTTTGTTTTATTCCTTGCACTTAGATTATACCTGAACTACACAACTGATAAAACTCTGAAGTGATCAGCTCTTGGCTTGAGGTACAGTTGCACAAAATGAGATACAGAGTGCTAACCAAATCATGACACAGTGGACTGGAAATTTTAGATTAATAAACCTCTTCCAGTGGAGAACTAAATAACTTTTACAGTTTTATCTATGGTTATTTGTTTCTCTGAAGATTTATGGTCCTCGCAACAGATATGCATCTTATCTTTCACTTTCCAGATTAAAGAGAGATGGTTTTAAACAGGCTTCTGACTGGCATAATCTGGAATTGCAGATGATCTCAATTTTTTAAAAATTGCTAAAAGTGAACTTGCAAGTCAAATGAAAATGACTTTGCGCATGTCAGGTGCACAGGGGGGAAAATCTGCATACAGCTAAACAAGGCTGATCTTCTATTAGCAATACTGATCCCCTTGCCCTGCCCTGAATCAGCCAGGTGCAATCTGTACATGCTTAACCAGGAATTAAAACTCTTCATGCTGCTGCTGCTTTAATTGATTGATGCTAAAAGTTTAGAAAATAAAACCTAACCAGCTATTACAAAGCGCCTTTAACCAAGCCTTCTCCTTTGAAAGCAGGATCCTCAATTGAAACTGGCAGACCACATTTTTAGGTTTCAAGCAGCTCTGTCATTCTACAAGGAATGTGTCTGCCACTTCACACGATAGCTTGAGCTGAAAGACATGTACTTTGAATCAGAGAATCAATAGAACACTTAATGGACAATTAGGAGAACAGCTGTAGGACTGTCAGAGACCCATCTGTACACAGCTCAAACAGCAAGCCTGGACAGGGCCTGGAAAACAAAGTACACTGCTCCAGGGCACTGGCCCCAGTACAAAACCTCCCTTTCATTTCTCATTTAATGTTAATATAGTGTTCTTTTTCATTACAAATTTTAACACGTGTAGAAAATTATGGAAATTGCTTAAGCCATTTGTCAACTTATATCATGTGAATTGATCAATAAATTTCACTACTTTGTTGTTAATGTAGATAAATTTTGGCATTTAATTAAGCTCCAGTGAAAATGTGGCCACTTTTAATTTCAGCAGATGCTGTCGTTTCATTTGTAATACATAACTACAGGGGTAAATACAACCCAATCATGAATTATCACTAAATATTTATAGACAACATAGCAATTCAGAAAATAGACACAAAAGATTTTTACACTGAAACAAATTACTGTGCAAAATCTGAAATAGGTAGTGATGAACTCTAATAGGAGCTGTGAACAGAATCTTAATATTGTAGCTCCACAAAAGAATTACATATGTATATTTTTCTCTCATGATTCTGCCTCCATCAATTATGTCTTTTATTAGGCAGAAACAATTTCAAATTCCTTTCACAAAATTGTTCCAAATGTTAAAAGATAGTTCTCTAAGTTTGTGAAAGGGTATGAAAATTTATATAATAAAAATCCGTTCCTTTTTTTTTTTTTCTAAATTTATGTGGATACAATTGGGAAGCTCCTCTTTATGGATAAGAGGAAAATCTTATGATGCTTATTTTGTACACATGATTTGAATTTGAGCTATAAGGTTGGTCAAGAGGACACTAGTGTGGGGAAAGGAGCCAAGATGCTGGACAATGGAAAAAGCAGAATGAACTTTTTAGGCTTCCTCCATATGGCCTGAGGGGCCCCAAGATGAAATCCTGCTCCTGACAGCCAGAAGCCCTATAGCCTTAACCTTCCGTGGCGTAGTCTGACATGATAAACTGCTGTATCTCATTTGAGGGGGAATAGGCTGCCTCTTGGTGATTCTGCTGGTGCCTTCAGGGAAAAGGGGATTCGAAATCACATTGCTGTCTTTACAGTGTAATCCACTCCATAACGCCCATTCCCACCATTGTCTAAATGCTTCAGTGGGAGGGCCCTGCTGGCTGTGCAATCGCTGCATTTTCAGCAGAAAAACGGACTGGAGTGCCTGTGTGTAGTGCCTTTGTAAGTATTTAAAAAATAAAGTTTAGGGAAATCAAAGCTGATCCCTCATTCCTATTTTTACAATGTCTCCATGTCGAATTGGCCATCACTGCTGAGGCAGTTTGGCACTTTCTGTTGGTCTGGCATAGGAGTACCTGGTCAGAGAAGATGATTCTCTAAATTCAGACTCTATTAGAGAAATTAGAATTAAGCAGCCAAAGGGAAAATGGATTGGGTCTTCTTGCTGAACCAAATTACACATCTAACTGCCCAGCCAAAATTCTCTCTCTGGCTCACTCTCATGCATTCATATTTCTTTTTATTCCAAAATATAAATTTCCTAGGACTTGAGGCCTTGTTTTTATACCCCTGAAAAGTAGAAGGGGCTGGAAAATCTACCTCAGCTCTAATGTGAATAATTAGGGATCTTTTTGTAATCTTTGAAATCTAGCAGTTCACAAAGTCATAATCTTAGTATTTTCCTGAATCATGTAGCTCTGTGAATTGTTCTGTCTTTGTGGGAAGCTGAGGAAAGATACAGGTTATTGCACAGGCTAAGGAAATACTGGCATTTGTTGAATATTTGATGTAGACATTAAAGTGGTAAGAAAGTTAAGATAAAAGATTGGGTGAGAAACATAGGGATTCTGAAAAATTGAGATTGTAGTGAATTAAAAATGGCTACAGAATTCTTGGCCATTTCTTCCTTCAGTGAGTGGTGTTTATTTCCTCTACCCCTGAACCTAGGTTAGCCTTACAAGTGATGCTGTGTGAGATCCCAGGCCAAACCCTTGAGAACGTCTAGAAGCTACTGCTTTTGAATTCTTAGAAGTCAGTTGCCATACTGTAAAAAACATTCAGGTTAGACTACCAAATGTTGAGTGGTTACTTGGAGAGTGGTCTTGGAAGATAAGAGACCATCCTGAGTGTTCCAGGCCTAGGCAAACTCCCAGGGGAAAGCAGCTACCCAAGTAATTGCCGCTTTTACCATGTGGAGCAGAAGAACCTCATCACTGAGCTCAGTTGACCCACAGAATCATCAGAAACAACAAATCCTTGTTAGGTTAAGCCGTGAAGTTTTCAGGTGATATGTCACATGGCAATAGGTAACTAAAACAGTTTTTATAATAAAAATCTCCCTTCTTTTTCTTCTCCTTTCCTACCCTCCTTTTGAAGTTATGCCAGCTGCCAGTCAACACTATGCCTTTTACAGAAGTGACCCAAGAAAAAGGAGCTCAGACTGGTTCCTCTGGTATTAGTTTTCTATTTTCTCTTTTTATAGTTTCATTCAATATCAAATGTCTATACCAGTGCTCAAATTGGACACCAAAGGAAAGGCAACTTTTGTAACAAGAACTCCATCCCTTTTCAGGACTCAGGTCTTGAAAGTCAACAGAATGACTCAATTTACTTAAAGAAGAGTAGATTTTTTAAAAGACATCAGTAGACATTCTACAGTTTTTATATTAAAGTTGCCAAACATCAGCTCTTTAAAATAAATTTCCTCTCAGCTAAAAGAACAAACTCATAACCCTGCCATATATAGGTGTGTAACTTGGGCAAGTAATTTTATCTTCTTGGACCTCAGTTTCCTCATCTGTAAAAAGAAGACAATGGACCAGATAATCTTTAAGCTCCCTTAAACTTTGCCACCTTTCAAAGATGTATGTCATTTTTCAGGTAGCCAGCTCACTCAATCTCTTATTGTGATCACGCTGGTGTCAACTAAAAAGTCTTTCTCTGTTGCCCAAGGCAGGAATGAATATATCCTTAATCTAATATTCTACCCCTGAATAATTGAGGTGATTGTATAATTAACTTTCTCTCAGAAAGCATAATCCTAATTTTTTTTACTTTATCATTCTATAAGAACAAAGAAGTATGACAATTTGTCTTTACCATACAAGTATCTAAATGGATACCCATTCTTCATAAAGTTCATAAGAAGTTAGTACATGTTTTGCTTGTGGAAAAGATCTGAGAGGAATTGAGAGAGGATAATAGCTTTAGCATGGAGCAAAATAGCTTCAAAACTCACTGATTCTTGTTTCTGACATTGAAAATGATGTCACTGAAAATTCTGTTATATTTCAGAGGGTCTTAATGAAAACTTGCTAATTTCTGGGTGTAGTCAGAAACAGGATTTTAGCATAAATCTAGTTAAAAAACAAGGAAAAATAAAACTTAGGGCTCTTTACCTTGTTGCATTATTATAGTGAAATATGGTAAATATTTGGGATGGTAAAGTTTTCATTTATAATATCTAGGAAAGGAACCATATGGTTCATTAATTCCACAGACAATTCCAAAATTTAGTGGTTTCAACCATTTATGGAATCAAATAGATCTGGGGTGGAATCCTGAATGAATCATTTACCAGCTGCATAGCCTTAGGCTATTTGATTAATCTCTGAATCTCAAGTTTCTTCCCTATAAAGCACAGATCTCTGTTTATGACATAAAAATGAGATAATGCATACAAAATGCCTAGAATAGTTAAGAGCCCAGTAAATATAAGTTACAATTAAGTGTGAGCTTCAGGAAAGCAGAAACCTTGCCTATTTTGTTCATCTTTCTATCTCAAGTGAACAGAAAAGTTGTATAAGTAAAAGATTATTACTCTGGCCAACAGCTCCAACTTCTTTACCATTGTTCTTGCTACATTTTTTATCACATAGTAGTCACATGGTTTGAGTTTCATGCCTTTTAATTTGAGCTATCTAAAAGACAAAAATAAGAGGGAGAAACCCTACATATATAGATCACTGATCCCTGGTAAATTAAAAGCTCTGAGCATGAACTAAAGACAACCATGATTCACACAAAACAGGAGAATTCTTGATCACAAAATAGGTGCCTTTGGAATTTGTTTGTTCTAACTACTTTACAAAGGCCACTATTTTGGCCGGCTTCTGCTTCGGTGAAAGTTTTCTAACAGACAGAGAAGTAAATTGGCTTTTAGGGGATCCCTGTGGGATAGTTGTAATTCAGTCTGATAGAAAAATAAAACAGAAAGAGGTTCTAGACAATTTGCTCCAACTCAGTCGATGACCAAATTGAAAGTAGAACTCACATTGCTTAATTTCCTAATCATTATTCAATTATTGATCATACTTATTTGCTTCCTATATTGAGAGAGAATTTGGTTAATGGTATGAAGCAACATTACAAAACAAGGTATATAATGTGTGGTCTCAGTCTTACTTCAGGGAATTCAGGCTGAATTTGCAACAAATCTTACAAACCTTATAAAGATCAGTGATCAAAGTCTGCTCAGGGGTCCTGCTGCCCTAGATGGAGAATCAATTCTGGTTCACATTAATATGAGTATACTTTAAGTGTGGCAAGCATTGGTAGAGGATGAGATTATCTCATCCCCAATCTGTACCAAATACATGCCTAATCAATCATCCCCTGTGAAATGAGCCAGTTTATTGAGTCTCTACATAAGGAAACACAAAGCCATACGAAAAGATTCACATTCCAAAATAAAACTACTACACTCCAATATTTCTATTACTACAGAAGTTAATATGGCTATTCATAAAGTTAAAGCCAATGAATACACAAGGCATAAAGCAGAAAGGAGGTTAGGGGAATTTGCCAGAGAGGAGACCAAACTGTAAGTATGGAACCTGGTATTAAATGTTCTAAGGTACCTGGTAATAGAGGTAGAAGGTAAGGTACCTTCTCACTCCTGTGAGAAGGAAGGTAGGGAGCAATAGTAAATGGGAAGAGGCAGTTTATAAGAAGCATTACCACAAACAGAACTCTGGCTGAAACCTGGGTATCTTGTTCTTTGTACTCAGGGTTGAATATTCCAAGTTCCATAAGAGCTCTCAGATGATCCTAAATCTTCACCTTCATATCAGCTGGGTTGTAGCTTTTGATGGGATTTAAGATTCTAAGAGCTAGTGTATCTAAACAATCATTTTGGTGTTTCTTTTCTTTACATGCTAATATTAAGAAAGTATCCTTTATGTCGTAGAAGTCAGGTAAACCACAGTCAAGCTCTGTCTGTGGCTTGAGGAGGAGAAGCTGACTTGAATCAGAGATGTGGGTTTGGTTCAATTTCCAGAGCAGACCAAATAACTGTAATGGATCACAGAGAGCCTCATGCTAGTTCTTCTGAGAAGTTGATGTGTACGTGTGCATAAAATGTATATTAGAAGTATATTAATACAATTCTATCTCAACAGATTTAATTCTTAAATGCTACATATACTTGTTTAATCTCCCATTTTAAAAGTAGAAAAGGTTAGATTATAACATCAGGTTAGCTCTCTTTGAAGCAGGTAATAATTAAGTTGATTCACTGTTGCAATTACTGTCAAATCCCCCTTAATTACCAGAGATTTTATAGCAGCTTCATTATACGTCTGCTGTAATGCATTGTGGCCCTAAGGAGAAGTGTTGCAGGAAATTCTGCATAGCATGGATAATTCTAACCTGCAGTTACAGCTTCCAGCAAAAGCTCCTGCACTAAATTTATCTTTTTTTGACATTTCTCCCTGTTACTCAAGCAGTTAAATGAGGTAACATTACTAAAATACCTACCTAACTTTGAAAGTTAGAATTGATTTCTCCATAGACATTAAAAACAACAACAAAAAATAGATGAAGGGATAAATTAGCCTTCAATAATTCCTGAAAAAGCATTAAGTTATGTTTAATAATGAATTTAGTTTATAGCATTCAAATAGATGTGAGATCTATATCTAAATCATGAATACATCTCATATTTCTACTTCCTGTGGATATTTCTTAGGTGATACGCAAGACAAAAATTATTGCTAAATTGCTAACAGATCATCTTGAGGAGGATAATCAACTGCTTTTTATTTATCAATGATTTTTCAGCTAATTTCTGGGAAAAGTAATCATTTTAAAAAGGTCATTTTTAAGTTTCCATATCACTGCTTGTTTTCATTGGAAAAATCTTTACAAATCAGAGCCTGCAAATTGAGTAAAGTTCAAAACAGATAACTGAATAATGTCTCTCACAGATCCCTTTTTGACCAAGGAATTTACTCCACAGCATATATTAGATTCAGAAAGGGTTGCAGTGTCAATGACACTATTGGCAGCTGTGTTAACAGTTAAGGGCCTGGCTTTGTACAGCAACACAGTTATTAAATTTCTCCAGAGACCATGACTCATTAATCAAATATTCATACATCTCTGTAAATACACACTGAACAGAGAATACCCTCAGAGCTGAGCATCCCAGTACAAGTGCTCTTTCATGTAACACTGACAAAATCCTGAGAACATGCGGTCATGTTTTGCATTTCTAATGCACTGTGTCCTCTTTAATACTCCATTTCCTAAAAACAGAACACAAATGATCTTACTGATCGCAAGTGTTAGAGGGTTACAATTAAAATTATTCCACTATTGCTTCATACCATCTTTTTTAAAAATGAGGACAGTGAATCAATTCTTCTGTTCTTTGTTTACCATCAAACAAGTAATTTTTTCCCAGGCGGATGAAGAAACCCAGGCCATGCTCCTATTAATACAAGAATTTGTATTAGCATGAAAACAACAAATCACTACTTAAACTAGGGAGGCCAAATAACTTAACATATTAGCAGACATGAACTTGCTATATTTTGCAAAGTCCTCAGTCTGCTTAATACCACTGGGAGTTTTCCTCTTATTGTACAGTAACAAAAGGTTCTTTCTCAATTGCGGTCTCTGGAAAATTGGGGTCTGAAGGCCAGGCAAAGAAGAGAAGGCTCAAAATGTTGCCTCATAAGGCTACTAAAATCAGACTCTTCACCTCAGGGTGGGCAGGATGTACTATGCAAAGGCAAGAGAGAAAGGGAACATCTTACATAAACTTCCCATCTATCTCGCAGTTTCTGAAACAACAGGAACCTGGTTCTTAATGCCAGTAAAATATAAGCAAATCTGTCAAGTGCTATCTCATCTCCTCAGCCTGTCAAGTCTACTAACTGAACTGCCTGTGTCTTTGATTCCAGTGTTCCAAAATTCTGGCCATATTAGGTCAAAGACTTCCCTCCCACAACTGCCCTGCTTTCATCCCCAGGCAGTTCAGCCCTCCTCCACCCTGTGCTATTTTTGCTTGCACCTTCTTCTCCATCCTTTGGAACCTCTAACTCAGTATGATACAGGGAAAACTAGAACAGGCTTTGGAATCTGGAGAGGTTTAAATCCCAGATCTGCAAATTACGTTACCATATCTGACCCTCAGTTACTTCCATCTATAAAATGGAAACAATATAAATACCTAATTTCCCAGAATTATTGTGAAGATTGAACTAAATATAGTATTTTATAAAATACTTAATAGGGGCACCTGGGTGTCTCAGTCGGTTAGGCGTCCGACTTCGGCTGGGGTCATAATCATGCAGTTCATGAGTTTGAGCCCCGCATTGGGCTCTGTGCTGACAGCTCAGAGCCTGGAGCCTGCTTTGGATTCTATGTCTCCCTCTCTCTGCTCCTTCCCTGCTCATGCTCGTTCGCTCGCTCTCTCTCTCAGAAATAAAGAAACATTAAAAAAAAATTTTAATACTTAATAAGTGCCCCAAAATGGCCATTGTTGCCATTGGTATCGTTATCCTAATCATCAGTCCTCTGTTTCTTCACATTGACTCAAACATTTATTTTTCCTGACAATGCTAAGGAATTTCTAAACTTGCCAAGCAAAGACTCCTCCTTCCATTTAAACCTGTCAGAGGGATAGTTTTGCATTCCCACTTCCAGGTGCTGGTTCTGTTATCATTCACACCTTCTCCTACTCAAACACTCAGAATGTTCCAACTCATGACTTCAGCCTGAACTCCTTGCCTTGACCATCATTCTCATGATCTTCTATCATTCCATGTCTCCCACTTTCTCACTCTAAATCCTCCGGTGGTCTGTTGAAGTCAATGGACTCATTCTCAAAATATTTTTATATAAATGAAATATATATGGCTGCAAAGGAACATGGTTGTTAAAATATTTTTAAGTTTGTGACATATAGTAATATATTTTTTCTTTATCAATCCAGTAATAAGTCCTAGCAGCAGCTAGTCCTGCCATCATTTCAAAGCAGTGTGTAAATATTTCCAAATAACTGCATTAATTATGATTTGAAAATATTTATGATTTCTGTTAGTGACAAAGTCCTGGGTACTGCTGATCCTATCGCACTTTGTTGCCTACATTCTTAGTGGAAGGAAATACTGTGTTTCAGTTAGATGTTAGCGAAAATAAAGATGTAATTTTTTTATGTCCAAGTTCATAGACCCTTGAATTCTATTTCTGGGTTCATCAAGTTAAGAACCTTTACATTAAATGAACTATTGTTCTTCAGCCCCATTGAAATACACTGACTTCATCCACAGACTCTATAGAATTATATCTCGGTAAAACAGACTCTAAGGGGAGGGCTTGAGAAATCATCTTCCAATTTTAAATCTTCACATTTTAGTGTTAGAACTAAATCCCACTTCCTCTGACTTCTGTACCCTTTGTTTCTTCCTTCATAGTATCCTTCCCCCATGTCTCTCTCCTAGGCATCCACCTACATAAGTATAGGTTTCAGGACCTCAGTAATAGGCCCTTGATAAACATTTCATTCTTATCATTCATTTTTCTCTCCACATCATCACAGGATATTTATCATCATCCCCTTACTCACTAAGAGTAGTGCTCTGTAGGCAGAACAACCAAAATCAGCCACATGTATTTCAAATGTACCCTCTAGGGATGGCCCTCCACCTTGACCCTGCTTTCATTTGGAAAATATGTCCATGGACCTCTGTCTGAATCTTTGTGCAGTTTCATTATTGGCCCAAATACTTACCTTAACCCTACTGGTATATAAATCATACCAGACTTTCAGGATTCATCTCAAATGCCACTTCCTCCATGAAGACTTTCTTAACCCCATAACCAGATGCAAGGTCTCTTTTGAAACCAAATATAATTTTATTTTGTAGAACTTCTATTCTAAGTCTTCTCTTCCCCTACCAAGTGTGAGATTTTGTGTATTTTCCCCACTTTTAAGTAAATCCCTAAACTCCCTGACAGAAGTGTCACTTTATTTCAGTGTATTCTGTAGAGCCTACAGACATTCAATATTGGAATGGAATTAAGAGGTTTGGGAGTGGGGGGTTTCTTTTCTTTTCTTTTTTTGTTTCTCTCTAAATTTTGGTCTCCAGTGCCAGTACACACACACACACACACACACACACACACACACACACACACACACAAAATACTCTTAAAGCCTTTTCAAATCTTAAGGCAGACATGAAGGAAATCTTGACAACAGTTTTTAAAGACTAATACTTACTGAGTATTCACTATGGGCCAGGCATTTTTTCTAAGTGTTTTTGCATGTTTCCTCACTTAATCCTCCCAGTAGCCCAATGTTATGATTACTCTTATCCATATTTTATAGATGAGATTAAGTGACATGCTCAAGGCCATGTAGCTAGTAAGTGCTAAAGTCACAATTTGAGCAGAGCCAGTTGGACTCTACAGTTCAACCAGTTTATTAATGTCATCTCCACCATGTAACACTAGAGCTTCACAGGGAAATTGAATATGTTTTTTCCTAAATACAAAGATTCATAATTTTTTTCCAAACTAGTAGTTTCAAGTGAATAATGGGTAGTCTTACTTTTAAAGTACTCGTTGTGGCTGCTGCTTGGATATGACATAATCTACTGTAATTTTATGATATGACCATAACTATAGGACCTGTGTTTTTACATGTTTTATTCCTTTCTAAACATGTCTTCGGTATTTGGAGCCAATTTTACACAATGTAAAAGTACAACATAACTCTTTATGTTGTAAAAACAGAAACTGACAAAATGAACACAAATTTTGCAGAAATTAACAAGCTGATCCTAAAATTCATATGAAAATACAAGGAATTCAGAACTTCCAAGATTATCTTGAAAAGAAGAAAATTGGAAGACTTATACTTTCCAGTTTCAAATTTTACTACAAAGCTATAGTGATCAAGATAGTGTGGCAGTGGCATAAGGATAGACATATAGATAAATGGCATAGAACTGGGAGTCCAGAAATACACTCATATTTATGGTCAGTTGATTTTCAATAAGAATACCAAGACCATTCAATGGGGAAGGAATAGTCTACAACAAATAGTGCCTGGGACAACTAGATACCCATATGTGAAAGAAGGAATATGGACACTTATACAAAAATCAACTGAAAATGAGTAAAAAACAAAAAAAATCAAATGTAAGAGCTAAAACTGTCAAACTCTTAGAAGGAGTATAGGTGTAAGCCTTTGTGACTTTGGATTAAGCAACGGTTTCTTAAATATGACACAAAAAGCAGACACAACCAAGGAAATAGAGAATAGATAAATTGGACTCCATCAAAATTAAAACCATTTGTGTTTCAAATGACACCATCAACAAAGTGAAGAGAAAACCCACATAATGGGAGGAAGTGTTTGTAAGTCATATATCTAATAAAGGACTTGTATCCAGAATATGCAAAGAACTCTCACAATTCAGTAGTATAAAGACAAATAACCAATTTAAAACGAAGAAAGAATTTGAATACACACTTGTCCGAAGAAAATATACAAACGGCCAACAAGCACATGAAAAGATACTCAACATCATTAGTCACTAGGAAAATGCAAATAAAAACCACAATAAGGTACCAATTTATAAACACTAGATAGCTAAAATGAAAAAGGCAATAACAAGGGTTGTTGAGGAAGTAGAAAAATTAGAAACTTCATACAATGCTGGTGGGATTGTAAAATGGTACATCACATTGGAAAACAATTTGGCAGTTCCTTAAATAGCTAAACACAGAGGTACCACATACAAGTAAACCCCTAGACATATACCCAGGAGAAATTATATGAAATGAGAACAAGTGTCTACACAAAATTGTGTATATAGATGTTCACAGGATCATTAATAATAACCCAAAAGCAGAAACAACCAATCTCCATCAACTAATGAATAAACAAAATGTGGTATATCCATCAAATGGAATATTATTCAGCCACAAAAAAGAATGAAGTGCTGATGCATGCCACAAGTCTTGAAAGTAGTATGCTTAAGTGAAAGGAGTCTGACACAAAGGCCACGTCTGTACGAGTCCACTTATATGAACTGTCTGGAATAGGCAAATCCATACAAACAGAAAGTAGATTAGTTAATAGGTGCAGGGTTTCTTTTTAAAGTAATGAAAATATTCTGGACTTTGATAGTGGTAATCATTTACAACTCAGTGAATATATTAAAAACCACTGAACTGTACACTTTAAATGAGTGAATTACATCTTAATAAAGCTGTTACTTAAAAAAAAAATCCATGAGATACCACTTCACACCCCCTAGGATAATAATCAGAAAGACATTAGATTTACATATGTAATCTGGTTCCCCTAAATCACCTTCAATGTTAGAAAATTTGGACTTTTGAACATCAGACAAAGAAGCACTTTGGGCTCTGAGCTGATGCTGCCTGCCAGCTAATGTTACAATTTTTGTATAGCAGCTTATTCAGTATTGGATTTTACATTTCATTTCCCCTTATTTTGTAAACATGACCTGAAAATAGAAAAATGAAAGTGCTGAGACTCATGGTGAGAAATGTATGTCTCATAAATTTGATATAATTAGTATACAGACAGAAATAATGATTAGCCTCAATGAAATGCTCACTTGACTCTAAGTCAATCAACTGTATATTTGACTATAGAAGAATAAAAATAACATCTGTGAAATGCTATAACTAGATCATCTAAGATCATGTCAAGATCATATGATTAAAAATCATTTTACAACATTTTTAATATTTTTATAGTATTCTGTACTCTGGAAAAAACCTTCCTCAGAACATTGTTTGGAAACATCTGTGGTTCAGTTCCTTCAGATTCAACTATTTTAAGTGTTTATAGGAACATATATATATATATAACTAAGAGCCCCTCTAAGTACAGGCTTGGACTGGTAGCCACAAAATTGGTCAAGCACAGTGGGTCAGTTTTAGGAACCAGTCATAAGACATCTCTCTCTGCCCCTCCACCACTCACCTGCATGCATGCACTCTCGCTCTCAAAATAATCAAACCTAGAAAAAAACATGCTTAATGTAAACATGAAAACAAAATATAAGGGAATGGAGACAATTGAAAGTAATATATATATATATTTTAAGATTCTGTTTTTAAGTAATCTCTATACCCAACATGAGGCTCAAAGCCACAACCCTAAGATCAAGAGTTGCATGCTCTACTGACTGAGCCAGCCAGGTGCCCTAGAAAGTAGTATGTTGAGAACAGAAGTGTGAGGTAGATTTCTTTTTCCTGTGATATCTACTTAAAGTATTTTGGAAATAATTTAAATATATATGTGCATCTCTCAGTTAAAACCCTCTGATTACTAACTGGAGTCCTGAGCATAAACTCTTGTCACCTTGCTCCATTATGTGATTATCCAAGTCCTGGGACTCTAATTGTTACCTTAATCCCAGATCTAATTCCCCATCTTAGGTTCATTAACTATCATTTAATACAAGTAAATTGATCACAATAGTGCTGAGTAAATAGCAAGTAGTATGTAAATATTAACTACAGGGATGCCACATTGTATGGCTCCAGGTAGTGCCATTCACGCAACATACACCAAAGACAGTATCCCTTGAAGTTGCATGACATGGCCACCCATATCCACTTCCTGGCATTGGTTAGTATTTACTTTCTTCGAATGCCTACATCAAATTTTAAATCACCCCAGCCTATAAGTCTTTCTAATTTGTATTTTTTTTATCTGTGTCACTTTACTGTGCTGTATTTACCTATCACATTTCTAATTTTGTTTACCTTTCCTGCTTATAAAATAACTTCTTTTTAAACCCATGAATTCCCACTTCTTATTAATTTATATTAGTATAAAATATAAATACAAAACATTTATAATTATTAGTTTAATTTTCAGTAACTTAAATGGAAGATGATTCTCCATAGAATTTTATGTTTTACTCTTTTTTTTTTAATTTTTTTTTAATGTTTTTATTTATTTTTGAGACAGAGAGAGACAAAGCATGAGCAGGGGAGGGGGAGAGAGAGAGGGAGACACAGAATCCGAAGCAGGCTCCAGGCTCTGAGCCGTCAGCACAGAGCCCGACGCGGGGCTCGAACTCACAGACCATGAGATCATGACCTGAGCCGAAGTCGGACGCTCAACTGACTGAGCCACCCAGGTGCCCCTATGTTTTACTCTTGAATGACATCCAGCATATGGACTGTTGACTTAAAATAAAGGAAGAGCTGGGCACCTGTGTGGCTAATTCAGTTGAGCATCTGACTCTTGATTTCAGCTCAGGCCATGGTCCCAGGATCGTGGGTTCTAGCCCCACACTGGGCTCCACACTGAGCATGGAGCCTGCTTAAGATTTTTTCTCTCTCCCTCTGCCCCTCACCCCCACTCACACTCTCCCTGTCTCCCTAAAAAAATAAGGGAAGAGCTAGTAGAAGAATCACTGAAGATGGTGGAATAGGATCCTCAGCTCACCTCCTCACCCGACACACCACGTCTGTAAATACATATAGAACAACTCTCTCTGAGAACCATAAGACTAAAAGAACAGCTCTTCTAGAACTAAAGATATTTTTAAAAAGACCACATCAAGAAGGGCAGGAGGGGCAGAGATGCAGTCTGATCAGAACCCACAACCCCAGTATGGCAACCCACAAATGGGAAGGCTATCACAGGTGCAGAGGTCCTCCCTGATTAGCAAGGGGTTCAAGCCCCACATCTGCCTGCTCTGGGGACCTGCACCAGAGAGATAAGCCTCCATCACATCTGGCTTTGAAAATCAGCAGAGTTTAACTCCAGGATCTTTGAGTATCAGTGGAGCTTAACTCCAAGAGAGCTAGAAGACTATAGGAAACCAAGACTCTGCTCTTAAAGGGTCCATGCACAAACTCACTCACTCCAAGACCCAGCACAGAGGCAGCAGTTTGAAAAGTGCCTGGGCTATACATGACAATTTATTGACTAATTTTAGGGCAAGTGCTAGAGGGGCAAGGATCCATAGGAACTTTTCTCTGGGAATAAAAGCACTGGTGGTTGCCATTTTCCTTGCCCTCCTGTGTAAGCCAACAATGGTGGACACTAGTTTTGACACTCTCCATCCACCTTGCTAGCACCACTCACCCCAACCAGGCATTCCCCTGCAGACCCACCCCCACCCATCCTGTCCTGGCTAGCACCCCTCCTAAGTAGCTCCTGTCCCAAAGGGTGGGGACAGCCCTGCCCACCAGCAAGCCCACAAGAGTAGTGGCCAGGTCTTGCAGGAAGCCACATTGGGTCTAACCCCTCCCACAAGTGCACCCATGGCAGTTTCAGGTAGCCATAAGATGGCACATGCAGTCTACACAGGGGACACCTTCAGAGTGCCTGGTTCTGCTGACCAGAGGGGACTGCACTTCTAGGCCCCACAGAATGCCTTCTATGTAAGGCCACTCCTTCAAGACCAGGAATTGTAGCTGACCTACCTAATACATAGAACAAATAGAAAGACCGGAAAAATGAGGGAATATGTTCCAAATAAAAGAACAAGAAAAGCCTCAGAAAAAGAACTAGACAGAAAGGAGATAAGCAAACTACCTGATAAAGAGTTCAAAGTAATGGTCATAAAGATGCTCCTCCAACTTGGCAGAAGAATGGATGAACACAATGAGAACTTCAAGAAAAAGGAGATATATTTTTTTTAAAAACTCAGAACTGAAAAATACAATAACAAAAAATACACTAGAGGGAGTCAATAGCAGATTAGAAGATGTATAACAATCAGTGATCTGGAAGACAGGATAGTGGAAATTATCCAAGCTGAAAAGCAAAAAGAATCTTTTTTTTTTAGATTTTTTTTATTAAAAATTTTTTTTCTGATTTTATTTATTAAAAAAAATTTTAACGTTTATTTGAGAGAGCATGAGTTGGGGAGGGACAGAGAGAGGGAGGCGTGGAATCCAAAGCAAGGCATGGAATCCAAAGGCATGGAGCTGTCAGCACAGAGCCTGACACGGGGCTTGAACCCATGAACTGCAAGATCATGACCTGAGCTGAAGTAGGACACTCAACTGACTAAGCTCGCCAGGCACCCCCCACCAACTGTGATTTTAAAATCATTGAGCCTTTCTGCCTGCTAAGTAGCTCTGTTTCTGGAGGAGCATTTCAGGTGGAAGTTAGGAAGCAGCTGGTAAAAGATTTCAGGCTAATACATAAACCCGCCTGAAAGTCATAAATAAATTATATACACAGTCATAGTATATGCTTGCGCACACATAGTATATCCCCCAAACAATCTTTTCTTCTGTTTGCTCAATACTATGACAATTATTAACCCAAAGAGAGCCACACCAAGACATATAATAATTAAAATGTCAAAAATTAAAGAATCTGAGGGGCACCTAGGTGGCTCAGTTGATTGAATACCCAGCTGTTGATTTCTGCTCAAGTCATGATCTTGCAGTCGTGAGATTAAACCCTGCATCAGGCTCTGCGCTGAGCATGGAGCCTGCTTAAGATTCTCTCTCCCCCACAGGGGCACTGGGTGGCTCAGTCAGTTGAGCATCCAACTTTTGGCTTAAGTCATGATCTCATGGTTTGTGGGTTCAAGCCCCATGTCAGGCTCCATGCTGACAGCTCAGAGCCTGGAACCTGCTTCAGATTCTGTGTTTCCCTCTCTCTCTGCTCCTCCCCCACTTGCTCTCTCTCTCTCTCTCTCAAAAATAAATAAACATTAAAAAATTTTTTAAAAGGTCTCATAAATTTGGTATAATTAATATACAGACAGAAATAATGATTAGCCTCAATGAAATGCTCACTAGAATCAATTAAGTGTATGTTTGACAATAAAAGAATAAAAATAAAGAATACATATGAAATGCTATAACTATATCATCTAAGATCATGTCAAGCTTATATGATTAAAAATCATTTTACAATGTTTTAAATATTTTTATAGTATTCTATACTCTCTGGACAGAACCTTCCTCTTCCCTGTCCGTGTGCTCTCTCCCTCTCAAAATAAATAACCAAATAAATAAGATCAAAGACACTTAAGAGCAACAACAGAAAAGCAACTAGTTATGTACAAGGGAACACCCATAAGACAATCAGCTGACTTTTCAGCAGAAACTCTGCTAGCCAGAAGAGAGTGGCATGATGTATTCAAAGTATTGAAAGGAAAAAACCTACAACCAAGAAATATAATTATTATTCAGAATTGAAGGAAACATAGTTTCCCAAGCAAAAAAAAGGTAAAGGAGTTCATCAGTCTAAACCAGATTTATAAGAAATGTGGAAAAGGCCATAACTAGAAGAAAATTATGAAAGAAGAAAATCTCAATGGTAAAATCTAACATATAGTAAATGCAGTGGATCAACCACTTGTAAAGTCAGTATGATGATTAGAATATAATAGTAGCTCCTTTCTACTTGCTAGATGGGATGCTGCCCAATTTATGGATCATAGAAAAAGCCAAATTAGACATTTTTAAGAACAAAAGTAGTCAATCAGTTATATCTACAATAATTAGTTAAGGCACGCACACAATAAAAAGATGTAAAATATGACATATACAGAAAATGTAGAAGGGAAAGTGAAAATGTATTGCTTTTAGAATGTGTTCAACAGTATGGAAGTCCCTCAAAAAGTTAAAAATAGAACTACCCTGCAATCCAGCAATTGTACTATTAGATATTTACCCAAAGGATACAAAAATACTAATTTGAAGGCACACATGCACCCCAGTGTTTATAGCAGCACTGTCAACAATAGCCAAATTATAGAAACAGCCCAAATGTCCATCGACTAATGAATGGATAAAGATGTACACACACACACACACACACACACACACACTGGAATATTACTCAGCCATAAAAAAAGAATGAAATCTTACATTTGTAATGATGTAGATAGAGCTAGGGAGTATCATGCTAAGCAAAATAAGCCAATCAGAGAAACACAAGTACCATAATGATTTCACTCATATATAGAATTAAAGAAACAAAACAGAAGAACATGGGGTGGGTGGAGAGAAGCAAATCATAAAACAGACTCTTAACTATAGAGAACAAACTGAAGATTGCTGGAAGGGAGGTGGGCAGGGGAATGGGTGATGGGTATTAAGGAGGGCACTTGGGATGAGCACTAGGTGTTGTATATAAGTGATGAATCACTAAATGCTATACCCGAAACTAATTTTACACTGTATGTTAACTAACTAGAATTTAAATAAAAACTTGGAAAAAAAATGATATATTTGTTTATCCTGCAGTTTTAAATTCAGTAGTTCTCAATACACATTAAAAACTATTCTGAGATTTTATATAAAAAAAATAGAATGTGTTTGAACTTATATGACCATCAACTTAAAGTAGACTGCTGGGGGTGCCTGGGTGGCTCAGTCAGTTAAGCGGCCATCTTCGGCTCAGGTCATGATCTCGCGGTCCGTGAGTTCAAGCCCCGCATCAGGCTCTGTGCTGACAGCTTGGAGCCTGGAGCCTGCTTTTGTTTCTGTGTCTCCCTCTCTCTCTGCCCCTCCCCCATTCGTGCTCTCTCTGCCTTTCAAAAATGAATAAATGTTAAAAAAAAAATTATAAAGTAGACTGCTGTATCCATAGGATGTTATATATGAATCTCATGGTAACCATAAACCAAAACGTATAATAAATATGCAGTAATAAAGAGAAAGGAATCCAGGCATAACGCTAAAGAAAATCATCAAATCATAAGGGAAGAGAACAATAAAAAAGGAACAGAGAAGAACTACAAAACAACCAGAAAACAATGAATAAAATAGCAATACGTACATACCTATCAGTAATTACTTTAAGTGTAAATGGACAGAATGCTCCAATCAAAAGACATAGGGTGACTAAATGGATTAAAAAAAACAAGACCTATTTATATGCTACCTACAAAAGACTCACTTCAGACCTAAAGACACATACAGATTGAAAGTAAAAAGATGCAAAAGAATATTTTGTGCAAATGCAAATGAAAAAAAAATTTAAAAGCCAAGGTAGCACTATTTATTTCAGACAAAACAGACCTTAAAACAAAGATTGTTGTAACAAGATTGTAACGAGACAAAGAAGGACGTTACATAATGATAAAGGGATCAGTCTAACAAGAGGATATAACAATTGTAAATACCTAAGTATGCACCAAACTTAGAAGCATATAAATATGTAAAGTGAATATTAACAGGCATAAAAGGAGAAACAAAGTAATACATTATTAGTAGGTGACTTTAAGACCCCCTTGACGGCATGGATACAGACAGAAAATCAGTAAGGAAACAGTGACTCTAAATGACACATTAGACAAGATGGACTTACCAGATAAATACAGAACATTCCATCCAAAACCAGCAGAATACACATCCTTTTCAAGTGTCCATAGAACATTCTCCAGAATAGATCATGTTAAGCCAGAAAACAAGTCTCAATAAATTTAAGATTGAAATCATATCAAGCATCTTTTCCAACCACAACAGTATGAAACTAGAAATCAATTGCAAGAAAAAAACTAGGAAAAATACAAACAGATGGAAGCTAAACATGTTATGAAACAACCGATGAATCAATGAAGAAAGCAAAGAGGAAATAAAAAATATCTGGAGACAAATGAAAATGGAAACACAGTGTTCCAAAACCTATGGGTCACAGCAAAAGCATTTCTAAGAGGGAAGTTTATAGCAATATAAGCCTACCTCATGAATCAGGAAAAATCTCATAAATAATCTAACCTTACAACTAAAGGAACAAGAAAAAGAAGAAAAAGCAAAGCCCATAGTTGGCATAGGGAAGGTAATAATAAAGATCAGAGTGGAAATAAATGAAATAGAGACAAAGGAAAAAAAAAAAAAAGAGGAGAAGGAAAAAGAAAGAAAAAAATCAGTGCAACTAAGAGCTGGTTTTGAAAAGATAAATATAATTGATAAACCTTCGCCAGATTCACCAAGAGAAAAAAGAGAACTCAAAATCAGAAATGAAAGAGAAGTTACAAATGACACCACAGAAATACAAAGGATTATAAGGAATTACTACAAACAACTATATGCCAACAAATTAGACTACATACAAGAAATGGATAAATTCCCAGAAATATACAATCTTCCAACACTGAATTAGGAAGAAAGAAAATCTGAACAGACCAATTACTGGTAATGAAATTGAATTAGTAATCAGCAAACTCACAACAAACTAAAGTCCAGGACCAGATGGCTTCACAGGTGAATTCTACTAACCATTTAAAGAAGAGTTAATATCTGTCCATCTCAAACTATTCAAAAAAAGATTGAAGAGGAGGGAACACTTCCAAATTCATTCTACAAGAGCAGCATTACCCTGATACCAAAACCAAAGACACACACACACACACACACACGCACACACACGCACACACACTCTATAGTCCAACATCCCTCATGAATATAGATGCAAAAATCCTCAACAATATCAAATGTCAAATATCAAACCAAATTTGACAATACATTAAAAGGATCGTATACCATGGTTAAGTGAGATTTAGTCCAGGAATGCAAGGATGGTTTAATACTGGCAAATCAATCAATGTGATGCACCACATTAACAAAATCATATGATCATCTCAGTAGATGCAGAAAAGGCATTTGACAAAGTCCAACATCCATTTATGATAAAAACTCTCAACAAAGTGGGTCATGAGGGAACATACCTCAACATAAATAAAGGCTACATGTGACAAATCCACAGCTAACATACTCAGTGGTAAAAAGTTGAAAACTTTTCCTTTAAGATCAGGAATAAGACAAGAATGCACACTTTTGCCACTTTTATTCAACATAGTACTGAGAGTCCCAGACACAGCAATCATACAGGAAAAAGAAATAAAAGGCATCCAAGTGGTAAGGAAGAAGTAAAACTGCCACTATTCGCAGATGAAATGATACTGTATATAGAAAAAACCCTAAAGACTTCACCAAAGAAACTATTAAAACTAATAATAGAATTCAGCAAAGTTGCAGGATACAGAAATTTATTGTTTCTATATGCTAACAACTATCATAAAGAGAAATTTAAAAAACAATCCTATTTACAATTGCATCAAAAAGAATAAAATACCTAGGAATATATCTGACCAAGAAGGTGAAAGACCTGTACTCTGAAAAATTTAAGACATTGATGAAAGAAACAAGATGACATACATAAATGGAAATACATATCATACTCATGGATTGGGAGAATTAACATTGTTAAAACTACAGATTCAATGCAACCTCTATCAGCATTTTTCAATGAACTAGAACAAATAATCCTAAAATCTGTATGGAACTGCAAAATATCCCCAATAGAGCAATCTTGAGAAAAAACAAAGCAGGAATTATCACAGTCTCAGATTTCAAACTATACTACAAAGCTGTAGTAATCAAAATTGTATAGTACTGGAACAACAACAACAAAAATAGACACATAGAACAGTGAAACATAACAGAAAGCCCAGAAACAAACTCACACTTATATGGTCAATTATCTATGACAAAGGAGGCAAGATTATTCCATGGAAAAAGACAGTTTCTTCAATAAATGGTGCTGGAAAAACTGGACAGCTACATTCAAAAGAATGAAACTGGATCAGTTTCTTACATGATACACAAAAATAAATTCAAAATGGATTAAAGACCTAAATGTAAGACCTGAAGCCATAAAACTCCTAAAAGAAAACATAGGCAGTAAACTTTTTTTTTTTTTTTTTGTAAACTCTTAGCAATATTTTTTTTTTGGATCTGTCTCCTCAGGCAACAGGAACAAAAGCAAAAATAAATAACTGGGACTACATCAAATTAAAAAGCTTTTGCACTGTGAATGAAACTATCAAACAAAACAAAATGGGAACCTATTGAATGGAGGAAGAAAATATTTGCAAACAATATATCTGATAAGGGATTAATATCCAAAATATATGAAGAATTCATATAATTCACCAAAAATACAATCCAATTAAAAAATAGGCAGTTGGGGGGGGGCACCTGAGTGGCTCAGTTGGTTGGGCATCCGACTTTGACTCAGGTCATGATCTCACAGTTTGTAAGTTCGAGCCCTGCATCGGGCTCTGTGCTGATAGCTCAGAGCCTGGAGCCTGCTTTGGATTCTGTGTCTCCCTGTCTCTCTGCCTCTCCCTTGCTCATGCTGTCTCCTTCAAAAATAAATAAACACTAAAAAAAAATTTTTTTTAATGGGCAATTGGGGCATCTGGGTGGCCCAGTCAGTTAAGTGTCTGACTTTTGATTTCAGCACAGGTCATGATCTCACAGCTTCTGAGTTCAAGCCCTGCATTGGGCTCTATGGTGACAGTGCAGAGCCTGCTTGGGATTCTCTTGTCCCTCTGTCTCTGCCCCTCCCATGCGTGTGTGTTCATGCTCTCTCTCTTTCTCTCTGTAAACAAACAAAAAAGCAAAAACAAAAACAGGCAAAGGACCTGAATAGACATTTTTCCAAGACATACAGATGGCTGACAGGCATATGAAAAGGTGCTCAACATCACTAATCATCAGGACAAAGCAAATAAAAGACACAATGAGATTATCACCTCTATACCTGTCAGAATGGCTAGTATCAAAAAGACAAGAAATAACAAGTGTTGGAGAAGACATAGAGAAAAGGGAACCCTCCTGCACTGTTGGTGGGTATATAAATTGGTGCAACCACTATGGAAACCAGTATGGAGTTTCCTCAAAAAATTAAAAATAGAAATACTGTACAACCTAGCAATTCCACTTCTGGGTAATATCCTAAGAAAACAAAAACACTAATCCAAAAAGATGTATGCACTCCTATATTCAATGCAACATTATTTACAATAGCCAAAATACAGAAGTGTCCATCAATAGATGAATGAATGAAGATGTGATACATATATGTGTGTGTATATATCAAAGAAAGACAAATAACGTTATGATTTCACTTATATGTGGAATCTAAAAAACAAAAACGAGACAAAACAGAAACAGACTCATAAATACAGAGAACAAACAGGTGTGCAGGAGATTAAGGGCATTAAAAGATACAACTTCCAATTATAAAATGAGTCATGGGAATGTAAAGTACAACGTAGGGCATATAATCAATAATACTGCAATAACTTTCTATGGTGACAGATGGTAACTATACTTTTATCATGATCATTTCATAATGTATATAAATGTTGAATCACTGTTCTGTACTTGAAACCAATATAATATTGTATGTCAACTATACTTCAGTATAAATAATAAATAAATAAATAAATAAATAAATAAATAAATAAATAAGACTGAGTTTCTAAGTTTCTGGAGGAGTTGGTTAGAGAGTAGCACAGTAATTTTCCTACTTAATAACAAACATGTATTCTCCACTTTTAATATATTTTTGTTATTGTGAGAGAATAAGTGAAATTTTATAACTGTAGCTGAATGTTTTGGGCCACTGCTTGCCACCAATAATGTTGATAAAGACTATAAAAAAGAAAGAGAGGCAAATGCTAATTTAAAAATGTGTCTGCAATACTCAAAATATAATATTTTTCAAAGTTTATAGGCAAGGAGAAGGTCGTTATGTAACCATGAAAACCACACAAAAATGCTTAAGATTTCTAAACTCAGTTAATATTCAAACTATAAAATGATGTAAAACTTATATTTTAGAATAAGATGGGGTGGTTCCAGTTTTTCCTGGTCTCGTGTTTCACCTGTTTAATTATTTCAAAATATTTGTTCTAAATGCTCAAATGAATATAGTACTGTTGAATTGTAGTGACTGACAATATTGAGGCTATTATAAATATTACATGATATTTATTCTCCTAAATTTTTTTGTTAAGAAATTTGCTCTTTTTATAGAAAATAGTAATCCCTAATCCTTTCAGAGAAATTGCCTCTATCAGTATATTCTGGACATCTTGCTCGTATTTCTCTATTAAATTCTAATTTCTTCCTCTATTTCAATAGAAATTCATATAATTATTTAGTATTTTCAAAGTGTTTTCTCATTATCTATTCTTCCTCTTGTTTTCTTGTTTCTGGAAAATTCTTAAGTTTTTGGCCTATGTATGAATATATATATAGTTTAAAAAAAGAGTTGAAGGTGATCTGTGATAAAGCATGAAAATAAAAAAATTCCTAGTTCCAAGATAATTAGCAAAGAAAAGGGGGAAATAAAGCTAGAATAGTATTGGGGCACCTGAGTGGCTCAGTCAGTTAAGCGTCCGACTTCACCTCAGGTCATGATCTCATGGTTTGTGAATTCAAGCCCCAGATAGGGCACTGTGCTGACAGCTCAGAGCCTGGAGCCTGCTTCAGATTCTGTCTCCCTCTCTCTCTGCTCCTCCCCCACTCATGCTCTCTTTGTCTCTCTCAAAAGTAAATACACATTAAAAGAAATTTTTTTAATAAAAAACAAAGCTAGAATAGTATGTGAGTTGACCAGAAATAGAGTGCTTTCCAGCATGGAATAATAGAAAGTAATGATTTGATTTCTAAAAAAATTAAGATTTCTGACCTAACACTGTATAGATTATGCAGATAAGTTATTTTTGCTGTTTTATTTCTTTAATTCTTCCAAAAACAAGATGGAATTAACATATATACTTTTGGATATGCTTGCCCTTGGACAATGTCTAAGGTTAACAGAACACAAAGTGACCTAAATTTTTAATCCTATACAGTTGTCATCTCACTAATACAGACTTAATGGGGTTAATTTAATATAAAAACAGAAAAATGGATACCTCAGGGAAATCCTTTTGGATAGACTTGTACCGTAAAAGATCTTTTCATTCACTCATTCAGCAAATGACTCTCAACATTGCCTGCTGGTGGTTAATACATTGACAAAAGAGGATTCAATGTGTCAAATCTTACGAGGAAGAGAGAAAAGAAACCTTCACCATCAAAAAAGTCACATTAAGAATTTTAAAAATTCATTTTTGAAATGTTAATGGTAAAATTAGCATCTTAATATTGATGTCCAAATGGAAGATCCAACTATCATAATTTTAACAGTACACCGATCTTAGTATCTTATCTTTTTTTACTTTCCTTTATTCCACGGAAAGAGATCATTCATAAGCTTTATTGACTGAGTTTACTGGCTGTCTGAACTTGAAATGAAATCTGTGTTGAAAACAAAGTCTAACCAGAATATACAGTACCTCTATTCTAAATCTAATGATGTAGTTTTGTTGCTGCCTTTCCAATAAAAGATTAGTACAACTTTTGGCTGGTCCTCAACTGATGTTGAATTAACAGGCAAGATAGGTCAATCAGCCTATTCCAATTTTCAGAATGCATGCATTCATTCATACACATTGTTGAATACTTTATATGTGCATATTATGCTAATCATTTCTGATTTCTATACATTTATTCTCAGTCATGGGGATGACTGTGTTGTAAGATTGGGTTGTTTTGTCTGTACAGATTATGAGTATCTTCAGTATAATTCAATGTAAAGGAAGTTTCTGCCTCCTCTCATCTCAACTTTGGCCAGGTGTAATTTTATCTCATCCCAAAATCCTACTTAAAAATGATCCCTGAATATGCTGAGAAAATAACAGAATGCTATACTTAAGTCAAAACTTTTATATAGTTCTTGTAAGAGAATACTTATAATCGGTTCTGATTTATTTGAAGGTATGGGCACTCTCATTTGATGTGTTTGTTGTAAAATCCTGTGATTACTGCATGTGTGTATAAAAAACAAGCTGCAATAATTTAGACAAGACAACTGCAGTACATAAAATCAGGCATATTACTGGCTTCTTATTCCTAGTACTGCTTTGACATTCTAGGGAAATTAGTACTGGACTTAATTTGTCCAGATTTTATCTGGAGTAAAGGAAAATTTTAGATTTCAGGCTATTTATATCAATTCAGTAAACTGTCCTCACTGGGAAATGCCAAACCTGATTTCTCTCGTCAGGCATACTAAAGCAATCTGCCCACCCTGTGTTTCAGTTTTGCATGCAACTCTACACCTAACAAATAGGCTTTCTGATAGAAGAGATCAATGACTTTAAATGATACACAATCTTATGTCTTTATAAGTCACCTTTCCACACTGAAGCATGAAAACTCCATAAAATAAGTTAATATTTTTCTTTCAGAGAAACAATATTATTTGCTTTCATTATAAGTAAATAGACTTCATATCAGACAATGATTTTTTTCAAATTAAAGAATTAAAACAATCCTATTAAAACCAAAACAAAGGTTCATGTTCTCACATCTTTATTATAGTATATAATTCTGGCTGAATAATAACTCATATTTTTATATCACAAATTTGCCTTTCAGTAACATAAAATACATTTAAGGCAGATTTACCTTATAGATAGCCTCAGCTTCTAAACACCACTACACTGATTTATACAAATAGCAAAACCACATAGAGGAGCATCTACTGATATCTTTTTTAGTACTTATTTTTAGATTTAAAAACTCCATAGTAAGTAGAATTCCCATAAAATTTCAGTTTTGGAATAGGAAACAAACACTAATCATATAAAATTGCCTTTATCTGATTTGATTGGATGAAGTTATTATTAATAACATAACCTTTAAATTTCTAGGGAATACCAATACTTTATATTCCTCAGAGAAGTCTCAATAGCAAGCAAAATGAGGAGCCATTATAAAATCATATTGCTAAGTATTACATTAACTTACAATTCTACTGATATAATTATATGCATATCATAGCTAACAATTGCTATTTAATATATCAAGATACATCCATAATTTTCCTTTGGTTGCATTAATATCAGGAAGCTAGGCAGCACTGAAGATTCATTCTCTGGTCTTCTGGTGGTTAGTATAAACTGAAGCTTTTGAACCTATTTGGTGATCCCAATTTGGGGGCCTATATCACAAAACCTTCAGGAGACTAGTGGCCTCAGGTGGAAGAATTTGAAGACTGGAAGGCTCGCAGTTAAGTTAGAGTTATCGTTAGCAGATCTTAGGGAAACAGGAATACAGCCAGAATTACTTGATATTTATTAGAAATCAAGATTCATTAAATCATTTCTCCTTCAGAAAAATATCTTTAAAACTTGTGTATTTCCAAATGTTCTTTTTTAAAAGAACATATAAAATTAAGATATTTGTGAAAATAAGCCAGTTTCAAGTAAACTTGTTTCTCTTCATTGTTCCCCTTCAAAGGAATTCTTCCCACCAAGCACAAATGCACTAATCTTTAGAGCAAGACAAACTCTTCTGTGCTAAATCTTTTTAATCTTTTCTTTTCATCCTCTGAGAAAAGGTCTTCTTCATTGGTTGTAGTAGATGTAAAATCATAGTCTCTGGAATGACCATTTACAAAAGTAAATAAGGGATATTTCTCCTTAGAAGAAATTTTCAGCATCTGTAACAGAAAGTACAGAAAAATCCCTTATTGGATGCAAGAGTGTACAGTAGGACCACGTGACGAAATCTAATGTTCTAGCCCTGAGTCTCTCTTGTTAGCTTCTCTCATTTACACTTATCTAGTACCATTGTTTCACTGTTCTGGCTTACAGAAAATGAAACAAAATGGTATCCCTGACTATAGTAAAATACTGTGAAAGATTGGTACCTTTACACAGAAGAAACACCATTAAACTTAGTCACAAGGTCCATTCTAATCTCAGTTCTACAACTTACCTTGATGTGAACTTGGACAAAATTACTCTACCAATCATCTACAAAATGGGGCAAAAGATACCCAGTCCCCTTACCTCAGAGAATTGTTAAACTGACCAAAAGCTATAATAAAAAGTTATTTTTAAAAATTAAGTTTAGTCTTTTCAGAGTCACATATTTGAAAAAATATTTCTGCAGTAATTTAGTAAACAGGAAATACAGTGTTCTCATAAATAGCAATAATCCATACCTTACATATTACCTTCTAAAACTATATAATTCAGAAGTGAAGGAAGTAATACTTGGAATTGTGGGGATACCAACAACCTTTATAACCTCTGTCAATGTGGGACTCGTTAACAATCCAACACCCATTCTAAACCACTTTAAATCTTTCTGTGAAACAAATTTAATTAAAAAATTAAAACAATTTTCATTAAAAATGAATAAAAATTTTTGGATGACATTTTTTGACAGAAATAAACTCTTCTATAGATAACCAGGATCTATAAGGATTCTGAAAAGTTTATGTGAATTAGAGAATGCTGAAAAAATATCAACAGTACTTACACATCATTAATCATGATCAATTAATTATAATATGTTTCTAAAGGATAATTTCAGGGGTAAAAACTAAATTCTCCCAAATGTCAATATTCAACTGCAGGATCATCAAATTCTTATATATTGCATTTATAGAATCTCTTGAAATGTGGCTAAAATAAATATATAGCCCTAGCATACAATGTTACTTAAAACATATTCCAATGAGACAGTTAATATGAAATACATTTTTAATTGAATGGAAATGAACCATTTAAAAACAAGTACTTAGAAAAACTAGATATAATGAAAATCATAACCTATAATTCTTACACTCCTAAAGTATACATCGTTCAAATTTATTTTACTTACATTCTACAAAAAAAAAAAAGGAAAAATGCAGAAAATGAAAATAAGAGACAGAGGAATCTGGCATTTAATCAGGCCTCTTTCACCTCCAGCCAATGGCTGGAATACAGTCCAAAATTGTCTTCATTTTATATTCATTTAATGTCACTTGTAAAAAGTCCAGTATCTAGTGGGCAGGTATCATTGTATCATTTTCATATCAACACAACAAAGCTAATATTATCATCTCTTCATCCTTTCTTTCAAGATCAATAAAGAAGTCATTTGGGTTTATTAGCTGCTCATCAACCATGATTCAAATCTGTGACCCAGGGCAAAATGTCAGAAAGGAGCCCTCTATTCTTTAATTATAAAATGTGCCTACTATTTGTAAACCCACTTGCACTGTGAAGCCCCCTTGTGCATATTTATTGATTCAGATTTTGACAATTATAATTTTTCTAACTTTTCTCAATTTACTTAATATATTTTTAAAGATTATCAACTGAAAAATATATTAAAGTTTTACTCAAATGAAAATTTAACTTCTGTCCACACAAAAACTTGCACAACGATATTTACAGTAGCTTTATTCACAGCTGCCAAAAGTTAGAAGCAACAAAAATGTCCTTCAGTAGGTAAATGGATAAATAAACTGTGGTATATCCCGACAATGGAATATTACTCAGCACTAAAAAGAAGTGAGCAAAAAATAAATAAATAAATAAATTAAATAAATAAATAAATAAATAAATAAATAAATAAATAAAAGAAGTGAGCTATCAAAGCCATAAAAGACATGGAGGAACATTAAGTGCATTATCACTAAGTTAAAGAAACCAATCTGAAAAGGTTACAAACTTTAAGATTCCAACAATATGATGTTCTGGAAAAGGCTAGTGGTTGCCAGGGATTAATAGGAAGGAAGAGATGAATAGGTGGAGCATAAGGAATTTTTAGGGAAGGAAAGCTCTTCTGTATGATGCTGTAAGGGGGCTACACAGCATTATACCTCTGTCCAAAACCACAGAATGTACAATACCAAGAATGAATCCTAATGTAAACTATAGACTCTGGGTGATAATAATGATGTGTCCAATATAGGTTCATCAGTTGTAACAAATGTCTGGGGAGAGGGGTGGTTGATAGGGAGAAGGGAGTGTATGGAAACCTTCTGTACTTTTCACTCAGCTTTGCTATGACACTAAAACTGCTCTAAAAAATAAAGTCTATTGGGGTGCCTGGGTGGCTCAGTCGGTTAAGCATCTTGACTTTGCCTCAGGTCATGATCTCACGGTTCATGGGTTCAAGCCCCATGTGGGGCTCTGTGCTAAGATTTCACAGCCTGGAACCTGCTTCAGATTCTATGTCCCGCCTCCCCCCCCCGCCACCGCTTCTCCCCAACTCACGCTCTGTCTCTCTGTCTCTCTCTCTCTCAAAAATAAACATTAAAAAAAATTAAAAATAAAAAAATAAAGTCTATTTTAAAAATATATATTGGGTAAATAAATATGGAAATGCCAAAGGAAACTTTAGAAATTACTGAACTCTCACTTTATAAATAGGAAAATTGAGCCCCAAAGGATTTAAATTACTTTCTCAAGACGACTTAACAACAGCAACAACAACAAAAAGAGATAAACTAATAAGGAATTATTGGGACATTAGGCCTCAGTCACTTAAAAACATGCCTTTCAAACACTTTTCCTAGCTCCTACATACCACATCAAGAATGTTTTTTCAGACTTGTTTTTTTAAAAAGAATAACTTGATTTGAAAATTTAATTCTAAGACTCCACCAAAAAACTGCTAGAACTGATACATGAATTCAGCAAAGTCACAAGATGTAAAATCAACATACAGAAATGGGTTGCATTTCCATACACCAATAATGAAGCAGCAGAAAGCGAAATCAAGGAATTGATTCCATTTACAGTTGCACTGAAAACCATAAAATACCTAGGACTAAACCTAACCAAAGAGGTAAAAGGTCCATATACTGAAAACTATAGAAAGCTTATGAAAGAAATTGGAGAAGACACAAACAAATGAAAAATATCCCGTGCTCATGGATTGGAAGAACACATATTGTTAAAATGTTGCTACTGCCAAACGCAATCGACATATTCAAGGTAATCCCTATCAAAACAACACGAGCATTCTTCACAGAGCTGTAACAAACAATTCTAAAATTTGTATGGAACCTGAAAAGACCCTGAATAGCCAAAGTAATGTTGAAAAAGAAAACCAAAACTGGAGGCATCACAATTCCAGACTTCAAGCTATATTACAAAGCTGTCATCATCAAGGGAGTATGGTACTGGCAAAAATAGAAACAAAACAAAAACATAAAAACACAGATACATGAATCAATGGAACAGAATAAAGATCGGAAATGGATCCACAAACGTATTCAACTAATTTTGACAAAGCAGGAAAGAATATCCAATGGAAAAAAGCCAGTCTCTTCAGCAAATGGTGTTGGGAAAACTGGACAGCGACATACAGAAGAATCAACCTGGACCACTTTCTTACACCATACACAAAAATAAACTCAAAATGGATGAAAGACCTCAATGTAAGATAGGAAACCATCAAAATCCTAGAGGAAAAAATAGGCAACAAACTCTTTGACCTCAGCTGCAGCTACTTCTTACTTGACATGTCTCCAGAGGCAAGGGAAACAAAAGCAAAAATGAACTATTGGGACCTCATTAAGATAAAAAGCTTCTGCAAAGCAAAGGAAACAATCACCAAATCAGCATGGAGGATCCTCAAAAAATTAAAAATAGAACTACCCTATGACCCAGCAATTGCACTACGAGGTATTTATCTAAAGGATACAAAAATGCTGATTCAAAGGGGCACATGCACCCCAATATTTATAGCTGCACTATAGCATCAACAGCCAAATTATGGAAAGAGCCCAAATGTCCATCAACTGACAAACGGATAAAGGAGATGTGGTATATATATATATATATATATATATATATATATATACACACAATGGAGTTTGACTCCATGATCAAAAAGAATGAAATCTTTTTGTGGCAAAATCTTGCCATTTGCAACAACATGGATGGAACTAGAGTGTATTATGTTAAGCGAAATAAGTCAGAGAAAGACAAGTATCATATGATTTCACTCATATGTGGAATTTAAGAAACAAAACAAATGAACATAGGGGAAGGGAAACAAAAATAAGATAAAAACAGAAAGAGAGGCAAACCATAAGAGACCCTTAAATACAGAGAACAAACTGGAGGAGAGGTGGGTGGCAGGATGGGCTAAATGGGTGATGGGCATTAAGGAGGGCACTTGTTGGGATAAGCACTGGATGTTATATGTAAGTGGTAACTCACTAAATTCTACTCCTGAAATCATTACACTATATGTTAACTAACTTGGATTTAAATTAAAAAACATTTTTTTTTAATGTTTGTTTATTAAGAGAGACACAGCATGAGTGGGGGAGAGGCAGAGCAAGGGAGGGACACACAATCTGAAGCAGGCTCCAGGTTCCGAGCTGTCAGCACAGAGCCTAACATGGGGCCCGAGCTCACAAGCTGCAAGTAAGATCATGACCTGAGCTGAAGTTGGACACCTAACCGACTGAGCCACCCAGGCGCCCCTTGGGTTTAAATTTTTTAAAAACTGAAAATTTAATTCTAAAAACTTTTATCAAAAGTCAAAACTTTTATTTTCTTCTTTTATAGTCCAAGAAAGGACACATTGTCAAAACCTTAAAGTCTCTTCATAATGGGTAACATAAAATTTACATGAAAAAAAATTCTGAACTAGGTTATCTATATGACATGAGGTATTATCAACTGATACACTATACAAAATAAAAGATAACAAAATTATTTAGTAACTTGGGGAAATACTATATAACATTAAGAGAAAAAGCAGGATATAAAGCTATATATAAAATTTCATCTCAATTATGTTAAAATCTTAAATACATGTTTTCAAAAGACTAGATGGATAAAGAACAGAATAGTATCTCTAAAGGAAAGACTTCATGGTGATTTTTTTTTATACTTCTCATTTCCAAACTTTATAACATGTAGTTCTTGTTTGGGTAGGAGAAAACCATTAAAAAAAAAAAAAATTAAGGTGAGCCTGGGTGGCTCAGTCAGTTAAGCGTCAGACCTTGGATCAGGTCATCATCTCATAGTTCGTGAGTTTGAGCCCCACGTCAGGCTCTGTGCTGACAGCTCGGAGCCTGGAGCCTGCTTCTGATTCTGTGTCTCCCTCACTCTCTGCCCCTCCCCTGCTCACGCTCATCTCTTTCTCTCAAAAATAAACATTGAAAAAAAATTTTTTTAAATGAAGATAACTGAGTTTACTATCTCATAGTTGCTTTTCAAAAGGGAATTCAGTGGTTTGCTCAACAATAATTTTAGAATAGGCAAGTCCTTCGTTGTATTTTAATAACATAGTCAAAAATACATTGAAGCGGCTTTATTATCTAAAAGGCAAATCATTTTTCAAGAGGTCAAATGATTTATCACATTTTTCCTATGTGCTACCTTGACAGGTCTCAAAATCTACAAAGGAAAAAGCTAGAGGACAGAAGTTAAGCAATTTCTTCCTTCATAATGCTAGTAGATATAAGGAAGAACAGAAATAGAACCAGCCAAAACCTCTCCCCAGGCCAAAACCTTTACCTCTAGCCTCTACCACCACACCTGTACAACTTTGCCCAGTACAGAGCAGTCTAGACCTCTGTGGTTTATACTCACCACTGTATTCACAGTGGAGCGACATTTGATGTAGTGGTTAGGTTCTAAAGTCAGCCCATGATGTGAAAATCAAATATAGTCAAAATCAATATAGTCAAAATTATCTTCAAAAGGCCTTTAAACTGTTTAAAGGGTGTTATGCATGGTTTTGTATGTACAACCCTATTCTGTAACGTGTATTAATGTACAATACGCTACAGTCTATAGCATGTAATAAAGAGTACACATGGAAAAATACATTCCTGTTGTATTACAAGAGTTCATGTAGTTGAACTGAAGTAAGTTAAATGTGCATGTGATATTCATTCCTCTGTCTTCTCACTGCTTAGTCTTAAATTGCTGTAACCCAACTTTTACCCCTCACTGTACTGAAAATACACTCTTCTAGTCCTCAAATAAAAGACTTTTATTAGTTCCTGTCCTCTTGATATTTTTACAGCGATCAACACTGATAAGCATTTCTTTCTGAAAATACTCACTTCCCTAGATTTCTGTAATATTTTACTTTCCTGTTTCTCCTTCTGTTTTCTGAACTATTTCTTCTCTATCTCCTTCTTCATTGACTCTACTTATTCCTGCATCCCAAAGTGCAGATATTAATCAATTATTGATCCTTTATCTTCTCTATATATCCTATATTCTCTCTTACAAATATTATCTACTCTCAGTTTCAACCATTTCTCTGTTAGGCTTTGTTATTATCCGTGTTTTGCAGTTGCAGGAACTGAAATATTGAGGAATTAGGTGACTTGTGCAAGTTCATGTAGCTAGAAACTCATAGAGCCAAGATTTAAGCCTAAGTGTTCTGGTTCTGTTATAACCACTATACTATACCGCCTCCTACAGTAAGTAGATGCATGCTGCAATGTCAGCTCAAACTGATATATCAAAATAAAATGACTGTTTCTGCCTCCCCAAATTAGCTCCCTTCTAGACTTCTCTAGGTTTCTATCATTGGTAACATCATTTATATTAATTAGGAATTGTTTTTGTTGCCAACTGACAAAAAACAAAATAAAAAACAACAATGGCTTTAAGTAATAGAAATTGTTTTTATCACATAAAAGTCTGATTGCTGGCTTTGGTTAATTGATGTCAAACAGTTTCTACAATTCTCTTGACCCTTCCCTAGTGATCACAAAGTACTGCTGAAATCCCAGGTGTTGAATTCACATTCAAGGCAGGGACGGGTAGACATAAGGGGGAGTGACAGAACCACATCTATATCTACCATTTCATCAGAAGAGCAGAAATCTTCCCAGAAACTTCCCAGCACACACCCGCTTATATTTCACCGGGCAAACTGTGCTTAAATAGAAGGGAGACCAAGTTTAAGTAGGTACACTGTTACCCCAAATAAAATCAGGTTTCTCTTAGCAAAAAAAAAAAAAGGTGGATATTGAACAGGTAACTAATGGTGCTTATATACCATTCAAGAGGAGAACCATGATAAAAATAAAACAGGGTAATGTGGTAAGGAAGCATTTGAAGGCTTCTGTAGATTGTGTGGTCAGAAAAGGTTATGCCAAGACACAAATGACAATAACAAGTCACATGTAAGAGTTCTAGTAGAAGAGCACTCCAGGTAGAAAAATCAGCTCATACGAAGGACTAGGATGCTAGTACACTCAGCACATTGAAAGAATAGAAAGAAGGCTAGAATGGGTCAAGGGTAGGGGAAAAGAGGAAGACGGATTGGCATACAAGAGCGAGATCACCCAGGCCCTTGTTAGTCACATTAAACATTCTACCTCATAACATTCTACCATAAACATCCTATAACATTCTACTGTACTGTTTTTGCTCATGATGCAGCCATCCTTCATGCTTCCTTTCTGACCATAGAAAATCAGTCCTCAAAGTTCCAGCCCAAGTTCCACTGCCAAGAACTTCAGTCTGAAGTGATTATACCTTTCTCTAAAGTACTACAGAATTGTCTCATATAGCACAAAGATTACAAACATGGACTATGGAACTTAGTCTCTGCTCAGAACCTGGCTAGTACTTTCAAACTATCTGAACTGGGCAAGTTGCTTAACTAGATGGACTCATTTTCCTTTGCTACAAAATGTCAGTATTGATAACATCTATGTCACAAAGTTGTTATCAGACGATTAAATCAGTTAACATATGTAAAGTACGCAGAAGATTACCTGGCCTCTAATATGTTGGCTATTATTGTCGTTATTATCATAATATTAGTTTTCTGGCATTTACCAAATATATTTTTGTAGTCATTTATCCTTAATATCCCTTTCATGTCTTCTCAATTAAATAATAAGTCACTGAAGATTTTCAAAGAAATCAGAGTTCTTATCATTAAATCCCAGAAGTAAAAAGGACCTATGAAAGAAAAATATCCTGCAGATTTCACTTGGTGAATACAGAACTAGAAGGAAAGGAAATAGAATCATCAACATAAATCTGACACTCTAAGGTGTTTACAAAAAGACATTTACCAAAATAGCAATGGGTATGAGAAATTGTGTACCATTGGAGAAAATGGGAGTGTGTGTTCTAGAAGAGGAAGCAAACTTACTCCCTTACTTTGTGAGATGAAAAAGTAAAAGTCACATAGAGAATGATTCTAACTCAATATAAGAAATGCTTTTTTAACAACAGAGGTCTGTCCAAAAATTAAAAAGACTTCCAAAGAAATTATTAGCTCACTATTAGCTGAAATGAGGACTAGCAAGTCAACTGTGTGGAACCTGTGGACTGATGTATAAATAGGAAACTGTATAGAATAGTGCTTATAAGCATGTATTCTTAAGTTGAACTGTCTGAGGTTTGAATCTCAGCACCACCATTTATTAGTTGTGGCCTTTGTGAAGGTTACTGACATAAGATTCCTCATGTATACAGGGAATAACAGTACCCTCCCTCAGAAGCTTTGTGTTGGTTAAATGAGATAATGTATATCAAGTATCAAACATATGGTAAGGACTCCACAAATGTTAGCTCTGGATTGAAAACCTCTAAGATCTCTTAGATATCTAGGATTCAATGGCTGTAATATAAATTTTGTTCTGTAGCTAGAGGACAACTAGCCACTTGTAAATATTTTTTCCTGTGTTGACATCCATTCCACAATCAAACGATTAACTTCCTAATACTCATATTTTTATTTGAGACTTTTTGGTCTCAAGCATCAGTACTATCATGTAGTAAGGTTATCATTAAATAAGAGTATTTTCTTTATAATTATCTTTAGACTGAGAACAAGTAAAAGGAGGAAGAATAGGGGATGTGAGATAAGATAACAATAATCTACATCAGCAGAGCAGAGGAGGTATCTAATTTCAGGGGGGATAGAGATGTGATGGCAGGATATTTATCAAAGTGAGCAATTTCACCCCACAGAACTCGGAGAGGAAGATTGTATAAAGGCACAAAAATAAAGGTGAGACACAAAACTGAAAACAAGGAAACTCACTGAAAGCCTATATATAGACTCAATTCTCAGGTCCCTCTTCACAACCCCCTTCTCTGCTCCACACTAGGCATCCTACACATAGCAAAGTAAAGGTTTATTCTTTGGAAAAACTGAATAAAGATATGGCCTTTTTAGTACACCAGGCACAGTGATGACTAAAAGCTAAAGAATTAAGTGAGACTCTAGAATATTGAACTATAGGGTTTTCAGTATCCTTCACATCTCGGTACTGGAGCACCAGCAAGCAACATGCATTCCACAGGGAGATGACAGAACTCCCCTCTGAAAACAAGGAAGCAACTCTAGAGAAAAGATTAGCCCTTACTAACACTTGGAGGTCACCCAACGAAAAGGCAAGCTTATCACCTGATCACCCTACTATGAAAATCATCAGCTAACAAGCCATGCTCAAACACACCGAACTTCTCACCTCTTTAGTGCCTCACTCTTAAGTATAAACACATAGCAGTTATTTAAGGGAAGGCATCCAAAGGAGAACTGTAAGATTAAAGCTGAAACAAAAACAAAAAAGGATCCAGAAGGAAACAGAAACAGCAAAAGAATCAGAAGAATTTCAAAATTACTATAATTAATTTCCTTGGGGATCAGAGATAATACATCCATTAAAAAAGAAGAGAATACAACAGAAGAAATATGTGAAAATGTACTGGACTTACTATAATTCAATTACTGAGCTCCTTGCTAATTTATAAAACAAACTTACAACAAAATCTCTTTAATTCATTCCTTCATTCAACAACTATTTATATATTCCTCCAATATGACAGGCAATTTCTAGGCACTGGGGAAACAATAATATACAAAACCAGCAAATACTCCTGAGATTACAGTCCAGTAAAGTAGAAAAGTGGTAAATAAATTAAATATGCATAAAGTGTTTATAGATGGTATATCAGTGTGTGTGTGTGTGTGTGTGTGTGTGTGTGTGTGTGTGTGTGTGTGTACACTTAAATTAACATGCTAAGGAGAAAAATAAAACAAGGAAAGAGGGAAGTAACAATTACATAAAGAAAGGGTAGCCAGGAAAGGGCTAAGAAGGTGACAGGTGAGTAAAGACCTGAAAGGAGTGAAGGAGGGAACCATGAGGATATCTGCAGGAAGAGAATTGCAGGCATAGGAAAACAAGCAGAACCCTTGAAACAGGACACCTAGCATTTTCAAGAGGCCAGTGGGGCTGGACTTGAGAGAGGTGGAGGAAGAGATTAGAGAAGTAAGGCAGGTAGAGGGAGTTTCCACTTATAGAAGGCCTAACAGGTCACTGGAAGAGTTGAGGGCTTTTGCTCTGAATGAGTTAGAAAGCAAGGGATTTTGAGTAAAAAAAGTGACACAATGTTAGTTACTTTTTTTTTTTTTTTATTTTTTTCAATGTTAGTTACATTTTAACAAAATCACTCAGGCTGCTGTTTGGAAAAGATACTGTATAGACAAAGCAAGGGAGATCAGTTAAGAAGACACTGCAGTAATCCCAAGGAAGATATGCTCGTGGACCAGGGTAATAATGGTAATGGTGAGAAATAACCAAATTCTAAATATATTGTAAAGGAAAGATGATAGACTTTGCTGGATTGGGCCTGGGGTGTGAGACAGAGCAAGGGATTCAGGATGATTCCAAGTTTTTAGACTGAACAACCAGAGTAGTGCAGCTGCCATTTATAGAGTAACCAAATTCTTTTCATTTGGTTTATTTTACTTTACTTCTATAATTTGCTAGTGTAAAATTTCTTTGGATGGATTTAAGATAAAACTGTAATGCCATGTTCCTTTCTATACAGAGTACTCATGATAAAACTCCAATGAAATAAAACTAATTTTATGTTAGGATTTTTAAAATGGATTTGTTTATTTACAGTTATATTTTACAACTTGGAAAGAATTAAAACAAGTATTTTATAAATATAATTATTTAGAAGGCCATGATGAGATTAACCATGCCACCAACAACAATCATTAAGAAATGGAAAAAAAAATAGATAAAGCAACTTTTAGAAAGCAGCTGAAAGCAACCAAGAAAAAGAAAATCCTGAGAAGTAAAAATCTTAGGGGATGTATATCAAGAAGTGACAGAAGCCAGGGGGCGCCTGGGTGGCTCAGCTGGTTTTGGCTCAGGTCCAGGTTTGTGAGTTAAGCCCCGCATCAGGCTCCATGCTGACAATGTGGAGCCTACATGGGATTTTCTCTCTTTCTCTACCACTCCCCTGTTCTCTCTCTCTCTCTCTCTCTCTCTCTCTCAAAATAACTAAAAACTTTAAAAAAAAAAAAAAAGAAAGAAAGAAATGCCAGAACACAATGGAATAAATATCTTTAAGGTACTGAACAAAAGACTGCTAAAATAGAATTCTGTGCAGCAAAAATATTTTTCAATAATGAAGGCAACCTCTTCATCATTCCTTTCCCTCCCAAACAATTCATTTCTAAAGCCACTAGATGCAGCTGGACAAAACAGGCATCCATGCCAGGGTCAGAGAAGTCATCCTGGTCTACTGAGTATGTGGAAGCCAGACTGGAACCTGGCAGATATTAATCAACTGATCAAAGTTAACATCATCAGTAAAAAGACAAATTGAAATAATGTGCGAACCACTAGGATGCAGTAAGAACACACAGAATCACTTCTGTGATACACCTGACAAAGATGCATAATCTGAAAAATCCTGAGGAAACATCAGGCAAACACAAATTGAGGGGATAATCTATAAAATTATCAAAAGTATCTTGTAAAAATAAAGCCAAAAACAAAAGTGCCCATAATCTTTGAAAACAATCAAGGTCACATGAAAGTCAAGGAAAGATGAGGAACTATTCTAGATTTTTAAAAATTCAGTATATATAAATGCAACACATTATTGTGAACTGGAGCCTTTTACTATACAGAGCATTACTGGGACAGTTAGCAAAACATGAATAGTTTCTGAGAATTATATGGTAATAATGTACAGTGCTACTTTCCTGATTTTGATAGTTGTCTTTAGGAATTGCACACTCAATTTTTTAAGGGTTATGGGGCATCATGTTGGCAACTAATTCTCAAGTGGCTCAGGAAAAAGTTATTTGAACCATATTTACAACTTTTCTGTACGACTGCTTTTATTTCAGTTTTTTAATGAAGACATAATAAAGTTATAATCAACAAACAAAAACTGAGAGAATTTATCACCAGCAAACAACACTAGAAGAAACAGTAATGGAAATTCTTCAGAGAGAAGCAAAATGATCCCAGAAAGAAACAAAATAACACGAAAGAATGAAGGTCATCAGAAAGGGTAATGTTGATTAAAACAAAATGCTTTGTGGAGTTTAAAATATATGTAGGATTAAAACATATGACAAAGCAAAAAATAGACTTTAAGGAAAAAATATTACTAGAGATAGAGGGTCATATAATTATAAAAGAGTTAATTCAATAAGACCTAACAATATTAAATTTGTATGTAACTAATAACATAGCCTCAAAATATGTAAAACAAAAAGCAACAGAACTTAAAGGAGACAGACCCACGATTACAGTTGGAAACTTTTATCACATATCTTACATACTCTGCAGGAACAAAAAGGACATGAAAGATTTTAACAACATGATTAACTACTTATAGACAGGGAGGGAGGGGATCGTCAGAGACAGGATTAAATAGAACTATGCCATAGAGATGCTGAAGTCTAAAGAAGTGGAAGATGAAAGAGGGATGGTTGGTTTGTATTTTTTTTATTTTTATTTTTTTTATATTTAAAAAAATTTTAATGTTTATTTAGTTTTGAGAGAGAGTGAGAGACAGAGCACGAGCCAGTGAGGGACAGAAAGAGACAGAGACACAGAATCTGAAGTAGGATCCAGACTCTGAGCTATCAGCACACAGCCCAACACAGGGCTTATGCTCACGAGCCATAAGGTCATGACCTGAGCTAAAATCAGATGCTTAACTGACTGAGCCACCCAGGTGCCCCAAGAGGGATTGTTGTAGATGCACTCCCAGTGTATCTTCATCAAATTCACCTGACTTTAAAATTTTCCACCTCTCAATTCTTCTCGTCCATTTGCCTCCTTAGCCACAGAGATTCCATGATTGACCATTTCAATGAAATAAAAGATACTCCTAACTCTATCTGAAATTCTGCTGTCTCTATCATGCCAAACTCTATTGCTCATTTCATCTCCCAATTCAAGGTTTTGAAGCATTCTTAAAGCAAGTCATGAAACTCTAACAATTAAGTTCACTATAGTAGGAAGACCCTTACTATTCTCTTGCTGATTTTTACTAATTGTGTGGTAGATTCAAATAGGGCAGATTTCATAGACCAAATAAAACTTTTATCTGAACCTTAAGGAAAATATAATGAGTGTATCATATAAAATGTTTTTTCACTCCCCAAATTAAATTGTGTTTCCTATTTTTCTTGCCTATAAACTATATTTTTAACAGAATTTAAAATTTTTGTTATGCATTTATTTGTAGATTTAATGTCTATTTTGTACACTTTGACTATCAGTTCATGAAACCAGGAGTTACAACTTTCTTGTTCACCATTGCAAACCCAATTCTAGATGGTCATTCAGCAAACTCAGTGAATACTTACTATGGGCCAGGCACTGTTCTAGAAGGTTTGGGATACATCAGTGACCTAAACAGGCAAAACATTCCTGCCCTTGTGAGGTTTATATTCCACTGGGGAAGACAGATAATAATAAATATAATAGGTAAATATATAATACATCTATGTAATAAGTAATAATGTAACAGGTAAATTATATAGTGTATTAGAAAGTAGTAGGTACCTTGAAAAAAATAAAATGACAAGGTAAGAGGGAATGGTAGGGAAAACTGTTTAAATAAGGTGGTCAGATTAAGCCTCATTAAGGAGACATCTGAGCCAAGACTTAAAGGAAGCAAGGGAATCAGTCCTGGAGTTATGAGGGAAAAAGCATTACAGTCCATTGCAAAGGCACTAAGATAGGAGCCTGCCTATTAGGTTAGACATCTGCAAGGAAGCCAACATGGCTAAAGCAGAATGAAAGAGGGCAGAGTAAGACATGAGGGGTTAGGGTAAGAGGGTGGGGCATGGAGAGACACATCATCTGAGGCCTTGGAGGATATGGTAAGAACTGTTTTACTTGTAAGTGAAATGGAAAGTCAGTGCGGGTTTCTGAGGAGAAGAGTAGTATGCTTTAAGTTTTAAAAACGTCAGCAAGGCTGCTGAGTTGAGAACAGGTTCGGGGGAACGGGGCTTAGAAACAAATTAGGCCATTGACCATTATAGTAGCAGTAGAGGTATGAAAAGTGGTCCGATTCTAGATATATATTAAACATATAATTGGTTCTAGGATAGGAGAGATAGGAAGGAGGTAAGGATAACCCCAAGGCTTTTGGCCTCAGCAGATAGAAGGATAAATTTGCCCTTAAATGAGATGAGGAAAATTATGAGCAGAACAGCTTGAAAAGGGGGGTGCCTGGGTGGCTCAGTTAAGCATCTGACTCTTGATTTCAGCTCAAGTCATGATCTCATGGTTCATGAGATCGAGCCCCACATCGGGCTCTGCGCTGACAGCACAGAACCTGCTTGGAATTCTGTCTCTCTCCCTCCCTCTGCCCCTCCTTCACTCATGCTTCCTCTCTCTCAAAAATAAATAAACATAAAAAAAAAAAAGAATAGGCTTGAAAAGAAAGATCAGGAATTTGATTTTGGATATGTGCATAAGACAACACAAGGGATGCGGAATGGCAGCTGGACATATACAATTTATGAATGGAAAGAGGTGGGAACTAAAGATATGATCTTGGTCTTAACTGACTTATAATTGATAAAGCTATATGACTAGATGAGATCACTAAGATAAAGACATGAGAACTAAAGACTAAGTCCTGCAGTGCTCCAACATGAAGAGACTGGGAAGAAGAGCAGACAAAGGAGCACTGAGAAGGAAAAACTAGTGAAGAATGAGAAAAGCCAAGATAGTGGTTGTAGAAGCCAAATAAAGAGGGTGTATAAAGGTGCAATGGGTGTTCAGCTATGACAGATACAAATGTTAGGATAGGTGGGATGAAGACTAAGATATGACCCATGGACTTAGCAACGTGGGGGGCATCAACGACCCTGAGAGGAGTTTTGGTGGAGTGGTAGAAGTGAGAGCACTCAAATCTCTTGTTGACTAGATGAATTACCATATTAACAGCAATTAATTTTTTCTCCTAGACGCTTATTTAAGTGTCTATTAAGTCTGTAAAGCAGACTTGTTTTTGGACTCTCTTTTTCACTTGCCCTCAAGTCCCAGTGGCTGCTTGGTCTTATAGATTCTACTTTCACAAACTCTCTCAAAATAGTTGCTTCCTCTCCCATCCTACAGCTCTGTCTTCATCCAAGTCTTTGAAGAAGGCACTACAAAGCAAGTCTTTTAATAAAGAATGCTGGAACCAATTATCCATGTTTTTAAAAAAAAAAGATACATAACTTAAGACATATACAAGTTCTAAATGTGAAACATAAAACTTTTAATACTTTTGGAAGAAATGTAGGAGAATGTGGGGCTCCTGGGTGGCTCAGTTGGTTAAGAGGCCAGCTCTTAGTTTTGGCTCAGATCATGATCTCATGGTTTGTGAGTTTGAGCCTCACGTCGGGCTCTGTGCTGACAGCTCAGAGCCTGCTTGGAATTCTCCCTCTCTCTCTGCCCCTTGCCTGCTAGCTCTCTCTCTATCAAGATAAACATTAAAAAAAGAAGAAACGTAGGAGAATATAAGAAATATGTTTATGACTTTGGTTATTACACATTTCTTTGATAGAAAATTCAAAACCCATAATGAAAAAGATTTACTAATTTGACTAAAATTAAAGATATCACTGACAAGTGAAAACAGTAGCCTAGGAGAATATTATCTGTAACCCATTGAGCCAACAAGTGATAGTATCCAGAATTATAAATTTGATTTGATTTCCTTCAAATCAAATAGCTTTATAGAGAATTAGAGAAAGGAAATGAGTAAGAAATTCACAAAAGAGGAACCAATGGACCAATAAACTTTGATAAGACATTCAGTTTCACTATTAATCAGAGAAATACAAATTAAAGCTACAAAGAGATACTATGTATATACATGAGATTGGTTAAAAATGTAAAAGTTTTACAATATCAAGTGGTAATATGGAGCATTGGAAATTTTCATATACTGTTGGTATAACTTTGGAGAGCATTTGACAATATCTAACAAATCTAAAAATATGCATACCCTGTGACGCAGCAATTCCACTCCAGCATATCTAGAGTATCTTAACATAATTCCAGTTAAAGTAGTACACATGCATGAAGAGATATGGACAAGAATATTCTTATAAACATTATTTGTAATTAAAAATTGAAACAAGCTAGATGACCATCAACAAAAGACAGTTTAAATAAAACTACTACTCAGCAATTAGGAATAAGCAACACCAAGACATATAGATATAATCTCTAAGTCACTATTAAATGAAAAAGCAAGTTGCAGGATCTATACATTTTTATATAAACATACCATTAATGATAAGTTTAATAACATACAAAGCAAAATATATTGTTTATGGATATATAAAGTATGAGTATTATATATTAATTTAGGATAGTAATTACCACTGGGAAGGAAGGAAGGGAATAAGATTGGGTAAAGTTAATACAATGCAATTATATATGGGTTTTTTCCCCTTAAGCTCAATGGTAGCACATGGGTATTTATTAAGTTATTCTCTGTATTTCTGTATGCTTGAAATTTAAAAAACCAATAAAATCAACATACTGCTAAAGTACAAACCTCAGCCTGGCATTCAGGACTCTCCATATTATTCCAACCTCTTTTTCTAGCCTCATCCTTTGCTATTTCCTGTAGCAGTGTTTCTCAAGCCTTGCACATATATATGCCTCCTTCATTATTTTTGTTACGTATGCCATCTCTGTTATAATTAGTGATTATTTTTCTTTTCATAGTTTTTAACTTAAGTAGCCTTTTACAAATCACTAATTAATAGGAAACCATGTTTAAAATGCCAGTTATATTTTTCTAATATGATTATAAATAAACATAAAAATATTAAGATAATTTACCCTGGTGCTACCTAAAAATATCAAGTATACACTTTGGGTTGTACTGTCTTAACACCAGTGGCTCTCAAATTTGGTGTACAAGACTACTTGGAAGGCTTGCTAGAACTGGAGACTCCCAAGCCATATAGGATCCTAATTTAGGCAGAAGACAGAAATCCTACCCCACGTGTACCCTTGGCACCTAACAAATTGGACTATTTGCCATTCTCTAGAAGAGCTCTACATTTTCCTTGTCCAATACCTTTCCTCCTGTTATTTCCTCTGCTTGAAGCACCCTTCCTTCTACTTAATAAGCCATTAGAAATTAAGCCTACACTTTAAGGCCCAAATTAAATATCACCATCAGAGTAAAGAACTGTGACTGGGATGTGACATTGCTCTCATTTCAACATCCTTCCTTCCGCTATCAATTTATTTCTAGTTCTGTATGTGTGCTTATCATATTCAATGTAATGTATGTCTACCTGTCTTATTCTCTCTCTCCTGGCCTATAAATGCTATTTGAGGGCAGAAGCCTTAGACCTGTTCAAAAGCAGGGATTATGGCTTGGTCATTTTATCCTTTCAACATGGTAGTTACAGATACTTGCTGGGCTGAGCCCTGCTAAACAGTGAATTAATTTCACAATTTTTATTAACATTTTAAAAATCATGTAGTATAAGGCATTAGAATATTCATACCGCATTACAAATTAAACATGAGAATCTAGGCTAGCTAGCTTCATTTTCAAAATGAGACAACTGACATTATATCCTGTATTGAATCAAATAATTTAAATTGTTTTAATTTTTAAAGAGAAAAAAATAACAGTGTAACAAAAAAAACACCAAGTTCAGTTTTTAAGAAGAGAAGGAAAACTACTTAACTTGCAACCTTCCAAGCAAAAGTAAATGATCAGGTTATTAATCGACCAAGAGTTTTTGACACTACTAAAAAAAACTATTAACTTAAGAAACAACCTTGTTATTAAAAGAAAGTTAATGGACTCTACCAAAATTCTCAGTACTTCCACATGATATTTCAATATTGCTTCCCTTTGCTTTAACATTGCATAATTACTCTGATGCATCGTGAGCAATAATTTCTAAGTATTTTCCCATGTAAAAACCATAATATAGATATAAATAGGTATGTATGTGTATATAAACCACAAAAAGTATCATTTTTAATCAGAGAATATCAACATGTAACTCATTTGTGAATCTTGTTTTTTTCACTTTGGTAATAATAATTCGGTTTGTTTCTATTCCAGGAGTAGACTTTTACTGTTCTAAACATACTTATTTTCACCTGGACAGAAAACAAACTAGTGGAAACAAAAACACAACTTTCTAATGGGAAATGATGGTCAACCTCAATCTCTATTACAATATCACCTGGATTGGTGTATTTTAGCACATATTTTACATGGTACTTTATAAAGACAGAACTGTCAAACAAAAATATACAAGTGTATATACTAACTTCAAGTAATGAAAGAGGGGGAAAATGGAGAATACACATTTTGTTACATTCACTTGGCCTTCTGGGTTAAAAAAGGAGAATGAAAAGACAACAGTTCTGAGAAATGAGAAGTAAACTTCCCCTGTGTCTCATTTTCTCTTCTCATTCACTTTTCTGTCATGTACCTGTTAATTTTCCTCTTTTACATGGCAGGTCAAGTAAACTACTCTTCACTTATATGAAACTTCTTATTTAACTTTTTCATTATGTTTTTACATTGTAAAGATCAAATTTCAGCCCACTGTGTCCATTTTCCAGAATAAAACTAACTGGAAGTTAAAGCAATAATGAGGTATTACTATACCTGAGCTCAAGTTAAAAATTTCCAAAAATGATTCTAATATTGGTTTTGTTTACCATAAAATTATAGCCTATAACTACTGATACTAATAAAGACAGCCATCCAGTTATGCTTGCTTCCTAAGTAATCTTTTTTATTTTCTAAAGTACTAAATATAGACAGACCTTAAGGTTCTATGTTTTAGCAGTACTCAAGGACCAAAAAAAAAAAAAAAAAAAAAAAAAAAAAGCTAAAGTTTAAAGGTAATGAGAAGGAGTTAAATAAACCTATTTCAAAGACCCTATAAGTAGAATAGATCAGATTAGACAAGCTTATTGGAAGGTAACAACACAGCTCATTTAATAAAGCAGTTCTGAGAAATCCAAAAATACCATTTCTCTTTAAAAAAAATCAAAGAAGCACTTGGACTAACAAGAAATAATGCACAATTTGGCTTGATCAAATACTTCATTAATTTTTTTCTACCCCCTAAGGTATTGCCCTTTTAAAATCCTCTTCAAATAAAATATAACCTAATTGCTTGCACATGGCTACAGTTTGGGAAGGGATTTTTATTTCAACAGTGCCACCTAGTGGGGCAATTGATACTTTCAGCCAATTGGTTTTCTTAGTCTCAAAGGCTAGGAGTCCCCAAGTAGTTTTACTTTCTGGTTCACAATATTCCTGATAATATTAACATTCAAGGGGAAATTTTACAAAAGAATAATTTACAGATTTCTGTCCTCTGATAGGCTATCTCTAATAAGAATTAGGTCATTTACAAATATAATATTTTAAATAAAAGTACCTTAGTGATTTCTTCAGAAGCTCGTTTGAAGTCCTGAACATTTCGACAGTAAAATCCTATTGTACAGCTAGGATCCATTTTTCGAAATGACATCTTTTTGGGAGAAGGGCAGTGGAATGTCTGTAATTTTAAAAGTACTTTAAGATTAATTTAGTTTTATTGGATGGACTTCAGTATATACAAGATATTACTTAAATTAAAATTTGCCATTTAACTTTTCTCAAAATTATAAATATGCTTTGGAACAGTGTTTTAGTCTATCCTATGAAAATGGTACTTTCCACCCCCCAAAGCTTTATTTACATTCAGTTCACCAAATCTCCACCGTATATATTAGTGCCATTCCACAGAAGAAAAGAAGTGTGTCAAAAATGGCATGCATTTCGAACACTTGCAGAAGGGAAGAAAAATGTGCCACTGAAAAAGACATACATAAGCTAGCACAAGGTTTAGAATTCAGTTAGTTATTTCTATGAAAGTTCAATTAAGCCTGTTTTTTGAGATTTTTTAATGTTAGAAAACCTTTTAATAAGGATATCAAGACATTGTAAACAAATACACAGATTCATGTAAGTGTTCCATAATGATATGAAAATAGGTCAACGTGAGAATTTTAGCATCTGACAAAATTCATACACACTTACATATTCTTCCAACTCATTCTTCTACTTGTTTAAGTTCTTGTTTATTCCTGTATGGGACACAGTTGTAAACTGTTCTATGATGGTCCTTGCTATCCTCCTTACCAGTCTTCCTGTCACTTCAGTTCACTTTTCTCATGTAGTCACAGTGCAACAGATATAAATTGGCTAGGGAGGCTGCTCTAGCCTCTCTACTCTTGCTAGTGAGATATGGCTAACTAGTAGAGTCTGGGATCTTCAGAAAATACAAAAGAAAAGGGTAGAATATAAAGATAATAATTCCAGGGGCACCTGGGTGGCTCAGTTGGTAAAGCATTCAACTCTTGATTTCAGCTCAGATCATGATCTTAGCGTCATGAGATTGAGCCGTATCAGGCTCTGTGCTGGGCATGGAGCCTACTTAAGACTCTTTCTCTTTCTCTTTCTCTCTCTCTCTCTCTCTCTCTCTCTCTCTCTCTCTCTCCCTCTCTCCCTCTTCCTCTGCCCCACTTGCATGCACTCTCTAAAAAAAAAAAAAAAAAAGCTAATCATTCCAATCTTTTTTTTTTTTTTTCGTTACCACATTCTGGTGCTTTGCTTAAAAGATTTTTTTTTAAACTGCTTGAATGCTCAGAGGTCTTGTCCTTAAAAATCATTGATGCTACCACCAAAGTCTGTTTTTGTATGTATAAAAAAAGGAGGACCATATAGTCACATTTGTTTACATTTGTATAAATAAACTCTGTAAGGGTAACCAAAATTGGGGTGCCTGGGTGGCTCAGTCGGTTAAGCATCCAGCTTTTGGTTTCAGTTCAGGTTTGTGGTACTGATGAGATCATCAGGTCATGATCTCACAGTTCATGAGTTCAAGCCCTGTGTCAGGCTCTGCTCTGCCAGCATAGAGCCTGCTTGGGATTCTCTCTCTCCCTGTGTCTCTACCCCTCCCCTGCTCATACTGTCTCTGTCTCAAAATAAATAAATAAACTTAAAAAAAAAAAAGGATATACCAAGTTTAGAGGAGAGAGAAAAACTGGGCAGATGGGAGATGGGTGTGAGAAATTCTTTGTTATGTATTTTATATTTTTTGATTAAAGAACCAGCTCAATTAAGAAATGATCAAGGCTGAATTTGAACTCATAAACTGAAAATGTCCCTACATTTAATGCCTAAAACTATGGGATTTTAACTTAAACTGTTTATTAAAATATAGAAAAACATAGGCTTCCAAATTTGTTTATGGTGAATCAGTCAAAATCACTCTTTCCTCTCCCCATATATCCTAGTGATCCAATTAGAGTCCCATATTATCACTAGAGGATATGCAAATATCCTCTATGCTGTCCAAAATGCTGTCAGCTCTGAGCTGACAGCAGTGAGCCTAATGCAGGGCCTGAACTCATGAACCATGAGATTGTGACCTGAGCTGAAGTCAGACATTCAACCTACTGAGCCACCCAGGCGCCCCTAATACTTACTTTATATAGTGAGATACAACCTTTGGAACCTCCAGAGTACCAGTCAAAACAAGTATTGTCTTAGTTGGACATTTTCCAAAACTGTTTCACCTGCTTAATTATCTGTTTTATTGAAAACAGATCTAGAGAGGCACAGAAGAGCTACATAAATGTGTTAGTTAACAGTAAGTTAACTACAGGAGTATAAGGAGTCTGTGTGTAAGGCACAGATAGCTCTATGTCATATTCACAAAAAGATATTCTACCTACAAGGTATCTAAAAATAGTCACTTACCCAACTCTTTCCAAAGCCAATAATAAAGAATGTGTATTTAGTTTTTACTACTTGAGGATAAGTAAGAAGGGCCAAAAGTTTGTACGCGGTCCAACAAAGGATTTTTAAACTCAACTACAAGGATGCCCTACATTACATACACTATGTTACTATTTTCATGTAAGAACCAATAAGACTAAACCTAATAGGCTTAGTGCGATTTCACTGTATTGCCTCAGTCATCATAGACAGTAATGACAAACACTATATTGTTATTCATGGTTGTTTTGATATCTACAAAGAACTTTTTAAATTATTCACAAAAACACAGATATAAGTCTCTGATCACTGAAAAATGAAATTGCTGTTGGGTGTCACTATATGAGTACTAGGACTCGTATCACAAAGAGGCATTTTATACCATTAAAACTTAAAATTATGTTTTTTGGTTCACCTTAGAAGGTTCTGAAGTCAAACTAACATTAACTTATAATTCAGAATTGTTTGTCACAGAACAAGTTAGACTTTAAAATATTTTCCCAAGGGGCATTCATTACACAGCTGTATTCACTTTGTGATGATTCTTTCAGCTCTGTACTTACGATTTCTTTTTTAATTTTTAAAATTCTGATGATTGGTAAGAGTAGCACCTTTTACTTCACAAACACATTTTAGGGAGTATTTGCTATACGTACTTCTGTGACAATGAAATGTGTTTCTGAAAAAACTAGTCATGGTGAGTCAATTCCTATTTATTTCATTTTTTAATACATTATTTATTCACTGCCTCAACAAATAGTTATTAGGCATCTACTAAATGCCAGGCACTGTTCTAAGCTTAGTTTTTGGAATAGTGGACTCTCTTACCTAAACATACAAACGATACTGAAACAAATACTTTTAGGTGTAGCTATGCTATTCTGGTGATTTAGATGGAGCTTCCTGAGTTAGAGAATACCCTTACTACAAAGCACCTCCTACTATATGCAGTTCACATGTGTAATTCATAAAGGGTACATCTTTCACTGATGAATTCACTCATCCATCTGTCTAATCACATCACATCATTCTCATAGCTTTAATGCCACTATTCTCTGAATTTACCAGGATAGATTAAAATAACCACTACTGCATGGAACTCCTAAAATCTGAAACTTGAAACTGGGGGCCCAGGAATCACAATAGACTAATACGTCTATTTATAAGGCCTTATTAACAGAATATTAATATTTAGTAACCAAATATTGCCTTAATAATAGAATAGAATTTGTTATTTGTAAGAGTTAGCACCAGTCATTCTGAAAGTGTATCATAAATAACATGACACAACAGTCTCTGGTTTAAGAAATCTTATTAAATACATACACACATAAATATATATATATATATATTTATATATTTATATGTATATATTTATATTTATATATATAATAATGAAAATATGTATCTTCTAGTCCTCTCATCCCAACAATTGATACTCTGCCTGAACCACTGGGAACCCACAATTCAACATACCCTAACTGCAAAAGCCCATTTGAGTTCTTCTCATTTCCCTTCTAATTTCAACTTGTTTTTACACAACTTTTTTCCTTAAGGTAATTCATGCTGCTCCTTTAAACCCCACTCTCTAAATGAAAATTATAGACGTATATACATACATGACTTCACAATGTTAAAAACTCAGTGAAGATAAAGATGAGGGGAATTCTCTTTTTCAAAGTTAATATAAAAATTAAATAATACATAAGAATATATTTTATAAGAAGGTGTCACAAGAATGGAAAATTGGGGGCTCCTGCCTGGCTCAGTCATTAAAGTGTCCGACTCTTGATTTTAGCTCAGGTCATGATCTCACAGTTCGTGAGATCAAGCCCTGTATCACTCTGTGCTGACAGCATGGAGCCTACTTGGCATTCTCTCTCTCTCCCTCTCTCTCTCTCTCTCTCTCTCTCTGCATGAGCATGCTTATGCTTTGTCTGTCTCTGTCTCTCTCTCAAAATAAATAAGTAAACTTAAAAAAAGAATAGAAAATTCATACAAATATATACATAAGCAAAGCATCTGGAACCACAGGAAAGAAAAAAATTCAACAGAAGACTATAGTACTTAGGACAGTGCCTTGCACATATAAAGAACTCAGTAAGTAGTAGTTTAAAAGAGAAAAATACTTGGTCTGATTTGGCTTCAAAATTTTTAAAGTTCAACTCTACATATATAGGAATTCAATACCATAAGAACAACAAAAGATATGGTCTAAATCTCTTCTTTAATGTCAAATACTCAGATATACTATTTTCTTAAATTTTCATAATCCTATTGGATTCAAGGCACTCACACAAAATATCAAGACTACCAGTGATTCTTTACATGGTGTTGGATAAAAGAGCTAAGATTTTAATTTCTCCATCTACAAAATCAAGTACTGATCAAATAAACATGCTTTTAAAAATAATTTTAATAGGGGTGCCTGGGTGGCTCAGTCGGTTAAGCGTCCAACTTCGGCTCATGTCATGATCTCACAATTCATGGGTTCAAGCCCCACATCAGGCTCTGTGCTGACAGCTCAGAGCCCAGAGATGGCTTCTGATTCTGTGTCTCCCTCTTTCTCTGCCCCTTCTCTGCTTGTGCTCTTTCTCTCTCTCTCAAAAATAAATAAACATTAAAAAAAATTTTAATAATAAAAAATAATTTTAATAATTGAGGTATAAGGGTGGTGGTTTTAGAATGCTCATATAATTACATCAATCAACTGCAAAATGTCAATAGCATAAATACATACAACAACCTACATACCAAGGCAAGGATGATTAATAATATCTCCACTTGGGAGCATTTTAAGCTTAAATATGATAAAAAGCAAAAAGTAAAATTTTATTTCTGTACAAAGATAGACAACTTGCTGTAGGTTTTATATTATACTCTCATAGAAAAATAAATGATACTATTCAATAAATAGCCTAAGACAAATGCCTGAACTGAGAAAAATGAAAAACTGTCCAGAGGAATTATCCAGACAGGTTGAGATACTCTTCTAGCATCTCAAAAATATAAATCTAGGGGGGTGGGAGGGAGGGTAGGGAGGGTGATGGGTATTGAGGAGGGCACCTTTTGGGATGAGCACTGGGTGTTGTATGGAAACCAATTTGACAGTAAATTTCATATATTTATTAAATAAATAAATAAATAAATAAATAAATAAAGTTTGCTTGAGATTTTTCAGGGTTACCCTAATCCAACATATATGGATATTGAATATATGATTACTTAACAATATCAGAACTAGCAGGAAATACATATGTGTAATAATACCTAGTAGAAATAACGTGGTGTTATTTTTGTTGAGTCTATTTTCATCGATACAACATTTCTGAAAATTCTATTACTTCACAATCAATACTTGTTTAATACAGTTTTCTTCAAAAACACTATTAATGTTGCATCTTATAATCAATGGTACCTTAAAGTCAAATAAATTATATGTTTTTTCCTTAAAAAAAAAAAAAAATATATATATATAAATCTAAACCCACTTTCTCAGTGTCCCAATGTATAAGAAATAAATGCTTCTGTGCATTTCAGAAGTTACTTGATTTCACCAAGTTTTACTTTGCAAAGTCTCTCAAAATCATTCCCTCTCTTCCATTCCCACTACTAACACCCCACTTCAAGCTTTATTGACTTACTCATGAAGTGTGTTGCACCTGCCTCCCAAAGTGAGCTGCAGCCTTTCTAATCTTGCTGGTGTAGACATAACCAGGATAGTCATTCACCTGGCTTCTTTGTGGAATCTCTCAAAATATCAGATGAATAGTCTCTACTGGTCAAGACAGTCAATACTAATAAGCTTTTAATTTGCCTATTTTAGATAATACTAGAAAACTATGAATAATTTTCCATCTGAATTTCAAATGTCTACTTTTTTAAGTAGTTAATATGGTACAGATACACAGATAGTCACAAGTCACAGATACACTGTGTAACTTAGACATAGGAATCAGTGCTACAAGACCACAATGCAGCTGAAAGAGAATTACAACATGGTTCACATAGCACAATTCTATTGTGTTGCCCACAGTATCAATAAGTCATCTATAAATATTTATTAAGGTTTACATGCAAGACACTATGAAGGAAGAAAACAGAAAGCAAATCTTATCTCTGGCCTCAAGTTGCTTGTACTTTAGTTCAAGTAATAGTTTACAAAAGATGCTAGCATGTTTTATAATGTATCTTTCAGAACCAGATTCTAATCTTACAGTTTATTTTTATAATCTATCCCTTAAATATTATTAGATATTATTAGCTAACAAGCTCTTACTAAAACAAAATATTAAACCACATTTCTAACTTGCCAAGCCTTTGAGAATTAGTGATCCATGCCACTTAAGTGATTAAAATTACTTGAAGTCTATAAAAGCATCAACTGGGAAAACAAGAACCAAAACCATGAAATAATTACATGTCTCACCTATGCACTCTCAAAATTTTCTAAATTGAAGTACTAGATAATAGGAGCACCTGGATGGTTCAGTCAGTAGAGCATGCAACTCTTGATCTCAGGGTTGTGAATTTGAACCCCACATTGCACATAGAGATTACTAAATAAATAAATATTTTTAAAAATAATAATTTTAGGGGCGCCTGGGTGGCTCAGTCGGTTGAGCGTCCGACTTCAGCTCAGGTCACGATCTCGCGGTCCGTGGGTTCGTGCCCCGCGTCGGGCTCTGGGCTGATGGCTCAGAGCCTGGAGCCTGCTTCCGATTCTGTCTCCCTGTCTCTCTGCCCCTCCCCCATTCATGCTCTGTCTCTCTCTGTCTCAAAAATAAATGTTAAAAAAAAATTATAATAAAAATAATAATTTTAGCAGTGCCTGGGTGGCTCAGTCAGTTAAGCATGCAACTCTTGATTTTGGATCAGGTCATGATTTCACAGTTTTGTGAGTTCCTGCCCCGCATTAGGCTCTGTGCTGTTAGCACAGAGCCTGCTTGGGATATTCTCTCTCTCTCTCTCTCTCTCTCTCTCTCTCTCTCTCTCTCTCTTCTCTCTCTCTCTCTCTCTCTGCCCCTCCCTCACTCACACTCTCTCTGCTCTCTCAAAGTAAATAAAGAAAGAAATTTTTTAATAAAATAATAAAATTAAAAAATAAAACACTAGATCACAAATGACCAACATAAAGGAAAACAATATGTTAAGAAATGAGAGCTGAAACAATTAGTAGAAACCCAACTAAGCTCTGGAGAAACTTAACTAGGGACTAAGACTTAACAATTATACATAAAATAAGTTAGCAGATAGTCACAAGTCCCTTTGTTATTCTAAACCAACTCCATCATCTTTTTCTCCCCCCGCTTTTTCTTTTTTTAAAACATGCCTAACATTTTAAATTCTTGAGTAATATTCAGCTGTTTATCTACAAAATTACTTGGAGGCTTGATCATTTATTTTGGTAGGACTAAGGTACCTAACAAGTCAGAGACAAAGATAAATGAAGAAGAAAGTATGTCATAAATTAAAATTCAGCAGCAAATTATTTAACCTTTGACCAGTGTATGGATTATGGTTTTATAAATCAGTAAAATATTACTAACTTGGAATTGTAATACCAGAAAAGCATAGCTGTCTAACACATCTCTAAATAATTTGAGTTTGCTTCATATGGTAAGAAAATAGTACCAACTCTTTATCCATAGTACCTCAAGAGGGAAATCCTTTATGCTGACATCTACAAAAGACTGGCAGTAATGAGGATCCATGTAAATCAAACTGTCATCTACAAGGACAAAACAGAAGACAAGTAATTCAAAAAACACCTTATTATTACACTGCTTACAATCCAATTTCTATGTAGAATAGCTGAAAAAAACCTGGGAGTAACAGCTTGCCAGACTGATATTCATTGACTGAAACATAGGTTTGCACAGGACAGATTAACTTTTGCATAATCAAATATGCTTGTATAAGCAGAATTTTTATAAAGTGATGAGACTGTCATTTAATTTTTGGTGATAAAATTACTTTCACAAACACACAATTATATTCTACAGTTTGCATATGAAAAATGTATTGCACTACTTTATCCTGACAGGAAGAACATATTGCTTGTCATTTTATCATCAAGTAGCACCACTAAAACTGGTAAAAAGTAAATATGTAAATAGCAACTGTCAGAATGTAGCAGCAATGTCTTTTCAAGTTTAGTGAAACCAATAAATTATGCCTGTTTATGCAATAACAGAAATTAAACATACATTTTACAGAATCCAATTATGTTGTGGACCAAATGACAAATGAGTGGCTATGGTAGGACTGATGAATTTATAAGGTACTCATTTTGGTCTGTTAATCATCCTGTTTCCAATGATCCTAAATTAACTTCTGATTTTTGAAAGAAAACAATAATAAAAATGTTTTATTAAATCACTAACCTTGAAATCCAGCAAAGTAGTATGACTGTTTAGGTTTGCCACCAATAATACCCACGCAATATTCAAGACTTAAAATACCCTGTCAAAAGGAATTAATACAGATTTAGAGTCATGAGGCAAATGATAATTATTCAAAACAATCAAATTTGTATTAGCAGTATTAGTACGTATCATAGTTCCCAAATTTTTCACCACCAGTATTATTTTTATTACATATGCCCCATATTCTAAAATCCTTCTGTCTACAAACACTATTTTCCATTTTCTTTAAATCACTCAACAGTAAATCAAGTGTTCTGATCAGTGTGTCACTCAACAACATTAACAACTACTATGTACCAGATACAGAAATAAATAAGGTCACCATATAAAGGCAATACAGTTCCTACCAAAACCAAAACACTTGCCCTTTCAGTTAGCTGTTGCAGCCTTATCATGATCAATTTAGTATTTTCATCAAGTTTTTAAAATACTAGAAATACTCCTTAGACCTTATTACTATTTTCACTGAACTTCAAGTCTTAGAATCCCAAACTAAAAACCATTTTCTAATCAACAGCATTCATTTGACCCATTTTTATGCTATTTCATAAATTTATTAGAATAAGATATAATGAAAACAATATAATCTAAGGCAAAAAATAATTGTTATTAAAGCCAATTTTATTTACCAATCATAAAATATCAGGGATACCGCAATCAATTATTTAGTATGCCCCTCAGCATCTATTCTAAGTGTAAAACTCTATTTAAGCTGGGCAAAATAATCCTTTTTTTTTTTTTTTTTTAAGAGAGAGAAAGCAGAGGAAAGGAGGAGAGAGAGAGAGACAGAGAAAGAGAGAGAGACAGAGAGAGAGAGAAGGAGAATCTCAAGCAGGCTCCACACTTAACATGGAGCCCAATTCAGGGCTCAGTCCCACAACACTGAGATCATGACCTGAGCTAAAATCGAGTCAGATGCTCAACCAACTGAGCCACCTGAGGTGCCCCTGGGCCAAATAATTCTACACCTTTTAAAAAACATGGCCAGTGGAATCAGTTAATAAGGTCTTGTCAGTATTTTAGCCTATATTATGTGTGTATGTGTGTATATCTATATCTATATCTGTATCTATATCTACATCTATATCTATATCATGTATTCTAAACTTATAAGTGACTAATAATGATGATGCATATTATAAAACCCCAAAGTATTAAATAATATTTATGCTTTCCTTCTCTTAAATGACAGGGTGTTTTTATATCTAGAAGATATAAAAATAAAAAGTATATGAACTGGGGTATCTGGGTAGCTCAGTTAGTTGAATGTCTGGCTTCCACTTGGGTCATGAACTCACCACTCATGGGTTTGAGCCCTGCGTCAGGGCTGACAGCTTGGAGTCTGGAGCCTGCTTCGGATTCTGTGTCTCCCTCTCTCTCTGCCCCTCTCCTGCTCACTCTCTGTCTCTCTCTCAAAAATAAATAAACATTAAAAAAAAATTTTTTAATAAAAAAATATATATATGAACCAATGGTTTTTTCCCTTTAACAAGTAATCAAACCATAAAGTATTTTTTAACTTAATTATTTTCTTAAAAATATGTGATTGTTGTGGAACACCTGGGTGGCTTAGTCGGTTAAGCATCCGACTTTGGCTCAGGTCATGATCTTATGGCTGGTGAGTTTGAGCCTGGTGTCGGGCTCTGTGCTGACAGCTCAGAGCCTGGAGCCTGCTTCAGACTCTGTGTTTCTCTGTCTCTCTCCGCCCCTCCCCCAATTGTGTTCTGTGTCAAAATAAATAAACATTAAAAAAATGTGGTTGTTGTAAAAAAATAAAAACACACAGAATATATATTAAAAGGTAAAAATTTCCCCAAACCCTGACACTCAGAGCTTATCATTATTAATATTTGGGGAACACCTTCTTGAACTCAATCTGTGTATATTCACATAGAGATTTATGAATACAGTTCTATATATGTGGCATCACACTACACATGCTGTTATAAGTTTGGTCAGTCATTACATCATAAACCTCTTTTCCTATCAATAAATATAGATCTCAGTATAATATTTAATGGTTGTAAAATACTCTATTTTATGAAGATAGCCAAATGTGCCTTAAAATCTCCATTCTGAACATTTAAGTTGTTCCTAGGTCCTCACTGTTATAAATAACCCTCTTAGAGAAAACAACTTTGTATATTTTCAGTCATGTGAAAATTGGAAAAGAGAACTGCAACTAAGAAAGTTAAATGAAACAGAGAAGGCATATTATAGGTTAAAATTAATTTAGAGTTAACAAATATATAAGATGAAATTATAAAGAAAATAAACAATAAAGTGTTATTCTGTTTTTATTATTATTCCATGGATAGTCTATTATTCTATTGCTTTCCCCTCAAATAAAAATCCTTAGAGAGTGCCTTACTTCAACTTGAGGCAATCTGATCAGCTGACACACAATGTTTCTGACACAGAGAGCCATGAGGAAGTGAGAGTTCTAAGTCCCTCATAGCCAAGAAAAGAAAGAAAAAAGTATATAGCAAGAATCATCCGTAACTCTCCTCAGCAGTGATCCTAAGTAATGGAATAAAGACTCTGGTTCCTGACATCTATATTTCCTTTTCAACAGACTAGAGCAGATTTAGCAATAAACACTTAGAGGCAGATTAGGAACTAGAATGCCATTACATAGAAGAGACTGTATCTTTGGAAATCTGCAACACTTTTCAGTCCCTAAAAAAGCTTCTTCACAGCTATCTGGTGGTGAGAATTTATTGAGCTGTACCCATGAAGCAATAAATAAGACTGAAGTAATCAGTCAAAAAGAAAAGTCCTAATTTGTCTTGCTGGAGAAGGAGAACATATTAGATTTTCCCATTCCAGGTCCTCTAAAAAAAAAAATATATATATATATATATATATATATATATATATATATATATGTATATGTATATATATATATATACATATATGTATATGTATATATATATATATAAATAAATAAATAAACTTCCCGAGCTAAGAGCTGATGAAGCACCACACCAAATTTCTTTCTCCTCACAGAATGTAGCAGGGGATGGTACCATCTCTGAAAGATTGGAATTACCTTGATTAATAAATTTGGAAAATAGAACTGAGGGGTGAATTTTAGAGAGTATCATATACAATGGTTTGGCAGGAAAAAAAAATACAACTGCTGACAAAAGAGGCAGTGGAGGAAGAGGGGGAGATGGAGTGGGAGGCGTGGAATGGGGGTGGAGTAGGTAGAGAAAGAGAAAAAAGAGCAGAAGAGGAAGAAGAGGAAGATTCTTCTTCTTTTAGGACTGTCAGACACTGTATTTTTTCACTTCCAAGTGAATGCCTCTTGACAAGTTGTCATGTTGGCTTTTGACCCAACCAACCCTTAAGCAAACATAACACCTAACATCCAGCCTACTTCACTCAGCCATCTCGGCCACTTTTTGCTGATAATTGAAAAATTAAAATGTCTCAATAGTCAATGCTTTCTTATTTTAGTGGACTATGTATAAATTCAATTGGTAGAAGCTCAAAGAAATATTACATTTTTAAAAATCCGTATTTTAGCGAAAATATAAAAATAACAAAAGTTCTGGTCTGTTACCAGTTTACTGTCTGAACTTAAGCTTATCATTTAACTTCAGTCTTCTCGGTTTTAAAAAGACAAATAGTTCCTAGCTGTTTTGAAGGCAAAATGAGATGTATCTGTATTAAAAGTGTTATAGAAATATGAGAGTTAACCAGTTAGTTGTTGAGCAACTCCTATATGCTGGGTTCTGAGGATCACTTTAACAGTTAACCATTGTTTTTTTCACTACAAACTCCATTGAATCATTCAATATGATTGAATGATAAAAAATATTAATAGCACCAAGTAGCAAAGCTCGCAGCCAGATGAAATATGCCTTGAAGCCATCTGCAGCCCATTCCAACAGAAATAGGGGTTTGACCAAAGGAGTCAGTTCCAAGATTGCCTCAGTTTCTAATCTTTTCATGGCAGTGGAAAAGGCAGAGGGAATCCATCCAGTTCAGACTTGGTTACAACCTACTGAGACATGGCAACATGCCCAAAGTCCCAAAACCCTTAATAGATTTGCTAGATGAAATGGTTCATACCTTCCCACATTCTAACATTAACTCTACTAAAGAGCCCACATGTTAGAAATTAAAACCCTGATTCTATCTAACAGATTCATATATTTTCGATATAGTATTAGTACTATTGGTAACATGTATGCCTGCAAAATTTTAATAACTATTAGGAAAAGCCAATATACCAGCTAGAAAACTTCCATATCCCATATATTGACAACAACTGTTCTAGATTTTTAGAAGTAGCACAGTCTAAAGTGAAGACACATGTTCCACTCATACACACATGGACCCTAAGGCTTTACGTGGGGAACAAACCATTACTGAAACTTAGATTTCAAGATTACTATATACCATAACACTCCATTCAAAGAGGAATTCCGTCTCTGACCTTGAAAAGATGAGAAACTTTATTAAAACTATGAAAATAATGTAAAATACTGTAATTTTAACCAAAAGTAAGTATTTCAAAAGGTAAAGTTTTGGGGCACCTGGGTGGCTCAGTCGGTTAAGCATCCTACTTCAGCTCAGGTCATGACCTCACCATTCATGAGTTCCAGCCCCGCATCAGGCTCTGTGCTGACAGCTTGGAGCCTGGAGCCTGCTTCTTGGATTCTGTGTCTCCCTCTCTCTCTGCCCCTCCCCCACTTGCACTCTCTCTCTCTCAGAAATAAATAAAATATTAAAATAAATTGTTTTAAAAAGGTAAAGTTTTGTGCAAAAAGCAGAATCAGACCTATAAATACAGAGAGAAAGGAGGTAGGGGAGATGGTCAAATGGGTGAAGGGGAATGGGAGATACAGGCTTCCAGTTATGGAATGAATAAGTCACAGTCACAAAAGGCACAGCACAGGGAATAGTCAATGACAGCATTGTATGGTTGCAGAAGCAAGCTACACTTGTGGTGAGCATAGCAGAACATACAGAGAAGTTGAATCACTATGTTGGTACACCTGAAACTAATGTACCATTGTGTGTCAAGTATACTCAAAAAAAAAAAAGTTTTAAGTTAAAGTTTTGTGACAACTGAATGTGTTGATGCCCACAACAAAACAACATTAGATAACAATAGGTTCATTTGGAGAAAAGAGTTGTGTTCTCAAATAGAACTGATTTTTAACTGGTTAATATAAAGAAGCCAAAGATGGAACCTTCCCCCATGTGATCTTTATCACTTCTGTCTATATAAATAGTCATCCCACTTATTCACCTTATGGTGCCACAGGAAACAAATTAAGAGATAATACAGCAGTAATAGAAAACTCACTTTGTTTCAGTTGTTATCTTGAAACAATTTAATGTGGGTTTTATAAACAAACAAAGGTACATCCTTTTAACAATCACATAGAGGGATAATGGGAACTGTAGACATATCACATATTATAATTATTGGTGCATCTGTGTCTCCTTGATTAGCTACAAAAAGATTAAAAGGCTTTTCACTTGGTCATAGAACATGATACTCTTCAAATCACATCTGATCCTGCAATACTGAAATTTAAAATCTCTAATGTCAAGCTTTACAATCTACAACTATAAAATCATCACTACCCATTTAATAGAAAAAAGATGGCAAACCTTCTGTATTTTTCAGATTAGCTAGCATTGCCTTAAAATATTTTAGTTCTTATTCATACCTTTACAAAATCTAAGTAGTCGGTGTTGGTTCTTTCTCCACCAAGTCTAACAGGGATTAGAATAATAACAGCTTTGTCATCTGTATTATCAGAGGCCATGGAAGTGCACTGTTTATCAATTACATCAGAACTATAAACTGAGAAAAATAATGAATATGTATTACATTTTATAAAAATGATTTTCAGAAACATTTTTACTCTAGTCCCTCCCCCCCCCCCTCATTGGCCAGTCATCTAATCTCTGATGTCACCATCAAGGTCTCAATGAGTTAAAAAATGTCTACCCTATTTATACATTTAGCAGATACTTATCAAGTAGCTACTATGGCACTAGGGCTTTACCAATGGGCAAAAGAGAAAAATCCCTGCCCTCATAGAGCATATACTCTAATATGAGGAAACAGTAAAGTAAAATATAAGATATGTCAGATGGTGATGGGTGCTCTGAAGAAAAACAAAGGGAGAAAAATGAACAGGAAGTGGGGGGAGTATTTAAAATAAGGTGGTTAAGGGGCGCCTGGGTGGCTCAGTCGGTTAAGCGTCCGACTTCGGCTCAGGTCACGATCTCGCGGTCCGCGAGTTCGAGCCCCGCGTCGGGCTCTGGGCTGATGGCTCAGAGCCTGGAGCCTGCTTCCGATTCTGTGTTTCCCTCTCTCTCTGCCCCTCCCCCGTTCATGCTGTGTGTCTCTCTCTGTCTCAAAAATAAATAAACGTTAAAAAAATAAAAAATAAAAAATAAAATAAGGTGGTTAAGGAGGGCCTTATGAAAAATATAACATTTAGATCAAGACAAAGTAAGAAACCAAGATATGCCAATACCTGGGGGAAGAGCATTCCAGGTATAGATATCAGCCAATGCAAATGCCTTAAGGCAGAAGCATAGCCAGCACGCTCTGGGACCAAGAGGCCTGTGTCTCTGGAGGGAAGTTAGTAAGGGGTATTGTAAAAATTGCAGTTTTTACTTTGAGTGAGATGGGAAGCCACTGAAGAGTTTTTTAGAAACGGAGTGTCCTAATCTGACTTACACTTTACCAGTGTGGTTCCTGTGTTGATAACAGACTGTAGAGGTAAGGGCTGAAGCACAAAAAACAGTTAGAAAGCAACTGCAGAGGGGTGCCTGGGTGGCTCAGTTGGTTGAGTGTCCAACTTAGGCTCACGTCATTATCTTGTGGTCTGTGAGCTCAAGCCCCATGTTGGGCTCAGCTCTGACAGCTCAGAGCCTAGAGTCTGCTTTGGATTCTGTCTCCCTCTCTCTGCCTCAATCTCTCTCTCTCAAAAATAAACAAACATTAAAAAAAGAAAAAGCAATTGCAGAAATCTAGCAAGAAATGATGGTGGCTCAAACAAAGGTAGTCATTGTGAAGATAGAGAATGGTCATGGGATGGTCATATGGAGCTGATTAAAAGTGATCAGTAAATCAAAGAACTCCTTAATATGTTAAATGCAAGATGCAAAAGGGAAAAAAAGGAGTCAGGTGGTTTGAATGGTTTTGGTATAAGTAAAAAGAGTAAGAGAGGTGCCATTTACAAAGACATAGACAACTATAAGAAGGGAAAAAATAGGAGGATAATCGGTAAGTCAGTGTTAGACATGCTAAGTTTCAGCTATCTACTAGACATGCAAACAGAGAGGATAAATAGGCAGTTATGGATATAAACGCCTGGATTTAGTGAGAGGTCCTATAAACTTGGGAGTTGACAGCATATAGATGGTCCTATAAAGCCATGAGACCTGGTGAATTCAAATCTGTGTACAAAAGAGATGAGGTCTAAAGGCTGAGCACAACAATTTCAGAGATCAGGGAGATAAGGAAAACCAGCAAAGGAGACTGAAGGAGTGGATATGTAGACGGAAACTTGAAGAGTAGCATTCTAGAAACTCAGGAAACAAAACATTACTAGGAGGAAAAAGTGGTCAACTGTATCATATGCTGCTGGCAGACTGTGTGATGTGAGGACTGAGAAGTGACCACTGGATTTAGCAAGATTAAATTATTGATGAGAGCAGCTTGGGTAGAGTGATGGGCATGACAGCCTAAATAGGATAGTTCAAGAGAAAATGGGAAGATTTTGTAGAACCAAATATAGACAAAACTTTATTTTGTTTTGTTCAACAACAAAAAAGCTTTTTCAAACTCCCTGGTTGAAGAAAATCAAACTCTTCTGCTCTTGCACAGTTAGCTGATTAACAAATTCTGCCACTTGTGCCCCAGTTCTTCCCTTTAAATTCCAAATTTAGGTTATGAGTTATCAAATTCTGTCAGTAGCTTCTCTATCTCCATAGTCAGTCTAAACCAAAGGTACAAAAGTGCAACAATAGTTCTTTCCATGTTTTAATTCTTTCATCTTACTCTTCCCAAATACTCAGTAATGGCTTCTAATTATAAACCTTTAAATTCTCTAATTTTTCTGGGGCAGCACACACATGACCATCCTTACCTCAGACTCTTCTGAACTAATATACACTCCAAGGAAATGAGTTTTTCCTTCAGAGAACAGATTGCTGGTTTCCTGAGATAGGGAGTGAGGGGAGGGTGACATGGGTAAAGGGGGGTCAAAAGGTACAAACTTCTAGCTACAAAATAAGGAAGTCATGAGAATATAATGGAGACTAAAGTTAATAATACCATGTTATATTTGAAAGTTGCTGAGAGTAGGTCTTAAAAATTTTTATCACGAGAAAAAGAATTTTGTAACTATGTATGGTGTCAGTTGTTAATTAGACTTGCTGTAGTGACCATTCCACAATATATCCAAATTTGAATCATTATATTGTACACCTGAAGCTAATATATTATATGCCAATTATGTCTAAATTAAAAAGTATAATCAAATAAACAGATAAAAATTAGAATTATATACATCCCTCACCTGTACAATCTTGTGCAACATAAATAGTTATTCCTTGTAAATCAGGATGTCTTGCTTCTTCAACTGCTTTTCTAAGAAAACAACAAGTATCATCCTTTAAAAGCCTAATATTTTCAGTTAATCACTAAAAAATTAATATAAGGGGAAAGAAAGCCATCATTTTTTTTTCTTACTTTCCTATATTTATCATTTAGTGTCTGCTTTCAAAACTATCATCTGAATGGTATCAAAAATCAAGTCAGTCTTTTCAAAGTAGAGTGTTACACTAAATTACTCAAAGGACATTAAAATAGAAGTTACCAAAGCTGTAAAAAAAAATTCTTGGGTGTAAAGCTGTAAACCCTGCCCCCCAAAAAGGATGTCTCTCAACCACTCACCTGGCTGTATTAAACATTTTCTAACCAGAGTATTACAATATGCTTCAAGGTTTACATCATATTAACTTACATTACTGACTAGCAGTGAATTACTGTATGGCTGTCCTCTGTTACACTTCGGAAAGTTTTTTCCTTTCTTTAAATAGCATGACTTTTTTCCCCCCTTCATTCAAAAACTTATATAACTTGAACAAATGAATTTCCTAATTTTGAGCCTTAGAATTCTGTAAGTAAAACTGCAGATTGAAAAATATTTCGAAGTATAATGTTCTCAATGGTGCATATATGAAAAAAGTCACAATAATATCTTTAAAAGGAAATGACATACATTGAAGAAACATAAAAATTTTTATTTAACTGTATCTTTATAATTTTTTAATTTCACATGCCTTATTATGTATGTTTGTGTTAATTTAGAAGAGAGATTGGCAAACTATGGCCCTCAGACCATATACAACCTGTGGCCTGTTTTCATACAACCTGCAAGCTAAGAATGGTTTTTACAATTGTGAAGGGTTGTAAAACAAAAAAAAAAGAAAAGAAAAGAAAAATGGGCAACAGAGCCCTTATATATAGTCTGCAAAGCCTAAAATATTTACCATCAGGCCTTTTACAGAAAAAGTGTTTAATCCCTGGGGTATAGAACATATTATCTTGAAAAGTAGAAACTAAGCTTTTATGATTATGCTTTTATAAATGTCACACTAAGCGGGACTTGATATTATTATTAACAATACATTTAATAACTTTAGGCAAATACATTTCCAATTGTAAGCATCTGGCCTATAAAATATAAAAGCCTGTTAATATGCAAGAAACTTTATAATAATTTCAAATTTATATATGATTATAAATAGATTAAATTTACTATATTTGCATAAACACACTATATTTGGATAACATATTAATGATTGCATTTACAACAATAAAGGGACACACAACAAATAAGGCAGTTTTCTTTTAAAAATTTAAGCAGTATCCAAATAAATGGCACTAAAAAGCTGAGCTGAGGTATAGTGAAATTTGACTTTCTACTTTTTTCTAACTACTCTGAATGTCACAGACCCTTTACTTTTACTATGGTATAATTATAATATTAATAGTCCCATACATTTACAATTCACAAGAATTTGATATGTGCAAAGAAATGCTGAAAACATCAATTTTAGCTCTTGACATTTCATTACACTATCAGTACATTACAGCCCCCAGGTTACACTATTAAAAAAAAAAAAAAAAAAAACTATAATGTTATGCATGTTCCAAGGTTGAAAGAGTTGTTAGTTTTTAGAACATTCCAATAAGGCAGTCTAATGAAAACCTGGTTAGAAAGAGACCCTGGGTATCTATACCTATGATATAAGAAAAAAGATATAAAGAAAAAAATTTATCATAGATAAATATAACTAGAGTTCCAATGTCTTGTTTTTTCCCTATTAGCAAATGAAAGCTCCCTTATGAACATTCTCCTACAGTAAGACTTTAAAAGGTCCAATTATATATACATATATATATATATATATATATATATATATATATGTGTGTGTGTGTGTGTATATATATATATATATATATATATATATATATATACACTGCAAAAATCAGTATCTCTGAGCCTAAGGACCTCTGTCATAAGATGAAAGATTTTAATGCAATTTTACCTTAAAATGTGAGCAACCACAGCTGGTCCATACCAGTCTCCGGCTTTTTTCCCAGACTTTTTTCCATATTCTATTAGTTGGTGTAAACCAAAGAGAGCCAAAGGGGAATCACCAAACCAAGAGATGATTTTCCTGTGATAAATTTCATTTCGCATTTCATGATCATCAGAGTATCTCCTGATTGTTTCCTTCTGAGAAACTGCTGGGGTTTTGAGTTCTCTTTCCCCTGAAAGTGATGCTTCAAATGATGCAGTAAATTTTTTTACAGTGTTGGAAGTCCATGATTCAGAGTCTGAATTTTCAATGTTCAAAGCATCAGGCCAGGTCCAAGCTATAGTAATTCCAAAGCAAGGTGTTCAGATCTTTTAAACAGATTTTAACAATTCTACTAAAAGAAGTATGTCGCATTTAAAGTCATATAGGTTACTAAACTACACTAGTAAACTCAGAAGTAGGTAAGCTATAAAGACAAAAAATAGATTAGTCGTTGCACATGGCAAGCAGGGTATTGGGAGTGACTACCAAAGGGTGTGAGGTTTCTTTTCAGGATGATGAAAATATCCTAAAATTAGGTTATGGTAATGGTTGCAGAACCCTGTAAACATACTAAAAACCACTGAATTGTTCATTTTAAATGAGTGAATTTATGTAGATTATATCCCAAAAAGCTGCTTAAAAAACCAAAGATATGAGGGGCGCCTGGGTGGCTCAGTTGGTTAAGCATCTAACTTCGGCTCAGGTCATGATCTCATGGTTCATGAGTTCGAGCCCTGCGTCAGGCTCTGTGCTGACAGCTCAGAGCCTGAAGCCTGCTTTGGATTCTGTGTCTCCCTTTCTCCCTGGCTCTCCTCTTCCCATGCTCTGTCTCTCTCTCTCTCAAGGAAGGAAGGGAGGAAGGAAGGAAGGGAGGAAGGAAGGAAGTGGAAGGAAAGGAAGGAAGGAAGATATGAGCCCAGAAAGTATGTCAAAATATTGATAATGTTTACTTTTGAGTGGTAATATTATTCTCTGGAGTTGCCTGTTGTTTCCAAAATTTCTAAAATGGGAATATATTACATATGATCAGGAAAAATTACCAAAATGAAAGAGAAAAAAATAGTAAACTCAGGTACAAATAAACAACTCTGGAAAAATACTTTTCTTTCTTTTCTTTTCTTTGACAGTGCTGAAATGGAATGAGGACTCTTGTACTCCTTACCAGTACTGCTTATCAGATATCCAGTTTTGACTACCCAAAGGCACAATAAACATACTAACGTTCATGAGAGAATAACTTCAGAAAGGGGATTTTTCTTTGATCATATGTTAAAATAGAAGTCTAACCATGAAAGTTTTACATTTCTTTCTTTCTTTCTTTCTTTCTTTCTTTTTTTTCTCATATAGTCCTTTCAGAATAACTCAGTCATGGGGCACCTGGGTGGCTCAGTTAATTAAGCATCCGACTTCAGCTCAGGTCATAATCTCACGGTTTGTGAGTTCGAGCCCTGCATCAGGCTCTGTGCTGAAAGCTTGGAGCCCAGAGCCTGCTTCGGATTCTGTGTCTCCCTTTCTCTCTGCCCCTCCCCTGCTCATGCTCTGTCTCTCTCTGTCTCTCATAAATAAATAAATGTTTTAAAAAAAAAAGAATAACTCAGTCATTGTTTAGGGCATAATATCAATTCTCTAGTAAATGAAAAGTTAACAAATGGAAGTCATTAAAGATCAAAGATCCCCCCAAAATCAACTACATTCACTACTTCACTGTTTTTAATGACAAGACAATTCCAAGAATACATGTAATTTTAACAAAATGAGGCACAGATTCAGAGAAATAGTCAGGACTGTGAAAAATATCCCCATTCTTGCCCTTGATTGCATACGACTACAAATAAATCATCCCAGAGAAGTTTATAAAAATTCTTTTTCCTTGTATTATCCATACCACTCTTGAATAAACATTCTCTCTAAATAATCTCATCAATCATCCCTACAGAAAGGTTATTAAATATTTGCCATGCATTACAGGGAAATTGTCTAACACTTTTAAAATATGATAACACTTAGCAATAACCATGTATGATAGCCTAAAATCATAAACTAAAATCTTCCTACAAATGTACAAATTATAAAAAATGGACTAGTAGAAATGGTAAGAAAGGTGGCACATTTTAAAAAATAGATATATGTAAATTAAGTATCAGTGACATTTTTGAGACTATAATATAAGCAGGATGACCTTATTAAGAATATGCCTAATCAGTTTAACTGATTATCATATTTCTAAAGATAAAAATATTTTAAAGCATTATTGATATATAGAGAGAAAATAAACCAGTTTAAATATAAGATTTAAATAATATAAAAATATCAACTATCTGCTCAAAGTCACGGTATTGACCTGCCCAAGATTTACTGAACTGGAGATAATCCAGAGAGTTCAATCAAAAAGAACTAAGTAATAACAACAAACTCCAAAGACTACTAAAAACTTATACTTACGTATAAGTCATACCTAGCTTAGTTCAGTAGAGATGGAATATGCTAGATTAGTTACAACTTTTAGAAGAAACAAGGGAGTCAAGAAATTAACCAAAGTAAATTTTATGCAGTTTGCAAGCTGGAGTCCAAATTTAAGAAGACAAACAAAAATCCCCCCAAAAACAGATTTGATTTACCTCTACCAAGAAAGTGTAGTATGAGTCCTTGAGCCAATAGCATCTGGCCAGTTCTTAATGTACAGCCCCAACCACAGTCTGTTGTCAGAGCTGAGCCTTCTATTTGAGGAAATTCTTCCCTGTAGGTCAGCCATATTCTTGAAATGAAATCTTTACGAAATTCTTCTACATTTCCCGCAATTACATGATCTTCTATTGTACATCCTGATCTTGCAGGTAACAGTTTATTTTCATCTACAAAATAAAAACATAAAATATAGTCTAAATATATGCAAAGAAAAATCAATAATGATATTATGTTCCCTTACTGTCCATAAGATAGGAAGTATATTATAATTTTTCTAATACTTTTTTTTCAATTTAAATGAAGATAAATGTTATTCTGCCTAATCAGGCTATTATGAAAATCAAATGAGAATGGATGCTGAAATGTCTTGTACACTCTAGAACTAGCTAATATAAAGTATCATCAGTAATATTGTTGTTAATAATAATATCCTATATTCTGAATATAATCAACTCTTTTATGAGGGGATAATATTAAAATACCTTTTCTTTTTGCCTCATTTGGCTCAGGATGTAGATATTAGTGCTCTCTAAAATGAGATTTGCAAATAAAATATCATGATTTGTCAATATGTAAAATGAATATAATCACATAAGCTGATTCTTAAAATCAAATAAAATGTGCACACTGTATTTATTGCCATGAATATTTATACTCAAATTATAAAATCAAAACTAAGAAGCTAAAGAGTAAGAATATAAAATTCCTAAATATACAGTTATCCTTTCATGTTGAAATACAATTTTTTAAAAACTGCTGCCACCCACATATGTCATTTTAAAAGGCCTTTTCAAATTGATTGTCTGTAATACAATTTCTATGTGAGGGGCGCCTAGGTGGCTCAGTTGGTTAAGCGTCTGACTCTTGATTTCAGCTCAGGTCGTGATCTCGGTTTGTGAGATCAAGCCCCGCATTGGGATTCTCTCTCTCTTCCTCCTCTTTCTGTCCCTATCCTGCTCATGCGTGCACTCTCTCTGTCTCTCTCTCAAAATAAATAAATAAGCTTTAAAAAAAAAACAACAGAATTTCTATGTGAAAACTACAGTTACTGTTTGCCCAATAATCTACAAAACACTAGTGCTCAAAATGAACTGACATTCCTTGATTACTCTCTCAAAATGAACTGACATTCCTTGATTACTCCTAGAGAGTATATTTAGTCATGTTTACAACCTCAACATGTAGCACACTGCGTAACACAAGTAAATCCTAATAAATGTTGCTTGGTTTGGGTGGGTGGACAGGTGGATAGATAAATCTGCCTAAACTCTCAATTCCAAGGAGTTCAATTTCCAATGCCCTTCTGCAGGATATTAAAGCAATTTTATCATGCTTTTTTCTTTATCCTTGCTCACCTATCCCTCTTCAAACTCATTCTGAAAAAATTACAATCACCTAACCTTCATAATATTCAGATTAATGGTGCTAAGTTGTGGCATACAGTTTCAGTGACAATAAAAAGAAGGACTGAGAAGCCCCCAATATCATGAATTTCTCTCAATATTTGAGTTTGAAGTTAATTACAAATAAAGATGCATGGAAATTGAACATGGCACTACAAATATATCCAAACTTTCTACTTTAAAGAAAAAAATTTTTTACGTTTTTTTATTTATTTAGAAAAGGAGACAGAGAGTGCGGGAGCAGGGGAGGGGCAGAGAGAGAAGGAGAGAGTGAAAATCCCAAGCAGTCTCTGGCACTGCCCCCCACAGAGCCCGACTAGGGGCTCAAACCCACAAACCATGAGTCTGAAATCAATAGTTAGATGCTGAACCAACTGAACCACCTAGGTGCCCCCAAAAGTTCTACTTTAGAGACATTCAAATTTGTTTGAAATTTGACACAATAGTACATAACTCACACATCATCCTGAGGCTTGCCAAACATAATTCCTAATCTCCTACCTTGATGAAGTAATTAATTCTTTATTCTTTTAAGATCTAGTCTTGGGCCACGTGGGTGGCTCAGTGGGTTAAGCATCTGACTGTTGATTTCTACTCAGGTCATGATCTCATGGTTCATAAGATCAAACCCACATCAGCCTCTGTGCAGTCAGCGCAGAGACTGCTTAGGATTCTCTCTCCCTCTTTTTCTGCCCTTCTCCCACATGTGTTCAGTTTCTCTCTCTCTCTCAAAATAAATATTTTTAAAAACCTAGTCTCTAAAATTACTCTAAATTTACTCTAAATTTAAAATTTACTAAAAAAATTGGAAAATTGCTAGTACTAACTGAACTTTATTGTCCTGTTGACTTTCCACTATAATAATACTACCTCTGCTATTCCACTTTCTGACTTTTCACAGTCTTTTTTTAATGTTTGTCTATTTTGAGAGAGAGAGCACATGCACAAGCAGGGGAGGGGCAGTGAGAGAGGGAGAGAGAGAATCCCAGCAGGCTCTACACTGTCAGTGCAGTGCCCAACTTGGGGCTCAATCCTGCAGATCTGAGCTGAAATCTAGAGTCAGCTGCTCAACTGACTGACCCACCCCAGCGCCCCTCTTTTCTTAATTTTCTTAATTAATTATATCTATAATATTTATCTATATCTTACCCTTTTCCAAATTTCAGGTATATTACAAGAGAAGGAATATTTTATCTTATGCACCCCTGAATCTTCAGCACCTAGTACAGAGTTCAGTCCATAGCAGATGTGCAATAAACATTTGTCAGGTGAATGTAAGATAAATGGAGCCAAAGGAAGAAGGTTTTGTTTTGTTTTGCTTTGCTTTGCTTTTGTTTTCTATGATGCTCTGGAGACACATGAGATCAGAGCTTTATGAACAAAGTCTCAAAGAACCACAACAAAAAAATGAAACGAAAGCTGATAAAAGAAATAGAAGAAAACTGCTAGTAACATTGAGGGTTCAGTCAAGGCTGACTATCACAATTAAACAAGCTAATATGAGAATCATAAGTAAAAAAAATTGTGAAATTGAATCCTCAAAGACTACAGTTCTTGTAATTATCAGATATGGGATAAAGTAAGTAAATATTTACTACACTTGATCTTAGCCAAAAGGCCGAGAAGCGATAAGTAAATATTTAAAAGTCAAATTGCTGGGTCCTAAAATGTATATATTTTCAATTTTTCTAAGTACTCTCAAATTTCTCATGAAGAGGTTGTAAATTTAAATGTTTATCATAGAGAAGTTCTCTGTATGTGTGAACACATGTATAAGGATGTTTAATGTAGCTTTACTGAAATAAAAAGTTGGAAACAACTTAAGTATTCATTAATAGGGGATTTGATGAACAAGATTATTAATTTACTCCACAAATATTTATTGAGAGCCTTATTATGCACCAGGCACTGGAGTTAACACTGAAAGTATGAGAGGCACAGTCCTTACTCTCAAGGAGCTTACAGTCCAGCAGATGAGAAACATTAAACAAAAGTATAAAAGTTGTTAATCCCATTATGATATTTGTGGTGAAGCAGAAATATAGGCTGCTACAAAACTACAGAAGTAGACCAAATTAGAAAGGTTGCTAATGGATGCATTTCAAAATAGCTTCAACAATAAGGGGATGTATTACCATACACAAACAGAAGTCCTATGTAGGGATGGCTCTAGGTTGGTTAATTCAGTGCCTCTGTGACATCTAGGACTCCTGTTCTATTCATCGTCCCACTCTGCTAAATCTCAGCATGTTGGCCTTATCTTCACCTATTACTCCTTAAAGTAGCATGTGTCTGTTTCAGTACAAAGATAGGATATATGACAGATATGACAGAATCCAATGGAAGAAAAATTTTTCTTCTTTGTATTCTTTCTTTCTTTTTTTTAATGTTTGTTTACTTTTGAAACAGAAAGAGAGCAGAGGATGGAGAAAGAGAGAGGGGAACAGAGGATCCAAAGCGGGCTCCATGTTGACAGTAGAGAGCCAGATGCAGGGCTCGAACTCACAAACCATGAGATCATGTCCTGAGCCAAAGTTGAATGCTTAGGTCTGTATTATTTATTACAAATAGTGAATTTTTATTGTTTTAATAATTTTATATTAAATCTTTTTTTTGAAATTATGAGTTGTGCATTTACAGAGAAGATAAAAACCCTGTGTATACACCATTTTTGTTTTTGTTTTTGTTTTTGTTTTTTGGGAGAGAGAGAGAGTGCAAGCAGGGGAAAGGAGGAAGAGCAGAGAGAGAGGGACAGAGGATCTGAAGCAGGCTCTGCGCTGACTACAGCCAGCCTGATGTAGGACTTGAACTCTCAAACCACGAGATCATGACCTGAGTCGAAGTCAGACACTCAACCGAGCCACCCAGCCCCTGTGTATACCCTTTTATGGAGGATAACAAAATTGTACTCAACAAGAAAAATACATTATGAGTAATTTTTTTATTTATTTACTTAATGTTTAATTCAAATATAATTAATATATGATGTTCTATGAGTCTCAGGTATATAATGACTCAACAACTGTACACATTACTCAGTGTTCATCACAGTAAGTGTATTCTTAATCTCCTTCACCTATTTCACCCAACTCCCCCCTCCCCACCCACCTCCCTTCTGGGAACCATCAGTTTGTTATCTGTATTTAATTCTGGTTTTTTTGGTCTCTTTTTTCCTTTGTTCATTTGTTTCGTTTTCTTAATTTCCACATATGAGCGAACTCATGGTATTTGAGTAATTTTTAATCTGTTTGCTTCTTCCCAATGTTAGCCCTTTTATGCCAAAAACAAAACCCCATTATCTCAGTGTCCCTGATGATTTTATATTTCCTGTTTCTGACCCTTTTGAAAATGGAATCAAACTATTTTGCTTCTATTACTTGCTTATGGCTTTCAAAATTGTGTTTTTAAGATTTGTCCATGTTGTTATAGGTAGTTCTGGTTTATTTTTATTGCTGTATAATATTCCACTGTATGAATTACCACAAATTATTATTGATAGACATTTGGTTTGTTTCTAGTTTTTTGTCATTATAGTGTATATAGCATATTACTATATTATTTTTTTTTAATTTCTTGAAATTTTTATTTATTTTTGAGAGACAGAGCACAAGCGGGGGAGGGGCAGAGAGGGAGGGAGACGCAGAATCTGAAGCAGGCTCCAGGCTCCGAGCTGACAGCACAGAGCCTGATGCAGGTCTCGAACTCATGAACTGCGAGATCATGACCTGAGCTGAAGTCAGATGCTTAACTTATTGAGCCACCCAGGTGCCCCATCATATTACTATATTATTTAGTGATTTTTAATCCACTTCTATTGTGGTCAGAAAAAATACTTTCAATATCAATCAATAATAGAATGACATCTAAAAAGTGTTCAAATTTCTAGAATTAAGTAATATATCTCTGTAGGGGCGCCTAGCTGGTCAGTCAGTAGAGCATGCAACTTTTATCTCAGGGTCGTAAGTTCAAGCCCCACATGGGGCATGGGGTCTAGTTAATAAGAAAAAAAAAAAAAGTAATATGCTTCTATGTAACTCCTCATTTCTTTGTGCATTTAATAAAAGTTATGATTCAAAAAATTCCAAATTCTGGGATCTTATTTCCACAACATTTAGGTATAACCCTGGCAAGATCTGGAGCAACACAGATCCCTAAAAACAGTAGACATAGCATAAAAACCAACAGCACACATAGTAACACCAACTTGATATAAGTAAGTCATCAGCAATTTCTCATTAACAAATCCTAGATCCTCTACTGAGGCTATTTCCTACTTAACCTCTTTTTTGAGCATTAGGCACTTTGTCCAACTCTTTCTTCTTGAAAATCTCTTTCCTTTGGTCTCTGATAATACACCATTATGGGGTTTTGTCCTCTATATTGTCTATATCTTCTTAATTTCATTCACTAATTCTTCTTCATCAGGATATCCTTAAAAATGGATATTCTCCACCTACACTTTCAATCAATGTGACCTTATCCATTGGCCTCAAATGCCACCTCTTTGAAAATAACTACAAATCAATTCTCAACAGCCTACTTCAGATTGTTCATTTCTAAGCAGTCTACTTCAAACACTACATATATGCCCAAACCCATGATTCCTTTAGTATACCATTTGTTTACTGACACTACCTATCATCCAAGATGATAGTGGAGTGTTTTTCGGGGTTTTTTTTAAGTTTATTTATTTTGTGAGAGAGAGAAAGAGACAGAGAGGGAGAGAGAGACTCCCAAGCAGTCTTCGCACTGTCAGTACAGAGCCCAATCTGGGGCTCGAACTCAGGAACTGTGAGATCATGACCTGAGCAGAAAACAAGAGTCAGCAACTTATGAGCACCTAGGTGGCTCAGTTGGTTAAGCATCTGACTTCAGCTCAGGTCATGGTCTCATAGTTTGTGAGTTCAAGCCCCGTGTCAGGCTCTGTGCTGACAGCTCGGAGCCTGGAGCCTGCTTCCGATTCTGTGTCTCTGTCTCTCTCTGCCCCTCCCCCACTTGTGCTCTGTCTCTATCAAGAATAAATAAAATGTAAAAAAATAATAATTTAAAAAACAAAAAAAGAGTCAGCTACTTAATGAACTGAGCCACCCACGTGCCCCCAAGATAGTAGTTTTTAAGTCTTCTTTATCTCCTCTCTCATGTTACCAAAACCAATAGTTAGATACTATTGATTCTATTTTATAATATCTCACATCCATCCCCTCCTTTCCATTTCCACTACCCTCTATCAGAGTCATTATATCTTGCCTGTTAACTGACTCCCAGTCATTCTATCAGTTATTCTAACAAAGAATGTATTTATTATGACTACCATGTGCTTCTTCTGGGCAAGATAATGTCCTAAACAGTACATTCTCAATATGTGATCACTGAAAATAATTAAATGAAATTTGGCATTTTGTTGCTCAGAAATCTAAGATAATAACAATCATTGTAGTTAAGTCGGCTGGGCACCCCACTTTCTGTCTCTCTGAAAACCTAAAAAACTTGCTGAAGCCAAAATTCTGTGACCTGTTGGAGTCCAGAACCAGCCCCCAAGATTTCTGTTAATTCTCCATAGCTTAAGTTTTAATGGTCCTCCCTGCTACCAGCTACTGCAATATGAGTTGTCTTCTTCATTCCAGATGTCAAATTCATTCCTTTTCCAAAAGAACTCCTCTTAGATCAAGCATCTCATGCACTTAACTGACTTTACTTAAGATGAGGTGATGTCAACAAGGCAGTGTTTCAGTGGACATGCAGCCTCCTTCCTAGCTCGTCTCCTTTTTCCCTCTAGATCTCCACACCCTTCTCCTTCCCTGTATCACCATTCCTAAACACAAAGCAAATTATAGTTGACCTTTGAACAACAGGGCATTAGGGGTTCCAACCCCAACCCTGTAGTCAAAAATCCACATATAGAACTTTTGAGTTCCCAAACACTTAAACTACTAATAGCTTACTGTTGACCAGAAGCCTTATGTGATAACATAAACAGTCAATGAACATATATTTTGTATATGTATTATATACTGTATTTTTACAGTAAGCTAGAGAAAAGAAAATAATATTAAGAAAATCACAAGGAAAATACAATTATAGGACTGTACTATATTTATTGCAAAAATCTACCTACAAGTGGACCTGTAAAGTTCAAACCCATTGTTCAAGGGTCAACTGTAGTCTTCTATTTCTCTCATTCATATCTCCTATTATCATTTACTTTTTGTCTCTAGAGTTGAGGATGCTCAAGAACCCACTACAAGGATCTGTTCAAAGTACTTCTTCCAAAAAATATACAATGCTATCTTTAAAAAGAAATTCTAATTTCTTATTCTAATTGAATGCAGAGGATTACTTTGAAAAGCTAAATTAAATTTTTGAAAATTCTAATAACTTTTTCTCCAATTTCTTATATCATGAATAATAATACCATTTAGGATGCTTATGTGTACCAGGCACATCACTAAGCCCTTATGAAAATTATCATTAATACTTAGGAAGATTAAATAATTTGCCTAAAGTAACAACTAATTAGTAAAAAGAGCCAAAATTCAAAAGCACTTAATATCTGACTCCAAGGCCCATACTCTCCCATGCCTATAAACAAATGACATAAGGGCGCCTGAGTGGCTTAGTCGGTTAAGCGTCTGACTTCGGCTCAGGTCATGATCTCACGATTCGTGAGTTCGAGCCCCACGTTGGTCTCTGGGCTGACAGCTCAGAGCCTGGAGCCTGCTTCAGATTCATTGTCTCCCTCTGTCTGCCCCTCCACTGCCTGCACTCTGTCTCTCGCACGGTCTCAAAAATAAATAAACATTAAAAAAAATTTTTTTTTAATGACATAACTCTTTAGCACAGCATTCAAGAAGCTCCTCCATAATTTGATCCTTTCCAGAATTCTCTCCCACCATACCTGCACTGGATATCTCGCTATTTGTTAAATATACTCTCTAATATTTCATGCCATTCTGTTTATCTAAAACGCATGCCTTCTTTATCTATCACCTTCCTACTCATCCTTCAAGAATGCTGTGAGGACTTGGGCGCCTGGGTGGCTCAGTCAGTTAAGTGTCTGACTTCGACTCAAGTCATGTTCTTGCAGTTCATGAGCTCGAGCCCTATGTCGGGCTCTGTGCTGACAGCTCGGAGCCTGGAGTCTGCTTCGGATTCTGTGTCTCCCTCTCTATCTACCTGTTACCTGCTCACACTCTGTCTCTCTCTCAAAAATAAATAAACATTAAAAAAATATTTTTTTTTTAAAGAGTGCTGTGAGGACTCAATGAGTTAAGCATGTGAACTACTTAAAATACTACCTGGCACATTATAAATACTCAATAAATGTTAGCTGTTACCATTACAAGACATTTACAAGGCTTTAGAAAATTGCTGATAAATGAGATGCCAAAATAAGTCAACCAAAAATAAAAGCCTTGATAATGACATATTCTCACACACGTTCTTTCCTTCTCTCTCTTACACACACACACACACATACACACATGCACACACATACTCCTACACACAAAACCAAGGACAGACGTATAGTAGAAAAAAAGCCAGGAGTAAAGTGAGACACAGTCTTGGTTTAAATTACAGCTGTGCCATTTAATACCTGTGTGACATTGGACAAATTATTTAACTTCTCTAAGCTCCTGTTTCATACTCATAAGATACTTGAATCAAACTTGTAGGCTTGCTGTGAGAATTAAAGGCACTTCACAAAGAGCTTAGCATGATGCCTAACACAAGGCATTCATTAAGTGACATAAATTGTTAAAAGAAAATACATAATTATTAAAAGGACGGGCATATGTAGAAACTCAAAAACATCAAAATAAGTCAATAATTTCAGAAATTAGAACATCCTTAAGAATTGGAAAGTCTGGAAGCACCTGGGTGGCTCAGTTGATTAAGGATCTGACTTCAGTTCAGGTCATGATCTCATAGTTGATGGGTCTGAGCCCTGCATTGGGCTCTGTGCTGACAGCTCAGAGCCGAGAGCCTGCTACAGATTCTGTGTCTCCCTCTCTTTCTGCCCCTCCCCTGCTCACACTCTGTGTCTCCATCAAAAGTGAATAAATGTTAAAAAAAAAAATTTTTTTTTTAAAGAATTCAAAAATCTGGGGCGCCCGGGGCAAACGGTTAAGCCTCCATCTCTTGATTTCAGCTCGGGTCATGATCTTACAGTTCATGGGATGGAGCCTCATATCTGGCTCTGCACTGACAGAGGGGAGCCTGCTTGGGATTCTCTCTCTCTTCTCTCTCTCTGCCCCTCCCCCAATCATGCTCACTCTCTCTCAAAATAAATAAACTTAAAAAAAAAAAGAATTGGAAAATCTACCATTTTCAGGTTAACCAAGGTGACACTTTAAATTATTTGCATACACTTCTTTTTCTCAATCTTTTTCATTTAACTTATTTATTTAAATTCAAGTTAGTTAGCATATAGTATAGTATTGGTTTCAGGAGTAGAACCCAGTGATTCATCACTTACATATAACAACCAGTGCTCATCCCAACAAGTGCCCTCCTTAATGCCCAGCACCCGTTTGCCCATTCTCTTACCCACTTCCCCTCCAGCAACCCTAAGTTTGTTCTCTGTATTTAAGAGTCTCTTATGGTTTGCCTCCCTCTCTGTTTTTATCTTGTTTTTCCTTCCCTTCCCCTATGTTCATCTGTTTTGTTTCTTAAATTCCACATATGAGTGAATTCATACAGCATTTGTCTTTCTCTGACTGCCTTATTTCGTTTAGCATTAATATACTCTAGTTCCATCCATGTTGTTACAAATGGCAAAATTTCATTATTTTTGATTGCCAGATAGTATTCCACAGTGTATATATACCATCTTCTTTATTCATTCATCAGTTGATGGACATTTGGGCCATTTCTATACTTTGGCTATTGTTGATAGTGCTGCTATAAACATTAGGGTGCATGTGCCCCTTCGAATCAGCATTTTTGTATCCTTTGGATAAATACCTAGTAGTACAATTGCTGGGTTGTAGGGTAGTTCTATTTTTAATTTTTGGAGAAACCTCCATACTGTTTTCCAGAGTGGCTGTACCAGTTTGCATTCCCACCAGCAGTGCAAAAGTGTTCCCCTTTCTCTGCCTCCTTGCCAACATCTGTGGTTTTCTGAGTTCATTTTAACCATTCTGACAGGTGTGAGGTGGTATCTTATTGTGGTTTTGATTTGTATTTCCCTGATGATGAGTGATACTGAACATCTTTTCATGTGTTTGTTAGCCATCTAAATGTCTTCTTTGGAAAAATGTCCATTCATATTAGCATATACTTTAAAGTTATCATCAGAAAACTTGATAAAGAATATTATGATATCAATTCAAGTAATATTTAACTAACACTCATAAGTCCAAAACTGTGAGGGATATAACAAAAGGTGTCATGATTCTCATCCTCAAAGAGTTTACTAGAAACCCAAACCATATGGGAATACATTATGTGTTACACAAAATACACGTTCTTAAAAGAAATATGCCAAAACAGAGGCATAAAAAGTAGAATGGTCAATTGGTTAAGGGTCTGACTCTTGATTTCAGCTCAGATCATGATCTCGCAATTCATGAGTTCAAGCTCCCCATGAGATTCTGTGCTGACAGTGTGGAACCTCCTTGGGATCCTCTGTCTCTCTTCTCTCTCTGCCCCTTCCTTACTCACTCTCTGTCAAAAATAAATAAAACATTAAGAAAAAAAGTTGGGGCACTGGGGTGTCTTAGTCTGTTAGGCATCTGACTTCAGCTCTAGTCATGATCTCATGGTTCGTGGGTTCGAGCCCTGCATCGGGCTCTGTGCTGACAGCTCAGAGCCCAGAATCTGCTTTGGATTCTGTGTCTCCCTCCCTCTCTGCCCCTCCCCTACTCGTTCTCTCTCATTCTCTCTCTCTCAAAAATAAGTAAACATTAAAGTTTTTTAAAAAAATTATTAAGATGGTATGGGGCACCTGGGTGGCTCAGTTGGTTAAGCATCCAACTCTTGATTTCGGCTCAGGTCATAATCTCACAGTTCATGGGATCAAGCTCTATGTTGACATCGGGCTCCATGATGACAGCACAGATCCTGCTTGGGATTCTCCCTCCCTCTCTCTCTGCCTTTTCTCGCTCTTGCACACATACATGCACACTTAATAATTTTTAAGTGTACATACAGTTCAGTGGTTTTAAATACATTCACAATTTCACAATGTTGTGCTAATAAAATTACCACCATATATCTCCAGAACTCTTCATCTCTCTCTCTCAAAATAAATAAATAAATAAATATAAAAAAATTATTAAGAAGGTAAATTCTGTTATTATTTTACAATAAAAAAGAAGCAAAAAACAAAAAAAATATGCCAAAAGTAGACTGATCTGGAAATAAAACAATGAAAACTGTTACACAATAAAGGAATACAAAGATTTTTAAATGGGTTACAAATTTAGCACTTACCTTCATATTTAAAATGGTAACATTTTCCAAGCAACAATACAGGGGAATTTCTACTAAAATATGTCTTTGTTTTCAACACCCAACCTAAAGAAGAAAAGAGAAAAACAGTTTTGCAATTAAAGGATTTCAGGCTAAAAGTGTAGCATTTTATTTTATTTTATTTCAAATCATCAATTCTAAACTATGAACATGCAGTTTTTTGCAAGAATAGCAAAATATATGGACAAAGAACTGAAAATACAGGTCATTTATGCTACCTTCAAATACAGTTAAGTATTTTAAACACACTCCATCATGTAAAGAACATGAGAAAGAAAAGAACTTAATTTTAATTTATTTTCAAACAGGTCACAATGTTCTTTTTTTCCCCACAATGATCTTATGGTATAAAACTTAAAAGGTACAAATTCTGGAGACACCTCAGTGGCTTAGTTGGTTGAGTGTCCAACTCTTGACTTTGGCTCAGGTCATGATCTCAGGGCTGTGGGATCAAGCCCCACATCAGGCTCCACACTGAGTGTGGAGCCTGCCTGGGACTCTCTCTCTTTCTCCCTCTGCCCCTCTCCCCTGTGCGCACTCTCTCTTTTCTCTCAAGTAAAAATTAAAAATTACAAATAAAATAACAGTATAGGAGTGCCTTAGGTGGCTTAGTCAGTTGAGCATCTCACTTCAGCTCAGGTCATGATCTTGCAGTTCATGAGTTCGAGGCTGCTTAGGGCTCACTGCTGTCAGTGCAGAGCCTACTTGGGATCCTCTTTCCCCCTCTCTCTCTCTGCCTCTCCTCACTTGTGCGCACATGCACTCTCTCTCCCAAAAATAAATAAACATTTTTTAAAAAACAAAAGTTACTTTTAAAAATAACAGTACAAATTCTACTCCAATTTCTCTGACATTAACTTCTTTCTCCCACATGCAACAAATGTTACCAATTTCTTGTCTTTCCTTCCATTTTAGATAATTTAAAATATTTAAAGTAATTGAGTATTCCAATGAGGTAATTTAGGGAAAAGGTAACACAGTCCACTACTGCTTGTGATAAATGTGAATCCCTGAAGTTTCCTAGGTAAATGTATAACCCCATCATTTCAGCCACCTGAGGATGTCTGAAAATAGTGAATAGAGCTTTCAGAGATCCTCATTTCCATTTCCACCTCCAAATCCCCAATTCCCAACTACAGTTGCAAATTCTTTAAGTTTTATTCCTGCGAAACTGTAGCATCTATCCTCTTGGTTTTTTATGATGCCATTAATAGTTCTTAATTTCCTGAGAAAAACACTTGCCCATTATATTCCTGAGTATTCCTAAGTATATGAAATTCCTGACTGCTAAGGATAGACTTAAAAGCAGCTCCTAACATGCAAGAGCATATAAACAGAAAGAATCTGAAATTGGGAGCCAACAGACTTAGGTCTACTCTTAAGTAGACTATCTGCCATTTATATTGAAAAGTTTTTAGAAAATGTAAAATAAGTGACTTTTTACAAAAGTGCTCCCCAAAGTACTTTAATACAAATGAATACAAAAAAGAAATAGAAATATGTATTCATAATAAAGATGATGCAAGTATTTGAATTTGCTAGAGAAAAGGAAGAATGGCAAATAAATATATGAATCGGGTTTTCCTTTACTTGGATTGCTGCAGTACTCTCCAAAACGGTTTCTGTGTCATCAGTTTTTCCTCATTCTAGCATATGCCACATGTCACTGCCAAATTAATCTCCCTGTGGCTCAGCTTTGAATAGGTAACTCTTCTGCTCAAAAACCATCCTCAGTGACTCACTACTTAACAGATTTATTATGAACTTCTCAGTGATACTACAGACATTCCAAAATATGATACAAATTACGTTTACAGTCATCTTTTCCACTACTTTTCACCTATACTCAAAGTGGGCTTTGCTGTTTGGCTCATACTATCCCATGACAAAAATATCCTCCCCAATATGAGCCTATCTACTTCTTACAGCTCGTGTGTGTGTGTGTGTGTGTGTGTGTGTGTGTGTGTGTGTGTGTTTGCAGAGCGAGTGAGTGTGAGCCAGGGAGGAGCAGAGGGAGGAAGGGAAGAGAATCTTAAGCAGGCTCCACACCCTCCTGTGTGCACTTCTAAGCCAGTTTTTCTTTTTCCCACCTGGCTCTGATGCTCTTCTCTGAACTCCAGTGGGAAAATGGTATTTACTGATCCTATTCTATACCAGGAACTAGGCTAGGCACCTTACAAACAAACATTATCTCTTAGAATTGTTAGTACTGTACGAAAATGATTCTAACCCCCAAATAGTAATAACTCCCTCCCCCTCTAAAGGCAGTATTTCTAAAGCAAATTCTAAGAACTTCACAAAAACAACTTCAAATAAAAGGAAACAATCTTCAAGGAGGAACTTCTCTTTCTCCCTATGCTCTAGCCTCTGCCTACCCCGTCTTACCATTCACCAATCCTTCCTCAAGAAAAGAGAAGTTGTGAGTCTGATTCTTAAGAGCCTGGGGCATTGCAAGGATCCACATTTTACTTGAGCACAGATATACAGTGCTTTAAAGCTCAACCATCACTCATATGGTGCATACTCTCTCACTCTTACACTTCCTGTGCAAATCCTGGCAGGACCTAACCCTCATAATAGACTGACGTATTTTAATACTCCATGATGCTAGGTACATAAGAAGGCTCAGGACTTCTCATAAGGCCCAGCCATTTTCCTCTCTTTTTCCACAGGCATGTCAAAGCTGAATTAGGCCAGTATGCCAAATGACTAGTCTATAGAATATTCTTTTTTTCTTTTAATTATTTTGTTTTAGTTGACCAGTTTTCATTTTATCTTTATAAAAGTATTGTAAGAAACACAACTACCTCTACCCTAGCTTGTTGATGCTGCACCAGGATACCATGGCACACACAGACAAAAAATGAAGGATATAAAATCCATAGAGACATGGGATAACAGAGCCTGGAGTATAGGAAGGAGCCATGAATAAAATTATATTAATAAGTTCTTCTTATACATATTGAAAAATATATATTCACCAGAATTCTTCATACTGAAGAATATATTCTTATTTTGTATCTTAATCTCCCCTACTGTTTACCTTTAAGTCTCAGTTTATAGCAGAGGGAGGTGGGACAGAGACAAATGTCATTATGATTCAAATGAAAACTAAATAAAACTAAGTAAGTTAAGAAAAGTAAGTAAATTTGGCAAGCAAGCCATTAAATAAATTGAAACGGGGCAGTGACTGTCTGTGAGGGGTGAGCATTGACCAGAAGGAAGCTTGAAGAAACTTTTTGTGCTGAAGGAAATTTTTTTTTCTTTTAATATAATTTATTGTCAAGTTAGCTAACATACAGTGTATACAGTGTGCTCTTGGTTTCGGGGGTAGATTCCCATGATTCATCACTTAAATACAACACCCAGTGCTCATCATAACAAGTGCCCTCCTTAATGCCCATCACCCATTTAGCCCAACCCTCCACCCACCTCCCCTCCAGCAACCTTCAGTTTGTTCTGTATATTTAAGAGTCTCTTATGGTTTGCCTCCCTCTCTGTTTTTATCTTATGAAACAACTTTTTTCTTATATCACACAGTTCTGTGGATTGACTGGGCTCAACTGAGCAGTTCTCCTGCTAAGTCTAACGTAGTGGAAATCAGATGGAGAGGCTCAACTGAGACACTGAATTGGCTGATGCTTTCTCTCTTAGATCATCTCAGGGCCTTTCTTCATCATGTGGTCTCTCCATGTGATTTTCTCCAGCAGAGTACCTAAAGTGGTGACATAACAGTTCAGAGCTCCAAATCAGAGCAAGCAGAAGTTGCCTCTTAATGGCCAGTCCTAGAATTGACACAGCCTCATTTCCTCTCATTCTATTGGTTAATATGGGCACAGGCCAGCCCAGATTCAATGAAAAAAGAGACAACACAAGATATGATTAAACATCCTTACTAAGGACGATCTTTGGAGAATAGCAATCATAAACAGAATGTTACAAAAAACCTGTAGTCCATTAAGTCAGCTACCTGAAAACCACAAAGCTTTAAAAGATCCAAACAAGCCAAAAAATGTAGAAATAACAGATGATAATTATTTTCGGGAGGATCTGAAACACCCAGAAGGATGGTTTACTTTTAACCATTTTTAAAAAGGAAGTCAAGTTTACACACCTCATGAAGTCAGGTAAATAAAAGGAGAGAGGGGAGAAGAAAGCAAAATTAAGCAGTTTTCCAAGAAAGTAAGGTCCAGAGTCTTTTAAATCTTAAGTGCTATGCCATTTCTAGTTCCATCTTCATCATTTCATAATATTGACATTGAAAAAAATAATTCTAAATTATGTTTACTATATTCAGAGAAGAGCAAGACTGAGGAACAGGGAGGCTGGATTTGAATACCACCAGTTTCATGACTTATTACCTAGATATGTGACCACAAATATGTTAATCTCAGTTTTCTAATTAAAAAAAAAAAATCTCAGGAAGATATCCATCTCAGAAAGATATGAGATTTATATAAGGTACATAAATCATCTACAAAATGCTAGGGAACCTGGGTGGCTCAATCTGTTAAACCTCTGACTTCAGCTCAGGTCATGATCTTGCAGTTCATGGGTTCGAGCCCCGTGTTGGGCTCTGTGCTGACAGTTGAGCCTGGAGCCTGCTTCAGATTCTGTCTCCCTCTTTCTGCCCCTCCCCCACTCATGGTCTGTCTCTCTCAAAAATAAATAAACATTTAAAAAAAACTTTTTTTAAATGCTAGTAAATGCTCAATCAATCATAGTCCTTCCTGCACCACCCATACTACACAAACTCTAAGCAAGGAAAATACAGAAAACATTTTAGAGAGATTTTCAACCAATAAAATCAAACAAAAATACTAGTCCATAACTTGAAGCTATCTAGAACACTTAGTCACCTTAAACCATCTGTTCTTCAGAGATTAGAAATTACCATAATTTTATGGTAGCCACTTAAGTATCGAGATAAGGAAAACAACACATGTAAATAATAGTTTAACAATTCCTAGGATACTGATAAACTGGGTTATTCTAGGAGCACCTAGGTCTTAAGCTTAAGACTGGCTCAGGTCATGAGCTCATGATTCTTGATGTCAAGCCCCACATCAGGCTCTACACTGACAGCACTCAGAGCTTGCTTCAGATTCTCTGCCTCCTTCCTCTGCCACTCCCCTGCTCACACACTCTCTCTCTCTCTGTCTCTCTCAAAAATAAATAAATAAACATTTAAAAATAAAAGTGATTTGTATTTAAAAAATAGTAAAATAAAAATGGGTTATCTAGTGCCTGTATGACAATTTTCAACTTACAAATGAAATCTTCATCACATAACCTATTCACCAAATTAAATGGCTTAAAAAGAACATAAGCCTCTATTTGCAGATGACATGATCTTTACATACAGAAAATCCAAAGGAATCCCCAAAAAAAACTATTAGAGCTAATAAAGTAGAACATCCAGCTTACAAGACACAAGATAAAATTACAAAAAGCAACTGTATTTCTATATACTGGCAACAAATAAAGAAAGAAAACAATTCACTTTAAAATAGCATCAAAAAGAATAAAATACTTAGGAATAACTTTAACAAAAAAGGAAGTAAATACTTTCCTAAATACTTAGGAAAAACTTTAACAAGCTTTACAAGTAGAAAACGATAAAACATGATTGAAACAAAAAATTACAAACCTAAATATAAAGGAACATATCCCATGTCTAAGGAAACATATCCCATGTCCATGGATTAGAAGATTTAATATGGCAATACTGTACAAGTGATCTACAGATTCACTAAAATCTCTATCAAAATCCCAACTGGATTTCATGCAGAAATTGTTAAGATGATCAAAAATTCATCCAAAATAGCCAAAATAATCTTGGAAAGAACAGAGTTGAAGGAATCACACTTTCCAATTTTGTAATTTTACAAAAAGCTAAAGTAATTAAGAGAGTGTTGCACTGGCACACGGATGGATGTGTACATACATGGAACTGAACTGGAAGTCCATAAATAAACCTTTACATCTGTGGTCAACTGATTTTTTTTTTAACATTTACTTATTTTTGAGACAGAGAGAGACAGAGCATGAACGGGGGAGGGGCAGAGAGAAGGAGACACAGAATCTGAAACAGGATCCAGGCTCTGAGCTGTCAGCACAGAGCCCAACGCGGGGCTCAAACTCACAGACCGCGAGATCATGACCTGAGCCGAAGTCGGCCGCTTAACCGACTGAGCCACGCAGGCACCCCTGTGGTCAACTGATTTACACAAGGGAATCAAGACCATTCAATGGAGAAAGAATAGTCTTTTCAAAAAATAAATAGTTGCAAATAGCAAAACTTCATGAAGTTGGACTTCTACGTCACATCACATGCAAAAATTAACTCAAAATGGATCAAAGACCTAAATATAAGAGCTAAATTAATAAAATTCTTGGGGTTCCTGGGTGGCTCAGTCAGGTAAGCGTCTGACTCTTGATTGTGGCTCAGGTAATGATCCCAGGATCCCTCATCAGGCTCCACACTTACTGTGGAGCTTAAGATTCTCTCTCTCTCCCTCTGCCCCTCTCCCCAACTCATGCTCGCTTTCTCTCTCTCCCTAAAAAAAGGGTTTTTTTAATTAAAAAAATAAAACTCTTACGAAAACACAGGTATAAATCTTCATGATTCTGATTTACACAACAGTTTCTCTAATTTGATATCAAAAGCACAAACAACCAAAGAAAAAATAAATAAACTGGATTTCATCAAAATTTGAAGGTTTTGTGCTGTAGTGGACAGTATCAAGAAAGTAAAAAGACAACATCAAAATGGGAGAAAGTATTTGTAAATCATATATTTGCTAAGGGATTTCTATCTAGAACATATAAAGAACTCATACAACTCAAAAATAAAAAGACAAATAACCCAATTAAAAAATACACAAAAGGATTTAAATAGATATTTCTCCAAAGAATATATGCAAATACTAAGTATATGGAAGGTTGCTTAATATCATTATTCATCAAGGAAATGCAAATCAAACTCACTGAGATACTTCGTACCCACTGGAATGGCTCCAATAAAAAAAGATGGACAATTAAAAGTGCTGTTGACGATGTGGAGAAATTCAAACCCTCAAACATTGCTGATAGGAATGTAAAATGGTACAGCCACCTTAGAAAACAGCTTGGTACTTTTTCAAAAAGTTAAAATTAGAGTTAATGTATTATCCAGCAATTCTACTCTTAGGTATATATCCAAGAGAACTGAATACATATGTTCACACAAAAACTTTTACACAATGTTCATAGCAGCAATATTCATATTAGCCAAAAATTCAAAAACAACCCAAATGTCCATCAAATAATAAATGGGTAAAGAAAATGTAGTATGGCCATACAATTAAATATTATTCAGTCATATAAAGGAATGAAGTACTGATACATACATGCTACAATATGGATGAATTTTGAAAACATTATGCTAAGCGAAAGGAGTCAGACAGAAAAGGCCACAAGTTGCATAATGCCATTTATATGAAATGTCCAGAACAGTCAAATCCATAGAGACAGTAAATAGACTGGTGATTGCCAGGGGCTAGAGAAGAGGTGGGGAGGAACAGGGAGTAGATGCTAATGGGTACTGGGTTGCATTTTGGGGTGATAAAGGTGTTCTGGGATTAGCTAGTGATGATGTACAATCTTATAAATATACTAAAAACCACTGAATCATAAAAGGATGATTTTTTTAGTATATCTCAATTTTTAAAAAATCAGTGCTCATAGTTTTCAAAATGCAATGTCTTATTATCAAGTTGTAACTGTCTAACATGGCCTTTAGCTGGCCATGCTTTCCAGTGAGCAGGAGCCAACTGTCCATTGTGTTTTACCTGAATTTGCATTATTTTTTTAATTTTATTTTTGTGGTTTTTTTAATTTTCTTTTTTTAAATTTACATCCAAGTTAGTTAGCATATAGTGCAACAATGATTTCAGGAGTAGATTCCTTAGTGTCCCTTACCCATTTAGCCCATTCCCCTCCCCCCCCACAACCCCTCCAGTAACCCTCAGTTTGTTCTCCATATTTATGAGTCTCTTATGTTTTGTACTCCTCCCTGTTTTTATATTATTTTTGTTTCCCTTCCCTCATGTTCATCTGTTTTGTCTCTTAAAGTCCTCATATGAGTGAAGTCATATGCTATTTGTCTTTCTCTGACTGACTAATTTCACTTAGCATAATACCTTCCAGTTCCATCCACATAGTTGCAAATAGCAAGATTTCATTCTTTTTGATTGCTGAGTAATACTCCATTGTATATAAATACCATATCTTCTTTATCCATTCATCCATCGATGGACATCTGGGCTCTTTCCATACTTTGGCTATTGTTGATAGTGCTGCTATAAACATTGGGGTGCATGTGTCCCTTTGAAATAGCACACCTAGGGGCGCCTGGGTGGCGCAGTTGGTTGAGCGTCCGACTTCAGCCAGGTCACGATCTCGCGGTCCATGAGTTCGAGCCCCGCGTCAGGCTCTGGACTGATGGCTCGGAGCCTGGAGCCTGTTTCCGATTCTGTGTCTCCCTCTCTCTCTGCCCCTCCCCCGTTCATGCTCTGTCTCTCTCTGTCCCAAAAATAAATAAAAAACGTTGAAAAAAAATTAAAAAAAAAAAAGAAATAGCACACCTATATCCCTTGGATAAATACCTAGCAGTACAATTGCTGGGTCATAGGGTAGTTCTATTTTTAGCTTTTTGAGGAACCTCCATATTGTTTTTCAGAATGGGTGCACCAGCTTGCATTCCCACCAACAATGCAAAAGAGATCCTCTTTCTCCGCATCCTTGCCAACATCTGTTGTTGCAACGTTAGCCATTCTGACAGGTGTAAGGTGGTATCTCATTGTGATTTGGATTTGTATTTCCCTGATGAGGAGTGATGTTGAGCATTTTTTCACGTGTCGGTTGGCCATCTGGATGTCTTCTTTGGAGAAGTGTCTATTCATGTGTTTTGCCCATTTCTTCACTGGATTATTTGTTTTTTGGGTGTTGAGTTTGATAAGTTCTTTATAGATTTTGGATATTAATCCTTTATCTGATATGTCATTTGCAAATATCTTCTCCCATTCTGTTGGTTGCCTTTTAGTTTTGCTGATTGTTTCCTTCACTGTGCAGAAGCTGTTTATTTTGATGAAGTCCCAGTAGTTCATTTTTGCTTTTGTTTCCCTAGCCTCCGGAGACGTGTTGAGTAAGAAGTTGCTGAGGCCAAGATCAAAAAGGTTTTGCCTGCTTTCTCCTCGAAGATTTTGATGGCTTCCTGTCTTACGTTTAGGTCTTTCATCCATTTTGAGTTTATGTATGGTGTAAGAAAGTGGTCCAGGTTCATTCTTCTGTATGTTGCTGTCCAGTTTTCCCAGCACCACTTGCTGAGGAGAGTGTCTTTATTCCATTGGATATTCTTTCCTGCTTTGTCAAAGATTAGTTGGCCATACGTTTGTAGGTCCATTTCTGGGTTCTCTATTCTGTTCCATTGATCTAAGTGTCTGTTCTTCTGCCAGTACCATACTGTCTTGATGATTACAGCTTTGTAGTATAGCTTGAAGTCCAGGATTGTGATGCTTCCTGCTTTGGTTTTCTTTTTCAAGATCGCTTTGGCTATTCGGGGTCTTTTCTGGTTCCATACAAATTTTAGGACAGTTTGTTCTAGCTCTGTGAAGACTGCTGGTGTTATTTTGATAGGGATTGCATTGAATATGTAGACTGCTTTGGGTAGTATCGACATTTCAACAATATTTGTTCTTCCTATCCAGGAGCATGGAATCTTTTTCCATTTTTTTGTGTCTTCTTCAATTTCTTTCATAAGCTTTCTATAGTTTTCAGTGTATAGATTTTTCACCTCTTTGGTTAGATTTATTCCTAGGTACTTTATGGGTTTTTGTGCAATTGTAAATGGGATCAATTCCTTGATTTCTCTTTCTGTCGCTTCATTGTTGGTGTATAGGAATGCAACTGATTTCTGTGCATTGATTTTATATCCTGCAACTTTGCTGAAATCATGAATCAATTCTAGCAGTTTTTTGGTGGAATCTTTAGGGTTTTCCATATAGAGTATCATGTCATCTGTGAAGAGTGAAAGTTTGACCTCCTCCCGGTCGATTTGGATGCCTTTTATTTCTTTGTGTTGTCTGATTGCAGAGGCTAAGACTTCCAATACTATGTTGAGTGACAGTGGCAAGAGTGAACATCCCTGTCTTGTTTCTGACCTCAGGGGGAAAGCTCTCAGTTTTTCCCCATTGAGGATGATATTAGCGTTGGGTCGTTCATATATGGCTTTTATGATCTTGAGGTATGATCCTTCTATCCCTACTTTCTTGAGGGTTTTTATCAAGAAAGGATGCTGTATTTTGTCAAATGCCTTCTCTGCATCTATTGAGAGGATCATATGGTTCTTGTCCTTTCTTTTATTGATGTGATGAATCACATTAATTTATTGTGGATATTGAGCCAGCCCTGCATCCCAGGTATAAATCCCACTTGCTCATGGTGAATAATTGTTTTAATGTATTGTTGGATCCAGTTGGCTAATATCTTGTTGAGGATTTTTGCATCTATGTTCATCAGGGAAATTGGTATAGTTCTCCTTTTTAGTGGGGTCTCTGTCTGGTTTTGGAATCAAGGTAATGCTGGCTTCATAGAAAGAGTTTGGAAGTTTTCCTTCCATTTCTATTTTTTGGAACAACTTCAAGAGAATAGGTGTTAACTCTTAAATGTTTGGTAGAATTCCCCTGGAAAGCCCTCTAACCCTGGACTCTTGTTTTTTGGCAGATTTTTGATTACTAATTCAACTTCCTTACTGGTTATGGGTCTGTTCAAATTTTCTATTTCTTCCTGTTTCAGTTTTGGTAGTGTATATGTTCCTAGGAATGTGTCCATTTCTTCCAGATTGCCCATTTTATTGGCATATAATTGCTCATAATATTTTTTATTATTTTTTTTATTTCTGCTGTGTTGGTTGTGATCTCTCCTCTTTCATTCTTGATTTTATTTATTTGGGTCCTTTCCTTTTTCTTTTTGATCAAACTGGCTAGTGGTTTATCAATTTTGTTAATTCTTTCAAAGAACCAACCATCTTCTGGTTTCATTGATCTGTTCTACTCTTTTTTTTTTTTTGGTTTCAATAGCATTAGTCTTCTGCTGCTTTGGGGTTTTATTTGCTGTTCTTTTCCAGCTCTTTAAGGCCTACGGTTAGGTTGTGTATCTGAGATCTTTCTTCCCTCTTTAGGAAGGCCTGGATTGCTATATACTTTCCTCTTATGACTGCCTTAGATGTGGTCCAGAGTTTTTGGGTTGTGGTGTTATCATTTTCATTGGCTTCCATATACTTTTTAACTTCCTCTTTAACTTCTTGGTTAGCCCATTCATTCTTTAGTAGGATGTTCTTCAGTCTCCAAGTATTTGTTACCTTTCCAAATTTTTTCTTTCGAGTTTCATAGCATTGTGTTCTGAAAATATGCAGTGTATGATCTCGATTTTTTTATACTTGCTGAGGGCTGATTTGTGTCCCAGTATGTGGTCTATTCTGGAGAACATTCCATTTGCACTGGAGAAGAATGTATATTCTGCTGCTTTAGGATGAAATGTTCTGAATATATCTGTTAAGTCCTTCTGGTCCAGTGTGTCATTCAAAGCCACTGTTTCCTTGATTTTTTGATTAGATGATCTGTCCACTGCTGTGAGTAGGGTGTGGTATTACTATCAATGAGTTTCTTTATGTTTGTGATTCATTGATTTATATATTTGGGTGCTCCCACATTTGGCACATAAATATTTACAATTGTTAGGTCTTCTTGGTGGATACACCCCTTAATTATGATATAATGCCCTTCTGCATCTCTTGATACAGTCTTTATTTTAAAGCCTAGACTGTCTGATATAAGTATGGCTACTCCAGCTTTCTTTTGTTGACTATTAGCATGATAGATGGTTCTCCATCCCCTTACTTTCGATCTGAAGGTGTCTTTAGGTCTAAAGTGGGTCTCTTAAACAGCATATAGATGGGTCTTCTTTTCTTATTCATTCTGTTACCCTATGTCTTTTGATTGGAGCATTGAGTCCATTGACGTTTAGAATGAGTACTGAAAGATACGAATTTATTGCCATTATGTTGCTTGTAGAGTTGGAGTTTCTGGTGGTGTTCTCTGGTCCTTTCTAATCTTTGTTGCTTTTGGTATTTATTTATATTTTCATCTTTTCTCCCCTCAGAGAGTCCCCCTTAAAATTTCTTGCAGGGCTGGTTTAGTGGTCACAAACTCCTTTAATTTTTGTTTGTCTGGGAAACTTTTTAATCTCTCCTTCTATTTTGAATGACAGCCTTGCTGGATAAAGAATTCTTGGCTGCATATTTTTCTGATTCAGCACATTGAATATATCCTGCCACTCCTTTCTGGCCTGCCAAGTTTCTGTGGATAGGTCTGCTGCAAACCTGATCTGTCTTCCCTTGTAAGTTAAGGACTTTTTTTCCCCTTGCTACTTTCATGATTCTCTCCTTGCCTGAGTATTTTGTGAATTTGGCTATGATATGCCTTGTTGATGGTCGGTTTTTGTTGAATCTAATGGGAGTCTTCTGCACTTCCTGGATTTTGATGTCTGTGTCTTTCCCCAGGTTAAGAAAGTTTTCCGCTATGATTTGCTCACATAACCCTTCTACCCCTATTTCTCTCTCTTCCTCTTCTGACCCCTATGATTCTGATGTTGTTCCTTTTTAATGAGTCACTGATTTCTCTAATTCTTAAATCGTGCTCTTTTGCCTTAATCTCTCTCTTTTTTTCTGCTTCATTATTCTCCGTAAGTTTGTCCTCTCTATCACTGATTCTCTGTTCTGCCTCATCCATCCTTGCTGCCATGGCATCCATTCGTGATTGCAGCTAAGTTATAGCATTTTTTATTTAATCCTGACTAGTTTTTACTTCTTTTATCTCTGCAGAAAGGGATTCTAATCTATTTTCAACTCCAGCTAGTATTCTTATTATTGTGATTCTAAATTCTGGTTCAGACATCTCGCTTGTATCTGTGTTGGTTAAGTCCCTGGCTGTCGTTTCTTCCTGCTCTTTCTTTTGGGGTGAATTCCTTCATTTCATCATTTTGAAGGGAGAAAAGGAATTAATGAGGTAGAAAAAATTAAAATAAAAAAAATTAAAATTAAAAAATATTAAAATTAAAAAGACACCAAAAAAATCGAATAAATGATGCTAGATCCTAGGTGTGTTTTGGTCTGGGTGTTGAAAGTGGCTTCATAGATTAGAGAAAAAAGGGGGGGGAGGAAAAAAAAGGAAATTGTTTGAAAATTATAAAAACTGGGTACACTGAAGTAGAGTAAAATGAAATGATGGAAGTAAAATAGAATTTGAAAAAATTTACACAAAAGTAAAGAATATAGTAGAAAAATTAAAGAAAAACATTTGTAATAAAAATTAAAAATAAAAATGAATTTTTTCTCTTTCTGTATTCAAGAAAAAGAAAAGAAACCAAAAAGAGAAAAAAAGAAAAAAAAATCGTTTGAAAATTTGAAAAAGTGAATACACTGAAGTAGACTAAAATAAAATGATGGAAGTAAAATAGAATTTGAAAAAATTTACACAAAAGTAAAAAATATAGGAAAAATTTTAAAGAAAAATATTTTTAATAAAAATTGAAAATAAAAGATTTTTTTTCTTTCTGTATTCAAGAAAAAGAAGTGAAAAAGAGAAGAAAAAAATTGTTTAAAAAAAGAAAATTGAATAGTTGGACCTGCTAACAGACTGAAATACGACTGAAATTACTTCATTTTCCCCTAGAAGTTTATTTCCATAAACTAAGCAGGCAGTGAGACTTGTGTTCTTGAAGAGCGAGGTTGGCCCAGTTGGGCGGGGCTTAGTGTAACAGCTCTGTTCTCTACTAGATGGCATTGCTAGCCTACTGGGGTGGATTGTTGTGGCGTTCGCAGGTGCATATGTGCATGCATGGGAGCAGTGAAAATGGCGTCATGCAGCAACCCAGTCTCTAGTATGGGAACTGTTCTCCCTTATCAACAATCACACACCCCTCCTTTGTCTTCAGCTTTTGTCCACTCCCCGCTTTTATACAGTCCATGGCCAAGCCCCAGGTAGTACCTCTCTCCCGAATTTTGTCTCAGATGCCGCTGTTTTCCCTGGCCCCTTAATTCTGAGGGACTGCAGCTTTAACCTGTTCCACCCTCTGCGGAGGGTCTCACCGAGCAATGGTCGGGTGCCAGCTGCGCCCAGGAATGTTCACGGGATGGTACTGCTGCCGATGCCCAGAGACTGCAGCCAGGTGCCAGCCCGCCCCAGAAAAAGTTCGTGAGATAGTGTAGCAGCAGCATTTCAGAGATTATGGAAAATCACAATACATCTGGCACCAGGCTTCACCCTTAACGACCTTGTTCCAGCACCAGCAAATGTGGCTGTTCTCTGGGGTCTGCTGGGACCAGGTGGCCTCACACCCGCCACCAAATGTCCTTCTAGCAATGGAACCACTTCTCCCAGTGTGGCCTGAGAACCTTCTGGACCCCACTCTGCTCCTGGGGATTCGCCCTTCCCACCAGAGCACCACCAGGTATTGAGCTGTGGAGTTTCAGACTCTGTGCTCCCCGTTTACAGTCTTAATGGAATTTAAACCCTCCCCTTTCTCCTTTCTCATTTCTCCCTTTTTAGTTTAGTCCCTGCAGTTGTTTCCAATTTTCACTTTCCAGCTGCTTTTGGGGAGTGGTGCTTTTCCGCTCCCCCCCCCCCCCCACCGGCTCCATCCTCTCTCCCCAAGCAAAAGTGGCTCCCTGCCCTCCGCGGCTTCTCTCTCCCCCAGTTCACCTCTCCGCGCTGTGTACCCACTGAATTCTGTGGTTCAGGTTGTGCAGATTATTGTGTTAATCCTCAGATCAGTTTTCTAGGTGTGCAGGATGGTTTAGTGTTGATCTGGTTGTATTTCATGGAGGCGAGATACACAAAAAACTTCCATGCTGTTCTGCCATCTTGGCTCCCCTACCTGAATCTGCATTATAAAGGGAGTTTTTAAATGTTATCATTCGTATTTTATGCATCTGAACTTCTTCCTGGTTGAAGCTGGTTCTGCTGAGTATTTCCCCATTTTTGAAAGCTTCTTCTTCTCCAAATTGTTTCTAGTCCAAGGTGGGCTTTAAAATCACTATATGATCCTTAATGGCTTTGTTCGCAAACCCAAGGTTAAACATAAGGGTCTGAGAGAAATTCATAGGTAATGGTGTGTGAACATATCTGCTTGGTGTGTTCAAAGGTCTATTTTGCTTGCTTCCTAGTTTATACATACAGTTGCCTAAAACTGAGTCGGAAAACCTGAGGTATTATCATCACCTAAATAAATTCTTTTTGCTTCTGAATGTTTAAAGGAAAAAGGACCACACAGCATGCCTAAGTTTCTAGGCAATGTTTATGATGATATTTGGCTCTTTCTTCAGAATATATTCTTATTTACATTCCTTACAGAAATATTTCATTCAAGAGAACCTCAACCAATTTTCAATGACTTTATAAGGCAGATGATATACATCTTCAAATATTTCTTTGGATTTATATAATTTTTAAATCATGACACTTACTATATTTCATGTTGTTCCAAGCAGATATAAATTTAGTTTTTAGCTTGTCAACTTCATCTGTTCCTGTAGCCTCCATATTCAAATTCTAAAGAAAAAGCCATCACTTGATTGCATTCTTCTGTAAAGTTTAATCTTTTGACTAAAAGAAAAAAAATTAAAGAAATATCAGTAATGAATATATATCATATGGTGCAATACCTGCTAAAGTTATTTAACTGATTTACAACTTGAACTACGAATGAGCAAACCAGTTTCTTGTTTTCCATAACAGAATACAATATATTCTATAAATATTTTAATTACAGAAACATTTAATATCAAATATACAATAAAAATTATTATACAAAACCAAACAATAATTTCCTCCAGGTGCTCACAATTAAGAACAATAAATTAGCTTAGTAAAACAACTCAGCTTTGGTGCTTGTGAGACTATTCAACTTGTTTTATTTATTATAGAGAAGGTGGTTTTAAATCTTATAAGAAATGACAGCTATCTTCAGAATGGAGGCTTTAAGTCACCATTCTGATTAAGTCACTACTTTCATATAAAACCGAATTGTTTTGTTTTGTTTTTTAAGGCATTTCCTACATTTCCTTCCTATCTCAATACTGCAGCATTTAAAACAATAGCTTAAATTTACAACGGAAAATGTTTCCTTACTTTAAAATAAGAATAAATGTACCTTGTAAGTACTTGCTTTATAACTGACTTGAGGGAAAGGTGAGATGTGTGATATAATCTGAAAAAGGAACAAATTATACTTTAACATGCTTGTGCTTATTTACAAAAATTCACAGGTTTACTTTTCAAGAAAACAATGCTGCACAGAACAGTGCTCTTTTAGGGTAATAAATATCTCCTCAAAAGTATTGATACATTTATTTCTCTAACAGTAGATGTTCCATTTTATAACATGTACTAAAAGCTACTCATTATACAGTGGAGTCAGGAGAAAGCATGGTCCATTGGAAAATTTTTAAAAGCCAATGTGACTAGACATGGATATTCCAGAAAAAGCACTTGAGATGTAGCCAAAGGTTTGACATGGGCTAGAGCACACAGGGCCTTGTAGACCATGTTAAGAATGTTGTTCTTCATCCAAAGAAAAACTGGTTTCAAACAGGAATATCAGAATCTGATTCTATGGGCTTGATTCTAAGACCAGCATGAAGAATAGACTGAAAAGGGACAAGAGTACAGGATTAGAGTTTCCTAGGATTGTACAGGACTAGGAAAGAGATGATAATAGCCTGGGCTGGAACAGTGAAGAGAGAGGGAAACAGACATATAAGGAAATATGTCAAAACTTCAATGTCTTGGCAATTAAATGAATATAGAAGGCAAGAAAAACAGATATGCCAACAGATATACCCATGTTCCTGGCTTGTGAAACTAAATAAATGGTGATAATCATTGAAATAGGGAACATTAGAAAGGATCTGGTTAGAGGAGGAAGATCACAAATTTGATTTATATGTAGTTTGAGATGCCTCTGAGAGATACATGATTCTCTATCAAACATTTATTTAATTATTCAATAAATTATTGCCAGGCACTGTTCAAGGCAATGCAGATACAGCTTAGGACTAAAGCAGTGAGGGGCGCCTGGGTGGCGCAGTCGGTTAAGCGTCCGACTTCAGCCAGGTCACGATCTCGCGGTCCGTGAGTTCGAGCCCCGCGTCAGGCTCTGGGCTGTCCGTGAGTTCGAGCCCTGCGTCAGGCTCTGAACTGTCCGTGAGTTCGAGCCCCGCGTCAGGCTCTGGGCTGATGGCTCGGAGCCTGGAGCCTGTTTCCGATTCTGTGTCTCCCTCTCTCTCTGACCCTCCCCCATTCATGCTCTGTCTCTCTCTGTCCCAAAAATAAATTAAAAACGTTGAAAAAAAAATTAAAAAAAAAAAAAGAAAAGGACTAAAGCAGTGAAATATTTCCTCTCATGGAGCTTACATTCTAACTATATTCTAGAGAGACCAACTAGGCAGCTGGATATATAGATCAGGAGCTTAGAGAGTGAGAGCTATTAATTTGAGCATTGCTGATGTATCAATGAAAAGTAGAGCTACAAACACGTTCCTCAAGGACTTTGCCATGATTATGTTTACACTCTCAGCCTTGAGAATGATATTTAAGGCCCTTCAAGAAATTATGTCTGCCCTCTTTCTTAGCTTCCTCTCTTGCCATTCCTTCACATGTACCATATACTGAAGCCATTTTTAATATTAATATGAAAGCTTTCTATTGGACATGCTGATATTTCACACCTTTCATGTGCTGTTCCCTTCACCTAGAATGTCTTCCTGCTCACTCTCACTTTTTGACTACCTTATTATCTTGAGTCCCTAAGACCCAGCTTAAGTTTCACCTCCTCTTATAAGACTTGTAAGATTTCTCCCCACTTCCGTATCTCAAATTAGACGGGTCCCTGCTCTTAGCTCCTACAGGATCCTATGTCTTCCTCTATCACAGGACTCATCATACTGAATTGTTATTACTTCTTACCTCTTCCACTAGATGGTCAACTTTCTGAGTATCCGTAAGCTCTGCCTGGCATGTGACTGGTTCTCAAAATGTTTATTAAATGAATCAGTGTACTGATAAATTAATAAATATAGGTATACCACTAGTAGCACTTCTACAAGCTGTAAACCTCTGTCAATTGAACATTTTTTTCACTAACAACTAGAATATAGAAAAGGAAAGAAAAATTTTCCTTCAGAAAATTGCATAATTTAACAAAACTTGGAAAAGCAAGAAGAAAGGTTTATAAAATGTGCATCCACATGATGGAATTCATATCCATTAAAAATGTCTTCAGAAAGTTTGTGAAAATGGAGAAACACTGCAGAATCTAAAACTTTATGCATCATACGGTACTGGCTGGGGAAGGGACAGGGGAAGAGTTAGAAAGAAGCACATCAAAAATTGACAAGTTTTGGGGCGCCTGGGTGGCTCAGTCGGTTAAGCGTCCGACTTCGGCTCAGGTCACGATCTCGCGGTCCGTGAGTTCGAGCCCCGCGTCGGGCTCTGTGCTGACAGCTCAGAGCCTGGAGCCTGTTTCAGATTCTGTGTCTCCCTCTCTCTCTGACCCTCCCCCGTTCATGCTCTGTCTCTCTCTGTCTCAAAAATAAATAAACGTTAAAAAAAAAAATAAAAATAAATTAATTAATTAAAAAAATGGACAAGTTTCTCTGGATGTAAAATTGTGTGTGGATGGTTATTTATTTATTTATTTAGAGTGGAGGAGGGGCAGAGAGAGAAGGCTCCAAACCGTGAGACCATGACCTGAGCCAAAATGAAGGGTCAGACACTTAGGGTGCCTGGGTGGTTCAGTCATTAAGCATCTGACTTTGGCTCAAGTCATGATCTCAAGGTTCATGAGTTCGAGTCCCACTTAGGGTGAGCTCATGCCCCACTTCAGGTGAACACAAGCCCTGCTTTGGGTAAAAACAGTCCCTATTCAGATGAGCCCTGCTTCTCTCTCTCCCTCTTTTTTTAAATTTTTTTAATGTTTGTTTATTTTTGAAGGAGAAAGAGACACAGCGTGAGTGGGAGTGGGGCAGAGAGAGAGGGAGACACAGAATCTGAAGCAGGCTCCAGTCTCTGAGCTGTCAGCACAGAGCCCGATGCAGAGCTCAAACTCATTAGCTGTGAGATCATGACCTGAGCCAAAGCTGGACGCTTAACTGACTGAGCCACCCAGGTGCCCCTATCTCTCTCTCCCTTCCCCCCCGTCTCTCTCTCTCTGTCCCTTGTGGGATTCTTTCTCTCTCTGCCTCTCACTCCCTTGCACTCTCTCCCTCCCTCTCTCTCAAAAAAAAACAAAAAACAAAAATAAAAGAGACACTTAACCAACTGAGCCACCCAAGCACTCCTCTATGTGGTTATTTTTATGCCACTATTGTCCACCTTTTCAAATCTTATACAAAGAACATATATAATTTTTAGAATTTAAAATTTTTATTGTTAAAAAGCCACCAACCATGAATCTTCTAAATTCAAATGTTTAAAATAAGATAACGTACATACATGTATTTTCTTTCTAAGTCAGAAAGAAAGTAGACCATGGGGAAGACTTTGGTTCAAATAGTTCACAACACTGGTTACCAGGGATACCCTGGATAGTCTTTGGCAAGAATGTAAAATTAATGCCTTAAAGTGGGTGGGGGGAACATGAAGACAAAGTGAGACATTTTGTATGAGGTAAGTCTGTATCTTAGATAATCACTCCTAAATAAATTAGTAATAAATAAATAGCCAAGGTAAGATGCTGTGACAGATTCAGAAATTAATGAGAAATTTTCAAACCTAAAGGAACTTAGAGCAGAATAAATTGTGAAGTTGTTCTTTTATTATTTTTCCTCAAAATTCCTGCTACTATAGATTATTCACTCAGAATAACTATACCCCCAAATGTGAAACATTTGAAACATTTTTGGAACATATCCTTGACTTATCCTATAAGAATACTTTTATTGTCACCATACAGAGGGTAGATGAGAATAATTAAGTTATTATTATAAGGTCAAACTCGTTAAGCTGTTGCTGGTTTAATAATTTGGTATACAGATGACCTTTGAACAATATACAATGCAGGGGCTGGGTGCTGACCCCTGTTTAGTAGAAATCCATGTATAATTTTTTACTCCCCCAAAATGTAACTACTAATAGCCTACTGTCAACCAAAAGCCTTACCAATAACATAAACAGTTGAATTAATACACACTTTGTATGTCACATGTACTATATACTATATTCTTACATAAAGCTAGAAAAAAATGCTAATAAAAAATCAAAGAGAAAATAAATTTATAATACTGTACTGTATTTACCAAAAAAAAAAAAAAATACATGTATAAGTGGACCTATGCCTTTCAAACCTGTGTTGTTCAAGAGTCAATGGTAGTTACTTTCATGTAACTAAAATTGAATTCCAATCTTCTATAAAGACAGAAACCCACTTTATATCCATAAAAAAAATTAAATGGATGTTTCTAAGAATACTAACTTTAGAGCAGAGAAGATTTTGGAAGATGATCCCTTGAACCATATTGGAAAGTAGTATAAATCAAAATGCTATAAAAAGGGAATAACCAGATCTGACTCCAAAGGCAAAGACAACAAAAACAAAAACAAACAACTGGGACTACATCAAACTATAAAGCTTTTGTACAGTGAAGGAAACCATCAACCAAAATGTTAAGACAACCTACTGAATGGGGGCGCCTGGGTGGCTCAGTCAGTTAAGCATCCGACTTTGGCTCAGGTCATGATATCTCATGGTTTGCAGGTTTAAGCCCCACGTTGTGCTCTGTGCTGACAACTCAGAGCCTGGAGCCTGGTTCGGGTTCTGTGTCTCCCTCTCTCTCTGCCCTTCCCCGATGACACTCTGTCCCTGTCTGTCTTAAAAATAAATAGACATTAAAAAAATTGTTTTTAAAAAGACAACCTAGGGGCTCCTGGGTGGCTCGGTCGGTTAAGCGTCCGACTTCGGCTCAGGTCATGATCTCACGGTCCATGGGTTCGAGCCCCGCGTCGGGCTCTGTGCTGACAGCTCAGAGCCTGGAGCCTGTTTCGGATTCTGTGTCTCCCTCTCTCTGTGACCCTCCCCCGTTCATGCTCTGTCTCTCTCTGTCTCAAAAATAAATAAACGTTAAAAAAAAAAAAAAAAAAGACAACCTACTGAATGGGAGAAAATATTTGCAAATCATATATCCAATAAAGGGTATATATCAAAAATATATTAAAAACTCATACAACTTAATAACAAAATATCAAACAATTGGATTAAAAACGTGTAAAGGATCGGAATGGACATTTTTCCAAAGAAGACACACAGATGGCTAACAAGCACATGAACATCACTCATCATCAAAAAAATGCAAATCAAAACCACAATGAGATATCACCTCATTCCTGTCAAAATGGCTATTATCAAAAAGACAAGAAATAGCAAGTGTTGGTGAGTACATGGAGAAAAGGGACCCTTGTGCATTGCTGGTGGGAATGTAAACTGGTTCAGCCACTTTGGAAAACAGTATACGGGTTCACCAAAACATTAAAAAAAAGAAATACCATATGATTCAACAATTCCATTTCTGAGTATCCAAGGAAAACTAAAATACTAACTGAAGATATATACACCTGTATGCTCGCTGCAGAATTATTTAGAATAGCCAAGATACAAAAGCAACGTAAGTGTCCATCAATGGATGAATGGATAAAGAAGTCACACACACACACACACACACACACACACACTGGAATACTATTCAACCATAAAAAAGGAAAATCTTGCCATTTGCAACAACATCGATGGACCTTGTGGGTATTTTGCAAAGTGAAATAAGTTAGAGAAAGACGCAATCAGTATGATTGCACTTACATGTGGAATCTAAACAAACAAACAAACAAAACAAAACTCATAGAGAAAACAGTAGTTGCCAAAGAGTAGGAGGTGTGGGTGTAAGCAAAATGAGTGAGGGGGATTAAGAGTTATAAACTTCCAGTTACAAAATAAATATCCAATGGGGATATAATGAACAGCATTCGTGGCTATAGTCAATAATTTGGTATTGTATACTTGAAAGTTGCTAAGAGTAAATCTTAAAAGTTCTCATCATAAGAAAAACAAATTTGTAACTTTGTATGGTGACAGACAACTAGCCTTATGGTGGTGATTATTTTCCAAAGTATTAAATCAATGTTGTACAACCTGAAACTATATATGTCAATATTTCAATTAGTAAAAATGGAATATTCAAAGACCTCCTGTAAGTCAATAACAAAATGAGTAGAATAATACACAAAAGACTTGAACAGGAACTTTCTATTTATAAATGGATGACACTTATGATTTTATAAGTGGATGACCAAATGGTCAATATGCCTAAGAAAGGTCTTTAAAAAGGAAAACATGTATTGAAAACAGAATGAGATTGTGTTACAAACACACCAGATTGGCTAAATCTTAAAAAGTCAGTAAACTACAAGTGTTAAGAGAGATGTATAAGGAACTCATACACTACTGGTGTGGTTAAAAATTAATGAAACCACTTTGCAAAAATGTTTGGCAATATCTATTAAAGCTGAACATACTCATAGCCTCTGACCCAGAAACTGCACTTCTAGGAATATACCAAACAGAAATGCATACATGTATTCAATAAAGCGTATGTGTAAACCTGTTCATAACAGTATTTTTTTTTTCAAATTTCTATTTAAATTCTAGTTAGTTAATAGCAGTACTATTCTTAATAGCTCCAAACTACAACTCAAACGTCCATCAACTGTGAAATGGATGTATTGTGGTATATATTTTTTTCAGTATGTAAAAAATACTCTCAAAAATACTCTCAAAAGACAGAGTCGCATGAGCAGGGGAGGGACAGAGAGAGAGGGAGACATAGGATCCAAAGCAGGCTCTGTGCTGACAGCAAAGAGCCCCAATGCAGGGCTTGAACTTATGAACCATGAGATCATGACCTAAACTGACACTTAACCAACTGAGCCACGCCCCAAAGGTACATTTTTTACATGGAATGTTATATAGCATTGAGAAAGAATGAGCTACAACTATATCAACAATGTGAATAAATCTTGCAAACATAATACTGAGCTAAAGAAGCCAAACAACACACACACACACACACACACACACACACACACACACACATATGAATCCCTTTCTAAAAGTTCAAAAATAGGCATAACTAATCTATGATATTAGAAGTCAGATTCGAGATTACCTTCAGAAAAGGGGAAAGAGGAAGGAGTGACCAAGAGGAGACACAAGGGTAAGCTTTGGGGTGCTAATGCTCTATTAAAATCTTTATGGTGAAATTACAGGTATGATCACTTTGTGATAACAGAGCTATCCATTTATTATTATTTATTATTTGTGTATTTTTCTAACTTTCTTAAAAGTTTATTTACTTTGAGAGAGAGAGAGAAAGAGAGGGAGAGCGTGAGCAAGGGAAGGGCAGAGAGGCAGAGAGAGAATCCCAAGCAAGCTCCACACTGACAGCACAGAGCCTGACATGGGCTCAAACTCACAACCATGAGATCATGACCTGAGCCAAAATCAAGAGTTGGATGCTTAACTGACTAAACCACCCAGGCACCCCTGTGCACTTTTCTGTATGTATATTATACTTCAGTAAAAATGTCTATTAAACAATTGCTTTGCCAACGTGGAACAAATGGCTTTTCTTTGCCTTCAGAGGGGAGTCCTGAGAAGAGTACACCAAATACAGAAGTCCAGCCTAGAATGCAAAATCTGAATCTAGCATGGGGAAACATCACTCTAACCCCAGATGAGGAACCATGTATTTCAAAAGGGGAGGGAGAATTATATTCTTCAAAAATGTCAGTGTCGTGTGAGACAAAGAAAGGCTTGGAATCTTTCCACATCAAAGGAGATGAAAGAAACACAAAAGCTAAATGTAATACCTGCTTCTGAGAAAAGGAATAAAATTATAAAAGGTATTAGATTGACAGATCTAACTAGATGACAGTAATATTGTTATGAAGTCTACAATAAAATATTTAGACATAAATGGTCACAATGAATACAACTTATTCTCAAATGGTTCTGAAAAATAATTTCATATGTATGTATGTATGTATATATATGTATGTGTGTGTATATATATATAAAAGATTAATCTGGGTAAAGGATTTTAGTTGTGTTTTATGTACTATTATTATTCTTGCATATTTTCTCTAAGTTTAAAGTTACTTCTAAATAAAAAGATTTTAAAATTTTTAAAAAAGGGAATAACCAAAAATTCCAAATAAGGAGAGGATTTGCCTTACTGACTATTAAAACACATTACAAAACTAAAGTAATTTGGGCACCTGGGTGGCTCATTCAGTTAAGCATCTGACTTCAGCTCAAGCATAATCTCACAGTTTGTGTGTTCGAGCCCCACATCAGGCTCTGTGTTGACAGCTCAGAGCTTGGAGCCTGCTTCGGAGTCTGTGTCTCCCTCTCTTTCTCTGTCCCTCCCCCGCTTGTGCATGATCTCTCTCTCTCTCTCTCTCTCAAAAATAAACAAACATTTAAAAAAACTAGAGTAATTAAAGTTTAGTAAAACTTGAATTTATTATTATTAGCAAAGGATGACACTGAATAAAACATAATAGGGAGAAAAGAAATAAATCCAAGCATATATAAGAATTTAGTACCTAACATAGGAAATATTTCACATCATTGAAAAAAATGGCTAATTTGCTAAACAGTGCTAGAGTAATAAGCTAGCTGGTTTAATAAAGCTACCTCACAGATTATGAATTCTAGACAAGTTAAAGAATTGAACACAAATGCACACACTTGGCACATGTGCTCATACGCCAGAGAAGTGTTAATTAAAATTTTTTAAACAATCTTGAAGAAACAGACTTTCTAAGCCTGGTATACAAAACTAGGAATCAGAAAGGAAACTGTAATCACATAAAAATGAAAATTTCAATATAGGAAAAAGAAAAAGAACTTTAACTAGGTTAAATTACAATTCATCAATTAGGAAAAACTTCAATATCTATTACATAGAAAAATGTTCTATGTATGTTTCTAATATACAAAGAGCTCCTATAAATCAATAAGGGGAAAAAACACACCCCCCCCCCCAAAATCCAGGCATTCCAAAGAAAAAGGCCAATAAACACAGAAAAATATTTTCAAACTTACTAAATCTAAGTAATGCACATTAAAGGAATTTCGTATGTTTTTCATCATCATAAGAGATTAAATTGGTGAGTCTGAAGAAACAAGCATTTTACATAATTATTTCTCAAATAATAAAGTCCATGAGGGCAGAGAATGTGTCTTTTTCACTACTATATCCTTATAGCTAGCACACTGGTGTGCTAATAGACACAAATATCTGCTGATGACTAAATTATGGTATATGCATATTATGATATAGATCTATATTTATTATGATAAAAAGATATTCAGGGAGCATCAAAATATGTGAGGCAAAACTGATAAAATTGTAAGAAGAAACAGATGAATCCTCTATTATGGTTACAGACTTTAACATCCCTCTAACAGAAATACAGGTCCAGCAGGCAGAAAATCAGTAAAGACAGTGTTGAATTAAATAGCACCATGAGTGGCACCTGAGTGGCTCAGTCAGTTAAGCCTCAGACTTTGGCTCAGGTCATGATCTCACAGTTCACAAGTTTGAGCCCCACATCGGGCTCTATGCTGTCAGCATGGAGCCCACTTCGGATCCTCTGTTCCCCCCTCTCTCTGCCTCACCTCCGCTTGCTCTCTTTCTCTCTCTCTCTCTCAAAAATATATAAACATTTTAAAAACAAGTAAGTAAATAGACCATTAATAAACTGGACATAATTGACAGACTACTTCACCCAACAAAAATAGATTACACATTATTCTTAAGTTCACATGGAATATTCACCAAGAATGACCAGATTCTGGGCCATAAAACACCTCTTAACAAATTTAAAAGAATAGAAACCATACATTTGTTCTCACCACAATGGAGTTAAACTAGAAATCAGTAACAGAAAGTTGGCTGCAAAATCTCCAAATACTTGGAGATTAAACAAAATACTTCTAAATAACACAAGGCCAAATAAGAAACATCAAGAGAAATTAAGAAATGTTTTTAACTAAATGAAAATGAGAATACAACTTAAAATTTGTGATATGCCGCAAAATTCCCTTAAAATTTACAGGGAATTAATAGCATTGGGAATGCCTATATTAGAAAAGAAGAAAGATCTAAAATCAATAACCTAAGCCTCCACCTTAGGAAATCAGAAAAAGAAGAGCATATTAAGTCTAAAGTAAGCAGAAAAAAAAAGAAATAATAAAAATTAAGGCAGAAAGAAAGAAATCAGTAGAGAAAAGCAACAAAACCAAAGCTGATTCTTTGAAAAGATCAATAAAATCTACAAGCCTACAGCCAGGCTAACTAAGAAAAAAAAACAGAGAGAGAGAGAGAGAGAGAGAGAGAGAGAGAGAGAGAGAGAGAGAGAGAGAGAGAAAACACACAAATTACTAACATCAGAAATGAAACAGGGGACATCACCACAGATCCCATGGCCATTAAAAGGACAATAAAGGAATATTATGAACAGTTCTATGCTCACAAATATGATAACCTAGATGAAATGAAGCAATTCCTTTAAAGACAGTTTGCCAAAATTCACACAAGTAGACAATTTACATAGGTCTATATCCATTAGAAAAATATGAATCAACAATTAATAACCTTCCAAAAAAAAAAAATCAGGCTCAGATGGTTTCACTGTTGAATTCTACCAAATATTTGTACCAATTCTCTATACTCTCTCCCAGTAGAAGCAGAGAAAATACTTCCTAATTCATTCTATGAGGTCAGCATTACCCTAATACCAAAATCGGACAAAGACATTATTGGTACTGGCAAAAGAATAGACAAATAGATCAATGGAACAGAATAGAGAGCCCACAAATAGACCAACATAAATACAGTCAACTGGTCTTTGACAAAGGAGTAAAGGCAATACAATGGAGCAAAGACAGTCTTTTCAATAAATGGTGCTGGAACAACTGGACATACACATGCAAAAAAAAAAAAAAAAAAAAAAAGGAGCTGGACAAGACCATACACCTTCTACAAAAATTAACTCAAAATGGACTGTAGACCTAAATGTGAAACACAAAACTATAAAAATCCTAGAAGATGACATGGAAGAATACCTAAATGACCTTCAGTATGGCAATGACTTTTTAGACATAGCACCAAAGGCACAAACCCTTAAAAAAAATAACTGGTAAACTGGACTTCATTAAAATTAAAAACTTCTCAGGGCACCTGGGTGGGTCAGTCAGTTAAGCATCTGACTTCCACTCAGGTCATGACCTTGTGGTTTGTGAGTTCAAGCCCCACATCAGGCTGTGTCCTGACAGCTCAGAGCTTGGAGCCTGCTTTGGATTCTGTGTCTCCCTCTCTCTCTCTGTCTCTCTCTGTCTCTCTCTCTCTCAAAAATAAATATTAATTTTTTTTATTTAAAACTTCTCTATGAAAGACAATGTCAAGAGAATGAAAAGACAAGCCACAGACTGGGAGAAAATATTTGGAAAACACACATCTGATAAAGGTGTGCTATTTAAAATATACAAAGATGTTTAAAACTCAATAAGAAAATGAACAACCTAATTTTAAAATGGTCCAAAGACCTAAACAGATTCACCTCACCAAAGATGGAAAATAAGCATATGAATATATTCTCCACATACGCTATCCAGGAAATCAAATTAAAACAATGAGATACCACTACATACCTATTAAAATGGCCAAAATCCAAAACACTGATAACACCAAATGCTGGCAAGGATGTCAAGCAATATGTACTCTCACTCATTGCTGATGGGTATGCAAAATGTTACAGCTACTTTGGAAGACAGTTTGGCAGCTTCTTACAAAACTAAACATACTCTTAGCATATGATTTAGCAATGGTGCTCTTTGGTATTTACCCAAAATGAAATGAAAACAATCCACACAAAAACCTGCACACAGATGTTTATAGCAGTTTTATTGGAACTTGGAAGCAACCAAGATGTCCTTCAGTATGTGAACAGATAAACTATAATACATTCAGACAAAAGAATGTTACCCAGGCACCTAAATGAGCTATCAAGCCATAAAAAGATATGAAAGAAAACTAAATGTATATTACTAAGTGAAAGAAGCCAATCTTAAGAGGCCACTGTATGTCAAACTGTACATTCCGGGAAAAGGCAGAACTACAGAAACAGTAGGGGCACCTGGGTGGCTCAGTTGGTTTAGCATCTAACTCTTGATATTGGCTCAGGTCTTGATCTCCCAGATCATGAGATGGAGTCCCACCACACTGGGCTCCATGCTGAGTGTGGAGCCTGCTTGGGATTCTCTCTCTCTCTCTCTCTCTCTCTCTCTCTGTCTGTCTCTCTGTCTCTCTCTCTCTGCCCTTCCCTCACTCTCATGCCCTCTCTCTTACACACTCTCAAAATAAATATTTTTTAAAAATGTTTTAAAAACTACAGAAGCAGTAAAAATATATGTGTTTGTGAGGGATTGGGGCTGTAGGCGTAAAGATGAATAGGCAGAACACAGAGGATTTTTAGGCAACTGTTTTTAGATTTTTAGAAACTATTCTCTAGAATACTACAGTTGTAGATACATGTTATTATACATTTATCCAAACCCACACAATGTACACTAAAAGTGAACCCTAATATATAAACTATGGACCTGGAGTGATAATGATATGTGACTGTAGGTTTGACTGTAATAAATGTACCACTCTCGTGCAGGATGTTGGTTGGGGGTGGGGGGGTTGTGGTTCTGTGTTTTGTGGGACAGGAGGTAATGTAAGAACTCTGCTCAATTTTGCTATGAACCTAAAAAGTTAAAGTTTACTAAATTTATATAGAGTAAGGTAAAGGAAGAGAGAATAGTATAAATACAATTTACACATCTATATGCGTATTATATATGTATATAGAATTGCACACACCACAAAATATGGAAAAACAATGTCTAGAAGTCCACACTAAATGTAGAACTCTCTAAGACATGAAATGTCATATTTTCTTAATTTTTTGTACTTTATTATTCAAACTGTTTATATTGAACACATTTTAAATTAACAAAATATTCAAAAAATGCTCCCATTAAAAATTGAATACAGAACATTACAAATGTGCCTGAAATTGCTTGACTAAGAAGTCTACAGAGAAGAAAGACATTCTATTACAAAATTCCTAAGCAGACTGTAAGAAAGATAAAATGCTGACAGAGTGCTTTTTCCTTTTTAAGATAAACAATTTTATTTTTCCTGTTCTTAAAGACATCACACTCAGCTATTTAGTCATGTAGAAAACTTAACTTCCTCAATATAATTCCCTATGGCAGTTTTGGCTGAATAAAATGAATTAGAGGAAATCCCTAGTTAATTCATAATTTTTGTTTCTCTTTAAAATAATAGTGAGATTTGGAAAGAGGAAAAGGAATAAATTAATAACTGAGTCCATGCAGTCTATTAAAATGTCTTTTTTACACCTGTGTGAGATAAGCCAAGGAAAGGCAAGACAAACAGTACTTTTAGTTTAACTAAACTGAGCAAAAAAATAAATAAATAAAACCACAATGAACTTTGACAGCAGTCTCATTGCAAAATTCTAAACTATCCTCACCCACAAATTCCCTTTCCAAAAACTTTCCTAATTTTTAAAAAAAATTAAAAATGAATTAAAATTCATTCTATCAGGTATAAAGTGATGATTTACTCATTACCTATTATATTTCAATCTCTTTTGTTATCTAAAATACCTGGTTTCACTGCTGCAGTGATCAAAACAATATGCCAAAATTCTTGTTTATTTTATGTAGTGCTGTCAGAGCCTCAGTCTGGAAAACCATCAAAATAACACTGTTCCCAATTTCCACTTTGAAGAAGGGATTTATACATATTTCTTGAAGTTTAGAGAAATAAGTAACTTTTTTCAAGTAGACTTTATTAATGCATACTACAATAAATCTTACCATCCATCATTCCCATATTTCTGTTCATTACTTACATTCTGACAAATCCATTTTAATTAAAAAATAGCAGTGAAGAAGAGAAAATTCTATTTTATTTTATCTTAGTAAACATAAAGCTATCAGATGAGGTTTATTCCTAAACTTTACTGTTAATTATGTGAAAAGCAGAGTGAAGACTAAGCAGAGTTCTTTTGGAAAGCAGAGCTACAACCCTTGATATGAAAATCATCGATTGAGACCCAGATGTCATTTTTAGAGAGTCACTTTTCTAACCATAACCATGCATTAAGACAGTCGATAAATTATAAACTGATAAATGTAAAGGGTACTCAAATCAATGCCCTTGAAGGGCAGATGAAGGTAATCAGCCTCTCTCATGTGGCAGTAGACAGAATATTTTATCCACTGAGAATTTAAAGCCAAGTAAAAGCTCCTGACAGAACTTCAGGAACTGATTCTACAGAATATATCTCAGTCACATAGTACAACCGACAAAAACACTGCAGATTTACTGGATTTGCGTATGCTTGGGCATCTTCCCCAAACGGTATTCTGCAGCAAAATGAAATATAGATATTGATTTAGAATTTTTATGTGCTTTTAGCTATACCATCAAATAAAATGAACTGTGAGGTCCATTCTAAGTTTTCATCTACTGTAACCTTTTCTACCTGCTTGCACTTTTAGTAACAAATTATTAATCCCTTGTCTGACCTTGAATGTCTCTCAATATGTTGGTCTGTCATCTCTGCTCTCTTATTGCCCTCCATCTCAGTTCTTTGCAGAAACATCAATTACTGTATCCATTTCTATTCTCTCTTTTCCTATATTTGCCAATCTTCTATCTTCCTACACTGAACTTGGTAGTCTAACAATGTTGTTTGTAAACCTAGCATGTTTATTTCTTTTAAAAAGTCACCAATATGAAGAAAGGGCGAACACTGGTAATATTTATTTGGATTGTCCCCTTTCAGAGCTAAGGGTTAGGCAAAGTAGATGATAGTAAGAGATAAGGATAAAAAAGACTGAGAAAAGGAACAGATATATAATAAGGGCAGGACTCACATATTAAGAAACTGGCTTTTAAAAGAAGGATGAGGGGCGCCTGGGTGGCTCAGTCGGTTGGGCGGCCGACTTCGGCTCAGGTCATGATCTCGCTGTCCGTGAGTTCGAGCCCCGCATCGGGCTCTGTGCTGACCGTGCAGAGCCTGGAGCCTGTTTCGGATTCTGTGTCTCCCTCTCTCTCTGACCCTCCCCCGTTCATGCTCTGTCTCTCTCTGACTCAAAAATAAATAAACGTTAAAAAAAAAAAAATTTTAAAGAAGGATAAAAGGGGCACCTGGGTGGCTCAGTCAACTGAGCATCTGACTTCAGCTCAGGTCATGAGTTCGAGCTCTGCATTAAGCTCTCTGCTGTCAGCACAGAGCCCATTTTAGATCCTCTGTCACCCTCTCACTCTGCCCTTTCCCTGCTCACAGGCTCGTGCTCTCTCCCTTTCTCTCTCAAAAATAGTAAAAAAAAACAAAAAACAAAAAAAAAAAACAACCCATTTTTAATAAGATAGTTTTGCCTTAAGGATACATCTTACAAACATTCTTTCGACTCCTCAGGATCACACCCTCCTGGTAAAAACACTACATGAATGCACAGCTACTTTACAATGATAATGCAAATAAAAGGTACTACTTATGCATTCTTCTCTTAAATCTAGTAGAAATTACAAAGAAGACACTAAGTACTGAGCATTCATTTACCCTCAAATGTGGCCTTGCTATCAAGTTCCTACAGGCAAAAGCCTCCATTTGTGCAGTACATGTTCAGACTGTAAAGTCGTCATCATAACAATCTAAACAGGATATAAGGAGTTTAAATGACCTCATTTACTTGAAAATTATAGTAAGAAGTATTAATGATACTTGGCCTGCCTTAAGTATTCCTTGGATCTTCTTGATCTTATCTCTAAGATCATATAATACTTACTTCATCTTGATCTTATCTCTAAGAAGCATAGAATATTTACTATAATTTGATAAATAAATTTTAATAATATCACATAACCTCTGGGGTCTGTAAGTCTGGGGTAACTATGAATGGTTGGAGCCTCCATACTTCAAAATACAACTTTGCAAGCGGTTAAATATGTAGTCTGGATATAAGAAGCAACATACAGGGTCAAATCATTTAATTGACAAAATTAACCTAACCTCTACAAGTATGGAAGGATTTCAGAATCTCAGGATTCAAAGGGAATTTACCAAGTATCTAGTAACCAGAGAGTAGTAATATTAATAACAGTTCTTAACCATTTTTTCCCACATAATGCACTCCAATCTATCAGTAATCTCTCCTAACCTACAGTGTACAATGAAAGAAAATGTGTGAATTTCAAAAATTAAAAAAACAAAACAAAACACTCCCACCCACCGGAATCTAACCTGCTGTCTGGTTCAAACTCACTCACTAATCATTAATCATATTCAACCACCTATATAGCAGTGAGATCTCCTTTACAACATCCTAGCCAAGTGCATTCACCCAGCTTCTAGGGAACACCTCCAAAACAGGGCGCTCAGTACTTAATGAGCTTTAAGTACTGAGCTATAAATTTAAAAGCCTGATAGTGTTTTAACGTTTTACTTTTATTTTTGAGACAGAGAGAGACAGAGCATGAACGGGGGAGGGGCAGAGAGAGAGGGAGACACAGAATCGGAAGCAGGCTCCAGGCTCTGAGCCATCAGCCCAGAGCCCAACGTGGGGCTCGAACTCACGGACCGCGAGATCGTGACCTGAGCTGAAGTCAGACGCTTAACCGACTGAGCCACCCAGGCGCCCCAAGCCTGATAGTGTTTTAAACTATTTTTCTTTACTAACATAATTATTCTAGAGTATCCATATAACTATATTATTCCAGCTCATTTTATAAATTCTTTTAATGTTTGTTTATATTTGAGAGAGAGAGAGAGAGAGAGTGTGCACGAGCCAGGGAGGGGCAGAGACAGAGGGAGACAGAATCTGAAGCAGGCTCCAGGCTCTGGACTGTCAGCACAGAGCCCGACATGGGGCTCGAACTAATGAGCCATGAGATCATGACCTGAGGTGAAGGCGGACACTTAACCCACTGAGCCACCCAGGCGCCCCATTCCAGCTCATTTTAAACAACTTCACTTGTCTGAAAGACATATGGAACCGAAAGTCTGTATCCTTTTAATTTCTACCAACTGATCCTGGTTGGGCCTTCTGAAACTAATCTGTCTTACATTTGATAACCCATCATATAAAGACCTCCCATACCCTCCCACCCACCTCCCAGCTGCATCATCTCTTTTCCACATTAAATATTCTCAATTTCTTCAATTAGTCAGAAGACTGCTATATGAGTGTTAATGAGGGTCTCAGTCAGAATACTGGTAAGGGGATAAGAAATGAGATATAAGCAACAAGGTGACATGGTAGAACTACCAACATCATACAAATATATGAATGTTTATATACGTACATACAGGAAACACTAAAGTGACTCTGAGATTTCAGGTCTGATGTCTAGGAGGATAATAATGCCATTAACAGAAACAGTTAACCCAATAGGAGAAGGCTAAAGGGGAAGATGGGAAATTCAATTTCAGACAGTGATTTTGAGGTTTAACATGTAAATATGGATAAGACCTTTTCCAAGTCCCATTCCATTAGTTTACTTCTACTACAAAAAGGTGCATCCATATTATTGAGACTAATAATTATACCTCACTTAAACACAAAATATCACATTAATTCATTCATCAAGTATTTGGTTACTTTCATAAGGAACTATGGGAGATACAATGAGCCATGAAACCCAGTTCCTGACCCCATTAAACTTACATTCTAATATGAAAGATGTTTATAACTAACCAGAACTCAAGACAGAACATGGTATGTCTCACAGTAGAAATATAAAATGTTATAATTATTCAGAGAAATATTTTCCCCCTTTCCAATGAGAATATTCACATATGAAAAAAATCACACACAGTCACAACTGGCACTCTTCAAATACAAAGACCAAGGACACACAAATAACATAAATCTTACTATTCTGGGTATAAATGAGGATAACACTAGCCATATTCCTTAGGAATGTGCTAAAGTACCCTCAACAATTATGTCTATTGTTAAAGATTAATGCTTGAATTGTATCATCACTCAAAAGAAGAGCATTGTTTAAAATGTTCACAAACACAATTGTTTTGGCTTATAAATGGAATTGTTTGATGTCATTTTCTCATCATTCCTAATTTTAAACAATAGTGTATCAATTTGAAAATAGAGCTACAAGTTTACAGCCTTACAAAGATAAAAACTGCATATTTTCTACCTGATATAACTATTCTGGAGTTCCCTATAACTATATATTATTGCTGAAGTTTTAAATTATTATGGCTACTTTAGTCATTTTACTAGATAACTTACAGAGTCTACAAAAAATTAGTTTAGTAAGATCTTTATATTTTTAATTGAAAACATAATCACAGAAAAAAAATTCAAATGACTTGGAACATATAATTTGACTATACATCTTTAGTGGAATATAGTCTAAGGACATAAAATGGCAAAGAAATCTTTAAGTGGTAAATCTGTTGTTGGAGAGTATCAGTATAGTAATTCCAAAACTAACTTAAATGTTTTATAGGATAGATGGGTAAATATATTAATACAGTTTTGAATCGGAATTCTCCCTGTAGGAAAAGGGAGATACAAATATGAACTGACAGAAGGTGAAGATAAACTCTGTGGTTCTGAATCCGAATTGAAAGCATCCTATAAATTCATGATTTCTTTTAAAAAATGTGTGTGTGTGTGCGCGCGCGCGCATGTGTGTCCATTTATTTAAAGAGCCTAAAAGCAGTGATACTCCAGTAGCAGTGAGTATATTCAATGCCCAAATCTTGGTTTCTGAGTACTGTTTTCCAATAAATTGAACCAGGACTCCATTGCAAAATGGCTAACTCCAGGTCTTAAGCAAGGAATATACAAGGTGAGCCTGGAACATCTTTTGTACAAAAAATTAAGAATATGCCCAAATACCAACATGGACATATGCAAAGGCCATAGGAACTGGCTTGAAGGGACTAATCAGATTTGAGATAATTTAATCATCAAAAAAAGAATAACAGTGAGGCACCTGACTGGCTCAGTCGGTAGAGCATGCGACTCTTGATCTCTGGGTCATGAGTTCAAGCTCCACATTGGGCATGGACCCTACTTTAAAAAAAGAAAAAAAAGGGGGGGAGGGGGGACACTTGGGTGGCTCAGTCAGTTGAGCATCCAACTCTTCATTTTGGCACAGATCACGATCTCACAGTTCGTGGGTTTAAGCCCCTCATTGGGCTTTGTGCTGGCATCTGTGCTGACAGCTCAGAGCCTGGAGCCTATTTCGGATTCTGTCTCTCCCTCTCTGTCTCTGTCCCTCCCCCTCTAGCACTCTCTCTCTCTCTCAAAAATAAATAAACATTAAGAAAAAAAAATTTAATAAAAAAATCTACAAAACAAAATAGCCTAGAGTCTTCAAAAATATCAGTCTTGAGGGGCGCCTGGGTGGCTCAGTCGGTTAAGCATCTGACTTCAGCTCAGGTCATGAACTCGTAGCTCATGAGTTCAAGTCCTGTGCTGGGCTCTGTGCGATGACAGCTCAGAGCCTGGAGCCAGCTTTGGATTCTCCCTCTCTCTGTTCCTCCCCCACTCATACTCTGTCACTCTGTCTCAAAAATAAAAAAAATTTTTTTAATTAAAAAAAATGTCAGTCTTAAAAGACCAAAAAAAAAAAAAAAAACAGGAAGGAGGAAGAATAAAACAAACATGACAACTAAGAAAATTCATAATCTCTGATTGGATTCAGTATGTTTTTTAAGCTATAAGGGAGGTTACTGATAAACATTTGGATAAATTCAAATTTTTTAATATGGCCTATACATTAAATAATATCAATCAGGGTTAAATTACTTGGGTGTGCCCACAGCATTATAGCTATGTAGGAAAATGTCCTAATTCATACGAGATGTATGGCGAAGAATTTAGGAGTGAAGTGTCATGATGTCTCCAACCTCAGTTTCCAATGGTTCAGCATGAAAAAAAAAAGCATGCATGTGTGTGTATTTAGAGAGAGAAAAAACAAATGAGGTATAATGTTAACAACTAGTGAATCTAAGTAAAAGATGTGCAGATATTTGCTGTACTATTCTTTCAGCTTTTTTATAGGTTTGAAACTTTCAAAAGAAAAAAGTTGGAAGAAAAAGTAGGGTGGAAATTAAATTTACTTTCATGCAGCTGATCAGGCTATATTAAGTCTAACTTATTCATCCTATCCATAAGTGCTAAAATCAAGTATGAAGTTCAGAAAGGTTTAGCTAAAAATAAAAGTACTAATTCTAACAAATAATAAGTAATTACAAACCAAGACACCATTAGTTTCCTATGATAGCTGTAGACTAAACATAATATCTGACGAAAATTCTTAAAAGATGACATGTGGTAAGTCATCTAGGACAATTATAAATTAGCAGAACTATGCTAAGTAATATTTATTCCAAATCCAAATATGACTAGCCAAATTCTTTCTCCAATTGGGATCTATTAGTTACAAGGATCTCTAAAATTAAAATGTTAATACAGATACACAGATAATTTCAGACCACATATCTCTAATAAAAATAAACACAAACTCTGTACCAGTAATTTTGTTAACCTATGCATATATTACATATCATTTAATCCTTTTAACAACTCTGTAACACAGATACTAGTATTATCCTCATCTTACAGATTAAGAGGAAAAAAGGCTTGGAAGACTAAATAACTACTACAAGGTCATACTGCTAGTAAATAGCAAAACACATCTTGAATCCAGGCAGTCTGACTCCAGAGCCCATGCTCTTTGCTCTTCCACTGCTTTACTATGAAATGTAAAATTTTAAAAATAAACTGTACTGATTCAAAATTTATGAAAAATTACACAAAGGAGCCATTTCAAGGAAAAATCAAAAGCATGCCTTTCTTCCCAAATACACATTTAAATTTACATATACACTAACTGAATGAAAAAGCTAGAATTTAACCAGAAGCCCAATGTATTGCCAAATCCCACGTGAAAATAAAGATCATATATAACTGTACTCAGTTACCTATTCATATATATGGCTGAATGTTACATATAAATTCAAAACGAATACCAACATGCTTTCATCTAGAACTTTATCCCTGCTCTCAAGAAAAAAAAAAAAACTGAAAAAATTTATTTCAGGTACATCATTCCTCAAATATACTTAATTAAAACAATGACATAAAAGAAAAAAAAAAGAATAAGCAATTAACCTTGAAAACTAATGCCACCATAAAAAATATTAACAAATAAACCATGTCCCTCCAAACCTGGTCATCTTACAGTGTTCGCTTAGTGAACTATACCACTATCCATCCAGTTACATAAGCCAAAAACCTAGTGGTGGCAGCACCTTCCTCTTCCTCTTTCCTCATGTCCAATCCATCACCTCGTTCCACCTCCTAAATATCTCTAAATCCATCACTTCTATCTTCACCACCATCTGGCCCAAGATATAATCGTCTCTAATCTGGCCTCTTCCCATCCACACTGCTGTCCCTCTTGTAAACAGTGTTTCCTCTGTATAACATCAAGTCCTCTCTTATAGCACTTACAATAGCTGGAACTTTAAATATCTTTGAACATTTGATTTATGTCTGCCTCCCCTGTTACACAGTAAGTTCTATGAGGGTAGTTCTGTGATGAAGCTCGCCATTTCATCATTGTGACCGAGAAGAGTGCCCAGTTAATAAATAAATGCTAAATAACTGAATGCATGTCAAAGATTGCAAGTTTATTTATAAACAGGGGGGAAAATGGTTATAAGGTCCACCAACCATTATAAGGAGTATTTCATTTCATCATTTCTAGATCACACATTTTCACATTTTAACTCTGAAAATGAATACAACTTATAGTTGACGATCTTTGTTTAATTGGCAATATTTTCTTCTTTCATAGTGATTCATAAACAAAGGTGTATCTTGGAATTTTTTCTAAAACCTCATGATTTGATGAAATAAGTAAATAAATCTACAACACACCTGGTCCAATCAGTTCAAACTTGGTAATGTAGCCTCCCTTCTCCTTTGGCCACCACCCTACTCCCAATATTTAATAATTAACAGAACCTACTGGTTCTTTCATCAACAGCTATCAAATGCATTCCTGTCTTCCAGTCCCACTATAATAACAGTAGATCTATCTAATCCCTCTTTGCTTCATATCTGAACTCTTGTCATAGCTTCATTCATTTAAACATTTGCTTCAAATTCAACCAATACTGCGCACTTGTGTGTGCAAGTTACTGAAAAGCAGTCCAGTTATCTGTCCCTCCCTCTCCCCTGTCTCCCTTACAATTCAGAATTTTGTTATTTTTATGCCTCAAGCTAAAATCACTTTTCTTCAAGTTTCTACCTACCAATTCTATATACACTATTTTAGTTCTACATTAAATCCCATCTTCTTCATTAAATCTTTCCTAGTTAATCTCTTTTTTCAACTTTAACATTCTAAAATACATAAAATCTAATGCATATTGGCTATATTTGCAGCTTCTTGAAGGCAAGGTTTACATGCCATACATTCTGCTATAGTGTAAGCTCCCCAAGAACTTACTTTTGTCTCTTTTGTTCACTGTTATATCTCCAGCACCTAGAAGAGTATCTGGTACATAACAGCTGCTTCAATAAATACTTACTGAATTAATGCTCCTTATATATTCCAGGGTAGAGAATACATCTTGGCAGCTGTGGTTGAGTGGGAAGAGTCAAATGACCTGGACTAAATGACTTGAACTCTTTGAGGTTCAGTTTCTCAATCTGCTAAATGTAACTATTCAGCAGCTCACGAAGTTGTTATATTAAGTGCAGTAATGCTTTAATAGCATCTACTACAGAGCTGAGAACAACAGGATGCTCTCAATAAATGTTTTGATGATTTTGTCATGATCGCTAAATAGTAAGACATATTCAGTGGATGCCTACTAAATCAACAAAATCTCAAGAAAATATAAAGTTTGAGTAATGTCTAGCCCCTTAACATTTATCTAATCAAGAATTCTATGAGTGAATTACATATGAAATATTATATATTTAGCTCCAAATTGTAAGCATGGCTGAAACCATTTCTGATTAGGAATAATTCCCATTTGACAGGGTACAAGTATTAATATTTATATTTTACTGACATATACAGATTGTATTTAAATGCTTAAAGAAGAACAAAAGTTTTACTGTTAGGATTTCCATAGTGCAATAATCAGAATAGAAGAAAAGCTGCAGACTTATTTGAGCTACACAGTCCCCATAAAGCCAGGAAGTACAAAAATTTCTGTCTACAAAACATTAATGAATCGTATACAGTGCTGTTTTACCAGATTTATCAAAATATATAAAAATACACCATAAACAATTACAACAAATAAACTTTTCAACATATTTGCATTCTATTTTACAGAAAGAATATCAGTTAAATAGTTTTTAAACTTTTTTTTTTTTACTAAACTATACAATTCCTTATACTGACTACTTATTAACTTGAAACAATTCCCCAAATTTTACAGAGAATTAATTTATAATCGAATATCATATCAGATTACTAGACCAATTAGAAACTCTTAGAATTAGAATCTTCCTTGTTCAGCAAACAGGCTTTATTAATTTGTAAGTTGGAACATACATAGACTTTACCTTTCAAAGCTTTTCCAATCCCTCTGGGTACTTTCAATGACTCATAATCTAATTACAAATCACAACCAAGCAAGAAGGAACGAGCACTCCGTTGTGTCCATTAACTGACACAAAATCATTGCAAATTCCAGTAGGGACACATATTCTGAGTAGGAATAGAGGGGAAAAAATCCCACCTAAGTAATTCAGATACAAAAAGCTGTAGGACAAAGTATTCTACTTTAACTGTAAGGTAGCATCAAACCTCTTGGAAAATAACACAAAATGAAAATGTAAGCCAAAAAATGTTAAGAAATATAAACTCAATAAGCAGTCATGCTGAGATGACCACTGAAATCTCTCACATTCACCAGTCATCATAAGAATGTATTCGAACCTCCAGCCTATGAAGCCCTTAGACGTAGATGAAGGTGTTAGAGTTGAGGGTGACTAAGAACCAAATAGAGTGAACGTTAATTTCTGGAGGGAAAGGCATTAAGATATTCAGGCGAGTGTTAAGGTCTGCAGCAGTAACAAAGGCCAAAAAGGAGATAAGGTGTTAGGAATGATAAGATTGAGATCTTGAGAATCTAATTTTTTTTTTCATGCCTTTTCTTTTTTAATGGAAACAAGTTAAACGGATGTGATAGCTTAGTGGACAAGAGGTCGTATCTGGAATACCTAAAAGCCACAAGGAGAGGGGGGAACAAGCAGCCCACAGGAAGGCTTATGGTTAGTTAGGTTTGGAGCCCGGGTAGGGCAAGAGGTCAGAAGGCAAATTACACTAAAAAGTAGATGAGGGAGGTGCCAAAACCCTCAGAGAGCGTAAACGGTTGGTCACAGGATCTCCACTGAAGGTGGGTCCCCCCAAAACCCGGTCATTTGGGTACCAGAGACGCTAAGTCCCAACCTTCTCCTGACTCCGCTAGGCTCAAGTCGCCCCTCACCGAAACAGAACTGGAAAGGTGTAAAAAATGTGCAAGAGCCACCAACCCGGGAAGTGTTCCAGCTCTAGCAGCAGCCGCCCCAAAAGCAGCCCTCACACACGCAGACGCTCCGACCTCAGCGCCGCAGCCACAGGCATCCCGAGCTTCCCGGCCACCGTAGTAAGAGGAAAGGCCTCCCTTTCGAACCCAGTATGTCAGCCACTTCCGGGGCATTAAATCCTTTTGATTGGCCGTAGCAATATCAACCGCCCACAGGCCCATGACCCACTCACTTCATCCATCCCTTTTTCCCCGCTCTTTGCCATCCCAACCCCTAGGTCACCAATACGGCAAGCGCAGAGCCAAGGGAAAGTATGTTTCTGTAAGCAATGTCTCTAATAGACAAGCCACATTGTGTCTGCTTTGAGTTCCCGCGGAACAATTGGACTTCAACTCCCAGCATGCAACGCCACGCCACGCCTCCTCCTTCAGCGCGGAACTACAAGACCCAACATGCGCTGCGCCCCTCTTTTTTCAGTTTTCACCTGACACCCGGAGATCCCAGATGTGTTTTCAGAGGAGTCACTAAATTTCTTGTAATAATGTAGACTTTCCTACCAAGCCTCACTTTGATAAAGATACATATATTCCTTTCTATCCTGTTGTGAAGGTTGTCTAAGCCAAGCTGTAGTTGAGACTGATAGACAGAAAGTTATAAAATATTAAGGAATGTGTGCGCTGATTTTCCACATTCCTTTTATTTTTCAAGGATTGAAACACAGGACGGTATAAAGGCTTTTTATGAGATGGAAATTTTTATCCATACTCGTAAGGAGTGTGAGGGAAATACTAACGTATTGCAAAGTGTAATCCTAGGTCGTTTTGCAGTACTGAAAGATTGCGTTGGAACAAGGTCTGCCAGGCATGCTTCTGAATTGCGTAGGAAATTATAGTAGGACCTGGGAGTAAAAAATTAACAGTCTGTATTACCGGACTATGTACCTACAAGGGAAAAGAAACCTTTCAGATCGAAGGGTTGAAAGTTAAAAATTAAATTTTAAAATGTTTTTCACTTTTGGGGTGGTTGGGTGGCTCAGTCGTTTGAGGTCAGGTCCTGAGCTCACTGTTCATGAGTTCGAGCCCCACATCTCTGCTGACAGCGCAGAGCCCTCTTTGGATCCTCTGTCCCCCTCTCTCTGTGCCCTCCCCTCCTTTTGCTCTCTCAAAAATAAACTTTTTTTAGTGTTTTTCACTTTTTTAACAAGTTAACGGTTTGGATTATTTTCATTATTCTTACAAAAACAGATAACTGGAACTATTTATTTTCTGTTCTGTGGTAGGGCAACCAAGTAACCAATTACACAAGATCATAAATGCAACATTTATTAGATTTAACAAACTGACTTATCTTGCCTCATTAGTCTGTGATTCCATATTTTAAAATACAGACTTTGTTTTGATTTCTTAGGACAGATAGCACGCATTGAACAAGCTGTCTGTATGCCTTTTTGTTACTTTCATAAAGATTTGGATTACCAAGAATGAATGTATTTTATTTTTTATATTTTGCACTAACAGGCCATGAGAAACAATGCTTGAATCCTTAAACAATGTGGTAATTTTACAAAATAAAATTGACATATACCATTAACATTGGTTTTCTGTGGATTTACAGCAAAACAGATTTTAATTGGTTGGAAAAATGGAGTAGAATACTTACCATTTTTATAACCTCACATAGAAGTCACAGAGGGTAATTGTATTCTGTAACACGGACATGGCACCCACTACCATACAAACTGCTTCCCAACTCCAGTGTGCTAAATTATGCAGCACTAGCAAGTAAATATTTAAAATCTATGATCACAGAAAACAATCTGCTGCTTTCCATACTCATGCACCAAAACAATATGAATGCAATGAGAGAAACATTTCCATTGTAATGATTAGAGGTAATGATAAACTATAATTAGGTTATCTGTTATTCATAACTGTTTGCAGTAAATACAAAATTGCATCCACTTATTAAAGATGTTATTAAGGAAGCTTTTAAAATATGCTAAATAATTGATATACATATCCTAAAGCAGTTTCAATGATCAATTGTGTAAATGAACGTGGAAAAAAGTTTAAAGAGTACATAATTTATGTAACAGACTGTAGGTTTTTAAAAGAGATTCTTGCAGCTGCAGTACTCAGCAATGTCCTCATTTAAAAAAAATTTTAATGTTTATTCATTGTTGAGAGAGACAGACAAACAGACAGAACAGGAGTAGGGAAGGGGCAGAGAGTGAGCAGGACACAGAATCTGAAGCAGGCTCTAGGCTCTGAGCTGTCAGCTTAGAGCCTGATGCAGGGCTCAACTGTAATATCATGACCTGAGCTGAAGTCAGACCCCTAACTGACTGAGCCACCCAGGCACCCCTCCCTTCTCATTTTTAACTGTGTCTTTGAGTTTCCAATTCAGCCAATTGCCAAGCACACAAAAATCAAAACCATACAAGATATTCGTCTGAGTTCAACAAATACACAGTGAGTGCTGCTAGGGACAAAACACTCTGCTTAGCCACTAAAGTCTATTTCTGAAGCACAGGAAAGATTTAAAAGGGAAATGAAAATAAGATAAGAGAGCTTTATCAGAATGGAAAGTGGGAAGTAAAATATGTGTAACGTTGTCTTCTAAACATCACTTATGTATTCGGTTAATCATAACTCTGCAAGAGCTAATACACATTCTAAAAGGCAGGAGCCACATCTTAAACATCTGTGTCCCTCTTAGCTCTAACACAGTACTTTGTTCAGAGTAACTTACTCTCCATAAGTGTTGTGGGAGTTCACTGTGATATCTGAGGCCCTGAAACTCCCTCTCTATTCATACTGTGTAGTTTTAATATAAGCTATTTTTAACATCTGTGTTTCATTTTCTTCATTAGTAATTCAGATTGTATAATAAGTATTAAAACCATAATATTTGATTAATCAGAATGGTACACTCAAAAATCATGAAAGAGCATTTACTGCTGTGTATGGGTATATATAACAACATTTATCTTAAGTGTCAAGACCTTTATAAAATGTCATCATATCCCAGGCATATACTGTCCTTTGAAAGTATACCAGCCATTCTAGTAGCATTGACTGTGATACAACTCCAGATTTTTGTTAGTGAACTTTTAATCCTTAACTTCTACCAAGTGTACTTCTTTATCCATCTCCCTCCTGGACCCAAGTAAAGATGAAAGTTCTGTTTAATAAGTAAATGTGTAACATAAATCCCTGATCAAGGATATTATCTTTAGATAAAATGAACTCAGCCCTTAATGAGACAAATAACTTGTAGGCTTCTAAAAGCTAAAAAATTATTTTGAGGATAACTTAAAACCTTTTCTCCTTCCCAAATGACCTTATTTCTGTCACTTCTCCTACGTCTTCAACCTCTCTTTCTTCACTGCCCCGTTTACCTCAACCTGCAAACATGCACAGAATCCCCATAATTTTGAAAACAACTTCAGTGAACTCAGCTTCCTTCCTAAATGCAATATTATTCCATCTTCCTATTCCTTTCAAAACCACATTCAGCAAGTGCTGCAAAATAAACCTTCATCTTAAAATGCAGCTCAGGATCTATATTCACAGGTTATACGTACTAAATATCCAGCACTTTGGAAATATGAAGAGAATTCAGATAGAAAATTATGGTCCATGATACAGTGTGATAAACATTATGATAGAGGTATGAACAAGGTATTAAGAGAATAAGTATTGTCAGTTACTCTCAATTTGAGGGACCCTAGATGAGAAATTCCTGAGATAAATGATAAAAATAATTAACTAGAAAAATCTATACACTGAAACCTATAGAAAGCTTATGAAAGAAATTGAAGAAGACACAAAAAAATGGAAAAAGATTCCATGCTCCTGGATAAGAACAACAAATATTGTTAAAATGTCCATACTACCCAAAGCAAGCTACATAGTCAATGTAATCCCTATCAAAATAACACCAGCAGTCTTCACAGAGCTAGAACAAACTGTCCTAAAATTTGTATGGAACCAGAAAAGGCCCCGAACAGCCAAAGCAATCTTGAAAAAGAAAACCAAAGCAGGAGGCATCGCAATCCCAGACGTCAAGCTTTATTACAAAGCTGTAATCATCAAGACAGTATGGTAGTAGTACAAAAACAGACACTCAGATCAATGGAACAGAATAGAGACCCCAGAAATGGGCCCACAACTCTATGGCCAACTAATCTTTGACAAAGCAGGAAAGAATATCCAATGGAATAAAGACAGCCTCTTCAGCAAGTGGTGCTGAGAAAACTGGACAATGACATGCAGAAAAATGAACCTAGATCACTTTCTCACACTATACACAAAATAAACTCAAAATGGATGAAAGACCTAAATGTAAGGCAGGAAACCATCAAAATCCTTGAGGAGAAAGCAGGCAAAAACCTCTTTGACCATCACTGCAGCAACTTCTTACTCAACACATCTCAACACCCAAAAAACAAACATCCAGTGAAGAAATGGGCAAAAGACATGAATAGATACTTCTCCAAAGAAGACATCCAGATGGCCAACCGACATGTGAAAAAATGCTCAATATCACTCATCATCAGGGAAATACAAATCAAAACCACAGTGAGATACCACCTCACACCTGTCAGAATGGCTAACATTAACAACTCAGGCAATGACAGATGTTGGTGAGGATGCAGAGAAAGAGGATCTCTTTTGTACTGCTGGTGGGAATGCAAATTGGTGCAGCCATTCTGGAAAACTGTATGCAGGTTCCTCAAAAAATTAAAAATAGAAATACCCTATAACCCAGCAATTGCACTAGTAGGCATTTATCCAAGGGATACAGGTATGCTGTTTCAAAGGGGCATACGCACCCAATGTTTATAGCAACACTATCGATGATAGCCAAAGTATGGAAAGAGCCCAAATGTCCATCGATGGATGAGTGGATAAAGAAGATGTGGTATATATACATAATGGAGTATTACTCGGCAATCAAAAAGAATGAAATCTTGCCATTTGCAACTACGTGGATGGAACTGGAGGGTATTATGCTAAGTGAAATTAGTGTCAGAGAAAGACAAATATCATATGACTTCACTCATATGAGGACTTTAAGAGACAAAACAGATGAACATAAGGGAAGGGAAACAAAAATAATATAAAAACAGGGAGGGGTACAAAACATAAGAGACTCATAAATATGGACAACAAACTGAGGGTTGCTGGAGGGGTTGTAGGAGGGGGTATGGGCTAAATTGGTAAGGGGTATTAAGGAATCTACTCCTGAAATCATTGTTGCACTCTATGCTAACTAACTTGGATGTAAATTTTAAAAAATAAATAAAAAAAAATTAACCAGCTGCAGAAGAGGGAGTCTCAACCAATGTGGAATAACATAAATTCATTATAGTTGGAACACGAGAGGGAGGGAATGGTCCAATACAAGACTGGAAAGACAGACGGGGGCTATTTCCTTAAAAGCGTCTTGTGTACTGTGATAAGAATCTTGGAGTTTAACCTGGTTATATAGGTAGCCATTTAGGGAATGACATTTTAGGCTGCTGGTTGTGGTATTACAGGGAATGATTTGGGCTGGAAAGAACAGTTAGGAGATTGTTTTCATAATTCAGTTTAAAAAATGGGAAGTCTGAAGTAAATAGTGATAAGGAAAGAGCAAAAAGAATTGGTCAGAGATATTAGGATAATAGAATCAAGAAGAGGTGTGAAGAGGAGAAGGAATCAAGAAAGATTTCTAAGTTTCTGGTTTTCTGATTTTCCAGATGTTGAATTACGAATGCTTAGGGCGCCTGGCTGGCTCAGTCAGAAGAGCATACTACTCTCGATCTCAGGATTGTGAGTTCAAGCCCTGCATTGGGTGTAGAGATTACTTAAAAATAAAATCTCAAGGGGCACCTGGGTGGCCCAGTCAGTTGAGCATCTGAGATCTCAGCTCAGGTCTTGATCTCAGGGCAGTAAGTTTAAGGCCTGTGTTGGGCTCCACACTGGGCATGAAGCCTACTTAAAAAATAAAAAAATAAATAGGGGGCGCTGAGCGGTTCAGTTGGTTGAGCGTCCAGCTTCGGCTCAGGTCATGATCTCACACTCCGTGAGTTCGAGCCCCACATCGGGCTCTGTGCTGACAGCTTAGAGCCTGGAGCCTGCTTCGAATTCTGTGTCTCCCTCTCTCTCTGCTCCTCCCCCGCTCATACTCTGTCTCTCTCTCTCTCTCTCCTTCAAAGATAAATTTAAAAAAAATTTTTTAAATAAATAAATTAATTAAAAATATGGGCACCTGGGTGGCTCAGTTGGTTGAGCGTCCTGATCTAGATTTCAGCTCAGGTCATGATCTCACGGTTAGTGAGTTTGAGTCCCACATCGGGCTGTGTGCTAACAGTGTGGAGCCTGCTTGGGATTCTCTCTCTCTCCTTCTCTCTGCCCTTCTCCCACTTGCACTCTCTCTCTCTCTCTCTCTCTCAAAATATAAATAAATAAATAAATAAATAAATAAATTAAATTAAAAAAAAAAAAAAGGAATGCTTAAGAGTTGTCAGATGGCTATGTCCAGAAGACAGTTAGATATGAAGTTTAAGAGGAAGATTTGAGCTGAATATATATACCTTTAGGAGTAATTAACTTTAAATAACAATTGAAAAAAAAAAACAAAAAACATGGGCATGGATAAGATTGTGAGCTAGGCAGATAGAGATGTAAGCTCCTAGCCAGAAGTGAGGTAGGGTAGAGAATGGTGTATACAAATGTCTCAAAATTCTTCAGGGAATAGGATTTTTACATAAGAGCAGAGGATTACAGAATGAGGAGAAAGCTGAATTCATCTCTGGACCTGGTGTGCATGAGTAAGTGAGAACAAAAAGACCAAAAAAAAAAAAAAAAAAACAAAACAAAAAACCAACCCACATAAATTCAAGAAAGTTTCAGGGAGACCGAATTCAGAGAAAAGTCAGCATTCATTAAAACCAGGATGTGAAATAAGAATTCTATGAGGAGAACTAGGTTTTAGCAAATTAGAGCATGAAAGAAGGAATGGAAAGATTTCAGAGGGAGAAAAGTAGAGGATTGGGCTAGGGGAAAGGAAGCACAGGTGAGAACACAAAAAGGAAGATGATGACCAAGGATGACAGGAATATGAGGTATGTTCACCAGCCTCAAAGTTTCAAAACAGAAATTCAATATAAATCTGAGATTCACCTTAACCTGTGTGTGTCACTTTCACTGCTCTTGGCAGTGGAGAGTGTAACTGACTTGCTTACGCTTACATCCTTCTTTTATTTTTTTTTAATATGAAATTCATTGTCAATTTGGTTTCCATACAACGCCCAGTGCTCATCCTAACAAGTACCCTCCTCAATGCCCGTCAGCCACTTTCCCCTCCCCACCACCCCCCATCAACCCTCAGTTTATTCTCAGTATTTAAGAGTCTCCTATGGTTTGCCTCCTTCCCTCTCTATAACTCCCCCCCCCCTTTTTCCTCCCCCCTGGTCTTCTGTTGAGTTTCTCAGGATCCACATATGAGTGAAAACATATGGTATCTGTCTTTCTCTGTATGACTTATTTCACTTAAAATAACATTTTCCAGTTCCATCCATGTTGCTACAAAAGGCCAGATTTCATTCTTTCTCATTGCCAAGTAGTACTCCATTGTGTATATAAACCACAACTTCTTTATCCATTCGTCAGTTGACGGACATTTAGGCTCTTTCCATAATTTGGCTATTGTTGAGAGTGCTGCTATAAACATTGGGGTACAAGTGCCCCTATGCATCAGTACTCCTGTATCCCTTGGGTAAATTCTAGCAGTGCTATTGCTGGGTCATAGGGTAGGTCTATTTTTAATTTTTTGAGGAAACTCCACACTGTTTTCCAGAGCGGCTGCACCAATTTGCATTCCCACCAACAGTGCAAGAGGGTTCCCGTTTCTCCACATCCTCTCCAGCACCTATAGTCTCCTGATTTGTTCATTTTGGCCACTCTGACTGGCGTGAGGTGATATCTGAGTGTGGTTTTGATTTGTATTTCCCTGATGAGGAACGACGTTGAGCATCTTTTCATGTGCCTGTTGGCCATCTGTACATCTGACATCCTTCTTTTTTTTTTTTAATTTTTTTTAACGTTTATTTATTTTTGAGACACAGAGAGACAGAGCATGAATGGGGGAGGGTCAGAGAAAGAGGGAGACACAGAACCTGAAACAGGCTCCAGGCTCTGAGCAGTCAGCACAGAGCCCGATGCGGGGCTTGAACTCACGGACCGTGAGATCATGACCTGAGCCGAAGTCGGACGCTTAACCGACTGAGCCACCCAGGCGCCCCGACATCCTTCTTTTATAATGGAATCCACCATCCTCCTTACAGCCCAGAGCTTCTGGGGAGTTCTACTCCCTCCTCAAACCCTACAAGACATAAATTATGATTTGCCTAAAGTTTAGACCCTAATTAAACATTGTGGCCCATTTCTCTTGGTTTAGGCATGAATATGTGACGCAATTCCAGGCAATGAGATGTGAGGGAAAATTTGCTAGAGAGCTTCTGGGGAAAGTTTGTTTTCTCTCTAACAAAAAACAGTTCATGCTGTACACCCTGGTCATAGCAGTATTATTCACAATAGCTAAAAGATGGAAGCAGCCCAAGTGTTCATACACAGGTGAATGAATAAGCAAAATGAATATAGGTACAATGCAATATTATTCAGCCTTTAAAAGTATGAAATTGAGGGGTGCCTGTGTGGCTCAGTCAGTTAAGTATCTGACTTCAGCTCAGGTCATGATCTCTCTGTGAGTTCGAGCCCCTCATCGGGCTCTGTGCTCAGAGCCTGGAACCTGCTTCAGATGCTGTGTCTCCCTCTCTCTCTGTCCCTCCCCACTCATGTTCTGTCTCTGTCTCTCTCAAAGATAAATACACATTTTTTTAATTAAAAAAATAAGTAAATTGGACTTCATCAAAATTAAAACCTTTCATGCATCAAAGGACCCTTTGAAGAAAGTGAAAAGACAGTCCACAGGATAGAAAAAATATTTGCAAGCCATATATCTGATAAAGGTCTAGTATCCAGAATATGTAAAGAATTTACAGATCAGGAATAAAAAGACAACAACCCAGTTAAAAGATAGGCAAGGAAATTGAATAGACACTTCTCCAAAGGATATGTACAGGTAGTCAATAAGCACATGAAAAGATGTTCAACATCACTAATCATATTTTATGCTAATTAAAATGTATTTTTATGTCTATACCTACATATATAGATATATATACATATACACACACACACTTAAGAGTAATAAAAATGTTTCAAATTACAAAATGCTAAATAGCCACTGTTAATTATGTATTCTGTATTAAAAATTACCCATTTCTTGGTGGTTTTAAAGAACAACAGTTATTAATTCACAATTTGGGGGGATTAGTAATCTGGGCATAATTTAGCTGGGTTCTCTGCTTCCTGATGTCCATCAAGGTTGTAATCAAGGTGATGGCCAAAGTCTATGGACCCATCTGAAGGCATGACTGGGGAAGAATGTGCCTCCAAGTTCATTTCAGTGGTTGTTGACAGGATTCAGTTCTTTGTTGGACGAAGGGCCTTAGTTCCTCACTGACTATTAGTCATAGTCACTCTCATTTCTTTGCCAGAAAGCATCTTGTTTCTTCAAAACATGTGAGCCAAGAAGCACTAGAGAGTTTGCTAGCAAAATAGAAGTCATAGTCTTTTTTTTTTCTTTTTCTTTTTTTTTTAATTTGAGATCAAGAGTGTGTGTGAGCAGGGGAGAGGGGCAGAGAGAGAGAGAGAATCTTTTTTTAAATTTATTTATTTTGAGAGAGAGAGAGCACCAAAGGGAGATGGACAGAGAGAGAGAGAATGCCAAGCAAGCTCTCCACTGTCAGTGCTGAGACTGATGCAGGGCTTGATGCAGGGCTCAGTCCCAAAAATCGTGAGATCATGACCTGAGCCGAAATCCAGAGTCAGACGCTTATCCGACTGAGCCACCGCGGAAGTCATACAGGTAGCATCTCATCACTGTTGTTGTATTCTGCATGTTAGAAACAATCCACTCCATCTAGCCCGCACTCAAGGAGAGACGATTACAAAAGGGCATACACACAAGGAAGCAGGGATCATTGGAGGGCATTTTAAAAACACCTACCATCATAGGGGTGCCTGGGTGGCTCAGTCAGTTAAGCGTCTGACTTCGGGTCAGGTCATGATCTCTTGGTTTGTGAGTTTGAGCCCCACATTGGGCTCTGTGCTGACAGCTGGATCCTGGAGCCTGCTTCGGATTCTGTGTCTGCCCCTCTCATGCTCTGTCTCTGCCCCTCAATAATAAATAAACGTTAAAAAAATTTTTTTAAATAAAAAATAAAAATACCTACATAGTCACCTTATACAGTTGTTGCAAATATCATGCTAATTCTTAAGTACCTTGGAACCACAAAATGCAATAGGAACTGAAGCAAGGAAATGAATGACTAGCTTTATGGTGAAATGGTTCTTTGCTATTCAAGAATTTATTGCAAAAAAAAAAAAATCTATTGCATTCATGCTTTCTGAGAGAAAGTATTTAACAAGTTAATTGTCTTTTTTTTTAATTTTTTTTTTTAACGTTTATTTATCTTTGAGACAGAGAGAGACAGAGCATGAACAGGGGAGGGGCAGAGAGAGAGGGAAACACAGAATCTGAAACAGGCTCCAGGCTCTGAGCTGTCAGCACAGAGCCCGACGCGGGGCTCGAACTCACAGACTGTGAGATCATGACCTGAGCCGAAGTCGGACGCTTAACCGACCAAGCCACCCAGGCGCCCCAGGTGTCTTTTTTTTTTCTTACCTAAGCATTTACCACTCACATCCTCTCCATACCCTGAGACAGTGTTTATCTTTGATGTTGCCATCAGCAAAGTTCAAAACCATTACAGCATTTTAACACTGTTGCATTATATAGGGCAAAGGATGTGAGAATCATTTCCTTGGGGCCTAAACAATATTAGTCATGAGAACAAACATTATGGGTAAGAGATCCTACTAAGTTAGTGCTGAGAACCAGTTAAAGAATGATAAAGACACTTTTGTGTATTTAGTATGGTTTTTGTGGGTACATTATATATGCAGCCCTCTAAGCCTTGGGGACATAAAACAATGATTCCTCTTGCCTGGGGCTAGTTGTATAACTGATGTGTTTAAGGCACCTTGAACCTCTTAGGCAGTAAATATTATACTCTTTTCCTTCTCTAACATTACTCAACTTTTAGATGATTTGAACTCTGGTCAGTATGACCTCAAAATTCACATTTTTCTTTCTCCTTTTTATTCTTTCCATTCTTATGAAAATTAACTATTTTTCCAATTATTTTTTTTTCAACGTTTTTTTTTGTTTGTTTGTTTTTTTTGTTTGTTTGTTTGTTTTTTTGGGACAGAGAGAGACAGAGCATGAACGGGGGAGGGGCAGAGAGAGAGGGAGACACAGAATCGGAAACAGGCTCCAGGCTCCGAGCCATCAGCCCAGAGCCTGACGCGGGGCTCGAACTCACAGACCGTGAGATCGTGACCTGGCTGAAGTCGGACGCTTAACCGACTGCGCCACCCAGGCGCCCTCCAATTATTTTTTTTTAAAAACCTATGCTCTTCTTTCTACCTTACACTGCTTTCCAGGAAGACAGCAAGTTAAATACTGTTCATAAACATTATTTCTGTTAGTTTAAATTTTAGCCTGACCCAATTTCAGATTCTTCTGAATCTAAATATAGCCTCTGTCAGAGAGTCTGGGTGGCTCAGTCAGTTGAGCATCTGGCTCTTGATTTTGGCCTGGGTCATGATCCCACAGTTCGTAGGATCGAGCTCTGCATCGGGCTCTGCACTGACAGCATGGAGCCTCCTTGGAATTCTATGTCTTTCTCTGCCCTCCCCCCCACCCCGATTCATCTCTCTTTCAAAATAAATAAACACTTAATAAATAAATAAGTATATAAAGCCTCTCTCTCTCTCTTTCTATCTCCCCTCCCTCCCTCTCTCTCTTTCTCCATCTCTATCTCTGTTAACAGAAAATCGTTAACTTTTTTGGCTGTTAGGACACTGAGAATTCAGCGAACCTGGAGAAAGAGGAAAGAGTCTAATACTGACAGTTTGTCGCTTGAACCAAAATCCAGGTCTCAAACTTTGAACTGGGGGAAGATTCAAATAATAATGTTTATGAATAGTTCATAATAACATGGAAATGTGCTTCATGTACTAATGGCAAGTGAAAAAAAAGCTGGCTAAAAAATTATGTTGGTAAAATAATCACAACTCTTACAAACAAACAAATGAAAAACAACACTTAGAAGAAAAATATCAAGAAATGCAGGTAAAAATATCAACAGTAGTTGCCTTTAGATGATGAAATTTTGAATGATGTTTTTTTCTTCCTGCTGCATTTACAAATGATTTACAATCTGTATTTTATTTTATAAATATAAAGGGATTACTAACTTAATAATAAGTTGATATTAATATTAAACCTTGGTATCACAAAAGCTGTAGTTTATATTAAACTATATATAGACACACACACACACATTTTTTTTTTTCAAGAGAGAGGGCACAAGTGAGCAAGGGGAAGAAGAGAGAGAGAGAATCCCACGAGGAACAGAGAGAGAGAGAGAGAGAGATAAGGGGGCTCCCTCGGGGCTTGTGTTTTTACCAAAAGCGGGGCTCGTGCTCACCCGAAGCTGGGCTCAAGCTCATTTGATGTGGGACTTGAACTCACCAACTATGAGATCATGACCTGAGCCGAAGTCGGATGCTTAACGACTGGGCCACCCAGGTGCCCTTAGACTGATATATTTTAGAGTAAAAAGGCAACCACAATGGGGCACCTGAGTGGCTCATTAGGTTAAGTGCCTGACTCTTGACTTCGGCTCAGGTCATGATCTCACAGTTTCTGAGTTCAAGCCCAGCGTTGGGCTCTGAGCTGGCAGTGTGGAGCCTGCTTGAGATTTTCTCTCTCTGCCCCTCCCCCATTTGTGCTGTCTCGGTCTCTCTCTATGATAAATAAATAAACTTAAAAAAAAAAAAAGGCTGCCACAAGAGAACACCTCCTGACTTTTTGACTTCTCTACAGAAACACAGAAGCTAGGAAGAATCATATTTATTAAGTCCCAGTGCTTAGTTGAAAATTATTATTTACTTAAATTCACAAAGTTTGTACCATTGAGTGACAAATGCCAGTTTCAAAATAAATCTACTCTAGTTTTGAAAATGTTTAATCTTTGAGTCATGGCTAAATATTGAGTTGGCCAGGTGCCTATGTGAACATGACATTTTCTTGCTGTTGAGGAGCTTGAAATCTACTGAGGGAGACAAACATATACACGATGAATTATAAAACAAAGCAGAGTGTGAACAGGACTTTAAATAAAGACACAAAGTCTTACTGTGACATACAAGAGGAATAAATTCCTCAGAATAAATTCCATCTTGGTGGGGCACCTGAGTGGCTCAATTGGTTAAGCATCTGACTTCAGCTCAGGTTATGAACTAGAGGTTCATGAGTTTGAGCCCCGCATCGGGCTCCGTGCTGACAGCTCAGAACCTGGAGCCTGTTTTGGATTCTATGTCTCCCTCTCTCTCTGTTCCTCCCCTGCTCATACTCTGTCTCTCTCTCTTTCAAAAATAAATAAAGATTAAAAAACTTTTTTTTTTAATTCCATCTTGGAATAGAAGGTAATTTGGGCTGGGCTAAATATATATGTGCATGTGTGTGTGCACATACACATATACAAGCACTTTTGTATATATGTGTATACATATACGTACATGTGTAGGCACATGTATATTCTGATTTTTAAATTTTTTTTAATGTTTATTTTATTATTTTTGAGACAGAGAGAGACAGAGCATGAACGGGGGAGGGGCAGAGAGAGAGGGAGACACAGAATCGGAAGCAGGCTCCAGGCTCTGAGCCATCAGCCCAGAGCCCGACGCGGGGCTCGAACTCACGGACCTCGAGATGGTGACCTGAGCCGAAGTCGGACGCTTAACTGACTGAGCCACCCAGGCGCCCCTATTCTGATTTTTAAAATAACCTAAGTCTTTGATAAAAATTCAGGCATTGAGGAAATATATAATACAATCAAGATAATGAACCCTAAGAATATGATATATAATCGTTAACTTTTTATGAATATATTAACATAAAATATTACAAACATTTGTTAATTTAATGAATCTGTATGCATTGCTTACAATGTGCTAGGCACTATTTTAGGGGCTTGGGTTATATCAGTGAACAAAAACAGTGATTCCTCTTCTCAAGGAGGTTATATTTTAGTTGGTTAAGACAGAATATACAACAAATAAAATAGGGGCGCCTGGTTGGCTCAGTAGAAAAAGCATGCAACTCTTGATCTTAAGGTTGTGAGTTCAAACCCCACACTGGGTGTAGAAATTACTAAAACAAATAATAAACTTTAAAAAGATTAAAAATAGGGGTGTCTGGGTGACTCAGTCAGTTGAGCGTCTGACTTTGGCTCAGGTCATGCATGATCTTGCAGTTCATGGGTTGGAGCCCCATAATTGCGGCTGTCAGCACAGAGCCCACTTCTGATCTTCTGTCCTCCCCTCTCCCTGCCCCTCCTCCACTGGTTCTCTCTCTCAAGATAAATAAACTTAAAAATAATAATAATAAATAAATAATAAAATAAGTGAATTATGTAGAATGCTAGAAAGTGATAAGTCCTTTGGAGATGGAGGGAGGAAGAAAAATAGAGGACGGGAAGGAGGCTCAAGAGTCCTGAGGTGTGGATTACAATTTTAAATATGACATTCAGGGTAGACGTCATTTGGAAGGCGACATGTGAATGAAAACTTAAGGGAGATGAAGGATAAAGGCAAGCAGATCTGAGGGAAGAGCATTCTGGTCACAGGAGACAGGCTGTGCACAAAACCTTAAGGTGGGAATGTGCCTTACCGTGCACTTTTCTTGTCAGAAAGGTCTGTAAGTATTTGGGAGCTGACAAGCTCACCATGGCAGATACTAACTAGTTCTCCTGCATTCTAATTTTCACTTAAAATCTCAAATTTTATTATCAGCAAAAAATACTGCATAGTTTTCCTTGAACTAAGTAACAGGTTCACTTCATTCGTTTTTGAAAAAAATTCTGTCAGATGCCAAAGTCTGAATAAACATAGTTTGCCACTTACTTTTTCATGTAAAAAGGGCATTTCAGGAAAAAATTGTGTAGTTTACCTGGAATTCAAATAATCATAGACTTTTGCCCTCCAAAAGTGTGAAACAATAGATTTCTGTTCTTTAAACCACTAAATTTATAGTACTTTATTATGGCAGCCCTAGCAAGCTAATACAGCATGCAACAATTTATGAATTAGGTATATATTTCTTTTATTACTAATTCAAACATCACCAGCTCATCAGCAGGATGCACAAACATGTACAATAGTAAATTCAATCATCTGTGATATTTGGATGACATTCAGTTACATAAAACCATAAATTTAAGCAAAATTTTCAGTTTGTTGTTATAAAAGCATTTTTTTTTTTTTTTTTTTTTTTTGGCAAGGTAGGATGATAGAACATGAAAGTTTTAGCTCTTACATTTAGGTCTCTCTCTCTCTCTCTTTTACATTTAGGTTTTTGATCCATTTTGATTTCCTTTTGGTAAATGATAGAAGATAAAGCTTCAGGAGCACCTGGGTGGCTCAGTCAGTTAAGCGTCCAACTCTTGATTTCGGCTCAGTCATGACCTCACGGTCTGAAGGATGGAGCCCCACTTCAGGCTCTGCACTGTCAGCTCAGACAGTGCCAAGCCTGCTTGGGATTCTCACTCTCTCCTGCCTCTCCTCTGCTCACATACTCTCTCTCTGTCTCTCAAAATAAATAAATAGACTTTAAAAAATAAAAATAAAAAAAGAAAGTAAAACTTCATTCTTTTGTATGTGGATTTCCAGTTGTCCTAACGCCTTTTGTTGAAAAGACTATTCCTTAACCATTAAATTGCATTGACATTCCTGTTGAGAATCAATTACCCAAAAATATATAGGAGTATTTCTGGATTTTAATCTTCAAACCCAACATGAGGTTCGAACCCACAACCCAGAGATCAAGAGTCAAAAGCTCCACCAACTGAGCCAGCCAGGCGCCTCTCTATTCTTTTTTTTTTTTTTTTTAATTTTTTTTTTTTTTTTAACGTTTATTTATCTCTGAGACAGGGAGAGGCAGAGCATGAACAGGGGAGGGGCAGAGAGAGAGGCAGACACAGAATCGGAAACAGGCTCCAGGCTCTGAGCTGTCAGCACAGAGCCTGACGCGGGGCTCGAACTCACGAACTGCGAGATCATGACCTGAGCCGAAGTCGGCAGCTTAACCGACTGAGCCACCCAGGCGCCCCTCTATTCTTTTGATATATACGCCTATCCTTATGCTAGTACCACACTTTCATTACTGTAACATTGCATTAAGTTTTGAAATTGGGAAATGTGAGTCCTCCAATTTTGTTCTTCTTTTTCAAAATTGTTTTGGCTAGTGTGGGTCACTTGCATTTCCTTAAGAATTTTAGGACCATCTTGTCAATTTCTGCAAAAAAAAAAAAAAAAAAAAAGTCAGAATTTTTATAGGAATTGCACCAGATCTGTAGCTTAATTTCAGGAGTCTCTCGATAAGTTATGCCAGTGCTGATCACATAATATGAACTCAACAAATTTTTGAATCATATTATAGTTAAAGAGTATAGACTGTACAGCCAAATTATTTGAGTCCTAATCCAAGTGCTGACACTTATTAGCTGCTTGACTTTTGGGCAGGCACTAACTTCTTTGTGCTCACTTTTCTCATCTGTGAGACGAGAATATAATAGCACCTACTTTATAAGATTGTTGTGAGGATTATAAGAATAAAGAAAGTACATGGACCAGTGCTGGACATACATTGTCTGCTCTTACTATATTCACTTTACTAAATAAACATCATCTACCCTGTCATCATCATTCTTAGTGTAATAGCCAAATTGGCTAAATTTCAAAGAATAACTTCTATATGGGTATCTGTGTTTCAAGTTATAACTATTATCCTCCTTCATACAAAGTATAGCATGAGATTAACTTTATCCAGAAAGTTGATCATAGTATTTATGGAAGTATATTCGGCATAAAAGCCTAACGAATTAAACAGATTTCAGTGAGCTGCCAGTAGATGGCTCTCTTAATTTGTTGTTTTATTCTCAGTGCTTTTTCCCCCCCACCCCCCACCCCCCACCCCCAGTCGAGACAAAACCATCAAAAAACCTCGGTAACAGGGTAGATAGAAATGGCTCCCCAGAAACTATCTAATTCATCTGTCTATTTTCTAGAAGGATTTAAAATCCACAATTGTAAATTCATTTGCAGAGGTCTCTCTTCGGAGGATAGTTGTGAGGGTTTGTTGTTGTTTAATGAATAACACCTAAGGGAACATTTTGGGTAATGTTTTAGTCAGGAACAAGAATTTTGATTATTTTTTGCCTGTCATGATAGATGGATGAACATAATTTATTTTTAAAATTTTTCTTGGATTTACCCAAGGGATACAGGAGTACTGATGCATAGGGGCACTTGTACCCCAATGTTTATAGCAGCACTCTCAACAATAGCCAAATTATGGAAAGAGCCTAAACGTCCATCAACTGATGAATGGATAAAAAAATTGTGTTTTATATACACCATGGAGTACTACGTGGCAATGAGAAAGAATGAAATATGGCCCTTTGTAGCAACGTGGATGGAACTGGAGAGTGTGATGCTAAGTGAAATAAGCCATACAGAGAAAGACAGATACCATATGGTTTCACTCTTATGTGGATCCTGAGAAACTTAACCAAAACCCATGGGGGAGGGGAAGGAAAAAAAAAAGAGGTTAGAGTGGGAGAGAGCCAAAGCATAAGAGACTCTTAAAAACTGAGAACAAACTGAAGGTTGATGGGGGATGGGAGGGAGGGGAGGGTGGGTGATGGGTATTGAGGAGGGCACCTTTTGGGATGAGCGCTGGGTGTTGTATGGAAACCAATTTGACAATAAACTTCGTATATTGAAAATATAAATAAATAAATAAATAAATAAATAAATAAATAAATAAATAAAAATTTTCTTGGAATGAACTTCTAACTTTTCTTGGAAAGCTAAGTGATGACTTATAAATATCCATCTTTTAATATATCAGTTGCTTAAGATCTTTCAATTTCAATGGCATTTTACCTTTCTTTTATTATACTGTGATTTATTGGCATTTATTAGTTTTGCTATTAGTTCCTCAAGTGATATTTGTTGCTATGAAAAATATATCCAGATATTCACCAGTTAAACCTTATAACATATAGAGTTTATAGCTCTATCTACTGCCTCTGCAAAGTTCTAGAATGCATTTCCTCAGATTATGTTCCTAAATTCTTAAATACACCTATGCTCCACAGTTCCATCCCATCCCAGGCTATCTGGGGAGAGGGGGAGGTTGGGGGGGGGAAGCCCAGTCTCTTCACTGCTTTCACAAAAGACCCACTTGCACAGAAGCACTTGATGAAGATCTGCAGAATCCTGAAGAGAAGTCACAGGGCAAGGCTCTTGGTCTTTAATCAGAACAGTCTTTTGATTTTACTTTATATTTCATCCTCTTTACTTCTCTCCATTTCTTCCTGTATAACCGGAATTTAAAAATATATTCAACCCTGTTATTCATAGAACAGATCTACCAAATGTCAGATCTTCTCAAGTTCCTCAGAGTCAACTGATCCCGTGGGTAGCTCTAAAGCTGAGATGGCCCTTCAGTTATTTCTTGAATCAAGGCAAGAGCCTAGGCCTTGGAACCCCTCATTGATCAGTCTGAGAGCAAGTTGCTCCCAGGGAATAGGTATAACCTTGATTGAGGTGCCTCTTTTTGTCTAAGGGCAATTGCCAGAGAGAGACTCTGGGACTCTGCTTTGAGCTATTAGCAGCCCACACTCCCAAAAGCTGGTGGAGGGAAATCAGTGCTTTCATCCTAAAGGTGGCATCTGGGCACCACAGAATCTACTTCAGAGTCCATCTTCAGAAAAAGAAAATGAGGCCTAAACAGTAAGAAATAAATCCAGAGGGGTACCTGAGTGGTTCCATCTGTTAAGCGTCAGACCTTGGCTTAGGTCATGGTCTTGTGGTTCATGAGTTCAAGCCCTGCGTCAGGCTCTGTGCTGACAGCTCAGAGCCTGGAGCCTGCTTTGGATTCTATGTGTCCGTCTTTCTGCCCCCACTGCCCCCCACCTCTCGAAAATAAATAAAAATTAAAAATTAAAAAAAAAAAAGAAATCTAGAAAGAAATAGAGAGACCCAATAATATTATTTGAGTCACTTAGCCTAGCTCTATCCCTGGAATTCCTAGTTACAAAAGTCAATAGATTCCACTTTCTGCTTAGGCCATTTGATATTGGGTTTCTGTCACCTGCAACTGAAAGACCCTGACTAATAATACCATATGTTTAAAGAAATAAATAATCACTAATTTGTTCTTTCAGCACATGTCACAATGTTGTATTATAATTTGTTTATACATCATCTTTCTAATTAGACTATAAATTTCTTATAGGATCACATTTTTATTTATCCTATCTCTAGCATCTATAGCAGTGCATAAATGAAGGAGATAGTGAATAAATATTTGTTGAATTAATGAATAAGATAATGCCAAAATGATAGACAACGCACAAGCACAGACATGGATGAGTTCACAGAGATCATTAAGGAAAGTGTAGCCAAAAGTTTACTTGAGGGGCACCTGGGTGGCTCAGTTGGTTAAGTGTCCAACTTCAGCTCAGGTCATGATCTCACAGTCTGTGGGTTCAAGCCCTGTGTTGGACTCTGTGCTGACAGCTCAGAGCCTGGAGCCTGCTTCAGATTCTATGTCTCCCTCTCTCCCTACCCCTCCCTGCCTCATGCTCTGTCTCTCTCAGTCTCTGAAAAATGAATAAACCTTAAAAAATTTTTTTAAAAAAAGTTTACTTGAGGGGCACCTGGCTGGCACAGTCAGAAGAGCATATGCCTGTTTTTTGGTTGTTTTTTTTTTTAGTTTATTTATTTATTTTGAGAGAGGCAAAGAAAGCATGAACAGAGGAGGGGCAGAGAGAGAAGGAGAAAGAGAGAATTCTAAGCAGGCTTTACGTAGTCAGTACACAGCCTGAGGAGAGGCTGGAACCCATAGACCATGAGATCATGACCTGAGTCATCATGAAACCAAAAGTCACATGCTCAACCAACTGAAACTACCCAGGCGCCCAAGAGCATGTGACTCTTGATTACAACGTTGTGAGTTCAAGCCTCACATTGGGTGTAGAGATTACTAAAAAATAAATAAACCTTTTTTTAAAAAGGTTACTTGGAAACAATATTTGGCCTCTCTGATTTCAAATTTCCTCTCTTAGCTCTGTCTAAATTGGAATTTAGCTCAAAATATTCAGATTCTTTAATGTCAGGTAGCTTTAGGTTGATGTTTAAACTAAGTTTGGTAGAATGCTCATTCCTTCTTAAATTACACTTTCTTGCCTTCTCTATGATTCTGAACTCCAAGTTCATTCTTGGTCTATTGATTTGTTTACTCTGTATTTGGTCCCAGGCCCTATGCTGGACTCTGGGAATATAGCAATGAGTATGAGAGAAAGCCATGCATTATCCAGGGAGTGTATATTCTTAAAAAGGAAGGCAGATTTTAAACAATTAGAAATGCAATGTGAATTACAAAAGGCAGTTATAGGAGTGTGTAGCAAGAGAGGATAACCTAAATTGTGAGATTAGGGAAATTATCCCTGATAAAATGACATTTCTACAGAAATCCAAAGGAAGAATATAAATTAGCTTGCAGAAGCACCCAACAAACATTTTACTCTGTCTCATTGACCCAAAGTAATCAGTATGATCAGAGGAATAAGTGAATTCACTCAGTGAGTGAATCAGTAGATTTACTAATTCAATAGAAATTCACTAAGCAGCTAAGCTAACCAGAATCCAGTTCTGGAACTGGAGGTGAGGTTAATCTCACCAAAATTATATGATTGAGAGTAAGAGACGAATTTTTCCCAAAAAGGGATTTTGGGTACAATTACAGAGAAGAAGTGGAAATGGATGCTGGGCCAGTAAACATAAGCATTGCATCACAAGGAGCAAGACTTGGTTCAGAAAGTCAGCTGGAAAACCTGTGCAGTAATCCAAGGGAGAGATGACTTAAATAAAGAGAAGCCAGTGAAGGTTGAGAGAATGGACAGGATTTGATAATCAATTTGCTGAGAGAATAATAATAAGTGGAAAGACTCTTCAAAGATGACTCCAAGGGGCGCCTGGGTGGCTCAGTTGGTTAAGTGTTGGCCTTTGGTTTGGGGTCATGATCTCACAGTCTGTGGGTTCAAGCCCCACACCAGGCTCTGGGATGGTGATGCAGAGCCTCCTTGATTTTCTCTCTTTCTACCCCTCCTCCACTTGCATTCTCTCTCTCTCTTTCCCTCTCTCTCTCAAAATAAATAAACTTAAAAGAAAAAAAAAGATGACTCCAAGATTAAACTATGTCTTGCCCAACTGTGAAATAGTCTAGATGTTTTAAGAATTTCCTGGCTGTGGCTCATGAATGAGAAATGATTTCCCCACCTTATCATAAAGTTCTTTTTGGATGTTTCCTAAACTAACCTTGTAAATGTTTCCTTTACCCTTTAGAGTTCTGTTGTTCTTCTGAACCCTCATATGCTTTTCTCTATAGTGCATTACTTTTCTGAACCATATTCACCAATCGAAGGTTAAGCCTACTTCTACCTTAGCTTCTTTATGCGGTATAATAGGCAAGCTTCTGAACCCTTAATACTAACCATTGGCAAATGTGTTGAAGTTTGAAATTATTTCAGTTTTTCTAAATATAAAAAAATAGTACACACAGAATTGCAGACATAAATTGTGATGGCTGCTCATCTGATGACTCTCCTGTGACTCTATTTTGTAAGGGTTTCCAGATCTCTGGTTACAAATGTAAGGCATATGATCTGGATTGGGTCAGTTTAAGTTCCTCACTTCCCTAGCCACAGTGATTCATCCAAGGGATGGGCTTATCATTCCTTCCTAGAGATTTTTCAAACTGAAGCTGAGAAAAAGAGACTCACCTTTTTCTAAAATAACTAAGCTTGAAAGAATGCAGTTTCAAGTTGCTTTGCCTGTGCTCTCTTTGTGAATTCAGCTCATCTAAAGAAAGAAAAATTGACACAAGTGCAAAAAGGTAGAGTCACAACATATTGAAAGATACGGAGACAGAAACAGAGATAGAGAGACAGAGATTTCAAAATCCAGTAGCGTTTATGTATCCCTAGATGCTGCCGTCCCTGGAGTCAGCACAAATTCTGACCTTTCTGTAGTTTGGTTATATGCTCTAGCAGGGATCCCAAGTGCCGGTACATAACAGGCACTTGAAAAATGTTGAGATAGAGACTTTACTTTGGACCAAGATGGAATGAGAGGGGCCACATTCACCCTTCCTTCCAAAACAATTAAAAAAGCAGACAATATAATGAAAAAATGGTTTTATACACTGGATATCGGGCAATACAGAACAGTATGATTTCAGGGCATCTGGGTGGCTCAGTTGGTAGAGTATACAACTCTTGATCTCAGGTCATTGGTTCAAGCCCCACGTTGGGGGCAGAGCTTACTTAAAACAAATAAACAAACAAAACAGTAGATTTCTAAGAGTGGGGGAAACAAAGTGAACCCTATGAATACCCCCATTCACTGTCTGGGGAACGTTTCCATACTGCACTGCAAAGAGGGGGAACACTCTCTGAATTGAGAAGATAAGAGCTAGGCTCATGTGGGGATGAGGCAGCTAGAGTTTTCAAAGTAGCATACTAGAGAGGGGATTGCTGCACAGAGAGTGCTCTGAAGATCTGCAGAGGGTCTGCCTGTATTGCTTAGTTGAGTATTGATCACAATATGGATATAAGGAACTAAGGTGGATAAAAAAAAATTATAGTTTTTTTTTAGCATATCTGTGTTCCAATTTGGAAATAAATGTATCCTTATAAATCCAATAACGAAATCTCTGATGTTATTTTTGATGTTTATTTATTTTGAGAGAGAGAACGTGAGAGCACAAGTAGGGGAGGGGTAGAGAGCGAGAAAGAGAGAGAATCCCAAACAGGCTCTGAGCTGTCAGCACAAAGCCCAACACAGGGCTGGATCTCACAAACAGTGAGATCATGACCTGAGCTGAAACCAAGAGTTGGACACTTAACTGACTGAGACACCCAGGTGCCCCTCTAATTGTTTTTAAACAATTATTGAATGAATGTGTATCAGTAAATTCTTTCTTTTTCCTTAAGCTGGTTGCAGTAAGATTTCTGTTGCTTGCAACCAAAGAATCTTCACTGATACACCTTATAATCCCACTTCCTAAAGTTTATCTTCAAGAACTAACAAAGGATTCCAAAGATTTTGGTTATAAGAATGTCTATCAGGAGGGCCTGTGTGGCTCAGTCGGTAAAGCATCCGACTTCCGTTCAGGTCATGATCTCCGGGTTTGTGAGTTAGGGCTCTGCGTCAGGCTCTGTGCTGACAGTTCAGAGCCTGGAGCCTACTTCAGAATCTGTGTCTCCCTCTCTCTCTGTCCCTTCCCCATGCGTGCTCTGTCTCTCTCTCTCTCTCAAAAATAAATAAACATTAAAAAAATTAAAATGTGGGGGCGCCTGGGTGGCTCAGTTGGTTAAGCATCCGACTTCAGCTCAGGTCACGATCTCGCGGTCCGTGAGTTCGAGCCCCGCATCAGGCTCTGGGCTGATGGCTCAGAGCCTGGAGCCTGCTTCCGATTCTGTGTCTCCCTCTCTCTCTGCCCCTCCCCCGTTCATGCTCTGTCTCTCTCTGTCTCAAAAATAAATAAACGTTAAAAAAAAAATTAAAATGTGGAAAGATATGTCTTAAAATATTCATAATTCTTATCTCTGGCTGGTAGTTTCAGATGGTTTTTATTCCTTATTTATTTTTTTATTTTTTAACGTTTATTTATTTTTGAGACAGAGAGAGACAGAGCATGAACAGGGGAGGGTCAGAGAGAGGGAGACACAGAATCTGAAACAGGCTCCAGGCTCTGAGCCGTCAGCACAGAGCCCGACGCGGGGCTCGAATTCACGGACCGCGAGATCATGACCTGAGCCGAAGTCGGCCGCTTAATGGACTGAGCCACCCAGGCGCCCCACTTTTTTTTTAAATATCTGTATTTTCTGATTATTCTACAACAAATTTGTTTCAACTATTTGTTTTTAACGCCTGTCTCCTTAGTTGACCCGAATTTCTGTTTTTTATTTAAAATTTACCTCTGAGTTCCAGTTTATTTGTAAAGCAAAGGAGATTGACACACTTTTAGCCAGTTAAATAATTAAGTCGTTTCCTGTTCAAATTACAAATTCTTCCTCTTTCCCCAACTCCTCTTCCAGAGCTCTAATGATTGCAGTTTTGCAACATAACAGCTATATACAACGTACACATACTGCAGGTACAATAAAAATTGTTCTATAGATGGTTGTTCTCTCACTGATATCCTAAGAGAGAGATGTCATATAGTCAAAGGTATATGTTTAATAAAATGGGGCCAGAGAGGTTTTAAACTTCTACCAAAATACACCGAAGCAGCTGAGTTATTAAAGCTTAGAAATGTTTCCCAGTGCCTGGCTGATCTAATGCTTTGGCAAATACAGAAAGTGACCTATGTCCCTAGGGGGAAACATATTACGCCTAATAATTTGATGTCCCAGATCTTCCAGAAAAGACCTGATTTCTTTCTTTCTTTTGTTTTTCCATAACAAAGGTCATTCCTTTACTGAATTTTAACTTTTATGTCTCTGGAAGATTTTTCCTATAAATGAATTCATGCATTTAAATAAAAAATCTTTTGCTAGATTACAAATCCCAATAATTAATTTTTAAAAATCACCAGGAGCTCCTGGGTGACTCAGTTGGTTGAGCGTCCAACTCTTGATCTCAGCTTAGGTCGTGAGTTCATGGTTCATGAGTTGGAGCCCCACATCAGGCTCTGCACTGACAGCACAGAACCTGTTTGCAATTCTGTCTCTTCCTCTCTCTGCCCCTTGCCTGCTTGTTTTCTGTCTCTCAAAATAAATAAATAAACTTAAAAAAAAATCTCCATAGCATCAGGGTTGAACAGTTGATCCTCAGGTAGGGTAATGTGGTATTGATGACCCCAGCAGGATCAGGGAGAGATATGAATGATGTAGATATTAAAAATCTAATTTGGCGTTCACACTTTGGTAACCATAAGAAACTACCACCATGAATTCCCAATTTGCACCCTAACTACTTCTGCCCTTGAATTCTAGTCCCAGATATAAAGCTAATTAGCTGTATAAAAAAGGCTCAGTCAATATCTTATTGCTTTCATATTCTTATCTCTCAAATAGAATTTTAAAAAATGAACTATAAGCCTTGCTGAGTTGCTTTGAGGTTTAAATGAAATACTGAATGCACAAGTGATCTGAAAAGCACTATTTGTTTTTCCCAAGGAGTCCTTGATAAATCCTACTATAGATGTAAAGAAATAAGACACAAAGAAGTTGAGTTGCTTTGGTTGAAGAGGACATGAAGGGCAGAAGCCCATCATACAAATTTAAAATATTACTCTCACTCCTTCCCATATTTGTTAGGGAAAAATTAGAATAACAATAATGAAAAAGAATAAAAATCACTAACAATTCCACCACATAGAGAACTGTTGATGGATTATATTTTTCCAGACCTAAAGAATATCTTCAAACACTTGATCAGGTGATTGGTTAAACAGAATGAAATCTTTTCCCTTGCTTCCATGGGGCTAGGTAAGTGAAATTCTAGGCCGAGGGTCAAAGTAAGGAAGGCAGATTTCATCATCCAATTCAGGAGTCAATGAACACATGTCCAGAGAGAGGAGATAAAAGCCAGAAGCTGCTGGATAACAAACCTGAATGAGGAGCCAGACTGAAGTAAACCTAGAGAGCTGTGGATAATAGCTGGAAACAGGACTAGAGTTCCTTTAATTGGCTAGCAACTTTGAATTCTTCATTCCATCAGACTATAAAGAATCAGGGTTATCAACATAATTAAACTTAAGAATGTGACCATTTCATTAAACTTCCAAAACTGCCACTGAATTTTTGGTTAAAAGTTTTAGTCGCTATAAAAATGCTATTTTGAGGCACGCCTGGCTGGCTCAATTAGTGAGGCATGCAACTCTTGATCTCAGGGTTGTGAGTTCAAGCCCCACATTGGGTGCAGAGAGTTCTTAAAAATGAAATCTTTTTTAAAAATGTTATTTTGGGACACCTGGGTGGCTTAGTCAGTTAAGCGTCCAACTCTTGATCTCAGCTCAGGTCAGGTTACAGCCCCGAGTCAGGCTGTGCCCTCTCTCTCTGCCCCTCTCTTGCTCCCATGCATGTGTGTGCATGCTCTCTCTCAAAATAAATAAATAAACATTACAAAAATGTTATTTTGAATATACTTTGAATCATAAGAGCAAAGGAAAGATAATTTTTTGTAAGTTTTTTCACTTAATTGAAATGATTTTCAAGTTTCTGCAAATATGGTAATTGCAAATTAAGGCATTAAGAGTTTATTGGTAAATAATGTATATATTCCCAATTCAAGAAATATAATAAATGAATGAGGTTAAAATAAACCTTTAAAGTTAAAAAAAAAAGTAGGATCAGGGTGAATATTTCCTGATACCTCCTGCCTTCTCCTACTTTCTTACAACTCCAGGGCAAGACAAGGAATATAACTTGAAAGAATTAATGGGAATGCCCAAATAAATTAAAGCTTTTCTATACCAGTTGTTGATAAACATTACATTATTTGATCTATTTTTCTCTCTTTACCAAATCTATAAAGAGATACTAAAATATTAAAACCATATATGATATTGATTATAGGGTTAAAACATTTGTCTAGAAGCTTCCAACTTATGCATGCAAAAGTTCAAAACCTTTCTGAAACATTTGATTATTGTTCTACATCTTTCACTACCCTCCTGCACATTTTTAGCCATTATTTATTCTGGGAAGTCCTTCCTGACCTATACAGACTGTACTAAATGCCCTTGTACATGCTCTAAGGCCCTTTATGTATACTTCTATCATTTCTACTTACCACCTTGTGTTGAAATTATCTGCTTATAATTGTCCCTTTGGCTGAATTGTAAGTTTGTATGGAAATCCTCCACTTACCCAGAGGAGACTGAGTACTCCTATTATAAGTGTCCACAATTCCCTCTGGTTTTCCTTTATAACACTTAAGGGTGTGATTATTTTTGTAACAAGGATGGTAATTACCACTGTCCAGTACTCCATAACTATTATGGTTGAAGCTTTCCCTTATACACTACTATCACTTTCTTCACTGGATTCTATTTACAAAAGATTATTTAAAAAAGAAAAAAAAAAGTTGGGCTTTTCTTGGTTTTTTATTTAAAACAAGAGTTTATTTTCGTACAGGCCTTTAAAAGTCAAATACTACTATTATATTTACAATGAAAAAAGCACTACATCGTTCCTCCTTCTCTACTCCCAATTCCTACTTCTCAAATGCAACATTTTCCCCATTATGTTAGCTGAAAATTATTTTTTAAAAAAATGTTTGTTTTTTACTTTGAGAGAGAGAGAGGGAGCACGTAAGCAGAGGAGGGGCAGAGAAACAGGGAGAGAGAATCCCAAACGGGCTTCAGGCTCTCAGTGCAGAGCTTAATGCAGAGCTCAGTCCCACGACTGTAAGATCATGACCTGAGCCGAAATCAAGAGTCTGATGCTTAACCGAATGAGCCCCCCGGGGGGACCCACTGAAAATTCTTCTGGTACTTGCTTCCATATTCCTACATGACATCTGTGATTACTGCTATTTTGAGTTCACTTAGTTTCATATCTTTTGGCTTTCTACTACAGGAGATGAAGATTAGAATTTCTTACAATACTGCCCACCCCATGCCACATCACACACACTTTGCACACCCTTTTTTCCTCCTTTGTTTAACCCCATATGATGACATTATAACTTCTGGTTACCTCAACATGATCATTATACTTCTCTTGTACAATGTCTTTTTTTCTGGAATTAATAACTGTCTTTATTGTTTTCTCAGTTTTCTATGTTCATAGAACTGTTTCATCCTCAAGCATTCCTCAAGAATTATATATTTCTGGGGCGCCTGGGTGGCTCAGTCGGTTGAGTGTCCAACTTCGGCTCAGGTCATGATCTGGAGGTGTGTGGGTTCCAGCCCTGCATTGGGGTCTGTGCTGACAGCTCAGGGCCTGGAGACTGCTTTGGATTCTGTGTCTCCCTCTCTCTGCCCCTCCCCTGGTCGTGCCCTCTTTCTCTCTCTCTCTCTCAAATAAATAAACATTAAAAAAAAAAAAGAATTATAAATTTCCTCTCATAATGTTCAGATACATCAGGTTTTTATTTATTTTATTTATTTTTTAAAGTTTATTTATTTATTTTGAGAGAGAGAGAGAGCATGCAGGGGAGGAACAGAGAGAGGGAGAGAGAGAATACCAAGCAGGCTCTGCATTGTCAGCGCAGGGCCCGACTTAGGGCTCAATCTCACCAACTGAGAGATCATAACCTGAGTGGAGATCAAGACTCAGATGCTTAACTGACTGAGCCATCCAGGGCCCCCTACATCAGGTTTAAAAAAAAAAAATTTATTTATCTCATGGCAACATCCCTCATGAAGCCCTGTGCTCTCCTGCCCCAACATGAACAGATTGTTCTCTAGAAATGTCTAAATATGGCTCTAGGATCTCCATGCTTATCCTAAGGATTCTCTTCTTCTCCCTGTCTTAGATCTACTATTTTTTGGATACTGTATCTTTCTTCTTTGTTTTGCTTCCTTGCTTTGTGGAGCACATTTTCCAGTAATTCCTGGAAAAAGATACATGTTAGGTACAATCTTTAAGAATGTAAGCTTCTGGGAGCATCTGAATGGCTCAGTTGGTTGACTGTCAGACTCTTGGTTTCAACTTGGGTCATATTTTCATAGTTCATGGTTCAAGCCCTGTGTTGGGCTCCATGCTGAGAACCTGCTTGGGATTCTCCCCCCCTCTATCTCTCTGACCCTCCACACCTCTCCAAATAAATAAATAAACTTTAAATACACACACACACACACACACACACACAAAGATAACAAATGCTCAAAACTCATAACTTCCTATTTTAGTGAATTTTGCTATTATTTAGGTTTTTGAAGTTATTTCCATTTATCCTATGTATATGGTGGAAATAATACATAATCTCTTTCCAATGCCATATTTAGGGAAGTCATATTAGTGGCTTAAAAATAGTAATAGTGGCAGTATTTATATCACAGAAATAAGAAAATGATACAATAAGGGATTGATATTGCTCTTTTCCTTATCTAGACTTAAGAAAGTGATAAAGAAAAATATTAATAATACAAATTAAAATGAAAAGTGTGTTTTGTCTGTAGCAGTTAGATTGTGAATAGCACAAAACAATTGAATATGTATTCTTCCAATATTCAAAAATTATTATCTCATTTGAGAAGAAATCACTCAGTCATTGATGTCTAACATTCTTCTTCCTTTTCACTTCATCTTAATCTTTTTTTTTAATTTTTTAAGGTTTATTCATTTTTGAGAGACAGAGAGAGACAGAGCATGAGCGGGGAAGGGGCAGAGAAAGAGAGAGACACAGAATCTGAAGCAGGCTCCAGGCTCTGAGCTCTCAGCACAGAGCTGATGCGGGGCTCGAACTCAGGGATTGTGAGATCACTACCTGAACCAAAGTCGAATGCTTAACCGACTGAGCCACCCAGGCGCCCCATCACTTCATCTTAATCTTTAACTTAAAATATCAACCAACATTCTGGTGGAACTATTCATTTGTCATCTACAACCATAAGTCTGAAAAAATCAACAGAATCATTCAGTAAGAATTAATTGGCTATAATGACTTCACAATAAGGTGTATATTATTATTTATACCTTCTGGCCACACATTCTTCATCTTAATAAAATTTAACACACTTTTTAAATTTATTTTTGAGAGAGCTAGTTTTTTTTTTTTTTAACTTTTTAAAAATGTTTATTTATTTTTGAGAAATAGAGCACATGCAGGGGGTGGGGGCAGAGAGAGAGGGAAACACAAAATCCAAAGCAGGCTCCAGGCTCCAGAGCCTGACCGAGCAGAGTGGGGAGGGGCGGAGCGAGAAGGGTTTGGGGAGGTCGGAAGCTCAACTGACTTAGCCACCCAGGCGCCCCTAGAGGGCTAGCTCTTAAACATGTATTAATGTATCACTGTCTATAACTTTCCCTATACTATAAATTCCATCAGTGCAGTAACTTTCTCTTTGATTCCCCAGACCTTACAAGGTTTCTATTACCTAGTAGGTACTCCATAAACATTTATTGAATGAATGGATGAAAGGTCAAGAATCTTGCCTTATTCATTTTTATATCCAAGAAGTAGCACAGTGCTGACACAGGTCACATCCTGAAAAAAAAAATGTTGCTGACCTGAACTGAACTTGAGTCATATTCTCCTAATTCTGAAAACAGTCCCAGGGCAATCTAACATATCAAGAAAAAGAGTGAGATGGTTTGTTTTTTCAGGCACAAGGCTTGTTTTCATAGTTGCTTTGTAAGTTAAGTCACTTGCTGCAGTAAGTCCAGGATAAAAGCCAGATCTCCTGATTCCCGAAACAGTGCCCTATTCATTAGGTTCCCTATTTCTCAGGAGCACCAGTATTTTCTGACACTAATGTTGGACACGAGAGCTGATTACTTGCTTTGTGGATACAAGATTTTTACTTAAGATAAATGACAGTAAACAGAGCCAGGAGAAATCAGATAACGATGTCTACATTTAATGAGTACACACTATGCTCATTATAAAGCTCAGCTTTAAATCTAGTAGCTGGCTTCTGTCAATAACACTATAATGTAGGAATTATCTTTACATTCCAAATGAAGACACTGAGTTTCACAGAGGTTTGTGAGCTCGTCTAAAGATCACAGCTGTTGGGGCGCCTGGGTGGCGCAGTCGGTTAAGCGTCCGACTTCAGCCAGGTCACGATCTCGCGGTCCGTGAGTTCGAGCCCCGCGTCAGGCTCTGGGCTGATGGCTCGGAGCCTGGAGCCTGCTTCCGATTCTGTGTCTCCCTCTCTCTCTGCCCCTCCCCCGTTCATGCTCTGTCTCTCTCTGTCCCAAAAATAAATAAAAAACGTTGAAAAAAAAAATTAAAAAAAAAAAAAAAAGATCACAGCTGCTCAGTAGCAATACTGGGATTTAAAACAGTTTTGTCTTAAGACAAATCCCAGTATATTTTAATTGGACAATGTTTCTTAAACATCAACTGTTTGTACACCATTGTTCTGTACCACTTCCAGGATTTGCATGCCAATCATATTATCACTTATTTCGTATTTTTCTTGGAGCTTTTTTGTTTAGCCTCATCTGAAATAATAGTATCCATGAAATGATGGGTTAATATCTTGTCATACTTTTCTAATACATATTAACATGAATACATAAGTATTAAAATAAAACATTTTCCTGCTTACCACCTCAAATGCCCTTGGGTACTGTCAGAGATACATATACTTCCTTGAGGGAAGCATTGAGGATTTAACTTGTACTTGGGTAGGAGCAAGGGTGATGGTCATATTTTTTGCTTTCCGTTACGCTCTTGAAATAAAAAGAAATAAATCAATCTGTTTCACTGGAAGGGAGGGGGAGGACCCTGACTCATACTTCCTTGAGCAATTTCCCATTGCACAAAACAAGCTTTACAAAAGCTTGTTCCAGGGTCACTGAAACCTTCCAGGCCACTGAATTGGAATTAAACTTGGCAAAGATTACTAAATGCCACCAGTGTTAGACAATTGAAGGTTTCTGCCGCAAAAACAGAATTCAAGAAAAATAAAACCAAATTATTGGAAAGCACCTACAGTGACAGTCACGCAGGATTCAAAAATCTAAGAAAAGCTTCTTGGCATTTTGCTGCCCCAGCTGGAGTTGATAGAATTGTTTCTATTCTTTCCTGTAAGTAAGTTGGAGGAGGAAGTAGTTGGATTGTCTTTCTTGGCTTTTGAGTGGGAGGAATAATACAGAATTATCAGAGATAATGGCAAAAGGAAAAAGGGGAAAAAATATTTGAACTGCTGAAAAACTAAATCCATATCTCTGTGGAAGAACCCAGGTTTGGTGGTAGATAATTTGTTATGTTGTCCAATGCATTTCAAAGAAAAAAAATTATAAGCATCAGAAATGAGAGCAGCCAAGACCACAGTGGTAAATAGTACAGATTTTTTTTTTTTTAAGAGCTTGTGAAATATGAATGTCTACCTTTGATTCAGTTTTAATCCATCTCCTTTATAGTGCCTGCAAGTCCCTCCAGAATCTGGTTTCTACCACATACTCAATCTTCTTACCTCAAACATATTTGGGTCCTATACCTGTGCCTTAACTGAGTCCAGGCCCAGAGTCACTGGCAGGAGGGTTTCACCCACATCTGGACTTTAAGTAGACCAGGACTTACAAATCTTAATACTGTGTCTCTTTTATTTCTTTCTTTTTTTTTCCTTTTATTTCGTAAAAAGAAAATCCCCTGTGGAATTTAGAGCCAGGAAGAATGCTGCTTTGTTTTTTGTTTTTGTTTTGAGGAAACAGAGTCTTTCACAATAATGAGAACTTCACGATTAAGTGTTTTCATCTTGCCCTGATGGTGTGGCTAGCAACGTAAATTACAGAATTAAATAATTTCCAGTTGCTCTAGAATCTTCACAAAAGAATGAGATGTTACTTTCCCTTCATTTCTGGGGGAAAGTATGGGGGAAGGAGAGTAGATGGGTAGCCAGGACTTTGTGTTCTATTTGGTAAGTTCTAGGCTTCCTTCACCTCATTAAGAAAATACTGTTTTTGGATACCTGTTGAGTTGGCCTAAAAGAGGAGAACTTCCAGTATTAAGAGAGAAGGGGCCCAGGGCATCTGGGTGGCATCAGTTGAGCATCAGACTCTTGATTTCGGCTTAGGTTATGATCTCACAGTTCGGGGTTTAAGGCCGTGTCAGGCTCCACACTGATAGCACAGAGTCTGCTCTGTGAGAGAGGGTCCTCTCCCTCTCTCTTTTGCCCCTCTCCTGCTTGTGCTGTCTCTCTCAAAATAAACAAATAAACCTTAAGCAGCCCTTCATGCTGCTTCCTCACAGTGGCCTGGAAGGATCAAGAATGTTGATGAGTGTGGCTTTGAGCTCTAAGCTATAATCTTCCGTATAGTGAAGATTCCAGTTGCCAAATTTGTCAGAGGGAGTAGACGCTATTTTCAGCAGAGGCAGCCACTTTGAATAAGTGTATAGATGGACAATGTGCGTTTCAAATCGACGGATTGAGGACTCTACACACCTCTCCTCCACATCAGTTTTCCTAAGTTATATAAGCCTTGGGTTCTTTGATAAAGAATGAGGTAGGGCCCTCTAAAAATAACTATGATTGAATTACCAACCCTGATAGATAAGAGCCCAAAGGATTTAATTTAATTGAGAAAAATAATGAAATGTGATATTTCTTACACTTTAGTTTTATTAGTTATCTATTGCTGTGTAACGACATTACTGTAACCTGAGTGGCTTAAAATATCACTCATTTGTTAAAGTCTTGAAACATTGTTCATTTATTAGCTTGTAGTGTCTCTGGGTTATGAATCCGGAATGGCTTAGTTTAGTCCTCTGCTTCAGGGTCTCTCACAAGACTGCAGTCAGGTGTCAGCCAGGGCTGGGCTGGGCTTTCATCTGGGGTTCGACTGGGGAAAGATCTTCCAAGTTCACATCACTGTTGGTAGCATTCAGCTCCTTGCAAGCTGTTGGACTGGGGGCCTCTGTCCCTGTGCTGTTGAGGAGAGGCTGTCCTCAGTTCCTTGCCACATGGGTCTTTCTATAAGGTGACTTACTTCATGGAAGCCAATAAGTGAGAGAGTCGATAGAAAGAATCTGCTAGCAAGATCAAAGTTACATCTTATGGAATGCAATGACAGAGGTTACACCGCCTCACCTTTGCCATATTCCATTGGCAAAAAGCAAGTCACAGGTCCTGCCTATACTCAAGGAGAAGGATTTACACAAGGGCACAAACACCATGAAGAGAGGATAATTTGGGGCCATCTTTGTGTCTATAACATAAATTAGAGAACAATTTTATACTTGTTAACACTAAGATGTTCATGGAAAATTTGTGATTTAAACACAGTAATTTACATTTACCCCAAGGGTTGTCATATTAGCATTCTTCTTTTTCCTAGTCTTTATTTTCTTCTTTTATATATAATTCACTACTTTACTACATGTGCCTTTAAAAAACTTTCTCAAATATTTTGTGGAAAGGGGCATATATAAATAAACATACTTAACATACTAAAATAGGGTAATATAGACTAACTACCCCTCAAAATTCATATGTTGAAACCTAAACTCAAATGTGATAGTATTTGGAGTTTGGGCCTTTGGGAAATGTTAAATCATGAGGACAGAGCCTTCAGGAATGGGATTAGTCACCTTACAAAAGACACTCAGAGACTTCCTCATCCCTTCTGCATGCGAGAACTCAGAGAGCAGACAGCTAGCTGTCTATGAACCAGGAAGCAGCTCTCATTAGACACTGAATCTCCCAGTGCCTTGACCTTGGACTTCCCAGCCTCAAGAACTTTGAGAAATAAGTGTTTGTTGTTTGAGCTACACACTCTATGGTATTTTTGTTATAGCAGCCCAAATAGACCAGGACACATACTAAATATAAAAGTAGCCATTTTGGGGGGCTTCTGGGTGATTCAGTCAGTTAAGTGGCCAACTTCCGCTCAGGTCATGATCTCACGGTTTGTGGATTCAAGCCCCACGTCAGGCTCTGTGCTGACAGCTCAGAGCCTAGAGCTTGCTTCAGATTCTGTGTTTCCCTCTTCCTCTGCCCCTCCCCTGCTTGCACTCTGTCTCTCTCTCTCTCTCAAAAATAAATAATAAACATTAAAAAAAATTTTTTTTAAGTAGCCATTTTGGGGTTGCCTGAGTGGCTCAGTCGGTTGAGCATCTGACACTTGATTTCAGTTCGGTTCGTGGTCCCAGGGTCATGGGATCAAGCCCCTCATCAGGCTCCACACTAAGCATAGAGCCTGCTTTAGATTCTCTCTCTCTCCTCTGCCCCTCTCCCCTGCCCATGCTCTCTCTCTAAAATTTAAGAAAAAAACAAAAGTAACCACTTTGTTAAAAGGGGAGGTAGGTCCTAAAATACATAATATTTTAAAATTACTAAAATGAGGAAATTTTTTCATAAAATAGATATGAAAAACTTTTCAACTTCATTCATATTAAGAGAAAGGCATATTAAAACCCGCTGTTATACAAATTTCTATAGGTCAGACTGGCAAAAATGTGAACAGTGTTGATGATGCTTGTGGGAGAAACAGATAAGAAACAAACTTAAATCACAATGTTAGGGGCGCCTGGGTGGCTCAGTCGGTTAAGCGTCCGACTTCGGCTCAGGTCATGATCTCACGGTCCGTGAGTTCGAGCCCCGCGTCAGGCTCTGTGCTGAAAGCTCAGAGCCTGGAGCCTGTTTCAGATTCTGTGTCTCCCTCTCTCTGACCCTCCCCCGTTCATGCTCTGTCTCTCTCTGTCTCAAAAATAAATAAATGTTAAAAAAAATTAAAAAAAAAAAAAAATCACAATGTTAGATGTTGATAGGTGCTAGGAAGAAAATTAAAGTAGAAAAAAGAGAGCAACAGTGTTGCTATTTTCTATAGATTGGTCAAGACAGCGCGTCTGAAAAGGAGACATTTGGGCAGACATTGGAATGAAGTGAAGAAGTGGACCTTCCAGGATCGACAGAAATATGCAATTTCAAAAGCTCAGAAATGGGAACAGGTTTGCAAAGTTTGAGGAATTGGAAGAAAGCCAGGGCGGCTGAAGCACAGTGAGCAAGGAGGAGAGTGATGGACAAAGAAGTTGCAGGGGTAGCCAGGGGTCAGACTGGGTCAGGCTCTGTAGACTATGGTAAAAACTTTCTGTTTCACTCTGTGAGCCGAGGTCATTTGGGGGTTGAGATCAGGAAAGTGATATTATAGGACTGAAGTTTTGTTTTGTTTGTTTTTTTTTTAATTTTTTTTTTTAACATTTATTTATTTTTGAGACAGAGAGAGACAGCATGAACGGGGGAGGGGCAGAGAGAGAGGGAGACACAGAATCGGAAGCAGGCTCCAGGCTCTGAGCCATCAGCCCAGAGCCTGACATGGGGCTCGAACTCACCGACCGTGAGATCGTGACCTGAGCCGAAGTCGGACGCTTAACCGACTGAGCCACCCAGGCACCCCAGGACTGAAGTTTTAAAACAATCACTGTGGTTGCTAAGGGGAGTGGGTGAAGGGTAGGAACTGGGCAACAGTGGAAACAGAAACCAGTGAAAAGACTTGGTTCCTATTATGCATGTGAAACAGAACTCTTGATTCCCAAGCCCATCCCCCACTCTTACCCCACCATTCCCCATTCTTTCCCATTTCAGTAATGGCACTGCTATCCTCCAAGTTGATCACTTCTTTTCCCACATCTCTTACATCTGCTTTGATCCGTAAGTTCCTCTGACGGTATCTTAAAAAAACGCCAATATCCATATGCTCTTTCCATGTACACTGTCACTCTTGGTTCCACGTATTTTCATCTCTCATCTGGACAGCCATATCCTCTCTGCCTCTGCTTTCAACCTCCACAATCTATTCTTCACACGCAGCCAGAATGATATTTGGAATATATAAATCAGATCATGACACTTGTCAGCTTGAAAACTTAAGGGTTTCTTTTAGCATTCAGAATAATATCTGCACTCCCTATCAGTCCTTTTCATGAGCTGGTTTAAGACTACATCTCCAATTCATTTTGTGCATATGGTGGGCAGAATTTTGGCCCCCATGATCTCCATCCCCTGGTATTATTCCTATGATTGTGTTATGTTGTAAAGTAAAGGGGAGATTACCTGAGCCTGTACAAGCAGAGGCAGAAGCAGCAGTCAGAGAAATTCAATACATGAGAAAGACTTGACTCACCTTTCTTGGCTTTGAAGATGGAGGAAGCCATGAGCCAAGGAGTGCAGGCAGTTTCTAAAAGCTGAGAGTAGCCACCCCCCCCCACCGCCCCCCAGCCAACAGCCACCAAGTTGATAGGGACCCCAGTCCTATAGTCCTACAACTGCCAGGAACTGAACTCTGCCAATAACCTGCATGGATGTTAAGGTGAATTCTCCTCCAGAACCTCCGTAGAAGAGTCCGGTTTGGCCAACACTTTGATTTCAGCCTCGTGAGACTCAGCAGAGAGTATAGGAGAGACCCCCCCCCAGGCTTCTAACCTACAGAAGCTAGAGCTAATAAATGGACATTGAATTTGTTGGAATTTGTCACACGGCAATAGGAAACTAATAGAATTCAACTTTCTCTCTTGCTCACCATGTTTTACACACAGGCCACATTTTTCTTCAAATGTGCTAAGCTTCTTCCTGCTGTAGGATCTTTACATTTAGATTTCCCTGCTCCTGAAATACTCTAATCATGACATCTCCTTCTCGTACTTTGGGGTGACAACTTAATCGCCACAATTTCAGTGAGTCCTTCACTATCTTAAGCAGCACTTGGCCCATTTATTGTCCTATATCACTATTTTCTTCATAGTACTAGCTTAGTATGCACTTGCTATGGGGCATACACAGATCTAAGCACTTCACATGGATTCATTCATTTATTTAATTCATTTAATTCATTTAATCTCCCCAATGTAGAGGCCACATTTAGATAGACAGGCTTGAGCAATGGAAGGCAGAAAGGGCCCACGGTGACTACCTGGCTGAATACAGACAGGTCCATTAGGCAACCCACCTCAAAAGACCCATAGGCCCTAAGTGACCAATGGGCTACTTACAACCAGGCACAGTTACCAAAAAAAGGGAGAATTCCATATGCTATCATACTTCCTCATCTTCCCCCTTTACAAACAGCCCCCACTGGGGCGCCTGGGTGCCTCAGTTGGTTAAGCATCCAACTCTTGATTTCAGTTCAGGTCACCTACCCACCAAACCATGAGATCAGCCCCGAGTCATAGCCTGCTTGGGATTCTGTCTCTCCCCCTCCCCTGCTCGTGTGTGTGGTGTGTGTGTGTGTGTGTGTGTGTGCACACGTGTGCACACACTCTCTCTCTCTCAAAATAAGTAAATAAATTTAGAAATTTTTTAAATAAAAACAAAATAAGTAAAATTTAAAAAAATTTAAAAAACAGCCCCACCCACTGCCTCATTGCCGACAGCGAATCCCCTGCTGTCCTGTCCACCAATCGCTTGCAGTGTTTTCAATAAACTTCCATCTCTTGTTCTGCCTCCGGTGAGTTCTTTCACCTCCTGCACCACCAGTTCCCACCCCATCATTGCCCCACATTTGAGGGCCCCTCCAAATGATTGGTAGACATCCTATTTAGACAACACACCCAATAACCCCATTAGGTTATGAAGTAGATACTATTCCTATCCCCATTTACAAATGAAGAAATGGAAACACAGAGACTGAGTAATTTGCCAAGGTCACATAGGTCGTAAATAGCAGAGCCAATATTTCAACTCAGGCAAACTAATCCCAGAGTCCACACACTTAAAACTGTATTTCCTCTACAGTATTTATCACATTCTAAAATCATCTCATTTTGGGGGCGCCTGGGTAGCTCAGTCGGTTCAGTGTCCAACTCTTGATTTTGGGTCAGCTCATCTCATGGTTGTGAGATAGAGCCCCATGTTGGGCTCTGTGCTGGGCCTAGAACATGCTTGAGATTCTTTCTCTCCGTCTCTCCCTGTCTCTCTCCCGCTTACACTCACACTCTTTCTCTCCCTCTGAAAATAAATAAACATTAAAAAAAAGATAAAGTCATCTCATTTTTTGTTTACTTATTTATTGTTTCGCTTTCCTTCTACACTCCCCGCCTAGCATGTAAGCATCTTAAAAGTAGAGATCTTATTTGTCCTGTTCACATAGTACCTGCTGAAGAGTGGCAGAACATAGCACCCCAGAATAAGCCACTTATTTTGAACTGAAGGCAATTGACAGCAAGCAGATATAAGGAAAACTCTTCGGGGTGCCTGGGTAGCTCAATTGGTTAAGCATCTGACTCCATCTCAGCTCAGGTCTTGATCTCAGGGTCAAGAGTTCAAACCCCATGTTGGGCCCCTGAGCTAGCCTGCTAAAAAATACAAAACAAAAAACTCTTTGCCCTCCCCTTATTTGCATAAAAGTCAGACCTAAATTTGTAAAGGTATTTCCCCTCCTTTCTTTGCCTGGCAGGACAAAAGTTAATCATGGGAGAAAACTCTAGATCTGTATTAGCCCAGAGGAATCCATATAAAAAACTCTACTAAGTAGCCCTTACCTTCCATTAGTTCCCCCATATGTTTGCCTTTCCACAGTTTGCCACAAAATTGAAATTCAAAGCCTTTTTCCTTTGTCTTGTCACTTCTCTAAAATTTTATTTATCTTTTGTTAAGATGCTAGATAAGCCCAAGTTCTAAACATCAGTTTAAGTTGCTCATCTCTGAGTGTTCCCACATATGCACAATTCACGTGTTAATAAACTTCTGCTTGTTTTTCTCCTGTTAATCTGTCTTTTGGCATTCTAATTTATAGAGCCCCAGCCAATGAACCTAAGATAGATAGAGAGAAAAAGATTTTCCTTCCCGCTCACTGCTCACCAAATATTTTGAAAAATGAATGAGTCATTATTTCCATTTTTCAGATGAGAAAAGTGATACCAGAGAAGTTAAGTAACTAATGCAAAGAGACACAGTACATAATAGAGCCAAGATTTATACCCAGTTTTGACTAATTTCAATCCTGTGCCCTTAGCTCCTATTGCCTTCTTCATTAAAAATAATAACAATAGTGGGATGCCTGGGTGGCTCAGTTGGCTAAGCATCTGACTCTTGATTTCAGCTCAGGGCATGATCTCACAGTTTCGTGAGTTCGAGCCCAGTGTCTGGCTCTGGGTTGATGGAGTGGAGCCTGCTTGAGATTCTCCTTCTTTTTCTGCCCTTCCCCTGCTCGCACTCTCTGTTTCTCTCAAAATAAATAAATAAACTTAAAAAAAAAATAGTGATAATAATCAGTTCCCACTTTCTTAATAAATAATGTTGTCCCAGAGTATGTATACAGTTTTCTTCAACTAGCAAAATGATCCATCGTAAATGGTTTCCTGGAAAATATTTTGACATTGTGGAAGCTCATCCTTGCTGTCATCTCACTTTGTTTCGTGCTGTTTTCCCTCTGAGGAGCTTCTCTGGCACTTCTCTGTGAAGTATATTCTTGGTTGGAGAAGTCTCTCTAGTGCCGCCTCAACTGCCTCTGCCTCTGTCCTTGTGTCCCCCACACACCAATTTACTTTGCCTCTGAGGGGTTAATGTTCCCTGCCCACAAAATGTAATAACTATTTTCCTTTCCCTTTCTTCCCACGCTAGTTTCTCCCTGGTCTATAAAAGTGGCCCTTCCCACCTCTGAATACCTTAATTACAGTGTATTTTAGAGAAAACTCTCTGCCCCTTCTGAAGTCTTCCCTTCCTCCAGGCAGACCTCTGGTGGCTATATTCACATTTTACTATAGATAATTATCACTGTTTGAGGTCTCTCAGCTGACCCCATTGACTCAAAACAACACAGAAAGCCAAGATTCTGACCTGCAAAACATTTCCTCAATAGCTTGACATGAAACAAAGACAATCACACTGAGGCATTTGACCCAGGCTGCACGAGTCCATGGAAGTTAATTGTTTGGTGATTTCCTGTACTTGAGGCACAAATGCTTCCTTTTTCAACAATAGACTCACTAAAGCCTCAGTCAGTGCAATGAAATTAGAGACTAAAAGGGCAGCCTATATTCAGATAACACTCAGTGGTAATTTAGGCTATGAGGTTTGCAGGATTGAAAGGCATTCAGAAAGGAACTACAGGCCCTCCCAGTATAAGGATTCTTGATTATAGTTCTGAGTATTTCTGGAGGAGCTCTGGCCCTCCTACCAAGGACCTTCATTTTATTGCATCCCTTGGAGTTCAGAGCCTTTTTCTTGCAAAAGGAGAGAAAGGTAGATGTGGGTAGTATGCAAGTATAAGCTGTTGAGGAGACCAAACTCCTAAGCATAACATAGGAGACACTTCATGAACTGGATTTTGACTACCCAAACATCTCTTTCTTCTGCCTCTACCTGACAAAGATGCTCTCCTTGACCAACCTTTATTCAGATTCCTCTAAGCTCTCTTCTCAACTAGGCTTTGACCTTGGGCTTCAGCATCCACTTTTGTTGGGCTCACATGGCCCAGTTTTAGCAAGAATCCTGCTAAGTCAGTTTAGAGGGAATCCCCTACCCTAGATATCTGATCACTGTTGATATCTGGTCAAATTCGCCACCCACCACCACCTCCCAGGTGTTACCTGATCATTCTGGCCTACTTTTAGCAAGAACCCTATTAGGTCACTTTAGCAAGATTATTCTACCCTCTTAGTAATTTTCCATCTACTGACTGACATCCCCACCCCTCACCCCATCATTGTCTATAAATCCCCACTTTTATGTTCTACTTTTTTAACGTTTATTTATTTATTCTGAGACAGAGAGAGAGAGAGAGAGAGAGAGAGAGAATGCATGTAAACGAGCAGGATAAGGGCAGAGAGAGAGAGGGATACTGAGAATCCCAAGCAGGATCCGTTCTGTGAGTGCAGTGTCCGACCTAGGGCTTGACCTCAAGAACCAGGAGATCATGACCTGAGCCAAAATCAAGAAGAGTTGGACGCTTAACCAACTGAGCCACCCAGGTGCCCCTCTTTCTATTCTAACTTGAGCCCAATTCTATACTAAGGTCTCTTTTCTCCTATTGTAATAGTTCCTAAGTAAAATCTGTTTTTACCAGTTTAACTACTGTCCAGCTCTTGTTTTTGTTTGACACACTCTCATAGTGATACTGTGTTCCTGTCACACTGAATTATTTATTAATTACTTCTTAGAACATTTCTAGCTTTTCCACACCTCCCTGCCTCTCCACTTGCCTAGAAATGTCTTTTTTCACTTCTCTGCCAGGTCAACTCTAGTCATTCTTCAAGACCCAGTTTACATCATTAATTAGCCGGGTCTCCTCCTTCCCATTTCTAAAATCACTACTAGCACAGCTCAAGCCCTCAAAATTTCTTGCCTGGATGACTGCCAACAATCTATATTCTCCTGGTCTCCAGTATTGCACCCTTCAAATCTGTCTTTCATCTACCAGCCAGAGTTTATTTAAAATACTAATTTGATCAGCTTATCTTTTGCTTGAATTCTTTTTTTTAATTAAAAAAGTGATTCTTATTCTATCTTTAACAAGCGAGGTATGGGCTGAGAAGTACCAGTATCACGGTTGGTATAGAAAGCTGCAGACTTTCGATTTCTCCAATGTGCTCCATCCTCCCAGTCCAGAGTATCCCAGACTCCTCTAGTGCAGACCAGGCTCTCTAAATTGGTATACCTCTGTCCTGCATGCCACCTGCTCTTCTTTCCATGAGAAAGAAGAGGAAGAGAAGGATAGGAGGGCCTAAGAGAAGCTGCAGCAGAAGAGTACAAAGAAAGGAAAGAGGAGGAGGGGGAAAGTATGTTGAGAGGAGAAAATGTTGGAGAGAGAATATAGGCAAAAGCCCATTAGGAAAAGGAGCATCACACTTATTCTTTTAACTACCTCTTCTCTTCTTGACTTTCCTCTCCCTATAAAACATCCAACAGTACTGAGGATTTTCCCATTTGCAAAGTCTTCCAAAACATACTTCTTTGCAAATATGAAGGTTCTCCTATAAACACTAACTTAGACACGGACGATCCAAATAGAAGTGAGATTTGGGGAAGTATATTCAGTTATCTAATAAATATTTTTTGAGACCATTTATGTGCCAGGCACTAAGCTAGGAAGCAGTGCTGAATAAGACAGATAAAGGCCTTTGGGAGCTTTCATTAGCATTGAGCTCATTTATACCCTCATCTTTCATAATCGGTTAAAATAAATGTCCTCTCTTAAAATCATAGCAGTGATAAAATATGAGATTAAAGTATCTATCCCAAGGTTACATACAGGTAGGTGCTTAGTATAATTGCTTTGTAATGATAAAGTGATGATACTATTAAAACTCTAAGTAGAATCAGGGTAATGTCTTGAACTTCATAAGGCAAAGGAAAAAATAAATTTTTATCAAGAATACTAGAAAGAGCTGTAAATCAAACAATGGGGGCCTTCTAGGTAGACAAATAGATGTATTTAACCTGTGAGTATGCTATCAGTGTTGTTGAAGATACTTCTTTCCTTCTTCCGATGTGTCTTTCATTTGACAGGAACCCATTGGTGTATATATTAGTATAATGCTTCTGATTTTCTGCCAACTCTGCACTCATTCCACCTGGAGGGTGACGTTGGAAAAAAAGAAATTGGGCATGGACAGGTCAGCTTCTTCTTCTTGGAATATAGCTGAAAAGAGGAGCATGTATGATCTCTCTGCTCCTCCAGGGACAGGCCCTATCCATGCTGGGGGTAGAGGAGGCGTCTTGCCAGTTTCTACACTGCCTGCAACTGCAATTCTGGATTCTGTATTAGGAAGCCCACTTGCTCAGACATCAGCCCTTCCAACCTAACCTTGATCTGTAATAAAGGTGATTTTTCTCTGCAAACAGACTATTTATTTATTTTATTTATTTGCAAACAGACTTTTTAGTGCAAATCAGGTTAGACTCTTCCTTTTGTCTCTTAGTGCTTTCATGGTTTATACCATTCTTAAACAAAACCTACCCAACAGCAACAACACAAATAAAACTAGAATTAAAGAATGAAAACCAAAACAATTCTTTTGTGCTGATAAGTGGAAACAATGTGTTTTTGCAAAGCCCTAATGAGCAGTTTGTAGATTTTAAGAACTCCTTGCTTCAGCATTCTATTATGGAAAGTTCATACAAGGAGCCAGTCTGAGCAGAGATGGGAGTTCTTTTGGACTGGAGTGTTCACCCACAATGGAAGCCATGAGAACACATCAAGTGCATCATCTAAATGACTGAAAATATGGATCTGGTCAATCCAAACAATCAGGAATTCCTTAATTACTGCATAGTTTGAGTTTTGGCACTGACACAATAACATCAAGTGATTTGTTTTTCTACTCTTAAGCAGTATTGCCTAAATAAAATGCTCTCCTATTGGCTCTTAGGGAATTAAGTTTTCAGACTGCTCTGTCCCTTGCATTTGTGCAAAACTGATTTTTTTTTTTTAAGTGGGCTTTATGCCCAGCGTGGAGCCCAGTGCAGGGCTTCTACTAATGACCCTAGGATCAAGAAGTGCAGGGGTGCCTGGGTGGCTCAGTCGGTTAAGCGGCCGACTTCGGCTCAGGTCATGATCTTGCGGTCCGTGAGTTCGAGCCCCGCGTCGGGCTCTGTGGTGACAGCTCAGAGCCTGGAGCCTGTTTCAGATTCTGTGTCTCCCTCTCTCTGACCCTCCCCTGTTCATGCTCTGTCTCTCCCTGTCTCAAAAATAAATTAAAAAACGTTTAAAAAAAAAAAGTGCATAGGGATCAAGAGTCAGACACTAACCAACTGAACTACCTAGGTGCCACTGAATTCTTTATTTCGCCACTAACTCTCTTCTTTTGTGCTCTTACTCAGTAAAGGTTACTCACCATCATCCACCCAGGTACCCAAGTCAGAAACCTGGGTATCATTTCTGGCATCATCCTGTCTCTTGCCTTCCACAGCCAATCTGAGTCAACTCTACCTCCTAATTACCTCTCAGACTGGTCCACTTCTTCTCGTTTTCACTGCCACTACCTTAGTTCAGGTCCTTTTCTTTTTTATTGGAATATATTTGACACATAATATTATATAAATGTAAGGTGTACAACATGTTTTTAATACATTTATATATTGTAATATGATTGCCGTTGTAGCAATAATTAACACCTCTATCCTACTACATGATTTTCTTTTTAGTAGCTAGAATAATGAAGTTCTAGTCTTTTGGCAAGTTTGATGATTATAAAACAATACTATTGTTTACATTCATTGCACTGTGCATTAATTATATCCCTGGGGCTTATTTACTACTTATTGTACTATTACATGATAAATAACTATGTACCCTTGAACAACGTCTGTCCTGTCCCCTCACCCCCCATCCTCTGTTAATCATTTTACTCTCTGTTTTTACATATTTGGCTTTCTAAAATTCCACATATAAGGGATATCATAGAGTACTTGTCTTTCTCTGACTTATTTCACTTAGCATAATGTGCTCAAATTCCATCAATGTTGTTGCAAATGACAAAATGTCCATATTTCGCGTGGTTGAATAATATTCCATTGTAAATGTTTATTGCATTTTCTTCATCTATACATCTATCAGTGGACATTTAAGTTGTTTCCATATCTTGGCTATTGTAAATAATGCTACAATGAACACGGTGGTTCAGACATCTCTTCGAGTTAGTGTTTTCATTTTCTTTGGATAAATACCCAGAAGTGAAATGGTAGTTCTATTTTTAATTTTTTGAGGAACCCCATACTGTTTTTCATAGTGGCTGCAGCACTTTACATTCCCACCAACAGTGCACAAGGGTTCCCCTTTCTCCACATTGTCACCAACACTTGTTATCGCTTGTCTTCTTGATTATAGCCATTCTAACAGTTGTGAGATAATATCCCAGTGTGGTTTCAAACTGTGCTTCCCTGATTATTAGTGATGCTGAGTGTCTTTTCCTGTACCTGTTGGACATTTGGATGACTTATTTGGAAAAATGTCCATTTAGTTCTTCTACCCATTAAAAAAATATTTTTTAATGTTTATTTATCTTTGAGAGAGAGAGAGAGAGAGAGAGAGCACAAAACAGAGTGTGAGTGGGGGAGGGGCAGAGAGACAGGGAGACAGAATCTAAAGCAGGCTCTAGGCTCCAAGCTGCCAGCACAGAGCCTGACGCAGAGCTTGAACCCACAAACTACAGGATCATGACCCGAGCGAAGTCAGATGCTTAACCGACAGAGCCACCCAGGCACCCCTCTTCTACCCATTTTTTAATTGGGTTGTCTTTTTGTTACTAGGTTGTCTGAGTTCTTTATGTATTTTGGACATTAACTGCTTATCCATTATACGGCTTACAAAAATTTTCTCACATTCTTTAGGTTGCCTTTTCATTTTGTTAATTGTTTCTTTTGCTATACAAAAGAAGCTAGCCCCATTTGTTGACTGTTGCTTTTTGCTTTTTGTGCTTTTGGTGTCATATCCAAAAAATAATTGCCAAAAGCAATGTCAAGGAGGTTCTTCCCTACATTTTCTGCTAGGAGTTTTATAGTATCTGGTCTTATGTTTCAGTCCTTGATTCATTTTGAGTTAATTTTGTGAGTGCTGTGAACTACGGTTCCAATTTCATTGCTGTGTATATGCTTATCTAGTTTTCCCTACACCATTTGTTGAAGGAACTATCTTTTCCTCATTGGCTACCTTGTTAAATATTAGTTGACCCGATAAGCAAGGGTTTAATTCTGGGCTCTCTATTCTGTTCCATTGGGCTATGTGTCCATTTTTGTGCCAGGACCATACTGTTTTTATTACTGTACCTTCATCGTAGAGTTTAAAACCAAGAAGTGTGATACGTCCAGCTTTGTTCTTTTTCCTCAGGATTGCTTTGGCTATTCTGGGTCTTTTGTGGTTTCATACACATTTTAGGATTTTTTTTTCTTCATTTCTATGAAGAATGCCATTGGTATTTTGATGGCGATTGTGTTGAATCTACAGATTGTTTGGAGTCCTTTATATTTCTTACTTAGCATGATAGAAACTGCATGTTGTTTCCTGGAAAATTTATTCTCCCCTTTATTTATGGTAAGGTAGTAAGCCCCTGTGTTTCAACTGGGCACATGGCCTCACAGAATAAGAACTGCATTTCTTAGTTATCCTTGCATTAGGCAATGGTCAAGTGTCTACATTCTGCCTAATGGGATATGCGCTGATATGATGTGGAAATTCCAGGTCATACACTTAATTTTTCTGTATCTCAGGTTGTAATGCATATGTGGTAAAGGTGAACCATATCTAACTTGTAGAGATGAGGGCAACAACTGAGAATGCATGGCGTGGAACTGCTGCTCAACCAGCTCTGGATTGCTTATGCCCAGACTAAGTGAGTAAAAAACTTTAATATCATGCACACTGCTTTTGGGGCACCTGGGTAGCATCTGACTCTTGATTTTTGGCTCAGGTCATGATTCCAGAGTCGTGAGATTGAGCCCTGCATGGGGCTCTAAGCATGGACCCTGCTTAAGATTCTCTCTCTCAAAAAGAAAGGAAAAAAAAAAAAAAAAGATTCTCCCTGTCCCTCTGCCCTTCCCCCACTGGCACTCACTCATGTGCACACGTGCTCTCTCTCTCTCCCAAAATAAATAAATAAACAAATAAATAAATAAGCAAATAAGTAAATAGAATCATGCATACTGCTTTTATTTGGGTTTCTATTACAGTAACCATATCTATAGAGTAATACCTTAGATTAACACAACCTTTTGATTAGTCTTTCTGTCCCCACTTTTAACTTCTCTTCAATCTGTTTTCTTCATTAAAGTTGGAGTAATCATTGTAGAATTCACATTTGATCAGATTATTCCCTTTCCTCCACTTTCCATGCCATTCTTTCAGTGTGTACTTTATAGTCCTCAGCCTAGCATACCAAACCCTTCATGAACCAGCCTCTGCTTTATCTCTCCAGCCTCACTTCTTATCATTCCCTACCTTGTATGCCAAGCTCAAATCACATAGAAACATTTGCAGTTTCATAGAATAAGCGAAGCTTTCATGCCTCAGTGCATAAACATACTGTTTATTCTCCCTGGAACACTTATTCCACATACTCACTAGTTTCTCTGTCTGGCTAGTTTCTCCTTGCCCTTTAGGATCAGGTCACCTCTTCCTGGAAGCCTTTCTTGCCCACCCAAGAATTGGGTATGGTCCTCTCTTATGTATTCCTAAAGTATTCTGTGCATACTTTTGTCAAAGAATTTCCTGTTTACTTGTCTGCTTCCCTCCCCACCACTCCCCTATCAACTTCCTGGAGAGCAAGGGTTATTTTCTCATTAACAGTGTATCACTATGCCCAGGCACAAACCTTGGCACAGAGCAGCACTCAAAAGATACTTATTCAGTGAGCGAATAGGTCAATGAATGAATGGAACCATGGAGTCATGAAAATAATATTTGAATGGAATATAGAAACCTGAGTTTTGTACCTCGTTATGACACTTCTTGGATGGTTTTAGTTGAAATCATTTCATTCCACTTCAGCTGAGCCAGATAAATTCTCAGGTTCCTTCCAGGTCTATGATTTACAAACACATTATATAGGGAAAAGTAACAGTATGCAAATGTATAGAGCTGACAACCATAACCAGCTGCCTAAATTATTCATGTAATAAAAAATGTACTTTGAAGAAACATGCCAAATAAAAGCCAACTTTTATAGCCATATTTAAGTGCTTTCTACTTATAGATTTTAAGCTATTTTTGTAGAATCAATTATTTTCATGAAATCTTTTTAAAAAGTTTTTTTTTAACGTTTATTTATTTTTGAGACAGAGAGAGACAGAGCATGAACGGGGGAGGGGCAGAGAGAGAGGGAGACACAGAATCGGAAGCAGGCTCCAGGATCTGAGCCATCAGCCCAGAGCCCGACGTGGGGCTCGAACTCACAGACTGTGAGATCGTGACCTGAGCTGAAGTTGGATGCTTAACCAACTGAGCCACCCAGGTGCCCCTCATGGAATCTTTCAAAAATATCTGTCATAATCTCTGTTTGAGAAGTAGAGAATATTACATTTACTGATACTAGGGGGTGGCTGTCTAGCTCAATTGGAAGAGCATGTGACCCGTGATCTCGGGATCATGAGTTGGAACCCATTGTTGGATGTAGAGATTACTTAAACAAGTAAATCTTAAAAAAAATAAATCCAGTGATATTAGGTAATTTATTAAAAAGCCCGCAGCAGAAACAGAAGCAAAGTCAGAATCTGATTCAGAATTGTCTTGATAGGATACCCACCTATTGTAAAACAAACTAGTATTATTCTGAAGCTAAACCAGTAAAGAAAGCAATGAACTTTAAAACAAATTGCAGGTAGGTGAAAATAGCAAATACCAGAACTAAGGTTTGAGATAACATTCTATTTTTTGAATCATATAATTATGGGGTTTGGCAGCATTTTTAAGAGGGGGTTATCATTTACTTTTCCCCTACCATTAAGCAAAGCTACTCCTAGTAGTGCCCAAACAGAGCAAGTTATGCAATTCTTTAAAATGTTTTGAAAAAGACTATTCTACAACTCTTTTTCATACTTGTCCCAGCGTCACATGATGCTGATAACAAAGAATTTTTATTTGCCTTAACACTCATCTAGTTTCATCACTTGTGTTCTATAGCTGAAGAAAATGAGGCCCCAAATGGCTATAATGTGGTCAAAGTCACATAGTAAGATTATGGCAGAACAGGAACTAATCTCCAGTCTTTCTGATTTCCAGCCCCCTGCTCCAACTGTATCAAGTGTGGCTGTGACTTTCAGCACCTTCCCCATTTCACTCTCTGTGTCTCTTGGTAAAATTTTAATATACTCCCTGGCTCCCCAGCTAAGGCCTATCTCTTAGTTTCCTAGTTGTGGTAGGCAGGATTCTAAGATGGCCTCCCAACTCCCTGCCTCTGGTGTACATGTTCTGTATAAGCCCACCACCCCGAAATGTGTGGGCAGGACCTATGGATACAATGAGGTAGTTGCCCCTTTGACAGGTTACATAATATGACAAATGTATGATGATGGTCACCTTTGATTATGTAATGATAGGAAACAAACATACCAGCATCACAGGGTTATATTTAGTAAGAAAATGGAATGCTATTGGAATGTAGCTCCCTCAGTTTCTCTTATTTCTACCTCTCTGCTACATGGTTTTCTATCCGTTTCTTTCCTCCTGAGGGAGATGAAAGATACCTCTCTCTCTCAATGTTATTAAAAGTGTCTCTAAGGGGTGGCTTGGTGGCTCAGTTGGTTAAGCATCTAACTCTTGATCTCAGTTCAGGTCTTGATCTCAGTGTTGTGAGTTCAAGCCCTGCATTGAGCTCCACGCTGGGTGTGCAGCCTACTTAAAAAACAATGGTGTCTCTCATATTGCCGATTTTTCTCTCTCCTTGTAGTCATTCCCCACAACCAGCAAACCTGTAGGGTTTCCTATTCAGCATAACCTTTCTTTTTTTTTTTTTTTAATATTTTATTTTTAAGTAATCTCTACATCCAACATGGGGTTTGAACTTACAACCTTGAGATCAAGAGTCATATGTTCCGCCCACTGAGCCAGCCAGGTGCCCCACCCCCCAACATAACCTTTCCATGACTGCAACCCTTTTTAACTTTGGTGTTTCTTCTTCCTTTCTGTGTGTCACGTGTCAGACCTGCTTGTTCCAGATCTACCCTACTGTTCCTAAAGAACACTGGGCTGGGCTGGGCCCCGATCCAGAACAAATAACCAGCAGGTTTCAGATCCTAGCTCACTGAAGTGAAATTAGAATGACACAGTAGGGCACCACAGACATTGGTTCTGACCTGGCCCTTGATCCAACATTTCCTCTGTTTGGTTTCTTTTCTTAACCTGGCTGCTTAAACCTTCCAGTCTAGCTACAGGATAGACTCATTCTCTGAGCTTTCAACTCTTTCCTTTTTCTCTAATCAGCAGGCTGTCTTCTCCCCTCTGACATCATGCTAATTTGAGACTTTTTTTCTTTTCTTTTTTTCCAATTTAAGAAGAATGATGCAACGAACCCCCATGTCCCTATCACCCAGCTTCAAAAATTACCAACATAAGCCCATGTTGTATTATGATTTTGTGTGTATGTGTTTTGTTTATAACATTAAATCTACTACCTTAACCATTATTAAAAAATTTTTTTTTACCATCTTAACCATTTTTAAGTGTAAAGTTTGTCGGTGTTAAATATATTCACATCGTTGTGCAACAGACCCTTGGAACTTTCTCATCTTTTATTTTTTTTAAGTTCATTTATTTATTTTGAAAGAGAGAGAGAGAGCGAGAGCGAGAGCGAGCGAGCAGGAGCAGGGACGGGCAGAGACAGAATCCTAAGCAGGCTTCACAGTGACAGCTCAGATGTGGGGTTTGAATCCACAAACCATGAGATCATTACCTGAGCCGAAACGAAGAGTCAGACGTTCAATCGATTGAACCACCCAGGCGCCCCTGGAACTTTTTCATCTTTTAATATTGACACTCTGTATTCACTGAACATTAATCATATTGAATTATTTTTAAAGCAAATCCCAGACCTTATATCATTTCATTCATAAACACTCCAGTATGTATTTTCAAGGAATAAAGGACTCTCTTTCTCTCTTTTTTGTACGACCACAAAACCTTTATCACACTTTTTTTTAATTAAAAAATTTTTTTTAATGTTTATTTTTTAGAGAGAGAGAAAGAGACAGAGTGCTAGCAGAGAAGGGGCAGAGAGAGAGAGAGAGAAAAGGAACCACAGAATTGGAGGCAGGCTCCAGGCTCTGAGCTGTCAGCACAGAGCCCAACACAGAGTTTGAACTTGTGAACCACAAGATCATGATCTGAGCCGAAGTCGGAAGCTTAACCAACTGAGCCACCCAGGTGCCCCAAAACCTTTATCACACTTAAATCAAGGTTTCAACAGGAAACAATTGACACATTCAAAATAAGATAAAGTTAGGAGGGTTTATTTAAAGGTTGTTTGTATAGGGGAACCACAAGTATGGTGCAGTAACCTAGAATAAGTGGCTAAATTGGTACTACCTACAGGGCCATAGGGATAAGGGCAGGGAGTGGTTACCAGAATCTAAGAGTCTATAGAGTTGGGCTGCTCTGGGAGAAACAAATAATTGTCCAAGAGACACAGTAAGAGGTGATCTTGTAAGGAGGGATGCAGGGGAATAATACCCTGATATGACTCTCCTCCCTCCGTTTGTCTTATCATCATTTCTCATTGGTCAAGTACATCTAATAGTTAAAGGCATGAGTGCTCTGCCAATATAGTCCATACAGGATCACCCTTCTGGAGCAGAGAGCAGGGTAGGGAGTGGATCTGGAGGAACAAATGGGAGCTATCCAGAAAATAATAATTCTTGGTGTGCCTGGATGGCTTAGTCGATTGAGCGACCGACTGTTGGTTTCAGCTCTGGTCATAATCTCATGGTTAGTGGGTTTGAGCCCCAAGTCTGCTTGGGATTCTCTCTCTCTCTCTCTCTCTCTGCCCCTCCCCTGCTTGGGCTGTCTCTGTCTCTCTCAAAATAAATAAATAAAACTTAAAAAAAAGAAAGAAAATAATAATTCTTAATGTCATTTAATTCCCAGCCAGTGATTGGAATTTGTTGTCTTCTCATGTCTTTTATTTTACTGTTAGTTTATTTTCTTTAACTCCCCAAATGTTCCTCCGCACATTGTATTTGGGTTGGAACGTGTGACAGTTAATTTTATGTGTCAATTTCCCTGGGCCAGATGGTGCCCAGATATTTGATCAAACAGTCTTCTGGATGTTTCTGGATGGGTTTAATGTTTAAATCAATAGACTGAGTAAAACAGATTTCCCTTCCTAACATGGGTGGGCCTCATCCTATCAGTTTAAGGCCTGAATAGAACAAAAGGCTGACTTACCCTCTGAATAAGAGAGAATTCCTTCTGTTGAATGGTCTTTGACTTGGAATAGAAGTAGTTTCCTACTTTCAGACAACTCAAAATGAAATATTGGCTCTTTTGTATCTTGAATTTGCAGCCCTTCAGAATGGAACTATACTATCAGCTTTCTTGGTTCTGAGGCCTTTCGACTTAGACTGGAACTACATCACTGGCTCTCCTGGGTCTGCAGTTTGCCAATTGTGCATCTTGGGATGTGTCAGTCTCTATAACATATGAACCAATTCTTTATAATAAATCTCTCTCCCTCTCCCTCTCCTATTCTGTTTTTGTGGAGAATTGTGACCAATATAGTATGCTTCTTAATCCTATTTTAGTCCATTTTTTAAAAAGTTTATTTATTTATTTAAGAAATCTCTACACCCAGCATGGGGCTCAAACCCATGACCTCAAGATGAAGAGTCACATGCCCTTCAGAGAGAGCCAGGTTGGTGTCCCTTATTCCATTTTTTAAAGACAGCTCTATTGAGATATGTGATATAATAAGAAATATATATTTGGGCTTTGTCCCTGGTTCCTAACACAGTGTTTCTAAAATCCTTGGAATTTTCTTTTTTTTTTTTTTTTTCTTTTTAAGTAGCCTTCATGCCCAGCCCAGAGTCCAATGCAGGGCTTGGACTCACAACCCTGAGATCAAGACCTGAGTCGATGTTTCGGATGCCTCGGGTGGCTCAATCGGTTAAACGTCTGACTTCAGCTCAGGTCATGAACCTCCTGAGTTTGAGCCCTGAGACAGGCTGTGTGCTGACAGCTCAGAGCCTGGAGCCTGTTTTGGATTCTGTCTGCCTCTCTCTCTGCCCCTCCCCCGCTCACTCTTTGTCTCTCTATCTCAAAAATAAATAAACATTAAAAAAAAAATAGTTGGGGCGCCTGGGTGGTTCAGTCAGTTAAGCATCTGACTTCTGCTCAGGTCATGATCTCAAGTGGTTTGTGGATTTGAGCCCTGCGTCAGGCTCTGTGCTGAGACAGCTCAGAGCCTGGAGCCTACTTCAGATTTTGTGTCTCCCTCTCTCTCTGTCTTTTCTCCACTCGTGCTCTGTCTCTGTCTCTCAAAAATAAATAAACGTTAAAAATTAAAAAAAAAAAAAAAGTCATATACTTAACTGACTGAGCCACCCGGTAGCCCTAAAATCTTCAGAATTTTCTGATAGAGGTAATAGGAGAATCTTTTGTTATTCATAAAAAGCTGCTTTCAATCAGGTCTGAGTTTATGCTAATGAGGTGACTCTGTGGGCCCCTAGATGAGTACTGCTTGGGACTTGTTTCTAGAGGAACCAACCAGGTGTGTAGAGGGTTGGAACTTTTAGGCCCACCCATAGACCTCTGGGAAGGGGAGGGGCTGGATATTGAATTTAGTTAACAACAGCCAACGATTTAATCAACCATGCCTACGTAATGGGACATCCATAAAAAGCCCCACATGATGGGATTTGGAGAGCTTTTGAGTTGACAGAAACATTCATGTATTAGGAGACTAGTGCACCCCAACTCCACAAAAAAACTCCTGTGACGAGACTCTTCTGGACCTTGTCCTTAGTACCTCTTCATTTAGCTGTTTATTTGTATCCTTTATAATAACTAATGATAGTAAGTAAAGTGTCTTCTTGAACTTTGTGAGCAATTCTAGCAAATTACTGAATTTGGGGAGGATGTTGTACGAACACTAAATTTATAGCTGGTTGGTTAGAAGTGCAGGTGGCAGTCTGTGATTTGCAACTGGCATCTGAGGTGGGGACTGTCTTGTGGGATTGCGCCCATAACCTGTGGGGTCTCTGCAAACTCTGGGTAGTGTCAGAATTTAAATGAACTGTAAGACACGCAGCTGGTATCTGGAGAGTTGGAGAATTGGTTGGTGTGGGGGAAAAACACCATACATTTGGTGTCAGAGCATTGTGAGTAAAAACAGTTCAAGATATAGTTCACATTTCATACAACTCACGCATTTAAAGTGTATAATTTATAACTTTTAGGATACTCACAGGTTGTACAACCATGACAATTAATATTAGAACATTTTCATCATCTCCCAAAGAAGCCTTATACTCATTAGCATACTCATTATGCTTATACTCATTTCCCATTCTCCTTTTCTCTCTGCCCCTGAAAACTACTAATCTACTTTCTGTCTCCATGGATTTGGACATTTATTGACATTCATATAAATGGAATCATACAACTTGTGGCCTTTGTGTCTGGCTCCTTTCACTTAGCATAATGTTTTCAAGGCCCATCCATGTTGTAGCCTGTATCAGTACTTTATTTCTTCTTATTGCCAAATAATATTCCATTAAATGGATGCATGACATTTTATCCATTCATTGGTTGATAGGCATTTGGGTTGTTTCCATTTTTTGACTATTATGAATAATGCTGCTATAATATTCATGTGCAAGTTTTGCATAGACATAGTCTTCATTTCTCTTGGGTATATACCCAGGAATTGAATTGTTGGGGTTTCCTGGGTATCTCAGACGGTTAAGCATCTGACTCTTAATTTCAGCTCAGGTCATGATCTCATGGTTTATGAGATTGAGCTGTGTCTGGCTCTGTGCTGACAGTGCAGAGCCTTTCTGGAATTCTGTCTCCATCCCTCTATGCCCCTCCGCAGCTTGTGCTCTCTCTCTCTCTCAAAATAAATAAATAAACGGGGTCACATGGTAACTCTACGTTTAACATTTTGAGGACCTGCTGGACTGTTTTCTAAAATGGCTGAACCATTTTATATTCCCACCAGCAGTATATGAAGGTGCCAATTTCTCCATATCCTCATCAACACTTTAATATCTGCCCCCTTTTGATTCTAATCATCTTAGAGGATTGAAGTGGTATTTCACTGTGGTTTTTTTTTTTTTAATATGAAATTTATTGTCAAATTGGTTTCCATACAACACCCAGTGCTCATCCCAACAGGTGCCCTCCTCAATGCCCATCTCCCACTTTCCCCTCCCTCCCACCCCCATTAACCCTTTATTCTCAGTTTTTAAGAGTCTCTTATGGTTTGCCTCCCTCCCTCTCTTTTTTTTTCTCCTTCCCCTCCCCCATGGTCTTCTGTTAAGTTTCTCAGGATCCACATATGAGTGAAAACATATGGTATCTGTCTTTCTCTGTATGACTTATTTCACTTAGCATAACACTCTCCAGTTCCATCCACGTTGCTACAAAAGGCCATATTTCTTTCTTTCTCATTGCCAAGTAGTATTCCATTGTGTATATAAACCACAATTTTTTTTTTTTTAACGTTTATTTACTTTTGAGACAGAGAGAGACAGAGCATGAACGGGGGAGGGTCAGAGAGAGGGAGACACAGAATCCGAAACAGGCTCCAGGTTCTGAGCTGTCAGCACAGAGCCTGACGCGGGGCTCGAACCCACGGACCGTAAGATCATGACCTGAGCCGAAGTCGGCCGCTTAACCGACTGAGCCACCCAGGCGCCCCAAAACCACAATTTCTTTATCCATTCATCAGTTGATGGACATTTAGGCTCTTTCCATAATTTGGCTATTGTTGAGAGTGCTGCTATAAACATTGGGGTACAAGTACCCCTATGCCTCAGCACTCCTGTATCCCTTGGGTAAATTCCTAGCAGTGCTATTTCTGGGTCATAGGGTAGATCTATTTTTAATTTTTTCAGGAACCTCCACACTGTTTTCCAGAGCGGCTGCACCAGTTTGCATTCTGCAGTTTTGATTTGCATTTCCCTGATGTCCAATGATGTTGAACATCTTTTTATATGTGTACTGGCCATTTGCATGTTTTTTTTGGAGAAATGTCTATTGAAACTGTCCATTTTAAAACCGAATTCTCATTTTATTATTGACTTATAAGTTATTGATATTTTCTAAATATAAATTTCTTTAATTTTTTTTAATGTTTATATTTGAGAGAGAGAAAGAGACAGAACGTGAGCAGGGAAGGGGCAGAAAGAGAGGGAGACACAGAATCTGAAGTAGGCTCCAGGCTCTGAGCCGTCAGTACAGAGCCCGAAGCAGGGCTCTAACTCACGAACTGTGAGATCATGACTTGAACTGTGATATCATGACCTGAGCTAAAGTCGACGCTTAACCGACTGAGCCACTCAGGTGCCCCTAGATATAAATTTCTTATTAGATAAATGATTTGCAAAAGTTTTCTCCCATTCTTTGGCTTGCTTTTTCACTTTCTTGGTTGTGTCTTTTGATGTATACAAGTTTTTAATTTTGGTGATGTCGAAGTTACCTTTCGTTGCTTGTATTTTTATTATATTTTTAATCTTTTTTTTTAAGTCCTTGTCATTTATTTGTTGAAGGAACTAGGTCATTATAACCTATATAATTTACCATATTCTTAGTTTTGCTAAGTGTAACCCTTGCGTGTTGCTGAACATGTTCCTCCATCCCCAACATTTTCTGTAAACTGATAATTAGATCTAGAGGTTTGATCAGATTTGAATTAAAATTTCCAGAAGGAATATTTCATAGGAGGTACAGTATCTATCCTAAATATCTTCTCTTTACATCATATGAGGAGGAATAAAATGGCTGGTTGACTGTGTGTGTGTGTGTGTGTGTGTGTGTGTTAAGATTGATCAGTAAGTTGTGTTCTTATCAACCTGACCCAGCCATTTAAAATTCCCCAACAGGTTCTTTTTAAAAAAATTTTTTTTTTCCCAACGTTTTTTATTTTATTTTTGGGACAGAGAGAGACAGAGCATGAACGGGGGAGGGGCAGAGAGAGAGGGAGACACAGAATCGGAAATAGGCTCCAGGCTCCGAGCCATCAGCCCAGAGCCTGACGCGGGGCTCGAACTCACGGACCGCGAGATCGTGACCTGGCTGAAGTCGGACGCTTAACCGACTGTGCCACCCAGGCGCCCCCCCAACAGGTTCTTTTTAAATGACTTATCACCTATAATCTTTGGGTCAGTCCTGTCCAATAGAACTTTCTATACTGATGGAAATGTTCTATCTGCACATTGGCCAGTATGGTAGCCTCTAACCACATGTGGCTATTGAATACTTGAAATATGTCTAATACAAGTGAAAAATGAAATTTAAAATTTAGTTAATTTAAATTTAAATGGTCATATGTGGCAAGTGGTTACTGTAATAAACAGTACAAGTGTAGATTTGTCATTTCACCAGAGTCTGCATTACTTCTGCATATTAGCTCACATCTTTCTAAGAGAAGAACTTTCTTATATCAAATATGATTACCTTGAAATACAGGATTAATTGTCCCTTTTGCTAGGTATTAAGAGAGAGTGAGTAACATTAGACAAAGCAGACAGAAGTATCCATAGCCTGGACTTTGTACCCAACTCCTAGGCTTCAGTTTGGGGCTGAGGTAAATCCAAGTGGCATGCCTCAGTTCTCCTTTCCTCTAGGGCACACTCATTTGGCCTTCCTAGAACCTTCTAAGAGGGAGTCCCATTTAAATCTCACTGCATGAATCCAGTGCTGCTTCAAAAAAGTCCAAATCTTAGAAAGGGAACCACTCCCTATACCCCTCAAAATCCCCACAGAGAACACATTCTGTCTGCAGAGCCAGAACTTTATCCCTCCTGACAAAAACAAAAACAACAAAAACAAAAAACACCAAACCAAAACCTAAAAAACTTTGCCTCTCTGTACTGTGGCCTTAGAATCTTGACCTTGCTACAACCATAAGCCTTTTTAGTGCTTTATTAAAGGGGGAAAGTTAAGCTCAGTATCAGTTGGAAGGTGAAGGTAATATAATTACACAACCCCCCCCCCCTTTTTTTCCTGCCATCTTCCTAAGTCTTCTGTTTGAAGGACTTTAGAACAGTATGTATATTTCATGAGAAAACTGCCCTGAGGCATTCTTACCTAAAAGTCACTATTTTTAGGCTACTCTGCTAAATTAGTCCTAGCCCTTGATCTGTAGTTTATTTGTAAGTACCTTCCCATTAGTGGGGAATTGGGGTTCTGAATTCCAGTAAATGGCAGGGCCACTGATACTTCCAGGGTTCACTCAGGCTTTCCAGTTCTAATAGGGTTAAACTCCATCCAGTTTTTACCACCTCATGTTAAATGAACATCTTGGTGATAATCTAGGTTTCACTTGATGCTGAAAACTGATGCTATCCAGAATTTATATGAAACTTCCTGAAATTTTCATCTAGCACTTAAACGTACTGTTTACTCCCTTATCTTTTCAGCCAGACTCTAAATTCTTTGAGGACACAGTGTCTTATTTACCATTGTCTCTCCAGGGCCTAGTGGTATTAGCTGACTAAATGAAAGCTTGTATTAGGTAAAGACTCTTCAGTTGCTAATGACAGAACACCCAACTCAAATTAGCTTATGCAAAAACCAAACCAAAACAAACCCCAGCACATTATTAGTTCACGTAACTGCAAAGTTCAAGCTTCAAGTAATGTTGTAAGGAGCTCATCTTTTTTCCATTTTTACTCTCTTCTCTGCTGTTTGGCTTCACTCTCAGGCAGTTCTTCTGTAGATGGGAGGCACCTGGTACAGCAAATGCAATTTTTTGTTCTGATTGGGCCCCAATGTCTTGGTTTGATTCATGTGCCTATTCCTAAACCAGTCCCAGAAGCCAGGGGAGTGCACTGCTCTGCTTGGTCAGACTTAGGCCACATGTTCATCCTTGAAACTGGTGGTGAGGGAATCAGCTCCACCTAAGTATGATGGATTGAAACTGGTGTGTGTGTGTGTGTGCAGGGATAATATGGGGAGTATGGATGCTGATAAGCTAAAGCGATTCCATTCTCACTCCCTTTGTTAGGCTCCACGCACTACCCTGGATTTGGACCCTTGTGGCACATGGATATCTGCCCACACTGGACTTGCCTGTGACTGCCAGCTCTTCCCCAGAGGTGGGGGCCACCACTCTAGCTTGGAGTATTTCCCAGACTTTGTCTACCCAGCTTACAGCTTGGTCCTGTTTGTCCTCTTCTTGCTCTAAATGTTCCCAGCAAACTGCACAGTGCATGCAATGTCCTTTCAGACACTTTGGCAACTAGTGAGTCATATATACAAAGAACCATTCAAATGCAGAATGTGGTCAGTTCTCTAAGAGAGTAGTGAAAAGATGTTTGGAGAGCAGAGATAAAGGCATACAACATCTGGCTGGGAGCATGAGAGCAGACAAACGCTTCAGGGACTATCAAGCACCCGACAAGTTTAAGTGTAAGTTGAATGATGATAATAACAGTGATAATAAAACAGCAGCGCGTACATATAGTACTTACTATATGCCAGGCCCTCCTCTAAGAATTTTATATGACTTAACTCAAGGAATCTGCACAATACTCTTTCAAATAGGTACAATTATTCCCCCCATTTGAGAGTCAAGTTTAAGGAACTTGCCCAAGGTCACATAGTAAGAAAGTGACAGAATATAACTGGGTCCCTATCATGCAGTGTCTTAAAGGCCAGGATACAGTGTTAGACTTGACTTATAGTTCTTTGAGTAGGTGTTTCATCCTTCCCCATGGAACCAAACTTCCTGAGAACAGGACTGAGTCTAGTTCAGCTCTGTCTTCTCTAGAATGTCTAGGTAGGCTATACATTTAAATAGAAGCTACACAAAAATCCTCTTTGAACAGACTATTTTTACTGGAACGTGCATTGTTATACAAAAATGAAGTCTTCCACAGTGGTTAGAGCACTGAACAGGAAGTTATGGATCTGACTAACTGAGGCTCTCACCCCCTGACTCGTGTGTGACTGGGCAAATGGCTCTATGCTACAGATTTTCCAAAGGTAAAAGAGAGGAAAACAAGTATCCAACATACCTCAGAGGGACACAGACAGAATAGAATAAAAAAATACACATAAATCCTTGCAATACTTAAGAGTAAAGGTACCACAAGAAACCAAGATATTTTTCTTAGTTTCACGATAACATCAGTAATCAGCAAATATGCATTAGGAGCCAAACATTCTAGACACTATGGGATCACAACAGAGTAAGACATGATTTCTGCTAGTCCTTGTTTTATAGGATTTAACAGGCAAGATCATTTTGAGTGGTAAACAGAGATTATTTAATAGAACGTCAAAATGGTAAAGTACATTAGAGTTCATATGGTCCAACATTTGTAAATAGAAAAAGAGATCCAAAAGGGGAAGTAAGTCTCAGGAAGAGTATTGTTAACAGAGAAACACTTATCTTCAAAGAAAAGGCCTGGAGTCTGGGTTTGAACATCTTAGTTGAAGAGGTTCCCATCTGTGTGACCTGGGACTAGACTCTTAGCTTCTCTGGGATAATTTCCTTCTGTCTAAAATGTTGATAAAACTTACTTTAAGGGGCTCTTGTGACGATTAAGTTAAGATCATGCATGTAAAACTTGAACCTGTGCCTTGCTAAGCATCACAAGTCAACTATTATTATTGTTACCTCTGTAGGAGAAAGATCTTTTTTGGCTCTTTTTCTACAAGAAAAAACTGTTCTTTCTCTGGTGAGACCCCATTCACAAGGTCGAAGTAGGACAGAAAGTGCTTTCAACTGCTCGGAGATGGGCGCTGCAGGAGCAAGAACCCAGCCATCCAGGGCGGCAGAGCACAGCCCCCCTCGGCAAAACCCATCTTCCATTTCCTCTCCTTCCTTTTCGGGAAAACCAAGCTCCCCCCACGCGTTCTGTAATCTTATTTTCCTGCCTCACCAAGTCGCTGGCCCCTCTCTGGCTGCTCTGTGTGTTCTCTCGGTCGTGCGGGCCCCGCAGCAGCGAGGCAGCCGGGACTGGCGTGTCGCTCCCTCCACGCCCCATTCTTCCCTCTGGTTCCAACCGGCCGCAGCTGCGTTCTGAAGCCCGGGCTCCCGAGGGCATTGACGCGCTGGGGGAGGAGCGGTTTCTTGCTGCGCGCCTCTCAGGAGCATTACGGCAGGGCTCGTTCCCGGCTCTCCGGCCGCCAGCCCCAGCCTCCCCGGTCCGGAGCTGGGACTGGCGGAGGCCGCGAGGGAGGGAGCGTGAGCGAGGAGGCACGCGCCCGCCCGTCCGCGCCCAGACCGCCGCCGCCGCCGCCGCCGCCTTAGCAGCCATGGCCGAGCGCCGCGCCTTTGCCCAGAAGATCAGCAGGTAAATCTCAGGCGCGGGGCGCGCCGCCTCAGCGGGAGGAAGAGCCGGGAGTCCTCCCGGGCCCGGCCTAGGAGACGGGTGGGTGTGGCGACGCGGGCGCGGGGATCCGGCGGCCTGGTCCGCGGCTGGGCGGAGGGGGGTCGCGGCTGTGGCGGGCGCCGCCGAGGCCTCGCGCCGCCCTCCAACCCGGGCTCTCAGCCCGCACCCGCCGCCGATCCTCGCCTCGGGGCGCGGGGAGCCCCGCACGCCGGCGCGCCCGCCTCTGCCAGCTCCTCGGCGGCCCGGGCCTGGAGTTTCGCGGCGGCTTACTGCAGGGCGGGTGGGGGAGCTCGCCGGCCGGCGGATCAGCGCTCCCCAAATTCTTTGTGTCCCCACCCCCGAGCTGCCTGGGGCCGCCGCGGCGTCTAACTCCCCCTCTCTCCCCGCCCACCCCCTTTTGCCCCCAGGAGGGTGCGGGGGTCCGCCCTCTTCTCCACCCCAACAAAAGGTTCCGCGCGCGGCGGGCTCGGGGCCGGTGGGAGGCCGCCCCTTCTTACGCCTCCCACCCTTCCGGAGAAATCTGACAGGATTCCTCTTTGCAACCTAGGGACAATTCAAAGTGGGCTTGTGCACCCAGAATCTAAAACGTATAGGCACAATGAAAAGTTGAGAGCTTGTGGTCTGCACCTCGGGTGTGCAGCTGCCGAATCTTGGGCGAATTGTAGGCTGAAGCTTCATCTTAGTAGCATGTGAATTTAAATGTGTGCCTGTTTCTCATGGCACCAGACGAAGATGGATGATAGGCAGTGTTCTTTTTACACTGGCCGTTTGGCTCATATTTTAGGAGTCTGGAAGTAAGCATGTGATCATGGTTGAGGTTTCCGAACCTTTTACCAGCCTGTGGCGGGTAGGATGCCAGAACCAAAAATTGAAATACGGCGGGGGATTTTAATATCTGTAGAATTTCATTGTGAAATATACTAATGTGTAAAACACTAGACAGTGTTGGTTTTATTATGATGTCCCAAGAAAAGAAAGAAACATTCGAATGCATTACTTTTTTTGACAATTTTATTTCTGTGGTTCTGGATCTTTTTAGTTTGCTGATCTTAACGATTTTTGGACCGACCAGACAGGTCTTTTCTTAACTGCCTGAACTTCCATAGGGTTACTCTGTTTTGGCACGTTTTTCATTTAAAACTAACATCTTTTTGATTTAAGCTTTGTGCGTAATTATTCTTTTCTTTTGCGCTTTAAAACACATTTCATTTTAAGAGGCAAAATAAAAAGTGTGTAAGAACATGTGCTCTGGTGTCGGACTATTATGCCATGGGTTCAAATCCTGACTTACTTTCTAACTTGGCACTCTAATCAAATTGTTTAAGCTCTTTTAAGTTACAGTTTTGGCATCTGGAAAATGGGTACAGTAACAGTACCCAGCTCATAGCACTGTGAATATTAAGTGGCATACTTTGTGTAAAGTGTTTAGCATGGTGCATGGCCTTTAGTAACTATCATTGAACACTGAACAATAATTAGTATATCCTTAGAGTTAATAGGAAATTATTACTTTTGTTCTTTTTAATTTTTTTGTGAAATAACTGGGTCTTGTTTGTGAAGGCAATATCCCTAAAAATGTATTGCTTGACATATATACTTAGTATTCATTTCTCTTTAATAGAACCAAGTTTCACTGAGAATATTTATTGATCAGGAAATTGCCCACTAGGGAGTTACATATGAAATATATACAATATCTGTTCTCCATTCATGGAGTTTGTGCTGAGATGAGAGGACAAAATACAAGAAAAAAAGGAAGTTTCACAAAACAACAAAAATTCAAATTAATGTAGCCTTGTAGAGTTGTCACATTAAGTAAGGCAGTGGAAATGAGACATGCATTGATTGGAGAGATACTTAGGTGATTGGTTAGTGATTGGGTACAGAAGATGAGGATGACTGACGAGTCTGGGATGACATACAAGTTTCTGACTTGGGCAGTCAGGTGGATGATGGAGGCAGTCATTGAGGTAAGGGAGTACAAGAGGAAGATGGGATTTGAGGGTGGGAAACAAGATGGGAAGAGATGATGATTCAGTTTTGGACCTATTGATTTTGAGGTGCTCCTGGAGCATTTAAGGAGAGATATTTATTAGGTTGTTGGTGATGTTGAAGATGCAGGAGATTGGGCTAGATGTCTAGATTGGGGAATCAGCAAATACATTGTAATTGAAGCCAGAGGAGTAGATGAGATAGTATTGGAGGAATGTGCAGATTAATTTGAAGGGAAGACTGAGGACAGAACTGTTATAGATGATGAATTATTATCTGCTTATTGTGACTGAAAGGTACTTTCATTCTTGTTACTAAATATGGTCAAATAACACTTCTGAATAAATTCTTGTTCTGTTGATTAGTTTCCTACTAGAGGAAGTATATATAGCACATACTCTGGAGATAAACTTCCTAGGTTTGACATCCCAGCACTGGCCTGCATTGAATAAACTTGGGCAAGTTACTTCACCTTACTTCTTCATTTTCCCTATCTATAAACTGGGGATAATAGTAGGACCTACCTTATAGGGTTGTTGTAAGAATTAAATAAATCAGGGGCGCCTGGGTGACTCAAGTCGGTTGAGCGTCCGACTTCAGCTCAGGTCATGATCTCTCAGTTCATGAGTTCGAGCTCCGTGTTGGGCTCTGTGCTGACAGCTCAGAGCCTGCAGCCTGCTTCGGATTCTGTCTCCCTCTATCTCTGCCCCTTCCCTGCTCATGCTCTGTCTCTCTCTGTCTCTAAAAAATGAATAAACGTTAAAAAAAAAAAAAAGAATTAAACAGATCAGTACCTGTATGGTGCTTAGAACACAGCTTTCTACATAATAAGTGCCCAGCATCAATTATTTTTTATTATTATAATATTCATAATGTGATGTTGGACCTTTTCTTGGGAGTGATAAGTCATTTTGTGATGTGCATATATGAAATTTGTTGCTCTGTGAAAAGCCTGTTGCTATTCGAAGCCTTCTTTTTCTTCTGTTTAAAGCTTTATGATTGTTCCAAAATCTTTACTTTAAAAAGAATTATACTGATTTCTTTTCTGGTTCAGTCATTTCCTAACCCTTTGCATTTAGTGCTGTTATTTCTTGAGGCTGTGATTTTGTGATTTCTGAAAGCTCTTTATTCTTTATCACTGATTGTACTACTTTACTCAGCTCATTATAGAAAAGCAGCATGTATATTTTGTTCATATCAATTATTGCCTCTTGTCTGTTCTCCCTGCTTTTGGAGGGCAAGGCATATACATTGTTCATTACTCCCCTTATAATCACCCCCTAGCATATAATTTTGTGGAACGTTGACTGTAGATTAATGATCTAGGCTTTTGTTTGGATTATTTTGTTTTGTTACTTGATACTCAGCAGTAATAATGAACATTTGGATATACTTAAAGCACTTATTACTATATTCTCATCTTTATTACCCAGAGAAGGGGAAAGAACATAGTGAAGAACATAGCAGGTCAGTCACATTGTACAGGTTCAAATTCTGCATATACCACAGAATAGCTATGTAATTCTGGGCAGTTGATCTAACTTCCTTGTCTTGGTTTTCTTTCCAGTAAAATGGGGATAAAAGCCTCCATGGGGTTATCATGAAGATTAAGTGAGTTAATACATACAAAACACTTAGAACTGTGACTGAAACATTATAAGCATTAAAAAATGTTAGCTGCTGCTATTGTTATTCCTATATCATTTACAGTTATTATGATTCCCATAATCCAGACAAAGAATTGAGGCCTACATAGCATGAAATTATTTGCCTGAATTGGGATTCAAACCCTAATCCTCTGATTTCAGATTACACTTTTTTTTAATTGACTGTATTTTCTTTCTGCAAAATGTTTTCTATGATACTTCCAGATTTTCAAACAGTGCTACAGTTAGCATCCCCAAAGTTACCCTTACCTACTTCATCTTTCCTTTGTTAATTTGTTATCATTTTGCTGCCTAAGAAGCAGACTTTGAAAGGCTTTCATCAGATCTTTATTTTTGAGGAAAATCCTACAGGAGTAGTATTTCAGTGTCTAACCTCTTTCTTGCCCCTTAGTTGCATATTAGTGTTAGAGGCAGAGCAGAACAGTGCAGAGTTGATCTTTTATTAATGAATGTCTTCTCATTTGAAATGAGGTTTACTCTAAATCCTTTCTCTTATTAATGTCTGTTTCCCTACCCCCATCTCTTGCTGAAAAGTTCAAGACCATCTAACATGAGTCCGTTATAACCTCAGCATGCTACTGTTCCTATATGTCATTAAACCATCTTTCTTATGAGCTTGAAGGTGTGCCTTCCCTAAAGTTTACCTCGTGTTTTGTCCTTTGAACCCCATACCTTGCCACCTCTCTCAGAATCTTTTTTTTTTTTTTTAATTTTTTTTTTAACGTTTATTTATTTTTGAGACAGGGAGAGACAGAGCATGAACAGGGGAGGGTCAGAGAGAGGGAGACACAGAATCTGAAGCAGGCTCCAGGCTCTGAGCTGTCAGCACAGAGCCCGACGCGGGGCTCGAACTCACGAACCACAAGATTGTGACCTGAGCTGAAGTTGAACACTTAACCAACTGAGCCACCAAAGCACCCCTCTCTCAGAATCTTGCTCTCATAATTTTTTCCTTTCCTTTCTATCATCTTCTGTCTGTTTCTTTTCATATATGTTTCCCTTAAACCGTAAGACTTATTACGCTTTTCTCATCATAAAACGAAGAAACATTGAATCTTCTGGCATTTCTAGCTGCCAACCAGTCATTCCTTTTTTCTGGTCACATTTCTCACATGTATGTGGTACAGTCACAGCCCCTTCCTGCTTGTTCTCATTGGCCCTTGGGCCATATTACTGTGCTTCCCCTGGTACTTTTACGTGTACTGGAATTAGAGAACGCTTGAGGATTAGGGGTCTTTGACTTTTTTCTTCATCACTGATTTCATGAGCTCTTGTTTTTTGGGTTTGTCTTTGTAATTTTTCTTGCCCCCCCCCCCCCCTCAATTCCCCACATTCCCCCTTTCCCCCTACTTTATACTGCTTTTCAGAGCTCTTTGATGGCTGGTCTGTGTCTTTTTATCTCTAGAGTTGAACACAGAATCTTGTGTAAACTGGACATGTAAGAAGTGTTTCAGTGAATGTCGCTCTGCCACCTTGGAGCATCTTTCATTACCTCACTTCCTGATGACTTCAGTGGGGCTAGAGCTGATCTAATCTCTTACCTCCTGTAATTCAAATGTGTTGCAAATGAAGTCTCCCTAAAATACAGCTTTTATCATGGCATTCTTTTGTTCAAGAATATAGAGTGGCTTGTTAAAGTGTTAAACCCAAACTCTTGCCTGCATTTTATTTTATTAAAAAATTTTTTTTAATGTTTATTTATTTTTGATAGAGAGAGCGTGAACAGGGGAGGGGCAGAGAGAGGGAGACACAGAATCTGAAGCAGGCTCCAGGCTCAGAGCTTTCAGCACAGAGCCTGATGTGAGATTCAAACTCACACTCACGGACCGTGAGATCATGACCTGAGCTGAAGTCAGCCGCTTAACTGACTGAGCCACCCACATGCCCCTCTTGCCTGAATTTTATTTATTTATTTAAAAAAAAGATTTTTTTTTTTTTTAACGTTTATTTATTTTTGAGACAGAGCATGAATGGGCGGAGGGGCAGAGAGAGAGGGAGACACAGAATCGGAAGCAGGCTCCAGGCTCTGAGCCATCAGCCCAGAGCCCGACGCGGGGCTCGAACTCATGGACTCACAGACTCACAGACCGTGAGATCGTGACCTGAGCTGAAGTCGGACGCTTAACCGACTGAGCCACCCAGGTGCCCTGCCCTCTTGCCTGAATTTTAAAGTCATCTATAATCTGGTCCTTCTCTTGTTGACTTACTCTCTAGTTTACTTGTACCCCCCACAAATGCTCTGCTCAATCCCATCTCTGTAACTGTTCTGTTGTTTTTTCTTTCTGATATATCCTTTCTCTTCTCAATCTTACACTTTCCTGCAGACCACTCCCATTCATTATCCTTACTTTTGGGATGACCATTTCCTCGCTTTTCTTTATTCTTTCCACCTGTGAATGCATTTCTTTCTTTTTTTTTAAGTTTATTTTTTTTTATTTTGAGAGAGAGAGAGAGAGCAAGCGGGGGGAAGGGCAGAGAGAAGGAGACAGAATCCTAAGCAGGCTCTGTGCTGTCACTGCAGAGCCCTATGTGGGGCTTTAACTCATGAACTGTGAGATCATATCCTGAGCTGAAATCAAGAGTCGGATGCTTAACTGACTGAGCCACCCAGATGCCCCCTATAAATGCATTTCTAAACAATATATTTTTTTCTGTTTTTGACTCCATTTGAATACAATCATATTGTATATTGTCTTTTTTTGTGATGCTTCTTTTGTTCAAATTCTATCTGTGAGATTAATTTATGTTATAGATAGTTGGAGTTCATTTTTATTGGTTTATATTATTTCATTGTATAGATATACCCCAGTTTTTCATTCTACAGTAGATGGGCATTTGGATTGTTTCCTGTTTGTGGCTATTACAAACAATGTTCCGGGGGCGCCTGGGTAGCTCAGTCATTTGGGCTTCCGACTTGGGACTCAGGTCCTGATCTCGCAGTTCATGAGTTCGAGCCTGGCCATTAGGCTCTGTGCTGACAGCTCAGAGCCTTGAGCCTGCTTCGGATTCTGTGTTTCCCTCTCTCTCTCTGTCCCTCCCTGCTCACCCTCTGTCTCTCTCTCTCTCTCAGAAATAAATAAAACATTTAAAAAAAAACAAACAATGTTCCTGTGAACATTCCTATACATGTATTTTGGTATGCATGTGCATGAGTTTCTCTAGGGTATATATTCAGGTATGGTATTGCTGGTCCTTAAGTATTTTTTATTGCTTGTCTTAGCAGTGTTATTCATCATTAAGTTTATCTGGTAATGCCAAACTGTTTTCAAAGATACCTGAAGAAATACACACTCCCACAACAGTGTTATTTTACCTAGTTGCCATCACTTGGTCCTGCCAACTTTCTCATTTTTACCAATCTGGTGGATGCATGCATGATGCTGTCTTACTGTAAAAGTTTTAATTTGTATTTGCTTGATTACTAATGAGATTGAGCTCTGTTTTGTATGCGTATTGACTATTTGGATTTACTCTTTTGTAAATTGCCTATTTGAATTTTTTGCCATTCTCCCCCTTTGTTTTTTCCCTTTGTATTATTCTTTTTCTTATTGATTTGTGTGAGTACTTTGTACATATTCAATGTATTAACCCACTTATTGATTATATGTTTTGCAAATATCTTTTCCCACCCTGTGGTTTTTAAAAATTCTTTTTATGGAGGGGCATCTTGGTGACTCAGTGAGTTGAGCATTTGACTCTTGATTTTTGCTCTGGTCATGATCCCAGGGTCATGGGATTGAGCCCCACATTGGACTCCGGGTTGAATGTGGAACCTGCTTAAGAGTCTCTTTCTCTGGGCGCTTGGGTGGCTCAGTTGGTTGAGTGCCCAACTTTGGCTCGGGTAATATCTCTGGGTTCATGAGTTCAGGCCCTACATTGGGCTCACTGCTATTAGTGCAGAGCCCGCTTCAGAGCCTCTGTCCCCCTCTCTTTGCCCCATCCCCACTTGCACTCTCTCTCTCTCTCTCAAAAATAAATGAAAACATTAAAAAAAAAGGTGTCTCTTTCTCTCTCTCCCTCTACCCTTCTCCCTTGCTCTGTCTCGTGCATGCTCTCTCTCTCAAGAAATTATTTTTATGGAGTCTTTTGAAAACTAAGTTCTCAGTTTTAATATAATTGATCAGTTTATCTCTCTCTCTCTCTTTTCTTTTTTTTTTTTTTCTCTCTCTCTCTTTTCTAATGGTTAGTACTTTTGAGGTCTTCTTTAAGAAATATTTTATTACCTTGTGGGTGGCTCAGTCAGCTAAATGTCTGATTCTTGGTTGGTTTCCACTTAGGTCATCTTACAGTTGTGGGATCGAGCCTAGGGTAGGGCTCTGTGCTGACAACATGAAGCCTGCTTGGGATTCTCTCTCTCTCTCTCTCTCTCTCTCTCTCTCTCTCTCTCCCTCTCTCCTCCCCTGCTCGCTCACTCTCTCTCTCAAGATAAATAATAAACTTAAAAAAGAAAAGAAATATTTTATAAACCTGTGGTCGTTATGATATTCATGTATATTATCATAAACCTTCTAGTTGGCTCCTTTATATTTAGGTTTATATTCCGCCTGGACTTGATATGTGTATAAGAATTTTAATTTTTTTCCAAATAGATTATCCTTTCCCTATTGACCTGCCCTGCCACTTCTATAATAGATTGTGTCATTATTTGTGGGTCTTTGTCTGGGTTCTCTATTTTGTTTTTTTGGGCTGGTTATACATATTTTCACCAATTATAAATACTCTTAATTATAATAAGGCTTAGAATTTGGTAGAATAACTCCCCCCACCATTTAAAAAAGTGTCTTGCTTTCCCCTAGTCCTTTGAATTGCCTTGTATATTTTAGAATCCACCAAAAACCAAACAAAAATCCCCAAGTCCTATTAGAATTTGATTGGGATTACGTTGAATCTAAACATCAATTTGACAGAGAAATGACGTCCTTATAATACTGAGTTTCCAATCCCTGATTATGGTGTATCTCTTCATTTATTTAGGTCTTCCTTATATCATACGACAAAATTTTATAATTTTCTCTGTAAGGTTTTTGCATATCTTTTGTTAGATTTATTTCTAAGTATATAACCATTTTGTATCTAGCTACATACCTTGTTAAATTCATGTTAATTCTAAAAATGTATCTGTGACTTTTGTGTTTTCTATATAGACAGCCATATCATCTGGAAATTATGAATTTTTGTTTTTTCCTTTCCAAACCTTATAGCTGATTTGCTTTTTTGTCTTGCTCTATAGATGGTTATCTTGCATTACTATGTAGATTATAACCCTTTCTATTTAACATTGTATTCATACTGAGTGTCCTCATTTTGTTTATGATCTCAGAGGGAGGGGAGCTTTCTATGTTTCACTTAATAGTAAGCCTAATGGTTGCTGTAGGTTTTTTTGTAGATACTCTTAATCTGAATTCCCTAGAAAACTGAGACCGATACAAGGATTAAGGTTGAGGGTTTATCTGGGAGGCATAATCCCAGGGATCCTGAGAAAAGGGAAGTGAGGCAGAGATGGGAAACAATGTAAGGTGATACCTTATCTCATTGGCCAGTGCTTCACAAAGGACTGGAGAGACATTGTTTGGCAGGTGTGCTTGCTTGGTCACACAGGGTATCTTTGGACAGAGGAACAGTTTCTCACATCAGTAGATGGGAGTCTAGAAGAAGAAATTTATCTCCCTGCTCTTCTCTTGCATCCTGTTTTCCGTTAGTCAATTCAATCTCCTCAGAGAGTGAACTCCCCTTCACTTCTGGGTTGTGTCATTTTGACCCCTTTGGCAACCAGTGTAGATGTGTCACTAATTTTTCAGTGGCTTTTTACAGAGGAGACATTTTGGTTGCATTTGACAGAATCTCCAGTCAGATTAATTTGCATATAACTGAGTATGTCAGGTCCAGGGATACAGATGATATCAGCAGCCTCTCATCTTCGCATCTTTGATAGATTTTCCACTGAATGGTTACAATGATTGTTGACAGCCCTAGGCTTAAATCCTACCATTTAGTTTTGGCAGAAAACATTCAGGAACTCAATTATTGGTCTGGCTTGTATCACATGTCCTTCCTTGAACAAATTACTGTGTTTAGGGATATAGGGGTTGCTGGCCATTCCTGGTCACCTGTTCACCTCAGCTTGGAGGAGAGAGGTGATGGTGTCAGCCCCACCCAATCCTAAGTAAGGAGTTCCTTACCAAAAAGAAGGGGTTCCTAACCAAAAGAAGGAGGAGGGTTAGAGTGCTGGTCACACCAAAACAACTGATATTCCTTCAAATTGTTCATTGTAACTTGTTGAGATCACTAAAATTATCTAAACATATAGCAATATAGTCAATTGTGCTACCTGCTAAAATTCAAATGTAACTGGTAAATACAAAAATCTAAAGAAAAGCGTTGTAGCCTGATGCAGCCGTGGATCCCTGTTCCTTAAAACTTTAAGTTTAGCTCTGACTTTATTTATTTAAAAAAAAAATTTTTTTTAACGTTTATTTATTTTTGAGACAGAGAGAGACAGAGCATGAACGGGGGAGGGTCAGAGAGAGGGAGACACAGAATCCGAAACAGGCTGCAGGCTCTGAGCTGTCAGCACAGAGCCCAACGCAGGGCTCGAACTCACGGACCGTGAGATCATGACCCGAGCCGAAGTCGGCCGCTTAACCGACTGAGCCACCCAGGCGCCCCGAGTTTAGCTCTGACTTTAATGCCAATCCCTAGCCCTCACAAGGAGGTCTGCTTCGATTTTGTGTTTTGGACTTCCCTTGCCTCTTTTCTGCATCTGCACTCCTGCATCTCATTTGTCCTCTGACACCAAAAACTGCAATCATATCAGCCATTTAATGATTTTCATAAACTTTGCTGAAGATACAGGGATTGTGGGAAGGAGCTGAAGGGTGCAAGACTTTCTTAGAGACTCCACTCTTCCTCTTCTTTTTCCTCCCTTTATCATTGTTTCTCTGACTGGGAAGCAATTTCTTCCTCTTACCTTCACAGAGCAATTCCAGTCATTCCTAGGCTCTTTTTTTTTTTTTTTTAGTTTATTTATTTATTTTGAAAGAGAGAGAGAGACAGAGAGAGTGCAAGTGGGGAAGGGGCAGAGAGAGGGAGAGAGAATACCAGGCAGGCTCCTTACTGTCAGTGCAGAGCCTGATGTGGGTCTAGAACTCACAAACCATGAGATCATGACCTGAGCTGAGGTCGGCTGCTCAACTGACTGAGCCATCCAGGTACCCCGACTCTTTTTCTTTCTTTCTTTCTTTCTTTCTTTCTTTCTTTCTTTCTTTCTTTCTTTCTTTCTTTCTTTCTCTTTCTCTCTTAATGTTTATTTATATTTAAGGGAGAGAGAGAGAGCACAAGCAATGGTGGGGCAGAGAGAGAGGGAGACACAGAATCTGTGTGGTATACTTTACATACCATAAATTAATTCACTTTAAGTGTACCATTCAGTGATTTTTAGTAAATTGATAGAGTTATGAGAAACCATCACCCACAATCTACTTTTAGAGCATTTCCATCACCCCCTAAAATCCCTTGTGCCCATTTACTTCCTATTCCCATTCCAAGTCCCAGGCAACCACTAACCCATTTTCTGCCTGCCTCTCTCTCTAGATTTGCTTTTCCTCTACATATGTAGCTCTTTGTGCCTGGTTTCCTTCACTTAGCATAATATTTTCATGATTCAGCGTGTATGAGTACTTCATTCCCTTTTATAGTTGAATAATCCATTATATGTCTGTCATGCATTTTGTTTACCTGTTCATCACTTGATGACGTTTAGCTTGTTTCTACCTTTTGGCGATGGTGAATAGTGCTTCTGCAAACATTCATGTACGAGCTTCTTTTGAACACCTATTGTCCATTGTTGTGAATATGTTCCTAGGAATGGAATTTCTGGGTCATCTGGTATTTTATGTTTAATTTTTAAGGACTGCCAAACTCTCCCATAGCAACTGCACCATTTTACATTTTCGTTAGCAATATGTGAGGGTTCAGATTTTTCCACATCCTGGCTAACACTGGTGTTTTCTTTTTGATTGTAGGCATTCTAATGAGTGTGAAGTGGCGTTTCATTGTGGTTTTGATTTGCATTTCCCTAATGATTTTGTGATGTTTTCTTGTGCTTATTGGCCATTCACATATCTTCTTTGGTGAAATATCTATTCCTGTCTTTTTCTCATTTTTAATTTGGTTATTTAATCTTGTTTTTGAATCGTAGGAGTTTTTTTATATGTTCAGAATACAAGTCTTTTATTAGGTACATGATTTACAAACATTTTCTCCCTGTCTGCTTAGTTTCTTATTTTCTAAATGGTGAATTTTAAGCAGAGATATTAAATTTTGATGAAGTCCAATGCGTCAAATTTTTTTTTTCTTATTATAGATCATGATTTTGGTGTCATTCTCTAAGACTCTCCTTAATTCATGGTCAAGATTTCCTTCTCTCTTCTGCAAGTTTTATAGTTTCAGCTCTTACTTTAGGTTTATGATCCATTTGCATTAATTTTTGTGCATGGTGTGAGATAAGGGTCTAAATTCATCTTTTGTGTGTGAATGTTCTTTTGCAACACTGTTTGTTGCAAAGACTATTTTTTGTCTCATTGAATTGCCTTGGTACCTTTTTCAAAAATCAGTTGACCGTAAATGTGGTTATTTCTTGACATTCAGTTCTGTTTCATTGATCTGTATGTCTATTCTTAGACTAGTACCAGTGTTCTGAATAGTATTACTTTATAGTGAATTTTGAAATCCAGAAGTGTGAGTCCTCCAACTTTTTACTTCTTTTTCAAAATTGTTTTACTCATTCTGGACTTTTTGCATTTCCATAAACATTTCAGGATCAACATCAGTATAAAGTTTGCCAATTTCTGCAAAAATCCTTTTGGGATTTTGATAGGGATTATGCTGAATCTGTAAATTAGTTTGGGGAGAATTTCCATTTGAACCATATTGAGTCTTCAGATCCACAAACAGACTGTGTCTTCATTTATTTAGGTATTATTTGATTTCTCTCAGCAAAGTTTTAAAGTTTTTAGTATGTAAGTCTTGTCCTTCTTTTGCTAAATCTGTTTCTAAGTATTGCTTCTGATGTTACCATGATGGAATTAAAAACTTGTTTTTGGTTTGTTCATTGTAGTATATCGGGATACAATTGATTTTTGAATATTGAACTTGTATCCTCTGACTTTGCTGAACTCGTTAGTTCTAGTAGTGTTTTTTTGTTTGTTTTTTTTTGTGGGTTTTTTGTTGTTGTTGTTTAATTTTGGGAGAGAGATACAGCATGAGTGGGGAACGGGCAGAGAGAGAGAGGGAGAGAGAATTCCAAGCAGACTCCTCCCTGTCAGCTCAGAGCCCAGTGTGGGGCTCGAACTCACAAACTGTGAGGTCATGACCTGAGCCGAGATCAAGAATCCAATGCCCAACTGACTGAACCACCCAGGCGCCCCATTTCTAGTAGTTTTTTTGCGAGTTCCTTAGATTTTCTGCATATAGAATTATGTTGGCTGTGAGTAAAGAGTTTTATTTCTTCCTTTTCAATATGAACACCCTTGATTTGTTTCTGTCTCTTTCTTTCCTTCCCCTGCTACACTGGCTAGAACCTCTAGTACAATGTTGAATAGTGAGAGCAGATACCCTTGCTTTCTCCCCAGTCTAAGGAGGAAAGCATTCAGACTTTCACCATTAAGTATGATATTGTTTGTAGGCAGATGCTGTAGAAAAGGGAAGGAGAAGAAAAGATTTGAGAAGTATTTAAGAGCATGAATAGGTCTTAGCAACTAATTGTATACAGGATATAGTTTATATGTTTGTGGGAGATTCTGGCTTTATTTTTATGAAGTGGGGTGGAATTGAAGATACATTTATCTCCTTTTGGGAAGATTGACTTTTTACAGTAGAGGTTATCTCCCCGCCCCCCCCACCCTCAGTTTTTTTTTTAGTTGCCAATTTCAGATCAGTGTTAATTTTTTCAAATGGTAAATTTTTAAATTCTTTTTGTGTGTAGTTATAAGATGGTATGTTCTATGAGGTAGGCAACAATGTTATCACCATGTTTTTAGTTGAGGAAATTGAGTTATGGTGGAATATTCTAGATCAGAGTGATGGAGACATCCACGTCCCTTTCAAATAGTGCTTTCTAAATCTTTGACTTATATGCTATTCCAAAATTGTGTCAGATGGGATACATGAGTCATCGAAATCTTTTTTTCCTTATCCTCCCCCAAAAAGGAACTATGTCTTAAATGTTAAGTGTATTATATAGAAGGATTTCTGTTCTTTGGTTTTAACAAATCAACCTCTATCTGTTTTTGTTTTCTTAGACCTTTAGTGGTTACTGGTCCACTGTGAACCTAAATTCCTGAAGAGTTCAACACAGGCTAACTGATAAGTGACAGGGCCTCAGACAGGAGTTTTATTTGGCCATCCTTGAAAGATAGGAAGCAGATCATAACAGTGGTGGTGGTTGTAGTTACAGTGCTCCTATTAATATGTTAGTGTATACACTAGACATTTTCACTGAGTATCTTTAGCTGACCTCATAGGCTAGGTTTTTGAGACTAGAGAACTCATTAATATGAACTGTAGCTAGAATCATCGACTTTTGGAAACTTACTTCCAAGGAAATAGGCCTTAGGAGCTTTGTGGATCTGAATACAAACCCTGCCTCTCTACCTTTAATGAGCTTGGGAAGTTACTTTATTTTTGACGTTTATCTAAAAATATCTGTTTTTTTCTGACTATAAAATAATATATGGTGCTACAGAAAATTTGGAAGTACAAAAGGCCCAAAAGAGAAAATAAGGATCATTCATAATTTTAGATTTAGACAAAAATCTCTAATGGAGCTTGGATTCCAGTGATAATCTTTGCAAAAACTAGAAATAGCCTAAATATTTACCAATAGAGACTGCTGGCTAAATATGTTCTGGTTTACCCATATCTTGACCTCTGTAGCAGGTAAAAATTAGGAGAGCAGTGTTTAAGAGTGGGGCTCCATGTTCAGATCTTGGTTTTATTCCTTATTAGTTATGTGACCTTAACCTCTTGATGCTTAAGTATCCTGATATAATGCCTACTTCATAGAGTTTTTCTGAGGATTAAATGAGGTATAACAAATCTAACCCTTTACACAGTATCTGGCACACAAGTTGTAAATGCTTGATAAGTAGTGTTAGACCATTACTAATTTTATATGCTGATATGGAAAGATTCCCAAGATATATTAAGTGTATAATATAAGGTATCAAAAAAGGTTTTTTATTGTACAGTGTCATATGTGGACATTAAAAAGTAGATGCATCTTTTTTTTTTTTTCTTGTAAAGTTTATGTATTTATTTGAGAGAGAGAGAGAGAGAGAAAGAGAGCATGCAGGGGAGGGGCAGAGACAGAATCCCAAGCAAGTTCTGCGCTATCAGCAGGGAGCCCAGTGTGGTACTCAAACTCATGCACCTTGAGATCATGACCTGAGCTGATAGCAAGAGTCAGACGATTAACTGACTGAGCCACCCAGGTGCCCCGTCACATCTTTTTCTTGAAGGATACCTGATAAAATATTAAGTGGTTACATTTGGGGAATAGAACTGGGGATTGGAGATGGTAGAGAGATGTACCTTTTGTTTTTATCTCTTTGTGAAATTTGAATTTTTTAATGCCAGGTACATACTCCTTTTGTTTACTGTCTTTTTTTTTTTTTAATTTTTTTTTTTTGTCTTTAGTTGGAGATAGTATTTTTTTTACGTTTATTTATTTTTTTGAGACAGAGAGAGACAGAGCATGAACGGGGGAGGGTCAGAGAGAGGGAGACACCGAATCCGAAACAGGCTCCAGGCTCTGAGCTGTCAGCACACAGCCTGACGTGGGGCTCAAACCCACGGACCATGAGATCATGACCTGAGCCGAAGTCGGCCGCTTAACCGACTGAGCCACCCAGGCGCCCCTGTTTACTGTCTTAAAAGATGTCTTTCTGGGCCGCCTGGCTGGCTCAGTCAGAGTATGTGACTCTTCATCTCAGGGTCATGGGTTCAAGACCCACTTTGGGTGGGTGTGGAACCTACTTCAAAAGATGCCTTCTTTTATAGAGTTGTTTCTTTTTTTTTTCTCCAGGTTGGAAAATCGTATTTCCTCTGCTTCTCATAGTAACTTTATTTACATAATTGTAGGGTTTGAACATAGTTCTGGAACCAGACCTTTGCAGATATGCTAAAGACATATTAGAGACTATTTTGAGATAAGTGAAAATATCATATATCTTGTTTAAAAAGAAGAGTTTCACATGGAATAGAACATTGTGTTTCCGTGTTTCACTTAGCAAATGGGACAATAATGATGTCAGCAAGGTTCTTAAAAAAAAGGTTATATATTTAGATTTCTTCTGTGGATTCAGATTTCACCCCCCTGTCCCCCAGCAAATATTTTCCTGTTTGGCAGTAATAGATAAAAAGTCATAATTCCTTGTCCTTTCCCAATCAATTAAAAACCAACCATACTTACAAATTAGTCTTCTGTAAAAGGTATTTGGAAGTTTCATAAACTGAGTAGTCTCAAAATTCATTCTTACTCCCTATCTCCTTTTCTCTGTTTGTACTCTTATACCCATGTCTCCATTTCTCTCTTTCTCTCTCCATTGTCTCAAATATGAGGTTGTAAAGATTAATAGGATATAGTCCCTGTCTTTAAGAAGCTCACATCTGTTGTTCCATTCTAGCATTCTTACCTAACTACTTTCCTGTGGGGAAGGAACTATGAAAATTTCTCTCTATTCCCATTTTTTCACTTCAGCTTAAACATTTATTAAGTACTCAGGATATGCCAGGCACTCTGCTAGAGGGTGCAAAAGTAAATGAAGTCCCACCTTTTACTGCTTGGTTTCTTGCAAGGAGATTGGTAAATAGATTTCAAAACAATTTGATAGATGCTATGTCTGCGATATTGTTTGGTTATCACAAGGAGATAGAAAAGTGCCACCAGACAGAATTAAAGAATATACATTTTCTTTAATGGCAGAAATTAACATGCTTTGAGATATTTGTACGAAATAAGAGCCAGAATAGCATACTCCAATCAGAAGTAAAGTTTCCTTGTCCTCCCTAATTCCTCAAGAAATTGCAAAGGTGCCTCTGAAGACTGAGAATGTGCCAAGCCTGAGAAGCCAAGTTCTCAAATCCTTCACTGTACCTTTTTTTCTTCAACCATACTTTTATATAAAATTGGAGGGTTGCATTAGTATTCCAGAAGAACCTGCCTTGCAATTTATGTGCTTCTATCAAAGAGAATGTTTACAAACATTTGGGCTTTCCTACTCTTGAAATCAAACGTTGTCAGCAAGGCCAGGTTCTTAGTCCATGGTGAAAAGCAGTGTGGCTGGTCTGCTGCCTGGCTGAATTAGCCTCCTGGAAACTGTTTGCTTGAATGTATATGGATGAACACAGAGTACTTGGAAAGGACAGAGGAGGAGTATCTAATCTGAGTGGAACAGAACAGAAATAATCAGGCAGGGCTTTATAGAGAACATGATATGCTTCTCGAAGGGTATTTGCCTCATCTGTACTCCATAGTTAGTTAGTTTTGTCCATTGGGGTAGATTGATAATAACTGAAGAGTTTAAAGCTAAATTGCTGACATCATTTGTATCTTTGAAATATAGGGACATTTCTTGGATTACTATAATAATACTGTTACACACATTAAAAAATCAATAATTCTTCATTGTGTTATACCTTGTCCATATTCACATTTCTCATTATCCCCAACAATGTGTTTTGTAGCTAGTTTGTTCAAATCAGGATCCAGTTAGGAACCATTCATTACATTTAGTTTTATCTCTCAGTCTTTTTTTCTTCTTTTAAGTAGACTTTGCTTTTTTCATATGATGTCTTTTTTATGCTAAAAGTTACTCTGTCTTTAGATACTCATCATGCTAATTTGTTGAAGAGACTTGTGGTACAGAATGACCTGCCTTCTGGTTTTTGTCTGATTGCTTCCTTTGGCACTAGTTTGTTTTAGTGTTCTCTGTATTTCCTGTAAACTGGGTGTTAGATGTATAGGTTTGATTTAATTCAGGTTAAACATTTTTTTGGCACAGATACTTAGGAGGTAACACAATGTTGCATTTCTTTAATCTGTTGTTTTCTTTGTTTTTTCTAGTAAATTTTGATTTATCCAATGTGACTGCTACTCCTAAAAAAGCCTTTATTTGCAGGAGGTAGGCAGTGGCATTGGATGGTAATGAATATTAAAAAAAATTACAAGTAGAAAAATATCACCGTGCATTATATCTAAGGTAAATGCTTTGTGTTACTTGATATGTGTGTATATATACACACACATCATACACGTTTGTATTTGTATGTACAGAGACACATATATATACAAACACATCGACACATACAGACATAATAGATTGCATATATACTGGATTGTGATGTAAGCCTTATTTTGTACTCTGGGTCCCATTCAGAAAAGTTTGACAATCATTAGAGGAACTGACTCATTGTTTGTGAGCTATGCTGTGTCTCTGCACCCCTTGGAGTGAGAACAGCTTATCAAGGTAAATTCCTATACCAAAGGTATAGACCACTATTTACTGTTCCACATATTGGGGAAACCATGTGTGATAACACAAACAAATGAACCAACGGCTGTCATCAACCAAACTACATATTGTGTATTGTTAAAGGTTCTTAAACATACTCCTTTGAGTTTCCTAATTCATTTCAGGAAGGATTCAGTCCACTCCATCTTTATGTTGCTACTTGCAAACACTTTTGCTTTGCTAGTTCTTATAGTAGATCTTCATACCTTTGTGGAAAGAAGTCCTCTTCAGATTTTGTTCTGCCTAGGTAAACCATTTCCCACCTGATGTCTCCATTTCTTGTCTGTGCTTTAGATAGATGGGCCACACGTGGCCATCCAGGTACTCTGGAAGGGTTTGGAGGCTCGTAGACCTTTGTACTCTTCCTCCCCTTAACGTTCTTCATATGGAGTGGTCAGAAAGTAACTCCTATGTTCCATAGAGTGTCAGGGGCTTATAATTAAAGAGAAGGAAGCCTTCAGGGATTAATATGGGAAATCCCTTAGCATTTCCACAGTCTGTTGATACCAGTGAGTGTCTTGGGCTTTTCATCCAGCAGGAAATGGGGGACATCATTTTTTCCACATTAAGTGCTTCAAGCATGTCATACTGCAGAAATCCATTTGTATTTGTCTCTATCTCAGACTGTGGCTTAAAGAAATCATCCTGAGATATGATCCTGCAGTTTGGGAGATGTTTCTTAGCCAGTGTTATCTTCCTGCCATTTGTCACACCACTAATTCCAATGACAAATGTTTTCATAATTACTTTTGAAAATCACGTCTTCCTGAAGTTTCCAGGTGCCAGTTTGAGTCCTCCCAGGCAAAGCGGCAGAAATGCTGGCCAGGTGCATGCCTGTCACTGACCCACCGCAGCCCCCAAAGATTGCTAACTGTGAGGCTCACGGCCCCTCTTTCCACATCCTTACCGGGTCAGAGGTGGCCTAGATCTAATCGATTGTTTTTTTTGGTTTTGCTCTTCATTATCTTTAATGCCAACTATACACAGTGGTACAACTATGATTCAACCCGTCAGTCACCAATCTTGGGTTTGGATAGTCATAACACTGGAGTATCTGTCAGCTGCTCTTTTCCATTTTCTTTTGGGGATTTTTAGCTAGTCCTTTTTTGCCTTGTCTCTGATGTATTCTCTTACCTGATATATTGCCTGGTGTATCCTTCTACCCTTCCCTTCTTCTCTGACTTTTATGTTATGTATAAACAGTGCCAGTTCCAAGAGATCTTATTTTCTTCTTTGACATAGAACATTGTGGCTCTTTTCTGTGACTTTATAGGAAAAGCTCAACTAAGCTCTTTTTTATTTTTGTCTAAACTCTCCTTACTCCTTTTTTTTGTTAAATTGTATTTATTTGTTTTTAGATTTATTTTATTTTTTAAGTAAGCTCTACGTGGGACTTGAACTTAGAACCCTGAGATCAAGAGAGGTTAAGGTCTACCAGACTCCCCTCTCCTTACTCATCTTTACTAGGGTTTTACTTCTGATCCCATGAAGAATGACTAGAGATGAGAGAGGCCCAGATTGGTCATTCTGGAAATCATAGTCAGATGGGGCATCTGAAAGTGGGAGGAGATTAGAAGAAAGATTAAATGCAACATAATTTCCTTCAGGATGTGAGTCCTTTGTTGGTTATTTCCAATATCCTATGGTGAATGACCTTAGTGAGTGCTTTCTCTTGTGAAAATTATAATGCCTGTTGACATAATGAGGGAGCTTGTGGAAATGGAGAGAATTGATAAGAAGGCAAATAGGTCAAGTATTCCATCATGTTCTTTTGGGTGGGGAAGACGGTATTCTCTCATAATTTAGGAGCATGAGTACCTATGGAATTTTTGATTTATTCTTTCCACTTTGCAGTTAATATTAATAGCTTATTAGAAGTAAAAAAGGCTTCCCTGTATTTCCCTGCTATAGAGCTATCACTAGGAGTAGGAAAAATAATTATTGGAAAAAGCAATCTACAGTAGTCTCCCATTATCCACAGTTTTACTTTCCGCTGTCAACCTTAGTCAGAGAGCAGATGATTCTCCTTCTGACCATCCAGCATGTCTCATTTTAGTAGTAGCCTAATGTCACGTTGTAGTGCCTACAGCATTCACCTCACTTCGTCTCATTATGTAGGCATTTATCATTTCACATCACAAGAAAAAAGAATACAGTACAATAAGATATTTTGAGAGAACACATTTATATAACTTTTATTACAGTATATTGTTTAATTGCTCTATTTTATTAGTTATTGTTAATCTCTTTGCCTCACTTCTAAAAAAATTATTTAAATTCAAGTTAGTTAACATACAGTGTAGTACTTACATATAACACCCATTGCTCATCCCAACAAGTGCCCTCCTTAATGCTCATCATTTGTAAATTAAACTTTTTCATAGGTAGGTATGTATAGGAAAAAACATATAGATAGGGTTCAGTATAATCCAGAGTTTCAGGCATCCACTGGGGGTCTTAGAACTATTCACTATGGGTAAGTAAGGACTCTTTTATGATAAAGGACTTTAACTGATATAGGAACTATATTTATTCAGCATTTTTTTTTTGTCTTGAATACTTCGGGCCATAGTGTGGTTAAGAGATTTTATTTCTTGGGAAAATTTTCTCAGTACCATTCCATGAAATCTTTTCATGCAGAGGGTCTCAGTATGAATACATCCCTTGTTTGGGCAATATTTTTATTGCTATCATAGCCCATATGGAAATGGTTTTTATTTTCAAGTTACTACTAATTTTGTTTTTGGGGGAAATTTTGTCATATAGAAATAAGACAAATATTTGTAGCATGGGGATTATCTTTTGTTGTATGTCTCTTTTAATAAAGAAAAGATCATCTCTTTTTGAGGAAACCATATTTCACTTAAGTTTCACTGCTTAACATCTTCTGAAAACAGGATATGTCTTCCACTTAATTGATGGTATGGTGGTTAATTGGCAATTTTTTTTTCTTAGCTGTACATGAAGTAGTAGCAGGTCTTAACAACTAATGACATCCTGTGTTTGATAAAATTCAGATTACTCATGGTTTAGCCCCAGAAACAGTGAGGTAGTGCTGAGATTGGTAGACCGAGTTGAATAGCTCTGAGGAAGGGAGACACAGAATATTTGTTCTATGTTGCCCTACGAAAAACTTTTTCATATTCTCATCTAAGTCTTAAAAGAATCAGGAGATTTTAAGGCCTTTAAACTAAACACAATAGTGAGCACCCATAATATAGGCTTCATTAAGAGGACTAAGGGAAATTCTAAACTGAAGTGAACTTTCTTGTCTTCTCACATCTGGTGGAAAGTACAGAGAATTCCCTTCTATATTTCCCCAGCAAGTTTCCCTTGTTATTAACATCCTGAGTTAGTGTGGTACATTTGTTTTAATTGATGAGCCAATATGGATACATTATTATTAACTACAGTCCTTAGATTACATTGGGTTTACTCTTTGTGTTGTACATTCTGCAGGTTTTAACAGATGTATAAGGAATCTATCTACCATTGTAGAATCATACAGAATAGTTTTGTTGCCCTAAAAATTCTCTATGCACTATTTATTTGTCTCTTTTCCTCCCCATCCCAACCTGGGCAACCCCTATGTTTTTTAATGTCTCCATAGTTTTGCCTTCTCCAGAATGTCACATAGTTGAAGTCCTACAGTAAGTAGACTTTTCAGACTGGATTGTTTCACTTGCAGTATTCTTTTAAGGTTCTTCCATGTCGTTTGTCACTTGATGTCCTATTTCTTCTTGTTGCTGAATAATATTGCATTGTATGGATGTACCACACTTTGTATATCCATTTACCTACTGAAGGATAAACTTCTAGGTTCCAGCAGTTATGAATAATGAATTAGTCTTTTATAACACACAAAAATGTTCTAAAGTACCTCAGATCACTGAGGTAATTCAGTATCTTGAGATTTAAAGAAAAACTTTTTCACCTTTGTATGAAAAGTTTCTAATTGAGCAGTAGGCTCAAAACAGTGCTTGACAAATGTGTGGAATGATTGAATATGAAAAAAGGAAAGGGGTATGGAAGAGAAGAAAGAGGGGAAAGATTGTATCATAAATTTGGATAATTTTTGGAAAATAAGATTTTGTAGAAATTCAGCTGGAAATTTGAATGGGGACCAAGATGCAAAGGGCTCTGAATTCAGAGCATGAGAACACTGCAGGACGCAAGTATCATCAAGCTGGCCCAGAAACCAGGTCATTAGACCTGTTTCAGCTCATTTGCAGTAAAATGGTAGGAGAAAGTAGGATTTAGATTTTGGAAAAGAGTAAAAAAAAAAAGCAAAACCCAGAAGGCTAGTTTTGTAAAATAAGGAAGTGGCCAGTTGGTGATCGTAGTGTAGAAGTTAGATAGTGACTACAGAAAGTTAATTGCACAAAATCTATGGATAGTGGTGTTTATTTTATGTTGTGTTATAATTTCTTTTTTGGGGGGTTATAATTTCTATTTAATAAAAATGCTACTAATGCAGGGAAGTTATTTATTAGATTTGGGACTCACTGAATATTTTGCTTTATAGTTTTGGAAAATGTAAGGAAAATGGGAGACTAATGAGGTATAAAGTCATTTGAATTTCTTCTTTCTTTTTTTAATATTTATTTATTTTTGAGAGAGAGAGAGAGAGAGAGAGAATGAGCAGGGGAGGAGCAGACAGAAAGGGAGACACAGAATCCGAAGCAGGCTCCAGGCTCTGAGGTGTCAGCACAGAGCCTGACCTGGAGCTCGAACCCACGGAATGTGAGATGATGACCTGAGCTGAAGTTGGATGCTTAACTAACTGAGCCACCCAGGTGCCCCAAAAGTCATTTGAATTTCTAAAATATTTCTGTTTCAGGAATGCTATTTCAGTAAATTTGAAATACTAGTATGCCCCCAAGGGTCACTAACCAGCTTGAAATTGTAGAACTTTTAAACTCTAATCCGAATTCAAATAAAGATTTATCTGTTGTATTATGGTAATTCTTTTGTGATTTACTTCATTTGTCAAAAAGTTCAGTAATATTGTATATTTCATAGGGCTAACCAGTCACCTGTTTTGAGTGCCACATGCTAAATATTTTAGGGAAAACAATGGTGAATTAAACACTGCCTCTTTTTATATAGAGTGTATATAAAATGTGGAAAAAATAACTAGGAAGGAGGAAAATGCATTAGATTATAAATGAAAGTCTTAATGAAAGGTGGAATTATTTTTGTTTGGGGTGAGCTATCATAAGTTTGTATACAGTTCCTGTCATTTAGGTTTTACTCTTTTTTTTTTTTTTTTTCCAACGTTTTTTATTTATTTTTGGGACAGAGAGAGACAGAGCATGAACAGGGGAGGGGCAGAGAGAGAGGGAGACAAAGAATCGGAAACAGGCTCCAGGCTCCGAGCCATCAGCCCAGAGCCTGATGCGGGGCTCGAACTCACAGACCGCGAGATCGTGACCTGGCTGAAGTCGGAGGCTTAACCGACTGCGCCACCCAGGCGCCCCTAGGTTTTACTCTTAAAACTAGTTAAGAATTGAATTTGTGGATACAGGACAGAAACAACATTGTGGAAAACAATTTATGTTCACTGACAAGAATTTGGGAAAGGACATGCAAGGCTGGAACCAGGTGATTAGGGTCAGATCGTGGAAAGCCATTAATGCCATAGTATTAAGGTGATTTTCTGTTACTTAAGTAAAAATAGGGAATAGTTTTCTGGGGCATGAATGAAGAGCTAACAATATTAGATAGGAAAGAAGAGTTTTTTTCTTCCTAATTCTTTGTTTATAAAATATTTTAGAATTTTATATCTTTAAGATATGCACATTTTAATATATATATGTTATTATAGCTTCTTGTTCTGTCGTAAGCCAAAATATGTTCCCTGAAATGCCATATACAAAAAAAACCTTCTGTAAGTTGGCTTTCACTTTTCTGTCCTACATCAGCATAAAGATGTTGTACTGTAATTATAGGCAGTATTTACTGAAATATCTTACAAATTTATGACCCTATTGATACTCTGAGATTTTGTTGGTTTTTAAATGGATATTTAATATACTTAGTTTCTTACCATTTTAAACTAAGTTGTTTTCTTTTTAATTTTTTTATATGTTTATTTCTTTTTGAGGGAGAGAGAGACAGACAGAATGCAAGCAGGCGAGGGGCAGAGAGAGAGGGGGACACAAAATCTGAAGCAGACTCCAGGCTCTGAGCTGTCAGCACAGAGCCCTATGTGGGACTCGAACTCATGAACTACAAGATTATGACCTGAACTGAAGTTGGACGCTTAACCGACTGAGCCACCCAGGCGCCCCGGTTGTTTCTTTTTAAAATAATATATTTGCTTTCTTTGTTGTAGAACTGTGGCTGCTGAAGTCAGGAAGCAGATCTCTGGACAATACAGTGGTTCTCCCCAACTGCTCAAAAACCTCAACATTGTTGGTAATATATCCCATCATACCACAGTAAGTAGCATATTTAAAATATGGGATGTTACTGGTGTGTTACTGACGAGGCCATGACAAAATAGTGGAAAGACAAGACCAATGGATTTTGGGTTCCATCAGTAGTCTCATAAACTTACTTGTTGCTACCCCTGTCTTTCCTGAAATTTGAGTTGGAGAATAATGTTAGGAGGTGTGATACAGGTGTTGATTTCTGAGTCAGCTTTGAAACTTTACATTCAGGATTTATCAACTCTGGAACTTTATAGGTAAGACTTCCCAGATCCAAGTTGATTCATTACAGGAACCTTTAGGAATCTGTTCTAGAAATAGTTACTGAAGGCAGCATTAGATAAATATGTGGATTTGTAGTATTGTATGTCCCCTTTAATAGAAGGGAATATACAATTATTGAATCATTGCCTTAACCAGGTGCTATGTCAGAGACATAAACATGTTTTTTTCTTTTTTTAAAGTTTTATTTATTTATTTTGAGGGTGAAAGGGGGGGAGGGGCAGGGAGAGAGGGAGAAAGAGAATCCCAAGCAGTGTCTATGCTGTCAGTATAGAGCCTGATGGCCTCCGTCTCACAAACTGAGATCATGACCTGAGCCAGAATCAATAGTTGGATGCTTAACCCACTGAGCCACCCAGGTGGCCCTAAATATGGGTTTTCTTATTAAGGAAACTGGCATGAGGATAATCAATTTTGATAAAAAATGGATACTTATTAGAGTAAGAATATAAATTAAAACTATGCCTCTATTTGTCAAAAATTAAAAAAGTAGTTAAGAGTGACTTTTGGGGGCACCTGGGTGGCTCAGTCGGTTGAGCGTCTGACTTCGGCTCAGGTCATGACCTCGCAGTTGGTGAGTTTGAGCCCCGCATCGGGCTCTGTGCTGACAGCTCAGAGCCTGGAGCCTGCTTTGGATTCTGTGTCTCCCTCTCTTTCTGCCCCTCTCCTGCTCATGGTCTCTCTCTCTCTCTCTCTCTCTCTCTCTGTCAAAAATAAATAAACATTAAAAAAAAATTTTGGGGGTGCCTGAGTGGCTCAGTTGGTTAAGTGTCGGACTTCAGCTCAGGTCGTGATCTCACAGTCTGTGAGTTTGAGCCCCGCATAAGGCTCTGTGCTGACAGCTCAGAGCCTGGAGCCTGTTTCAGATTCTGTGTCTCACTCTCTCTCTGCCCCTCCCCTGCTCATGCTCTGTCTCGCTCTGTCTCAAAAATAAATAAAAACATTAAAAAAAAAAAAGTGACTTTGGTGGAATTATGTATTTACACTTATTTTTTTAAAGCTTATTTATTTTTGGAAGAGAGTGCGTGCATGCGTGTTCAAGCAGGGCAGGGGCAGAGAGAGAGAGGGAGATAGGATCCAAAGCACGCTCTGCGCTGACAGCAGAGCCCTATGCGGGACTGGAACTCAAAACCGTGAGATCATGACCTGACCTGAAGTCAGAGGCTTAACCGACTGAGCCACCCAGGCGCCCTATTAACACTTCATTTAGGTACTAAATGGTACCAATTATTGAAAAAAGATGGTATGACAGAATATAACAGTTTGATTGCCTTGTAATGACGTGTTTATAATGTTTGTGTTTTTAAAAGTTTTAAAGATGAAATTTAATAACAGTTACATGCTGATTGGAGAAACTTTAGAATATATGGATTTCTGGGTGATTTCAATGTACATGGAGGTGATTCTTTTAATACCCTCTCAGAATCTTGAACTCCTTTTCTGTACTGATAACCTATGTCTCGTATCATACCTCGGCTACTCACTTCCATAGTCATACCTTAGATTTGGTCATTATAAATAATTTTAACCCCTTTGTAATCTCAGTTTTATGCTTCTTACTCTCTGGCTACTACGTCTTTCTTGCTCTCTTGTTTTGGTATCCTGACTCCCAGCTGTCTTTCACCCCCACCAGAATCTAGAATCCATGATTCTACTAACTTTTTCCTGCCCCTCACCTTTCGATGTTTTCTTTTCTTTCCTTACCAAACTTAAATTATTTGTTGATTGTCATAATTACTCTCTTGCATATACATACCCTTGAGTTCCTTAACTTCTCATGTCATCAGCACACCCAGAAGTGCTTTTCAAATCCAGCTCTCTGCTTGTTTCATACCTGCACTTAGCTGAGTGTGGCTCGAGAAAACACAATCCCATTGACTGGTCTCAGTTTATGACCACTCACTTACGTTGGCTTTAACATTTCCAGGCAAATAGTATATTTTCCTAGTCCATTCATTCTCCTACTGTTTTAGTTGATTTATTTCATGCCTCCTTCTCTTAACCCCTAATTGCTGATTCCCATTTTCACTCCTAGGATGACTTGGCTTCATATTGCACTTGTGAAAATCCAAACAGTCAGAAAAGAACTTCCACATACTCCTACCAGCATTTGTGTTCACCGATTGTCATCTGTACCCATGTAGTCTACCTGTTTACTTGTTACTCTAGATGAACCACTAGTGAACAAGTGGAGGGATTAGTTAATCCCTGCTTCTCTGTTATTCAAATATAGTACTTTAAGAATTCTCTCTTCTCTTTTATCACCTTTGCTCTTTATTTTCCTGATCATTCCCATCAGTATACAAACATACTATTATTTCTCCCATGAAAAAAAATCCTGCTATTTTGCCCTACATTTCTTTCTACCTGTCCCCAGCCTCCGGTATATCTTTGCTCTTCTTTGCAACACAGTTCCTTCAAAGGGTTGTCAGAGCTTGATGACTGCAATTTTTCTTCTTGCATTCTCACTGGTAAAGTACTTTTTTAAACTACGAGAATCTTTAAACATACACAGAAATAGACTAGTGTAGACATTGTTATTTTCTTACTTAACCACAATGCTGTTATCACACTTAACAAAATTATCAGTAATTCCTTGGTATCATCTTATATACAGTACATGCTAGATTTCTTTGATTATCTCATAAATATCTTCATAGTTGGTTTATTCAAATGGAGATCCAAATAAAATTTATAGATGGGATTTAGTCTTAGATCACTTATGTTAAAACCAAACCAAAAACAAACAAAGCATTTTCTCCCTCCCCCAACAACTACTACTACTACTTCTTCTCCTTCTCCTTCTTCTTTAACTTTTTAATTTTTATTTATTTATTTTTTTGAGAGAGAGAGAGAGAGCAAAGTGGGGAGGGTCAGAGAGAGAGGTAGAGAGAAATCCCAAGCAGGCTCTGGAGTGTCAGTGTAGAGCCTTTTGTGGGACTCGAACTCATGAGATGTTGACCTGAGCCAAAATCAAGAGTCAGATCCTTAACTGACTGAGACACTCAGGCGCCCCTGCCTCCCCCAGCTTCTAACTTTGTTTGATTTTATGCCATTGACTTGTTGAGAAAATCAAATTAGTTGTCTTATAGACTTGCCTGCCTTTTGGATTTTATGTTTGCTTTTTTGTAGACTTGTTTCTGTATCATTTCCTGTAACTGATTAGATTCTGGTTCAACCTTTTTGAAATTTCTTCCCTTATAGACTCGTTCTTCTATCTTCTGTATTTCCTATAACTGATTAGATTCTGTTTTAACAGCCTTATTGAGTTTTAATTCACATACCAAACAATTCACCCATTTAATTGACAAAATCAGTGGATTTAATACGTTCACAGAAATGTGCAACAATCTCCACAGTCAATTCAGAACATTTTCATCACCTCAAAAAGAAACTCTTCAGCTTATCACCCTTGTATCCTCCTCTGCCCCAGCCCAAAACAATCTCTGATCAAATACCAGAATTTTTGATGGTGTACCAGAAAGGATTGAAAGAGATCTTAAACACTAAATATGTCAAATTCCAACACAATGATTGTTGAAATAAGACAATATCTTAACATTGCCTGTGAGAGGTTTTGTAGTGTTTCACTATTGCTTCTCATCACCCTTTAACCCTAGGTATTGCCCAGCCACTTTCTTTTATAAAATCATGTTGCAGTCTCTTGCCTTGGGTCAGTGAATACAGGATTTTTCCTTGGAGCCTTGCAAAATAATTTATAATTGTAATCAGTTCATCATCATATTCCAAGACTAACCCAAGCATCTGTCTCTGCTGGGCATCAGAAAGAAGGGAGATAGTTGTATCAAAAATAAATTTGTTTCCATGATCCAAGTCTAACTAATACCGTACCTTGAAAGCCAGTGACCTGTGTGAGTTTGGGGAACAAGATCATTTATCCTATATTTAGTGTTTTAAAGAGAGTGTCATAGCTTCCTTCCCTACCCTAAGACTTACTTTTGATATGGCTGGTCATTCTTTGAGGGAAGATTAATTCTGAATTAGACATATACAAGGACTCCCAAATTTTGTCTTTATTTTCAATGAATAGTCGTTTGTGACACTTTGAATCCTGAAAGGTGTGCTGCCCTGCAAGTAATACCTGGGCAGAGAAGCATTGACTTAAAAAGATTAAAAAAAAGGTTCACTTAAATCTGTCTGTCTGTGTGTCTTTGTATCTGTCTATCTATCAATCATCTATCTATCTATCTATCTATCTTTTTGTATAGTATCTATTTGTATTGTGGTAAACTATACATAACATAAAATTGATCATTTTAACCATTTCTAGGTATACAGTTCAGTGGCATTAAGTACATTCACAATGTTGTGCAATTATCACCACTATTACTACTATCCATTGCCAGAAATTTTTCATTATCCCAAGCTGACACCTCGTACTCATGAAATAATAACTCCCTGTTTCCCTCTCTTTCCAGTCCCCAGTTATATTTATTCTATTTCTGTCTCTATAAATTTATCTCCTCTATGTACCACATAAAGTACCATCATATGATATTTGTCTTTTTGTCTCTGGTGTATTTCACTCAGCAATGCTTCAAAGTTTCATCCATGTTAAGACTGAAGAATATACCATTTTATGTGTATATCACATTTTGTTTATCCATTCATCTGTTGATGAACATTGGGTTGTTTGCACCTTTTGGCTGTTGGTAGTATTGCTGCTATGAATACGAGCATACAAGTAATCTGAGTCTTGATTTGCAATTTTTGGGTGGAGTACATAGACATGGAATTAGTAGATCATATGGTAATTCTCTTTTTTGGTGTGATATTTTGGAACATTCAAAAGGTTTCCAATTTCTTTATATCCTCTCCTGCACTTGTTTTCCAATGATGGATATGAACTAGTATCTTGTGTTTTTGGTTGCATTTCCCTGATTCTACAAATTTTATTATGTATTTTCATTTAGTTCGGTATGTTTTTTAAATTTCACTTTTCAGACTTCTGTGACTCATAGGTTATTTGGAAGTGCATTATTTAGTTTCTAAGTGTTTGGAGATTTTCCTGTTATCTTTCTGTTGCTAATTTCTAATTTGATTATGTTATGGTCAGAGAATACACTCTGATTTCAGGTCTTTTAAATTTGTCGAGGTTGGTTTTATGCCTCAGGATATGGTCTGTCTTGGTATATGCTTTTTTGGGCTTTTTTTTTTTTTTCCATGTTTATTTATTCTGTGAGAGAGACAGCAAGTAGGGGAGGGGCTGAGGGAGAGGGATAGGAGAATCTCTCCTGGGGCTCAATCTCATGACCTTGAGATCAGGACCTGAGCTGAAATCAAGAGTCAGACACTTAACTGACTGAGCCATGCAGGCACCTCTATGCATTTTGGGGTTTTGAAAAGAGTGTTTATTCTGTTGTTATCGGGTAGACTGTTCTATAAATGTCAGTTAAATCCTGTTAGTTGATGTTGCTGTTGAGTTTTACCATATCCTTGTTGGTTTTCTCTTTGGTTGTCTATCAGTTGTCGAGAGAGAGAGATGTCTTGAAGTTTCCAGTTATAATTGTAGATATGTCTTATTTTTCCTTTCAGTTCTGTTAGTTTTTGTTTCACATAATTTATAGTTATTTAGTACATACACCTTTAAGATTGCTGTGTCTTCATGTTGGATCATAGCTATTATCATCAGGTAATGTCCTCCCCCCCTTTTTAAAGTTTATTTATTTATTTTGAGAAAGAGAGAAAGAGAGCGTGCACAAGCAAGGGAGGGTCAGAGAGAGAGAGAGGGAGAGAAAGAATCCCAAGCAGGCTCTGTGGTCCATTCTGCAAACTGTGAGATCATGACCTGAGCTGAGATCAAGAGACGCTTAACTGACTGGGCTACCCAGGCACCCTGGTAATGGCCCTTTTTATATACTACTTTGCTTTGCTTTCAAGTCTACTTAACTGATGCTAATACAGTGACTTCTGCTTTCTTTTGATTAATGTCTGTATGGTATATTTTTTTCCATTCCCCTATTTTAACTTCCTTATATTGTCTTATTTGAAGTGAATATTTTGTACACCATACAGGTGGGTCATATTTTAAAATTCATTCTGTCATTCTCTTTTGATTGGTGTATGTAGATCATTTACATTTAATGTTATTATTCTGCTAGGGCTTTAGTCTGCCATTTTAACTTTTGTTTGTTCTCTCTGTTTTTTGTTTTTCTGTTTTTTTTTAATCTTCCTGTGGGTTACCTGAACATTTTTTATAATTCCATTTTGATTTATCTATAGTGTTATTGATTGCGTGTCTTTGTATAGCCTTTTTAATGGTTGCTTAAGATATTATATGCACATAATTAATCACAAAACTGGTATTGACATTTTACCAATTTAGGTGAAGTCTAGAAATTTTATGTACCTTTCCATCCCTTTACCTTTATTGTATTATATGTAGACCTTCTTAGATAAGCAATAAGAGGAGGAAGTGCCTTGTAAGAGGAAGAAGTGCCTTGTTATTACTGCATATGAGTAGTCCCTATGTGGTCTCCACTGACACTGTGGGGGTGGAAGGCTCATACCTCCCAGGAGGTATGAGAATCTTAGTTCCCTCCTCTGATTTCTGTGATACCATGCTTGGTGAGGAGTGTTGGATGCCTTGTCACAGCTTTGTGAGGGTGAAGTCTAGCTTTCCACTTGGCCTTGCTTGTGTAGATAGGGTGGGTCCACAGTTTTTCACATTGTGTTTGGCTGCAGTAGAGTGATTATTGTCTAAAACTTTTCTATTTTGCTTTGTTGCCCCTTTCTTGGTCCTTTGGCTGGGAAGAACAGGATTTTGTTGGGGCTTCCGCTAACCCCAGCTTGCATCATCTTTTTTGGTGTTTCTGGTTTGTGAGCTTTTCTAGCTACAAGTCTGGAGTACATAAGGCAAAAAGAAATTTTAGGTAACCCACTGTTGTGCCATTCCTTGCATTCCAAGATCCCTGCTGATTTGCCTTTTTCTCTACCTTTTAGAGTCTTTTTTTTTTTTTTTTTTTAATTTTTTTTTTCAACCTTTTTAATTTTTATTTTTGGGACAGAGAGAGACAGAGCATGAACGGGGGAGGGGCAGAGAGAGAGGGAGACACAGAATCGGAAACAGGCTCCGAGCCATCAGCCCAGAGCCTGACGCGGGGCTCGAACTCACGGACCGCGAGATCGTGACCTGGCTGAAGTCGGACGCTTAACCGACGGCGCCACCCAGGCGCCCCTCTACCTTTTAGAGTCTTGAAAAAAATGTTTATTTTAGAAAGAGAAAAAGAGACAGACAGACAGGGTGTGAGCAGGGGAGGGGAAAAAAGTGAGAGGGAGACACAGAAGCTGAAGCAGGCTCCCGGCTCTGAGCTGTCAGCACAGAGTCTAACGTGGGACTCGAACCCACGAACCATGAGATCATGACCTGAGCTGAAGTCAGAAGCTTTTAACCAACTGAGCCACTCAGGGGCCCCATACAGTCTTTTTTTTTTTTCAGTTTATTTATTCTGAGATAGGGACTGTGCATGAACAGGGGAGGGGCAGAGAGAGAGGGAAAGAGAGAATCCCAAGCAGGCTCCGCACTGCCAGCATAGAGACCAACACTGGGCTCAAACTCATGAAACTGTGAGATTATGACCTGAGCCGAAACCAGGAGTCAGACGTGTAACTGACTGAGCCAGCCAGCTGCCCTTGGAGTCTTCTGATGTTTATTTTATATAGACTGTCCAGGGTTTGTAGTTTTAATTAGTGGGAAGAATAGGGAAAAATATGTCTACTCCATCTGCCAGGAAGTGGAAGTGTGTCTTTTGTGACTTTGAGTGTTTAACACTTTTTAATGTGCTAACTGGCCATTCCTCTATCTTCCTTTGTGAATGTCTTATCAGCTTTTCTCCCCCATTTGAGAGGTGGTTTGTTCTGTTATTATTGAGATGTAGGACTTCTTTTTTTTTAATACTAAAAAAATTTTTTTTTAATGTTTATTTATTTTTGAGAGAGAGAGAGACAGAGCATGAACAGGGGAGGGTCAGAGAGAGAGGGAGATACAGAATCCGAAGCAGTCTCCAGGCTCCGATCTGTTAGCACAGAGCCCGACATGGGGCCGAACTCACAAACTGTGAGATCATGACGTGAGCTGAAGTCGGAAGCTCAACCAACTGAGCCACCCAGGCGCCCCGAGATGTAGGACTTCTTCATATATTCTAGACACCAATCTCTTGTTAAATATGTTTTGTGAATATTTTCGCTCAGTGGGGCTTGTCTGTTCATTTTCTTTTTTTTTTTTTTTTTAATTTTTTTTTTTTTTAACATTTATTTATTGTTGAGACAGAGAGAGACAGAGCATGAACGGGGGAGGGTCAGAGAGAGAGGGAGACACAGAATTTGAAGCAGGCTCCAGGCTCTGAGCTGTCAGCACAGAGCCCGACGCGGGGCTCGAACTCACATACCGCGAGATCGTGACATGAGCCGAAGTCGGACGCTTAACCGACTGAGCCACCCAGGCGCCCCTTGTCTGTTCATTTTCTTAACTGTCTTTAGATATATCAGATTTTTCTTTTATGATTATTTCTATGTCATGTCTAAGAAACTTTTGCTTACTCCCAAATCATGAAGATGTTCTCCTATGTTTCCTTCTAGCAGTTTTATGGTTTTAGTATTTATATTTATGTCTATGATCCATCTCAGTTTGAATATATTGTGATGTAAGGATGGAGATTCATTCCCCCCAATATAGATATCCAGTTTTTTCAGCAATTTGGTTGAAAAATATTCCATTTCCCTATTGAATTGCTTCTTTCCCTGTATTAAGAACACCATGATAGCATATTATGTACTTGAGAGAATAGGTAAGATAGGATGCTTATGAGAGAAAACCCATGAATTTAAGAACTTGAAGACCGACCTCCCCCCCCCCCCCCCCCCCGCTTTTTTTAAGTAGACTCCATGCCCAACGTGGGGCTTGAACTCACAACCCTGAGATTGAGAGTTGCCTGCTCTACCAACTGAGCCAGCTAGGCACCCCTTGAAGACGCATTTTAAAATTTTGCTCTGTCATTTGTGGCTCCTTTATTTTCAGGAGTTTGACTTCTTTGAGCACAAATGCCTTTATTTGTAGAATTGAAATACTGATTATCTCTAGCGTACAGGGTTTAGGAGAGTTTGAATGAAAACACATGTAATGATAATAATAGCTACTGTCTTTGAGTGTTTATGATATGCTAGTTATTTATTGTTTTACTTAACTGTCTTTAAAATGTTGCTTTACCTGTTGCTAGTTGTTCAGTCCAAAGCAGCATAGATTAATGCACCTCTATTTAGTGACATATACCTGCAAGTCTCAGTGTTTTTATCCAGTTGAACATCCTGTGAAATTACATGTTCATATTTTCATTGTTCTACAACTGCACATTTGTTATATAATTCTTCATGGTTTTGCTTGAAAATTTTTTCTTGTGTCAGATAGGAAGTAGAGTATCTTATTAAAAAGTATAATTTCATTGTGGCTAAGGAATTCCGAGAATATTCTATTATTGCTAATAGATACTTTTACTATTAGTTTCCTGTGGCTGCTGGAACAAATTACCACAAACTGTGTGGCTTAAAGCAACAGAAATTTATTCTCTCACAGTACTGGAGTCCAGATCCTGATATCAGTGGGCAGAAATCAAGGTTTTGGTGAAGTTATATACACTCCCTTCAGAGGCTTCCTTCAGAATCAGTTCCTTGCCTCATTCAGATTTTGGTGGCTGCTTGAGGCCGTATCACTTCTGTCTAAGGCCAGAATCTTCAAATTTCTCTTTGCTGTGTCTTCATATGGCTTTCTCCTCTGTGTGGTCCAAATAGCCTCTGTCTTCATATGAAGACATATATGATTGCACTTAGGACCCACTCATATAATCCAGAATAATATCCCCATTTTAACATCCTTAATCATATCTTCAAATACCCTTTTATTTGTATTTATTTTTTATTTTTTGTCATCTAAGGTCCATGGGTTGGGATGTGGAGATCTTTGGAGGACCATTTTCAGCCTACCACAGACTGGTTTATGTAGTTTTACTAGAATAATTAACAATAACAACCAATAAGGTAAAAGCGCTGCTTAGGAACTTAGCAATGATAATTTCAAAGATATAAAAAACAAAAAAAGAATCCTTCTGAAGAGCATTTTGTCACTGTATTCTAAAACTGTTAATTATCTTTACCAATTTTATGTGAGGGGAATGGGCAAAATCTAAGCCAGAAGATTATAGTATGACCCAAAGAATAAACAAGTAGAAGGCGGCCAACACTTTGTGGTTTCTTTAGTACATCTGGCTGAACTTCTGCTGACATTTTATTTTATCCTTTTTTTTTTATGTTTATTTTTGAGAGACAGAGCATGAGTGAGGGAGGGGCAGAGTGAGAGGGGGACAGAGGATCTGAAGCAGGCTCTGCACAGACAGTGGCAAGCCCCATGCCGGGGTCAAACTTCCCAACCGTGAGATAGTGACCTGAGCTGAAGTCAGATGCTCAACTGACTGAGCTACCCAAGTACCCATTATTATATTTTTTAAAATGTTTATTTATTTATTTTGAGAGAGACACAGTGTGTGTGTATGCATGCACGTGTGTGAGTGGGAGAGGGGCAGAGAGAGAGCGAGCCCAAACGGGCTCCGAGCTGTCAGCACAGAGTCCATTATGGGGCTCGATCTCAGAAACTGCGAGTTCATGACCTGAGCTGAAAACAAGAGTCTGGTGCTTAATAGACTGAGCCACCCAGGTGCCCCTCTGCTGACATTTTAGAAGTAACGTTTAGAAATGACTACAAAAATGTGTCTTTTTTAAAATAATAAATTTCTTTTGCTTAAAGTGTAAAATTTTCACATCCACCTCTTCTTTTCTACTCACCTCTCACACCCACCCCTCTTTATAAAAATAGGTGCCCCTTACTGAAGCAGTGGATCCGGTGGATTTGGAAGAATACCTCATTACTCATCCTTTAGCTGTGGATTCTGGGCCTTTAAGGGATTTGATTGAATTCCCTCCAGATGACATTGAAGTTGTTTATAGTCCTAGGGACTGTAGAACCCTTGTTTCAGCTGTACCTGAAGAAAGGTAAGGAGACCTTTACCTATATTTGATTTTAGTGTAACTGGAAAGATTACCTTGCTTGATTTTACTTGGGTCCTATTTCTTGTGGTGGTGGTGTTTCCTATTATATGACCATGAACTGCAGCAACCAAATTCACAGACATCAATGCTTTCCTTACGAAATTACTAATGTATTTTCTTTTTTGAAATAGTGAAATGGATCCACATGTTAGAGATTGTATAAGAAGTTATACAGAAGACTGGGCAATTGTGATCAGAAAGTAAGTCATATATTTATTATAACATTAAAAAATACTGAGTAGGATGTATAAATGTATTAAGGTAGATTAATAATAATTATGAGACCTGGAGCACCTGGGTGGCTTAGTTGGTTGAGCTTCTGACTTCAGCTCAGGTCATAATCTCCTGGTTCATGAGTTCAAGCCCCACATTGGGCTTGCTGCTGTCAATGCAGAGCCCTCTTCAGACCCTCCTCTGTCCCTCTCCCACTTGCTCTCTCTCAAACATAAATAAAACTTAAAAAAAAAAAAATTATGAGACCTGAAAATTCATTTGAAAAAACAGTTGAAGAAGCAAGAAGAATCTTTTGTTTATAGATCTGTTCTGGTTAGGAGTTCTGCAATTACTGCTGCTTACTTCACTTACTTTCCTTGTAAAACAATATGTTTGTCAGTAGTATTTCTGTATTATCATAGGTCATTAATAACTAATAATATATAATTATAATAACTTATAGTCTAATTCTTTTGGGAATTCATGGGTAGGTATTGATGAATAATTTGTATTTCTCAAAAAGAATCCAGTTTATTGAAACTTAAATAGTTAAGTTAAATTGAATAGCCTGTTTTCTAGATCAAGCTGTTTGAAAGGCCTCTACCCTTTATTAACTAACTAAATATTTATAGATCCTTGACCTGTACGTCTAATCAGGTAAATATTTTAAAAAAATAATGTTTTGTTCTCCCACAAAATTTATTTTTCTAATGGATGGTGTTTGAGATATCAAATCAGATTAAGAAATAAAAGTTTCCTTTGCTAATTTTAATTTGCATAATTAAAAGTCTTCATACTGAAAATTCTTAGCCTTCTTTTATTTTTCTAAAGGAAATATAATGACTGAAGTAGTGGAGAATTCTGTTATGACATAGTTTTCAAAAATGAAGTTATCTGTGCTAACTTGTACTAGCAACAGTGATGTATCCTTTGCTTATTGTTTTGTCCTTAAGGCTGCTGTCTTATTTCACTGGGTTTAATATTATGTTAAGCATCACTTGGGGATACTGCTGACATGCTTTTTAGTTTTAGTGTGACCTAATAAAAGCCAGTCTGTTACCCATTATAAAGAAGAGCTGTTTTTATGAACTTACAATTTTGATAAGGATTTCAATAACTAGATTTATTAGTGAATAAAACTGTTTCTCTGTCAAATAACTCAAAAATCTTTACTTCTATGCATGTATGTTGAAAACTTCTAATCAGAAATCTTAATATAATATAAACATTAATCTCAGAATCATGGAGTCTGCTACTTAACTCCCATCATGGGGTGCTGACCTTGGTTTAGACAAAGAGGTAAGTTAGTTAACATTTTTGGGTACTTACTATGTGTAGGGCATTTTATTGGGCACTTTATCTCAGTTAAGTTTCCAACAGATAAGATTGTTCAGGCTCAGAGCAGTTAAGTAATGTCTTTGAGGTCCCACAACCAGAAAATAGGATAGCCAAGATTAGAAGCTAGGAGCATCAGATTCTGATGCTTACATTTTTTCTGTTACATCAGATATTATTTATTATTGGCGGTATAGTAAATGGCAAAGGGGGTACTTTTATTGGACTACAAGTTTTAAAGTATCCCTGAGGGGCGCCTGGGTGGCTCAGTCGGTTAAGCGTCCGACTTCAGCTCAGGTCACGATCTCGCGGTCCGTGAGTTCAAGCCCCGCGTCGGGCTCTGGGCTGATGGCTCAGAGCCTGGAGCCTGCTTCCGATTCTGTGTCTCCCTCTCTCTCTGCCCCTCCCCCGTTCATGCTCTGTCTCTCTCTGTCTCAAAAATAAATAAACGTTAAAAAAAAAAATTAAAAAAAAAAAAAAATAAAAAAAAAAAATAAAGTATCCCTGAAAGATAGAAGATAGGTGTGATTGGAACATAAGAGGAAACCATAATGCAGAATAATCTAAGGAGAAGATATATGAAGAAGCCTTGGTAGCACTTTAAGCTCAGAAACAGTGAATTGAGGCAATGGAAGGGAGACCTCGGGTAACTGTTTGACATTCGGTTACTTTGAAATCCCCTGTACCCTGTTTATACAGGAGTGGCTGCTGCAGAGGTATCTGCCTCATTTTTAGAGCATCATTTTTAGAGCTCATTTTAGAGCATTATGGGTCTTGAGCTGTTAATATAGTGGCCAGGGTGGGCATGCCATGGAAGAAGAAGGAACCCTTCATTCCTGGAAAAGTAGATACTGGCAGATTCTGCCTGGCAGCATGATTTGCTTCTTCTCCACAACCACCGGATATGGGGTGAGCGAGGCAGATACAGTATTTCCAGACAGATATGGGGTTATAAATTTAAAAATGAACACAGAACCCCAAATTGCCAGCTATTTGATGAAGATCAGCATGCTTCAAAAGAATTATCAAACTACAAATAACAGAACTAACAATTGAAAGTTGGCAATAGAGCGGCGCCTGGGTGGCTCAGTCAGTTGAGTGTCCACCTTCAGCTCAGGTCATGATCTCATGGCTCGTAAGTGTGAGCCCTGCGCCGGGCTCTGTGCTGACAGCTCAGAGCCTGGTGCCTGCTTTGGATTCTGTGTCCATCTCTCTGCCCCTCCCCTGCTCGTGCACTGTCTCTCTTTCTCTCTCTCAAATATAAATAAACATTAAAACATATATATATCCTCAAGGAGACATGAAAGGATATGGTAATCGTGTAAAAATCAACTAGTTATCTTTGGAAATTAATATTTTATTCAGTGAAAACATATAAAAAACTCAGCAGATGGTCTTATTGGCAAAGTGGACATCATGACCAAAGGGTGGAATAGTAAGCCAAAAGGTATGGTGGAGGTAACTCTTATGGAGAAAAAAAATGTAGGGTGAGGGGGATGGGGAGAGCCAAGAAGAGGGGCTGAATTTCCTACTTTGTAGAACTAATCAGAAGAGACCTTACTAATAAGGTGAATTTGAGCCAAGACCTGAAGGGAGTAAGGAAGTGAGCCCTTTGGATTTCAGGAATGTATTAGGCAGAGGGGAGAACAGCATATGCAGAGGCTCCATACTGGAAGCCTGCTACGGGTGTTCAAAGAATAGCAAAGAGGTCGATGTGACTGGAATAGAATAAATGAGGGAGAGAATGCTGAGATAAGAGGTCATAACAATGGTGGTGTGTGTATGGGGTTGGATGGGTAATCCTGTAGAGCCTTATCATAGCAACCAGCCGGAGGTCAGAGTGTTAATTTATGAGTATTGATTGGGGCACCTGGGTGGCTCAGCTGGTTAAGCATCTGACTCTTAGTTTCGGCTCAGGTCATGATCTCATAGTTCATGAGTTCCAGCCCTGTGTTGCGCTCTGCGTTGAGAGCATAGAGCTTGCTTGGGATTTCTCTCTCTCTCTCTCTCTCTCTCTCTCTCTCTCTCTCTCTGCCCCTGACTCTCTGTCTCTCTCTCTCTCTCTCTCAAAATAAATAAATAAACTTAAAAAAAAAGAAGCTTTAAGAAAAAAGACTATTGATCATGAATCATGTCATTCTCAGCTCTTTTGAATTTTATACTGTCAATTAATTTTTTAGGACATAAAGGAGGCAGAATGCAACACATTTCTTTTGTTAGAGCAGCTTAGACATGCAACTTCACAAATTAAGACACTTTAAAAATTTCATGAAAGAGTAAAACATCTGCTTTTGAGTAATACCTTTTATGTTATTACATTGAATATCGTTATTTTAGTTCTTCCAGAGGAAAATGCTGTCTTTTATTTTGTGATTATGCAGTGATATGATCGTGTAGCTGCTATTTTAATATCTTTAGCAACAAGACACAATATGAATGACTCATATCAAGTGTGATTCCTTACTATTTCATAAATTCACTGGTGGCAAGAACCATATCATCCTCTGGTAATCATAATTGTTTTTGCTCCAATTAAAATTTTCCCCAGTTGGGCTATATGAAGTGTGGAACAATAATTGCTCTTGGATTTTGGTGTCTGTTGAATGCTCTTGGATATTGGGTTTTTAGGCAAGAAAGTTACATTAATTTCAGAGTTATTCTAAGTCTAATACATATATTACGTAACAATATATGTTACGTAATATATGTATGCAGTGGTGGAGATCTTGCTGTTTTTTATTTTAAAAGTCTGCAGCCTCAGGGGCACCCGGGTGGCTCAGTCGGTTGAGCATCCAACTTCGGCTCAGGTCATGATCTCCCTGTTCCTGAGTTTGAGCCTCGTGTCAGCTCAGAGCCTAGAGCCTGTTTCAAACTCTGTGTCTCCCTCTCTCTTTCTGACCTTCCCCCACTTGTGCTCTGTCTCTCACTCTCTCAAAAATAAAAATAAACATTAAAAAAAATTTTTTTAAAGTCTGCAGTTTTAGCTTGTTTAAGATCATTTATACATAATGAGATATAGGAACTTTTTTGGCTATTTGAAATTTTAAGATTCAGTGCTTTATATTTTTCTGCCTTTAAAAAATTTACATTGTTATGAATGTAATACATATTTTCTACTCTCTCACTTTATTCTTTAACCTGGTTTCTCATTCTTTCTTTTTACTGAAAAGAAAAAAGTTCTCTGAATTGAAAGTACAACTCTGAATTGAAAGTACAACTTAAGTTATATATACATGGTTCCCATGGAAAGAAGGAGAATATAGTTTACTTCTGGAATCTCATTATCTGTTCTCTAGTTGAAATAAAGGAACTGTGAATGGAAGTCTTCCTAATCGATCACTCTGGTTAAATGTTTGACACAATCAAAACTGCTGGGATGTATCCTTATTAATGTAAAGAAGTAATACAGAGAACAGTGGGCTTATTACATCATGATGAAAATGAAAAATTTCCAAAAACTGATATGTATTTAACTATTTTATTTTGAATAGATATCATAAACTGGGAACAGGATTTAATCCTAATACATTAGATAAACAGAAAGAAAGGCAAAAAGGTTTGCCAAAACAGGTCTTTGAATCTGATGAAGCTCCAGATGGCAACAACTACCAGGATGAGCAAGTAATACTTTTATTTTTAAATTATTACAAGAAATTATTTTAAAGTAGTTTATTTTTTAATTTCTTAATTAATATATTTAATGTTTTGCACGACAGGATGATCTTAAAAGACGTTCAATGTCAATAGATGATACTCCAAGGGGTAGCTGGGCCTGCAGTATTTTTGACTTGAAAAATTCGCTTCCTGATGCTCTGCTTCCTAATTTACTTGATCGAACGCCCAATGAAGAAATAGACCGTCAGAATGATGACCAAAGGAAATCAAACCGTCACAAGGAACTCTTTGCTCTGCACCCATCACCAGATGAGGTATAGATGTTTATATATAAAGAAGCAGATGATTATTAAGATAGATATTTTGGGAATATCACATAAAGTATTCTAATAATATAGGGAATAAAACAACTGAAACATAGGTATAACTTCTAGTAAATGAAATATATATATATTATGCTTAATATATAACTTAATATAATTTCTATGAATTGAGCACATTTAGGATCTAACGAGTTCTCTTTGAGGGTAAATTGGTCCTTATTTTCTCTGCTCAGTTGTGAAGACTAAAAGTATTAGATTAATAAAATAAGTTTTTAGAAAATTATAAAGGGTTGACATATGATAAGAATGTTCATTTTAATATTGCTTGTCAATTTGTAGGAAGAGCCAATAGAACGACTTAGTGTTCCTGATGTGCCCAAAGAGCATTTTGGTCAAAGACTTCTTGTAAAATGTTTATCACTCAAGTGAGTATTTATTTTGTTTACTGTATAGCTTTTATTTTTCAAATAACATTTTGAGTATTAGTATAACAATCCTAGTAGATTTTATGCTTGTATTTGTGTCCTTTTGAGAAGTATTGTTCTTCTATATGTAATTTTAAATGCTACTAAGCATTAAAACTATTGTATGAAGGTAAGCTTTAAGAACATTTTTGCCTCACAGGTGAAGATGACTTTTTGTCACAGCTATATAATTAGTCTTAAAACTTGAACAAAAATTTGCTGAATTTCTTGTGTTTACCAGACACTGTACTTGGCTTGGGGAATATAAAGGCAAAGTATCTTTTCCCTTAAAGACTTGATTATACAAGCCTACATGGTAGGCTTTGTGGGTGTTTTGAAGATTCTGAGTTTCTATATTTTTCTTTATGTAAAAAAGTTAAATGACTTTTGATCTAACGTCATCGAAGTGATAATGTCCTGAATTTATATTCTTCACAAAGTGCTTTATTTTATTTTAATTTCTCTATTTTAACTCATCTTGTCTTCAGTGTAATTCTATAAGGTATATATTATTTTCTTCATTTTACAAATGAGGAAATCAAGATTCAAAAGCATTAGCGGAAGTGAACTGACTGGCATGCTCACTGTTTTGCACCCAGTAACTGAAAAAAAAAAACAAAACACCTTGATGCTGTTTTCATTGTATCATGTTAATATTATGGTTAATTACCAGTTCTGACTTAAGAAAAAGGAAGTTTTAATACATAGAACTTTCTAAAAGGAGCAACTCATAGGGACAGACCACTTCCGTGTCTGGATAACTTAGGCAGTTTTCTTCCTTTGAAAGCTAAGGCATTATGTATTTAGTTAGATTTATCTAGAAAGTTGTTAGAGCTTTAGTGCATTGAGTCTTTTGAAGATCATATTCTTTTTTTGTTTTTTTATTTGCTTTTTTTGACAGCTTTCTTATGATATAATTTAAATATAAAATTCACCCTTTTAAAGTCAGTGGTTTATTTGTTTTTATTTATTTTAAAAATTTTAATTCCAATATAGTTAACATACAGTATTATATTATCTTCTGGTGTACAATATAGTGATTCAGCAGTTTTGTATATTATTTATTGCTCATCATGATAAGTGTACAGTTAACCCCTTCTCCTATTTCACCCATCCTCCTTCCCTACCCACCTCCCCTCTGGTAACTATCTGTTTGTCCTCTGTAGTTAACAGTTTGGTTTCTGGTTTTTTGTTTGTTTTTGTTTTTTTTTAAATTCCACATGTGAGTGAAATCATATGGATTTTCTCTTTCACTGATTGAATTATTTCACTTAGCATTATATTCTCTCTGTTCCTTTCTTCTCTTGCTCACTTCTTTCATGATTTGCTAGCTTTCTTAAGTGATATACTTGGATCCCTAGCTCTTTATTTTTTGCATATCTGTTACTGGGTTTTGATTTGTGGTTACAATTAAGTTTGTGTATAACATCTTATGACTAAGCAGTCTATATTAAGTTGCTTGAGTTTGAACCCATTCTTTACCACCCCCCCCACCTATGTTTATAAAAGGTATCCTACTTTACATCTTTTTATTTTGTGGATCCTTGACTGAGTTTTACAGATATGTTTAATTTTGCTGCTTTTGTGCTTCCTACTTTTCTTATTCCTGCTTATGGTCTTTCCTCTCAAAGAATCCCCTTTAAAATTTCTTGTAAGGCTGGTTTAGTGGTCATGAATTCCTTTAACTGTTATTTGTCTGGGAACCTCTTTACTCTCATTCTGTTCTAATGATAGCTGGATAAAGTGTTCTTGGCTGCAGGTTTTTTTCTTTCAGCACTTTGAATATATCTTGCCATTCCCTTTGGCTTGCAAGTTTCTGCTGAACAATCAGCTGGTAGCCTTATGGAGTTTTCCTAGTATGTATGTAACTTTTCTTTTCTTTTGCTGCTTTTAAAATTCTCTGCTTTATCGCTGCTTTTTGCCATTTTAATTACAATGCGTCTTGGTGTGGACCTCCTTGGGTTGATTTTGTTGGGGGCTCTCTGTGCTTCCTCAATCTGGATTTCTGTTTCCTTCCCCAGATTTGGGAAGTTTTCAGCTATTATTTTTTCAAATAAATTTTCTGCCCCTGTTCCTTTCTCTTCTTCTGGGATTCCTGTAATGCAAATGTTATTATGCTAGATGGTGCTGCTGAGTTCCTTAAGTCTGTCTTCATTTTTTATTATTTTGTTTCCCTCTCTCCTCTTCAGCTTGATTGCTTTCCATTTCTCAGTCCTCTGATCCTCTAATCCAGGTCACTAATCCTTTCCTCTGTTTCCTCTAGTCTCCTATTTATTCCATCTAGTGTCTTTTTAATTTTAGTTACTGAGTTCTTCATCTCTGATTGGTTCTTTTGTATGTTTTCTATCTCTTTGTTATGGGTCTCACTGAGGTCCTCCACTTTTTCTCAAGTTCTGTCAGTATCTTTATGACCATTCCTTTAAATTCTCTGTCAGGCATATGACTTATTTCAGTTTCGTTTAGCTCTCTTTTGTCCTATATCTTTCATTTGTGACAAATTCCTCTGTCTCCTCATTTTGTCTAACTCTCTGTGTCTGTTTCTGTGTGTTAGGAAAGTTGGCTATGTCTCCTGCTGTTTCAAGTAGTGGCCTTAAGAAGAGGTCTTGTAATGCCCTGCAGTGTAGTGTCCCCTGTTCACCAGATCCTGGGTGATTGAGGAGGTCTCCTATGTGTCATTCAGGTGTCTGTCAGGGCTAAGCTGCTTTTGCCTTTAGTTTGTCATCTGTGATGGTTCTCTTTGCCTCTTGTGGACAGGATTTTGTCCCTTTGTTGTTAGTGGGTGAATCTAAGGGCACCTTGGGCTTAAGTTGAGTCAGACCAGGTATTTGCCAGAAATGTAGCAGCACCAAACTGCCGGACACCTTCCATGTTGTCTCCTGAGAAGCTTTTGTTGGTGGACAAGGCCTGCAGTCAGACCAGCTGTCTGCCCCCAGCCCCCTGCTGGGGCCACAGGGGGACTGGTATGTTTGGTTATTTTTCTCTCTTCCCAGGGTAGGAGTCGCTTTATAGTAGTGTTGGCTCCTATCAGGGCTGCTTGCACACTGTCAGGCTTGTGGCACCGCTTTGGATGGGTTCTGCCAAGGGATATTGCAGGGGGCAGGTCTGCAGGAGAATGCAGAGGCATGGTGTGCTCTTAGCAGTTTAGGTGCAGGTGTTGGCAGTATGCTGGTTCCTGCAGATACTTAGGTTGGGGCATCAGGGAGGGAAAAGGCACCCACCAGCTCCTTTGCTCCTGGAGAAGTCTCTCAATGATCCCTGCCCCTCCAGCAATGTTCTGAGATTAGTAAACAAATCTTCCTCCTGAATACACCAGGAATTTTTCAAGGTGATACTTCTGTGCTGTAAAATCTGAGGGACTGTTTGTTGTGCTGTCTCATTAAGAGTGGGAACTCAGTTTCATTTTGCCCTCCTGGCTGATTTTTAAAATTCGAGGTGTTTAGCCTCACTGTAAGAACTCACAAAATTTGGCCTCTCTGATTTAAAAAAAAAAATTAAAAAAAAATTTATTTTGAGAGAGAGAGAGAGAGAGAATGAGCAGGGGAGGGGCAGAGAGAGAAGGAGACACAGAATCTGAAGCAGGCTCCAGGCTCTGAGCTGTCAGCATAGAGCCTGACACAGGGTTCGAACTCACGAACCATGAGATAACCTGAGCTAAAGTCGGATGCTTAACTGACTGAGCCACCCAGGCACCCCTGGCCTCTCTCATTTTCAAAGTCACATGTTATTAGTCTGCCCCCTCTGGGTTCCCTGTGCCGGGGTGCTTAGTGAGAGTCTCATTTTGTTTCTGCATTTACTGTTTCCTTCCCTCCTGTGGATGGTCCTGTGGGTTCATTTAGCTCCTCACCTGCTCTTCCTCCTTCCTTTGATGTGGCCTCTTCTCTACATTTAGCTGTGGAGAGTCTGTTCTGCCAGTCTTTGGGTTGGGTTATTTACACTTATGTGGGTGTTATCTATGGGAAGAGGTGAGCTTAGGGTCTTCCTACTCCACCATCTTCCGTGGAAGTCTAACATCAGTGGTTTTTAGTAAATTCAGAGTTGTACAACTATTGATGTGACTAATTCTTGAAAATATTCATCACCCCAGAGAGAAACTTCATACCTGTATTAGTTTGTTCCAACTACCATAATAAAATACCATAGACTGGGTAGCTTAAACAACAGAAATTTATTTTCTCACAGTGCTGGAGAGTGGAAGTTGAAGTTCAGGGTGTTGGTAGGATTGGTTTCTGATGAGACTTCTCTTCCTGGCTTGTAGATGGCCATCTTCTTCTTGTTCCCCAATATGACCTTTTCTTTGTTCCTGCATGAAGAGAGAAAGTTCTCTGATGTTTCTTTTTCTTTTTATAAAGACACCAGTCTTTTTGGCTTAGGGTCTCACCCTAATTTTGTCAGTAGTGTGTTTTGGTAGGCCTTGGAGTGATTAAAAATTGCTTTTTTGGAGCGCCGGTGTGGCTCAGTCGGTTAAGCACCTGACTCTTGATTTTGGTTCAGGTCCTGATCTTGCAACTTGTGAGATCAAGTCCTATGTCGGGCTCTCCACTGACAGCGCAGAGCCTGCTTGGGATTCTCTCTCTCCCGCTGTCTTTACCCCTCTCCTGCTCTCTCAAAAGAAATAAGTATTTTAAGAAATTGCCTTTTTAAAAAGTGTTTTTTGAATTCTCAAAATTTCAAATAAATGAGCACTTAACAGTGGGGAAAAAAGCAACCTTTTTTGCAGCTTGGTGCACTTGCATTGAGTATCTGGTGCTCAAATAGTATTTCTTGACAAACTCAAACACGTGTATGTTTGGTTGCCTGGGAGTAGCATAGTATGCGTTTTTTAAGTTTTCATACTGAATATATGAGAGGTATACATTTAAAAACAGAAAAGAAAAAAAAATACAACCATGGCAGTCCTTTTGTATAATGGAAGAGCCTTTTGAAACATTAAAGAAAAAAATGAAATGATGTATCTCATTTAAAATATTCTTGTCATGCATTAGTAGCTTTTCTTAATGTGAAGCACACTCGTTGTTTCCTCAAGACTTTTAACCTTTGTTCATCATACTAACAATAGGGATCTTTAAATACTGTCCAAGAATATCATAGAGAAAGTTATTATGCATGAATTTTATGGTGCTAAATTACAAAATAGGATACTCATTTTCTGAATAAGCAGTTAACATTTCTCTTATCTTTGATCCATTTTTGCTTATTTTTATCTGAATCTAAAATTTGTATGAAAATGCAAAGGGCTGAAAGGAGGCAGGGAAGTTTTGAAGCAGTTTACAAAACAAAATAGGTATTAATACTTAGTATAAAGCTACAGTAAGCTAATTACCTAAGACAGAAGCTAATGAAGACAATATAGCACTGACATACAATTAGAAAATTAGTCCAATGGACTAGGGCTAAAAAATAGACCTATGTGTGTATTTTTGATTTACAATTACAGTGGCACTACAGTAGTCCCCCTCTTCTCCATGTATTCAGTTACCAGTGGTCAACTGCTGTCCAGGCGCAGATGATGATCCTTCTGACTTATCAGAAGATCAGTAATAGCTTAACTCTATGTCACAATGTCTGTGTTATTTACCTCAGTTGATTTCATACGTAGACATTTTATCAGGTCATATCATTGTAAGGAAAAGGAGGATTAATATAATACAGTAAAGTATTTTGAGAGAGAGAGAGAGAGAGACTGCATTCACATATCTTTTATCAAAGTATGTTGTTATAGTTGTTCTGTTTTGTCATTAGTTATTGTTGTTAATCTCTTACTGTGCCTAAAGTATAAATTAAACTTTATCACAGGTAGCGTATGCATTGGAAAAAAACATTGTATATATGGGTTTCAGTACTGTCTACAAGGTTTCAGGCATCCATGGGAGGTGTTAGAACATATTTTTTGCAGATAAGGGGAGACAACTATATAGACAGTTGGGAAAGGTAATCTTTTCAATAAATTGGCAGGACAGTTGGATATCTGTGTCTCTCTGTTTCTCTATCTTTCTCTGTCATACAGAGGGAGAAGATGTTTTCAATACATTCACTTGACAAAGCATCTGTATACAGAATGCATAAAGAAGTATAAATAGATGAGGAAAATGCCAAACAAAAAATAGAAACATGGTCCAAAAGAGGGTGTCTGTGTGGTCATAAATAGATGAAGATGCATATTAAAAGTCCAGTGTGGGGGCGCCTGGGTGGCTCAGTCGGTTAAGCGTCCGACTTCGGCTCAGGTCATGATCTCACGGTTCGTGGGTTCGAGCCCCGCGTCGGGCTCTGTGCTGACAGCTCAGAGCCTGGAGCCTGTTTCGGATTCTGTGTCTCCTTCTCTCTGTGACCCTCCCCCGTTCATGCTCTGTCTCTCTCTGTCTCAAAAATAAATAAACATTAAAAAAAAAAAAAAAAAAAATTAATAAAAAAAAAAAAAAAAAAATAAAAAAAAATAAAAGTCCAGTGTGATAACAGATACCCACTGAAGTTGCAGAATCAGAAAGAGTGACAGTAACAAGTGTTAGAGAGTTTGTACAGTGGGCTTTGTAGAGGTTGAACCATGTAGACAGTATCACCAAAATTTCTATTCTTTTGGCTTCTGGGTTGGGTTCTGCTAAGAGAGACATCAGCAGAAGTCAGAGGATGGAAGAGAGTGAAATCAGTGGTATTTACTTATATCCTTTTACTCATTCCCTGCTAGGTCATGTTGATTGGTTGCCTTCTCCTCCAAAGGCCAGTGTTTCTGTGAAAGCCCCTTGTATACCTGTTCTTTCTCAGTTTTGGTTTACCACTTCTAAGGTCTCCTTTAGGTCAAGGATTGGTAATGACTCCCTGCTATTGTTGTCTCCAGAGAATTGTACTCTCTCTAGTTGTTTTCCTAAATCTTATCGGAATCTTTGTGAATCCCCCTTCATTCAACTCAACCAAATGCGGTTGTGTGTTATCTCCTGTAAAGACTTTGATACTCTCATGACAAAAAAAAAAAAAAATGAACAATGTAGAACAGGGTTTTTATAACCTTGGCACTATTGACATTTTTGTCTGGATAATTCTTTGTTGTCAGAGGCTCTCCTGTACAATGCAGAATGTTTAGCCACAGCCCTGGCCTCTCTACTCACTAAATATCAGTAATATTCTTGCAGTAATGATAACTTAAAATGCTTCCAGACATTGCCAAATGTCCTATTGGGGGAAAAATCATCCTTTATTGAGAATCACTGCTCTAGAGTTTTAGTTAACCTCATGTTACATATTATTCCCTTTTTTAAAATATTTTTAATTAATTCATTTATTTTGAGAGAGAGAGAGAGAGCTAGAGTGTGCAGTCGTGGGGAGGGACAGAAAGAGGTAGAGAGAGAATCCCAAACAGGCTCCATGCTCAGTGTGGAGCCCAACATGGGGTTTGACCTCACAACTGTGAGATCATGACCTGAGTTGAAATGAAGAGTTGGGTATTTGACTGAGTACCCAGGTGCCCCACATATTATTTTATTCAGCAAATAGTTACTAAGTGTTTACCGTATGTAAGCCAAGTTCTTGGAAATGAAATTAGACATCTTGATTTAAGCATAGTTATAAAATACATTTTTACATATTCAAATAGTGAAAATTTGTATTTGAGCATTAAAAAGCATGGTTAGATTAATATTTATGACAGGGAAATATACCCATAAAATATGAAGTTGAGAAAGCAGACTACTAAATATACAGTGACACACTTCATTTAAAAAAAAATCCAGTTGGGGCACCTGGGTGGTCCAGTCGGTCAGGCGTCCGACTTCAGCTCGGGTCATGATCTCTCGGCTTGTGGGTTTAAGCCCTGAGCCACGTGTTGGGTTCTGTGCTGACAGCTCAGAGCCTGGAGCCTGCTTTGGATTCTGTGTCTCCCTCTCTCTCTGCTCCTTTCCCACTCACACTCTGTCTCTTTCTCTCAAAAGTAAATAAATGTTAAAAAATAAATCCATTTACCAAGTGCAATTATACATAGACAAAAGTCTAGACGGATAGGCACTGAAACTGTTAATTTTGGTTCTCTCCATGTGGTGGAATTTTGTATGCTCCTGTTTTTCTCTGAAATTTTTAATGTGTTTTCTTAGTTTTTCACATTGAATATATGAAATTACCTAATGGAAGTAGTGGTTGATTTAGACTGAAAGATATACTTGCAAAAGTGTTTCAGAAGGAGGGGTAGCATAGATGGTATAGCACAGATGTAGAAATGTTGAACTAATTGCTTTTTTTCTTAAAGGTTTGAGATTGAAATTGAACCTATTTTTGCAAGTTTGGCTTTATATGATGTCAAGGAAAAGAAAAAGGTAAGATTATATGATTTGAACATAGTCTTTTGTCACATTCCTAGGTTTCAGAAACTTGTTTTCAAGTTGTTTTATAAGTAATAATTTTTTGAGAATTGTTAAACATGAGTATTTATTTATTTATTTTTATTAAAGTTTATTTATCGAGAGAGAGAGAGAGAGAGAGAGAGAGAGAGAATGAGCAGAGGAGAGGCAGAGGGAAAGGGAGAGAGAGAGAATCCCAAGTAGGCTCTGTGCTGACAGCAGAAAGCCCAACTTGGGGCTTGAACTCATGAACTCTGAGATCATAACCTGAGCTAAAACCAAGAGCCAGATGCTTAACTTACTATCCATACAGTTGCCCCTAAATATGGGTCTTTTCAAAAGAAAGTAGAAATTTAATTTATTAAGACTTGTTAAACATATTTTCTTACTATAAAATAGTTTAGTTGATACCCAGTTTTTATTTAATGGAAAGAATTCCAAAAGCAAATAGCAGAAGCAACTTTCTTTAAAATTAAGGAAAAGTTAATACAAGAAAAGCATTTTAGGCAAATAACGTATAAAGGATTAGAATCATAATAAAGTTTTGTTGATGTGATTTAAAAATTCACACTAGCTAAAAAGATCATTTATATATGCTTGAAGTCTTTTATCTTAAATACTGCTTTAGTTTTACCATTGTATCTTTATTATACTTAGGAGTCTTTCAGAGGGCTATCTCATGCAGCATTTTTAAAATAATGTTTATTTTTTGAGAGGGAAAGAGAGAGAGAGAAAGAAAGAGGGCACAAATAGCATAGGGGCAGAGAGAGAGGGACTCAGAGAATCTGAAGGAGACTCCATGCTGTCAGTGCAAAGCCTCAGGTGGGGCTTGAAGCCATGAACTGTGAGATCATGATCTGAGCCAAAATTGGATGCTCAAGTGACCAAGCCACCCAGGAGCCCCTCATACAGGATTTCTTAATATTCTAAGCTTAATGTGTGGTAGAAACTAACTACTTTCAGTGACTTCTACTGTCAACATATTATAGATTTCTGCTGTGGAACTCTGCCCCAGCAACTTGTATTTGCTAAATCAAATTCGCTAAAATATTATTTGTATAATTCTTTTAATTCTCAATTTGAGGTAATTCATCTCAATAATTTCTTTGTGTACTTTATTACAGGTTACATTTCTAATCAAAAGAGCTTGGGATAGAGTTCTTTAGAATATATTTCTTGTATATTTCTCAGATAGTTTTGTATATTTCTTTTTGCTTTTATTTAGACATATAAAGATTGGTCAATGAAATATATGATATACAGTATGTTAGTGTAATGTTATAATATCTGTAATATTTTAAGACTGAGTATGCTTGATATTTGCAAAATGTACAGATTTTAAAATTTAATATGTGAATTTTTATTATTTTTTTTAGATTTCAGAAAACTTTTATTTTGACCTTAATTCTGAGCAGATGAAAGGATTATTACGTCCCCATGTACCACCTGCTGCCATTACCACTTTGGCAAGATCAGCTATTTTTTCTATCACTTATCCTTCCCAAGATGTTTTTCTTGTAATAAAGGTAAGAGTAATGTTAAATAAATTAGTTTGTTTGTGTAGTGTCTGTATATTTGTCTCCCTATTAATATCACAAGGTTTTTAAGGGTAAGGATTTTATCTTCATGTATTTTTTTTGTCTTAAAACTTCTTAACACAATACTGGATGTAGACTGTAGTCTACCTAAAAAAAACTACCTAAGTTTTTTTTTTTTTTTTTTTGAGTGGGAACTCTATTAGGGTTCTCCAGAGAAACAGATCAGTAGGCTGGAAATACACACACATGTATGTACACACATACAGGTAGAGATTGATTGATTTTAAGGAATTGGCTTGTGTGATTGTGGGGGCTGGCAAATTTGAAATGTGTAGGGCAGGTTGGCAGGCTGGAATTCAGGTAAGAGTTGGTATTGTAGTCTTGAGTCTGAATTGGGCAGCAGACTGGAGACTCAGGCAGGGTTTCTGTGTTGCAGTCTTGAAAATTACTTCTTTGGGAAATTTCCATCTTTGGTCTCAAGGCCTTCACCTGATTGGATGAGGCACACTCACATTGTGGAGAGGGTAGTCTGCCTTACTCTACTGATTTAAATGCTGATCACCTCTAAAAAATACCTTTACAGCAACATCTAGGTAGGTTTGATCAAATAACTGGGCATTATAGCCTACCCAAGTTGGCATATAAAATTAAGTATCATAGGAGCTTTATTATGATGTTATCACTCAGTTTCTAAATTATATAAATACTAATATCTAAATCATTGAGGTCACGGAACATTATGATTTGACTGTCCTCCAATTAAGAATAAGGATTACAAACATAGGGAAGAATAAAAAACGAGGCCAACTGTAAAACAGACTCTTAACTATAGAGAACATACTAAGGGTTGCTGGAGGGGAGTTGGACTGAGGGATGGGTTAAATGGGTGACAGGTATTAAGAAGGGCAGTTACTGTGATAAGCACGGGGTGTTTTATATAAGTGATGAATCTCTAAATTCCACTCCTGAAGCTAATATTGTCCTATGTATTAAGTGACTGACATTTAAATTAAAAATTTGAAATAAACAAAGCAAAATAAACACAAAAACTGAATAAGGATTATGAATTCTAAAATCTGAATATTATGAAGCTGCTTACCTTAAGTTGAGGAATAATTTACTATAACTTGACCTTGACTTGAAAGAAGCTTAAAATATATTCATTAATCATTTTATCTTTATTTATATAAAATTATAAAAGGTAATGAATTTTACAATAAGGTTATAAAGTGGATTGTCACGGAATGAATCCTGTTTACCCACAGGAATAATGTCCTAATTTGTCGACACATTCCCATTGAATTCAGCTTAAAATAGATCTTAGCTACAATGAATCCTACAAGCACAGATTTAGCAGCAGTGGTCTTCAGAAACTCAGAATAAAGTTCTAAATATTAATACAGTTGAGAAATACTGTATATACACTACCTTTACATGGGAAAATAGTACATTTTCATAAAAATAGAACATATTTAAGGAAACGAGATGAAAAGATACAGCTGATGGTTCGAATATTGACTGCATGAAAATGAGATTATTTAGTGACAAGATTTGGTTGAGAGTGAACAGTTTAGATAGGATTAAGGATAAGAAACATTGTAAATGTTCAATATGAGTAAATAGGGAGATAAATCAGTGTACATTCATATGATGGGATACTATGGCAAATAAAACCACTATTTGGAAGAAATTTTTTTTTTTAATGTTTATTTATTTTTGAGACAGAGAGAGACAGAGCATAAACGGGGGAGGGTCAGAGAGAGGGAGACACAGAATCTGAAACAGGCTCTAGGCTCTGAGCTGTCAGCACAGAGCCTGACGCGGGGCTCGAACTCACGGACCGCGAGATCATGACCTGAGCCGAAGTCGGCCGCTTAAGTGACTGAGCCACCCAGGCGCCCCTGGAAGAAATTTTAATGATATAGAAACGCATGTGTGATATAATATTCAGTGAAAAATAAGTCTGGCACAAAACTCTCTATGGAATGATTTCAATTGTGTAGAATATATATGTACATAAAAATATGTATATACATAGAAAATGACTTCCCTGTAATTTCAAAAAAATGAACAAGTTAAAATATTATTAAAAATTTAAAAGAGGGGCGCCTGGGTGGCTTGGTCGGTTGAGCGTCCGACTTCGGCTCAGGTCACGATCTCGCGGTGGGTGGGTTCGAGCCCCGCGTCAGGCTCTGTGCTGACAGCTCAGAGCCTGGAGCCTGTTTCGGATTCTGTGTCTCCCTCTCTCTGTGACCCTCCCCCGTTCATGCTCTGTCTCTCTCTGTCTGAAAAATAAATAAACGTTAAAAAAAAAAATTTAAAAAAAAATTTAAAGGAGATGTATTTAGGAGGTTTTGCTAAATCACTTTGGTGCAGCAGGATGTTTTTGTTTCTTGAGAGGAAAAATGCCATTGATCTGTGTATTGGTGAGCTACTGCTATTCAAGAACAGAAAGAGAAAATCCCAGTGGCATGCAACAACAAACGTTTGTTTAGATCATGCATCCAAGTTGTCTGGTGGTCAGTTGATGTAGGTTGTACTCTCCTCGAGGTGGCTGTGCTCCTGAAACCGTCTTTTGGTTGGTTGGGGCTCATTTGATTCAGCTGGAGCTGTACTTCTTTGTGTATTGCTTTTCTAGCAGGCTAGCTTGGTTTATTCTCATGGTAATTGCAGAAATGCCAAAGAGCAGACCCCCCTGCACAGGCACTTTTCAAGCCCTTGGTTGCATCACACAGGCTAACATTGTATTGGCCAAGACAAATCATATGACAGAACACAAAAGCAAGAAGTTAGGATATATACTTGGCGTCTTTATTCAGAGGAATTCCAGTGTCAGGGAGCAGTGAGGGGGGTAAAGGAAGGGTGAAGAATTGGGGCTATTAAGTGCAATCTATCACTGTCTGAGATACGGGAATTCTGGCTCAGCCAGGATTAGGTCTTCCTTGCTCATTTTTGTGTCCTGTTTATTAGCATACTTTCTGGTAAATAGGTGAAGGGGTAATATCATTGTGTTTGGATTATTGTTTATGGAAGACTGACATTTTAGAGAACAAAAACAAAGCTCTTTGAAAGAAACCCACAAAGAGATGAAGAAAAACGTGGGTTACAATAAGGTAATGATAACAAAATAAGCTTAATTTAATTTAATTTTTTATTGAGGTGTGACATAATTACAGAAAATACACAAAAGTCATAAATATATGATTTAATGAATTATCCCCAAATAAATGCATTATGTTACCACCCACCCATGTTAAGAAACAAAACGTTACTAGAATCCCAGAAACTGCCCATGTACCATTCACCGCTCCTTTTTTTTTCCCTCAAAATTTTTGCTTGTTTTTGAACACTATGTTAATAGGATCCAACATTATATATATTTTGTGACTTGCTACATGATTGTGTGATTATACTGCTGTATGCAACAGTTTTAAGTTCAGTTACATTGCTGGAACTCCTGGGTGGCTCAGTTGGTTAAGCGTCCGACTTTGGCTCAGGTAATGATCTCAAAGTTCATGGGTTTGAACCCCATGTCGGGCTCTGTGCTGACAGCTCGGAGCCTGCAGCCTGCTTCAGATTCTGTGTCTCCTTCTGTCTCTCTGTCCCTCTGTCTGCTCATGCTCTGTCTCTTTCTCTCAGAAATAAATAAACATTAAAAGATAATAAAAGTAAAATTCTTTACATTGTTGTTTAGTATTGTATGAATATATCATAATTCATTTTACTGATGATAGACATTTTGGTTAATTTAATTTCGTGGTTTTTATCAGAAATTCTGTAAATATTTGCATTCCATGAGGATAGACATATGCATACATTTGTATTTAGTTTATTCTTGGGAGTAGAATTGCTAAGTCACAGAATATTTGTATGTCAGATTTGGTAGATGTTATCAAATAAATGTTTTCAGTCTCTGTGACAGTTGCATTCCCACCAGCAGTGAATAAGAGTTTCAGCTAGTCATACTTGATATTTATCAGTTTTTTTAAAAATTGAAGTATAAAATATGTACAATGAGATATTTACAAATCTGGAGTAAACAGCTTGGTGAATTCTTCCATGTGTATTTGCCTGTGTAATCACTCTTGAGCTCAAGTCATAGAATATTTCCATTGCGTTATTACTCTGGAGGGTTCTTGTGTTTCTCTTTCTAGTGACTACCCCTGCCCTTCTAGATAACTAGTATTCTAACTTCTGTCACCATTGTTAGCTTTTCTTCTTCTTGAAGTTCATATGAAAGGAAGCATAACAATGAGTCTTCTGTGCCTGGCTTCTTTCACTCAATATAATGGCTGTGAGAGTCCTCCATAGGAGGAGAGCCACCCAGGTGCCCCTAGAACCTTTTTTGGTTCCACTGGTCTATTTGTCTTTTCTTGGTACCACTACTATACTCTTTTCATTATTGTAGCTTTATAATAAGTGGTGTATTTTTTTTCCAGCTTGACTTTTTACATTTTTGTGTAAATTTTTACTTGTCAGCCTCTTCAACCCCTCAGTATAGGCATGCTCTCTCTTTCTCTCAAGAAATAATGTACTGAGATGTTGACTGGCATTGCATTAAATATATAGATCAATTTGAGAAAGTTGACATCTTTAAACTATTGTTTTTCAGTCAATGAACATGATATATTCCTTCATGTTTTTAGGTCTTTTCCTCTCATATATTCTTGGTGATTTGATATTTTTGATTATATTATAAATGGTATCACTTAACATTTTTCATTTTAAATTATAATACAAAATTTCGTTTGTCACTGGTATATAGAAATTGTTTTCTTTGTAAGCTTTGTTTACAATTAGCAGTATGCACAGGGTGTCCATCTTTATTAATTTTTACATACTTATGTACATCTAGATCAAGATGTACAATATTAGCAAATGGCCTTCTTTGTGCCCTTTCCTACTATACTGACTTTTACCATATCTTGGCCTCTTTTGAAACTTCATAGGAAAGGAATTGTATAGTATAAATTCTTGTCTCTGGTATTCTAAAGAATTATGTTAAGATTCATCTAGGCTTTTTGTGTGTAGCAGTAGTTGTTTTTTATCCTATATAATATTCTGTTATATGAATATATCACTGTTTTCCATTCTCATTGTTGGACATTGGGTTTATTTCTACAACCGGTTTCCCTACATGGATATTCCAATTTTTACTCTTTTCAACAGTTTTTGAGAATATCAGCTGCTCCATTTCCTTCTTAACACTTGCTATCATTGGATTTTATTGTATTTGACATTTAAATTTTATTAATTTTGTTTTATATTTTGGTTTGTATTTTATTTCTGATATGTTTGTCATGTTATATCAATTTTTTTAAGAGTTTATTTTTAAGTAATATCCACATCCACTATGGGGCTTGAACACACAACCCCAGGTCCAAGAGTTCCATGCTCCACTGACCTAGGCAGTCAAGCGCCCCTCAATTTTAGTCTATATTCTGTGATGACTAAGAATGTTGAGTGATTTATTGGCTGTTTGGATATTCTGTTTTATGAAGTACTTATTCAAATAGCTCATTTTTAACTTGTTTGTAAGTGATTTTTAATATAAAAAACATGAATTTTAAGTGTATGTAGGATACATATGTTTCAAGTGAAAAAATATATACACTTGTGTAATCCTATCCATTTTATTGGATTATTTTTATTTTATTTTATTTGTAAGAGTTTTTTGTCCTCCACTTGCTAATTTGAAATATCAACTTTATATGTGCTAAATTCCTTCAAGGAATTATCACAATTCCTACAAATCAGGTATGCTTGATTTGGTTTCTGGACTTTCACCCTATTTTATTTACATTTCTTTTCTTTTTGAAAATATTAAGTTATATAGGGTTAACGTGAGACATTAAATTAGAAGTGGAGAAAAAAATTAGAAGTAGAAACTGTTGTATTGGTCACTCAATACTGTTTTGTGAGATTTTTTTACTTTTTTTTTTTTTTTTTTTTTTTTTTTTTTTAGTGTTTACTTACCTATGTTGAGAGAGAATGTGTGCACAAGCAGGGCAGGGGCAGAGACAGAGAAAGAATCCCAAGTAGGCTCCACACTGTCAGTGCAGAGCCTGAAGTAGGGTTTGATCTCATAAACTGTGAGATCATGACTTAAGCCGAAATCAAGAGTTGGACACTCAACCAATTGAGCAATTTTAAAAAAATTGTTAATTCTGTACATTGATATTATATTAGATGACTTTTTCTCCTCTTATCAGATTTTGCCAAGCACCAGTTTGCTCTCTTTCTATGAAATTTGACCTCATATACTTCATATGAATGGAATCATATGGTATTTGGTTTTTGTTTTTGTGTGTGACTGGCTTATTTTACTTAGTATAATGTCTTCAAGGTTCATCAAGGTTGTAGCTTGTTTTAGGATTTCTCCCTTTTAAAGGCTGAATAATACTCCATTGTATAATATTTAATATATATATATGTTTGTCCACTCATCTCTTTTTTTTCAGTTTGTCATAACCTATTTACCTAACTTTATTTTTTTATTTTTTTAAATATGAAATTTATTGTCAAATTGGTTTCCATACAACACCCAGTGCTCATCCCAACAAGTGCCCTCCTCAGTGCCCATCACCCACTTTCCCTTCCCTCCCACCCCCCATCAACCCTCAGTTTATTATCAGTATTTAAGAGTCTCTTATGGTTTGCCTCCTTCTCTCTCTGTAACTCCCCACCCCCCTTTTCCTCCGCCCTGGTCTTCTGTTGAGTTTCTCAGGATCCACATATGAATGAAAACATATGGTATCTGTCTTTCGCTGTATTACCTATTTCACTTAGCATAACACTCTCCAGTTCCATCCACGTTGCTACAAAAGGCCAGATTTCACTCTCATTGCCAAGTAGCATTCCATTGTGTATATAAACCAGAACTTCTTTATCCATCCATCAGTTGATGGACATTTAGGCTCTTTCCATAATTTGGCTATTGTTGAAAGTGCTGCTATAAACATTGGGGTACAAGTGCCCCTATGCCTCAGCACTCCTGTATCCCTTGGGTAAATTCCTAGCAGTGCTATTGCTGGATTATAGGGTAGATCTATTTTTAATTTTTTGAGGAACCTCCACACTGTTTTCCAGAACGGCTGCACCAGTACGCATTCCTACCAACAGTGCAAGAGGGTTCCCGTTTCTCCACATCCTCTCCAGCATCTGTAGTCTCCTGATTTGTTCATTTGAGCTACTCTGACTGGCGTGAGGTGATATCTGAGTGTGGTTTTGATTTGTATTTGCCTGATGAGGAGTGATGTTGAGCATCTTTTCATGTGTCTGTTAGCCATCTGGACGTCTTCTTTGGAAAAGTGTCTATTCATGTCTTCTGCCCATTTCTTCACTGGATTATTTGTTTTTCGGGTCCACACATCTCTTGGTAGACATTTGGGTCGCTTCTGCCTTTTGGCTTTGTGAATAGTGCTGCTATGAACATGAGTGTACAAATAATGGTTTACATTTTGCTTTTGATTCTATTGGATATATACTTAAAAAAAGATTTTCTGTATTGTGTGGTAATTCTATTTTTAATTTTTTGAGGACCCTCTGTATAGTTTTCCATAATGGATGTACCATTTTCATAATCACCAATAGTGCACATGAGTTCCAGTTTTTATGTATCCTTGCCAATACTTGTTATTTTTTGTTTTATTGATTGTAGCCATCTTGATGGCTATCAAGTGATAATCTCATTGTATTTTGATTTGCATTTACCTTATGATTAGTTATGTAGAGGATCTTTTCATATCCTGTTAGCCATTTTTGTATCTTCTTTGGAAAAATGTCTATTCAAGTCCTTTGCCATTTAAAAATCAGATTAAAGTAAAACCTTGGATTGTAATTTGTTCTGTGAGTGTTCTGCAAGACAAACATTTCTAATAAATTTTAACTTGATAAATGAGCAATGTCTTGCAATATGAGTTGTACATGACGCTGAACGTCACATGATCACAGCTGAGCCAGTGTTTCTTGAAATTTGCTTTGATATCTGAGTGCTTTGGATTACAAGCATATTTCCAGAACAAATTATGCTTGCAAACCAAGGCTTACTGTATTTATTTTATTGTTGAGTTGTAGAACTTAAAAAAATTATTCTGGATATTAACTCCTTATTAGATACATTATTTGTATATATTTTTTTATTTGTTGCCCTTTCACCTTGATTATGTCTGTGATGCACAAAGTTTTAATGTGGCCCAATTTCTGTATTTTGCTTTTGTTACCTGTATTTTTCTGCATCAAATCCAAGAAAACATTGCCATATCCAGTGTCATGAAGATTCTCTTTTTTTCTGTTAAGAGTTATATAATTTTAGGTTCACATTTAGGTCTTTGATCCATTTTGTGTTAATTTTTGTATATGATAGAGAGTAAAGACTTTATTCTTTTGCATTTGTATATATGATTTAAGAAAAAAATTTTTTTTAATTTTTTAAAATGTTTTTATTTATTTTTGAGACAGAGAGAGACAGAGCATGAGCAGGGGAGGGGCAGAAAGAGAGGGAGACACAGAATTTGAAGCAGGCTCTGAGCTGTCAGCACAGAGCCCGACGTGGGGCTTGAACTCACAGACTGCGAGATCATGACCTGAGCTGAAGTCGGACGCTTAACCGACTGAGCCACCCAGGCACCCCCAAGAAAAATTTTTTTTAATGTTTATTTTTGAAAGAGAGAGAGAGTCAGAGCACGAGTAGGGGAGGGACAGAGAGAGGGAGACACGGAATCTGATGCAGGCTCCAGGTTCCGAGCTGTCAGCGCAGAGCCTAATGCGTGGCTTGAAGTCATGAGCCATGAGACCTTAACCTGAACCGGAGTCAGACACTTAACTGACTGAGCCACCCAGGTGCCCCATGGATACATGGTCTTTTAAACACCATTAATTCTTTTGCATTTGGGTATATGGTTTTTTAAACACCATTTGTTGAAAAGACTGTCCTTTCCCCATTGAATGGCCTTGGCAGTCTTGTTAAAAATCATTTAGCCTGGGGCTCCTGGGTGGCTCAGTTGGTTAGGCATCCAACTCTTGATTTTACCTCAGGTCATGATCTCATGGTTGTGAGATTGAGCCCCCTCATTGGGCTCCACACTGAGTATGGACCTGCTTAAGATTTTCTCTCTCTTTCTCTGTTGGCCCCTACCCTATGCACATTGCCTCTCTCTCTCAAAATAACTAAATAAATATTAACAAAATATTATTTAACCACATATATGAGGGTTTATTTCTGGACTGTATTCTGTTCCATTCATCTATATGTATGTCTTTATGGCAGTATCATATATATATTTTTTATTACTGTAGCTTTGTATTGTTTTGAAGTCTGGAAGTATGAGACTTATAACTCTGTTCCTTTTTTAAAGGTTTGTTTTGATTGTTCAGGGTTCTTTGAAATTTCACAGGAATGTTACGGTGAATTTTATTATGTCTACAAAAAAAATCTTTGAGATTTTCATAGGAATTGCATTAAATCTGTAGATTGCTTTGCATAGAATTGGCCTCTTAATATCAATTTAGTCTTCCAGTTCATGAATATAGGATATCTTTCCATTTGTTTATGTCTTCTTTAATTTTTTTTTTTTTTTAACCAATGTTCTATGGTTTTCAGATTCTATATCATTCACCCTTTTGGTTAAGTTAATTTCTCAGTATATGTTTCCTTGCTATCTAGAAGAAGAGTGCTTTGATGAAACTTTTGTAAGCTGAAATTTTATAAAGTGACAAAGCAATTAACATTAATTTATATGGAAAAGTATTTGAATGTTCTTAGACGCAAAAAATAACTCTCTCAGTCTTTCATGATGCCTTTGGACATATCTTGCCAACAGATGCACAAAATAAATTGAGATAAAGGACAGATGCTCATAGACACAGTGCAGAACTATGGTGGTTTGATGCTGAGATACTGAGTTGTAATTCCCAGGGAAGGAGCTTGGCAGTGCCACTGTTGTTGCCCCGGGTGTGTGCTGCCTGTATTTGCAAAGCATATGCTGAATGTTATTTTTACTTTCTCCTTTTTTTGTAAAAGTGAAAATCCTCTTCAGATTTCTTTCAGTTAGCAAAAACAGGTAGTAATGTAGGTCTTTGTAAGATCAAAGTAGCATAATGTTAGCTTTCTAAAAGTGGGGAATACCTTAATTTTTTTTCTTTTTGATATTATTGTAAGTGAAATTGTGTTTTTAATTTTCTTACAGATTTTTCATTATTAGTATTTAGAAATGTAATTGATTTTTGCATATTGATTTTGTATCTGCAACTATGCTGAATTTATTTATTAGTTCTAATCATTTGTGTGTGTGTGTGTGTGTGTGTGTGTGTACTATAAAGGTTTTCTGAACAAAAGGTCATGTCTGCAAACACATAATTTTACTCTTTCCTTTCAAATTTGGACTCATTTTTTTTTCTTTTTCTTGCCTTATTGCTTTGGCTCAGACTTCCAGTATTTTTTTGAATAGAATTGGTAAAAGTGAGCATCCTTATCTTGTTCCTAATGTTAGAGGAAAAACTTCCAGCCTTTCACCATTGAATATGATGTTAGCTGTGGTGTTTTCATATATGGTCTTTATTATGTTGAGGTAGTTTTCTTGTATTCTTAGTTTGTTGAATGTTCCTAGCATGAAAGGGTGCTGAATTTTGCCCAGTTATTTTTCTGTATCAATTGAGATGATCATGTGTTTTTTTTCCTGTCATTCTGTTAATGTGGTGTATTACCTTGATTGATTTTTTTTTTATGTTAAACCATCCTCACATTCCAGTCTGATTACTTTTTTTTTTTAAGCTTAATTAGTCTTTACTGTTTTATTTTTTGACAGTTAGAAAAAGTCCTACAGCAAGGTGACATCGGAGAGTGTGCAGAACCATATATGATTTTTAAAGAAGCAGATGCCACAAAGGTAGAGTATCATGCCTCTCATTTTTCCCACCTGTATAGTCATATAGTCCCTCCCAATGCTCCCCCAGTCCCTGAACCCAACACTAAATAACCTCTCATTTCCCAAGTTATTATTTGGGAGAATTATGAAGCATATTAAAGAATTTAACTACTAATTCATTATTTTCTATTGGACTACCTGCTTTCTTACTTTCTTCTTTTTTTGTCACTTAGCTTTTTTCATATGCTGTGTTATTCTTTAAAATCTCCTTTACCCCCAAACTAAGTGACTCCTGACTTTTTTTTCCTTGGAGAGAACTAAGTTAATTTCATTTCATTCCTAAGTATTAAAATTTTCAAAAATAGTATTTTTCATAAAATAGTGATATTGGTAATAAAAGGTTTTTTTAAAGTTCATTTATTTTGAGAGAGAGAGAGAGAGAAAGCACTTGCACATGAGCGTGGGAGGGGCAGAGAGAGAGAGGGAGAGAGAGAATCCCAAGCAGGTTCTGAGCTGTCAGCCTGAAACCTGATGCAGGGCTTGATCCTATGAACCGTAAGATCATGACCTGAGCTGAAATCATGAGTCAGAAGCTTACCCGAATGAGCTGCCCAGGTGCCCCATATAGTATAATTTTTTATAGTAAGATAGCAGTACTCTGGGGCTCTGTCTAGCTGCTGATAATTAAGGAATGCCACCGATAATTAAGGAATATGGTAAAAACAGAAAATACTATCTCCCTTTTGCCATCAGATGACTAATTTTTAGAATTTGGGTCCACATGTAAAGCAAAAGCAATTGATACAAAGTTGGTACCAAATTTCAGATACCCTGAGTTAGCTACAAGAATAACAGATGATTGAATACATGATTTAATAGTTGAAACATCCAGGAGTATGCTTGAGGAATACTCGATAAGTTACCAAAATCTAGAATATGTTTTGCTTTCTATTTTTGTGAAATTTGGAACAGTAACTGAGCCTTTTCTGCTAATATAGGTAGAACTGAGTACATGATACTCTCCTCTGATCCCTGGCTTGCTGGTTGAAATTAGGGTTCAAGTATTCTATAACCTTTCCCCGGGTTGTCATTTTTTAAATTTGCTGTTGTGTGGAGCTCATAATTACAATAGCAGCTTATTACATGCCTACATAAGCTGATAGAATCAAGTATACTTGATATCTAGGCTTTTAAAGCAATCACCTATTTTGGAGGTATAATATATACAGCAATAAACAGCGCTAACATTTAGTTATCCATCCATCTTATCCCAGGCCTGACTCTCAAGGTAGGGCTCTATTGTTAGTGTATATATACCTTGACAACATCCTGTATGGAAAGAGTATGTAAGATATTTGGTGTAGATTTTTACTTTTGGACCATTAGTTGGCTATTGCAGGTTACCTTAGTGTTTGTTTCAGGGATAGCCTAAAAGTTGGGCCAGCTTCAGGATGTCTTCCAGATAGGCACATACTGTTTGGACCATCAGTCTGTTTCTAGGGTTTAGTCTTTTTGCAATATTTTTTTTTGTTTGCTTCTTTTATTACAGTTCTGGTCTTATATGTTATTAGCCTATTTGTACTCCCAATCCCACTTTACCTCACTCCTTCTCTTGCCATAAGGATTATTTCAAAATGGCTCAACTGCTCCCATCTTTTTCAGAGTAGTACAATTTAGTAAGTTTAACCTAGAATATTTTGTAGTTAGCAGTTGCTGACTTGAACATGGTTATGTTTCTTTTCATAAAATAGTACTTGTAATACGTACACATGTTTGACACTTGCTCTACGTTCTTTCCTACCAAAATGAGATAATCACGAAAATAAATTTGAAAGACTTACTCTACACATACATTTATAGAATGGGTTAAAATTATTTAGTGGTTAAGATAATACAGTGCTAATTGATCTCTGAAAGGTATAGATTATTCTTCCATCTTTGTTGAGAATTGAGAATTCCTAAGCTGTCTTTTTATATACAATGGAGTAGTCTTTGATTCATTTCTTTCGAGCATAATCATATAATGTATAAAGTTTTGTTTTGCAGAATAAGGAAAAATTGGAGAAGCTGAAAAGTCAAGCTGATCAGTTTTGTCAAAGACTTGGGAAATATCGCATGCCTTTTGCTTGGACTGCAATCCATTTAATGAATATTGTTAGCAGTGCGGGGAGTTTGGAAAGAGATTCTACAGAGGTGGAAATAAGCACTGGAGGTAAGAGTGTTTTATATAAAATATTTCTAAATGTTTAATTTTTCTTTTTTTTATATAGGCTTGTTTTATTTATAGACTTTACAGTGTTGTGAGGCATAAAAGGGTTTTCTTTTTTTTCCTTTTTTTCCCCACAGCTTTATTGAGATGCAATTCCTATACTATACAATTCACCCATTTAAAGTGTATAATTTATTGTTTTGTTTGATATATTCACAAGGTTCTGCAACCGTCACCACAGTCTTAATTTTGGAACACTTTTGTATTCATTAGTAACCCTCCATTCTCCCCCAATCCACAAACCCAATCCTAAACAACCTCTGATCTCCTTATAAGGTCTGTATGGATTTGCCTATGCTGGACATTTCATATCAATAGAATTATACAATATACAGTCTTTTGTGACAAGCTTCTTTCCCTTAGTATAATGTTTTATTTTATTATTATTATTTTTTAATATTTTGTTTATTTTTGAGAGAGAGAGAGAGAGAGAGACAGAGTGCAAGTGGGGGAGGGGCAGAGAGAGGGAGACACAGAATCTAAAGCATACTCTAGGCTCTGAGCCATCAACACAGAACCCGACACGGGGCTCAAACCCATGAACCAGGAGATCATGACCTGAGCTGAAGTTGGACACTTAACTAAGTGCCCCAGGCGCCCCTCACTTAGCATAATGTTTTAAAAGTTCATCCATGTTGTAGCATGTGTCACTATTTAATTTCTTTTTATTGCCAAATAATAGTCCATTGTGTGGATATACCACATTTTATTTATCCATTCATCAGTTGATGGACCTTTGAGTCGTTTAAACTTTTTGTTTAGTATGAATAATGCTGCAGTTAATGTTCAGGAACAAGCTTTTGTATGGGCATGTTTTCATTTTTTGGGACATATACTAGAAATTGTTGGATATTAGTGACAATTCTATATTTCACGTTTTGAAGAACTATCAGGTTGTTTTCCAGTGTTGCTGCACCATTTAAAATTCTTCTAGTAGTGTGTGAAGGTTCCAATTTCTCCATATCTTTGCGAACACTTTTATTATTTGGCCCTTTGATTACAGCCATCCTAGTGTAGGCAAAGAGGTTTGTCATTGTGGTTTAGGATTTGCTTTTCCTTGATATTTAATGATCTTGAGTATAATTTTATGTTCACTGGTTATGTGTATACTTTCTTTGAAGAAATATGTAGTCATGTCTTTTGCTCATTTTTTTAGTGTTTTTGTTTTATCTAGTGGATGCTCATTTTTTATGTGGCTTTTTAATATTCTTTTTTTTGAAGTTTATTAAAAAAATTTTTTTTAACATTCATTTATTTTTGAGAGAGAGAGAGGCAGAGTGTGAGCAGGGGAGAGGCAGAGAGAGAAGGAGAAACAGAATCTGAAGCAGGCTTCAGGCTCTGAGCTGTCAGCATAGAGCCTGATGTGGGGCTCATACTCACAAACCATGAGATCATGACCTGACTGAGCCACCCAAACACCCCTAAGTTTATTTATTTTGAGAGAGAGAGAGAGAGAGAGAGTGAGTGCACGCATGCACAAGCTGGGGAAGAGCAGAGAGAGAATCTCAAGCAGTCTCTATGCTGTCATTACAGAGTCCCATGAGGGGCTTGAACTCATGAACTGTGAGATCATGCCCTGAGCCAAAATCAGGAGTCAGATGCATAAGTGACTGAGCCACTCAGGTGCCCCGCTTTTTTATATTCTTGTCTTTGAATTTAAGAGTTCTTTATGTATTCTGGATACAAATCTTTTATCTTTTTTTCTTATTATTTTTAATTTACATTAAAAATGTAAATTAAGTTAGTTAACATATAGTGCAATAATGATTTCAAGAATAGAATTTAGTGATTCATCACTTACATATAACACCCAGTGCTCATCTCAGCAAGTGTTCTCCTTAATGCCCCTTGCCCAACAAATCTTTTATCTAATAAAGGATTTGCAAATATTTTCTCCCAGTCTGTGGGGTTTTTTTTTTTCCTTTTGGTTTTTTTTTCCTCTTTTAATGCTGGTGTTTGTAGCATAGAAATTAAAAAAAAATTGTTTTTTTCACGTTTGTTTATTTTTGAGAGATAGATAGAGACAGAGCATGAATAGGGGAAAGGCAGAGAGAGAAGGAGACACAGAATCCAAAGCAGCCTCCAGCTGCTGAGCCGTCAGCACAGGGCCCGATGCAGGGCTCAAATCCATGGGACCGTGAGATCATGACCTGAGCTGAAGTCAGACACTCAACTGACTGAGCCACCCTGGTGCCCCTGTAGCATAGAAATTTTAAATTCATTTTCTCTGTTCTTTTGTTGCTTGTGCTTTTGGAGTCCTATCTAAGAAAGCATTACCTAACTCAAGATCAGAAAGATCTGTTTGTATGTTTTTGTCTAAGAGTTCTATAGGTATAGCTCTTACATTTAGGTATAATCCATTTTGGGTTACTTTTTTTTTACATGGTGAGAGGTAGGGGTCCAATATTATTCTTTTAATGTAGCTGTTGAGTTGTCCCAACACCTATTTGCTAGGAAGACTATTCTTTCTCCAGCAAATGGTCTTGTCATTCTTGTTGGAAATTAGTTCACGGGACATCTGGGTGGCTCAGTGGTTAAGCATTTGACTTTGGCTCAGGTCATGGTCTCACTGTTTGTGAGTTCAAGCCTCGTGTAGGGCTCTGTGCTGACAGCTGAGATCCGGTAGCCTGCTTCAGATTCTGTGTCTCCCTCTCTCTCTGCCCGTCCCCGGTTGGCGCTCTCTCTTTTAAAAATAAATATTAAAAAAAAAAAAAGAAAGAAAGAAAATTGGTTTATGATAGATGTATGGGTTTAATTCTGGACTCAATTCTATTCCATTGATTTATATGTCTAAGCCCATGGTAGTACTATTCTGTGTTCATTTTTTTGGCTTTGCAGTAAATTTTGAAATTGGGAAGAGTGGTCCTCCAACTCTACAACTTTATTATTTTATTTACAGATTTGTGTGTGTGTGTCCCTATTTTAGGCCCTTGTAGTTTTATTTTTGAGAGAGAAAGAGACAGAGCGCAAGCAGGGGAGGGGCAGAGAGAGAGGGAGGCACAGAATCCAAAGCAGGCTCCAGGCTCTGAGCTGTCAGCACAGAGCCCAATGTGGGCCTCAACCCATGAATCTTGAGATCTGCTTAACCGACTGAGCCACCCAGGCGTCCTTGGGCCCTTGTAGTTTAATATGTAGTTTAGAATCAGCTGTAAATTTCTGCACAAAGGTAGCTGGAATTTTGAGACATTACATTAAATCTATAAATCATTTTGGGGAGTGTTGCCCTCTTTTTTTTTTTTTTTTTTTTAAATTTTTTTTTAACGTTTATTTATTTTTGAGACAGAGAGAGACAGAGCATGAACGGGGAGGGGCAGAGAGAGAGGGAGACACAGAACTGGAAGCAGGCTCCAGGCTCTGAGCCATCAGCCCAGAGCCTGATGCGGGGCTCGAACTCACAGACCGCAAGATCGTGACCTGAGCTGAAGTCGGCGCTTAACCGACTGAGCCACCCAGGGGCCCCAAGTGTTGCCCTCTTAACAATATTAAATCTCCCAATCCATGGAATGTTTTTCCATATATTGAGATCTTAACATTTTTTTCAGTGTTTTATAGTTTTCAGTGTACAAGTCTTTGCCTTTCTCCTGTTAAATGCATACCCAATTGTTTTATTGTTTTTATGATATTTTTAATGGAATTTTTTTCTTAATTTCAGTTTTAGAATGTTCATTTCTTATGTATATAATATTGACTTGAATATTGATTATGTGCTTTGAAACCATTTGAACATGTTTATTAATTGCAGTGTTTTTTTTTTCCTCTTTTGGATTCTTTAGCATTTTCTATATACAAGATATTGCCCTCTGCAAATAATAAAAGGTTTACTGTTTCTTTTTCAATCTGGATGACTTCTTTTTCTTTTCTAACAATCTTAACTAGAACCTTCTATACTATATTAAATAGAAGTGACAGGAGTGTTCCTGCCCTTGGGGGGCAATGCATTCAGTTCCTGACCTTGGCGGGGAGATGCATTCAGTCTTTTATCATCAAGTATGATGTCTACTGTAGGTTTTTCATAAATGTAGTTTAGTAGATTGATGAAATTCCCATCCATTCCTAACTCTTTGAGTATTTTTATCATCAAAAGATGTTGGATTTTGTCAAATGCATTTTTTGCTTTTGAATTGACTTGTATGGTTTTTGTCCTGTATTCTTTTAGTAGGGTGTATTGCATTAATAGACTGGATTTTAGAGGTTAAACTAATCTTACATTTCTCGGAGAATTCCCACTTGGTCATGGTATATAATTTTTTTGTAGATGTTAGAATATGTTTCCCAATATTTTGTTTAGTATTTTTCTTCTATATACATAAGGGATATTGGTCTGTAGTTTTTCTTTCTTGTGAAATAAATCTCTGTCTGGTTTTGGTATCAGAGTAACACTGGCCTCAGAATGAGTTGTGAATTATTCCTTTTTTTATAAATTTTATTTTGGAGGAGTTTGTGAAGGATTGGTATCTGTTTTTTTTTTTAAATCAGAAGAATTCACTAGTGAAGCCATTTTGGCTTGGTCTTTTTGTGATAAGTTTTTTCATTACTAATTAGATCTTTCTGCTTGTTTTAGATCTTTTCGTATTTTCTGTTTCATCTTAAATCAGTTTCAGTACTGTGTTTCTAGAAATGTGTTCATTTTGTATAAATTGTCTAATTTTTGACCTATAGTTATTCAAAATATTATAATATAATTCCTTTTCTAAGAGCTGTAGTGACGTCTACTCATTCATTCCTGATGTTAGTAATTTGAGATGTTGTATTTTTTAACCGCCCATTTAGCAAAGTTTTTAAAATTTACTTTTTGAAGAACCAGTTTTTGGCTTCATTCTTATGTTTGTAGTTTCTGTTTCTTTTATTGTCATCCAGCTGTTGTTTTTGAGTCCTTTCTCGTGCTTGCTTTGGGTTTAGTTTTCTCTTTTTCTACTTTCTAAAAATGAAAGGTTAAGTTACTTATTTGAGAGCTTTTCTTTTTTATTTATAGTCATTTATGGCTATAAATTTTCCTCTGAGTGCGGGTTTAATGATATGCCATATGTTTTGGGATATTGTGTTTTCATTTTCATGTATCTTAAGTATTTTCTAATTTTCTTTGTTATTTCCTTTAACCCACTGGTTTTTCGAGAATCGAGAGTATGTTTAACTTCCACATGTTTATGAATTTCCCATATACTTTTCTGTTACTGATTTATAATTTAATTTCACTGTTCTTGGGAAACATTTTATATGATTTCAGTCCTTTTGAATTTATTTTGTTTTATAGCTTAATCTATGTTGGAGAATGCCCTGTGTGTGCTAGAGAAGAACACATATTCTACTTTTCCTTAGTGACATGTATTAGTTTGTTTATGGTTTTAAGTCTTCAGTTTCCTTGTTGATCTGTAGCATAGTTGTTCAATTGTTGTTGTTGTTGTTTTCCAGTTGGTTTTGAATAATAAGGGTATCTTGCAAGGACTTTAAATGAATGTTATCTTAAAATTCTGTTTCAAATTCAGGTGCTAAGACTGAAGGACCATTAGATGGTAACTAAAATTTTCATTGTGTGAATATTTCCTATTAAATGCATAGTTTCTCTGTAGCTGCATCTTATAGCTCATCTTTGGTCATATGCATAGTCTTTGTGTGGTAGAAACTTAGTTTCCACTGGAGAAGTTTTAAAAGAGAACCAGGAGATTTAGGTATGGTGCTTCCTTACCGATCTCTCCAGAAATGAAATTCTTTACTACAATCAATATGTCGGGTAGATAATTTTCAACTCAAATGAATTTTTTTCCTGTGTTTGGAAAGCTGCTTTTAAAACAATTTAAATATTATGAAAATGAATACCAGACTTTTCTTTTCCCTTGGTAGAACGAAAAGGGTCTTGGTCAGAGAGGAGGAATTCTAGCATTGTTGGCAGACGATCACTCGAAAGGACAACAAGTGGAGATGATGCTTGTAACTTGACCAGCTTTCGACCTGCTACTCTCACAGTGACGAATTTTTTTAAGCAGGTATTGTTCTGTCATGTAGGAATTCTATGGGGATATTTGTACATAATATTATTTTGGTTTCAGAAAAATTATAATTGTAAATTTGCATGTAGTACATGTACATGTAATAATTGTGATTTCTAGAAATTAAAAAAAACTTTTAAGAGTAAAAAGTATAAGAATAAAATAATATTGTATCTGCTGTTGTATAATTATATTTAAATGTTAGCACTAATAATGCATCAACATCAATCCTCCACATTTATATCCTATTTCTTAAATGTAATGTTTTAGCTTTTAAACATTTATGGTTTATGAATTTTCTTAGTCATTGAGCGGTTGTATCTCTCTTCCCTACCCAAGTTTTATTTTAGTTGAAGCTACCACATCTATAGTATATGGAATAGGACTTTCAGGCCTTACTAGTATATTTTTCTGCTAAAATGTAGTCAACATTATTTGTTTAGGTGAGTTTATAGGTCCAAGAAGTTCTTGATAAAAGACACTTTATTCTTTGCAAATATATTCTCTGTGCTTCAAATTATGAATCAAACCAGTAGTTTTCAAATGCTGATCATGATCCGTTAACAGTAATGGAAATTTAATAGGTAATACCCAGCTTGAAAACAAATGAACAGACTCAGGAGAATAGAAAAATAATAGTGCATTGCACATAGTGAAGTTAAATATTGCTTCAGTGAGCTTTTTTCCTCTTGCTTTTTGTATGAGTGCATACATGTATGCATGTACATACTGGATTTTGATATAAAATGGATTGGTACCATGTCTATATTTTGGAACAGATGACTGGGAAATGCTAAGTATTCTTTTAGAATTCCTTCATTTGAGGTCTTATTCTTAATAAGAGGAGGAAATCCTGGCCTATAATACCTAATAACTTGAAAGAGGACAAGGATTTAGGAAAGGATGTGCCATGGATTGAAAGACAGCAATCTGCTTGAAGCTCCTTTCACAGTTTGATATCAATAGCATTTATAGACAGCTGCTCGGTGAGATTCATATGGAGAGTAAAGCAGGTGAGAAGTGTCTGAAGTGGTGAGGGTCTTTTTATTATGGACAGTAGTATGAGGAAGAGTCTAGAAAAGGTCACAGTGTTAGCTGGGTGAAGTGATAGGCCAAATAAAGCTATGGACAGTAGATTTACCTGATACAATGACACAGCCTTGCAGCTATGACATTTTTTTCTCTTTCTATTTCCTTAACTGCTGCATCACTTCTGCACTATTTTTACAGCTCTTTTTCCATTTCTTCAGCCTACTTTATTATTGAACTGGTATTGTAACCTTAAATCAACAAGTCATTCATCTACCCACCTACCTATTGATCCAACAAATAGTTTTTGAATGTTCAGCATGTACTGAATATTAATCCACTTACCTACCTATTGATTTAGCAAATATATTTTGAGCATTCACCATGTAGTGGACACTGTGTTGGAGACTGGTAACTAGAAACTAGCACAAAGTGATCGTGAAAACTTAAAATGAATGATTGTTGGAAATATCAGCAATGGAGAGCATTTATATTTGACTTTGTATGGTGTATTTGTTAAAAATTATTAGCATCTATAATTCTTATAAGTATTTTTTTTTTTTAATTTTTTTTTTTTTTCAACGTTTTTTATTTATTTTTGGGACAGAGAGAGACAGAGCATGAACGGGGGAGGGGCAGAGAGAGAGAGGGAGACACAGAATCGGAAACAGGCTCCAGGCTCCGAGCCATCAGCCCAGAGCCTGACGCGGGGCTCGAACTCACGGACCGCGAGATCGTGACCTGGCTGAAGTCGGACGCTTAACCGACTGCGCCACCCAGGCGCCCCATGTATTTTTAAATAGCTAGGATACTGTGCATTAGGCAAATGCAAATTAAGGAAAAAGCAGACATTACAATTTTAGTAAAGTAGAATTCATGGTACGAATTTCCCCTAAATGAGATACAGAAGGCAGTTCTTTTAAATTGATGAGAGATTACTATCTGTGATTGGGATATAGTAATTAGGAGTGCTTCTGTACAGATTTGAAGTTGTTAAGCAAAATTATTAAAAATACATAGAGATATAAAAACAAAATTAAGCCCACACATTAGTTTCAGGAACATGTTTTATTTGTTGATGAGTATATATAAGTTGGAGTACATAGTGGTAAAATACGCTGTGTGGAAGTGGAGGGTGTCAGCTAGGCTCATTCACATTTGGAAATTGAGACTGACTTCTGGTAGGAAGACTGAAATGACTCAGACGTCTTCCATGTGTCTCAACTTCTCTTCTCATCCTGTAGCAGGCTGGCTTGGTCATGTTCTCATAGCAGTGGCAGAATTTCAAGAGGCGGCAGGCTCACTTGTACAGACGTTTTTCAGATCTCTGTATCACATTTGCTTATTGGCCCAAAGAAAGTCACATGGCCCACCCAAGTGGAGGGAATTATGCCTCACCCCAACAAATGTCATGGAAACGGAGTAAAGATTGGAGGCCAATAATATAATCAATTTAACAGGTTAAGTAGACAGAAATAATTAAGTAGAGATAATCTGAATGTACTATCAATAAGGACCACTTAAAAAGTTATGTTAATACTGTATTCAAAAAGAGAGTATACTGTTTTAGCAACTGATGGAACATTTACAACAATTAGGCCACAGAAAAAATCCTCTTAAAATGAAATTCTCTAATCATAACTCAATAAAACTAAAAGCTATTTATAAAAGTAATAACAAAAATCTTGAACCACTTAGAAATTAAAAAAAAAAAATCACCTTCCTAGGGGCTCCTGGGTGGCCTAGTTGATTGAGTGCCTGACTTTGGTTCATGTCATGATCTTGCAGTTCATGAGTTTGAGCCTCGCATTGGGCTTGTTGCTGTCAGCTCCAGAGCCTGCTTTAGATCATCTGTCCCCCTCTCTCTGCTCCTCCCCTGCTTGTGCTCTCTCAAAAGGAAATATTAAAAAAAAAAATCACTTTTCTAAATAGTGGGATAAAAGAAGATCAGTTCTGTACCATGTTTAGAATATAATAGTGAACAAATGGAATCTGTCTCAAGGTGAGGTCACAGTAATAAAGTAATGTTAAATATGTTGATTACCACATAAGTATATGAACTCTGCACTAAAAACAAAAAGATATCAAGTGCAGGAGGTTTGGATTAATAAAATCTAAAGACCTACTCTTGAATAAAAGAATGAAATAAATTCTTACCTATTTTAGTTGCAAGAAAAAATATATGAAATAGAAAATTTGTATTAATTAGGTACGGTTTGGTTATTTGTTGGTTTGCTTGTCTCTTTTCCCATTGATTGAGGTTGTTTCATAGTTTTCACTCTGGTCTTAATATCAGAATAATTATTCTTCTCTTTAAGAGTAGTTTATGTAAACAAATGAATACACAAACAAAAAGCAGAATTACACCTATAAATACAGAGAACAAACTGATAGTTGCCAGAAGGCTGTGAGGTGGAGGGATGGGCAAAATGGGTGAAAGGGAGAGGGAGATGCAGGCTTCCAGTTATGGAATGAATGAGGTCATGGGAATAAAAGACAGCATAAGGAATATGGTCAGTGATACTGTAATGATATTGTATGGTGACAGATGGTAGTGTGGTGAGCACAGCATAATGTATAAACTCGTTGAATCACTATGTTGTACACATGAAAGTAAAGTAACATTGTGTGTTAACTATACTCAAATGAAAAATAAAATTTTTTAAGTACTTGCAGTCAGAAAAAAAAGTAGCTTTTTGTTACTTTTTTCTTTTTCCAATTTAGTGAATGCTGTATATTTTGTATTTGAGAAATGTGGTAGTATAAAATTGAAAAGACAGAAATTCAAGTGCAATGACTTTTTAAGACTCGTTTATGTATGTTTCTTTTCTGTCTATATATTTTGTTTAACTTTTTTTTTTAATACTTATTTTTGGGAGAGGAAGAGAGAGAGCAAGCATGAGTGGGGGAGGGGCAGAGAGAGAGGGAGACGGAGAATCCGAAAGAGGCTCCAGGCTCTGAGCTGTCAGCACAGCCCGACACGGGGCTGAAACTCACGAACTGTGAGATTATGACCTGAGCTGAAATCGGATGCTTAACTGACTGAGCCACCCAGATGCCCCTTTTCTGTCTATATCCTTATTTTTCTTTTTTCCATTTCATCTTCCTCTAACTTCTATTGATTTTATTTATTTTAGAGTGTCTTGTAATACTTTATAGACATAAATAATGGGCTATAAGTAAATATTTAAATTTAAGGTACAGATAATAGTATCATAACTCAATAAAATTTGAAAGCATAAAAGGAAGGAAATCAGTACGTTATTTGTTTTTAATCATAATTATATTAATTTAATCTTTTCATTCTAAATGGACAGCAGAGGGTAAGAATATTAACAGGCACTATACATTTTTTTTCAATCTACTCTATTTGTTTTCTCAAATGCTTTTTCCTCAGGAAGGAGACCGCTTAAGTGATGAAGATCTGTACAAATTTCTTGCTGATATGAGAAGGCCATCTTCTGTTTTACGGCGACTAAGACCTATTACAGGTATTTTAAAATTTTGAGTAGACATCATTACAACCCTTTCATCCCTAATATGTCATATTTTTAGTAATTATGTATTTCTTTTTTCACTTATCTGGTCCATGTGTCTTTCTTTGCCCAATGCCTGTCAGTCTTCTTCATTTCATTATTCTGCCTTTGTGGTCTTAACAGTTTATATGCAAGATTCAGTACTTTTGATAATTTGAGTACTGACTTGAGAATGATGAGTAATTTTGTGGCTTACAATTATTCTTTAGGTGAAAAAATGTACATAGGATGGTAAATATTCTGAAGCAGATTGATACTATGGTCAGAACAAGCCATTACAGAGTAAAACTGTTTTGTTTGTTGTTTTAGAGTAAAGAAGTTTAAATTAAATCACTTAACCTTCAAAATGTTGGCTTGATCCTATGCTAGATCCTTTTCTGTTTTGTTTTCTTTTGCTTCTTTTTTTTCCTTCTCACTCATTTATTCATTCAGTAGGCATTTATTATTTTACATGTACTGTGTCTGTATCAGTAATTAGTAAGTTTGAGACTTGGTAAAATGAAATAATTTAGAGGTCTGAGATAACAGTAATTTTGATTTCTTTCCAGACTTCTTGCAAAAAGAGGACCTAAATCCTTCCAAGAACATTTTTAACATGAAATTTTAATTTATTTGTTTATGTTGTTTTTATAATATATTTTTATACCCAGCTCAGCTGAAGATAGACATTTCTCCTGCACCTGAAAATCCCCACTATTGCCTAACTCCAGAGCTGCTTCAGGTGAAGCTTTACCCAGACAGTAGAGTTAGACCTACCAGAGAAATTTTGGAGTTTCCTGCCAGGGATGTCTATGTTCCAAACACTACTTACAGGTAACACATTTTAATTTTGGAGATTTCTTTTTTTTTTTTTTTAAGATTAAAAAAATGTTTATTTATGTTGGGGGGAGAGAGAGAGAGCGAGTGCACGTGTGAGTGTGAAGAGGGGCACTACACCTGTAGTGTGGAGCCCGCTTGGGGCTCGATCTCAGGAACCATGAGATCATGACCTGAGCCGAAATCACGAGTTAGATGCTTAACTGACTGAGCTATCCAGGCACCCCTTAAGATTTTTTATTGTTATCATGACTTGACATTTAAAGTAATCTCTACACCCAACACAGGGCTTGAATTTATAATCCCGAGATCAAGAGTTGCATGTTCTATTGACTGAGCTAGCCAGGCACCCCTGATTTTGGATATTTCTGAAATCAGATACTGTACAGTCTATTTTTAAAGTAGAACTAGAATAAACTTTCCAAAAATCTTTGGTAGCTTTACTTATTTGATTTCTTATCACATAATTTTATTAATAGCTGAAATGTATTAAGCTTATACTATGTGCCAGGTCACATGTTAATTATCTTACATATGTTATCTTATTTAATCCTCACAGCTTGAGGTGTAGGTATTGCATTCATTTTAGTAATGAGTAAAGGGATGGAGAGGTTAAGTTAAGTATACTTCACTGTGGCAGAGCTAGCATTGGAATTGTAAGCTGTTAAGGTTAAAACATTAGAACTCCCAGTTACTATATTTCTGCAGATGTTCTTTTTTTCTTTTTTTTAATTTAATAAAGTTTTATTTTCTAAAATGTATAGTTGGTAGGATCTGTTCATGCATCTTCACCAGCAGCTGGGGCATCTGCACCCTTGGTGTTTCTGGTATAAATTACTGGAGCTCTGTGCTTTGAAACCAGCTTAAAAAGTCCTTTACTAAGGAGCTCTGAAGGGCTGCCCTGGCAGTGTCCCAGAGACAGCAGCTGGAGTTACAAGCTGATAGTTGGGAACTTCCTTACAGAGTTTGTCATACGTCGCTTTGTCAACAAAACTAGGTTATTGAACTTGTCCTGAACTTTGCCTTCGGACCAGTTCTTCTTTTTGGCCTTGACCCCAGATTTGTTCCCTAAGTCCTTCTTTTTTGGCTGACTTTCCAGCATCTTTCTTCTTCTCATCCTTGGGTGACATTGCAAAGCTCAGAGAGCAGCAGCCACCCCTGCAGTCTCACTAAGATGTCGGACAAAAAGCCCTCAAGTGTTCTTATTGGCAGAATCTAGTATTACACAGGAATCAAATATATGTGCCTGCACTGTGGTTTAACCAATAATCAACAATGTTTACTGATGTACTGCTCAGAATACTTGACATGAGATTGTGGGTAGGCTTTATAGGCTCACCACTCTCTAACACTAAGAGTTCATGACTTGACATTGGGATATCCAACAGGGCAGCTCAGACATAGGATTCCAACCCAGACTTCCCCATCACAGCATATTTCACCACCTAGTTGCCCAGTTTCTGACGCCCAAAGTTTTGAAATCGAAATGATTTCTTTCTTTTTCTTTTTCTTTATTTATTTTGAGAGAGAGAGAGAGTGAAAACAGGGGATGGGCAGAAAGAGAGAGAGAATCCCAAGCAAGCTCTGTACTGCCAGTGCAGAGCTCGACATGGGGCTCAAACTCACGAACTGTGAGATGACCTGAGCCGAAATCAGGAGTCCGATGCTTGACCGACCGAGCCACCCAGTCTTTGTCTTAGTCCTCACATTTACTCTGCAGACAAGTTTTATAAGCTCTGCTTTCAAAATGTATCCCAAATCTTACCTTCTCCGCTTTTAAAACTCTAGGCAGGTCACCATCTAGATCAACATGGTCATATAGAAATATAATGGGAATTGCATTTGTAATTAAAAATTTTATAGTTCCCACATTAAAAAAAACAAAAAGAAACAAGTGAAATTAATTTTAATCATGTTATTTAATCATGTTATTTAACCTAATATATCTAAAATATTATCATTTCAACATATAATAAATGTAAAAAACTGTTGAGATATTTTACTTTTTTTCTTTCCTACAAAAAGTCTTCAAAATTGGGTGTGTATTTTATACTCTAAGCACATTCAGTTTCAGATAAGCCACATTTCGGATGCTCAGTTGCTTCATGGAGGCTAGAGGCTTAGCATATTGGGCAGCTGCTCATCTCAGATTTTTCTGTACATTTCTTTTTTTTAATTAAAAAATTTTTTTTATTAATGTTTTATTTTATTTTTTGAGAGACAGAGAGACACAGAGCACAAGCAGGGGAGGGACAGAGAGGGAGACACAGAATCCAAAGCAGGCTCTAGGCTCTGAGCTGTCAGCACAGAGCCTGATGAGAGGTTCAAACCCAATGACCCAGGTGCCCCAGATTTTTCTGTACCTTTCTAATTTGATCATCTGCCTTCCACCCTGCCCAAATCAGTTTTCAACATTATAGCCAGAGATTTTTTTTTTTTTTTTTGAAGATTTTATTTTTAAGTAATCGCTGTGCCCAACATGGGGCTTGACCTCATGACCTTGAGATCAAGAGTCACACGCTTTATTGACTGAGCCAGTCAGGCGCCCCTAGCCAGAGAAATTTTAATTATTATCAATTAGATTATTCATTCCTCAATATAAAACCTTCCAGTGACTTCCATTACAAGCAGAAAAATGCTTTTTCTGTAATACTCTATAAGATTCTACATGTTCTATCCCCTGCCTGTCTCTAACTTCATATCCTATTCTGCTTTGCTCATGTCGCTTTAACATCAATGGTCTTTTTACTGTCCTTTAACAAACAAAATTCCAGTCTGCATAAGGCTTTTCCATTTGTTCTTCTCTTTGCCTAACATGTTTTACCTCAGATCTTCATGTGGTTTGATTCCTTATTCAGATGTATATGTGTTGAAAGGTCACTGTCTAGAGAGGCTCACTCTCTTCACCCTCAGTAAAAAGATCTACTGCTTTTCTCCTCTAGTTCGCCACCCTTTGTATTTGTCGTTTTCTGCCGTTACATTATATAGTTATGTGATTGGGTTTTTTTTTTTTTTTTTTGTCTTTTTCTTTAGAATGTAATTACTGTTAAGAGGGACTTGTCTATTCCCTTTATCACTTTTTTTTTTTTTAAGTAAGCTCCACACCCAAGGTGGGGCTTGAACTCAGGACCCTGAGATCAAGTCACATGCTCTACTGACTGAGCCAGCAAGGAGCTCCTTTCCTTTATCACTTTATCTCCAGCATCTAGAATAGTGTGCTAGCACACAGGAAGCACACAGTAAATATTGATTCGATTAGTTAAGAAATAAGGAACTGTGTAGTGTTATGAGAGTGGCATTTACAGTCATAGAGATACGGGTGTGATTTCTGACTCCAGTTTGCACTATTTGGTGACTTTAGGTAAGTTAATTTATTGGCCACTCAGTTATCTTATTTAAAAAATGGGAGATAATAATAATATCTGTCTTCTTGTGAGGGTACAGAGTACAAAACACTACATGTAATTGACACTTAGTGTGAGTAAAATTTCTGGAAGATAGGCTAAAGAAAATATATATTGTTTTTAAGAGAGACAAAGTAACATGAAATTATTCTTCTATAAATTGTGATTTAAGTATTTACAAGGACATGGAATAAAGGAGAAATTATATAATCTAAAGTGTGTCTGAAACCATTTTGAGGTTATCAGCTGTACCTCTTATCTAGTACAGGTATCTTATCTAGAGCATCCCTAACTTGTGTTTATCTGTTTTGCTTCTGCTTGGAAATTGGGGACGTTGAGTGGTCTTTTTTTTCATCTTCCTGCTTATTTTTGTTATTTGCATATTTAAGTATTTTAAAATGATTTTATGACTATACTTAAACTTTATAAGTACTGTAGGCTTAAAATTAAAAACGGAGGTCTTTCATCTCATTTTTACCAGCTTTTCCCTACCTTGATATCTAATTTTCAGTATGTCAATCACTGGCAACTCTTTTTGCTCTTTCTTTTGTTTTTTTATTTCTTGTTTCTAAATAACACATCCATGCTACTATTTCTTGATTCTTGTTCAATTTTAAATATCTATTGACTGTTGCAGAAGATGAAGATTTAACTCTTATATTTTCCTTCCTAGAAATATATATGCTTGCATAAATCCAGGAAAAAATACATACACTTGTCATCTCTTCCATGTATAGTTATATCCCAGTTTTTCATTAAATTAATGTTATTTTTTTTTACGTTTGTGATTCTTATGTAACAATTTTAGCAGCTTAGCCATGTGGATTACTATGATTCTATTCCTGCATTTGTTTTGTATAGCTTTTTATTTTCTTGGAATAGCTACATTATTTAGTTTTCCCTACTTTTCAGTGTGTTGTCACTAAAATTCTCTGTAAAGCTTCTTGCAGTACAGTAGAATGCATCAGATAGTCTGTTCCCCTGGGAACTAAATTGTAAGTGCGGCAGAGGGACTTTCCTAGGCTCGCTAGACTCAGTGCAGTTGTCATATTGGAGCCTGTTGACCATTATGCTGGAAATTTGCTTTGCATTTCTTTTGCGATGGAGTCCTTATATCCCATATATTTTTCTTTCTTGTTTTAGTTATTTTACTGTGAGCCTTCAGTATCTTCCTGAAATAGGATGTATAGGAGTAAATTCTCTAAGAGTTTTATATCTGATGATATGTTTATCGTTTATCTTACCTTTACTCCAGAATTACTAATTTTGCTGGATACAGTATTCTAAGGTTTAAATTATTTTCTGTCAAGACTTTGAAAACAGGACACAACTGTCTTCTGACTTTAAGTGAAGCATTTGAGTGGTCCAGTATACTTCTGACTGCTAATCTTTGGTTCTTATCTTTTCCTTTCAAGGCTTTTTTGAGTTGTTTTCTTTATCCCTGGTGTTTTGAACTTTCATGTGATGTACTGATATGACAACATTTATTTAGTGCTTTATAGTATGTAATTGTTTTCATTTAAATTAATTTATTCAGTGTCAGAGGAATCTTACAATTCCAAAGGAATCTTTTAATTCTGGCTGTATTTATTTTTCTCCACAATAAGGCTGAGATTAAGAAATTTATCTGGACTTGAACCCAGGTCTTATTTTCTATGTTATTCATCCTTTGGGAGGTAGTACATCTAACATTTATACTTATTGACAATATGAATAAAGTTAAAATTTCTTATTGCTAGATAATTGTTATATTTTTATTAAAGCAGGTAGAACACTTTTATTTACCTTATTATTTGCCTCAAAATGTACATCATTATTTATCCTTGTTTAATAATTTTTTAAGGCCTTATTTTTTTTTAAGTTTATTTTGAGAGAGTAAGAGTGGGGGAGGGGCTGAAAGAGAGTAAGAGAGAGAATCCCAAGCAGGCTCCACACTGTCAGTGCAGAGCACGACGTGGGCTTGAATTTACGAATCGCAAGAACATGACCTGAGCCCAAATTGAGTTGGATGCTTAACTGACTTAGCCACCCAGGCGCCCCTTAATGTCTTATAATTGAGCTGAGTATACAGTTGATAGGAATGGCATCCTCGAGTATTATATCTAAGAAGTAATGGAAACAAGGGCCAAAATAGAAAATCTAGACGTGTTTCAGGATTTGAATGGGAGCTGGGTAGAGAACCTGTATCAAGTGAGTACACATCTCACTAAATAAGAAAGCATATTGTTTCCTCTTAAGTATGTATCCAGTTTTAATATATCAGGTACTCCTCCTGGAGAAGAAGGATAAGTTAATACACCAAAAGGTTTAAGTGTAAATTTAATAAATTATAAGTTACTGTGGTTTAGCTGTATGAGTTTTTGGAAATTAAGTAAACATGTATTAGTAGCTGTTTCAGGTAACTTGTTTATTTGTATTTGATTTTGGTTTTTATGACTGAATGCCTTACCATTTGAAGTGTTTAGCATCAGTAAAGATAATTGATTGTTCAAAACTATAATTATTTTCTATTCTGGCAGTAAACTTTTCAAGTGTAAGAATGCATTCATAGCTAATTAACTTGACAGTGATCTTGAGATATCTTTTAACATATCTCAGTGGCTTTAGCTTGCACTGTATCTAAATACTCAATTAATTAAAGAGCTGATACTCATCCCAGGCATTAACGATTCATCAAATGTGTAAAGAAGAACTGTTCTCTCATGAGTGAGCAGTTATTCCCAGAAATAGTAGAATCAGCTAAACTTATCAATAAGTTTAGGTTTATTCCTATTAAACATTTAGTGAAAACAGCTACTGTTTTAGGTTCTAAAATTTTTCATCAAAATAAATTAGTTTCAGGTTAGAATTTTTTTTTTAAGTTTATTTGTGTTAGAGAGAGAGATTGTGAGCATGAGCAGGGGAGGAGCAGAGAGAAAGGAAGAGAATCCCAAGCAGGCTCTGCACTGTCAGCTCACAAACTGTGAAATCATGACCTGAGCCAAAATCACAAGTGGGATGCTTAACCCACTGAGTTGCCCAGGCGCCCTGTTTCACGTTAGAATTTTATATAATCTTTTTTCATCTTATGTGCAGCCTTTAAGGATCTTATGTAAAATGCTTTAATTCATTAACATACTTTGGTAAATTGTGATACAGGATGTCAAGTTTGCTAACTTTCTTAGCGTGCAGAAATGATCATTAAGTGCTCTGTTAGTAGTAGGTTACCCATGAAAGCTGTTGAAGCAAGAAAGATGCATTATTTTGTTTAAGAAAGAGATTAATAATTTTCTGCTATAAGGGTGTCTTCAAAGAAGTAAATAAAGTTAGGCACACGAGAATATAGAAGCAGAATTATGGTTTCTATACTTTGTTGATATTTTTCCTCCTGTTACTTTTTTGCCAAAAATCTTCTTTGATGTTAAAAATGAATAATTGTAAATTTGACTGTATGCAGTTGTTGTTTTTTATAAAATCAATCTCCAAGATATATAAGGAAATAATAGTTTCAGTGTTACTTGAAATGCATATTTCATGAAAAAGTGGGAAATGGGTTCCTGTAACCAATATTTTGCAACCATATTTTCTTTTTAGGAATTATCTTAAACTGGAGATTGACTGGTTTTTCTTCTTTCTCTTTTTTTTTTTTTTACATAGGGATAATAAAAGTACCTATATTATAGAAATTTGTGAGGACTAAATAAGGTAATACATATAAAGGTTTTTGTAAGGTGCCTGGCACATATTAAATGCTCCATTAAAGAGGTGCCTGGGTGGCTTAGTTGGTGAAGCATCTGACTCTTGATTTTGGCATAGGTCATGATTTCACGGTTGGTGAGGTTGAGCCCCACATTGGGCTCTGTGCTGACAGCGCCTGCTTGGGATACTCTCTCTCCCTCTCTGTCTGCCCCTCTCCTGCTCATTGCTCTGTCTCTCTCTCTCTCTCTCTCTCTTTCTCTCAAAATAAGTAAACTTAAAAAAAAATGCTTGATAAAAGTTAAGTCATTATTATTATCATTTGCTTTATTAAATTACATTTATCCAAGTATTACACAACTCGAGAGAGAATAGTTTGAAGGCATAAGGATACTGGGCTTTGGGGGGTATAATTAGATAAGAGGATGATTTAAGAATAAGAAGGGAGGTTATCCCAAGCAAGAAGGTATCTTGCTTTGTATTATTACTTGAGCCTTATATGCTCATGTAACCTGAACATCAAATCATATAGGTTGCTTATTGTACTTAATACTGTTAAAAAATTTGAGTGTCATGACAGTTAAAATTTTTAGGAATTTGTAGTTTGTTTAAAAAAACCTTTATCATATCTAGAAAATCTAGCATAGAAATAATTCTAGAATTACAAAAGGAGATGTATGAAACCTCGGCAGATACCAGCTAACATATAGATATCGTAAAAAATTTGCATAAGTTTCCATATATATTTGCTGACTACATTGTTGCTGGATCACAATAATATTCTAGCTCAGTCTGAATTCTTTTTAACCTTTTAAGGTATGTTTCACAGGAGGCCGTAATTTGGGGTAATACACACTAGTGGTTATTACACAAATATATAGGTGTACATTATCCCAGTGAATAATGTTCAAAAAAGAAAGAAAAGTTGGCATTAGTTCATATACCATCATTATCTCATTAACTGTGCTTAGCAACCTGCATAGAAACAGTATGATTATCTCTGTTTTATAGATGACAAAGCTGACATTCCAGAGGGCTTTCACATTTGTAACCGAAAAAAAAAAAAAAACCCAGAAATTTCAGCATTGTTAATGTGAGTTTTAAGATATTTACACATTATATTTATTTTTTAGTGTAAAACTTGAGTGTATTTTAAAGGGTCTCATGAGGTAAAAAAGATTTTAAAAAATTATCGTCTGAATAGAGGGAGAATGAATGGATGTGATTGAAACAAACATTTGGCTGAGGTGAGAGAACATAGGTTAAAAAGAGGTATATTCTGAAAATGACAGATTTCCTATTATTGAACACCTTTGGCTTCTGATTTTTATGGTTATTATCAGACAATGTAGAAAAAGCTGTCTGAAAGGATATATATGTAAAAAATATATTTTTTAGTTTAATTTGTTATTTATTTTTTTCAAAATATGTTTTTAAAAAAAAATTTTTTTTAACGTTTATTTATTTTTGAGACAGAGAGAGACAGAGCATGAGCAGGGGAGGGTCAGAGAGAGAGAGAGACACAGAATCTGAAACGGGCTCCAGGCTCTGAGCTGTCAGCACAGAGCCTGACGCGGGGCTCAAACTCATGGACTGTGAGATCATGACCTGAGCCGAAGTCGGCCGCTTAACCGACTGAGCCACCCAAGGCGCCCCTCAAAATATGTTTTGAAGAAATTGTTGAGATTTCTCAAAGATATTTTAAAAAATCTGTTATTAAGCCATACCTAAAATTAGAGATTTTTGTATTTAAATAAGTTTTTTTTCCCCCCTACACATTAGTTGTTCACTTATTCTTGTATAGTGTTAATCCAGGAAGGGCCTGGTCTTTTCAAACCCTCTATAGGGATAAATGAGGGTATATAGGTATATGGCAATTTTTAGCTAATGTCATGTATTTCTTATTGTGCCAAATGGAGGTTATTTGCAGCAAGTGCTTACTTTATCAAGGAAATACTTATGCTATCACAATATCACAGAAAAATACTAGTCCAGTTGTCACATTAAGATAATCAAATAATACCAGTGGGAAAAATGTTTTTTATTGAGTATCTGAAATCATTTAAAAGTTAGATACTGGATTATGTGTAATGTTACTCATGCTCCAAATTCGTGCTTGAGCTCCACTGTTGCATTTGAGTTATAAAGATCAAAGTATATCTAATTGAGCAAATGCTTGTGTGTTTGATTTTTAAGAGCTATGTCACAGAGCACATGCTATTCTTGGCAAGGTTGTTAGAATTGGCCTCTTTCCTAACAGTAGCCTTAGTTGTAATCACCTACTGAACTTTCATATCTTTGTTTTTTTTTCTAAGTTTTAGAAAGACTGTATCTAGCAAATATTGTGTTACTAAGAATATAAGAATGAATGCAGTGGTTCATACCTGGTAACAATCAGTATAAGAAACAAAATGAAAGGATGCCATTCATTTTGATTTGGACCTTGGTTAGCAGTTAGGAATATGCCCCATACAATTCTTAATAATCGTTTGTAAACCTATAGGTTTACTAATCTGAATATAGTCTTTAAAAAAATTTTTTTTAATGTTTATTTATTTTTGAGAGAGAGTATGAGAGGTGGACAGAGAGAGAGGGAGACACAGAATCTGAAGCAGGCTCCAGACTCCAAGCCGTCAGCACAGAACCCAACCTGGGGCTTGAACCCATGAACTGCGAGATCATGACCTGAGCTGAAGTCAGATGTTCAACCAACTGAGCCACCCAGGCGCTCCCATAGTCATTTTATTTTATTTAAAAAAAATTTTTTTTTAATATTTATTTATTTTTGACAGAGAGAGAGAGCGTGAGCAGGGGAGGGGCAGAGAGAGGGGGAGACACAGAATCAGAAGCAGGCTCCAGGCTCTGAGCGGTCAGCCAGAGCCCGACGTGGGGCTCGAACTCACGAACCTTGAGATCATGACCTGAGCCGAAGTCGGATGCTCAACTGACTGAGCCACCCAGGCACCCCTCCCATAGTCATTTTAAAAAATATTTTATTTATTTATTTTTTTTGAGAAAGAGAGAGAGAGACTGGGGGAGGGGGGGGGGGTGTGGGAACAGAGGATCCAAAGCTGGCTCTGCAATGACAGCAGAGAGCCAGACGTTGGGCTTGATTCCACAAACCATGAGTTCATGACCTGAACCAAAGTCGGACACTCAACTGAGCCATCCAGGTGCCCCACTAACCTAAATATAGTCTTAACCTTTTTATAATGGGAAATTACAAACATACACAAAAGTAAATAGAATAGGGGTGCCTGGGTGGCCCAGTCATTTAAATGTCTGACTCTTGGTTTTGGCTCAGGTCATGAACTCTGTAGTTCATGGGTTGGAGCCCCTTGTTGGTCTCTGTGCTGACAGAGCAGAGCCTGCTTGGGATTCTGTCTCTCTCTCTCTCTCTCTCTCTCTGCCCCTCCCTGGCTTCCTTTCTCTCTCTCTCTCTGTCTCTGTCTCGCTCTCTCTCTCTTTCTCTCTCTCTCTCTCTCTCAAAAATAATAAATAAGTAGAACAGTACAATTAACCTCCATTATCATTCTTGTTTTATGTATTACCTGTTCCCTTTTTCCCTATAGTAGTTTATTTTTAAAAAATTTTTTTAATTTATTTTGAGGGAGAGAGAGAGTGAGCATGCACACACACGAATGGGGGAGGGGCAGAGAGAGAAGGAGAGAGAGAGAATCCCAAGCAGGCTTTGCATTGTCAGTGCACAGCCCAAGAAAAGGCTCAAACCTACAAACTGTGAGATCATGACCTGAGCTGAAACGGAGAGATGTTTAACCAACTTAGCCACCCAGGAGGCACTACTGTAGTTCTATAAAAACAAAGTCTAGTCATGGTATCATTTACCTGTCCATCCTTCAGTATCTTTTCTGTTAAGTAGTTTAATAAGCTTATTACATACTGATTGAATTTTTTCTCTAGTGTTTTGTTGCTAGAAGCAGATTGGCCACCACTCAAAATGTATATATTCATACTATGACCCATGTAATTCATGTTTCTTGAACTAGGTTATATGACAGTAGATCTTGCTTAAATTTGTGGTTCTTAAAATTTTTTATCATGGTACTCTTGGCAGTCTTTTGAATCCTATGACTCTCTTTTTTGGAATAATGTTTTTACATGCATAAAATAAAACAGAATAACAAAGGAAATTAATTACATTGAATTATAATTATCAAGATATTAAAGTTCTGACATGTTTCTTTCCTAATGAGTTAAATATCTAGCCACATGTCTAAAAACTACTATATTTTCTAAGCAGTAATAAGCATGTGACAATATTCTGAGATACCAGTACTGGTTGTGATATAAAAATATGTACCATTTCTGTTAATAACAAAGTCTCAGGTATAGTTAATACTGGTGTGGTTAGTTTCCTGCATTCATTATTTAAGGAAATGCAAATTTCAGTGACAATGAAGAAGTATTTTACTCCCCATTCAAGTTTATAGCCCCTGCTTTAGAGTATAGGTTTTTATATTTATTTTTAGTTTTCATGGATGTCTCAAGCTATTGGTAGTACTCTACTCTTCCAGTTTTGCACTAGATATACCAGTCTTGCTTTTATTCTATCTTGATTGGTCCTAGTTTATTTTAATACAAAAGTTTATGAGTTGAGAGCTCTGTTTTCTACCATTTTAACATAGCCACCCAAGATTTTTTAGTTAAGGGCTTGCATTTGAATGTGAAGCGTGTTATCTCAGACTGCGAGGGAAGGAATAAAGTTCTAGAACAGTAGCAGAGCAGAGTAGGAGAGCAGTTTTGTTCTCCTATCCTGAGAATTAGTGTATTTTCAGTTAGGAAAAATTTGTACAGATTCTTTACTTATAGCGATATGGAGCGATATCCAAGATCTAGTTTTTATAAGTATATACCTTGTTTTGTTTTGTTTTGTTTTACAATTACAGAATCATTTTTTTTTCTTCAATATATGAAATTTATTGTCGTATATACATTGTTTAGTTCATAAAATCATTCAAATACCATATTTTACTTGAGGTTTACAACAACCCTGTGGGGTACATTTGGCAACATTATTATTATTCTCATATGTGGAATGTGGAGACTGAGGCTTTGTTGTTTATATGAAAATACGTACAGCTTTACATCTTTAAGGTTGTAGATTGTTGCTCTTTGAGATATACCTAATCATTTTGTTGGATGTATGATTGTTCCAGGGTTAAACATATGAATTTAGAAAAACAGTTTTGTTTGAGATGGCATCCTTGATTTTATGTTTTCTAAAATGTCATTGAAACCTGATTTTATAAAGGCATACTATGGGAGATTGTTAATCCTACTTTCATGACCTTGAACTCAACATTTCACACCAGTTGAGTAATTTTGTCCTAGCTGATTTGCCTTGAGAACACTTGGACTTTGATAAGAGGGCCAACTGTTTGGTCATTTTGTTTTTAATTTTTTTTTTCTTTTTGCCTTAAATTATTTTTAATTATAATGTTTCTTGTTTTCAGTTTTCAAAACTGTTGTGTTGGATGATCACTCAACATCACAAACACAAACACGGTGATTATGGTTGTTTATGATGGAAAAAATCACAATGAAATTTGACTATCCTATAATAGAAGGTCAAATATGTAACAATCCATATTTGGAATAGTTTTTATAAAGAAGACAAATACTAGGAATTCAGTAAATACTGGTTAATGCATACAGTTTTGATTAATTTATGAGCTAATTGATTTCCATGAGTTATGCTATTAGGAGGGAAAGGGATGATGGGGAGGAAACAGATTATACAACAGTAGGTAACTCTGAAATGAGTAATGTGTATACTTGCTCTTAGTAAAATTCACACTGGCTCAGAGTGAACTCTTGGTATAGAAATTTGGCAGTGATTTACTAAAATTAAGTAGATTGACCATCTTTTTTGATGCTCTTGGAGTTTTTATTACTATTTTTGCATGATTCTTTTTTATCATTTGCCACATGTACTTTTCTGTCTTTTCTTGATTTGCTAAATGCCAGTTGAGGGGTACAGACAGTAATGCTGTAAATATTGAGGGAGGAGCCCCCATTTACTAAGATATTTGTAAAGGAAGTGAGATCATCTGGATCTTGAAGTAGGACCTACCCAACCAGATAGTCATATAGAGGCATTCTAAATAAATGGAGTGGCATTAGGAAATGCACTTTTAGGAAATAGGCAGTGTTAAAAAGTAGATAATTTTGATTAGTGCAGAGGGTTTGTGTTGGGCAAGAAATGGTTGAAGAGATACCTTGGGGTCAGATTGTAGAAACTCTTGAATACGTGAAAGAGATTGGGATTTTGTTCTGTAGGTTTATGCCCTTTGAATTGGGGTATACATTCTTGCTATATGAAATCTGCAAGACCACAGGGTAAACATGACATATCTTCCAGGAACATAACTTTTTAGAAGACTTGGAGAAAAAATAACTTTTTTTAAATATGGAGATGATTTATAGAGTAGAATACACAATTCACATGCAATTTTAAGATAAATTGTAAGATTTAAGATAAAATCCTAGTAAGATTCTAAAATTTGTGTTTATATAAAGCCATTTTCATCCCAGCACTGTAAGGAAATGCTTTCATTATTCTCAAGCTGTTAAACTCTTTTTTTTTTTTTTTTTTCTGTTAAACTCTTAATAGACAAGTTTGAACATCATAGGTCAAAGTAGGATGTAGCCATTGTAAATTTGTTTTAGGAAAATTGAAGGAAGATAGACAAACTTAGGAGACTATTTAGATAATTTAAAACTCAGGGTAAAAGTGGGTCTTGGTGGGCTTTGGGCAGTAGACATGGGAAGAAATGGTATCATATTAACAGACCTTTCAGAGGAAGATTGTATTCCATTTAGTGGCTTCAGATACAGGAGAGGTGGTTTACAAAGTAGAAAAACAGAGATGTCTTCCAGGTTTTAAGCTTGGATGACTGGAAGCATGATACTACCATTAGTGAATATGCAGAAGTAAGGAGGAGTGTGATAAGGTAGAAAGGAAGGACCAGCAGGGGCAGTAAGGCTTTAATGAGTTTTGATATGTTGAATTTGAGGAGATTATAGGGTATCAAAAGGAGGAATGGCAAACAGGCAATGTAAGAAGGGGAACCAGAGAGAGATCTGGGAATAATATATAAATTTGGGAACTTTACTCATTGAAAATAGAGGAGTCCATGAGAGTAAATAGATTTTCTGAGGATCAGAGTAGAAGAGATGATTGAAGAGTGTGCATTGGCCCGAATATATCACTTACTAGGAGGGAATAGGGCTATAAAAATGCATCCAGGCTAAGGATAATCCTGAGAGTGTAATAGTAGTGTGGAAGTGAAATGAAAGTGAAATTTGGAAGAAGAATATTGTTTATTAGTAAGTAGCAGAGAGATCCAAGAGAATGTGGACTGAGGAAAGGCCATTTGATTAGACAATTGTGAGTTAGTGGTGTAATTAGAATACTTGGCAAAGTAGTGAGGACAGAAGGACATGATTTGTGAATCATAAAAAAAAAATTTTCTCTTCCAGAATTATCTCTCCACTGAGCATATTTTATATGCAGAAAAAAACTAACTTAGTACTCCTAAAAGGAACAAAATGAAACTTACTGTGTAAGAATTGTGAAAAAAAAAAAAGAAAAAAAAGGACGAATAGAAGAAGCAATTGATATATTAAATAATGCATTATTTTGTATTTGAAAGCTTCCAATTTTTTTGTGAAAAAAAGTCATTTTGGCATTCTGGCTCCAAAGTCAATTTTGACAGTTCGGCTGCGGTTTTAAAAACTAAAACCTATTCTTGCCTTTGTTCTTTTGTACTCTTTGGAAACAAAATATTTATGTAGGATCCACATAGATCATACATGTTTACATATGACATGTTATACATATATGACATGTAGAGAAAAATACATAATGCCGAATATTTATTGACTAAGGTAAGTCACTATGTAACTTGGGCATTTTATTCTTTAAAAACTGGATTTAATTCAAAATTTTATTTCCATTTGCTAGTTTCTTTAAAAACCTTATTTAGAAATAAATACTGACAAGTGATATTCTGGTCAGAAGATTGGCATCTTGTAATCCTTGAGGATTAGAATTTAAATGATTTAAATTAGAAATAGCATAGTCATACTTCTATTACATGTCACTAAAAAAACTACAAGAATTTAAATTTCTATATATTAAGGGATGAGTCTTTATTGAATTTGAAAATGTACATACACATCTGTCAGGCTGTTTAAACATTCAACAACTTGTTATGATTTTTAGTTCTATATGACAACCTACACAAACGTATTAGACTCATACTGTGCCCAGGGAGAATAAATTATTAAACTTTAACTTGATGCTGCAAATACATTCTTTCTCATTACATTCTGACAAGATCCATTTAAATTGTTTTCACATCATTAAGTGTTAAAACATATAAAATGTATGCAGTATATACATAAGTTAACAAATATGTTACGATACAGTGATACCTGATATTAAAGTCAATATGACCTAATAATCATGATCTACTGCATTTAAGACAGTTAATCTACTTCAATATAGTATTATATCCTGCTTCATTTGACTTCCTAAATAAAGCATACCAAACATTTGTTTCACATTTTGTTGTAGCAAAATGAAACATCAGTTTTAAAATTAGTATTACAGATTTTTATGTGTACTCTGAACTGACTGAATTTTAATTTTTAAATTAATAATATTACAGAATCTAGGAACTATACAATTATCAGTCTTTTATATTTATTCAAGTTCAGAATTTTGGCAAGAAAATTTTTTTAACTGAGGAAGTTGTAAAATTAGCTTACATGATGCCTTTTAAAATAAAAGTCCTTGTAAGTTTTTTATTTTAAAAAAATTACTTAAAAATTCACCCATTGGTTAAAATTTGGATTGTGACTATATAAAACTGATACTCATATCACAAAATATATGTATAAATGATATAAGAATTTTGATTGGGAAAGATAAATGGTGTTCTTTGAGGTGATTTGATGGTATGTTTACTTTCAAGTTGATAGTGGCTTTAAAATCAAGAGTCTATTTCTGAATCCTTGTGTTAGGGATTTAATATCAGATTATTAAACCACAGTAATTTCAGATGAATTTAATGTTTGATTTGTTGGCCCTTTAATTTGTCTCAGTTCATTCAGAGCTTTCTGAATCTGTTGGATGGATCAACATTTTAGTTGATTTGATAGAGTACAACCTTCCATTTTGAGACTTCCAGTATATTCCTCTTCTCCTCTCTGGCTTAGTTTTTGCTCTTGGCTTGTTATATTTACCATTCAGGTTGTTTTCCCCACATACATCGTGACACCACCAGCCTCCTAAAGAAGATAGATATGGAATTTAATGAATACAAACTCTAGTTATTGTTAATGCATTTCCCTATGAGTACATCTTCATTTCTTACAATATGACAGTATTGTATGCCTTATGCATGTATCCCAATTTTAAATAATCTGTGTAAGTCTCATGTATGCCACCCAAAATAAAATATCTTAGGCTATTTATAAAACATTATTATAAAATAAGTTCTTATAAAATAAAATCTCTAGGTAAAATACCTAGTTGAACCATAATCCAGTTAATACTTATGTTAAGACATTTTTACCTATAGTCAAAATGTTTATTTGGGATTCAGTTTTTAAAGAGTTGACATTGTAGATATTAGCTAATACTTTGGGAAGACATTCTGTAGATATGAAAATGAATTATTGATGTTAGGAAAAAGATACCTGAATAACTTTCTGGACAGTTGACATGTCCTTTTGCTTTATGATCCCAAGTAGAAAATGCCAAATCTTTGTGTTCCGGGAGTGCGTTGGGGACATTGCCAGTAATCTCAACTAGGTGTAATGTATAGTTGGTTTCATGATCCCCCAAGTGAAAGGAATATTCGATATAATGCTTGTTGTCTTTCCAGTCTTCTAGTTCAATTCGTAAGACGTAATTAGATTGCTTTACTATGGAATATATCTTCTCTAGACCCAACCAAAATTCTCCTGAAAAGAAAGTGAAAATCTGTGGGTTGTTACCTGCGGATTAGGCACGAACAGTTTTTGTGCGTTTTTTTTTTAGTGTTTTTTATTGGTGCAAATCAATGAATTGTTTTAGCCTTGAATCCCGTGGTTATTTTAGAGTCTCTTAAAATATTTCTTTTTAAAACAATTTTATTGAATATAGTGAAATGTACAAAAAATATAAAAAATATTAATAGGCCTGCCTAAAGTTTGATTAGCCTTTCTAAAATGAATATTGTGAGGTGTATTTCTTGGATGAAATATATTAGGCAATTGTAGATATTTTAGATCTGGTCATTGGTAAAATATTATCTCATTTCTGGGTCCTTATGTGTACTGGCTTTGCTATCAAGAATTTATTAATACCCATATACTATCAAAAGTTTTGTTAAGGATTTCTACTATTATATCCAGTATTACTTGGATAGTAGTGTCATTTTCTTCAAATATAGTCTTGGCCTTTGATATTTGCTTGATATACGTTTTCTTTGTAGAAAAATAAGGGAATAGAATTTTATAGACATTTTAAGTCAAAAAATTCTTAATAACTTCTCTATAGTTTTAAAAATTATTTTTCTTTGAAACTAAAAGCATAGCAAATATAGACACTTTTGAATTATCACAGTCTTCTGTTAAAGTATTTAAGGAAAAAAGACAAACTGTTTTATTGCTATTGAATTAGAAGACAGTTTTAAGGATTACAAGTACAAATGGCTTACTTATAGAAGTAAATGAATACTCTGGGCTTAACAGTTAGCCTTTTATTTTGGGGTTACAAATAATCATTCTTAGAAGATTAGTTAGGGATTTAACTAGTAGTTTGAATACAAAATTTCTTAAATGGGCAAATAGTACTGAATGTTAAGTCAAAATTTGATATCATAATGGATGTTTTCCACTTTATATATGAGTGCTTACATTTGTGAATTTTTATAATGTGCCTTTTTGGGTTTAAAACCATTTTTGTTATGCTTATTTTATTTTATTATATTTTGTGATCAAAATATAGTAATTTGTATTAACTAATTTCCTTTAAATCACACATCCTATAGTATACATTTATAATATTTAAACAATTAAGATTTAAACATTTAGTACTGTACATCTGACAGTTTCCTTGTTCCTTTCACCTTCCAAATAATTAATATCTAAAATGTTAAAAAAAGAAAGTAGAGTGACCTGTAATAAGGATGGTTTTCTTCAGAGCTCATTCAAATATAGCATTTACCACTTATCAGAGCACATAGCACTTAATCATAATTGTCTTTAATAATTATACTTATGATAATTAGAAGCCATCAAATTAAATTGAGATACATATACTTAAGAGCAGACATGAAATTATGGTAAGCATAATTCAAACAGTCGCTTGTAATAAGTATAGATTACTGACAGATATGTAATTATGTGTTCTATGAAGTTCTGTGAAGGCTGGGACTATTCCTCATTCGTTGTTGCGTTCCTAATGCCCAATCCATAATAGCTTCTCAGTAAATATATTTTTTAAGTGTTTTTACTTATTTTTGAGAGAGAGAGAGAGTGTGAGCAGGAGAGGGGAAGAAAGATAAAGGAGGGTAGAGAATCCAAAGCGGGCTCTGCGCTGACAGCAAGACCAATGCGGGGCTTGAACTGATGAACCATGAGATTATGACCTGAGCCGAAGTCAGATGCTCATCTGACTGAGCTACCCAGGCACCCCAATAGTTTTTACAAATGAATGAATGAAGTCACCTTACCGTCAAGCCTCCCAAAACCATATCTGTAGTTTTCCCAAGTTTCATTGAAGTTTTGTGATCCATCTATTCGGTGTTGAATCACTGTCCATGAACTACCTGAATATAATGAACGTAATTGTGTACTTTAGTAGATTGATGCTGACAGATGCAACAAAATACTGTTTTCTTGTTTTGGTTTTAATTGGTAGCACTGTAATATAGTTATTAATGTTGCTATGGTGGTACCATTTTATTATTTATTATGGTACCAAGAAGTTAAGTAAAGGGCAAATAATGAATTTGTCTTAATAAACTTATTAACAATAGTATTTCAGATTACTTTATGGAAAATAATTGAATAAGTGCATGAGTGAATATGAAACTAAACAAAGCAAATATAAGTACTAGAGCTCTATAACTACTCATGTTGCTTATATTTCATTTTATATTCACAACAAAGATGACAGGATTGAGTTTTACTTAATAGGCAGTGAGTAACCTGAGCTAATTATAGTCCATTTTCTCTTCAGGCTGGTTTTACCTGATTTAACATCACAGTAGACATTAAAAGCTTGAGAGTTGCTGGGTCTAATGGAGTAGATGCCACTTGTATATTCACCTCTGTTATAAATGGTGGTACAGTTAGCAGGAATGTCTAGAATCAAGAAAGTTTATTACATAAGATACAGTAATAGGAATTGTATCTTTAGAGCTTGGGCTTTTACTTGACATTTTATGGAATTGTGGTGAATGTAGCCCTTAGCCTTTTTCAGTAATGTATTACCTAGAAAGTACTTTATGCTAAAGCAGATTTATTAGACGGCATGTTATACAAATACTATTAAAATAGTTATTATCAAACTGATTTTTAAAAAAATTTTTTCTTGATGTTTATTTTTGAGAGAGAGAACACAAGCCAGAGAGGGACAGAGAGAGAGGGAGACAGAATCTGAAGCAGTCTCCAGGCTCCAAGCTGTCAGCATAGAGCCCCATGCAGGGCTCAAACTCATGAACTGTGAGATCTTGATCTCAGCTGAAGTCAGACCTTTAACCGAGTGAGCCACCCAGGTGCCCCTCAAACTGATTTCTTTTTAAGAAAAGTGACAAAATGAGAATTTTAGACACATATTTTGTCAGATAAAGGAAGGATATAAATTTATTTTATATCCTTTTTTGAGAGTGACAGAGAGACAGAGTGTGAGCGGGGAAGGGACAGACAAGAGAGGGAGACACAGAATCCTAGCAGGCTTGAGGCTCTGAGCTGTCAGCACAGAGCCCGATGTGGGGCTCAAACTCAGGAGCAATAAAATCATGACTTGAGAGGAAGTCAGACGCTTAACCAACTGAGCCACCCAGGCTCCCCAGGAAGAATATAAATATAATACTACATAAGACATTATTACAGTGTTTGGTGTATAGCACATAGTCAACAGGTGGAAAGAGTGAACATACATGAAGGAAACTTACAGAGACCTTTTGTGTATGTGTATGAATTACATAAAAGTAAGTGTATTTTGAAAGTATTATTATTTTGTTAAAGTATCGTCAGGAATGGAGACTTTGTTCTCCTGTCTTTGTGTTTTTCTTATGAAAATTTTCAAGGAAACAGGAAGGTAGAAACATTAGAGAGAACTTCATAGTCTTTCCACCTGTATTCAGGAATTGTTAACCTTTTGCCATTTTTGCTTTATAAACATACATATATACAAACATGTATTTTGCTATACTATTTGAAATTTGCAAACATCATGACCCTTAGCCACTTAAATGTTTCAACATGTATCTCTTAAACATGAAATTATTTTATTGCATGACTATAATACTATTATTACATCTAAGAAATTTTAAAATAATGTCATATTATCTAGTATCAAGTCTACAACTATATTTTCCTGATTGTCTTAAAAATGTGTTTTATAGGGTTAAAAGAGCTGCCAGGATCCAATTAAGGTTGACACATTGTATTTGGTAGATTTGTCTCTTTACTCTCGTTTAGTTTAGAACAGGTCCCAAGAATAGCAATTATTTTTTATGGGAATGTCTAAGATAGGAAAAGAATTTGATGATAATACCTTCAAGAAGGAAACCCAACAAATTAACTTACCATCATGTTCTACAATTTTTGTTTCATTCAAGTGAAGAAAAGGGGTAGTTCTTGGTGCCCTTGGTTTAGAAGAAAGAGAATTTTCTGTGGATTCTTGAACACCAGTTCTTCTTAGCTGATGAAAGAATATAAAAATGGTATGGAGTATACAGTTAGAGGAATCTGAGGGAGGATATTAAGATTACAATTTATATACATCTTTAAGTTCATAATATGTTATTGCTCTTGATGTTAAGAGGGATAAACAATGCTGTACAGATTATATAGATGACTTGTTCTCAAAATATGTAATCAGGCACATTGTTTAACAGGTTTAAAAAACTAGAGAGAGCCAAGCACAAACCAGAAATTAGTCAAAAAACAGCAAGACCAAAGGTAGAGACTTTGCTTAGCATATTTTAACATGTTCTGTTTATTTACATGAATAGAATATATATGCTATTCAGTAGTAGGCAGATTTTAAGCTTTAATAATTCTCAGTTGTAGGCCTTATTGATTGATTCTCAGACCTGCCTAAAGACTTAGCACATAATTTGAATAAGGCTTCTTCTATCCTTCCTTCCTTCCTTCCTTCCTTCCTTCCTTCCTTCCTTCCTTCCTTCCTTCCTTCCTTCCTTCCTTCTTCTTTTTTCAAGTTTATTTATTTCTGAGGGGGGGAGGGGCAGAGAGAGAGAGGAGGCAGAGGATTGAAGTAGGCTCTGAGCTGACAGCAGAGAGCCCGATGCGGGGCTCGGGGCTCGAACTCACGAACCGTGAGGTCATGACCTGAGCCAAAGTCAGACACTTAACCAACTGAACCACCCAGGCACCCTGAACAAGGCTGCTTTCTTAATAGTTTTTTTGGAATGTAAATATATCTGTAGAGGTGACAGATTGGCAGCTTTATTTGCTTACTTTCAATACATTCAATATTTCATTGTTAGTTTTAGCAAGTTTACTTTTATGTAAAGTGTGCTGGGTTTGCATTTTATTGACTGAAAGCTTTTCTTATTGTTGGACTGAGAAACACAGAATATGTAATATCTTATTAGTGTTTTTTGATATCAGCATTTTTTAGGACGTAATTCATAAGGATCTGTTGCAAAGTTCATTTGTTGGGTATTAACCTTTTTTCCCTAAGTAACTGTGTGATGTTAAAGTCACTTAACATAGAGTTTTAGACTCTTATTTTAAATTTGAGGAAGTTGGATCAGATGATCTAAGGCTTCTTCCAACTCAGATATTCATTGTTTTGAATTCTTCATACATTTTATTATTAGGATGTATGTAATTTGATAATAGTGACATTTTGTTTCTGTGAGTAGGCTCATTTAACTGTTATAAAAGATATAAGAAAAAAGAAATAAGAAAAATAATGTAATGAGGAAATTATGGAAATCAAAACTAGTTGTTGGCAACAAACCCTTTTGGATAGTTAGGAAAAATAATAAAATAACTTAGTAAATTATGTCTCATAATTAGCAAAAATAACCTGAAATTATGAGTTATAAAATTACTGAAACATATAATTATGTTTGTTTAGTGGAAATTGTTTTATAATTCTTGGCAACTATTTTTTTTTACAAGTTTCTCCAAGTTTGTATTAGTTTTGGAACCCTCTTGAGTGCCTTTTCCATAGCATTACTAATTAATATTTTCGAACTGTGGTATTCCATATTGAAATGTGTAGGTTCTCACATAGCTTTATTCAAGACAGGTATCTCCCTCACCTAGCCAGCTGTTTACATTGTAGATTAATTATATTGTTGGGTATTGAACTTTAATTATCAGGCACACAGTTTCTTTTTTTTTTTTTTTCAATATATGAAATTTATTGTCAAATTGGTTTCCATACCACACCCAGTGCTCATCCCAAAAGGTGCCCTCCTCAATACGCATCACCCACCCTCCCCTCCCTCCCACCCCCCATCAGCCCTCAGTTTGTTCTCAGTTTTTAAGAGTCTCTTATGCTTTGGCTCTCTCCCACTCTAACCTCTTTTTTTTTTTTTTTTCCTTTCCCTCCTCCATGGGTTTCTGTTAAGTTTCTCAGGATCCACATAAGAGTGAAACCATATGGTATCTGTCTTTCTCTGTATGGCTTATTTCACTTAGCATCACACTCTCCAGTTCCATCCACATAGGCACACAGTTTCTAATACTATTAATAATAGCATGCTTTTGTTGACTTCTTTGTGTTAAATATGACATTAAATTTACTCAACATATTTATTGAGTTCCTACTATGTCTCAGACAATATTCTATATTTTGGGGCATCAGCTATGAAAAAATGAAGAAAATCCCTGTTCTCATGGAGTTTACATTCTCGTGAGGGGACAGATAACTAAAAAATACATATATTGCATGAAATAGAGCTACATGTAAAGGAAAAAAGGAGAGTAATGAAGGAGGTAGCAGGTTTTTAAATATGGGCTTAGGGATTATAATTTTTGATTAAGTGACTTGGGAAGGCTTCACTGAGAATTTTACATTTGAGAAAGACCTAAAGGAAATGAGAGTGGGCCATGCAGATATCAGGGAGAAGAGCATTCCAGTTATGGGGAGCATGGGCAAAAGCCTTGAGACAGCAGCATGTTCGATGTGTTTGAGTAACGGGGAAGAGTACCCCAGTATGACTAGAGTAGTGGAGATGAAGTCAGAGAGATGAGTCATTGGGGGTCTTGTGGCCACTGGAAGTGAGATGGGCAGCCACTGTGTGGTTTTAAACAAAGAGAGATGTGATCCAATTTTAACTTTTGATAGAATCATGTTAGTGGGTCTGTTGGAGGTATACTTTACATAAATTAATTGTTTTTTTTTTTTTTCTCACAACACTCCTATAAGATAGGTTCTGTTATTTTCTTCATAGAATAAGTGAAGAAACTGAGAGACAGAGGAGTTAGGTCACACCAAAGTTTTAGAGCCCAGATTCAAACTGAGGTGGTTTATGAGCTTTAGAGTCTCCAATCTTAACGATCATGCCAATGTGATGGGTTTACTCACTATCCCAACTAGAAGTTTTAAAAATAAATTTAGGGCTTAATGTTCCCATAAACCTAGATTTTATGTAAAAGATTGGACGAGCCATTAAAATATTGACTTACCTGGTTTTCTATTTCTTTTATTTGACTATGCTGTTGATTTAATTGTCTGTATTGTTCCTCCACGGTCTGGAGAAGGTCTTTGATGCTGTTATCTTGCTGTTCTACAAAATTCTGGACATAGATTGTAGGGTGGTTAGAAGTTTATTTCTTCTTTCTTTTTTCTTTGCTTTTTTGTTAAGTGAGTCTTTTTTGTTTTTTGTAACTATTACAATCTAAATTTTTAAAACTAATAGTGGATTAGATAATTGAATATTGGCAACCATTTTCTCTTGTATGCTTCAAATCCTTTTGTTTTTACGATTTAAAATGTACTATCTCTAAAACCTGATTTCCTGAACTTTAAAGTAGTTCAGTTAAATGAAAAAAAGAAAAAAACCCATAGTATTTTAATAGGAATTAATCTTTACCATTTACTTACTACTTTTATCCATTTTATTTATTTATTTATTTATTTATTTATTTATTTATTTATACTTTTATCCATTTTCAATATGGGAGGATAGTTTCAAATTATCTTCCTCTAACCTTTTACCTGCCTCTAGTAATTGGCAATATTGTAATAATTTAGTGTTCTAAAATTTTATTAATTGATTTATAATTTTCATCTGAAATAAGTGTAGAATCATAAAAAACAACTTGAAATTATAACAGGAAATTTTATTTCCTAGAAGCTTTTTTTCCTTGAGAAAAGTATAGTATTTCAATGATTCAACAAAGTAGCATGTCCTAAAACATTTTTAAAAAAGATCCATATTGAAAACATAATCATGAACCCTCTTTGATTTCTACTTACTTTAAGTGAAGTTATTTCTGGGTGTTCCTGGATTTCAGGTTGATTTTTAGTTAAACTGGTTAATTGCTTCTCCAAATATTTCACTTTTTGTTGAAGTAGATTTTTTTCTTCTAGGAGGCTTTCAAGTTTTGAGGTGAGTTCAAGTGACATATTCTTTACTTCTTCATTCTTGACTTGTAGTTTGGATGTAGTTCTTCTAAGTTCCTTTTCTTCTTCTTTGATTTCATTGGTTTGCAGTGATAGGTCATAAAAAGACTGATCAAATATGTTGAGTTTTTGAAATATGTCATTAATTTGGCCCTTAGTCTTATGGACAAAGTCTTTAAGACCATGTCCTAACTGAAGGAGGCCATTGGCTAAAATTTTTACATCATCTAACATAGCAAATCTTGATTTTGGCTCTGGAGACATAGAATCATATGATGAATAGTCTTGGTCAATTTTGGAAGAAATAACTAGAGGAACAATAAAAAGAAAGAGCTTAATCGTGTGCATTTTTATCGTAATTATTCAACTAATTTTCTCCTGTAGGCAGACCTAGACTTCTAAACTCTATATATACCACTATTTGCCACACTGCAAACAGTAAGGTTGGCAGGTGAATGTAGTTAATCATTAAGCTGTGTAAACTTGTACGAATGTAACCTTCTATATTGAGTTAGATCAGTGCTAAATGAAATCAAAGAAATGAGCAATTAACCTTCATTTTAAATTGTTACTGTATTTAATTCTGCAGTATTATAAACTTCAGTTTCAGGGTTGTGAGAGCTGCCTTTTTTAAACGCTTATTTTAATTTACCATGATTTTTAAAAGAGATTTACAATTGAACTCTTTTGACTGGTAAATTAACATTAAGGTTGAGGAAGATTAGCGAATTAAGGATGTGTTTCCCAAATTGTATTTTAGTTATTTTGGAAACAGCAACCTATTCCCAGAAATGGTTTCTCTCTGAAGCCTTCCTCCACTGCCTCAGGTGGTATTAAGGGCTCTCAATGCAGCATTCCTGTGATACTCTGTATAAGCTAACATGATTATACATTCCTTATTATTTGTCACTATAATTGTTAGTATGTCTTTTGCTTCAGAATATCTTTCCTAACCATATTTTTATTTTTATTTATTTATTTTTTTAAATTTTTTTTTTTAACGTTTATTTATTTTTGAGACAGAGAGAGACAGAGCATGAACAGGGGAGGGGCAGAGAGAGAGGGAGACACAGAATCGGAAACAGGCTCCAGGCTCTGAGCTGTCAGCACAGAGCCCGACGCGGGGCTCGAACCCACGGACCGTGAGATCATGACCTGAGCTGAAGTCGGACGCTTAACCGACCAAGCCACCCAGGCGCCCCTAACCATATTTTTATATTATCATAAAATCTCATACATTAAAAGGCATTTCACTCCCTTTTTGTGTTATATAAAGCTGTGTCTATGTTCTAACTTCTTTTCCATGTGCCCACTGAAAGACCAATAGATTAGGTGATCTTGTACAGTCAAGCCAGAATTATATACTTCCAGTGTCAGAAACAATTTGCTTGTTGTAAGTTTTTCTGAACTTTGTGAGATTGGTAACAATTTTGGTAACGTAAATTTAACAAAACCAACAAATTAATAGTGTGTTCAAAAACAAATGTTCTACTGTGCTTCTAACATAGTATTAAAAGGAAAAATATCAAATGCCTTGTTTAATTATTACTGATTAGCCTTCTTGAGTGCTCATTGAGAACTTTTTGAGAAGATAATAAATCCTTTAAAAATGCCTTATTTTGGATGCCTGGGTGGCTTGGTCAGTTAAACGTCCGACTCTTGATTGCAGTTCAGGTCTTGATCTCGGGGTTGTGAGTTCAAGCCCTGCATTATTGGGCTCTGTGCTGGGTGTGAAGCCAACTTAAAAAACAATGCATTATCTTGACAAATGAATATAGTAAAATAAGAGTGTGGGCTCTGGAATCATACTGTCATCCATATCCAAGACCCAGCTCTAACTTTCTGGTCTTGGACAAGTTATGCAACCTCCCATGCCTCAGTCTTCTCATCTGTAAACTGAGATAGTTATTGTACATACTTAAATAGGGTTATGAGAATTAAAAGAAATGATAGGTGTAGAGCACTTAGAACAGTGTCTGGCAAATAGGAAGTACTCAAAGTGTTAGTTATTGTATCACATGAATGATCTTTGAACCAGTGTATGTGTGTGTAATCAGGCCTGAGAGAAATTTTTGAATAAAGTTAATAGCTTTTTTGTAAAGGAAAAGGTTTTAACATAATGTACTTACACGGTTTAAATAGTAAATTGTCAAGCAAAACTTTACAACATGAACCATTTCCAAATTTCTATTCTTAGCAATGCCTCTTCCTGGTATAAAATAAAGACCATTTCCTTTGACGATTTAGGATTAAGGGCTTTTAGATTTAAGAGCTACAGTCAAGTAGTTTACCACAGTGGTTGAGAGTATGATTCTGGAGAGAAGCTGGCTGACTAGGAATCTGGCTCTGCCGTTCTTCAGCTCTGTGACTGTTGGTCAAATTACTTAGCTTTTCTGTACCTGTATTTTCTCAGCTGTCAAGTGAAGATAATACCTACTTACAGGATTGTATAAAGATTAAGAATTAAAAATTTTAAAGCACAGAACATTATCTGGTGTATAGTAAATAATCCTGATATTATATATTAGTTATTTTTGGTAATTAGAAACAATCAATGCATTTATGCCCATACAGTAATGTTTTATTGGTGAATATTGTTTAATCTCATGTTAAGATGACATGAGTTGAAAAATTTTGCTAGAATCTATGTTCTCTGCATTTAGTCCCTTGGTAGGTACAAGGAATTACATCTTTTGTTGAGCCTTTGTATAGTTTAAGTGTCTAATACAGAACCATATACATTTTTTATTAAGTTTATTTATTTTGAGAGAGAACGAGAGAGAACACATGCAAATGGGGGAGAGTCAGAGAGACAGAGGGAGAGAGAATCCCAAGGAGGCTTAGTACTCTCAGTGCAGAGCCTGACACAGGGCTCTAGCCCACGAACCATGATATGACCAGAGCCAAAATCAAGAGTTGGACGCTCAATTGACGGAGCCACCCATGCGCCCCTGAATATTTCTATTTGTAAGAGAAATAAGGAATCCAAGTAAATAAAAATATGCAAATACTTCTGCTAATAAAGAAGAACAACAAAAAAAATTTCTTAAGTCTTCATTTTCATCTTCCCTTCACCACTGTTAAATGTTATGGAATTATGAAAGTGCATATAGAACTACTGGAGAAATTTGAATTTTTTCTTTCCTTTTTAAAGGAAAAAGTTAGTGTTGTGATCATTGGTCATGAAGGGCATATTTCGAAACTCCTCTTAACTAAACTGTCTACTTTTCTGGCTTAACACTATCGACCCTGATGTTTCATCCACCTTCTAGTTGGGAAATTGAGATGGGCCAGCTTCTCATTTCTTTTGCACTGTAAGCTGTTTATGGGCAAGATCTGTATCGTTTTTTAATTTGTATCCCTTATAGTACTTTATTTAGTACAATGCCTTACATATTTGAGAAACAATATAAATATATGGGATGAAAAAGAGAATGATAAGGCCTTAACATGGGAGTTTCCAAGTACAACATTTGCATATAGTAGATGCTCAACCATTTTTGACATAGGAGGTACTTTTTAGAGAAAAGAATTCGAAAAGATTTTTGAGTTTGTCTCTTCTAGTACATGAAAGTAGCTGGACACTCTTACCGTGGGAAGGAATTTCCTTCCATTTTGGTTACTGTATTAGAATATTAACACTTTTTGCACAATTTATATAATTCCTTTACATGTAACACAGCTGATTAAAGGCAGTCATCACATATTCTTGGTTTATAGTATACCGTCCCTGGGTAGAAATATCAGGATAATTTTCTTTTCTTATAGTAGTTTGACATATTATTGAATATACATAAAGTAAATAATTTGCCTATTTATGAGCTGTGGAAGAGTGTCAGCATGGGAAGTGTAACGGAAATAGCAATTTTATAAGTGATTTTCCATTGGCCTTTTCATGCCTCCAGTCTGAGTACACATTTTACATCTACCTTTTCATCCACCTCCTGTCTGAGTACACATTGTCAAAGGCAGAATCTAATCTTTGCTTGAATTTGTGCCTATTTAAATAGAACCCTAATCAAATATAACCAGTAATGTTATGAAAGTTAAAATGATTTCTGCCAAGTAAGAAACTAAAAATCGGACTCTAATCTAAGGATTTCTAGTTTCTAAGAACTAATATACAAAACTTTAGCTACATGGCATTTTAGGACATTTAGAAGTCTTGTTTAAGCTTCAAGCAAAGCAAAGTCCTTTATCCTCCCCCGGTTGTGCAATCTTCCAGAGATGTGACTTCCAAATAAAACACAAGGCATTGGGATCTTCTGAATGTAATCCTTTTAATTTCTTCCTTTACAAAATGTGATCATTTGTTTTTGAATTAATGTTTGGTAGGAAGATTCTGAAAGTAATAGCTTGAGAGAAACACATTTATAAATAGAAATATTTATATTAGCCAAGGTGAAGAATACTGCCAGATTAATACATTAATAATCCCTTTCCTCTCTTTGTCCAGAACAGGCACTATTCAATGGAAATATAGTATGAGTTATATACATAAAAGAAGTGAACAGAAACAAGTGAAATTCATTTTAATAGTGTATTTAATCCAGTATATCAAAAATTATTTCAATATGTGATCCATATAAAAACATTAATTAGATATTTTATATTCTTTTTTCTTAATAAGTCTTCCAAATCTGGTATGTTTATGTACTTTGAGCATATTTCAGTTAGAATAGGCACACATCAAGTGCTTAGTAGTCTCGTTAGACTATTTTATTGGACGGTGCAGATCCAGAAGATGAGTGACCTTTAAAGAAATTTCATTTATCTTACTTTTTTTCTTCCATGTTCATTATTGATAAATGTTAAATTTTTATGTGAAAGTACCTATTGTGGAAATCCAGGTATTTCTGAAACTTGTAAAAAATAAAAATCCTGACTCTTCACTATTAACATTTTGGGCTCTGTCATACTAGATCCCTTAGATGAGTAGCTATATATAATTTTTTTTTTTTAACACAAATGGGATTGTGTTATATATAATCCATGCCATATATAGGGGTGCCTGGACGGCTCACTGGGTTAAGTGTCCAACTTCAGCTCAGGTCATGTTCTCACAGTTCTTGAGTTAAAGCCCTGTATTGGGATCTGCACTGACAGCTCAGAGCCCACTTTGGATCCTCTGTCTCTCTCTCTCTCTTCCCTCCCTTGCAATCTCTCTCCCACGAAAATAAATATTAAAAAAAAAAATTGGTTCAAGACCTTCATATTTTAAAATTTATTTTCCTGAGTGCCTGTAGATTGATGTATCCTTTTTAATGGTTGCATAATCATTTATTTATATGGATGTACCATAATTTAAGTCTTCCCCTGTTAATGATCATTTAAGTTGTTTCCAGTTTTCTAATTGCAAACAATACTCACAGAAATGTCTTCCCGTGTGTGTATAAATGTTTTTAAACAACAAGGTCGTGGTGTTGAATTTCACATTATGATTTCTCATGTCAGATGATCCTTCAAAAGAGTTGCGCCAATTTACATCTCTGCCAAGAGTAATGAGAGTTGCGCTTTTCCCATGAATTTTTACCAATGCTTTGAATGAGAAAAACAAAAGATATCAGTAAATCTAATAGGTAAAAAACATCTGGTGTATTTTGCTGGCCATCTATTTTGCTCTTTTTGTGAATTACCTGAGTATTATAGAAGTCCCCTCTTCCCATATTCCTCCCCCCCTTTTTTGTTTGTCTCTTTCTGACTGATTGTAGGAATTGTTTACATATTTTGGATAGTCCTTATTTTATGTGTAGTGAATAGTGTTTTTCCAGTTTGTCATTTGTCTTCCACCTGTGGGTATTGATACCACCTTTTCTGCAAAGGCTTTAAAATTTGTCTTTTATGTTTGTGGCTCATGCTCAGAAATACCTTCTCACCTATAAAATGTGGTCTCTTTAAAGCTTTTCTAGTACTTGTTGGCATTATTTTTATTATTTAAACCTTTGATTATTCTAGAATTTATTTTGAGGAGGAGTGAAATATGAATTCATCTTTTTTCCCTAAATGGCTAGGTGCTATCTCAACACTTTTCATTAGTCTGCCTTCTCACTGCTGATTTGAAATTCTTCTGAAGAAGTATTATAAGTGCAAGGTAAAGACTTACTAGTTATATGTGGGAACTTGTTAGTGGAATTAGTAGTCAAATGGAAAAGAATCTGGATTCAGTTGTATGCTTTTTATCTTTGGAAACAAGTTCAATTTAAAACTGTTTGTCTTTTATTGGAAATCAAACATAGCTTATAGGTTATGTTTAATTAATTTCCATTTAATCTGGAATCCAAACTCCCTGAAGTATTAAGTAACTAAGTATGTGCATTCTGTATCATTCATTCATTCATTCGTTCGTTCAATATGAGGCACTGTTTTAGGCACTGGGAATATAGCAGTTAACCAGATAGATACAGTTCTTGCTCTCATGGAGTTTGGACTCTATTAAAGGAGATATATAAACAAGAAATAATACATAAATGTATAAGATATTTTAGGATTGTTTTAAGCAGATTGTTTAAGAGTTGTAAATAGAATAACAAAGTGATGTGATGGCAGGGGAGGGTAAAGGTGAGGTTTTCTGAGACTTTAAAGATGGGAAAAGGCCAATCATGTCTATGTCCACAAAGCTAAAACAGTAGTAATGATAATGTAGAGATTCTGAGGGGTGGGGGGAAGCATAGTGTGTTTTGCTTTTCTGTGTGTTCTGCTTGTTTATCCTACTTACAAATTTTTCATTGAAACTTGTTGGCAGATTCCTTAGTCTCAGGTCCTCTTGTGGGCTTCAGTGATATTCTATGTTCATAGCACTTACACTACATTATAATTATTTGCTTGTCCGATTCTCCCTCTAGACTGCAGTTCTGTGATGTCAGTAACTTTGTCTTTTATCTCTATATTCTTAGTATCTAGCACACTGCATACTCAGCAAATGTTTGCTACAATGAGGAATTACAAGCATAATTAAGGGCAATCTGTTACGTGCTTTGAATCCTGTTCTCTCCTATCATTTCAGGAATCTTTACTTTTTTGTTCTAATGTATGCAGACTCTGTCTCATCTGGATTCTTCTCATTAGTATTTAATCAAACTCAAACCTTTCCAATCTTTTTTTTAATTAAAAAATTTTTTTAATATTAAATATAATTTATTGACAAATTGGTTTCCATACAACACCCAGTGCTCATGCCAACAGGTGCCCTCCTCAATGCCCATCATCCACTTTCCCCTCTTCACCACCCCCTATCAGCCCTCAGTTTATTCTCAGTATTTAAGAGTCTCTTATGGTTTGCCTCCTTCCTTCTCTGTAATTTTTTCCCCCGCTTCTCCTCCCCCATGGTCTTCTGTTAAGTTTCTCAGGATCCACATAAGAGTGAAAACATATGGTATCTGTCTTTCTCTGCCTGACTTACCTCACTTAGCATAACGCTCTCCAGTTCTATCCACGTTGCTACAAATGGCCAGATTTCATTCTTTCTCATTGCCAAATAGTATTCCATTGTATATATAAACCACATCTTCTTTATCCATTTGTCAGTTGATTAACATTTAGTCTCTTTCCATAATTTGGCTGTTGTTAAAAGTGCTGCTATAAACATTGGGCCCTCTCTCTTTTCTGAGAAGCCTGGCCATGGGTTTATCAATTTTGTTTATTTTTTCGAAAAACCAACTCTTGGTTTCATTGCTTTGGTCTACTGTTTTTTTGGATTCTATATTGTTATTTTTGCTCCGATCTTTATTATTGCTCTTCTTCTGCTGGGTTTGGGGTGTCTTTGCTGTTCTGCTTCTAGTTCCTTTAGGTGTGCTATTAGATTTTGTATTTGGGATTTTTCTTGTTTCTTGAGATAGGCCTGGATTGCAATGTATTTTTCTCTCAGGACTGCCTTCACTGTATCCCAAAACATTTGGATTGTTGTATTTTCATTTTCATTTGTTTCCATATATTTTTTAATTTCTTCTCTAATTGCCTGGTTGACCCATTCATTCTTCAGTAGGATGTTCTTTAACCTCCATGCTTTTGGATATTTTCCAGACTTTTTCCTGTGGTTGATTTCAAGTTTCATAGCATTGTGATCTGAAAGTGTGCATGGTATGATCTCAGTTCTTTTATACTTATTAAGGGCTGTTTTGTGACCCAATATGTGATCTATCTTGGAGAATGTTCCATGTGCACTCGAGAAGAAAGTATATTCTGTTGCTTTGGGATGCAGAGTTCTAAATATATCTGTCAAGTCCATCTGGTCCAACGTATCATTCAGGGCCCTTGTTTCTTTATTGATTCTCTGTCTAGATGACCTTTCCATTGCTGTAAGTGGAGTATTAAAGTGCCCTGTAATTACCACCTTCTTATCAATAAGGTTGCTTCTGTGTGTGATTAATTGTTTTATATATTTGGGGGCTCCTGTATTCAGTGCATAGACATTTATAATTGTTAGCTCTTCCTGATGGATAGACCCAATAATTATTATATAATGCCCTTCTTCATCTCTTGTTACGGCCTTTAATTTAAAGTCTAGTTTGTCTGATATAAGTGTGGCTACTCCAGCTTTCTTTTGACTTCCAGTAGCATGATAGATCGTTCTCCATCCCCTTACTTTCAATCTGAAGGTGTCATCAGGTCTAAAATGAGTCTCTTGTAGATAGCAAATAGATGGGTCTTGTTTTTTAATCCATTCCGATACCCTGTGTCTTTTGATTGGAGCATTTAGTCCATTTACATTCAGTGTTATTATTGAAGATACAGGTTTAGAGTCATTGTGATATCTGTAGGTTTCATGCTTGTAGTGATGTCTCTGGTACTTTGTGGTCCTTGCAACATTTCACTCAAAGAATCCTCCTTAGGATCTCTTGTGGGGTGGTTTAGTGGTGATTAATTCCTTCAGTTTTTGTTTGTTTGGGAAAACCTTTATGTCTCCTTCTATTCTGAATGACATACTTTCTGGATAAAGGGTTCTTGGCTGCATATTTTTCCTGTTCATCACATTGAAGATTTCTTGCCATTCCTTTCTGGCCTGCCAAGTTTCAGTAGGTAGGTCCGTCACTAGTCTTATCGGTCTCCCTTTATATGTTAGAGCATGTTTATCCCTAGCTTCTTTCAGAATTTTCTCTTTATCCTTGTATTTTGCCAGTTTCACTATGACATGTCGTGCAGAAGATCAATTCAAGTTATGTCTGAAGGGAGTTCTCTGTGCCTGTTGGATTTCAATGCCTGTTTCCTTCTCCAGATCGGGGCAGTTCTCAGCTATGATTTGTTCAAGTACACCTTCAGCCCCTTTCTCTCTCTCTTCTTCTGGAATTCCTGTGATACGGATATTGTTCCAGTTGATTGCATCACTTAGTTCTCTAATTCTCCCCTCGTACTCCTGGATTTTTTTAAATCTTTTTCTCAGCTTCCTCTTTTTCCATAATTTTATCTTCTTTTTTTTTTTTTTTTTTTTTAATTTTTTTTCAACGTTTTTTATTTATTTTTGGGACAGAGAGAGACAGAGCATGAACGGGGGAGGGGCAGAGAGAGAGGGAGACACAGAATCGGAAACAGGCTCCAGGCTCCGAGCCATCAGCCCAGAGCCTGACGCGGGGCTCGAACTCACAGACCGCGAGATCGTGACCTGGCTGAAGTCGGACGCTTAACCGACTGCGCCACCCAGGCGCCCCATAATTTTATCTTCTAATTCACCTATTCTCTCCTCTGCCTCTTCAATCCGTGCTATGTCCACCTCCATTTTATTTTGCACCTCATTTATAGCATTTTTAAATTCATCATGACTATTTTTTAGTCCCTTGACCTCTGTAGCAATAGATTCTCTCCTATTCTCTATGCTTTTTTCAAGCTCAGCAATTAATTTCATGACTATCATTATAAATTCTTGTTCAGTTATATTGCTTAAATTGGTTTTGATCAATTTGTTAGCTGTTGCTACTTCCTGGAATTTCTTTTGAGGAGAATGCTTCCGTTTCATCATTTTGGCTAGTTTTCTGTCCCTTATGCATTTTGAAAGTTTGTTGTGTGCTCTGCACCTGTGAGCACTGCTCTGTTAAAGGAAGGTCATACACTGTTCAGGGCCTGGCCCTTCAGGAGGTGTTTTTTCGGAGATTGTTACTTGTTCTCTGTTGTTGTGACTTTGGTTATTTTATTACCCTACTCGTAGTGATATTTTGGACCCTCTACCAGGTGTGCTTTGATTTGTTTCTTGGAGTAGCCCTGTAAAGGAAAACAGACAAACAGGAGACAAAAACATGCAAACACACAAATAACACAAACAAACAAATGAACAAAAACAGAAAACTAAAGGGTAAAAACAAAAAACCCCAAAACACCGATTACAACTAAAGAAGAGGGTGGAGGCGGTGCTGTTTGAAGAGTATATACAAAGAGAGAAATGACAGGAGCGGGGTGGGGGGCGGGGAGGAGGGAGAAAAATAAACATTGACTAGGCAGAGAGACTAAAAGACTCAATCCATAGAGAGAACAGAAAATAAAGACGGAGGCGGGAAAAACGAAAGGAGGATAAAGTTACCCAGACATAGAAACTATATGGCTTAATTGTTCCAGAGAGAGAGAAAGGAGTGTAAAGAAGGAGATGTAGAATATGTATCAAAACAATGGATTAAATATGTCTGTTTAGACAGACCAATAACCAGAGTAACCAGCCTAGGGGAGGGAAGAGATAAGGAGGAGAAATGGGAGTTGGGGGGAGAATATATCTATATTTCCAGAGTTGACCTAGAGTTCATCCAGGCAATGCTGCTGCACTTGTCTGGAGGAGCTGTCCTCAGGGTCTGCCCCGCTCCGGTACATAGGCAGTTACCCAGTGCGAAGGGCCGTGGTTTGGTGTAGTCTGGACCCACCTCCACTATGGGCCCGGGGAGTGATCCCTGAAGCCCCACCTTGGTGGTGGTGGTTGGTGGTAGGGGAATGGTGACCCCGCAGTCTCTTTTCCACGGAGCGGACCCGGTGGACTCTGAGTCATCCTCACTGTGCTGCAGGCGCAGACGGGGTGGTCCGTCTGTCTCCTCCCCCTCCCCTGACACCGTGCTTGTCTAGGATTCAAAGTCCTGCTCCAGGCGCTCTGGCACTGGGGAAGCTCCTCTCAGCGCGGCCGGATATGTGGCCCTGGCTGGCTTTGTCTGTGCCGCTGCACTTCAGGGAGGACCGCTTTCTGCGGACTGTGCAGTCGACCTCGCCGCCGATCCCCGGGGGTGGCCGACGCAGGCTTTGTCTTTTTCCACAGCGCTCCAGGGAGGGGGCAACTTTGTCCTACCGTAGACTGTTCCGCCGACCTCACCACGTAGCCCCCAGGGTGGTGGATGCAGGCAGGGCTTTGTCTTTTCCTACAGCACTCCAGGGAGAGGGCTGCCTTCTACTGCAGACTGCGCCCTCGGCCCAGCCACTGAGCTGGGGGTGGGGGGACGGGGGGTGACGGACGCAAGCAGGCTTTGTACTATTGCGCAGCCCTCTAGGCAGGGAACCACTTTCTCCAACTGTAGACTGTGCCCCTGACTTACCACCACACCCAGGGCTGGCTTCCCTCCTCACCAGATGCGTGAACTGGGAGCCGGTCCCAGTGCGAAGAAAGCTCTGCAGTTGGAGATAGGATCCCTCTCAGTCTCAGTCCCAGGTCTTTCTCCTGTCCAGATATGGCCCTACACTTCCCTAGCTGCTCTTTCTCTTCCCTTTGTTTCTTCTCAGAAGGGGGTCCCTCCCCCTCCGTGCCCGCATGGCCTTTTTTATCTCCACCCCCGTTCGCAATCACCCACCTATCTTTTCTCCAGTTTTCCCATTTTCTTCCTGGTAGATTCAGTCTCTTTTTTTCTCAAACCTTTCCAGTCTTAAAAAGCTTACAAAATGCTCATATTCTGTCTTCAACTATTGCATGATCTTTCTCTCTTTTACAGCTACACTTTTCAGAGTTTCACTTATTTCATTTTCTTAACAACTTGCTCTTGAACCTACTTTTATCTGTTTCCAGCCTGATATTATCAGTGACTTTCATGTTGCTAGTCTAGTTGACCTTTTTTTTTTTTTTTTTTAAATTTTTTTTTTTCAACGTTTTTATTTTATTTTTGGGACAGAGAGAGACAGAGCATGAACGGGGGAGGGGCAGAGAGAGAGGGAGACACAGAATCGGAAACAGGCTCCAGGCTCCGAGCCATCAGCCCAGAGCCTGACGCGGGGCTCGAACTCACGGACCGCGAGATCATGACCTGGCCGAAGTCGGACGCCTAACCGACTGCGCCACCCAGGCGCCCCTAGTTGACCTTTTTTGATTCTTAACTCATTTGGCCCCTGAGTAGTGTTGACACTTAACTGTTTAATTCTTCTTAATGCTGTTTTCCCTTGGCTTCCATGTCATTGCACTCTCATGGTTTTTTTCCCTACTTCTCTGTAGGTGCCTTCTCGGTCTTGGTAGGCTTATCCTCTTCTGGTAGGTGCCTTCTCGGTCTTGGTAGGCTTATCCTCTTCTGGATAGCCATAGAAAACTGGAGTTCCTTAGACTCCAGTTTTTGAATAATCTGCATAAATAATTAAGTGATATTCTAATTCTTTCATACTTGATGTCCTCCAAAATGATTCTCAGTGTTTGAAGATGATATGTAGATACAAGATAAAAGATTAAATAAAATCTTATAATAAAATTAAATAAATAGTCTTAAATTGGAATTTGAAGTATCAGTATGAACTCAATGTATTTCACGTTAAAAGCATTTCCCCCTCACCCTTTGTACTTAAATGGCCTAGAAACAATGACTAACTCACAATGAATGCCCAGACTGTGGCTTGGAAAAACATTTCTCATGCAGAGAACCAAAGCTCCTTGGAGAAGTGGTTGATTCTGGGTCTGAGGAGAAATGATAGAAGACCTTGGAACATCTTGCTATAACAGATAGCAAGAAGTCATCAAGGACTACTATGACTGACTCACAAGGATGCAGGAGCCAGTTTGAGTTGGCTTTTTCCTTTGTTAAATATAGAACAATTTGAGCATCAATAAAGATAATACCTGCAGTGTACTGAAACCCATTCATATATTTGGTCCCTGAGTTTATAAGTGATGCTAAAAAAAAAAAAAAAATTAATTTCTCTTAGAGGATTGTAATGCACCTACTGCTTATTTTGAAAACTGGAAAATAATGGAAAAGAGTCCAGCATTTATTCCTCTCTATAATACATAATGGTTCACTGGCTAAGCAAATAATAGATGAGGATAATTGCTCTTCATAGAGATATTCCAGCTATTAAATAAAGACTGAGAGGGTATTATCTTTTGGCAGCCCTTAATGGAGCTAATGGATTTAGGCATTGATCACCATCTAACTGCACAAAAAGAGATATTTTCCTCCTGATAGGACACGGTACTATTTATGGAATGATCTTACCAAAAAAAACCTCAGGCCTAAATATAACCAAGGCTCTTGATCCAACTCTGAATTTATAGAAAACAAGAATATGTTAAATGTCACTACAGGGATACAAACAAATTATAGCCTCAAGAAAAATTTACACAAAAATAATCCCATTTCTTCAACAACTATATTGTGAAGGTAGAAGATGGAAAGACTTCCCCACAGTCAACCAAGTATCTCTTCCTCTCATAACTTCTGCATAACTTTTCTCACAACACAACATTATTGTGAAGTGGTCTGTTTATAGGCATTTCTGTGCCATTAGATTATATGTTCCTCAAGACCAGGGAATGGACTCTTTAATTTTCCTTTATTTCCCTTGCATGTAACTCGGTACTGATGTTGTGTGCAGAATCAATAAATATTTCCTGTGCAGATTTTATTTGGTGACTTCAGTGGTTAGTAATAGTCAGTCATCTTTGATCTTTAATTCTTTTGATTAAGAAACTGACAAATCATCGTAACATTTCCACATTTGTCTTTTATACTTTTGACTGTTCAGAGAATAACTGACTCTTCTCCATGTTTTTAGTGACTTTGAGATTGTAGGCTTTTTGTTACATACACTTATTCTCCCCCCATGGAAATTGTTTTTTCTAATTATAAAAGTCATGTGTTCTCACCAGTTCAAACAAAATAGAAAAGTATAAAAAAGAAACTAGAGCCTTCACTGTTAACCAGAAGTATCTTTTTATCTATTCTCTCCTCCCTCCTTTCTTTCCCCTCACCCCACCAACTTTCCTCTTGCTGGACTGACCCCCCTGTGTCAATGTAATGACCTTCTTTGTCTTTTATTATAGTTTTTATTTCAGAGTCCATTTTGTTGATATAACTTTCTTTTGGTTTCATTTTCATGAAATCTCTTTTTCCCTTTTTTTACTTTCAGTTTGTGTGTGTCCTTACACCTGAAGTGAGCCTCTTTAGGCAGCATGTAGATGTGTCTTGTTTTTGTTTTTAACCCATTCAGCCACTCTGTCTTTTGACTGGAAAATTTAGTCCATTTACATTTAAAGTAAGTATTGATAAGTATGTACTTATTGCCATTTTATTGTTTTCCAGTTGTTTTGTAGTTTGTCACTCTCCCTTTCTTGCTTTCTTCCTTTGTGGTTTGATGAATTTCTTTAATGGTATGCTTAGGTTTCTTTACCTTTTGTGTATTCACAATAGGTTTTTGCTTTGTGGTTACCATGATGCTTGCACATAACAACTTGTATCTAGAACAGTGTATTTTAAGTCAATAACAACTTAAGTTTGATACAGTTTTAAAGTTCTTCATTTTTACTCCCTTCTCCCATGTTTTATATTTTTGATGTCATATTTTATGTCTTTTTATCTTGTGTATTCCTTAATTAAGTATTGTAATTATTTTTACTGCTTTTGTCTTTTAACCTTCATACTAGCTTTATAAGTGATTAATCTGCTACCTTTACTATATATTTACCTTTCCAGTGAGATTTATTCTTTCATGTTTTCTTGTTAATAATTAGCACTTTTTCTTTTCAGCTTAAAGAGATTCTTTACTATTTCTTGGAAGGCCAGTTTAGTGGTGATAAGCTCCTTTAGCTTTTTCTTGTCTGGAAGACTGTCTTTACTTTGCTTCTGAATGATAACTTTACTGGCTAGAGTGTCCTTGGATGGAGGTGTTTTCTTTCAGCACTTTGAATATATCATGCCATTCCCTTCTGGCTTGCAAAGTTTCTGGGCTTGCAAAGTTTCTGCTGAACAATATGCTGATAGTCTTATTTGGGTTCTCTTGTGTGTAACAAATTGTTTTTCTTCTCCTACTTTCAGGATTCTCTCCTTTTTAACTTTTAACATTTTAATTATAATGTGTCTTGGTGTGAGTCTTTTGGGGTTCATCTTTTTTTGGAACTCTCTGGGCTTCCTGGATCTGGATGTCTATTTCCTTCCCAAGGTTAGGGGAATTTTCAGCTATTATTTCTTCACAATTTTCCGTAAGTAGGATATGCCACTATACATCCTGCTATGGAACCTGCGTTTTTTCTTTATCCAACATGCTGGGTATCTCTTTCTACATCAATAAATGTTGCTGCACATTGTCATTTTAGAGACTCCATCGGATTCCCTCTTATTAATATATATTAATATAATTAGCTAGAACAGTACTGATGCATATTATATTTCTTTATAATTATTTGTAATTATTCTCTACTACAAAAAATGTTGTAGTGAATTTTTTTAACACATCCATTTATACATGTGTGTAATTCTGTCCTTAGACTAGAGGCAGGTTTGTTAGGTCAAAGGTTGTGTTCATTTAGAATTTCTATATTGCCCTACCACATTCCGGAAAATTTTGACGTGTTTTCATTGCTTCAGCAGTTGATTAGCAGGACTTTATTATACTTGAAGTCTTGTTCATCATATCTCAGTACTAGTCTTCAGGTAAAGTAAATCTTGTTCTATTTCTTTTTATTTGTTTAGCCCTCTCTTTTGGTGTCTTTTCTTGAATTATTTATCTTCTGTGTGGCAGAAGCAGGGACTGGACATGAAGTAAAATAAATACAGAGTAATATGTGATTATTTCATAGCAACTGTTACACCTAGCATATTGTCCATACATGTTTTTGAACAAATAATGTGGAATGTTATATCTCTTATGTCCTTGATCATATATATACAGAAGTCTTGCCTATAAATGTTATCCTTTTTATATCTGCTTGCAGGAGCTAACATAATACATTATTAACTTCTTAATAATGATTCAGTCCTTACTCATTCATTTCCCAGAAGTCTCTTGCAGAGGAAAGAACATGTGTTTTGAAGTCTGACCTATATTCTGATTTCAGCTTTGCTGCTTACTTAGTTGTGTGTGAACCTCACTTAAGTTTTCTGGGCCTCAATTCATCTGCAAAACTGGGGTATATTTGATTGCTATCTATTTGAATGATTGCCGTAAGAATTAAATGAAACATTGTATGTGAAAATATATGGTGGCTAGCATATATTAATAATGAAGTATTTGTTCCATCTCTTTCTTTTGTGGCCTGCAGTGATACATAGTGTTTTTAGATATATATTTACTATCGTGCATACTATTGCCTTTACAGAAATCTTCTCTACATATACCCTCAGAGTCTCAACTTTGCCAATCGTCAGGGTTCTGCAAGAAATATAACAGTGAAAGTACAGTTCATGTATGGGGAGGATCCAAGCAATGCTATGCCGGTAAGAAGTGTTCTTTACTTTTCCTCTTGTTCATGTATGGTTCAAATAGACATTGTTTTTGTTTTTGTTTTACTTGATTGGCAGCTCTAAACTGGAAATTAATGATCTTGTAAACCAAATTTCTAACTGCATTACTTCCTGTAACAGATAGTATGAGTTTCCGTGAAGTCTTTTTTTTTCCCGTTTTTATTTAAATTCTAGTTAGTTAATATATAGTGTCATATTAGTTCATATTAGTTTCCTGTGGACAATATAGTGATTCAACACTTCCGTATTGAAGTCTTAAATATTGAGGACTTAGTACATACTAGTCCCTCCCAGAGATACAAAGATGAATAAGACTTGTAATCTAAAGGATATGGGATAAACACATAAAATTCTAAAATAGTGACTTTCAAGAAAGGATCAGAACAGAATCACCTAGGTAACTCTAACAAAGCGCAGATATGTTTTTTCTGCTCTTGTCATCTGTGATTCTGATTCTTCTCCTTGAGAATGAGAGGCCAAAGGAAGTAGAAAGTGATGGGTAGTATATGAGGTTGTGGTATAGGTTGAAATGCTCCCCAGGTGATTCTAATATGTATGATTCTTCCCATCTTTGTTAAGAAACTCTGGTAATAGTGCATATTACACTTACCTAGGGAGCTTTTAAAAATACCAGTGCTCAGACTGAATTTTACTCCAATTAAATTATAGTGTCTGGGGGTGGGAACTAGTCATATATCAGTATTTTTAAATCTCCCTAAGGGGATTACATTTTGCAGCTAATATTGAGAACCAAGGTATATGCTAAGTATTAGAAGACGGCTGTAGGGGATTCAAAGGCAGAAGTGTACAGAGGTAGGAGAGAATGTCTTGCTGAGGTAATAGGTAGGTATCACCTGGAGGAGGTATATCTGAACTAAAACCAGAGATAGTTAAAATGTAGATGGCGTTGGGTCTTAGATAGCTGGGGAAGAAAAGCAACTCAAGTTGGAGAATGTCCTTCCACAGAGGTACAGTGGCGAGTTGCCAGTGAGCCAGAGCAGTGTAAGAGAGGTCAGAAATAGTAGATTGAGGCCAGACTGGAGAGATTCCTGACTGCCCAAATTATCATTTAGGATTTGTAGAACACTACTCAATGCAAGTTCCATGAAAGTAGATTTTAAGCTCAACTAAAGTTAGTAACATATGGAATAGAGGGACACCTGTCACTATAGATGTTCAACCTCTGAGAACCCTAATGGAATGAAAATGAGCTTACGAATAGGTGCATTGTTAACAGTTTTATTTTAGCCTTCTCTGCCAGTCATTAAATCGCATTCCTCTGATTTTCTACTTACTAGGAAAGCTGTATATTTTCTCTTTTCCCATTGCCTCAGTTTTATCAGCATGTATAGATCTTGACAGCAGCGAGCACAAATTATGCATCTTTATATTCTTCTATGGCTGCTATTTCAGATCTTTGCATATAATACATGGTGAATAAGTATTTGCTAATAAATGTAGAATTTATTTCTGAGGTTTGGAGTTAGCATTTCATATTCTTTACTAGTTCTTTATTCCTGCTGAAAGAATGAATATACTATCACAGTTGATGAAAAGGTACTGGATTGTGAAAATAGATGCTTTGTTATATGTGAATTACCATATGAATTGAGCTTATGACAAATGTAGTATATGTAAGATAATCTGTTTCTGTTGATTGCCTAACAAACTCTTCCTTGTCTTAGCACATATATGGCCTCTGTGGAGTCCCAGCTGCATCCAGCCACAATGACAGTTAGACCACTCCCTCTTTTGGTGCTACCATAGCATCTTCTCATTTCTTTTATGGGCCTTATCACTTTAAGATTATATGTTTATTTCTTTATCTTGTCTACCAGATTGTGAGCTCCTTGAGGGCAGGGACCGTGTCTTACTCATATCTATATCTTGATGCCTGCCAAAGTGCCTGTCACAGAATTGATGCACAGTCCATGTTGATGAATCGTTAAATGTACATGTCACAAGGTCAGAAAAGGAACACTTTCTACTTTATGTCATTCATGTTATGAAAGTAAATGAGTTACTTTGTGAAAAATGGGATCTTCTCAGTGGCCGGGGTGGGGGATGGGGAGGATACTGTGTTCCTTTCACTTGTGTATTATTAGTCATATGCAAATATAATGCTTTTATCTTTATCCTATGACTGGTTGCAAGTATAGAAACATAGACACATTGTCTTTGCTTAATTCTGTAAAAAAATAAGGACTACTCAAATGGATCCTAAGATAATTTTTGGATCATATAATGTTGGTGTGATAAAATCATAAAATTCAAATTCTGGCATTGGAACAACATTTTATAAAAACATGGCAACGTATTCTTGGAAATTGGTGAAATTAGACTTCTCTAGGAGAGTCATAGTCATTACACTTTTACACAGCCTTAAAATGAAAGGATCTGTGTGAATAAAAGGATCTTTTGTGTCACAAAAAGAAACACAAATAATCTGTTAAAAAGTTCTTTTTATTTGTGGATGGTTCCAATTAATCCTTCTGTATAAGATGTAAAATTTGAGTTATTTTACCAGTTGTATTAATGTAAGTGCGATGATATGTCCATGTACTTATTTCTGCACGTGTAGAGATGGCTGGCCAGACATAAGAGGCTAATTTATGGGTAGGTAGCGTTGCAAATCTGTCTCACATAGGAATGATAAGCCATGTATCTTATCAGCTGCCCTAATTAACCGTAGTATTGCTATTAGAACGCCAGAGGCAGATATACAAGACTGAATTACTTTACCTTTAAACCTTCTCCAAAAGTAGTATTTGTTTTAATGTGGTGGATTTTTTATTTTTAAGACATATATATAAGAACATAAGAATGGCGCTCCTCCTTCTTAATAGGGTAGCTTGTAAGGAGTACTGGAAGCAAAGGATACATAGCTTCACCTAAAATAGGATTTTAAAATATCATTTATAAATTTATATTTGGCTTACAGAATGATTACTGTTTTAGTGGAAAAGCCACCAATTTTATAGTAGATACATGCTACTATTCTAAGACCATATTTCTTATATAAATTCCAAATGATATGCTACACCCAGATTTTAAAATGAATTCTTCACCTTCTTTAAGAAAAAGGAAATATAATGGGTAGAAATTTTTTGAATGTTTGAATGTCAGATGGTTCTATAGTTGAAAAGAAATTTACGGCTAAGCAATTGAATTTATTAATGAACGTCAGTAGGCACATTGTTCTTCATTGGGCTGATTTTGCCCATTGTTCTCCAGTAGTTATTAAATCAGACAAATTCTTACATAGATATGAACATCCAGCATTTATTACAACAAAGTTTCAACGTGCTGTTATTTGTTACAGGTAATCTTTGGTAAATCTAGCTGTTCAGAATTTTCAAAGGAAGCCTATACAGCCGTAGTATATCATAACAGGTACTGAATTCAAATATTTCTTTCGAAGTTACTCCCTTCTCAGTGGCATTTTAAGCACTCACGTTAGTGTGTTTACCAAATGCTTTGCTGCACTGAATGTGCAAATTCAAGACAGCTGACATCAGAGTTATAATTTTCTGCCTGTAGATGCATATTCTCTATAGACATCAAATTTAGACTTTATATACAAAAGGTCTTTCATATCAAATTCTCTGACCCTTTCATTTTTATTATATTGTTATTGATTATCATTGTAGCCTCTGGTCCTTTGGACTTTCCCTGTTATTTTCCCCTTGACACTTTGTAGTTTTACTTAACTCTTTACTAAGCTTATAACCATTAGTTAAATTGGTGGTATTCTCAACATCTAATAATACTTTGATTTAGTGCCCTTCCATTTTACTTCTTTGAGAAATTCTTAACTTTGGATAACTTTTAATCTCTGCTTTCTTTTCTTTTCTTTTCTTTTCTTTTCTTTTCTTTTCTTTTCTTTGCCTTCTCTTCTCTTCTCTTCTCTTCTCTTCTCTTCTCTTCTCTTCTCTTCTCTTCTCTTCTCTTCTCTTCTCTTTTTTGTTTTTGTTTTGATTACTGAATGCTATTGGAGAAAAATCACAAAATTGTACCGATCAGGACTATCACAAATTGACGTTATTTTATCTGTATGATGGGACTGCAGTAATTCATTTTACTTTATTTTCTTTTTGGCCCCACCATTCTTTGGTAATCTTCTTGTCATCGCTTTTTTTACCCTCTGTCATTTGGCAGGAGATATTTTAAGCCTTTCTTCTTCTTTCTCTAGCTCCTACTTATTTTTTTTTTTGCCTTACTCTTAGCGTTCCTACTTTATTAAGTGGTTTCAGACCATCCAACTTGAGAACCATCCACTTGTCTACTCTTCACCTCTGATTATCTCTGCATGGATCTGCCTTTCCTTCTGGTTCAAGGGCAGTCAGAGCCCGAACCTGGCTCAGTGTGAGTCTTTCATCTCTGCTTTCTACCAGTCTCATTCTTCCTCTTCCAGAGTGCGACTCCATCAGTTAGTTAACCCTTCTCTTGTACCATCAGTCCCCACTTCCCTGGCTCCATCTGTTACTGTCAAAAAGAAACTTAAGTCTCCTATACTTAAAAAACAAAACAAAAACTTCTCTTCAGTGTTGTTGTGTAGCATGGTTTTTCCTTGCACTCTTTAAAACTTTATTGTTTCTCACCCTTTGTGACCCGCTCTCACTTTCCTCCCATCTCTTTGGACAGTTTATTTTTCTGTAGCAATTATTCTAATCTTTCTTTCTTTCTTTCTTTCTTTCTTTCTTTCTTTCTTTCTTTCCTTCCTTCCTTCCTTCCTTCCTTTTTTTTTTGAGAATAGATATTCCATACAAAACACTACAGTTTCACTCTTGACCCTCTTTTTCTACACTATACTCTCCATAAATAACCTTATATGTGTTTCTCAGAGTTACATTCAATGAAAATGTTACTGCTTTTATCTTTATGTGGATTGTTTCGCAACTTTTTATTTTTAGTCATAACCTTCTTTCCGAGGTGCAGACATATATTTTTAGTAGCCTAGTAAGCATGTTCTTTTGGCTGCCTTCTCAATTTCCATGTATTTATCCCCGATTCTCTTCTGGAAGCTATCTCTGTCTGATTATTTTTATTAACGGTACCATAATTCTTTTGACTCAAAATTTAAAACATCCTTGCTTTCCTTCTTCTTTTCTCTAATATCCAATCATCTTTTACATCTTGATGATTTTCTTTTTGCCTTATTGCTAAAGTATCCTGTTTCTGGGCTTTTCTTGGATCCCTTTTTCTATTATAATGCTGATTCCCTCTATTAATTCAACTCCTATTTGTTCTTTAAGGCCCACATCACATATCTCCTCCTAAATACAATTCCCTGATCCAAAACTTGAAGTAATCTGTTCAGCTCTGTTCTTGAAGCACTTAATCTTATATGCTATATGCTGTATACCAGGGGTTGACAAACATTTTCTGCGAAGGGCCCAGTAGTTTTGTTTTAGGCCTTGTGGGCCATACGGTCTCTGTTGCAATTACTGAACCCCGCTGTTGTAGTGCAAAAAGAGCCACAGACAATAAGTGAAGTTGCAAATGAATGGGCATGGCTGTCTTCCAATAACATTTTATTTATGGATGCTGAAATTTGAATTTCATGTAATATTTCAAGTGAAATGTTATTCTTTTGATTTTTTTAACTACTTAAAAATATAAAAATCATTCTTAGTCTGTAGGGCTATACAAAACCATTCAGTGGACTGGATTTGACCTGTAGCCATAATTTGCCAACCCCTGCTTTATAGCATTGCTATTGATATATGTGTGTCTTATTTATATTTCTACTAAATTATATATTTTTGAGGGTAATTATTTTTTCATATCTTTAAAACCACCACAGAAATAATACAATACTTAAAAAGGTGAACAGTTAAAACGTACTTGTTGATGAATAACTCACAGATGCTTAATTTTCCATAAAAGCCTTCACATAGTATGATTTCAGAAAAGAAATGAATACTCAGTACTAGGAATGATATTGATGAAGAAGGTAGTAATTTCTTAAAGTATCTCAGTTTATAGCTAGATCTTTATTTTTGTTGCTCTCAGTATTCGTGGAATTAAAATGACAATACTCTCTAACACTATGAGGAAATTCAACTTTCTCATGATTTAGTGGTGATTAGCGAGGTCAATAATAAGATACATAGCATCTTTTATTCACCAAAATCATCAAATTCTCAGATGGCTACCATTACTTATCTTTCTTGGGGGTATTAAAATTTTCATTAACCTAATATTTCTGTGATCAGATCTACACTTTTAGTGTTTTTGAGACTTATTTGAAATGGAAAGATATTAGACTTATTAGCATGGGGGGGGACCCTAATTGGTGGGAAAGGTTTCACTTTTAATTAGTTGGAGCCATATGGTTTGGATATATTTTCTTTGAATGTAACTGAGAGATACTAGCTGAATATGGAAGGTTGGGATGCTAAGATTCTGTCCCTTTTAAATCATAAATCATAAATAGCAGCAATGCTTTTTTATAAAAATGCTCCTAGGGACCACTCTCAATGGATATTGAGGTGAAAATGCCATTGGTTAAGTCAAATATGATATTCGTTGTATTTGTGTAGTGGCTGGGAACACTTCTAAACTGTGAGACAAATGCAATTTATAGGTGTTCCCTGATTTTTTCTTTATTTTTTTTTCCTTTTTTCTGAGCAGTTAATACATTAGTCTATGTTTTAACATCTGTTTCTTTAGCAATGGAATAATTGATATAAGATATTCCATAGAGAGCCCAACTTGATACTAAGCTGTCTAGAGCTACTTGTTTTTTTTCTTTTTTGCAAAAAGATAATACAAATTAATCTTTAATATGAAGTCACTCCTATAATAGAAAAATGTTTTTTTATGGTATGGTTTTAAAATACATACTTACAAAAACTCCTGTTACTTTTCTATGTAATGCGTATCAGAATATAGAAGGCCTTGCCCTAGTCTCCTCATTTATACAGTTTCCCATCTAATGAAGATCTCGGCATCAAGGTGGTGATTATTAATGAATTTTCAAATCATAGGATCACTCAGCCCATTAATAAAAATGAGACGAGAAATTTCAGAAACAAAGACAACTCCCTCAACTGGAAGTAGGAGTTAGTTACATACAGTTTGGGAATAGAGAAAAATATTTTGTACTGGAAGAAAAATTGAGCATGAATTGTGAAATTAATTTAAAAATTACTCAAATATACAAATGCAGTAATTATTTATTTTGAACAAATTACTGACTATTGATCTGTTTTTTTTTTTTTTTTTTGTATGAAGGTCTCCTGATTTTCATGAAGAAATCAAGGTTAAACTCCCTGCTACTTTAACTGACCATCATCATTTGCTTTTTACTTTTTATCATGTTAGTTGTCAGCAAAAACAAAATACTCCTCTTGAAACTCCTGTTGGATATACAGTAAGTATATCTTTGTTTAATATTTAGCTTTTCAGTCTTAAAAGTAGTTTGAATGCTTGAGATGTAATTGGTGTTCATTATTGTTGAGTATTCCCTATTTGATTCCCCATATTGGTTAGGAAGAGTTCATCGTAATAAGAAAATACTCATTAATGCAATTAATTAACATGTATAAACACTTAGGTGTTGGTCCTGATTATTATGTGTTTATCAAACAGTACAGTATAAATATATTAATTTTAAGGGTTCTTCAGAAGAGAATGGTTTCAGTGTAAAATGATTAAAAGAGACCCTTAGCTATTAAAGCTCTTGGCTTTAATTAAAAGCAATTAAAACTCTTGAGTATTATTTGAAAATCATTATGATTGAATTGCAAACGTAAACCTGAGGTTTACGTGAGGTTTACGTAAACCTGAGATATCATGAAGGATATCATGATGTGCTATCACAACTTTGTCAGAAAAATCATGCTGCTACCCAAAAGAGAAAAATTAACAATTGACTCATTTTTTTGTCTATGAAATGGATTTTGCTAAATGTAAGCAAATAAATTCATGCTTTTTAGTTTTGTTGTCAGCATTCATATTCAACCAAACCTTTCCCTGTATACATTGACACTATTACCGCCATGTGTAATGGATTGACTTTGCGGCCTTTTTCTACTCCAGCTTTTTCTTGGATAGTAAGGAACTCTTTTGGCTTAAATATTGCATAGTTAATAATAATGTTTTGGGAATGCTCCTTAATAAAAATATTGTCAGGGAGGCTTTTCTTTAGAGGAATCATGAAACCTATTATTACTTAATTAAATCCCCTTGGTGTTTGGCGCTGTGAGACAAATTTGGCTCATTCCAAATTCTTAAAACAGATTTTCCAAGTACTTACTTTTGTAGCAAATGTATTTAACTTAATATTGTTTCCTTTTTAATTAAAAGTGGATACCAATGCTTCAGAATGGACGATTAAAGACTGGGCAGTTTTGCCTACCAGTTTCACTGGAAAAACCACCACAAGCTTATTCTGTACTATCTCCTGAGGTCAGTATCTCTTATGGTGAAACTCTCCAGATGGAGTGAATGAGTTTTTTGCAGAAGTGTTTTTCTCAAACAAGACTTTGCTGTTCTATCTAGAAGTATGTAGATAATGAAGTAATAATATTATCTTGTACTATAGTTAAAATTACTCTATAGAATACTTAGAAGCTTTTAAAATAAGTATATTGATTTTAAAACCAAAATAATATGTGAAATATTAACTTAAAGAAAAGGCAAATTTGGAGAATTTTCATAACGTAACATAAGCTTTAAATAAGTAAGAACATTTCACTGAAAGTCTGGAGGAAAAAGAACAAACCAATTAATTTTTTAGAATCTTTTTGTAATTAATCATGTATGTGAAAAAAATTTTTAAAAATCATGTATGTGAAGATAAAGTAGCTACAAACTTGTAATACAAGAACCATTAGCAACTGTGATGATGACATATGTGACTTAAACAAAAACATTGGAAAAATCTCAATCAAGAATCAGTAGCCACTACTCAAAAACCAAAGTGCTTTTTGGGAGAACTGTTACATGATGATTATTAATATGAGTGCCTTGAATGTAACTGTTTGTATAGATTAGTCTGAAATATATCTTGGGAATGTTTTCCTGGTAGCATTTATTTTCAGAATAGAACTCAAAAAGTATTCATAGGGGCGCCTGGGTGGCTTAGTCACTTAAGCATCCGACTTCAGCTCAGGTCATGATCTTATAGTTCGTGAGTTTGAGTCCCGCATTGGACTCTGTCCTGACAGCTCAGAGCCTGGAGCCTGTTTCAGATTCTGTGTCTCCCCCTCTCTCTGCCCCTCCCCAACTCATGCTCTGTCTGTCTCTGTCAAAAATAAATAAAAACATTAAAAAAAATAAATACAAGTATTCACAAATACATTTGTATTGTTTTTGTTTAAAACACACACACACACACACACACACACACACACACACACACACACACACACACAAAGACAACAGAAGGCTACTGCTCTGATCTCCTTTCTTACTATTCTTTGTCACTGACTCTGCGCCAGACAGAGAGCACAGTGCCTTGGCTGTTCCTTCTATATGAAGAGCACATTCCCATTTCTGGCCCTTTGCACTTCCCTGTGCTGGTGGTGCACTTCCCTATGCTGGTGGTGGTGCCCCATCTCCAGGCCAGCTTCTTCATTTCATCCAGACATCCACTCAAATCCCACCTCTTCAGAGAAGGCGTCTCTGATAACTTTGTTTCAAATTGCAGCATCCAGCACTTTTTTATCCCTTTACTTTGATATGACTTCATAATATTTATCATTGACTTTATACTTCTTATATCTTTATCTATTTATTGTCTACAGAGTATAAATTCCAGGAAGTTAGGGACTTTGTCTTTCTTGTGCATTGCTGTATCTTCAAGTACTTAGAATAGTGCTTGGCTCATGATGGGCAGTCAATAAGTATTTTATTTTATTTTTTTAAATTTTTTTTTCAACGTTTTTTATTTATTTTTGGGACAGAGAGAGACAGAGCATGAGCGGGGGAGGGGCAGAGAGAGAGGGAGACACAGAATTGGAAACAGGCTCCAGGCTCCGAGCCATCAGCCCAGAGCCCGACGCGGGGCTCGAACTCACGGACTGCGAGATCGTGACCTGGCTGAAGTCGGACGCTTAACCGACTGCGCCACCCAGGCGCCCCAAGTATTTTATTTTTTAATGTTCGTTCATTTTTGAGAGAGAGAGAGAGAGGCAGAGAGGCAGGCAGAGCATGAGCAGGGAGGGGCAGAGACAGAGGGAGGCTGAAGCAGCCTCCAGACTCTGAGCTGTCAGCACAGAGCCCAACTCAGGGCTCAAACTCACAGACTGTGAGATCATGACCTGAGCCAAAGTCAGTTGCTTAACTGACTCAGCCACCCAAGCTCCCCAGTCAATAAGTATTTTTTAAATGAATGGATAAAGACAGTAGGAAAGAAATATGACTCCTTCCTTCCTCCTTGCCTTTCATCCCCTGCCAAATCTTTCATTCGATTTTCCAGGAACACATCTCCTCAGTAAAATAAGGTAGTCTTCTGCCAGGGGTAGCATTATATATTTCAAAAGGAAATATTTTAAAAGAAAATTGATTTTATGGAAATTATGTACTTATTCTTACTTAATTGATTTGCAAATACGAGGTCAACTTTCTAAAGGGAGATTGATGATTTTCTTCTAGCTACTATGCTGTGTATATACGCTCATATATAACATAAAGAATATGGTCATGGTTTGGATTTAACGATAGATGTATAGCTGATTGATATGTGATTAAGTGATCAAAACTTTTGTATTTTTTAATTACAGCATTAAAAGAACAGTATAGGGGCACCTGGGTGGCTCAGTCGGTTAAGCGTCCAACTCTAGATTTCGGCTTAGGTCATGATCTCATGGTTTCATGTGTTTGAGCCCCGTGTGGACTCTGAGCTGACAGCATGGAGCCTGCTTCAGATTCTCCCTCTTTCTCTGCCCCTTCCCTGCTCACAGTGTCTCTGTCTCTCTCAAAATAAATAATCTTAAAAACAATTATAAAAACAAAAACAGTATATATTCTTAGCTTTCTTATTATATTTAAAGAACAGTATAGGGGTGCCTGGGTGGCTCAGTCGTTATTATTATATTTAAAGAACAGTATAGGGGTGCCTGGGTGGCTCAGTCGGTTAAGCGTCTGACTTCGGCTCAGGTCATGATCTCACGGTCCGTGGGTTCAAGCCCCGCGTCGGGCTCTGTGCTGACAGCTCAGAGCCTGGAGCCCATTTCAGATTCTGTGTCTCCCTCTCTCTCTGCCCTTCCCCTGTTCATGCTCTGTCTCTCTCTGTCTCAAAAATAAATAAACGTTAAAAAAATTAAAAAAAAAAAAGAACAGTATGTATTGTTAGTTTTAGTGCTGAATTTAAACCAAGTGAGAGATCATTATTCAAACATTCAGGTTTTACAATCTTGCCATTTGAAACTACATGGATGGAACTAGAGGGTATTATGCGAGGCGAAATTAGAGAAGGACAAATATCATATGACTTCACTCATATGAGGACTTTAAGACACAGAGGACTTTGAACACAAGGGAAGGGAAGCAAAAATAATATCAAAACAGGGAGGGGACAAAACATAAGAGACTCTTAAACATGGAGAACAGAGGGTTACTGGAGAGGGGGATGGGCTAAATGGGTAAGGGTCATTAAGGAATCTAGTTCTGAAATCATTGCTGGAGTATAGCTAACTAACTTGGATGTAAATTTAAAAATAAAATAAATAAAAATAAAAAATAATTAAACATAAAATAAACAAACATTCAGCTTTTACAGATAATTGCTTCATGCAATTTTGTATCTACTTTCCTGGTTATGGTGGAGCTCTCTTTGATTCAGAAGGTCAGAGACCTTCCCAATATGTATTAACTTCAACTGGTTTTTGGGCCTTAGAATGTGAAGCTTGCCATCTAAGTTTACATAGTAATAAACAAATTTCTGTAACCAGCACACTATTACTTTATGATACTTGTCTCGATCATTTTCAATCATAAGGGGATCATTTTCTTTTTAAAATTGGGTAAAAAGGAAGGTAAATCTTTGTGTGGCTTTGTTTCATATCATTTGGGTTTTAACCTGTTTTCCCCTTTGAATTTTCATGTTTTTTTTCACTCCGAATCTGTAAGCGTTCTTCTCTGTCAGGACCACTGACTGCCTTTTATGTGAACAGTACTCATAGAGTGATGTAGTATACAACTTGCACAAAAATCACGATGCTCTTGACTCCTGCTGTTAGTTGATGAATCCTAAATCTGCATCTCTGCTCATCCATTTTTATTTGTCTAGTAAGTTAAAACGCTTATTGATACCTTTGCCAGGATATCTCAAACATAAAATGTCCAAAATTGTACTCATTTTTGTTGAATACTGTAGGAATCATGTTGAGAGAAAAGCCTAATCAATGAATGTGTTTCAACAGTGTTTGTTTATGGTATTATGGAGAATTTACCTCAGTTTGGTGTCATCAGGTTTCAGGATCAGTGTTTATTGAGGTCTAGATAACAAATTCATGCTTATAAAATTCATCGATTGATGCATGGGCACGCATGGCAATCTGTCACCAGATTTTTCTGTCCATGGGACTGTCGTACTCATCCTGGGGCACTCATTATAATCACCTGGACTTTTAAGACTTGGTTGAGGGGAACCTGGGTGGCTTAGTCAGTTGAGCATCCGACTCTTGATTTCAGCTTAAGTCATGATCTCATGGTCTTGAAATCAAGCCCCTCATGGGGCTCCGTGTTGGCCCTGGAGCCTGTTTGAGACTCTCTTTCTCCCTCTCCCTGTGCCCTTCCCTCTCTCCCTCTCTCTCTCTCTCTCAAAAAAAAAAAAAAAAAGAAAAAAAGGTTTGTTTGATTATTTTTGCCTGAAATATGTCACAATGAAACAATATACATACCCTTTAAAAATCTCATGAATTATATGTCTGAGTATTTAACTTACAAATATATTTGTGTAGGTATGCAAAAATCAACATTAGGGATGTTTTAAAACTCAGCAGTGTTTACACATATATGTGTAGTTAGGCTTTTCAATTTATTGGTTTTTTATTTAATAAAATAATAAACACTCATGAATCTACTACCTAATCCAGAGCTAGAACAGTGATAATAATTCACATCATTTATGTACTTGTCCCCTATTCCACATAAGAATAACCTGTAATTATAAAAATACTAGTCTTTAAAAAAACTGTGGTAAAATATACATAAAAAGTTACCATTTTAACCATTTTTTTTAAAGTGCATTCATGTTGTTTTGAAAACTAGCCTCTTTTTCTTTTTTTTTAAGTTTATTTATTTGTTTTGAGAGAGAAAGAGAGCACATGCTGGGGAGCGGCAGAGAGAGGGAGGGACCGAATCCCAAGCAGGCCCCTGCACCATCAGTGCAGAGTCCTGTGCGGGGCTTGAAATTACAAACTGTGAGATCATGACCTGAGCCAAGCTCAAGAGTTGAACACTTAACTGACTATGCCACCCAGGCACCCCTGAAAACTGGCCTCTTAAAAACAACTTTTTTTTGAGAGAGAGAGAATAAGAGAGCGCAAGTACACAAGTGGAGGACGGGCAGAGGGAGAGGAAGAGAGAGAATCTCAAGCAGGCTCCTTGCCCAGTTTATAGCCCAGTGCGGGCTTGAACTCCCAAACCGTGAGATCATGACCTGAGCCGAAATCAAGAGTCAGACGCTTAACTGACTGAATCACCCAGGCACCCCTTAAAACTACTTTTAAAAAAATGTTTACTTATTTGAGAGAGAGTGCATGTGAGCACTGGAGGGGCAGAGAGAGGGAGAGAGAGAGAGAGAGAGAGAGAGAGAGAGTCAGTCTCAGGCAGTCTCCATACTCCGCGCAGAGCCTAACACAGGGCTCAGTCCCAAGGCCATGAGTGAGATCATGACCTGACCTGAAATCAAGAATCAGACACTTAACTGACTGAGCTGCCCAGGCACCCCTTAAACCTACTTTATAACTGAGGTATATGTGTATTTAGAGAATACATTTTACTTTGCTTATATTTTGAATTTAATGAAAAGGTTATTATGCTGTATAGAATCCTCTGGAACTTGCTTTTTTCATTCAGCATGATATTGCCAAGCTTTAGTGTTTCTTTATGATCATATATGATGTTTATATATTTTGCTGGCATTTCACTGTACTTAGAATATAATCTAGATTTGTATTCCATGACCTCCAAATCTCTGAATGATCTGAGCTTTTCTGTCTCTTTAACATCACCTTCTACCATCACTGAGCCCCTTCTTCTGTACTTATACCTTCTTCCAAATATTTTCCTGCTTCTAGGCCTTTGAATTTTCTCTTTCGTCTTCCTGAATTTCACATGGCTGGATTCTCTTCATTATCTGAATTTTATATAAAATAGCACTTCCTCAGAGAGGTCTGACTCCATGAATTTCCAGCCCTTTCCTCCACCACATTGTTGATACGCTCCATCATTTTTAATACAATTTTGTTTACTTAATACTTACCACTATCTGAAATTATCTTATTTATTTCCTTATTTTTCTCTATAAGAAATGGTGGGTAAGCTCCCTGAGAGCAGACATGTTTACAATGGAACTCTAGTACCCAGAAAACTGTGTAGAGACTTCAGTAAATATGTGTTGTTTGAATTCAGTATAAAAAAGTTGCAGGATTGTTGTTATTAGCAAAAACTAAAAAATGGAAATTTTGTTGAGACCAAAGTTTCCCGAAGTGATTAGTCATTTGGCAGTGATGAATATCTGCTGTGTTCTTTCCCCCACAGAAACATTGGCCATTTCTTTGAATCTTCCTCCTCCCACTCCCCCACAGGGGTAGGACAGGCATTTCACTGGCATGTGGAGAGAGAGGGCTCTGGGCTGTGAAATACAAACCTATTTGCCAGATCCAGCCATAGTCACTCCCATTCCAAAGCCTGAGTGCCATTTTGCAGTGAACCACCACCAACATGCAGTAAAGGATATAACCTAGCAAACTTTTATTTTTTTACTTTAAAAAAAAAAAAAAATTTTTTTTAATGTTTATTTATTTTTGAGAGACAGAGAGACAGAGCATGAGCGGGGGAGGGGCAGAGAGAGAGGGAGACACAGAATCCAAAGCAGGCTCCAGGCTCTGAGCTGTCAGCACAGAGCCCGACGCGGGGCTTGAACCCACAAACCGCGAGACCACAACCTGAGCCAAAGCCGGACGCTTAACCGACTGAGCCACCCAGGCGCCCCCCCTTAGCAAACTTTTAAAAAAGTATTTTTAATATCTCATTTGCCCGAGTTCCCTGGGTATCTCTAACCTAGGTTAGAGATTGACTAAATCTGTGACATCCTGAGTAACTCATTAGTTTTAACTACATTAGTTGAACGCACTTGATACATCTGTGTCCTCATTTTTATAAAGAGCACACCAGGTTGTATCAGGCATTGTCAGGACATGACATGTCAGCAGAGATGTATTTAAGTATTAACATGGAGGTAGACAGTGTATGACTGTGTAATATTTTTAATAAATATGTTTCTTTCTGAAAAGACGGAAAAAAATTATAGGACTATTGGTATCAGCAAAAAGGAAAGTTACATGGATCACCGAAGAGTTTAGTATCTTTTTTGAGAGTGGGGGGCAGAAGGAGAGGAAGAGAGAGAATCTTAAGCAGGCCCACAACCAGTGCAGAACCTGACTTAGGGCTTGATCCCATGAATGTGAGATCATAATCTGAGCTGAAATCAAGAGTCAGATGTTCAACCGACTGAGCCACCCAGGTGCCCCAAGAGTTTAATATTTAATTAAATTTTTGTACATCCATACAATGGCGCAGTAGTTAAGAAGAGTAATATGGATTTCAATATCCCAATAGGATGTTTATAATACAAATGTAAAAACAAACAGTATAATGACAACCAAACTCACATATCAGATACACATCAGTAATTTTGCGGGAAATAATTTGGAAAATACATATCAAGTTTACCAAGGTTAACTTTCAAAGGGTAAGGGATTGTGGAAGTTTTTATTGTTGTTTTAAATTTCATATACTTTTGAAAGGTAGTATATAGTTATTTTCAGGATTTCACTGTGGCCTCACCATTTATTAGTTGTGTAACCTCAGATAAGTTTCTTAATTTCTCTGTTATGGACTGAATTATGTCTCCCCAATCCCCACCTCATCTTCCCACTGCAAACCCCAAATTCATATGTAACCCCCAAATTCATATACAACCCCAATGTGATAGGTTTTGTAGATGAGACCGATGGGAGGCAATTAGGTTTAGATGAGTTTTAGATGAGGTCATGAGGGTGGGCCTCATGATTAGTGCCTTAAAAAGAAGAGACATCAGAATACTCTTTCTTTTGGCTATGTGAGGACACAGTGAGAAGGTGGTCGTCTGGAAGCTTGGAAGGGTTTTCACCGGAAACTGACCATGTTGCACCTTGATTTTGGGCTTCTAGTCTCCAGATTGTGAGAAAATAACTGTTGTTTTAGCCACACCAATGTATGATCTTTTGTTATGGCAGACTGAGCTGACTAAATATTCTCTGTGCCTGAATTTTCTCATCTGTAAGTTGAGAATAATTAATGCTTATAATAAAGGGCTATGTTGATGATAGTAGTCTGTAGAACATTTAGAATGGTGCCACATCAAAAGTGTTAAAGCAGTGTTTGCTACTATTATGGGATTCCTATTTGCTGCACTGCTTGTAAGAGTTTTAAGACAGCAGTTCTTACTTCACATGCATCAAAATCACCTGGAGAGTTTGTTGTAACACCAACTGTTAAACCTTACCCCACAGAGTTTCTGATGCAGGAGGTCTGGGTTGGGGCTTGATTATTTACATTTCTGACAAGTGCCCAGGTAATATTCATGCTGTTCATGCTCAGATCAGACTTTAAGAACCACTATTTTTAAAGCAGTATGTGTTCACATTTTATTTGTGTATTCTGTGTTTTTAAGCTGAAAGCAAATGTTTTGGGTTGAAAGAGCTAGTACTAATTTTTTGCTTTGAGCAGTTCCAATTTACCTTACCATCTTTCTTTTACAAAAGTTTCAAAACCTGTGTTACTTACCTCAGTAGAGACATTGCATTTCTTACCTACATAATGTTGAATTTTGTAAGAGGACTGATTTTAATTGGTTTTCGTTTCTACACATGGTAAAAAAAAGAAAATGCAACCATGGGAAAGAATCTCTAAAACATTTTTTCCCCTAAGACTTTCTGTTTTTGGTCATTTATTTCAAAGATATTTGTAATTCCTTGTTACAGCTTTTTATTTTCTAATGATGACTGCTTTAACATCCTTGTCAAATCTGTCCAACCTGTGTCATCTTAGTGTTTGTTGATTGCCTTTTCTCATTTGAGATTTTTCTGGTTCTTGGTATGATGCAAGATTTTTTATTCTAACCTGGACATCTTGGGTATTATTGTGATCTCAGATCTTATTTAAGCCTTCTGTTTTAGCAGTAGGGGGAGGCGCTATTGCCACATTCATGCCACAGGTAAAAGTCCACATTCCTCACTTTGCAGTGGGTTGAGGATGCTTATTGGATAGAGGTAGGATTTCAGGTTCCCCACTAGACCTGCGCAGATACCTCTCTATGCGAAGAGGAAGGGCACCTTGGTACTGCTCCTTCCTTGCTTGGATTCCACTGACACCCATTTGGAGGTGGTACTTGTTACCACCGGACTGAGACCGGGCTTTCCATCTCCGTCTTTTCTAATACCACCCAATGTGCTAAGGGAATCTGGGCACCTTATTACAGTCAGCCGAGGGTGGACGGACACCTGGGCTCTCTACTCAGCCTGTGGTGGCTGAGGGTGGGGTTGGGGGCAGTGGGGCTGCAACTTGTTTCCATGTGTTTGGCCAGAGTAGGGCAATTATTGGCTTTGATTAGAGAGAGCAGGCTCTTCTTGAAGCTTGTTTTTCTCTGCTTCTTTCGGCATTTCCGGGTTGCCATCTTCTCTAGGGGCTAGTCCAGGATCTGTGAAGCAATAATAAAACCAAGGAAACACTACTTTCTGTTTCCTCACATCCTGAGGTCACTAGCCATTTGCATTATCTCCACCTTTCAGCGTTTTGTGTATCATGTTCAGGGTTTTTAGCCGTACTTAGCAGGAGGAATAGAGAGAAGTAATGTACTGTCTTTTTAAAAATACTTTTTATGATCTAATTTAAATTAACATTCCTAGCAATTTACATCAAAAGAAAAGTTTTCTATTCCTTACAACAGAATTCTGTTGCTGTAAATATTTTACAGCTCCATTAAAACAAAATAGTAGTTTTCGTAAGAAAAAACCAGAATATTACAAACCATTAAGATATTGTAGATATGAATTTATTGACATGAAAAGCGATTCACAATGTGATATTTGAAAAATAGGTTTAAAATAATGTTTTATATTCTGTATTATGCATTATATATTGTACATATTTATGCAAAGGTAGGGTGCATATAAATATATGCACAGAGGAAGATTTAGAATGATATAAAAGGATATATCTTTGGGAAGATAGCATTTTGAGTGCATATTTTCTGCTTTTTTGCTCCTTGAGTCTTTTAATTCTCTTGTAGAAAACATAATTTTGTAATAAGAACAAAATGTAAGTTTTACATTTATTTACAGTGCATATAAATAGATTTCCATGGTATTTTTTTTCTCATTGAGGTGTTACAATTTTTGTTTTCAGAATATCTTATCAACTTAAGTATCTGTGATCATTAAATTTAATATCTTACAGGTTCCTCTACCTGGCATGAAATGGGTAGATAATCACAAAGGTGTTTTTAATGTGGAAGTTGTTGCTGTTTCATCTATCCATACACAAGTAAGTAAGTTTTAATAATTTATATGATCAATTTTCACTTGAATGATGAATAGAATATATTATCTAGTACTTAAGTCAGTTTTAGTACAGTTATCTGTTGTAAGAATTATGGGACTATATATCAGGAATGTAAGATTTAGAAGTTAACTTTTTAAAGGAATCAACAAAATGTCATTTAATATCAACACAAGCAAAATTTTTGCTTTTCAAAATGTCATCAACTTCATTTTGAACAATTAAGTGACTTTTTTTGTTAAGTTTCTGGTGTGTTGCAGAATTAGAGTTGAAAAACCATCATCCAACTCATTTTATTCCTCATAGACTCAGATAATTTAAGAGAAAGGGTTCTTAGGGATCATTTGCTCCATATTCCTCACTATAGATCTGAAATATACCAGGCTTTTCTCAAAGTCTGGTATGTTTACTCTTTCTCTAGCTGGAATACTTTGCTCCTGACATGCACTTCTTTTCAACAAGGCTTCTGCTTACCTTAGGCCTTTTCTGGAGACTTTTAAACATAGCAGCCCCATCATTCCATATCGTCTTAACCTGCACTTACTACTGCTTCTGGCTCTTACCTGTACTCTCTTGCACTTTTGCTTTCTTTCCTGTGTGTGTGTGTGTGTGTGTGTGTGTGTGTGTGTGTGTGTGTGGTACGTGTGTATGTATGTATACATATTTATGCATTTATTTATTGTTTCTTTCCCCATTAGGCTGTAAGCTCCATAAAGTCAGGGATGTTGTTACCTGTCAAGGAAAGAAACTTTCCTTCAAAGACCTTACAGTATAATAGGGGAAAATGTAAAAATAATTACAGTACAATAAAATTATGACTGTGTTAGATATATGAACGAAATCCTTTCAAGAGGAGAGTTGTCTGTTCTGCTGGGAACTGAGATACTGTATTGATAAGTAGGCATTTACCATACAGAGAGAGAGTGGGCTACTCAGTTGATAAAAAGCATGTGCAAAGAGATAGTAGTTTATTCAAGGACAGGCAAGTAATCTGGTGTGAATGTAATTTATAGTGCATGGGAAATCGTGATAGATGAGAATAGAAGACTAGGCTAGTTACAGATTGTGAAGGACTTTTAATGCTATAGAGTTGAGGGTCTAGGTAGATGGTGATTTCTAACCTAAATAGGAAACATCAGAGAAGTAAATTTGGTAGCATGCTAAGAGAGATTTGGGAGATAATCAAGATGCTTCTGGAGCTATAGTGAATTTATTTTTGAGCCTGTTGAGTTTGAAGTGCCTATGTACTTCAGATAAAAATATCCCAAGGCAGTTGTAATTAAGTTCGAGTTTAGCATTGAAGGTGACAGAATAAATGTGATAGCTGAAACTATACTGGTGAGTGTTTTTCCAGGGAGAAAATGTAAGAGTGAGAAGAGGCAAGTGTTGAAAATGGAATCCAACTTGAAAAGGGAGGGGGTGGTATATGGGGATTTCCAAGGCCACTTTCAAGTTCGGTGATTTTCTAGCAGAACTCACAGGACCCAGCATACAGCCATATTCATAGCTATGATTTATTTTAGTGAAAGATACAAAATAAAATCAGCTAAGGGAAAAGATGTCAAGTTCAGAGGAAACAAAGCACAAGCTTCCAAGAGTCCTTTCCCAGTGGTCACATAGGGTGAGTTGAAACAGCACATTTGAAATGTATACCAGGGAAGCTCATTCATTAGAGACTTAGTTCCCAGGGTTTTTACTGTAGGCTTGTAACATAGGTACCCGCTGGCTATCACATACCAGAATTCTTCATTACCATAAGGAAAACACATTTTCAGCATAAACCATATTGTCTGCCCAAACAATTTAGGTATGGTGAGCCATCATCCCCTAACAGTTGGAACTCTCTTGAAATCCAAGTTCTGAGATGCCAGCCAAGAGCCAACTGTGTAAGCTGTCCTTTCAAATGGTAGCAGTCTTAACCTTGCTAGTGAACTCTTTTCTGCAGTGAAATTGGGAAAAATAAGACAGAGCATTTCTATATTAAGTTTTAAAACAACAACAAAAAACAGTAGTAGATAGGTTTTATTTAGCAGTATACAGGTAGAACCCAGTAAAAGAATGGCTCCAGGAGAATTTTTCCTTTTCTGATACTGGATATGTTCTATGTTTCCTATAGTCCTTACTCTTTTGATAATGATTAAGATTGGTGTTCTAGTATACTGTTGAAATATATTCTTTCCCTTAATAGTATCCTAGTAAGTATAAAAATACAGTATTTTTCATGTTTTTTAAAGTCCTATAATCATTATTAGTTTTCTCCTTTTAGAGTTGATAGCATATTTATCTTTAACTCCTACCTTTGTTTTTTGGAGGCAGATACATGTGTTGTCTTAAGTGACAAAGAAGGATTTTAGGCAAATTATATAGATGATTTAGAATCTATAGAGTGTAGGGGAAGATAAAATGGAAGTATCTACTTTGTGGCATTCGGCATTCACAGTCCTGATGACTAATACTCAAGATTTTATAAATTTTTGTAATTCTGTAAGTTTCATCATGTATTATCTTTTTCAATTGAAGACAATAATGTTTCTTATGTTGTTGTTTTTTAAAAAATGTCTATTTTTGAGAAAGCAGAGATGAGCAGGGGAGGGACAGAGAGAGGGGGAGACAGAGAATCCCAAACAGCCTGCATGCTTTCAGCGCAGAGCTCAACGCAGGGCTTAAACTCATGAACTGCGAAATCATGACCCAAAAGTGAGAGTTGGAAGCTTGACTGACTGAGCCACCCAGATGCCCTTCTTAAGATGCTTTCATACTTTTTTTTTTTCAATACATGAAGTTTATTGTCAAATTGGTTTCCATACAACAGCCAGTGCTCATCCCAAAAGGTGCCCTCCTCAATACCCATCATCCACCCTCCCCTCCCTCCCACCCCCCCTCAACCCTCAGTTTGTTCTCAGTTTTTAACAGTCTCTTATGCTTTGGCTCTCTCCCACTCTAACCTCCTTTTTTTTGTTTTCCTTCCCCTCCCCCATGGTCTTCTGTTAAGTTTCTCAGGATCCACCTAAGAGTGAAACCATATGGTATCTGTCTTTCTCTGTATGGCTTATTTCACTTAGCATAACACTCTCCAGTTCGGATGTTTTCATACTTTGTTTATAGCTATGTGAAATGTACTGGAGAAATATATAGTTAGAACTCGGTAATTTTTTATTTAAAACATACACATCAAAATAGAACAATATTAGAACTATAAATGTGAATGAAGATTTTCAGCATTACTGTCTTCAAATTTATTTTCATTGTTAACTAAGTAAAAGTCTTCCCAGAGTTCCCACAGACTTTTGCTCACATCTCTTGGTCAGAACTGTACACATGGTTATGATGAGGCATAAAGCAGCTGAGAGAGCAAGCGCCTACCCTGGGACTGGGCACATGATTACTTTAAAATAAGACTGTAGTTCTGTTAGTGTAGAAGGAGGTTAAATAATAGCAGTCAGGATTTAGTCAGGAGATGGAAGCTGCCATTAATTTGAATGGGGACAATTTATATATAAATAATTGTTACCTGGGTTAAAGGTGATTCATTTCTAATGGGGTAAAAGAAAATTCTGTGATTGTAATGGAGATAGCAGTTGTAGAAAGTGATAAGGAAGGAACTTAGAAACCTGGAGGAGGATCCTGAAGGCTGCGAATCAGACCCCTGAGGAGGGAACACTACTGCTGCAGGAACACATTGCCTGCCTTGCTGTGGTGTGGAGGGCACCTGCTGAGGAGCAAAAAGAGCCACCTTGGCTGTTGTGAATGCTGCTGCCATGTCCCTCACCTCTGAGCCACAGCATTCACATCTGCTAGCCGCTGTCAGGAAACAAACTGGAGGAAGGAAGGCTGTTTCCTGCACCCTGTATTGTCAGAGCCAGACCACAGGCCAGCTGGCAAAGGAGAAACACAGTTTGAAGGGTCTAGCTCCACTGTTACAAAATGTGGCAAAGATGGTGGCTTTGGATGGAGCTGAGAGATAATAAATTAATAATGGGCACAGGCCATGCACTAACAGAGCTGCACAATAATTAAGTTCTAAAACAATTAGGCAGATTCACATTGGGGGAAAAAATCCTTAATTCATATCAGAGTTCTTGAGTACTCAATAGCATTCGAAATGGCCACTTTACAATGATAAATGAGAGCAGAGGTAGTGTTTAATTGGAAACAATGTCCATATATACTTGTGTACTTTTTGTATTACTGATTCATATGAGCTATTTTATTTTAGTGGTCCAAAGTTTGAGGAATATCCAGTTATAGTGCTTTTGTTCATTCTTTGTTTTAGGATCCTTATCTTGACAAGTTTTTTGCTCTGGTTAATGCTCTGGACGAACACATGTTCCCAGTCCGAATTGGAGACATGCGAATCATGGAAAATAACTTAGAAAATGAACTGAAGAGCAGTATTTCAGCACTGAATTCATCTCAGTTGGAACCAGTGGTCCGATTTCTTCATCTTCTGCTTGATAAACTGATACTTTTAGTTGTTAGACCTCCTGTCATTGCTGGCCAAATAGGTAATTTACTTATGTTTGGGGAATTATGAAATTTATAATTGTACATTTCTAACTTTTGCAGAAATAGAACCATGATTTACTGTTTGTTATCTGTAATGACTGTGTTTGATTTGGGGGAGGAAAAGATGGGGTGTTATTGTTTCTCATGCCAGAAAAGAGCTTTCTTTTTGTTTTCATAAAATGTGCCATATAGACCTCAACTCAGATTATGGAAACAAATTCATTTATTTATTCATTCGGCAAATATTAAGCATTTACTATGTGCCAGATACTGATAGGTTGTATCCAAGGCTTATTATTTCCTGATTTTAAGGATCTCACAGACCAGTTTGGAAAACAGGCAACTAGATAAATGATTTTGCATTTTACATGATATGTGCTCTATGTAGCCTACATTTTGACTCATTTGCTATCTTCTATTTAAAAATAGCTTTTTTCATCAACTCAAAATCTCTATATTCTCATTTTCTTCTGTGTTGTTCTGGAACTAGAGGTACTCCTGTTTCCCACTCTTTTTCCAAGAGTTATTCCTCTGCTTGTGCTAAGAGCTTCCACCCAAATCCTGCGGAGTAGTTGAGCTTGTAAGAAATTTCAGCTAACGGGTTATAAAAATTTTGTGTTAACTGGTTGCACAACGGAGAGGAATGTTCAGCAACTTGGGATTTTTTATCTTAGGGCAGACTTGTCAGTAGAGGTGATTCTTGGGTCAAACATTTTAAAGATGAGTAGGAGTCTGACAGTTAAATAACTAGTCCAGGGAGATGAAATAGTATGTGCATGGTATACAGGCAAATAAACTGGGAAATTTGGGGGGAATTGTAAGTAGTCACAAATTGGAGGGTTGGTGATTGGAAATGATATTGGTGGTGAGAGAGAGGAGATGGGCTCTTCCATGATGACACTTAGGGAACCGGGACTATTATTCTATAAGAAATCAATAGCTTTTGAAAGGTCTGGTCTTAATTAGGGAAGTAATGTGACCCAGTTTGACTGTTACAAAGATGAGTGTAGTGTGCTGCATGGAGATGGGTTGAAAGTGGGAAATCTGGAGACAGGAAGACGAATTAGGAATCTTACAGAATTTCATACAAAAAACTCTGAAGTCCTGCCAAAAAACAGGTGACAGTGAGATGAAGAAGAGGGGTAGGTCAAGAAATACTGAAGAGCAATTGTACAGAGTACTGTCAAAGGAGTCGTTCAAGATTTTAAGAAAAAAAATTAGCATTGTTCATTTTTGTAGATTATGTAAGTAATGTAATAATGATGGCACTAGTAACAAACATTTGCCCAGCACTAGTTATATGCCAGCAATAGTGCTGTGTGCTTTATTTATATTAATGTATGCATTCCTCACAACTCTGTGTCTGGGCATTAGTACCACTATTGTACAAATGAGTAGAGTGATGAGCACAACGCTTGAAAATTTGCTGAGGATTCAAACCCAGGCAACTGACTCCAGAGTCCCAGTCTTATCTACTAAAGAAGTGTCCACTGGTGAAATTGGCAAGAATAGTTGTAGTCAAAGAGTGGAAGTGGAGACCAGATTACAGAGAATTAAGTCGTGCATAGTACATGATGAAAGGAATATAAGAGTATACACTACTCTTCAAAGAAATTCAGTTAGAAGAGGAACCAGGGTTGATTACAGCATAAAGATGGAGAAGTTTGAGCATGTTTATGTGCTTTGTGAAACTAGTGGAGTGCAGAGAAAAATAAGATAAAGAGGTGCTAAAAGGTTTAATTAATGAAGCATGTCTGTAGGACACAAGTGAAGGTGGAGAGATCATTCTTCTGTATAGGAGAGGAGCACTGCTTCTTTTGGAAGGGAAATAAAAATGGTTTCAGATTTGGGTAGTAAAAAGTTGAGGACTTGATAAATTTGTACTGTGAGATAAAAAAACAAAAAACAAAAACAAGATTTCCTGAGAAGGGAGGAAAGTGAACCTGAGTTTTGAGAAGGATTCTGATGGTTTGGAATAGCTACTGTGAGGAAAAGGAATTAAGTAGAACACAGGTAAAATTTCTATAGCCCACTTAGGCCTCTGTGTCTCTAGTTCCTTTTCTGGTTCCGTATATATATATTAGTTCCTAAATGACCACTTTACTGGATTATTCCACTTTTAGGAAAACTTAGGCCTCATTTCTGTTCATAATTTCCTGTCTTGATTAAATAAATCCTAGATTCTGAGGCTTTATTGCTCAAAATGGCTGTTTGTTTTATCCATTTATTCAGTGTGCTACCAGAATTTTCCAACTTTTGCAAAATTCTTGTTACTTACTAACTTGAATGACTGGGTAGGTATTGCTTAGCCTGGTGTTTAAAATGCTATACAGTCTTACCTCAACTTTTTTTTCTAGCCACCTAGTCCTTCTGCTGACTCACTCATGTCACTCAAATAGCTAATTCACTATTCTCTTATGATTTGAAGTTGATACTTTTAATAATCCGCTTTCATTGTTAATTTTTTGAAAACAAAAGTAACATCTGCTCATTGTATGTTAATTTAGGTTTTCAGAGTCACCTTTAAAACAAGAAGTGACTTTTCGAAGGTGATACACAAGATAGAATTTTTTTTTTTCTTATGTGCTTTGTATTATTTTACAAAATAATGGGTACCTGTTGGTTGATGTTTCTTTTTTTTGGACTACGCAAACCCATCCAGTGTTCATGTTAAATTAGTAAAATTAGTGTTTTAAAATCTTTAGAAAAGGAGTTTTGCTTCAGCTAATAAATACATCATTAAAATCAACATCAAATATCATCTTTATCGTCTTACTGTGTATAATCACTATACTTAACACATACAGAGATGACAAAACCTTGATCTTTTTGGAATTTGCAGTTTAAAAAAGTTAACACAAAAATATTTTCCTCCTTCTTAAAAGTTAATCTAGGTCAAGCATCTTTTGAAGCCATGGCATCAATTATAAATCGGCTTCACAAAAACTTGGAAGGAAATCATGACCAGCATGGCAGGAACAGCCTTCTCGCATCATACATCTATTATGTTTTTCGCCTACCGAATACTTATCCTAATTCCCCATCACCAGGTATTTTATTCTTTTTATTTGAAACTGTCTTGCATAGATTGTATGTTCATGGCAAGTCTGAAATAATCCAGTAGTCATAGTGGGATGCATTCATTCAACAGTAGACATTTATTGAGTACTTGCTAAGTGGCATGGACTATGCTAGGTGCTGGAGTTAAATGGATAACTAGCTTACATATTCAGGCATCATTATTTATACAGCTTCCTTTAATTTGAATGAGAGCTTGGTTGACTTAATTCTTGGAAATGAATCTTGAAAATTAGTTCTGTTTCTCTGGAAGCATTTTATCCTTCTCTGTTATGGTAAGATAAATGGACTGTTATTTTGTCATCTGGAATGCTGGACACTAAAGAAGAAATCGGATGGTGTAGTAGTACCCTGATAACCATGTGAAACCTACAGTAATATAAAAGATTATTCCCTAGAAAAGTCCTGATCTCTTTATGGCAAATAAAATATATAGCCTTTCTGAATATCAGGACCCAAAGTGGTTACTTGCTTTTTGTATGACATTGGTGGTGGGGGTGGGGTGGGGAGGTGGGGGGTGGTGGTGAATGTTGTAGTTTCAATAACTCTTCAGTTCAGTTAGTTAATGATTGTGTTGTGCATACCTTTCAACCTGCTAACATATTTGTATGAGTCCTCATTCATCACTAATGATAATGGTAAGTGCCCTTTTCCAGCTATTGGCAATATTAACATTAATAATGGTGATAAATAATTATGACATTCATTATGAAAACTAGGCATAATAGTAATCTGACTCTAAGTTTTACCTCATTTCTTAATTGCAAAAAGAGAAATAATTGACTCATTCTGGGTTGTAATTTCATATCTTGATTTTGAAAATTCTAGTACTTGAGGCTCTGAATGTATATTGTGGACTGTATATAGTGCTCTTCATTTATGCTTTCATTCAGTACACTATTAGAATTCCACAGATTTTGCAAAACATCTTTTTTACATACTGACCTGAAAGACTGTGTAAATTAATGAGTTGACAGGTATGTGTCATTTGCAAACATGACACTCGGAAGGATTTCTTTAGGAAAATGGAGATCAATTATGGGTACAATTGTGGGGTATTTTTATGTTCATAGAACATGGTTGATTTTAGACTAAGAGGAATTCTTGCTTTTATAACTTGGGCTCTTAGAATTATCTGGAGTATATATCTATGTCTGTATATCATAAAGATGCCATTTTGTTACAGTTCAAATTCTTGTTGATGAAGACAGAGAAATAAAACATAGTCTTGTTGGGCACCTGGGTGGCTCAGTCAGTTAAGGGTGTGACTTCAGCTCAGGTCATGATCTCACAGCTCATGAGTTCAAGCCCCACATTTGACTCTGTGCTGACAGCTCAGAGCCTGGATCCTACTTCAGATTCTGTGTTTCCTCCCTCTCTCTCTGCCCCTCCCCTGCTCATATTCTGTCTGTCTGTCTCTCTCTCTCAAAAATAAATAAATATTAAAAAAAATAGTCTCATTTAAGAAATGTTGGCAGTAAATTGGCTGTTCCTCTAGGACTGTGTATCAAGGACAGAGTAGGAGAGGTGGGAAAAAGGAAGAGCCATTAGTTGAAAAATTTGGGGTCCTAGATACCCTTATATCTAAAGTGAAAATAATACATGTGTATGTGTGTGTTTTCTATTCTTGCTGTTCGTTGTACAAGTAATACATAGTCAGAAACATTGACAAGATCACGATTTTATCATTGCGTATGGTTTTGTCCACTGCTATAAAAGTTTCTTTGTGTAGCTATCATTAAGTTTTGAGTTTTTTTAAGTTATAGTATTTTTCATTTAGAAATAAAAGCAGTTCAGGACTTATATAGATTTTTGTAAAGTAGCAGAAATTTTTTTCAGGTCCTTTCCTGACTGATTTTCTTTAATTATGTGCTGTTTTATGTACAACTCTAGGTCCTGGGGGTTTGGGAGGATCAGTGCATTATGCCACAATGGCTCGATCTGCTGTGAGACCTGCAAGCCTTAATTTAAATCGTTCTCGGAGCCTTAGTAATAGTAATCCAGACATATCTGGGACGCCCACGTCACCAGATGACGAAGTACGGTCAATCATCGGCAGTAAGGTAAACTGAAGATAGTCATCTGTACCTTTTTGATTTTCGGTTTATGAACAAGTGAGCAATGTCTAATTTTAATTTATCCTTATTTTAAAATGTATTTGGGTTAGTAATAGGCAAGAAATTGTATCTTTCTGTTCTATCACTATGCACACTGAGTGTTTCATGTTTCTATTAAATAAGCTTGCTATTACAAACTGGTTTCTACATTCTGCTCAAGAAAATCTGCCAAGTTCAGAAATTTGTCCAGGATGACCAGTCTGTGTAACTTACTTTTGTCTGTGTGATACTCCATCCTGTGAAAAATGACTAGATTAATTTCCTATAGAATTAAAAGATACTTATGTGACTGCTGTGTAGAGGGACACGACATCATTGATTTAAACTACAGACCCCCATCCCTTCTCTGAAAAATATCAAGAACATTGATTAGGCTTAATTGGTAATATAGCTACCTTTCACATGGAAAACTCTATAGAAAATTCACCAGGACACAAAAAATATGATTTATTTAATGATGGTTAATGGTTATTTCAGGTAACAAGGGAGAGGCCAGCTAGTTTAAGATCCAGCTATATTATATTTACAGCATCTTTATTGAGCCCCCTTAAAAAAATTAAGGAATAATTATTACCTTTATAGGTAAAGTACACGAATAACTGAGTTTAAACAAGCTGGCAAAAAGAATAGTAAGACTGAGGCCAATAAATCATGGTATGTTGTGTTTTGACCAAACCATTCAAATACATATACCATTGTTGTGGAATCATAGCCAACTTCTCTTTGGCACTTTTAGCCTGTTAACTAGGATCTGAGGAAGAATTAATGAATATGTTCTACAGTCTGTGTTTAACCCCTAGCCTGAACTGTAATAGATCTTTGTGGGTTTTTTTTTTAAACAGTCTGGGTTTTTTTATGTGAAGTATTTGAACATTGATCAGAAACATCAGAAATACTCTTATCTTTTCATACAGCTATAGAAATTTTACATTCAGAAGCTTCCAATGAACTCAGCATTGTTCATTTAAAGTAACAACTAATTTTTAAAGTAATTGCTCACAGATCAAGAATATATTTTGTAGTCTTATATTTTAAATGATAAACGTGGATTTCAATAACTTAAAGATCCATATAGATGTTACTCTAATTAGACAATTTTGATTTTTTGTGAACTGCCCAAGAGAGTGATGTGCAGAAGTATTTACATGGGATTCTGCAGGCAGAGTAACCTGAGGAGTATAGCAATTGTAAATGAGAAGGCTCCCCAACAACCCCCTGCATATAAAATTTCCACCTTTAGGAAAAGAACTCAGATTTTTTATCCTTGTATTCATTCTTGATCGTATCTCATTGTCATAGAGGTAGTACTTAGCATTATTTATGTACAACTCTAGGTCCTGGGGTAAAGAGTAGTGTAAGAGTTATGGAAAGTAAAGAGTTATGGAAATGAAAAAGAACATTTTCCTCAAGGTTCTGTTTTTATTTTTTATTTATTTATTTTTTTTTTAATTTTTTTTTTTTAACGCTTATTTATTTTTGAGACAGAGAGAGACAGAGCATGAATGGGGGAGGGGCAGAGAGAGAGGGAGACACAGAAATGGAAGCAGGCTCCAGGCTCTGAGCCATCGGCCCAGAGCCCGATGCGGGGCTCGAACTCACGGAGTGTGAGATCGTGACCTGAGCTGAAGTCGGACGCTTAACCGACTGAGCCACCCAGGCGCCCCAAGGTTCTGTTTTTAAAATGCCTCTTAATTTCTGTAAGATTTGCATTATGCCTCACCTAGGATGATTCTAGAGTTTTTCTTTATATGATGTATTTGATAGATTATAATCTCGAGATTTAGAATAAACTTCTACATGTATTGGGATGATTATTTGCCTTTTTTCCAGTAGTTCATAAAATGAGACCTAATGACATAAACATCTGATGATCTGTAGTGTAAATATAATGATGTATATATATAAACTTCTAAGAAAGCCATCATAAGATGAGAATTTGTCTTATGACAACACAGCCTCATCCTACTCAAGTTTTATTTAAATAGATTTCATGTTTTCTTTCTTTTTTTTTTTTTTGCTGGAAAATTTTCTGATAGTTACTTTATTTTGGACTATCATTTTACTCATAATTGCTAATGATAATGGTGTATAATTTTATCTCCTTATTAAAATTGAAAGGAATCTGAAGTTTATTTATAACTACTATTTATTTATTCTGACTTCATTGGCCTTTCCAATCAAGAAACTCTTTTTTGAATAATTTGGTCTTTCCACCCTGCCTCAGCCATGGTCATGTCCTAGATGTTGTCATTACTTAATAACTTTAACCTTCATAATCTCTATTTCATGCATCTTGTTCTTTAACTGTTTGTTCCCGTTTTTCTCTCTAATACCCCAATTCCAACAAGTTCTTATTTCTCTGCAAACTCCCATCACTTAATCTGAGACCTTTTACTGTGTGTGCCTCCATCCCTTAGTATTCTTTCTTCCAATTTAGCTTGCTTAAATTCCATGACCAATCATTATAGTTATCCCTATTATAGTCAAACCTCAATTGCCTTATCCTTCTGTTATTTCATTGTACTTGCTTAGCCAAACCTCCAGCCATAGTTGAACTCAGTCATCTGTCTGTGCCATGTCAGCACTTGTGCCAGTGAACATGACTTGAGAAGTGTCGTGATGACTGTTCTCATTTGAATTTAAAAGCCATGGACCTCCAGAGAGCACTCAGTGCTGTCAGGCAATGACACTATATTTCTGTATTCCATTTACTTTCCCATTCTCCCCAGAAAAAGGTTTCATGCCTTCTTCCCTTACCTGCCCACCAGTCCTCCTTCTCACTTTATCTCCTACCTCACTGAGAAAATTGAAGCCATCAAAAGAATACTTTTATAGACTTTTAAACCACATCTACTTACCTACTGCCATCTACGACTACCCACTACTTAATATAGTATTCTACTGTAGATGGACTGTCCAGTTTTGTGGATCCATTTGTAAACAAGCTCCTGTCCCCTCTTGCTTATTGGATTCCTCACTACAACAATTGTCTCATCTCTGTACTACATCATCATTTGCTCCCTATCTGCTAAAACATCCCATCCACATGCAAGCATGCTAGTATTTATCCCATTTTTATTTATCCCAAAATCTCTCTAGTATTTCAACTGCTAGCTTCCTCACTATTTCTCTGCTACCTTTTGTAGTAGAATTCTTTAAAAAAGTTTCCCTAATTCAGTCAGGTATTGCTCCCATCTTCCATGCAAACTGCCTTTGTTTATGTCACCAGAGGTCTCCATGTTGCCAAATCTAGTGGTTAATTTTCAGCGCTAGGCTTACTTGACCTTATAGCAGATTTGAACATAGTCACGTTCTTTCCTCCTTAGTTTATTTATGTACTTGCCTTTCAGGCTCTGCACTCTTCTTAGTTTTCCTTTTACTTTACTGGTTATACCTTTTCAGTCTCTGTGGATTCTTCTTTCCCTGATTTCTTAATCTGCAAGTGCCCCAGGCCTCTTTCCTTATTTCTCTTGTCTTTTCTCTTTTCTCTCTATACTCACTTGCTTGATGTTACCAAGTTCCATCATTTTAAATACCACTATGTGCTAATGACTCCCAAAATTATATTTCCAGTACAAACCTCTCTCTGAAATTGTAAACTTAGCTGCCTTTCTGAAATCCTTTTGTTCAGATTTGGATATATGCTAAAGATAGAATCACTGCTCACTCCCTTTACTGCTACCATTGTTCTGAACTACTGTCGTCTCTTTCTCAATTAATGTAATAACCTGAAAGATGGTTTTCCTACTTCCAACCTACACTCTCTTCACAACGTAGCAAACAGAATGCTGCTTTAAAAACCTAAGTCATAGGGGTGCTTGGGGGCCTCAGTTGGTTGAGCATCTGACTTTTGATTTCAGTTCAGGTCATGATCCCACAGAATCGAGCCCCATGTTGGGCTCCGTGTTGAGCATGGAGCCTGGTTGAGATATTCTCTCTCTCTCTCCCTCTCTCCCTCTCTCCCTCTCCCCCTCTCCCCCTCTCCCCCTCTCTCCCACTCTTCCCCTCTGCCCTTCTCCCCCATTCATGTGCACTTTCTAAAATAAAATTAAAAAAAAATTTTTTTAAGGTAGTAAATGTTATGAGACAAAGAAACATAATAAGGGGATCAAAAGCCCCCAGGACAAGACTGAAGAGAAAGAAGGACTGGTTATACGTTTAAATAAGGTGGTCAAACCCTGGGATCATGACCTGAGCTGAAATCAAAAATTGAATGGTCAACCAAATGAGCCATCCAGGAGCCCCACATTTACTACCTTTTAATGTGGCATATAAATTAGTTATTATGTTTGTTTACCTTTATCAGAGTATAAGCTCCATGAGGTCGGGCATAGTTGTTGAGTAGTGTATCCTAAGCACCCATAATGGCCAGCATGTTGAAGATGTGTGATAGATATTCAATAAATGAATATTAGTAAGCATAGAGATCTATTACAAGAATAACTTCCTTCTTTAAAAGTTATGTTTTTGTTTGCTTTCTTGCTGTCAGCATTAATTATATATTTAATTACCTTAAAAGATTTGGCTTTATGAAAGTTTGTTTTCATAATTTATTCTTTAATGTAAAATGCAGAACTCCTAAAATTCAAGAATACTTCTATCAGTAGGATTTTATTACTCTAGTGACTGTAAAATGAGATTTGCGAGACTTTCTTCATAATTATCTTACCAAAGCTGATCTCTTTGCCCTAGCAATACTCTTTTAACGTTCAATTATGTAAATATATTATTATAACAACTGTCAGTTTTATTGCTTTTAATCAAATGCCAGTGCAATTTATGTAGTTAAATAGTTTCTTTGTAATGTGTCATCCCCTATTTTTAAATTTATTTTTAAATACCGAGAGCTTACTGTGTGGGCACTATGCTGAGAACTTGTGGGTACCAAGCCAAATCTTTGTATTCTAACAAGAATGTTGATGTCCTGTCAAATACAGTATGAGCCTTGCTCAAGGAAGGAGGCTATCTGTACTAATGGGACAAAATACGGTTACAGAGATTCAACAACAAAAAAAACCCCACTTTCATGCACATGTGCACACATTTGGTTAATCTGTTCTATATTAGTTGAAGATTAGTAAACATAGTTATGACATTAGTAAATGTATGTGATGAATTTGTTTACGTAAGGGTGGTTTGATATAATTCTTAGCTTTATAACAAATTATGGTAATTATTTGCTTTACAAAATAATTGGTCACAGGTTTTCTTTAAATAGTTAGCTTTGAGTTGGTAATTATAACTGTTCAGTCTCAATATTGTGAATATAATATACAGTTAATGGCACAAAGAGATTTATTATTTATTCTCACATTATTGATTAGCCTGTGACTTAGTTTTAAAGGAAATTAAGGAATTGAAAAGTGAATTTAAGAGTATGGAAAAATTATTGGTATTGTGGAAATTTATGGTAGAGTGAAGAGCACAGTTGTAATTTTGCAAAAATCAGATACTTATGTATTAATTTTATAACATGAGTAGTGGTTGTAAAAATTATAAATGGCAGAAAGAACTTTATACAGTGGAGAAACCTAACTTGGGAGTCTGGTGAAAACTTTAGTTTTAACATATTTGAAAAACATTATTTGCTGATTTGCTTTTATTTGAAATAACATAAGGTTATGAGAAGGTAGGTATTTTATTTTAAATGTGATTACATAATGTTACTAGTATTTGAATATTGTCTTTTACTTTGCTGGGAAGCATTTAAAAAACATGTAGAAAGTTTTTGTTAGAACTGTTTCTTTTTAGGGCACGTGGGTGGCTCAGTTGGTTAAAGTGTCTGACTTTGGCTTAGGTCATAATCTTGCAGTTTGTGAGTTCAAGCCCCACTTTGGGCTGTCACTGCAGAGCCTGCTTCAGATCCTCTGTCCCCTTTTCTTTCTTCCCCTCCCAGGTTCATGCTCTTTTTTTCTCTCTCAAAAATAAACATTAAAAACAAAAGTATTTCTTTTTAAGTTTATTTTGAGAGAGAGAGCAAGTATGCATGCACATGCTTATAAGCGGAGGAGGGGCAGAGAGGCAGAGGAGAGAGAGAATCCCAAGTAGCCTCCGTGCTCTGCTCTGGCCTGACAGGGGGTTCAGTCTCACCTCTGTGAGATCATGACCTGAGCTGAAATCAAGAGTCAGATGCTTAACCTACTGAGCCACCCAGGCACGCCTGCTAGATCTATTTTTTGAGAGTTTTCTATATTTACTTCCATATTTATTCTTTTTTTTTTAGGTTTATTTATTTATTTTGAGAGAGTGAAAGAGAGAGCATGTGTGTGTTGGGGAAGGGCAAAGAGAGAGAGAGAGGGGGAGAGAGGGGGAGAGAGAGAGAGAGAGAGAGAGAGAGAGAGAGAGAGAGAGAGAGAATCCCAAGCAGGCTCTGTGCTGCCCCTTGGCTTAAACTCATGACCCGTGAGATCATGACCTGAGCTGAGATCAAGTGCCGATCACTTAACTGACTGAGCCACCCAGGCATCCTTTAGTTCCATTTTTTAATTTGATCTTTGCAATATGAGGGAGACTATCATTATTCCTATTTTATTGCAAAGAAACTGAAAAAGAGATTAGGTAATTTACCTTAGATTTTACAGTTAGTAAGCAGTTGAACTTGGATTTCAACTTCACTCATCTTACACATTCAGTATAAAAAATGAGTGGAAATGAGTGATTATTATATCATTTCAGTCAGTCTCTATTTTTAGAACAATAGGGCACATATTCTCCCTAAAACCTAAGCTCTTGAGAGTTAGTTTGTCTTCCCTCCCTCACTCTCCCTAATCCTCATTCCCTCCCATAATACTGATACATGGGCTTCAATCCCAGAGATTCTTATTTGTTTAGACATAAGGCCCTGCACATTTTTGTGTTGACCTTCCCAGGTGATATAAATGTCTACACAGTTGATTATTATTGTTACTACTCTTGTTTTTCTTTTACCTTTCCTTTGGTGCTTTCTGGTTTGGGTCCATACTGACACCCTATTTTTTGTCTCCTTGTATTGGGTTGTCTTCTTTATTCTTACTCCAAGAGTCCTCTTAAAAAAGTCCCTTACAACTGGCTGTAGTTCTTTTAGCAGATTCCAGGCTACAGCCCGGGTTGCTGAATCAGGTTTTCTGGGGTTGGGGCCCAGAATCTGAATGTTACAAAACTTCCCAGTGATTGTAATGATCAGTCAGGCTTAAGACATTAAAACGTCCCTTCACCTGGGATCATAACTTCTTTGAGAGAAGAACAGATGTAATTCTCTTCTGGCCATACACATTAGTAGCATGTTAACTTAACTTCAGTGATAGTAATGATGAAGATATAATTCCTGTAGATAGTACCATCATAATGCTTTTCTTTATAATATTTATATAAAATAGTAGCCCATTATGTTTCATTATAACAGTCACTGTAAAACTGAGCACAACTCCAAATCCACCATCATTTTTAGGTAGGAGCAAATATTAGTCATCCTATTTATTTTCTTAATTTTTTCCTTAATTTTCTTGCTTGATTTCTCCTATTGGTCCCTAAAAGAAAGTGAAAGAGGAAGCAGGGTCAAATAGAATTATGGAATATCAGTGCACAGAAGTTTCAATCATGACAAAATGAAAGTAAAGTCTTTTAGACAAGAATGATTTTCTTCTTACATTTTTTTTCCTTTTAAATCCTAGTTGGTTCAGAGGAAATAATCTGTTGCTAATTTGTGCCATCTTTAAAGAGAGTTTGGGGGGATGGTACTATGGGAACTTTAGTTGGTTCTCTAAGGTGATCCCTTTACATAAAGAGAAATTATCTTTAAATGCTATACTTAATATTTGTGATTTAAAAGCCACCTGGGTGGCTCAGTTGGATAAGCATCTGACGTTGGCCTGGGTCATGATCTCACGGTTTGTGGGTTTGAGCCCCACGTTGGGCTCTGTGCTGACAGCTCAGAGTCTGGATCCTGCTTCTGATTCTGTCTCTCTCTCTCTCTCTCTCTCTCTCTCCCCTCATCTCCTGCTTGTATTCTGTCGCTCTTTCTCTCTCTCAAAATTGAATAAACATTAAAAAAATTAAAAAAAAACATTATGTAATGAATGTAATTTTGGTGAACTAATACTTCTAGGTGCCTAAGAATTTTGGTTGCTTTAACAGTACTAATTAAAAATATGTTTGCATTGGAAAGTCTGGATTTCTTTAGGAATAATTTATAGCATGCCACATGTAATATTTCTTTCCTTTCCAACTGCTTTCTATTATATGCTTAGGGTTTAGATCGCTCCAATTCCTGGGTTAACACTGGTGGTCCAAAAGCTGCCCCATGGGGATCCAACCCCAGTCCAAGTGCAGAGTCAACACAGGTGGTGTTTATATTAGAGGTTTCTTTATTGGCTGCTGATATTTCCCTTTAGAACGTTACTTTTTAGTACATACTATGATTTCAGTGGCTTGCTTTTTAATCATTAAAAAGTGTGTATTTTGTTTACTTAGCACATTTTCCAACTACTATGCATGAATACCACCAATTGTACCAGTAATGCTCTCCTTTCCTACTTCCTGTCTTCTTTCCCTTCCCTCCTTGTATACCCTATCAGTATTTCAGTGCCTGCTGCTTATGCAATCAATGGCTTTATAACAGTTTCTACTTTAGGGCTAGTACATCTTTAGTAGGAATTAAAAAAAAAAAAAAATTGGTATGGAAAAAACCTGACAGTTTTCCATTGGCTTTTGGTTTAAAGTGTAGCTGTTGTATCATTTTCATTCAACATTTACTATCTTGTCTTTTTTTTTTTTTTTTTTTTCATAATTACTGACTGGAAATATTGGTAACAAACTGAAATTAAATCTGAACGGTATATAATCCCCATGCTGTAAGACTTAGTACCAGAACCAAACTGAATTTTAATTTATATTGTGTTGCAAAGTATGAAATTTGTTTCTAGATTAATTGAACTAGGATTTGCTTACTTAAGTCAAGTTGCTTGATAGCTACTATTGCATGATACCTCAAAATATACTTCTCATCTGTGTGTTGGCTTTGGAGGAAAACACTCTTGTTCTGGAAGAATGTAATTCCATGGTTAATATCGACAGTGTTTTATATTTGAAGAATATGACAAAACCGAATAGTAGGTTTTGATCCTACTGGAAAGTGGGAGAAACAATTCTAATCTTTTAATTTTCTTTATTGAATATAAAATTCTTGATTTTTTTGATCTGAGACCAGTGAGAAGTATGTTTTTATTTTTTGCTTTCTCTTACTAGATGTGTGCATGTGTATAGATCACAGAGATAAAAGTTTCATTCTTTGCAGCACTCTGAATTTATATAGTGGTTAAAATACTCTTTTTACTAAAAATATATAGAAGCCATTTTGATACTTCTAACTTACTGTCATTAAAGCAGCTTAAAATGGTGAAAATTAGATGAACAATAAAACAGTTGTTGAAAACACAGTAAAATGATTTTAAAAACTGTATGTAATCCTTAAGCTGCAAAGTCATCCACAGCGGACTTTAATGTTATCTCGTCATTCATCCACCTTCACTCCATAGGCTATGGATCGAAGTTGTAATCGTATGTCTTCGCACACAGAGACGTCAAGTTTCTTACAAACATTAACGGGACGCTTACCAACTAAAAAGGTAGATTCATATGAAGACAATCCATATAGGGGGAAAATTCCAACAGTTAAATAGATGTAAGATTTCTTTAAGTAAACCAGTATGTTATAATAATTGCATTTAAATTATTTGTTTAAAAATACCTTTCAGCAAGCTCTGCTTGTCTGATGCCTTTTTTGGGCATACCACTTCAGTGTATGCTCTTTTATGCTATTATAATATTTATATCTTTGGGAGTGACTGTTTGAAATCAAATTTGATCATCAAATTTTAGTACCAAAAAAATGTATCAACTCTGAATTCTGTTTCTGTAACTGCTTCTGTTTTGTGTTTTAAATTTCCAGGGAAAGGAAGATGAGTTAGAAAAATTATCACTCTTAGTAAGATATGTTGATTTGCTTCCCTTATGCACAGTTTTGTTAGTCCTTTTTCATATTGATATACACTATTTTGCAAATGCTTTGTATGCATATCCATTATAAGGCAGGAAATTTCTATGTTTATAAAAAGACTTCAAATACCTGAAAACTTGAAAATTAATGGCTTACATCAAAAGTTAAAATTTTTAAAGGTATTTCCTAAATTGTACCAGCAAAGTTCATGAATGTATTTGCATATGTTAAAATATGTATTTAAGGCACAGAGAAGATAGTATTTGTAACTGTGAGTTTTTGGTCTAGTTTCTGTTTGCAGGTACAATTTAGGAGGCTATTTTCCCACCTGTCCTTTTAAAATTACATTTTACTGCAAGATAACATGTAATTTTTTCAGCTGTTCAACATGCCACTGTCTTACATGTATAAACAGCCGTTTCGTTAATGGGTGTCCTCACTGCATCATTGAATGGTTCACATGCCTTATTTTGCTTACTCTCATTATATCTTCATTTGTAATTGCATTATTATTTGGTTTGTGTTATCAGCAGATATGACTTTGATAATAACTTTGGATTTACTTCTGGATAGCTTTTTCATGAGGAGCTGGCTTTGCAGTGGGTGGTTTGCAGTGGCAGCGTTCGGGAGTCAGCTTTGCAGCAAGCCTGGTTCTTTTTTGAGTTAATGGTGAGCAACCTACACACACTTTTAATATTGTTTTCCTTAGTTAACAACTTTGTGCTAGCTCATTATTTTCTCCTAAAAATCTTTTTCTAATGCCATCGCATGATTTGACGTGTGTGTCCAAGACAAAATTATGTGTGTTACATCTCTAAATAAACACTGTGGATACTCGGCACAATTGAGGTGGACTTAGGAAGCTCTCGTTAACCACTTTTCTAGAGATGGTTGCAGAAACAGCTATCTTTTTAAAGGAAACCTGGTACATTGTTCTTTTGTCTGAATGTGGCTACTGTATGATGGCGGTATTATAGACTTCATCCCAAACAGATTAAAAGAGCTTTATAAGGTACTCACTGCTTTTATGGTTAGAAAGCTCTTAGGGAAATGCCAGTTACAGCCAAGAAAAAAGAAAAAAAAAAACCCACAACGCTTGTCACTCAATTCAATAAATGGTATTAAAAACAAACGAATTAATATCTTAATATATATTTGTACACACATAAACACATATATACACAAAAGCAATAAAAATTTACCGAGTGCATACAGTGTGGTGGCACCGTCCCTGTGAGCTGCGTGTTACCCAGGCACAGAGAGATTAAGTAACTTATCGAAGTTGATGTAGCTTCTAGATAGCAGAACTGTGATTCAAACTCAGGTGTTCAGGTCCTAGGGATCTTCCTGTTCAGCCTCTAGAAAGCTGAAGTCCTTGAAATTTTTCCTTGCAAAAGAGAAATGTGTACAAAAATAAGAAAACAAAACAACAAAAGAATGGAAGAAACAAAAGGAGTTTTCAGAGTATATCATAGGATCATTCTCAGCATTGAATGTTGCCTATATTAGGGATAAGAAGACATTTTTTCCTAAAGATTTACTAATCTACAAAAGAAAATAAGTCAGGGACCCTATGTAAGTGATAGGCAGCTAATTTTGTAATTCTTGTGCTTTTAATATAAGATCACATTGAAATTTTGACTTATTTTTTGAGTCTTATATGTATGTTCAAATTCTTTAAAATAGTCAAAAGGCTGCAGTTTAAGTCTTGGCTGTGCTATTTACTAATTGTTGAAACTTGGCTTCAATTTCCCTGAATTCTCTATTACTGTTATCACATTGTTGTGTTAAGAATTGATATCCAGAAGCATTTTGTACACATAAATCACTTTAATTTTGATCTAATATCTTAATATTCATATTGAGTCATCAGTAATTCATGTACCCTCACCCTGTGTTACTCTATGCTAGAGGCTGAAGACACTGCAGTGAAGTCAATGTGTTTAGGCTGTTAGAGCTGCAGTTTGCGGGATATGGAATGTCAAAACGTTGAGCGGTGGAAAGATTTCATTTAAAACAATTTAAAGAGTGAAATTTTTTTCTGTTGATGTTCATAATTCTTTTCCTGTTGATAGCCAGGAGAATTTTACAGAGGTGATGCAGTGATTGACTTGTACAGTGTGTCATATTTCTTGGGAGCATACAAAATATTGCAGGGAAATTTTCAAAATACTTGAGGAGCTAAAAGCATTTCGGCTATCTGTTAAATCACTCAGCAATTTGAAAAAATAGCCCTAATGTGATTAGCTGTTAATTACATCCATAAGAAATTAAACTAATGGCTTATTTATTTTTTCAGGTAAAGAGCATGGTGCACCATTTATACTTTAATGATAAACTTGATGCACCAAGGAAAAGTCGTTTTCCAGAACGATTCATGGATGACATTGCTGCTCTTGTCAGCACAATTGCTAGTGATATAGTTTCACGATTTCAGAAGGTAATGATAACTTTTTTTTAAATTGAATCTCTTTCAAGCTCACATTAAACTATCATACTTTTATTTGTTTTTGCTTTTTATTCTGTTTTCCAGGACACAGAAATGGTTGAGAGACTCAACACAAGCCTTGCATTCTTTCTCAACGATCTGCTGTCTGTTATGGACAGAGGATTTGTCTTTAGCCTTATTAAGACCTGCTACAAACAGGTAATGTGTAGTTAGTAATAATTAACAATTAAATACTGTGTTTGTTGTTTCTAGGGTTGCAGCTAAGAGATCTTCAAAAATACATTCATATACTGATGTTTTTAAAAAGCAGTGTATTTTTGTTAGTAAGAAAAAAGTAAATTTCATTTGTTTTATAAGGCTACAGGACAATGGCAGGCTGATACCTGTGCAGCTGACTTTTTCTTGGGTTATACTGGCCCACTCATGACTCTTCGATTCCCATTCTGAAACAGATCATCAAGTCAGTGGTCTAAATGTAAAGCATCCCCAAGATGCCATGCAAGAGTAGCAGTTATACTGAATGAACAGCCACGTGAACTTTTTTGTGTATTTACTGGGTGATTTTTAAAGCAGCTTCGTTTTGCTTTGTATTCCTTCTAATGTAGACCTAGACATTGTAGAGCTTAGAATCATGGACAGATGTTTACCCAAATCCCCAGTGTCATTCGTTATGTTGCTTTTACTAAACTAAAAGCATCATAGGAGTGCCTGGGTGGCTCAGTAGGTTAAGTGTCTGACTTTGGGTCAGGTCATGATCTCATGGTTTGTGAATTCAAGTCCCGTGTCAGGCTCTGTGCTGACAGTATGGAGCCTGGAGCCTGCTTCGGATTCTTTGTCTGTCTGTCTGTCTGTCTCTCTCTCTCTCTGTCCTTACCCCGCTCACATTCTGTCTCTCTCTCAAAAATAAATAAATGTTAAAAAAAAAAAAAAAAAGGCATTGTGGAACTTTTCACTGAAAAGCTGACTTTAGTTTAAAATTTTTATCAACTGATTAATGAAATGTGCCTTTTGGAAAACATTAGTTATTGGTCCTGACAGGCCATTTGGGTAAGTGAGCTATATAATCATCCTAGAATTACCTTTTAAAGGAAATTTAAAAATATATAGCTCTCTGGGTACTATCCCCGCATTATTGAGTACTTTGAGTCCTGGGGGTGGGGAGTGTGGGACATAGTGTGTGTGCAACATTTCCCAGCTGGTCCACAGTCTCGTTTCTGAGAACTGCTTTAGAAATGCTATTTGGCAGTCTAATGTTTAGAATCTTGAAGCTCTGTTCTATTGGATGCCTTTATTGTATGTTTCTTTTAATAGAGAAGTTAAAACTACATGTGGACACTGACCCACTTCCAAATATTTGTAATAATATGTATTGGTGGGGGGGGGGGCACCTGGGTGGCTCACTCAGTTAAGTGTTGTTTTAAAAGACACTGACGGGGCACCTGGGTGACTCAGTCAGTTGAGCATCTGACTTCAGCTCAGGTCATGACCTCACGGCTCGTGGATTCAAGCCCTGCATTGGACTCTGTGCTGACAGCTCAGAGCCTGGAGCCTGCTTTGGATTCTGTGTCTCTTCTCTCTCTCTGCACCTCCCCCGCTCACACTCTGTCTCTCAAAAATAAATAAACATTAAAAAAAATTTTAATACGTATTATTTTTACTTTCCCCCCCAAACTTCATGTTCTGTTGCTCCTCAAATCTGTTGTTATTCTTCAAGCATTGACATCCTATATTTAGCAGACATTGAGCCAGACCCTAGGATGCCAGAGCTCCTAAGTCAGTGTATATAGTCTCCTGAGAGTAGCTTATGGTGTAGCTGGGTATATAGACAAATAGGTAATCATCAATATAGAGTAACACAAGGTGCTAATTATCCAAAGAATGTATCATTTCTTTCATGGAGCTATTTTGGTGGTAGACTTTTGCTTCATAAAGTGCATCTTTGAGAAGTGGAAATAATGCTGTATTGGAAATATAAAGAATGTGGCTTCTGGCCTAGTCAGTGGATTTATAAATCTTAATAGATCTTGTAGTTCCAAAGTTTTTATTCTAGCAGTAACTCTGGAAAAAGCTGATAATGTTTAAACCACAAAATCCAAAAACTGTCCACTGAATACTGTTCTTTAATTCCTTAATCTGTCATTCTGATGCTGGCTTAGAGAAATGGTATATTCAATTGGTGTTCTTTTGTTTATATAATGCTTACAAGGTATCTTCAAAGCTTTATTCATTACCAAATCCAAGTGTCCTCGTGTCCTTGAGACTGGATTTTCTGCGAATTGTCTGCAGCCATGAGCATTATGTTACATTAAACTTGCCCTGCAGCCTGCTTACTCCACCTGCATCACCATCACCTTCTGTTTCTTCTGCAACATCTCAGGTATGCAGAGTGTCCGAAAAAAAATTTTAAAGCCCATGTTTGTAAGAAAGCATTCTAAACACTGAAAAAAATTATAAGTAACACTATGAATAATAGCTATGTGATAGGCTCCATACTGAATGCTTTAAAAGTATAGATCATTTGCCCTTTAGAGCAATTCTAGGAGGTAAGTTCTGTTATTCTCATTTTACATATGAAACACATTTTACGTAGGAAATACAGAAAGGTCATTAAATTACCCAAGGCCGAACAGTAATAAGTGGCAAAGCTAGGCTTTGAATCAAGGCACAGGTAGACTTTATTCTAGAGCCCAAGTTCTTATCTACTATGTTGTACTCTTCTTAGAGATTTATACACATCCATGTGAGTGAATTCACTTATATAAGCCTTTTAGATATTTTCACAAGATGGGTTTTCTTGAAGCAGATGCAAGGTTGTCTTGAGCTTGGGATGGAAGATGTTAAATAGGGATCAAGACCTGTGAAAGGAAAAAAAGTGAAGCATAATTTAGCAAAGAAAGAAGTCAAACTGCAGTGCAGTCCTGGGAAAGTCCTGCCTACCTCTCTTGTACCTAGGTAACCCAAAGGAAACCAGATGGATGTTCATAGGGTTTTTTTGGGTACAACTGACTTCAACAGTTAGTAGTTTCTCTCAAGGCAAAAAAAGGTTGTTGTAGCAATTATTATGTATCTTATCATACAGATGGAGATTAAAGGATTTTGTGGCTTTAGTATCAGAGAAGCCTGGTTCAATCTCAGATGTTTGATAGAAAAAAAATTTTAACTTTATTTACATTGGAAAACATCAGAGAGCACCCACAACTTTTCATTTTACCTTTATGAAAAGTCTTAGGGATTGGCCTATTTTCACATACTCTTTTACCTGGCTAGCGTACGCTTCTTCCTAGAATGGATAAGGCTAGTGTTTTGCTTTCTTCCCACATCCTCTGCCAAAGATGTGGCCACACAGTGAAGAACAAATTAATCGTAAGTACTGTTCCTAAAACCTGTAATGAAACACAGTTGTTTATACCTAACTCCCCCCTTGAACATCTCATTCAGGCAAAAAATTAATAGAATGTCTTCCATTATCTTGTTCCCTACTTTCTTAATTACATATATTTTTCAGATTCTAATGGGTGACAGAGACCTCACTGTTTCTGGGGTAGGGGTAGGCAAGAATAATTTTATATACTTACTAGCAAGATGATTTCTCTATAGAGAAATCTGAAACCTGTTCTGAAAAATATCACATGGATGGTCTTGAATGTGGATTAGAGGGAGATGAGATTGTAAACACTCTTGCCTTGAACTGTGTCTTGGAGGGATGCTATTTGCAGTATTAAAAATCTTTTAAAAACTCAATAATACGTCATTTGGATTCAGTTACTTTTTTCTCCTTCAGGGTATGATACTGAAACATTAAGTGGCTAAAAGAATAAAGGGAAAAAAAAAACAGTTGGAAAAGTTTCAGTATGAGAAAAGGGAAATTGAAAATAATTAAAAGTGTTTTTTTCATCATAGTCTCCTGTATGAAAAATAGGAGCAGTTACTTTTTCCAGTGCGAATAATAGTAATGTAAAATAAACTACCCTACACAAAGTGTATCTCATATTGAGATAATGCTCGTACTGCATTTGTTGTAATGTTCTGTCTGTAGGATGTTCTGTTGCACAGCTATTATTGTTTTGTCCTACCTCACTCCCAAACAGAGTTCTGGATTTTCCACAAACGTACAAGACCAGAAGATTGCAAATATGTTTGAATTGTCTGTGCCTTTTCGCCAACAACATTATTTGGCAGGACTTGTGTTAACAGAGCTGGCTGTCATTTTAGACCCTGATGCTGAAGGGTAAGTAGACTAATTTTTGCCTTGTAGAATATCAGTTTGATTTTGGATAATGGGACAGAAGTATCACACCGATACTTCTAAGAATCGAAAGAATACTCTGCACCACTTGTAATCTACTTCTGTATTTACTAAGTTCCATACCCATGTTATTTCTGCATTTCATTGATTTCAAGAAAGCCATTTTTTCATACTTTATCATCTCCGAATTTGAGGTTTATCTTGAACTCAGTGGCGTATTGTGGTTTATTTGGTAGCATTTTCCCCCCTTCTTAATGGTTATACAAAATATTTGTGCATATTAGTGGGTTAACTCATGGATTTATTGGTATATACAGTAGACACATTTCAATTGAAAATGGTCTGGTTTTCTATTTGATTCCTTGTACAGAAAATGTGTCATTTGCCATCATACTATATAGCATTTTATTTCAAACTTTGTCCTATAAACAAATGTCTTTAGGTTTTAAGAACTTCCAAAGTTGTGTACACTTCTGTAGAATTTTTGGAAATTGATACAGTAAGGAAAGGGCATATTGTCTGGTGATTTGAATTTATAGAAATAGCTTGAGTATTATGGTGCAGCTTCCCTATAGGGTATTTCTATCTTAATAGTTATTGTTAAAAATTTCCATGATCATTATTCCTTTGGATAATAATTCCTTTTTTATCCTCATAATAGGATCTTTAGGAGTTTTTTTTTTTCTTAATTCTTATTTAAATTCCAGTTAACATACACTGTAATATTAGTTTCAGGTGTACAATATAGTGATTCAACACTTGATACAGCACCCGGTGCTCATCACAACAAGTGCACTCTAATCCCCATCACCTCTTCCACCCCTCCCCACACACATCCCCTCTCTGGTAACCATCAGTTTGTTGTACAGAGTTAAGAGGCTGGGTTTTATTTATCTTTTTATCTTTATTTGTTTTGTTTCATAAATTCCACCTATGTGTGAAATTGTATGTTATTTGTCTTTCTTTGACTTATATCGTGTAGTTTTTTTTTTTTTTTTTAAGTTTATTTTTGAGAGAGAGAGCATGAGCAGAGGAGGGGCAGAGAGAGAGAAAGAGAGGGAGGGAGAGAGAGAATCCATGGGGCTTAAACTAACAAACCATGAGTTCATGACCTGAGCCAAAATCAAGTGTTGGATGCTTAACCTGAGCAACCCAGGCACCCCTCACTTAGCTTAATACCCTCCAGATCCAGCCATGTTGTTGCAAATGGCAAGATTTCATTCTTTTTTATGGCTAATATGCCACTGTGTGTGTGTGTGTGTGTGTGTGTGTGTGTGTATCTGTATCTGTCATTTTATTTTTTTCTTCTCAAAAATATATATTTTTTCAATATATACACACACACACGTATATGTATACATATGTATATATGTATACGTATGCATATATATATTCTATATCTTCTTTATCTGTTAATGGATGATTGCCTCCATATCTTGGCTATTGTGAATAGTGCTGCAATAAACACAGAGGTGTATATATCTTTTGAATTAGTGTTTTCATATTCTTTGGGTAAAATCCAGACTTTTTTTTCTTTTCTTTTCTTCTCTCTTTTTTTTTTTCTTTTTTTTTTTTGAGAGAGAGAGAGAGGAGAGAGAGAGAGAGAGAGAGAGAGAGAGAGAATGAATGGAGGGGCAGAGGGAAAGGAAAAGAGAGAATTTCAAGCAGGCTTCACTCCCAGTGCAGAGCCTGACACAGGGCTCGATGTCATGACTGTGTGATGACCTCAGCCAAAATCAAGAGCTGGATACTTAACCGACTGAGCCACCCAGGCACCCCCAATCCAGACTTTTAATAATGGTCCTCAAAGTCCTATTTACCTGGCTTTTGTGTGCTTCTGCCACTGTCTTCCCTACCCACATCCTAAAATCTAGCCATCCTGGTCTTTCTTTCTGTTTCTTTAATGTGCCAAAGTCATTCACACCTTAGGGTATTTGCACTTGGTTCTTTTCTCTGCCTGAAGCAGTGCTCACATTACTCTATGACTGTCATGTACCCATTTGCTCTTTGTGATTCTTCAGGTCTCCACTCAAATAGCATCTTCTCAGGCTTTCACTGACCATCCAGGCAAAATTAGAGCACATTACCTTGCCACAATCATTCTTAAACATGTAGCCCTCTTTTATTTTCTACAAAACACTTATATGAAATTTGCTGCTTAATTTCGGTCTTCTCCCATTAGAGTGTGATTTCATGAGAGCATGCACTTGATCTTTCTTTTTCACTACCATCCTTCCAATGCCTTAGAATTGTGTCTAGTACAAAGTGGATGAATACATATGCATAAATAGATATTAACTCAATGAATGAGTGACTAAGAGACTTAGATCCCATCTCTAAATTTTATATTCTTTAATGGTATATAGATAAAATACAGCATACAATGTCTTAGATCCTTGAGAGGAATGCTTTTTTACTTCATTTGCTTACTAATGAGAATAATTCTTTGAGTGGCAATAATATGTTTTAAAACCAAAGAGTTGCTCCCTAGAAACTTTCATTATAGTTAGAAAATCAAGACTGTGAAACCATACACTATGATTAAATGCTAATTTTGTAGCATAGACATAGTTCTATAGAACATGAATACCTTTACTACTGCATTTGTGACACTGAATTATTTTCGTGTCTGTGTTTGTTGCTATTCAAACTCTTTAAAAACAGGGACCGTGTCTTACCCTAACACGTAGAATAGGATGTTGCAGGTCCTGCATAAACATATATTTAATAGTTGCATATGATTAAGTAATGTAGACATATGGAAAAGCTTCATGAAGATGAGTGGGTTATAGGTGGGTTGAAGTCGGTCTGGTAGCTGCAGACAGCTAAGGAATATGCACCCAGGTTTGGCAGTCATCACTGGTAATGAAAAAATCCACAAGGGAGAACATAAAAAGCAAATGACCAGAATCTGAGATTTGGATGAAATGAGAGAGAGTATGAGGAAGGTTTGGAACTATTTGGAGAAAATATTGAGAAGAAAAAAGATAAGATGACAGTGTCGAGTAGATAACTGGAGAATAAAATCTGAGATATGTCATTTAGATGTGTTTCTGGACAGTGTTTAAAACTACACTTTCTGAATAAAAATATGGAAAGAAGAAAAATCTCCAGCTTGATTTCATATATAGCAATGTAAAGTGGCAGATAAGATTAAGGACTCTGGAGTAAGACTAACTGGTTTCCAATCCCTCTTTGAAATTAGCTATGTGATCTAAAAAGTGATAAAAGCTAGTATATACTGCAGAAGGCAGTGTGCAAGATAGTGTGCTAATAAGTATGTTACATAAACTACGCAGCTTAATTCTCACAGCTGCCTTATGAGGTAGGTAATTACCCTCATATCTTAAGTAGGTAAACAAGTTAAATATCTAAAAAATTATTTAGCTATTAAATGATAAAGATATTACAGTGCCATGTGTAAACATTCAAACTGTTAGTTTCAAAAAAAAGGGAGTAGGGGGCTTATATATTTAAATTTAATTTAAATTTTAAATATTTAAATTTAATTTAATTTTGTTTAATAAAAGCATACATTTATTTAAATAATTAAAAATCAAATAAATTTTCTAAATTTATTTAAAAATTCCATTTACTAGGAAGTAAGCACATGCTATGGACTGTATATTCAGGAAGTTTATTACTGGGGAAATTATTATAGTAGTTTATTACGAAGGGATACTATATAAGCTAGAGGAAACTAGTTTTAAGTAAACTTGTATTTTCAACATAGGAAAGTCTCATTTGAAAGAAAGAAGGGAAGAGTTTATGAGGGGGGCATTGAAGCTGTTGAAGAAACATGCGGTTCATTGAACATAATGCAGAAATTTCCTTTTGAGAGAAGATACAACTTTTTCTGAGACAGAAGGAATGATGGAGATACAAAGGTGCAGATGTGTTAGAAGATCTGGCCAGAGCAAATTCTGAATGGTTTTTCTTTACTAAAAGACAGAAGTTGGAGGTAAAGTCTTAACCTCATACTGATGGTGATAGGCTGCAGGGGAGAGAATGAGATGTGACACCACTGCCAGGTGTTGCTTTAAGAGTGCCTATGGAAGTTGGCCGAATGTTTAATTAGAATAGTTGGCATACTCAAAGCACCTTTAACATAAAAAGAGGCAAAAAAAAAAAAAAAAAAAGTGACGATGAGTATTTTAGCCCAGTTGAAACTGAAGGGATCGGGAAGGTGTAGGGCCTGAGTGAGGTAGAAGGAGCAAGGAAGTTGACTTTCGAAAGAGACATCAAAGGCAACTCTCGAGCCTATGGACTGCATAATCCATTAAGTAGAGGATTTTTCTATTAGAAAAAGGAAATAAAAGTTTAGTTTTGGTAAATGTAAACTTTTGGTAAAAGATCTAATTTGAAATAAAATTTGAAGCTACTTATGATTTACTTTTTGTTTTTTGTTTTAAAACATAACCATACTGTTCATATTCAATATGAGTATGCACTAATAAGGAGATAATGTAAAAACACTCAGATTTACTCCTGAGTGAATTTGTTTAGCATTTCTTTTTTCCCTCTATCCTTACTTTATACAGACATTTGTTAATTTTATGAGAAATGTTTTATAGAAAGACCTGCAAATATATGGCAAAGTTTAAGTTAAAATTAACTCAGTACCATGACTTACTATTTGCTTTAACGATATTTACTAATCTCTGTGACCTTACTGCTGCTGCTTCTTCTTCATCTTCTTTTTAAAATAGACTGTTTGGATTGCACAAGAAAGTCATCAATATGGTACACAATTTACTATCCAGTCACGACTCAGACCCACGGTACTCTGACCCCCAGATAAAGGCTAGGGTGGCCATGTTGTATCTACCTCTGATTGGCATTATCATGGAAACTGTTCCTCAGCTGTATGACTTTACAGGTACTTAGTATATTTAAAACAAATTTTTAAAGAAAATCTCAGTGTTTAAAAATATTAGAAATAGCTCGAGGATAAAGATCTTATTTTAGGGAAAGAATTATAAGAAAATGTACACTGACATAAGTAAACTATAAATATTTAACCATATTACTGAATAACTTTCGATTATGTGAGAGAATTCACTGCAAACTTTTCTTAACTGGTTCTTAAGATGAATTTTAATGATATAAGACTTTTCTGTACCTACCTATTAGAAAATAGGATTTTTGGTATGAGACTATACTGTTCATCTGAAGAAAATATGTAAGAAAACTTGACAGATGTCTACCACCTTCAGTCACAATTTTATTCATATATAAGACTGAAATTAATATTCCCCTGAATATTAAGAATTATGTTTATCATTAATACTGGGTTTATAAGTTGAAGTTCCGTTGCTTTTTAAAACCTAGAACTCACAAAATTTTATTGCTCTTGCTTTCCATATTTAGAATTTACTTGCCCTAAAAGAAATACTGTAGTTTGCATTTAAATTAACATTTAATCTGATAAAGTGCTTCCAGTTCAATAAAATAAAAACAAACATTTACTAAGTACCTAATACATATTAAGAACTTCAACAGAACTGGTGATACAAAGATAACCAACTCCATGCCTTTATGGGACTGGTTCTTGAGTGTTCAACCAGTATTTTGATCACTAAAATGGGCTTCTTTTGTTTGAAGGCAGAAATGTTTATATTATTATATCTTCTTTTACTAGCAAGTTAAAGTTCTCTACAAAACTATACATTATTGTTGTAGGAATGGGTTAATGTTTAAAATATTGTCTAAAATAAGTAAATCTAATGATAAATACTACATCTTAATAGGTTTTTCCTTTAAAGGGTAATGGAGAATAGGAAAGGAAATTGCATGCTCAGTAACCATTAATTAACCTAAATGGAATTTTATTTATTTACTTTGGGATGATTTTTCCAGAAACTCACAATCAAAGAGGAAGACCAATTTGTATAGCCACTGATGACTATGAAAGTGAGAGCGGAAGCATGATAAGCCAGACAGTTGCCATGGCAATTGCAGGAACATCAGTACCTCAGCTAACCAGGCCTGGCAGTTTCCTCCTCACATCATCGGTAAGAACAACCCTCCTGCAGAAGTTTTTTCCTGGAAAGACAGATACTTACAAGGATATCCTCTTAAATAACTGAGGTTATTGTATTAACTGATGCAAAAGTACTGTGAGTTTTATTTGTGGAAACATTAAGGTTCTGCTTATTTTATACTAAGTTGTTTTAAAAATTAATACCTCAAGGTTTATGGTATAGAACTCTGTATTCTGTCATTCAGAATTTGAAAGTTGCCTTATTGTATATAGCCTATTTTCTTTCTTTTCTTTCTTTCTTTTTTTAATGTTTGTTTATTTTTGAGAGAGAGGCAGAGCGTGAGCAGGAGCGAGGCAGAGAGAGAGAGGGAGACACAGAATCCGAGGCAGGCTCCAGTCTCTGAGCTGTCAGCACACAGCCTGACACAGGGCTTGAACTCATGAACCACGAGATCATGACCTGAGCCAAGGTCAGACGCTTAACCGACTGATCCACCCAGGCGCCCCTATTTTCAAAATCCATTTTATTCTTTATCAACCCTAAGAAATATTCTCACTGTTTAGCAATTGAAAATATTTTTTTTAATCTGTTAAAATTTATCCTGTTTCATGTTTAAGAAAATTGATAGGTTCTCTGCCCCTGTAATTTCCCCCCTTAAGGAACAAAGGATATGGGAGCAGAGAGGAAACAAACAGTAGACCAAGATCAAGTTCTTAAAGTTTCAAATGACGTTCTTTCAGAAAAATGCAATAATACTTATGGAAGCTAGCCTGTTGACTTAGTTTTATTGAGATAATTTACATATCAAAAGATTCATCCATTTTAACTGTACAATTTCATGGTTTTTGATATATTTACAGAATTGTGCAGCCATCACTACAATCTAAGTTTAGAATATTTCCCCATAAAGAACCCTGAGGCCTGTTCTGTAGCCACTCCCTATTTCCTCTCAGCCCTAGGCAGCACCTAGTCTACTTTATATCTATCTAGATTTGCCTATTCTGGACATTTCATGAAAATGGAATTACATACTGTGATCTTCTATGTCTAGCTTTTTTACCAAACATAATATTTTTGTGATTCAGCCATGTTGTAATGTATATCAGCACTTCCTTTTTTTTTAATTGCCAAATAATACTCTTTTGTATTGATATACCAGATTTTCATCCATTTGTCAGTTGATGATCATTTGGATCCTTTTCCCTTTTTGACTGTTAGGAATGATGCTACTGTGAACATTTGTATACATGTCTTTGTGTACACATGTTTTTGTTTCTCTTAGGTAGATATCTAGAAGTGGATTTGTTGGGTCATCTGGTATCTCTGTGTTTAACATTTTTGGAAACTTCGGAATTTTCAAAGTGGCTGCACCATTTTACATTCTCACCAACAATAAATTAAGATTCCTGTTTCTCATATCCTCACCTACCTTTGCTATTATCTCTTTTTGTTATTATAACCACCTTGGTATAGAGTAGTATCTCACTGTGGTTTTGATTTGCATTTCCCTAATGTCTACTGATGTTGAGCATCTTCGTTTGCTTATTGAGACATCTTTTTCGTATGTCTTATTTAGAGAAAAGTTCATTCATATTCTTTGCCAGTTTAGTATTGTGTTACTTCCTTGTTATTGAGTTAAAAGGATTTTTTTATATATTGAGTACAAATCCCTTATCAGATACGTGATTTGCAAATATTTTCTCCTGTTCTGTGGATTATCTATTTGCTTTGTTGATTGTGTCATTTGAAGTGCACAAGTTTTTAATTTTGATGAATTCAATTTATCAACTTTCTTTTATCCCTTGTACTTTATATATTATTTTGTATGTATAACATCAAAAGTACGTGTACAATTAAAGTATAACAATGAAAGAAACAATAATGTACCCACCACCCAACTTCAGAAATAGAACATTGCAAATTCCTTGGAAGTTCCCAGTCTGCCCTCAGTCCAATCCCTCTCTCCTCTCAGAAGGAACACTGTGCACCATTTTGTTGACCATCCTTTTCACTTTTTAAAACTTTTCTTAGATGAAATATACTATATATTAAAAATTACATGAATCATAAATGTACATATTTACAAAACATAAAATGAACACCTTTGTAACCACCTCTCAGGACAAAATATAGAACATTAGCTGCCTTTCAGCCAATTGGATTTTCTTCTCCACCACAGCTATCCACCACGCCACCCTCTCTTCTAACTAATTGCTTAATTTTGCTTATCGTTTTAACGTTCAAGTGGGCATCCCTAAATCCTGTAGTTTAATTTTATATTTTTATTATTCATCCATATTATAAAATGTAGCTATAATTTACTGATACTCGTTTCTGATGACATTCATTTGTCTGACTATATATAAAACTATTTACCTTTTTTTAACTTATTTTATTCTTGGATGCATGAATGGTTTCTGATTTTGGGTTATTTCAAATAGTAGCCCTATAGATTCCTTTACATGTATCCTGTATGTATATACTTTTATTCAGGATATTTCCTAGGAGTGGAATTTGCTGGGTTATAGAATCTATGTGTATCTTTTTTTTTTTTTTTTTTTTTTTTTTTTTTTTTTTTTTCAACGTTTTTTATTTATTTCTGGGACAGAGAGAGACAGAGCATGAACGGGGGAGGGGCAGAGAGAGAGGGAGACACAGAATCGGAAACAGGCTCCAGGCTCCGAGCCGTCAGCCCAGAGCCTGACGCGGGGCTCGAACTCACGGACCGCGAGATCGTGACCTGGCTGAAGTCGGACGCTTAACCGACTGCGCCACCCAGGCGCCCCTATGTGTATCTTTATTACCAGTATACTTGGGTATTTTCCAAAGGGTTTGTCTCAGTTTATATGTTACCTGTAGTATGAGAGTTCCCATTCCTTCACATGTTCATCAGCATTTAGACTTTTCAGACTTTAGAATTTTTGTTAATCTGTAATTTATGGTTGTATCTCATTTTAGCCTTTGTTTTCCTGATGTCTTATGAGGGTATGCACTTCTTCATATATATGTTGACAATTTGAATTTTCTCTTTTGAGGTGTCTAGAGTTTTTGCCCAGTTGCCATTTGGTTTTCTGCCATTGTTTACGATTTGTATGAGTTTTATATGTTCTTGATCAAGCCCGTTATCAATTATAAGTGGCTCAAATATTTCCTTTTTGGTGGCTTGCTTTTATCACACACTGAACAGTGAATTTGGTGATTAGAGTTTCTTATTTTAAAATACTTAAGTTTGTCAATCTTTTCCTGTACAGCTAGTGTTTTTTTGTATCTTTAAAATTTTTTCCTATTTCAAGATTATGAAGATACTCCCTATGTTATTTTTTTTAACCTGATGACTTTTTTTTTTTTTTTTTTTTTGAAGGAGAAAGAGTGAGCGGGGAGGGGCAGACAGAGAGGGAGAGAGAGGATCCCAAGCAGGCTCCGGGCTGAGACCATTGAGGGTCTCCACAGAGACCATTGAGGGGCTCAAACTCACAAACCATCAAACCATGAGATTATGACCTGAGCCAAAATCAAGAGTCAGACGCTTTAATGGACTGAGCCACCCATGTGCCCCTCCCTATGTTATTTTTTAAATGCTTTTTTTGTTCTTTCATTTTAATCCTAAAATTTACCTGGAATTTTTTTATGAACAGTAGAATTTAGGGAGCCAGTTTCATTCATTTATTTATATAATACCAAATTCTCTCAACACCATTTATTAAAAGATTATTTTCCTTACTCCTCAGTACTATCTATGTATGGTCTGTCATGTAGAAAAAAATCCTCATGCAGGGCACTGTTGTGATGAGTACTGGGTGTTTTACGTAAGTGATGAATCACTAAATTCTACACCTGAAACTAATAATTAAACTATATATTAGCTAGCTGGAATTCAGATAAAAGCTTGAAAAAAAAGAAAAAAAATCCTCATGCATATTAAAACAAATTTCTTGACTAATTCTTGGCCCTTTGCATTTCTACATAAATTTTAGAATTAGCTCATGATGTTTCACTAAAGTAAATAAAAACCGGTGAATCTGTGGGGATTTTGGTTAAGATTGTAATGATTCTGTGGGTTAATTTTGAGGACAATTGATACTTTTACACTACTGAATCTCCTAATCATTGAACATGAAAGATCTACCTATTATTTAGGCCTTCTTTAATGTCTATAAATATATAAACTTTTATACTTTTCACTAAAAGAGTCCTAGTACATTTTTTGTAGATGTGTTTTTTGGTCCTTGATATTTTTTTACTTTTATAATATTATAAAATTATATAATACATATAATTATATATAATCTTATAAATGTCATATTTTTCAAAAATTATTTTTTCCAACTGTTGATTACTTTCATGTGGAAATGGAATTGATTTTATACAGTGATGTTTATTTTTAGCAGAATTGCTAAACTAATAACATATGTATAGGCTTTTTTTCTACATACATAGTCCAGTCATCTATGAATAATGGCAGTTTGTTTCTTTCAAGTTTTTCTCATAACTTATTTTATTGGCTAAAACCTCCAGTACAGTTGTTGAATACAAGTGGTGATAACATCCTTAAAGGGGAAACTGGAACACTTCATTCTTAAACGTATGTGATGTAGTTTTGGGGGATTTTTTGTTTTGGATTTTTTTTTTTTTTTTTTAAGCTATCCTCCATTACATTATGGAAGTTCTCTTCTGTTCCTCGTTTGCTAAGAGTTTTGTTTTTTAATTACAAGTAGTTGAATTTTAATCATGCTTTCTTTGCCTCCACTGAGACACTCATGTTATTTTGCCTTTTTTTTTTTTTTTTTTTTTTTAATGTTTATTTTTGAGAGAGACAGAGCACAAGCAGAGGGGCAGAGAGACAGGGAGACACAAAATCTGAAGCAGGCTCTAGACTTTGAGCTGTCAGCACAGAGTCCAATGCAGGGCTCGAACCCACGAACCATGAGATCATGACCTGAGCCGAAATTGGATGCTTAACCAACTGAGCCCCCCAGGCACCTGTTATTTTGCTTTTTAATCTTTTACTGAGACCCCTTTCAATTGATTTTCTAGTATTAAACCTACCTTCAGTTCCTGAATTAAACCCAGCTTTTTTTCATGATTGTGTATTAATGGATTTTATGTGCTGTAATTTAAGATACGTGTATTTATGTTTGTCAGTAAAATTGCTTGTAATGTTTTTCTCATAATGTTCTTTACAAATTTTGGAATCACGGTTAGGAAAGCCAATTTAAATGAGCCAGGGAATTTGCCCTTTTATGCTGTCTGTAGAGACTTGTTTAAAATTGGAGTTATTTCTTCCTGGAGTATTTGGGGAAATTGTGGGTGAGGCCATCTGTACTTGGAGTTTTCTTTTTTGAAAGTTTAAAAAGTACTGATTTAATTTCTTTAATGACTCTAAGACTGTTGAAGTTTTCTATTTCCTTTTATACTGGTTTCTGTAAATTTTATTCTAATAGAAATTTATTAAAATCTATTGGCATACAAAATTCAAATATCTTCTATAATCTTTTTAATGTCTATACCATCTGTAGTAAATATAAATGGTTTCATTTCTGTGTCTGATTTTTTTTGTACATTTGTCTTAAATCAGTCTCAGTAGAAATTTGTGTAATCTTTAGTCTTTATAAAGAACCAATTTGGGTTCTTTTGAATGTTTATCTTCATTATTTAATGTCTTCTACTTTTTTTGCATTTATAGTTTTCTTTCTCTCACTTCTTGATGGATGTTTAACCTACTAATTTTCATCCTTCCTTCTTTGGTACATATTTTAAGCCTGTATATTTTCCTTTAATTATTGTTTTAGTTACATGCCACAGTTTATATGTAGCATTTTTATTATTCAGTTCAAAATATATCTGAAGTTCATTATGATTATTTTTGTCTTTTATGCCCTAAGTTTTTGTTTTAAAATATCTAGTCATAGGAAAATTTCTCATAATACTTTGTTTCTGATTTTGACCTGATTTCATGATCAGAGAACTTTGTGTAATTTTTCAGTTTGTTATATTTGTGACAGCTGGTTTCATGGTCTTGTATTTAGTCAGTTTTTGCAAATAGGTCATGTATTTGAAAGTGCATATTCTTTAGTGTATTTCAGTGTTCTGTATTTGTCCATTACACCTGTTATTTCAAATTTGTTAGTCTTCTTGTTTAAACCTTTGTTCTTTTTACTGAATTCTGTCTGCTTATTCTAATATCCCATTAAAATCATGGCTTTTTAATAGCTTGTCATTTCCTAAGGATTCATTTCCTTTGAGGCCTTATTATGAAATACCTAATTTTAATTGTTAGTTTTTTGATGGACTGCACCTCTTATCAACATGAATTGTAAGACTTTTTATTTTGCCTTCAAGTCTATTTTGTATTGTATTAGTAGAAGATATCTATCTTCTGAGAGAGATATAGATATAGATATAGATATAGATATAGATATATATATATATGAGTTTTTTCATCCTTCTCCTTTCAGCATTTTTTTCTTATGTTTTAAATGTTTGAAAATTATGTTTTACATGTGTCTTTAATAATCAACATGTAGTTAGATTTTTGTCTTAAGCTTTTAAAATATAGTCTGTTCATTTTTGTCTTTCACTAGAGTTTTTAAAAGCCACTTAATTTAGGGGCACCTGGGTGGCTCAGTCAGTTAAGCATCCAACTTTGGCTCAGGTCATGATCTCGCTGTTCGTGAATTTGAGCCCTGCATTGGGCTCTGTGCTGACAGGTCAGAGCTTGGAGCCTGCATCAGATTCCGTGTCTCCCTCTCTCTATCCCTCCCCTGTTCTCTCTCTCTCTCTCAAAAATAAATAATAAAACATTAAAAAAAACTTTTAGGGCGCCTGGGTGGCTCAGTCGGTTAAGCGTACGGCTTTGGCTCAGGTCATGATCTCATGTTCATGGGTTCAAGCCCCTCAATGGGCTCTGTGCTGACAGCTCAAAGCCTGAAGCCTGCTTCAGATTCTGTGTCTCCTCTCTCTCACTCTCCTCCATCTGAGCTCTCTCTCTCTCTCTCTCTCTCAAAACTGAACATTAAAAAATTTTTTTTAATAAAATCCACTTAATTTGATATAACTAAATTTAATGTACTTAACATTCTTTAATTTTACTTCATATTGTCCCACCCCGTATGCCTTTTTGTCTCATTTATTGTGTTTTTTTAGATTATTTTTTTCCTTTCATTCATTTTCCTTGTTCTATTTTTTTCCTTTCTTCTACTTTAGAAGTTATACATTCTGTTTCTTTTTTTCATTGTATTACAAATCACTGTATACTTCCTTAAATTAAATTCCATCTCATTTAATCATTACCCTTACTTTCACATTGGTTAATAGAAGGATCTTAGAACAGGTTGATTATTTATTTACCTTTCTGCCTACTTAAATGCTATTTTCATGCATTTTTAATAGTATATATCATTAAACTTCAAGAGACATTATTATTACTTGTATGGCTATATAAATTTAATTATCATTTAAATTTGCACATGTGTTCACCACTGTATTTGCTTTTTTCCCAAATTTGTGACCTTCCATAAGAAATACTGTATCCTTTAGAATTTTCTGTGCTATGGTGATGAACTTTGTGTTTCTTTGAAAAATATCTTTGTTTGACCTTCATTCTTAAGGTTTTTGTATTTTGTATTTTTTTGAAATAGCATCTGAGTATCCTGTTTTCTTTCAGCATGCTAAGGGCATTGTCTCCACTGTCTTCTCATTTCCATTACTGCTACTTTTTTATTTTTAAAGTTCATTTATTTATTTTGAGAGAGAAAAAGAATGTAAGTGGAGAGGGGCAGAGAGAGAGAGAATCCCAATCAGGCTCTGGGGAGCTGCATATGGGGCTCAAACTCCAGAATGGTGAAATCATGACCTAAGCCGAAGTCAAGAGTTGGTCACTTAACTGCACCACCCAAACACACTTCAATTACTGCTTTAGCTGTGTCTTGGGTGCTTGGGTGGCTCAGTTGGTTAAGCATCTGACTCTTGATTTCAGCTCAGGTCGTAATCTCATGGTTTATGAGATCGAGCCCCACATAGAGCTGTGTGCTGACAGCACGAAGCCTGCTTGGGATTCTCTGTCTCCCTCTCCCTCTCTCTCTCTCTGTCTCTGTCTCTGTCTCTCTGTGTGTGCATCTCCCCAGCTCACTCTTAAGTACGTGTGCTCTGTCTCTCTCTCTCTCTCTCTCTCTCTCTCTCTCTCTCTCAAAAATAAATAAATAAACTAAAAAAAAACCCATTCTCTCTCCCTCTGCCCTTTCCCTTACCCTGCTCATGTTTTCTCTCTCTCTCTTAAAAAAAAAAAAAAAAAAAAAAAAGGTGTTGAGCTATTGCTTCTTTAAAGATAATCTGTCTCTCCCTCCACCTCTTTTTTATGATATTCTCCTTAGAATTGGTCTTCTGTGGTTTCATTCTGTTGCATCTAGTTTTGAATTTCTTTATGTTTGTTCTGCTTGGTATTTGTTTTTTTTTTTTGTTTTTTTTGTTTTTGTTTTTTTTTTTTGGACTTCTTAAATCTGTAGTTCAGCATCTTCAGTTCTGTGAAATTCTAGACTATTACCTGCCCAAATATGTCCTCTTCTTCATTCTGTCTCTCCTCTTTTTATATTCCAGTTAAGCTTATGTTAGTCCTCTTTATTGCATCCTCTGTGTCTCTTTTCTTCTGTATAGTCCATCTTGTTGTTAACCTGTTCTTCACACTGGGTTGTTGTTTTTGATCTATCTTCCAGTTTACTAATTCTCTCCTTAATTCTACCTAATATTACTTTAAATCACTCCATTGAGTTCTTAATTTGGTTATTGTGTGATTTGGTTAAGTGAGTTTATGTAGGTGAATTCACTTATATGTGCAAGCATAGTGAACATAGGTAAGTGTTTGATTTCTCTCTGGAGCCACCCTTTCTTCTGCATTTGAATCTCAGGCCTGCTACTTACTGCAAAATACCTGTATAGAATACTTCTCAGTGTCTTAGTTTTCTTTGACTGTAAGATGTGGTGAGTAATAATATTTATCTTTTTGGATGGGTGCAAGGGATAAATAAGTTAATATGCATAAAGTGTTCAGTACAGTGCCTAGCACAGAGTAAGCATCATAGAAGAGTCGACTGCTATCATTTTTATCATGTAGGATGGAGGGGAGAGTAAGGTAGTAGTTGAGATCATGACTCCAACAGTTAAGTATGTTAAACTTCCCTTTGTCTTCTCTTCTCAACATCCCTTCCAAGGCTTTCTTATTATTAGTTAGTATATTTACTTAACCAAAGCTTAGAATGTAGTATAATGGTAAAGAGTATAAGCTTTGGCGTCTGGTTAACCTAAATCTTGGCTTAATCTCTAGCTTTTCATTTCCTTACGTTTAAACTAGAAATAACAGTGATTAATACCATCTCAGAAATCATTGTGAGAGTCAAATGAGAAATGATTAGCACAGTGTCTAGCACATCTCAAATATTCTGTTTTGTCATCATCATCACCGTTAATTGTCATCCTATATTCTTGTCTGTAAAACTAAGATGATACAACCTGCTTGGTAATACTGTTGGAGGACTAAATGAAATAATGTACAGAAAGAGCTTAGCATGATGATTAGAACAGAGTAAATATGGAATAAATGGTATCGTAGACAAGTTTTTATTCCTAATTTTTCATTTTTTTTCATTTTTTTCATTTTCACATGCTGTATTACAAGTACAGATTGAAGACTGAAGATAGCACCTTCACCTTATTTCTCTAAGTGAAAGTGCTTTTTATTTACGTATGGTCTAAGACTCTTCCCTTTTGTCAGTGGCTCTTGAGAGGAATCCATAGTTCTTTAAGCCTGATAAACATTTTGTTATTACTATTCTACTCTGTTCTTATACCACTTTATGGAGTCATTTGCTTTTCCTTTTACCATATTATATCAGACATGATGAACACAGATATCTTAGTTTTAATAGTGGATCTGTTATGTTTTTCCCTTGTTTCTTTCAGTGTTTATTGTCTACAGGAAACCCTACCATATAAATTAAAACAATCTTTCAATGCCAGGAAAAGTTATTAAACTTCAGACCTGAAGTTTAAGGCTCTATATGACTTATTCAAGTATTGTCTAAATCAAATGGTTCTTTTTAAATATTTGATTTTTTAAGCAATTTTTGTTTTATTACAGTTAGAAGAAAACAGTTGACAACCCCAGAAAAGAAATGGCTATTGATCAGTCTGTCTCATTCTACTGTTCTTTATTTTCAGAGTGGTAGGCAACACACTACCTTTTCAGCAGAATCGAGTCGGAGCCTTTTGATCTGTCTACTTTGGGTTCTCAAGAATGCAGATGAGACAGTTCTACAAAAGTGGTTCACAGATCTCTCAGTCCTACAGCTAAACCGGCTATTAGATTTGCTTTATCTCTGCGTATCTTGCTTTGAGTACAAAGTAAGTGATCACTATGCCATTGCAGAGAAAAACGAGAAAGAAAACATAATGTGGAAAAGGAAGAAGGAAATTTCCTCAATGGCTCTTCTTTGCTAATGTTTAAATTTTAGGGAAAGAAAGTGTTTGAAAGAATGAATAGTTTGACCTTTAAGAAATCAAAAGACATGAGAGCAAAGCTTGAAGAAGCTATTCTTGGGAGCATAGGTGCTAGGCAAGAAATGGTGCGCCGAAGCCGAGGACAGCTTGGTACGTACACATTATCTTCTCCTTCTGGTGAGAATTTTTTCAGTTTCTTTGAAATATTTATTACAATGGTCATTGTTGCAAATCTTCAGTGATTCGACACTTTTTTAAAAAAAAGTGTTTTAAATGAAACTCTGAATTAACTTGAATAACCACATCTCTCTAGGGATTCAAGTTCGAGTCCTGAGTAGGGTGAACATATTTCCTGATTTGTTCTGGACAGTCTCAGTTTATTCCTGTTGTCCTTATGTGATTATGAATAGCATCCCTTATCTTTTAAAATAGACGTTTTAAAAGCAATTTTAGGTCCATAGCAAAATCGAGCTAACAGTACAGAGATTCCCTGTATACTCCCTAGCACACAGGCATAGCCTTACCTGTTATCAACATCCCTCAGCAGAGTGGTGTACTTGTTACAGCTGGTGAACCTGCACTGACACATCATTATCACCCAAAGTCCATAATTGACACTAGGATTCACTCTTAGTTTCATACTTGCTACATTGCATCACTTCTTACTCTTAAAATAAACTTCCTAGTTTGTACAATGAATTAAAATAGCCTGTATTTCAGGGAAAGATATTGTCCCTCAGCCTCAGGTATCAGGGAGAGAAACCAGTTAGTAGCATTTGAGGCCTGTTTCTACTTCCAGATACTGCTATCCTTTAGCCATATAACCTTGGCCAGGTCACTCCATCTCCTCACTTTCCTTTTCCTTATCCGCTTTTGATTGTTTTGAGAATTTAGAAGGTAGTGTAACTAACTGATCTTTCATCATTGTAGTGACCCACGTGCGTTTAAACATTTCGTAAATTCTAAAGTCACAAATAATGATGTTGCTGAGAGCTCCTTAGGGTCAGGGACATGGCCTAGTCACCTGTATACATGACATATGCTAATAGTTCAATGTATATTTGACTTAAAAGAGGAATGCACATTTACGTGAATATTTTTAATGTTTTCTGATAAGCCATAAACATAGTGATCATTTATTCAAGTTAACTTAAATATCTTTTATATGCTATTTATGGTTGGAATTTCATAATAATACAGAATCTTTGCCTTTGGAATTAAGAGCACCGTTTGCTTTTTTTCCCCCACTTTAGTTGTATGCAATGTATAGTGTACTTACAGATTTATTATGTACAACAACCTTCTAAAAAAGAATGAAAATGAGGGACCCCTGGGTAGCTCAATCGGTTAAGTGCCTGACTTCGGCTCAGGTCATGACCTCACTGTGGGTTCGAGCCCCACTCTGGGCTGTGTGCTGACAGCTGGGAGCCTGGAGCCTGCTTTGGATTCTGTGTCTCCCTCCCTCTCCCCCTCTACCACCGTGTTCTGTCTCTCAAAAATGAATAAACATTTAAAAAATATATATGAAAATGAACTTTTATTTAGTTCATTTAATTATTACCAAAATCTAATGAAGATTATCTTCAACCTTTAAGTTAAAGAAAATAAAACTCACCAGAGGTAAATAACTTGCCTACGATCATAAACTAAGTGACAGAACCAGGCTCTTTTGACTTCCGATGTAGTGTTCTGTATATTCTACTGCACCTCTTTCTAAAGTTTCTTGTTGGAGAGAGTGGCACTGTTAGTAGTATGTTATGTTTTTAAACCTGTAGCCTTAGGACAGTCATCTTTGTTTGAATGTAGAAACTGAAATTCTATATGTAGAATCTAAAGGAAATAAATGAATAAACTCCTAGATACCTCTGTTAGTGGTGCCCTAGGTGTGGGGGGAGAGGAGGGCAGAGAGGATGGAGGTGTCAAGAGGTACAAATGTCCAGTTATAAAATACTTAAGTACTGGGATGTAATGTATAGCATGGTGACTACAGTTTATACCATATTGTACATTTGAAAGTTACTAAGAGAGTAGGTTTTAAGTTCTCATCATAGGAAAATTATGTGGTAATGGATATTGACTAGATTTAGAGTGGTGATCATTTCATAAATGTATACAGATATTGAATCATATTGTACACCTGAAACGAATATAATGACATACGTCTGTTGTATCTTAATTTTTTAAAAATTGAAGTTCTTAGAAAAATAAGACCTTTGCAATTCTTATTTGAATTTGGACACCCAAGTTATGTCACCCAATGATAGACATTGGGTGATAAGAGATGAGGGACAATTTCATGGGGGGAAGAAAGTTAATGATAAAAATGTAAATAGATCCCAGATATTTGTTTTGTTAACTGGGTAAATACAGGCATATCTTTTTTGTTTTCTTTTACCAAATTTTTTAAAGGTAGAGGTTTCATAATAAAAAAAGAGGTGGGAAGAGAAGGAAAGTGAAGGGAGGGGAGAGAAAGCAGAAGACTTATCCAGACATGTCCTTTATTGTGTAGCATATTTGCTTCTCATTATTTTTTTTTAAGTTTATTTATTTTGAGAGAGAGAGAGCACACGCACACAAGTGTGGGGAGGGGTAGAGAGGAGAGGAAAGAGTGAGAATTCCAAGCAGGCTCCATGCTGTCAGCTCAGAGCCCAACTCGAGGCTCAATCCCACAACCCTAGGATCATGACCTAAGCCAAAATCAAGAGTTGGATGCTTAACCAACTGAGCCACCCAGGTGCCTCATTTCTCATTATTTTTAAAATTTCTACTTGGACTCTAAATTTTTACTTTCCTTTTTCTTTGCATTCTCCCAACCAATTTAAAATCTCAGGCTTTTCAAAAAGAAGCATTAGTTTTCTAGTTGAAAGTCTGAAGTCATGGCTAATTCCTTCCTTTAAGTGTAAATCTCTCCACAATTCTCAATACCTTCTTCACTTCTGCTGGATTTGTATGAACCAGTTCTGTCACTGCTGCCCCTTCTGGGAGCCCACAGCATTCTGTCTGCTTTCTATCCCAGAATCCTTGGATGAAAGCCCTCTTCTTTCTCCTGTCCTGTCTTCTGTGGACCAAATAATAATTCCTAATTGTTTTAGGAATCCTTCTTACTTTGTTTCTATATTAAAGAAAAGCTTATTGAACTTCAGTATTGCCAGACACCTTGTCAACCCTAAACATAAAGGGGTGGACAAAATAGGCATAATCTCCATTCTTAAGTAGCTTATATTCTTGTGATGATAAGTGCTGTGGAGAGAACTAAAGCCAATTAAGAGGAAAGGAAGTGTTGGGGAGTTGGGGAAGACCTTTATGTGGAGGTGATGAATGACTGGTCAATGAAAATTTGTGGGAAGCACAGTCACATAAGAGGAACAACCACTGTTACAGAGGTCCTAAATCAGGAGCATATATAGAAAACACACACAAAGTAAGTGTGGTGGCATAAGTAGGAGAGAGAGTGTGGTAGGAAATAAGGTCTTATAAGACCCACGTAGGGCCTAATAAGCCATGGTTTAGGTTCAGAGAAAACAGTGTTAGAAAGTTTGCTTATATAAAACAGCGTTTGGTTTTTTTATATATAATGCAGGTAATATATTTCTGTTATAACTGTTATAAAAAAGTGAAAAAAATTTTTGAGAGAGAGAGAGAGTCAGAGCGTGAGCAGAGGAGGGGCAGAGAGAGAGGGAGACACAGAATCTGAAGCAGGCTCCAGACTGTCAGCACAGAACCTGATGTGGGTCTTGAACTCAAGAGCCATGAGATCATGACCTGAGCTGAAGTTGGATGCTTCACTGACAGAGCCACCCGGGCGCCCCATAAAACATTTTTAATAAAGAGTACCATTGTTAGTTTTTGCGACCTGTAGTGAGGATAAAATGGCTGTGTATAAAGTTAACGTTGTGCAGTATATCTTATATATTTGCAAATATACATATAGGTGGTCCAAATGAAACCGCACTTTAAAAATGGTTTTGAAATTTATTTGACAGAGAGAAGCCCATCTGGAAGTGCCTTTGGAAGTCAAGAAAATCTGAGGTGGAGAAAGGATATGACTCACTGGCGTCAAAACACTGAGAAGCTTGACAAGTAATATAACGTATTTTATGTTACTGATGGGCTTGTTGGATTTCAAATGCAGGAGGAAAATGGCTAATTTTATTGTTTTATATATATATTAGGTATTCAAATCTTAGACAACAAAATAGGTTTAATTTTTTTGATGTCTATTTGTTTTGAGAGAGCGCATGTGTGTGATTGGGGAAGGGCAGAGAGAGAGAGAGAGAGAAAGTCCTAAGCAGGCTCTGTGCTGACAGCCTCAATCCCATGAACTGTGAGATCATGACCTGAGCCAGAATTGAGAGTCGGACACTTAACCAACTGAGACACCCAGGCACCCAGTTATATTTAATGTTTAAATTTTAGATTAAAAAATATTTAGGGGAAGAATTTTTCATGTGGTATAGTAAAGCAAAATGTTACCCATTTTGTCTCTAACAACTGTCTCCAAAAATATGCCTTTGAAATACATTCTGCAACAGTTTTTTAATGTAATTTGGGAGTGCACTGAACTTCATATTTCAGGGATCCAAGAATTAGAAAGCTAATCTTTGTCCTCTTGGAGCTTAAAATATAATTAAGAGAAAGACAGAAACACTACAGGTCTTCTGTTTCTAGCATGGAGGTAAGCTAGGAACACTAATTGACCCCTACTGCCAAAAACAACTAAAAATGCACTTCCTGAGAGCTTGTACCTAATGAGCTGGACCTTCAGTGTAAGGGGCACCAAAAGTAATCCCTTCTTACTGCCCATGTGACCTCAGGTAAAATTGCTTAGCTTGAAACTTGGCATTGAGTCAAGGGGCTGAAATTTTTGTCTTGAGAATTTGTAATTACAAGTTAGGCCTCAAGTAGCTTGACTGGCCCAATAAACTTTGAGAATATGATGACAAGCTCATTCAGGTTTGCCTAGTACTACACCCAGTGTTAGCACTGAATGTTCATCCCAGGGAATCCCTCAGTCCTGTCCTAAAGTAAACCAGGCTGCTCAGTCACACTACCTGAGGACCATCTTCAGACCAGGCTTTCAAGGATTTTCACAGATAAACTTGCAGAAGTACACAGATAGTAACATCATAGACCATAGGAAACACTGCCTTATGCAAGCCAGTAGAGTGAGAAATCACAGACTTGCTACCATATAGATGAGAGTTTGGATTACCAGAAACTGTCGTAGTCTCTTCAGGCTGTAACAAAATAGAACACGGTGCATTGCTTATAAACAACAGCAATTTATTTCTGATAGTTTTGGAGGCTGGGAATTCCAAGATCATGGCACCTTCGGTTTGATGTCTAGTGAAGGCCCTCATCAGGGTTACAGCAAGAATGCTGTCTTTGGTGGAAGAGCAAGCAGACTCCCTGGGCCTCTTTCATAAAGGCATTAATCCCCATTCATGAGGGCTCTGCCCTGATGACCTAATTACCTTCCAAAGACCCTGCCTGCTAATACTATCACCTTGGGCATTAGATTTTTAACATGAATTTTGTGATGACACAAATACTCAGACTATAGCAGGTATTGAATACAATATAAATACTTAAAAATTCTTAAACTTTGAGTATGTCCACTTTTCTCTCCTCCTTGTCTGTTCAAGTCCATTTCTTTATTTTTTCCAGGTGTGTTTTGTTTTTTAGAAATCACAAAGGATAGGGCTGCCAGGTGGCTCAGTCAGTCGAGCATCTTACTCTTGTCTTTGGCTCAGGTCTTGATCTCACGGTTTGTGAGTTCGAGCCCCAAGTGGGGCTCTGCATTGACAGCACAGAGCCTGCTTGGATTCTCTTTCCCTCTCTCTTTGCCCCTCCTCTGCTGGTGTGCACGTGTGCACTTGCTCGCTCTCTCTAAATAAATAAATAAACTTAAAAAAAAAAAAAAAGAAATCACAAAGCAGTGAGATGCTATGATATTAGTATATTGCTTTCTTTTGCATTTGTATAATGTGTTTTCTCTGCATGTCTTGCTGTGTTTTAAGGAAGCTTTTTTTTTTTTTTTTTGGTGTTTTCCCGATTCTTTTTGTTTAAACCATCATGTTATTGTCAGGTTTTTTCACAAAATCTTGCTGAAATTTTAAGTTTGAACATACATATATTTCCCAATTTAATTCTAACTATGTTGTATTTTCTCCTTTAATTTATAAAATGTAAATTCATGAACTATTCTCCTAAGTGGTAGTAATAAAGATTCAGAGGTTTAAACATCCAGAAACTTTGAAAAGTTAACATTTAAAATGTTCTTGTTCTTCCACCTTGATTTATGTGTTTGTTTTGTCTATGTAGGTGTAATTGTTTCTATATCTATCTATCACTACTAAAATAAACATCAATTTTACCCATAAATCATATGGAGCTATTCTTAATATTGCTCTTTATATTTTTAATAACTACTAGTCTTTAAGAAAACCACTTTATTGCATCAGTTTGTTTTGTTTCTATTGAGTGATTCTGTCCAGAGTTTGGGGAAGAGTTAAATCACTTTCTGTATCAAAATTGCTGTATCAAAAATCTATAGCAAAATTTTTTGTATTTTTGATAACAAAAATACTGAAAAATTAGGTGACAATTTGGAAAAAAATAAGTACTTTTATCCTAAGTAAATATGTTGAAAATCCTTGAAGCAGTAAGATGAACACTAAACATTTTGAGTATTGCTTTACATGAAGCAGCCCTAAATACAAGCCCACATAGCACCACCTAGTGTCTGTGCCATTGAGAATAAAAAATACGCTCCTGCGTTTGCCACATCTCTGAAAGCTAAACATTTGTTTTCAGTGGTATTGTAGAATTACAATGGGATGTGAAAATCTGTACTGACGTGGTTGACAAAATGTAGGGTAAAAGAAAACACTTATAATGTGTAAAATAATTGTCTTTTTATTCTCTTACAAGTTTTCTTTAAGGCAAATACTGACAAATGGTTCCAAGTTTTTTATTTCTATGTATCTTTAAGTCTTTTTTGAATTGTGGATCTATGGCTCTTTTAAAAGGTAAATATCCTTATAATATTTTGTATTAGATCAAGAGCAGAGATTGAGCATGAAGCACTGATTGATGGAAATCTGGCTACTGAAGCAAACCTAATCATTTTGGATACATTAGAGATTGTTGTCCAGGTAAGAACACAAACAAGAAGGATTTAAAGTATAGATTTGGTGAATTGGGGTTGTGCAAAAAACATTTATTGAGCCATAATTCATCTATTTTTAAAATTTATTTATTTTTAAATTGCAGACAGTTTCTGTAACAGAATCCAAAGAGAGCATCCTTGGTGGGGTGCTAAAAGTCCTACTGCATAGCATGGCCTGTAACCAAAGTGCAGTTTATCTACAACACTGTTTCGCTACACAGAGAGCCCTGGTTTCAAAGGTAGGTTATTTTTGTACCTTCAGTCTTGTCCAACTTGGCTTTCTTTCTTTATATTGTCTAAGATCGTTTAACACTCCTTGGTTAATATAGTAAAAATTTTAAGGGGCGCCTGGGTGGCTCAGTCGGTTGAGCTTCCGACTTTGGCTCAGGTCATGATCTCACGGTTTATGGATTCGTGCCCCGCATCAGGCTCTGTGCTGACAGCTCGGAGCCTGGAGCCTGCTTCAGATTCTGTGTCTCCCTCTCTGTCTGCTCCTCCCCTGCTCACATGCTGTCTCTCAAAAATAAATACAGATTAAAAAATTGAAAACAAATTTTAATAATAACCTAAGACCCATGATTCTTTTTTGCCTCTCTTCTACTAGTTGCCTTTTCAGTTCTCTCTTATTTGGATCACTTGTAACCAGTTTGGGGCTTAAAAAACAGTAGTTTTGGGGGCGCTTGAGTGGTTCAGTCAGTTAAGTGTCTGACTTTGGCTCAGGTCACGATCTCACAGTTTGTGAGTTCGAGCCCTGCGTCGGGCTCTCTGTTGGTGGCTCGAAGCCTGGAGCCTGCTTCGGGTTCTGTGTCTCCCTCTCTCTCTGCCCCTTCCCTGTTCACGCTCTTGTCTCACTCTCTCTCAAAAATAAACATTAAAAAAAAGTTTTGTTGTGGAGAAGAGCTTGAAATTAATAACTGATTTAAAATATGGGGCTTTCCTTGTTTTCTCTTAATCTCCTTCTGTCATTAACTTGATTTATTTAACAATTTAAGGTATAAGTAGTTCATTCCGTTGACATTAACTTACCCCGTGGATGAATAGGAGGTACTTCCATTTGTTCAACTACTTCAGATATTTATTTCCTATGTTGGTTTTCTGAACGTAGGTATATTTTTAAATCTTGAAGGTATCTATTTCATCATAGTCATCTAATGTGGAATGCAGAGCTGTTAAAACTTGAACCAATGAAAATTACTTATATAGCATTTTATAATAAAACATATTAATAGAATTATTACATGTTGGTTATGGTTACTATATTGTTTTATGCATAGTGTCTAATCTTCCTCAGATAGTCCCATAGTCCCGTGTAGATAATACCGTTAGGTCCATTTTATGGATGAGACATTGTCCAACATTACACTACTGGCTAATAAGTGACATATTCAGTATTCAATCCCAATCTGTCAATATTAGCCGATTAGCAAACATTGCTGAACTGTTTTTGAAAACTGGGCTATATTAACACATCTCTAGTTCAGGCTATGTTAATATATCTCTGGAACTTCTACTGCATCAGTTCAGTGTTGGTGTTTTTGTTTTTGTTTGCCTGTTTACAGTTCCCTGAACTCTTGTTTGAAGAAGAAACAGAGCAGTGTGCTGACTTATGCCTCCGGCTTCTCCGACACTGTAGCAGCAGCATTAGTACAATACGGTCACATGCCAGTGCCTCACTGTACCTACTTATGAGACAGAACTTTGAAATTGGTAATGTAAGTATTTATCTCTGGATTCGTAATGAAATATAACTCCTGCAATATCTGGTAAATATGTTTTGGGGGAAGCATGGAATTTTTTTTTTTTTTTTGAGACTAATCTTAGACTGTTGATATTTCTCATTGCGTGTATATCTTAAAAATCTGAATCTCCAATTTTGCTTCCTGCACTAAAGATAAAATATAGTAGTAAAAATTAGAATATAAATGTATCTTGAGCTTTTGGAAAATTTAATTATTAAGTAAAAAGAAAATACAGATAAAGAAAATTAAAATCAAAATCAAATCAAAATCTTGATTTGATATTTTATGACTATATACCAGTCTGAAGAATTCCATGTTTTTGTTAAAGTATTTTTTTTGATCATATATTCATGTGTTGTATTTTTTTGCAATTTTGAGTCAAATGTTTACATCATTTTTTTTTTTTTTTTTAGTTATGTACGTATTTAAGGCCCAGGATTGTCCTTGGAGCACTTTTTATTGGTATCTCATTGATTCTGATATACAGTTTTCCATATTCTTGTTTTGTAGGTATTTTGTAATTTCAGTTTGTACTTTAAAAAAAATTTTTTTCCTCTTTATTTTTGAGAGAGAGAGAGAGAGAGAACGAGCGCACAAGTGGGGGAGGAACAGAGAGAGAGGGAGACACAGAATCTGAAGCAGGCTCCAGGCTCTGAGCTGTCAGCACAGAGCCCCACGCAGGGCTCAAACCCACAAACCGCGAGTTCATGACCTGAGCTGAAGTCAGATGCTTAACTGACTGAGCCACCCAGGCCCCAGTTTGTACTTTTAACTGGAAGAGTTGACAGTCCTTTTTGTTACAAAGTTTGGGTATTAATTATCAGTTTTATTGCAGTGTGATTATACAACGTAGATACTGTGTCTCATTTTTTGTACTGTGGACATGAAATAAATGTTAAGCATTTAAAAAGAAAGGTGTTCTTTATTTCAGAGTACTGAGTTAAATATACCGTATTAGTTATATTATTCTATTTTTCTATACCCTTTTTTGGTTTTGGTCCACTTGGACTGAAGGAGATGATTTATAGCCTACACATAGTTTATTTCTCTTATCTCTATTATCTATTTAGTAAACTGATACTCATAACTGTTACATCTTTTGTTACTTTTTTTTTTTTTTTTTTTTGCTTTAATCCTCTCTTATTGGGCTAAATATTGTCTTTTAGTTGTTTACTCAAGATAGTTCTTGGGAATAGTATTTCTCACATTCTTGATTGTTTAGTGTTTTCTATATTTAAAGGACAACAAAGATGGTTATGAAATTTTTTGCCTAAGACTGAATTTAAAAAAAGGGTGGTGGTGGGAAAGATCAGTAAAATGTACCAGATAAAGAACACTTAATAGAAAAAAAGAAAAAAAAAAGATACTTGAATATCATCATCTTCTGGCTTTACATATTGTTGTAGAGATATCTGAAGATGACCTGATACTTTCTTCCCTTTTAAATAACTTTTCCCCTCCCAGCTGCTCTAGGGATTCTTTCTTTAGATTTAAAATTAAATACCTTTTTTAGAATGGGTCTTGGTATTGACCAATGTTTGTTAATTTTCTCAGCCACATGATGTCTGCTTTCAATTTATTTCAGAATGTTTTCTTGAATGTAAAATAGAATATTTTCTTCCAGGGTTAGGGTTTTTCCCAAACAGACATACATATGTTGGATTTGTTTTGCTTTACTTTTTGTCTATCATTTTTCTTTTCTTTTTTAACACTTCTAAAATTTCCAATTATTGTGGTTCCTTTTCTCAGAATTTCTCTGTCCCGTAATCCCTTATGTGCTCTCCATGACATCCTTTCTTTCTTTTACCAATTATAAGTTTAAATGTCTTTTATCTTTTTTTTTTTTTCAAGTATTGTGAGCTCACATGTAACCTCCTATTTTATGTCCTCTATTTCTGGTTTTTGTTTTTGCCTTGAGTTTCTTATTTATTCTGCCTTTTATTTATTTCTGCTTTCCTTCCTAAAGTTCATATGTTTTTTATTTGAGAGAGAGAGAGTAAATGAGCACACATGCATGCGAGCAGGCAAGAGGGGCAGGTGGAGAAAGAATCTTAAGGCATGGAGCTGATACCTTGACCCTGGGATCATGTCTTGAGCCAAAACCAAGAGAGACTTGGATGCTCAACCAACTTAGCCAAGCATGCAACCCCATACTTTTTTTTTTTTAAGTTTATTTATTTATTTTGAGAGAGAGAGAGAGCACGCACATGAGGGGAGGAGGGGTCAGAGAGAGGGAGGGGGGAAGAGAGAGACTCCCAAGCAGGCTCTGCACTGGTAGAGATGCGGAGCTCGAACACGAACCATGAGATCATGACCTGAGCCAGAGTCAAGAGTCAGACACTTAACCGAGTGAGCCACCCAGGAGCCCCTAATTCAATTCTAAGACATGGCTTTGTTTTTTTACTCTGTTTGTAGCATATTATTCTTAGCAAAACTCTGTTTTATGTCTTGTTTTAAGGTTTTAAAATAAGATTTTAATATGTATATTTTATTACTTTCTAAAAATTTTTTATAACTATTTGGAATGGTTTTTTTTTTTTTTTTTTTTTTTTTTTTTACTTTTTCATTTAGCAAGTAAAAAAAGTATAAACTTTTTTCTTTTAAGCTTTTCTGTATTAAATGCTGACCTGACAATTTCTCTGTTACAGAACTTTGCTAGGGTTAAAATGCAGGTAACCATGTCACTGTCTTCCTTGGTGGGCACATCTCAAAATTTTAATGAGGAATTCTTAAGACGTTCTCTAAAGACTATATTGACATATGCTGAAGAAGATCTGGAATTGAGGGAAACAACATTTCCTGATCAGGTCAGAAACACTGCTTTCTAGATAATTAACTGAAATAGAATTATAAATAGACAGTTTCTAAATTGTTAAATCAAATTTTGTTTTTTAAAACCTGTATTTTTCTTTCAAGCCACGTATCCTAGGCTATAAATAGTGCTGAATCTTTTTGTTTCAATAAGCCATGCTTCCTTCTTGGAAAGGTTGATATCTTTGGTATGTAAGTCTGTGAATTCATAACAAATACAACAAATAGACACTGTATAAATAAATAGGAAACTTTATGATGAAATATTATTCCTACTTATTAATGAAACAGTAATTTCCCTTAAAAAGTAAGGTTTTTACAAACTACGTTTTGGTAGAATCAGAAACATAGGAGAGAATATCCTTTTGTGTTTTCCTCTTGAATCCTGTATATCCCTACATTTTATTTCTAGTTCTAGTTCTACTTGTTTCCAGATGAGAAAACTGAAAGAAAAAAAAAAAAAAAACCCAAAAAACGAAACCCAGCCAGCTCAGGAATTAGTATAAAGTTTACTACCCTTTACTCACCATACCCCAGCATGCCCGCATTCTTTAGAACTACATCAGTATCATATTATTTGTTTTGCAATCTTCAGATATTTATCTAAAATATCTTCCAAACTAATGTGGTGACTGTGAATAAATGATAATTAAAGAATGTTTTTTATAAAATTCTCTGCTTCAGGTTCAAGATTTGGTTTTCAATCTCCATATGATTCTTTCTGATACTGTTAAAATGAAGGAACACCAGGAAGATCCTGAAATGTTGATTGATCTGATGTACAGGTATCATTTGTTTGATTCATTTATACCTCGTATAATGGATTTAAATTGGTAAAAGTTAAAAATAGAAATACCCTACAATCCAGCAATTGCACTAATAGGTATTTACCCAAAGGATACAAAAATACTAATTTGAAGGGGTACGTGCACCCCGATGTTTATAGCAGCATTATCAACAATAGCCAAATTGTGGAAATAGCCCAAATGTCCATTGACTGATGAATGAATAAAGATGTGGCATATATACACAATGGGATATTACTCAGCCATAAAAAGAACCACAAAAAGACTCTTAACTGTAGAGAATAAACTGATAGTTACTGGAGGAAGGATGGGCAGGGGGATGGGTTAAATGGGTGATGGGCATTAAGAGGGGTACTGGTTGTGATGAGCACTGGGTGTTGTATGTAAGTGATGAATCAGTAAATTCTTTACCTGAAACTAATATTACACTGTATGGTAACTAACTGGGATTTAAATAAAAAATAAATTGGTAAAACATACAGAAAACATTGGATAAAAAAATAAACATACCAGAATTACTTAAGCCATTTTCTAATGGTAGATCAGATCCCCTGTGTCACTTCTCTGGGAACTATGCATAATTGTTTAGTATATTTATTGATTATCAAAAATGAGGATTTTTAAAAATAATTGATACATATTTAGCACCTTGGGATCACATGCCCTAGATTTCATGCAGACACCCAAGACCCATATTTTAAATGTAAAAATCAGCCCTTTGGGAAGAAAATACAGTGTATTAATGTTCTAACATTAATTTTCCTGATTTTAAATATGGTTGTACCTATAACATGATACTTGCAGGAGCACATTTTGAGAAATTTGTAATTCCTATTTATATCTTGAAAGATGCAAGTAAAACTTTGCCATACAGCCCTCTCTTTTTACAGTTTTGGAGTCTTTTAAGACAAATAAAACAAACATTTTACTTAAAATAAATATGATGCAATGATACTATCTTACAGATCTTTTTTTCTTGACGATGAAATTTCTTTATATTCCCCTAACGAACACGTAAATTCCCATAGCTTTCCCTTACTGATACCATGTCATTTTTTAGTCCCCCTACAAAAAAAACATCTATTAACCATTGCATGGGCCCACAGTTACTTCTTTAAACATACTTAAAGACACTTTCATACCATTTGAAAACTTGTCTTAATAGGTTGTGTTCAATAGCGGAAACCTCTCTAGGTAAACACTAAACAAGCAGTCTAAGTTCTCTTCCAGCTTGGGAAACAAATGCTAACTGAAAAGAATTTGTGTTCTAATTAGAATTGCCAAGGGCTACCAGACCTCTCCAGATCTGCGATTGACCTGGTTGCAGAACATGGCTGGCAAACACTCAGAACGCAGCAATCATGCTGAAGCTGCCCAGTGCCTTGTCCACTCTGCAGCCCTTGTTGCTGAGTATTTGAGCATGCTGGAGGACCGCAAATACCTTCCTGTGGGATGTGTAACATTTCAGGTAGGAATCTGCCAGGTTTACATTAAATCGAGGTATGTCCTTCATACTTTTAACTTTTCTCACCGCTGTTAAGATTCACTCAGCTTGTAAGGACAGCATAAAGACTAAAGGGGATATTTCACAAGATAAATTAACAGTTCTCTGTCACTGTCATGAATACATTTTTAAAGAGTACTCCGTGTTAGTTTTCTTTCCTCATTTTTTTTTTACCTCTAAATATCAGTGCTAAGTAGATTTATTCTCTTTGCCTATACTGCTAGGGGCTTCATAGCATCTATGAAATATACCCAAAATGCTGAGAATCAGAATACAGTAGAAACTCTTAATTGGCTTTTACTTAAGACATCAGATAACCCAACATTCTCCAATACCTGTATAAAATGTGCAGATACCATGGCTCAGAGATGATAGTTTGCTCCCTACTAGGGTTACATACCTCTGACCTACTAGTTGAAATCTTTGCTTACCAGAAGTCAGTTATGCTTTCTTTGCTTTTTTCAAAACCCGTTAATGCCAGATCTGGGAAATTACAAAATTTAATTACATGTTATGTCCTCTGGTGAAATCTGAATGAAGAAAGAAAGTCAGTCATTGTTTCTCTGAAAACTAAGTTAAATGTTTTGCAAAGACTTGATAAAAGTGAGTCTCCACAACAGTTGCTATTGAATTAATTTTGGACCAACTACAAAAGATTGGGGAGAAATCTCCTAGAAATCTAGGATAATTTGATAACCTTTTAAGTTTCAAGTTTTTACTCTGAAGAAACCAGAACTGGAAATCTGGTTTTTTTTTTAGAGAGAGAGAGGGAGAGTATGAGCTGGGGAGAGGGGCAGAGGGAAAGAGAGAATCTTAAATAGGTTCTACACTCAGCATGGCGCCCGGAGAGCAGGGCTTGATCCCACAACCTTGAGATCAGGACTTGAACCAAAATCAAGAGTCATATGCTCAACGGACCAAGACACTCAGGCACCCCCAGAACTGGAAATATTAAATGAAGATTGCGTTATTGCTGTCTAGTCAAGAGAGATTACATGAAAATCTGATCTGGAGACCCATACACAAAGAAAAAGCCTGAGATCAACTTCAAAAAAATGTCAGATGAGTCTATCTGCTGTAAATGTTTAGGTTAAAATATTTAAGGTAGTATGTATTATTTCTTTTTTGGAAATACTAGCTGATCCCAATCTCATTGGGTAAGAGTTTTACCTGAGTTTTTTCATTAACTCAATGTTTGTTAAGCAAGCCAAAACACCATTTCATACTTGAATTTTCCTCTTGGGGAGTTTTGACAAGATCATTGAAGTTAAAAATTAAGACTGTTTAAGTCTCTCGAGATGTCCTGTATCATATTGCTATTTTCCTTAGCCCATGATTTTTCATATTTTTAATTGTCATGGTTTTTATTAATGGAAAAGTTACCTGACAATAATGGTACCATTTGATTGTCATCTCCAAAATAGAGAAAGATTCTGGAAATTTGTCTTTTATCTTTGCATTGACTACCCACCCCCTTTTTAAACCGAAGCTGCTATTTATATTTCATTTTCAGTTCCTTCTTCACACACATCTTTCATGCTAAGAAATTCCATATCTAAAGCCATTTCAACTTTTTCCCCCAGAATATTTCCTCTAATGTTTTAGAAGAATCTGCAGTCTCAGATGACGTGGTATCTCCAGATGAAGAAGGTATCTGCTCTGGAAAGTACTTTACTGAGACAGGACTCGTGGGATTACTGGAACAAGCAGCTGCTTCTTTCTCTATGGTAGATGACTCCTGTTCATTCTCTTTCACCAGATACATACCTCTGGATTATGAATGACATGTGTATTCTCTCTGCCTGTGACCCTGCTCTTCCTTTATGCTAGTTTTCTCCAAGTACCTTAAGAACTGAGAGTTTCCTTGAGTTTCATTTTACGTGATCTGAACTAGCAGGGAAAAAATGTTTTTTTGCTATTAATGGAATATTTTAATAAATACACACTCTGTGTTTGTGTATATGTGTGCAATTTTAATAATTCACAGTAGTGCAGTGGCCTGTATTACAGAAGTTCTTTTGTAATAGCATATAATTATGAAATTCACTGTTTTTCAGTGAATCCGTTTAATCTTAATTATAATAATTACTGGGGCATTTTAGTTACACTGTATTTATTTCACTATTATAGTTATATGATTGCATAAATTCCTGTGAACTTTTACTGGAAAATATCAGAACCGTATGTTTATTTCCTTGGGAAAATATGTTTGCTGATTTGTGTGGTAATACGAATTCAGCAGCTCTTGGAAAACATCTCTTTCTTCCTTCACTACAGCCACCAATTCATTATTAAGGACAAGAAAACAGAATAGCAGTACAAACACATTTTGTCCATCACTTTGATTATAGGCAGAGCAACCCTTGGCCAGCCACTGGCTAACTGCCCCCTAGTGGAATAAAATCTGGTAGCTTAGAATCTTCTTACATTTTGTGAAAGATAACTGATATTTTCCCATCGGATATTTCCAGTAAGATTTCCTGTGCCAATTTAATATTTTAGAAATGTAAATAATTTTAGTTTGCCAGGAGGCCACAAGTTATCTGATATCTGTGACCAGTGTAATAATTAATAATTAGATTTCTTTTATTCCACTGCTCAGAATTCTGCAATAGTTTATATGCCTGTGTAAGTACCGACACATACACACTAGTGAAGTAATTACTGGGTAGATAGCAAAATATTCAATTTAACTTAAACAGAAATTTAAACTTAACATATGTTAAATACACACACACACACACACACACACACACACACACACACACACACACACACACCATCCATCCATCCATCCATCCATCTGGAGGAATCAATACGTTGTGCAAAATTCTTTTATTAAGAGTTAATAAAATTAAACATTAGTAGTGTTAATTTTTATGTCCTATTGGGAAAGTGTCATTGGTATTGCCTTAGTAGAAATATTGTGAATTCATAAATTGTAATTATTTACTTTCATATCAATGTAACAGAAAACATATAACATTATTTTTATAGGCTGGCATGTATGAAGCAGTAAACGAGGTTTACAAAGTACTTATTCCTATTCATGAAGCTAATCGGGATGCAAAGAAACTATCCACAATTCATGGTAAACTTCAAGAAGCATTCAGCAAAATTGTTCATCAGGTAATGACTGCAATTTCTAGCTTCAGTGTAAATGGAGAAAACTGTCTAAAAGCATTAGTGTTGCTTTGTACTGATGTCAAACTAGATCCAATGAAATGACCATTTTAATCAGATTATAAATGAACAATGTCAAAATGATGGTTCATGGCCAGAGCAGACTCATTAACAAAAAATGAATTTACTTAGGGTAGATAATGATCATCCTAAATTTTCTACACAGTTTTTTTCTTCACTTTTAAACACTAATTAGTAGTTAGCAAGTTTTTTTTTAAATCATGAGTTCTTTTTGTTTCACAGTATGGGTTAAAATTATAAATCTGATTTTTACATGGATTTCTTTTGCTGCCAAAAATTTTTATATGTAAGGTAGTTTTTTATTAAATGATATTAAAGTCTAATAAACTAATATTGTTAATGTTTTCAACTCAACAGTAACTGTTTTTCCTAGATGTTCCATTCAGTCATCCTTTAATATATTTCTAACATGAAAATAGTATTTAGTGAAAATAATGAATAAAACTGTTATCTTATGTTTATTCGATTATAATAGTATGATTTTAGTACTTGTTTATAGTTCATGGAATCCACATATTATCACCAAAATTAAAATTAGCATAAGCTTGGTTTAAAAAATGAAGTCAACTATTAGCAATTGATTAACAAAAAATGAAACTAAAATCTGGGCTCTGTTAAAATACTCTGAAATATCTTATTGAGCCTCCTCCTTCCCCATTTTTCCATTCCCTTCTCTGGGCTACCTGTGCTGTTATCTGCTACTACCATCATCTAAGAAGGAAGTGGAGTATTGATTATCTACTTTTGTATTCATTACTAGTCCTGCTGTACCCTCTGTCAGCTTGACCTCTTTCTTGCCATGAACTAAGCTATTCTAGATGAATTGATAGAATCTGAAAAATGTTAATCGTCTTAAAACAGGGCTGCTACACTGTTAAGCCACTATTTTATTATCACTACTAAAACATTGAAGTTGCAAGAGATTTATTAGGATTCATAATGGTAACAGGTGGGTCTTTTTATAGTCAGTTGTACATATACTGTCAAAGGAGCCTCATCCCAGCTTCTAGAGCTGTAAAGTGCAAATTACACGGCAGGTCTGGAACACCTGGAGCTGGTAGTTTGCAAGAAATTTTCATACATTAGTATCATAAGCATCTGAGCAAAATTGTGATTTCTGTTCCAGTTTACCCTGGGTAGTTCAGCAAAGCGCAACTCCGTAGTTAGAGATCTAATTCAGACACATTCATGAAACAAGCAGCTGTCTCTTTTTCACCAAAATGTGTACTTTCCCTTATTAGAGTTTTTAAAAGATGAAATTTTAACTACTAGGTTTTGAACAAGCAGTTTATAAAATTATCACAGATCTCAAGTGAAAGAATATGGTGTTTAAAATATCCTGCTGTCTTCTATTCACGGAGAAGAATTTACGATATATGGTACCTTACACTGCTGAAGTTCCTTTTGGCCTTTTTTTGTTCTTTTGAAACAGTTTTTTTTATGACTTGCCCTTTTTTACTTTTTATTATACAGAGTACTGGCTGGGAGGTAGGTAATGTTTTAGTTAGTTAAAGACACTAATAGATTGATTTGATCAGATTTCTTATGCCAATGCTTTGCCCACATGTGCTAGCTGTGGGCATTCTGTTGCTATCTGCTATCAACTGAATTCATTAACCAAAGAAATTTTGTTAAAATACTGTTAAGTTATTTTAAGCAATTTATTAAGAGGTTGCAGGCAGTGCATGGAAATTCCTATGTTACACTAATGAGATTCTTTGGTAAATGAGCCACTTTGTCATCACTTTAGTTTGTTTTTATCCTTTGAAGCATTTTCTTTCATCAACATTTACACACAGATTTCTTTTTTTAACCATACTGTTTCACCTCATTTTACAGAGGTCGATTTATGTGTTATTGCTCAGAGGTGTAACTAAAAAATACCATATTTCATCTGATCAAAGACGCCATCAATTGTAAGACATACCATTATTTTATATGCCTTTAAGAAAGAAGAAAAAAAACATATTAAAGCACAACAGCCATCAGTGGAAAGATGAATGCTAACTACAGAGATATTAAAATGTGGGCCCCAAAAAACGTGCGTCTTAGAATTGATGAAATAATGTGTTGATTTGATCTGGAGTCACTTCACCTTGAGTAGAAGCAATACTGAGGAAGGAAATTCACTTTGTCATTTAAATTTTGTTGGCAGAAGGGATAAAGAGACTGAGAGAACATGAAATTTACTTTGACCTCCTGTACTGACAGTTTGATAATTCGTGTTTAATGAAGACTACATATGCTTCCTTTTATGTAGTAGGTAGGCTTGTGAAAAGTTCTATGTGAATCAGATTTTACCTGAAAAAAAGCCAGGAAGAATTGATTGCTGTTGTTTTAAATCTTTCTGGGAAGGAAAGAATTCTATAAACTGTGCCCTACTTTATGTTGACGAGGTAAAGCAAGGTATTAATCAGGTTTATTTTAAGCTAGGTATATTTGTACAGTTGTCTGCTTTGCCTCTCACTTTGAGGTCAGATTTATGTTGGTTCAACAGCGTAGGCTTTCTCTGGTTTTGTACTACAGTCCTTATTTGGGGACCCAAATAGAAAACCTTGGGAATAAACGTTGCTGCTATGTTTCTTTCATTTCTGAATTAGTCCCCACCTTTTGCTTTTCTTCAGATGAAGCCAGTCTTTTACATCTACCTTAATTCTCCAGATTAAATGCATATGATCTTATTAATATCTAATATATAATTCCTCATTTTTTGTGGCTCAGTGAAGAGATCTAGAAAGAGACTTGCCATGGTTAATCTGTGAGTGGTACAGTTCCTTAGGGATTTCCTAACATGAAATGAAATTAGCTGAAAAGTAGGCATGAGAAAAGACACATTGAAACCTCTGAGCAGTTTATCACTAGTCTGCTTGATGCTAAATCGACCCCTGAAAGGTATAATTTTCACTGGTTATGACATTAATACCATTCTGTCATCATGTTGATTGCATGGTAAAAGTCACACAGACTTTTTTTTGTTTATATTCTTGTCACTGCCTCTCACTGGACTTTTAGCTTTGTAGCTTCTAAAATTGTTGCACGTTTGTTTTTTGCTTTTTCCCTTGTAAAACTTAAATGGATGCTTGCATTTTAAAAATGTGTTTGCTACCATTTGCTGCTTATTTGTTTTGAAATTTCCCTAATTAAAATGCTTTCTGTTTTCTCTTCTCTCTTGCCCCTGGTTGCTGACCCTACTCCCTACTTTTACTATTGTCTATTGTGGTAAGTTCCTATCTTGTGAATATTTTTCTTTTTGACTCTGGGAAAACTTCAGTGATTTCATTTTTTTCTGAAAGCTATGTTTCCTAGCTAATATCCTAGTATTCTCAAAGAAGTCTAACTGGTTTAATATCCAGTAAGGATGACTTATACATTGTAGAAAGGCTCTTTGAATTGGTAACTCACTACCTGACTTATAGCCCACTACCTGGGCTTATATATTAGTGTGTTTCATTTTTCATTATGCTGTTTGATTTGGTACAAATTATTTGAGTTGGCAAAGCTTTTGAGGGATGTGTGTGTATGTGCGCGCGCGCGTGCGTGTGTCTGTGTGTAAAAGATAACTCTAAAACTTGACACTTAGCAGTTTGGTAAAGTGTTTAATCATGCAAAATAACAAATCATGAACTCTTCATAAATCATGGTGGCTGTTATCTGCTCTGGCAGTTTCAGTACCTTAATGGCTATGTAGTATTCACTTTTTCCCAAGCCCGTTTATTTTTCTTAAATAATAGGAAATATTTTTCTTAAAATAATAGGAAACAAAATGTTTTCTAATCATTTCTTTCTTATGACTACATTTAAAAAATATTTTTAGAAAAAGAAATACTGAATTTCTATATGGAAATTCTTATACTGATTTCATATTTTGTGTGTGTGTTTCATTTCTAAAAGATGTATTTATCCATGTGCAACAGTGATCAATTTCAGAAGTAGATTAATGCAAGTTTGAATTTTTCAGAATAATCAATCCCCAAACATTGGCTATAGTCATATGACACTTTTCTCAATTTTTTTCTTTTTAATTTTTTAATGTTTATTTATTTTTGAGAGAGACACAGAGCATGAGCGGGGGAGGGGCAGAAAGAGAGGCAGACACAGAACCTGAAGCAGGCTTCAGGCTCTGAGCTGTCAAAACAGAGCCCAACGTGGGGCTCGAATGAACCCATGAACCATTAGATCGTGACCTGAGCTGAGGTCGGACACTTAACCTACTGAGCCACCCAGGCACCCCTCAATTTTTTTTCTTAAAAGATAACATTTTTCTTTAAAGGGAATATCACCACCCTAGTAAGTATATCTTATATTCTCCAGAAAGGCTAGAGAAGGTGGGCTTATTAGCTTTGTGAAGCCAGACTCTTCCTGCTGGACCACTAAAGAAAAGTGGGGCACCCTAACTTTTGAGATTGAAGCACGGAAAAAGGCTATGTCTTACCTCTTGTCATTTGGCTGGATGGACATGAATGTGAGGCAGTGTTTGGTTTTTATATGCTCAGAAATATTGGCTATAGTTCTGGTGCAGTGGTTTCTGTTGAATTTTTTATGCTTTATGCCATGCTAAAGCTAAGTGAGATAAATTAACTTATCTAAGCAAGTAAAGGTAGAGCAGAATTGGAAACTGCAATATAATGGAGGTGGGGGTAGTCTCTGAAAGAAGGGAATGAAGAAAATTCCAAGAGCATAGTCTTTACCTCTGGAATGTTAAGTCAGATATTAAGAAAGTTAAGGAAAACATAATAGGTAGGAAGAATCTTATCTTCAGGAGGAGATGCCTTTTGGGTAGTTAGTGACTCCCTGATAATTGGTACAGACCCATGACTGAGCACCTGACAGTGCTGTACTGCTGATTGTGTTCTGCCCTTATGCTACTCTTCGGGAGAAAAAGAAAGATATGGACAGCAAACATGTACTGTGTAGATGATATTAGATGTGATTTCTTTTTCCCGGACTGGCCATGTAATGGTAAAAACTGAACCTCTGATAAGAAATGTAGTAGGATATATCTTAGAATATGTTCAGTAGGTGAATCACCAACCTGGTTATCATATTAGAGTATGGAAGGAAGGAAATGCAAGCATGCAAAAACAACTATGGTAGAGGACAGTGTTGTAACATAGAGAAAGACAAACCATAGGATGGGAGGTATCCAGTAATTCTCAAAAGGCTTACTCAAGGAAATTGTCAAAAATTACCAAGGAAAACATAAGAGAAGTGGAAGATGGCTTAGAGATCATACTGATGTCCTAGTGTTTGTGTATCAGTATATAGGGCATAGGGATTTTTATAGCTTTTTTTTTTTTTAATGTTTTTATTTATTTTTGAGAGAGAAAGGTAAGTGCAAGCAGAGGAGGGGTGGAGAGAGAGGAGACACAGAATCTAAAGCAGGCTCCAGGCTCTGAGCTATCAGCACAGAGCCCAACATGGGGCTTGGACCCGCGAATGGTGAGATCATGACCTGAGCCAAAGTCAGACGCCCAGTCAACTGAGCCACCCAGGCACCCCTGGGATTTTTATACCTTAATTAAGAACTTGGACTTAAGGTGTCAAATATATTGGTCTTTAACTCCCAGCTCCAACACTGAGTAACAGTGTGACCTTGGGCAAATTACTTTTCCTCCTCTATAAAATGAGAGTGAAAAAATGATACCTATTTCATAATTGTGATAAGAATTAACAATGATGCATGTAAAGGGGATAGCCAGTGTGTAGCACATAGTAAGTCATTTAAAAACATTAGAGATTATTTTTATTGTTGTTACTATAACATCATCATCATCCTCATCATCACTGCTACTTATGTTAACACATTTTGGCTAATGAAGTCTAAGAGGTGTTATGTTTCCAAGCTGACATCTATGGCTAAATAAACTGATAAAAAATGTTTGTGCTCTATAAGAGAAATAGATCTGGTAGACGAGGAGGGACAGAAATTACCACTGTATGAAATAGTGGTATGCTTTTCTGGAAATCAATTACCTTGAAGAAAGTGTAGCAGAAAACAGTTACGTGAGGATAAAAGTTTTAGTAGTGATATTATTATAGAAGTACACAACCAACTCAATAGAATGTTCTTGCTAAATAAAGATAACAAAAGTAGAAAAGATTTGAAATCCATTTGTCATAAGACATCTCAGCCATTGGAGACATGGATAGATGAGTAGATGGATTTCCTTGTCTGGGACATGGTTTCATCCCATGAGATTGTGGAACCAATAAGTAGAACTGCCAAGGAAGAATTAAGTTGGAGTGTGGAAATGATAGGAATCTCAGAAAGAATTCATGGCCGTAAGGAAAAGTAATGCTAGAAAAAAGAGAGGCAAGGTGATAGGAAAGTGGAAAACCAGTGTCATCCTGTGGTCCAGAACTGAGGAGGAAATAAAATGAAGTGAGGTTTTTCCTGAGGAGGAAACTATATGTATAATTATGCTTTCATGAACATGTAGAGTCAGTGGTTTTACACTAGGGAACTCTTTGTAAATTGAAGCTAAATTTCCTCAAACTCTTAGTCTTCCTTCTGCTGCTGTTCCCTCTCCCATGCCAGTGCACACACATTCATTCTCAGTTCCAGTAACTCCTCAGAGTTAACTCTGATCTACTCCATTCTACCTCTTGCACACTCCCCTTCAACTGCACTAGCCACCTTCCTTGTTCCTCAAACATACTGGGTAGGCTTCTGCCTGGAATGCTTTTCCCCACAGGTCCACATAAATCACTCTCACACCTCCGTCACATCTTTGCTCACATGTCCCCTTTTGGTGAGACCCACCCTGACCACACTCTTTGTCTCTTCTGTTCACTGATTTCTCACAAACATCTAGAACAGTTTGCCGACATATAGTAGGCACTAAATAAATATGTGAATGGATGAGTGGTTTCCCTCACATTCTGTTTTGTGCCTTTCTACGACTTTTCTTTCTTTCTCTCTCTGCTTTCTCCCTCTTCTTTCCTTCCTTCCCACATCCACTTAGCCATTCTTTTGAGTTGTAGAACCCTGTGTGTCACCTCTTTTGAGATCTGACTCCAGCAGGATTAATCTTTCCTTTCTCAATACCACTTTTTATTACAGCACATGACCATTTTTACTGTAATTATTTTAGTATATCCTTTACTTTCTTGAGAGGCCAAGTCTTTTTATTTTTATTTTTATTTTCATATTACTGAGTATGAATAGTGTCTAACATATTATCAGCACTCAATACTTTTTTTCCTTGATCTGAATGTCAGTATGAGAAAGTAAATAAGAAGTTTAAGCCTACTAACTAGTTACAAGCTGCATTAATAAAATTCAAGTTTATATGGAGGGAGTCAGTGAGCCCACTAATCCCTGCACTGATCAGATCACATCAGCAATATTGTGTCTATTTCTGGGATTCCACACGTTGAAAGGTGGCGTTGAAAAACTGATAAAATGTAAACAAGATAGTAATTCCTATCATATAAAGATGATTGACAACTGGAAAGTTTAGCTAAGGGAAACAAGGCCTAATAGCAGTCTTCACATATTTAAAAAGCCACAATATTAAAGATTTGGAATAGTGTTTGAAGTTGGAAACCTCTGAGAGGAATAGAGCCAGAATAAGAAAACGTTAGTATTTGTGGTTTTTCTTTATTTAATTAATTTTTTAAATGTTTACTTATTTTTGAGAGGGAGAGACAGCAAGCTAGGCAGGGGCAGAGAGAGAGGGAGACACAGAATCTGAAGCAGGCTCCAAGCTCTGAGCTGTCAGCACAGAGCCCAATGTGGGGCTCGAACTCATGAACAACAAGATCATGACCTGAGCCGAAGTCGGACGCTTAACCGACTGAGCCACCCAGGCGCCCCTAGTATTTGTGGTTTTTAAAAAGTAGTAATGTATATCTACACATGTGTATGACATTTTTGAAACCTAACTATCACAAATCGTTGATTTTCTCAAATGCCATTTTCACTTTCCATGCAGTGCCTTCATTCCTTATGTCAAAATTTGCTGTTATATTATTTTATTGACTTACTGATGGTTTTAATCAGAATTTAATACCTTTTTGTCTACAGAGATTTAATTTGCTATAGAGCTTAATTTTTATGCCTATTAAATTTTGAAATAACTAAAAAAATTTTTATTTTTAAAATTTTTATTGCGGGAGAGAGAGAGAGAGAGAGTGGGGGAGGGGGACAGAGGGAGAGAGAGATGTGAGGCTTGATCCCACAACTCTGGGATCAGGACCTGAGCCAAAAACAAGAATCGGATGCTCAACTGACAGAGCAACCCAGGCACCACCTGAAAAGAAACTTTAAATTAAAAGCCTCAAGTTTCTTTAGTGCCAAAGACATTTTTTTCTTCAAAACTGTATTTCTTCTGGGTAAAAATGTGGGGATATTTTTAGTCACTGTACTTTTTTTTTTTTTTTTTTTTTGGTATTAAGGATCAGAGTTTTGCTTAATTATCTGTTTAATTTGTGACTTATTTTACATATCCTTTTGCCTTCCAGTAAGAACTCAATATAGGAAAAATAAGTATAAGACAGATTAGGCTTAAAGAGAATTCAGAGGTTTCTGAATACTTATGTGTGGCTCTGTATATAGGCACTACCATAAAATCCTTCTGAAATATCGTTGTAAATGAACTGTAAAGACTGCATAGAAAGCTTCCAAATATTTTATCTTTATTGAAGGAATTTGTTTTCAAATGCACTGTGTAAGAGTTCAGATGATCTTAGTGTACTTTGTACTTGAATGTGTGGTTAATGCATGCAGTAGGTGGTTTGGGGACTTTAGAATAACCAACTCATGTCAAATTTTTCTCTTTTTATCTTTCATTCATGAATTTTCCCCTTTATATTCCATTTTTAGTTACTCTTCCACGTATAAATATTTTTATTGGCAGAGGGATTCCCTATTGTAAATTTTTTATGTCAGGGCTTCCTGATGGTCTTGACATTTACTGTCTCCTCTGTGCCAGGTGCTATATACCCGGCTTTTAACTTTCATGATCTCATTTATTACATTTGTAAAGGGATTATATATAAAGGTAAATGCTAACTAAAAATATCAGTGTTATTTTTAAATTTAACTTTATTTAGTATGCTGTAATTTCAGAATAATTAAGACACAGTTCATGGTATCCCAAGCATCTTTTCTTACAGTAAGGAAAATAATTTATCTCAGTTGCGTAGGGACTTAAAAACACAGACCAATTTGAGGTGGTCACTTGGTACAAACTGTGAAAAGCCTATACCATATGTGACTTAGTCACTTGATAAAAGTCCTAATTGCATAACGTTATTTGTTAGAAAAAAATGAAAAAGAAAGATTATTTACTTCGTTTTAAGTTCATTTGAGAAATAAAATATTGTAATTTTAAATTAAATATTTTTGCAGTTTTTGAGAATTTTATACCGTAGTAGCAATCTAAACATAATGTAAAAAACAAAAAAACTTTGTATTAAGGTTTCTTTGTTTTCCTACACCTAGGATGGTAAGCGGATGTTTGGCACCTATTTTCGTGTTGGTTTTTATGGAACCAAGTTCGGGGATTTGGATGAACAGGAATTTGTCTACAAGGAGCCTGCAATAACCAAACTTGCGGAGATCTCTCACAGATTGGAGGTGAATGCTGCAGTAGTTTATAAATGTCATCTTTAATTTGTATTTTCTATGATGAATAGACTGTCAGATCCAGATCTAATCATTTAATAAGCCAGATCATGCCAAACTACTCCTTTACAAAATAAAGATTTTTTGATAGGTACAGTAATATGCTTTCTAATCCTTCAAATCTTTTATGGCAACAGTAAAATAATATTAACTGCTTCTTTTTGAGGCTCTATTTTCACATCTGTCTTAGAAGGCCCTACACCCTTCAGAATTACTGTGATTTACAGAGAAATGTGTATAGTATTATCTGCACTTTGTAGAAAAAGACATAAGCAGTTACGTAGCAACTAATAATAGAATTGGAACTAGAACCTCAAGAAATTTCTGACCCAAGTGCATTATCTCTTTGGCCTGATTCCCAGGGAGATTCCTTTAGGACTTAAAAGCCTGAAATCACACCCTGAAAACACTTCTTAGAACCCCTTAACCTTCTTTTTCACTCCTTATTCATTTTCACCAAGATGATAAATTTTCATATTAAGAGGTTTACCAATCTTCTCTGCTGTAGTTACTCTTTCCAACCTTTCTTTATTCTTTTTACTCAAAAGGCAGTCCAGGACTAGAAAGCACCGGGCATCATCTAGGAGATTGTTTGAAATGTAGAGTCTCAGACCCTACCCCAGACGTTCTGAACTCATTCATATGTGGAATTTAAGAAACAAAAAAGATGAAGATAGGGGAAGGGGGGGAGAAAAGAGAGGTGGGGGGAGGCAAACCATAAGAGACATTAACTGTAGAGAACAAACTGAGAGTGGATGGGTGATGGTAGGGCACTTACGGGGCGCCTGGGTGGCGCAGTAGGTTGAGCCATCCGACTTGAGGTCAGGTCATGATCTGGCGGTTTATGAGTTCGAGCCCCACATCGAGCTCTGTGCCGACAGCTCAGAACCTGCAGTCTGCTTCAGATTTTGTGTCTCCCTCTCTCTCTCTGCTCCTCCCCAACTTGTGCTCTATCTCTCTAAAGTAAATAATAAAACATTAAAAAAAAGGGGGGGGGCACTTGTGTTAAGCACCAGGTATTATATGTAAGTGATGAATCACTGAATTCTCCTCCTGAAACCAATATTACCCTATATGTTAACTAATGAGAATTGAAATAAAAACTTGAAACAAAAGAAAAAAATTCATCATTTTTAACAAGATCCCTGGGTTATTTCTATTCACATAATAGTTGGAGAAGCAATGTTCTGGGGCTTGTTTTTATTCTCAGCTGATGTTAATTTCTTGACTGTTACATGCTTGTGTTCACCTTCCATAAATTGGCTTAAAGTGTGACTTTTTATTTTTTAAGAGCTAAATAAGTCTTGGGAAATGCTGACATGGTGTCTTCCAAATTTACTCAATCATAAAACTTATCTTTGAGGGAAGAGCAGGGGTTCTCCTTTGAAGATTCAGATTTAATTTTTCCTATTGAGTATCTCCATCCATTGCCCATGCTGCTACTCAGTGTTAAATGGCAAAGTTACTACATTCTTGACTGGGCTGACTTTTCAAAATCTAAACCAGTATAAAACTTTCAACAGATCAATGCCTTTATTTGAAAATTCTGGAATATTAAATCATTCATAAAATGAATGCTGGTTCATTGACCCATATCTGTAAGAAGTCAGGCCACATCAAACTCAATAGTAAGATTCTATACATCAAAGATACTGAGCTTCTTTTGTTTCTGCTTTCTGTTCCCTTTTTGTTTTTCTTGAGGACCTCTTATGGAATCCAGTATTTTTATTGGAGAAAATTGTTATTTTATTTTGTGTTAAAGTGAGTGATGGGAATAAAATCAGATTAATAGGCTAAGTATAATTTTTGTGAACCTAAATAATTATTTTGTAATTATTCGGATGGTTGTACATGAACTTAGCCTAATTTTGGTCAGAAGTCTCCCTGAGAGGCTTTCTCTACTCTCTAATGTTAACTTCATGTAAAAGGTTTCTTTTTCTTTATTGTAGGGATTTTATGGAGAAAGATTTGGAGAGGATGTGGTTGAAGTAATCAAGGACTCTAATCCTGTAGACAAGTGTAAATTAGATCCTAACAAGGTATGGTTAATTAGACCAGAATGTACATACGTATATCTCTGAGACTGTGGTTTTGAGGGAGAAGGACTAAATGATGACTTAACAGTGAGAAAATGAAGGGCTTTTTTTCTTTCCTAGGCATACATTCAGATTACCTATGTGGAGCCATACTTTGACACATATGAGATGAAGGACAGAATCACCTATTTTGACAAAAATTATAATCTTCGCCGTTTCATGTACTGTACGCCCTTCACTTTAGATGGCCGTGCCCATGGGGAACTTCATGAACAATTCAAACGGAAGACCATTCTGACTACTTCTCATGCCTTTCCTTATATTAAAACAAGGGTCAATGTCACTCACAAGGAGGAGGTAAGTCCCCAAACAGGGAACTAGGATTAATGAAACCAATACATTGCAGCCATGTGAGAACAGTGTGGATGTAGCATTATGTACTGCCCCTCATGTGTAAACGTACTAGAAGTTTACCCATTTTTGAGTCATTAATTTCAGCTTCTTTTCTTGGTCCCTAGTTTACCCTTAGTTTATGCTTTAAAAGGTTGGTTTTTTTTTTTTAAGGCATCCAAAGTTTGGAATTATGTTACTGGACAATAATTTATACTTAGTCTCCACTTTTTAAAAAATTGATTATATATAAAGCTCATTAAATAGTTTTCAGTCAGGACACTGACCTAATGTTATTTCATCCAGATCATCTTAACCCCAATTGAAGTTGCTATTGAAGATATGCAGAAAAAGACTCAGGAGTTGGCATTTGCAACACATCAGGATCCAGCAGACCCCAAAATGCTTCAGATGGTGCTCCAGGGGTCTGTAGGCACAACAGTGAATCAGGTTAGTGCTTTTTACTAGTACTCTGTAAATTCCGTCATAAGTGGAATTGGGAATGATGTCATGATTACATTTCACAGAGATCACAGGTAAGTGTCAGATCAGGGAGAAAAAGATTTGTGTTAGAAGTGGTTTGCAGAAGTCACAAAGGATAAATGAAGATAGACTGAAAAACAAAAATCTTTTTAGTATGATCTGTCACTAAGGTTTTCATGCCTCCTCCTGTACTGCCTGTATTTGTCTACCCATCTGTTCTCAAACATTCTATTAAGAAGGAACTGATTCACTTAAAATGGCCTTTCCTTTAAAATCTTGTCCTAAATGAACGTGATCTAAAAAGGCCTCATTTTCAGAGCTACGTACAAACATGCGAATGCCTGCCCCTTTAGTACTCCCTGGTGTTTCTTCTCCACATCTCCTTCACAGTGAGTCATGAGCAGGAAATAAATAATGTGGATTCGCTTTGAAAGTTTTAATAACATACGTACGTATTATTGTTGTTTTGTCATATGCAGATTAGAAGCCATCCCCATTATCTCCTTGTGATGGGTTCATTCAGCTTCTCTTGCTGATGATTAGGGAATATTCCAGGGTAAGGTAAAATCCAGAAAGGCTTCAAGTAAGATTTCATATTATGTATCTTATATTTTAACCAAAAAGTGCCCTATCAATACTGATACTGCCCTATCGATACTGATTTACTTCAATACTGAAGTAAATATTTTAACACCTTTACCCCTAAAAACATACATGATTTGGGGGTTTTACTTCCAAAAGGTATAACAGTCACAAAAGGTCATCTCCAACAGCTGACTGCATCCAGGGTAAATTATGGAATATAAAAAGTACAAAGCACAATGCTTCTATGAATACGATAGTCCTTGAACTCCTCTTTTCTTTGAAAAATGCACTAATTTAATTGCAGTACTTAAAAATATAAGATTTGGCATTAAGAGAAGCTGCAAATCAATTGCCAGAATCTGTCTGTGAGAAGTTTTAATATAGGCATAGACGTACATGCATTAAGCTTAAGTGGAACCATCTCATTGCTAAGAAAAAATCATTTGGGTAAATTCTACCTCTGATTTTAGAGAAGACCAAAACACACTTGTTTTATGTTCTTATTTTACAGGGGCCTTTGGAAGTTGCCCAGGTTTTTCTATCTGAAATACCCAGTGATCCAAAACTCTTCAGACATCATAATAAACTACGACTGTGCTTCAAAGATTTTACTAAAAGGTACTCAAGACTTCCTACATAAAGATCCTCACATTTGAGAATGTCCAAACCACAGAATGGTATAAAGTCCTTAAGGGACTATTCAAAAGAGAGAATCTAGGAAAGCATCTCACAGTGAGAAACAGTTTGTGCGTTACTTCCTGTTCCTTCCGGGCCTCTATGTATCCCCCCCTACATATCCAATACTCTGTAATGCCATATTTTTTATTTTAAAGATTAGAAGAGCCCAGACTCAAAATTTTTTTTTAACTTGAAACTATTATTAGACCATTTAACTATTTAACCTGAGAATCATTATTTATGGTGAACCTTCAATGGGAAAGTTTTGGTTTCCCTTCCCTCAGGAAACACAGAAGCAACAAACGTGGAAGCAAAAAATTTATGTTCAGATCTTGTCTTTGTAATCGTGTGTCCTATTCCAGGTCACTTAATCTCTATGATCCTTTATTTTCTAATATGTAAAGTAAGGATAATAATATCTGCTTGTGCAAGTTAAGTGAAATAATATATGGGTGTGTCGGGGTCCCCAAGACCACCCCCAGTTTTAACGATTTGCTAGGAGGACTGACAGGACTCAGCATATAGATGTAGTCATGGCTATGATTTGTTGCTGTGAGAAGGGACAAAGTAAAACCTTCAAAGGAAAAAGGCACAGTGAAGTCTTGGGGAATCCAGCTGTAGGCTCCACAATGCTCTCTTAGGGGATTTGCACAGGAGCTCCTGACGCCTCCAGCACTGAGCTGGGATAGCATGTGTGAAATGTTGTCTACCCAGGAAGCTCAGTAGAGACTCAGTGCCAAGATTGTTGCTGGGGGCTGGTCACATAGACACCTTCTCCCTGGTATCTACCAGAATTCCAGACTCACAGAATGAAAGCAGGTATTCAGCATAAGCCATAATGTTTGTGTAAATAGTTTAGGCACATTGAGCCGCTCTTATCTTCTGGGAATGATTACCTCCCAAAGTCCAAATTCCAAGACACTAACCAAGTGCCATCCTTGCAAACAGGCCTTCGAAGGATAGCAGTCTCCGGCCTACAGTTAACTCTTTTCTGCACAAATAATATTTGGCACATAATAAATAGGTGTTTAGTAAATATTAAATTTTGAAACAGTAGGAAAAACAGTCATTTATCAACTTGATACTGGTTCCTGCTTTACTAACACTGAAAGCAAAATAGAGAGAATGATTAATTTTACATGGTCATGCCAGGGAAGATTGCACACAGGAGTCGACATTTGATATGGACCTTGGAAGGAAGAATATTAGTTTTCAGACAGATACAGGGAGAAAGCATATACTAAATAGAAGAGAAAAAAAGAAAAACCAGCATGAGCAAAGTTCAGAGTCTCTTCGGAGAAAGGTGAATAGTTTAATGAAGCTGGAACCATAAAATCTGTGAAGAGAGACAGTCGAATACTGGGTAAGTGGACTGGGATTAGATTGTAAGAGCCTTGTGTACCATTAAGTAAATGACTATCACCTAATAAAGTAGCATCAGAACCCAGTCTTTGACTCCCTGTTGTGCTTTCTCTTATCAAATCATTCATTGAACAGCTTTATCAGGGGTAGAGATAATTTTATATCAGTTTTGTCATCAGAAAATTATGAGGAATGCTAACATAATCAAGTATTTTAAGACGGAATTTCCCATGTTCTCATTGCAATAGCTATCATGAATTCCTATCAGTCTCTCCTGCCTGAACATGGTGAATATCTTTTAAAAGACTTCAAAAAGCTTCACTGGAAGTCTGAGATTCCATAATCTGATTAGTGGCCTAGACCCCTTCTAGGTTTGATTTTAGGAAGCAGCAGGAAACAGCTCCAAGTATATGAAGTAAATGAACTGTGGTAGTGAAAGAAGGAAATCTGCTTTATACCTGTAAAATTGACTAATAGCTGGCATTAGTTTTATTATTAGGAAAGTTTCAAATAACAACCAAAAACACCCTGCTATCTGTCAGCCAGATGGTCTTGGAACAATACATACTTCTTTAGGTCATACACATTTAATTAGAGACAGATACGGCTTTTCTTGCCATTATTTGGAATTTTTACATTATTACATTCATATATATCCTCCTCTGTGCATATTGATGATAAGGTAATGAACTTTTGTAGTGCGCAGGTCTCCTTAAGTGTTACCAACTGTAGAGAAGGTTTTCTTCATTTTAAATGACAAAAAGGCAGAAACACCAAACAAACTATAAAATATAAATCTTATCAAGAAAATTATAGCCTTTTTTATTATTAATTATTTTATTAAAGTCATGCTACCTTTTGTGTTACCTTTAATTTTTTATATCAGTATGCATATATATTTATAAAAATTCACTTACAATATACATAGAATTTTTTGTTTTTCAGTTAAAGTTAAAACTTTCTAATGGTTACTTTATTTCATCAAATGTTTGAATTTAAGTTGAATTTAAGCGTGATGTAGTTATCCAGTGTGTTGGATTTTTTAAAATATTTTTTATTATAGTCGACACAATGTTTCATTAGTTTCAGGTATACAACATGGTGATTTCCTATACCTTATGCTGTGTTCTCTACAAGTGTAGCTACTGTCCGTCACCATACAATGCTGTTACAGTATCATTGACTATGTTCTCTATGCCATTCTCTGTGCCTTTTGTGCCTGTGACATATTCATTCCGTATCTGGAAGCCTGTACCTCATACTCTCCTTCACCCATTTTGCCCATCTTCCTACTGCACTTAGATCTGATTCTGCTCTTTTGTTGTTGTTGTTCATTTGTTTTTTAGATTCGACATATAAGTGAAGTCATATCATTGTCTTTCTTAGTCTGACTTATTTCACCTAGCATAATATCTCTGAGTCCATCCATGTTGTCACAGATGGCAAGATCACATGCTTTTCATGGCTGTGTAATGTTCAATTGTTTGTATATACCATATCTTACTTATCCATTCATCTATCAGTGGACACTTAGGTTGCTTCCATATCTTGGCTAATGTAAATAATGCTGCAATAAACATAGGGGTGTATATATCTTTTTTATTAAATGTTTTCATTTACTTGGGGTAAATACCCAGTAGTGGGATTATTGGATCAAATGGTATTTCTGTTTTTAATTTTCTGAGGAGCCTCCATACTATTTTAAGCATGAAATGACTAAGCCAAAGTACACGAACATTTTTACGAGCCCTTAATACATCATGCGTTGCAAAAAGTTTCTAAGTATCAAACAGTGCCAAGTATGCAAGTGTACTAATCTCAGCACACCTTGCTTTAAGTAATGCCATTTAGGTAGGGTATCTCTTGTTAATCAGTTTAAATGGTACTTTCGTTTGCATTCTTTTATTCCTAAAACCAGTGAACACTTTTGCATGTGTTTACTTCTTATATTTTGGGATTTATATTTTAAAACTAATTTTCATTAAATCTTAAATGGATTTAATATTTATAACACTTGTTATTAAAGAACAGGGAGAAAAAAAAATCATGTTCCTACCCACCCTGCTTAATAACATTATCATTGCTTTGAGATCACCTCCTCATATGTTCTTTTCTGATAGCATCTCTACTTTCCTTTAGAGGTAACCACTATCATGAATTTCATATTTATTATTTCCTTTATTGTCTTTATGGTTTCTCATAAATTAATGTATCCTTTAATAATACACTTTCATTTTGCATATTTTTATATAAATGGACAGTGAATATAATTTTTCTGTGACTTGCTGTTTTCAAAGTTTGTGAGATACACCTAAATTTACTTTATTTTTATATATTACATTGTGTGAATATACCACAATTTATTCATTTTTCTGTTGGTGTATATTTGGTAGTTACCTGTGTTTTTGTTTTGTTTTTGTTACAAAGAGTAATATTCAAATATCCTTCTTTTTCTGAATTGACAACAGATTTTCTAGGAGTTACATACCTAAGAGTAGTGTTGTTGGTTCATAGGTTCAACCTCAACCAGATAATGCCACTTTTTTCCAAAGTGTGTAAGCCATTACACATAAAGGAGCCAGAAAAAGAACAAAGCCCCAAACCAGCAGAAGGAAGGAAATAATAAAGATTAGAGCAGAGATAAATGATATAGAAACTAAAAAAAAAAAACAAAAAAACAACAACAAAAAAACAATAGAATAGTCAGGGAAAGCAGGAGCTAGTTCTTTGAAAAGATCAACAGAATTGATAAACTTCTAACCAGACTCGTAGAGAGAGAGAGAGCGCACGTGCAGGAACTTGAATAAGCAAAATCACAAATGAAAGAGGATAAATAACAACCAACACCACAGAAGTATAAACAATACTTCTCTGCTCATGTGCTTTCTCTCTCTCTCAAAACAAAACAACAACAAAATTGCAGGAGAATACTACAAAAAATTATATGCCAACAAATTGGACAACATAGAAGAAATAAATTCCTAGAAACCTATAAACTACCAAAACTGAAGCAAGAAGAAATAGAAAATTTGAATAGACTGATTACCAGCAACGAAATTGAATCCATAATCAAAAAACTTCCAACAAACAAAAGCCTAGGATGGGACAGCTTCACAGGCGAATTCTACCAAACATTTAATACCTATTCTTCTCAAACAATTCCAAAAACTAGAAGAGGAAGGAAAACTTCCAAATTCATTCTATGAGGCCAATATTACCCTGATACCAAATCCAGATAAAGACACCACAAAAAAAGAGAACTACAAGCCAGTATCTCTGATGAACATAGATGCAAAAATCCTCAACAAAATACTAGCAAAATGAATCCAACAATATGTTTTAAAAAATCATTCACTGCAATCAAGTGGGACTTATTCCTGGGGTGCAAAGTTGGTTCACTATTCACAAGTCAATCAACATGATACATCACATCAATAAGGAAAAGGATAAAAACCATATCATCATTTCATAGATGGCAAAGAGGGGTGCCTGGGCGGCTCAGCCGGTTAAGTATCCAACTTCGGCTCAGGTCATGAACTCGCATTTTGTGAGTTCGAGCCCCACATCAGGCTCTGTGCTGACAGCTCAGAGCCTGGAGCCTGTTTCAGATTCTGTATCTCCTTCTCACTCTGCCCCTCCCCTGCTCTCTCTCTCTCTCTCTCAAAAATAAATAAAAATAAACATTAACAAAATAAAAAAAATAGATAGCAGAGAAAGTATTTAACAAAGTACAACATCCGTTCATGATAAAAACTTTCTACAAGGTAGGTCTAGAGGGAATGAACATAACTCAACATAATAAAGGCTGTATATGAAAAACCCACAGCATACATCATACTCAATGGGGATAAACTGGAGAGCTTTTCATCTAAGATCAGGAACAAGACAAGGATGTCCACTCTCTATTCAACATAGTACTGGAAGTCCTAGCCATAGCATTCTGACAACAAAAAGAAATAAAAGGCATCCAAATTGGCAAGGGAGAAGTAAATCTTTTACTATTTGCAGATGACATAATACTATATATAGAAAACCCTAAAGACTCCACCAAAAAACTACTAGAACTGATAATTCAGTAAAGTTGTAGGGTAAGAAATCAATGGACAGAAATCTCTTGCATTTTTATACATTAATAATGAAGCAGCGGAAAGAGAAATTGAGAAAGCAATCCCATTCACAGTTGCAACCAAAATAATAAAATATTTAGGAATAAACCAAAGAGTTGAAAGACCTGTCCTCTGAAAACTATAAAATACTGGGGCAACTGGGTGTCTCTGTCCATTAAGTGTCCAACTCTTGATTTCAGCTCTGGTCTCACAGTTCATGGGATCAAGCCCCTCATCAGGCTCTCCACCGGCAGCACGGGGCCTGCTTGGGATTCTCTCTCTCTTCCTTTCTGTCTGCCCCTCCCCTGCTTGTGTGTGCTCTCAAAATAAGCATTTTTTAAAAATCTGTAAAACAGTGATGAAAGAAATTGAAGATGACATAAAGAAATGGAAAGATGGAATGCTCATGGATTGGAAGAACAAAATTGCTACCCAAAGCATTCTACAGATTTAATGCAATCTCTGTCAAAATACCAACGTTTTTCTTTCTTTTTTATGGTGTTTTTATTTAAGTAATCTCTATACCCAGCATAGGGCGTGAACTCACAATCTCAAGATCAAGAGTTGCTCACTTTTCCAACTGAGCCAGCCAGGCGCCTTGCCAACAGCATTTTCTTTTATAAATTTTTTTTTTAACGTTTATTTATTTTTGAGACAGGGAGAGACAGAACATGAACAGGGGAGGGTCAGAGAGAGGGAGACACAGAATCTGAAGCAGGCTCCAGGCTCTGAGCTGTCAGCACAGAGCCCGACGCGGAGCTAGAACTCACGGACCGCAAGATCATGACCTGAGCCGAAGTCGGCCGCCTAACCGACTGAGCCACCTAGGCGCCCCAACCAACAGCATTTTCCTCAGAACTTTAGAACAAATAATTCTAAAATCTGTATGGAACCATGAAAGACCTGAAATAGTCAAAGCAGTCTTGAAAAAGAAAAACAAAACTGGAGGTATCACAATTCCAGACTTAAGTTATATTACAAAGCTCTAGTAATCAGAACAGAATGCGACTGGCACAAAAGTAAACACATAGATCAATGGAACAGAATAGAAAACCCAGAATAAATTCACAATTATATGGTCAATTAATCTTTGACAAAGGAGGAAAGGATATGCAGTGGGAAAGTCTCTTTAACAAATGGTGTTGGGATAATTGGACAGCTACATGTGAAAGAATGATACTAGGCCACTTTTTTCACCATACACAAAAATAAACTCAAAATGGACTAAAGGCCTAAATGTGAGACCTGAAACCATATAAATCCTAGAAGAGAGTACAGGCAGTGATTTCTTTGACATCGGTCATAGCAGCATTTTTCTACATATGTCTCCTGAAGCAAGGGGAATAAAAGCAAAAGTAAGCTGCTGGGACTACATTAAAATTAAAAGCTTCTGCACAGTGAAGGAGACAATCAACAAAAACTAATAGGCAACCTACGAATGGGAGAAGATATTTGCAAGTGACATATCTGATAAAGGGTTAGTATCTAAAATGTATAAAGAGCTAATAAAACTCAGTGCCCCCCAAAACAAATCCAATTTAAAAATGGACAGAACACATAAACAGACATTTCACCAAAGAAGACATCCAGATGGCCAACTGACACATGAAAAGATGTTCACCATCACTTACCATCAGGGAAATGCAAATCAAAACTACAGTGAGGTATCACTTTGCACCTTTCAGAATGGAAAAAAAAAAAAAAGGCGTTGGCCATGATGTGGAAAAAAAGGAACTCTCGCACAATCTGGGACTTGCACAAACTGGTGCAACCATTGTGGAAAACAGTACGGAGATTCCTCAAAAAGTTAAAAGTAGAACTACCTTAAGGTCTAATAATTGCACTACTGGGTATTTACCCCAAAGATACAAAAACACTGATTCAAAGAGATACATTTTTATTGCAGCATTATTCACAATATTTTTTTATTGTGAATAAAAAATTTTTTTATTGCAGCATTATTCACAATAGCCAAATTATGGAAGCGGCCCAAGTGTCCATCGATATAAGTGGGTAAACAAGACATGGTGTATATATACAATGGAGTATTTTACAATGGAGTAAAAAAGAAAGCTTGCCACTTACAACACAAATGGAGCTAGAGATATAATGCCGAGTGAAATAAGTCAGAAAGACAAATACATGTGATTTCACTCATGTGGGATTTAAGGAACAAAACAAATGAGCAAAAGAGAAAAAAAAGATAGGCAGACCAAAAATCAGACTCTTAATTATAAAGAACCAACTGATGGCTACCAGAGGGGAGGAGGATTAAACAGTACATTTACCATGATCAGCCCTGAGTAATGTTTAGACTATGTCCAATCACTATGTTGTACACTTGAGACTAATAGAACACTGTATGTTAACTACACTGGAATTAAAATCAAAAACTTTTAACAACTTAAAAAATAAAAACAAAGTAAGCCAAAATTAAATCTCACCAGTAGCGTTTGAGCCTTACTGTTGCTATATAACTTCACCGCTACTTACTGTCTGGCAGTTTGACTTTTAACCAATTTAGTGTGAAATAATATGTGATTATGGATTAAATTTGCACTTCTCTTTTTCAAAGAGGTTGAATATCTTGTCATGTGTTTGTTAGCCATTTCCCTTTCCTGTCTGTAAAGTTACATGTTCCATTTTCCTATTGGATTCTTTTCCTTACCGATTTCTGAGTATTTATATAATCTGGATATATAATATTTTATCATTTGTTAAGTATCACAAATATCTTCTCTGAATTTAGGGTTTAGCACCCCCTTTTTAAAAAAATAAACATTAGTTCTTAAATTTAATGTAGCTAAAGGATTCAGTCTTTTTCTTATGACTGTTGCTTGTTGTGTCTTAAGAAATTACGTTTCCACTGAGTCCATAGTATTCTGTATTAACTTCTAAAACCCAACTTAATGGGATCTCTAAAACTCAGTATAGGTTAAACAAAGGGGAAGAAAGCAAAAAAGGCTTTGCTTTTTAAAAAAAAATCCACTTGCGGTTGAGTTTTGAGTATGGTTCAAGGTGGGATTAGTTTGATTTTTGTCCATAATAATTGATAATTCTCAATACCACTTATTAAATATGGCATGAATTGGGGTCGGATTTCTTTTCCATATGGATACCCAGTTGACACAGCACCACTTATTTCAAAGATCGCCCTTTCTCTCCTGCTTTGCGGTATTATCATAAATTAGGTGCTCATTTTGGTGTGCACTTTATTATCTTCCACAGTTTTGTTTCTCTCTCCTTGAGCCAGTATCATGCTGTCTTAATTACTGCAGCTTTGATATCTGGCAGAGCAGTTTCTCTCATTTTTTGTTCAAGGACTATTTTTGGCTCTTTTCCTTTTGATGTAGATTAGAGAATCAAATTATCATTCCCACTACCACCCTCCCCCCCCCCCCCAAACTAATAATCTGAGTCTGTAGATAAGTTGACAGAGTTGAACTTCTTTATTATAACCGGACTCTTTCCAGTCCATAGATATGATATAGTTCTCTTTTGTTTTCTTAATATTTTAATTTTCTATAGAGGCCTTCTGTATCTTGTTTTATTTCTTGGTATTTCACACTTTTATGCTTTTGTGAATGGTATCGTTAGAATTATATTATGTTTGCTGGTATACAGAGTGCAGTTGAATTTTATAGTTTTACATGAGGATGTTGCCAAACTCACTTGTTAATTCTAAAAAGAATCTTTTTTTCCCTTTTCACAGTAATGTTTAGGACCTCCAGTACTATGTTGAATAGTATCACTTTCTTGTTCCTGATCTAAAAGGAAAGAATGTTCACCTTTGAGTATAGTGTTTTCTTCAGGTTTTTTTTTTTTTTTTAGATACTTAGGTTAAAGAAGTTCCCACCTATTTGTTATGCTGCATTTTCATCATGACAAACTTAAAATTTTTATCAAAGGAGTGTAGGGAGCTTGGATGTGTGACATATTAGAAGAATAGTTCCCTGTTGTCTTGTTCAGGAGTTTTGCAGCTGTGTTTATGGGTGAGATTACACTTTTTCCTTTAGAGTCCCAATTAGGTTTTGATATCCCAGCCTTGAAACGGGAGTTGGAAACTCGTCTCAGAAATACGTCTTTTCCCCCTCTCTACTGTAGAATAATTGTTACAGTGGAATTATCTATCCTTAGGATGTGTAGTAGAATTTGCAGGTTGTTTTCTGTGTGGGCGGATTGTGAGTTGACTTCGAGTTTGTTCCGGGTTTGTTTTTTTTGTTGTTTTGTTTTGTTTTTTTGAGTTTCTTAACTCTTCCCTTTTAGCCTTTTTAAAAAAAATATATAAGCATTTGAAGCTACACATTCTCCTCTGAAACATCACTTAGCTACAATTCTGCCAGTAATGATATGTGTACATTGTTTAACATCCTACTATATTGATATGTTAGGGTCCAGATACGTTTTCTTAAATATCTAAAATAAACTGGACAAAGGATTATTATCAAGAACTATTCATTTAAGAAAGTTATTTGAATACTGTCAAACCACGGTGCCAGAAGCCATTGTTGCTACATAAATGAGGGGGGTTGAATCCCTTAAAGAGCTTTTAGTCTAGCGGTGATGTGGAGAAAAATGACTTAAGATTTAACATTAAGAAATATATAATTTTCAATTAAATGAAAACTGAATGGTAGAGTTTAAAAGAACTCACGTTGATACTCCTAAAATCATTGTTGCACTGTATGCTAACTAACTTGGATGTAAATTAAAAAAATAAAATGGTAAGAAAAAAAAAAAAGAACTCTAGTTGATCATCTGTTCCCTGCCTTAAACCCAAAGAGAGGATATTTAATATTCAACTGAAGAACTGACCTTATCATGGCGAGTATGTATAATAGCATCAAGCCCTCAAACTATGCCAGAAGAAATCTTTTGATAACACACTGTTTTTCCTAGGTGTGAGGATGCATTAAGAAAAAATAAGAGCTTAATTGGGCCAGATCAAAAGGAGTATCAAAGGGAACTGGAGAGAAACTATCATCGCCTTAAAGAGGCCTTACAGCCTCTGATAAACCGAAAGATCCCTCAGTTATACAAGGCAGTATTACCTGTCACCTGCCACAGGTATGCTTATTTATTTTCTATTATTTTGGACATCTTCAGGAAAATGAAATCTGCTTGAATTGTTTTAATAATGAATTAGTGTAACTTTATTACATGGTTTCAGATATTGTCTCTTGAGACCTAACAAGTTAAAGTAGCCTATTGTGAATAACCCTCTTAATAGAAGTCAGTTCTGTAATTTGAGAATAATAAAGTTGTGTTAGGCACACATACTAACCAAGATACAACATCTAAGTCTGACCTCCTAAGACTATTTCTTTTAAAGTCCTGTTACACTTTGTTATTTTCATGGGAGAATTAAGTAGAATGTACCAGGAACTGGGTAATTAATTTTCCTCAGCCCTAACAGTAAATAGTATACAGTATGTTCTTCTAGGTTATATTAGAATTGGTGACCTGGGGCACCTGGGTGGCTCAGCTGGTTAAGCATCTGACTTCAGCTCAGGTCATGATCTCATGGTTCATGAGTTCGAGCCCCGTGTCAGGCTCTGTGCTGACAGTTCAGAGCCTGGAGCCTACTTCAGATTCTGTCTCTCTGTCTCTGCCCTCACCCGCTCATGCTCTCTCTCTCTCTCTCTCTCTCTCTCAAAAATAAATTTAAAAAATTATCTTTAAGACAGGTGACCCCATGGAATATTGAGAGGGTTTCAGTATTTTTCTCCACAAATTGTGACAAATAAAATAATACCTACCTTTAAGAGGTTGTTAATGGAAATTAAATTTTAGGCATGTAGTGCTTTAACATTTTACTTTTTTAGCACCTGAATTCTGGACATGGCATGTTAACTGCCCTTGTTTTGCCTTTTGAAATCCAAATATACATACAACTATTGAATTATTGTGGCATCAATACTTGACCACCCTTTTCTTTGAACTGATAACAGTAAAGCTCTTAAACTGTACTTAGTTAATATCTGGAAGGCCTCTGAAGTTGCTTATGTGAAAACAATGTTTTGGTATAAATACATACAGCTAAGTCAAACTAGCTATTTGATCATCTGGGAATTTGTCCCTGTTCTTCAGTGATCCAATATATTTTTACATCTAGACCTCTGGAAAAAAAAAAAAAAAAATCAAAGAATGTCTACTAAGTGCCTGCATGTCATGTCCCCGACATGGAGCATTGTTGTAGCTCTACAATAACAGAGGAAGACGGGGTTGGGGGGGGGGGGGGTCTTTTTAAAGAGAAAGAAAGCATGGGAGGGTCGGGGAGGGGATGGGGGACAGAGGATCCAAAGCCGGCCTTCTTAAAATCCTATCTCTGGCAAAATATATTTTGCATCCACCATCTTATACTGATCTGTTTCCTCTTGAAATTCTTAGTGGGAAGCAGCACCAGTCCCCTTTACTTTGTACTCCCCCCATCTTTTTGGAATTGTTGCTTTCTTGTTGCCTCGACCCACGTCAACTATTATTAAACTCCTCGGTCTAAGGTCCTGGGAAGAGAGTGCTGGGTCCCTCACATAGTCATGCCGTTTGCTAAGGCTAGTCTTGCTTTCTTCAAATCTGTAGCCCATTTCAGTGGAAACATTGTGTCCTTTCTATCTGAAGGAGCTTTCCCCTTCACACCATAATCCTGAGTTTTGCCTTCCTCTGCCATCTATTATGGTCAGTCCCCCAAGCTTTTTTAAATGTTTGCAGGCAGTTTTGCCGGGGGGGGGGGGGGGGGGGGACGCTTTTTGGGGATGCTGGTGTGGTGAGCAGTGTCTAGCTTTCAAGACTGCTATTTTCCACAGAACCAAACAACCAAGCTTTGAGATTCAAAGCTGAACATGATCTTTTTGTACCTGCCCTCTTCTTTCATGGAGATCATAAGCCTCAGGGTAAACCCTGATGGCAGGAAGGATAAACAAAAGAAACCAGTTTCAGATAAAATACATTAAGAGGTATTGAAGAATATTCTCTTCACTCTTAATTTCTTCAGAACTTAGAAAATAGCATTTCCATAGAACTTGAATTTATTTTGCTGATTAACAGAATCTGGAACATTATTGTGCAGTAGGCTTAAAAGATATTAAGATAGTGGTTCCCAAAGTGTGATCTAGAACACAAAGAAGGGGGTGGGTTCCTGAGATGCTTTGAGGTTCCTAAATCAAAACTAATTTCATATTAGTAACAAATACTTTTTTCACTCTCATTCTTTCATGAGTATAGTGGAGTTTTCCAGAGACTACATGCAATGTGATATTGTAAAAGATTGAATGCAGAAGCAGATATGAAAATCTAGCCTTTTAATAAGCCAGACATTAGAAGAATGCCATTCTTCTAACATTCTTACGTTATTTTTAATAAACAATGCTATTTATAGTAACATGTAATGGGTTATCTTGTAAAGTAATAATTTAAAATTTTCTTAATTTTAATTTCTAATACGGTAAATATCAATTTAGAACCCACATAAACAACCCTCGATTTTTAAGTGTAAAGACCTAAAACCCAGAAGTTTAAGAACCACTGAATTCTTGGAATTTAACATTTTAAATAAGAAACACCTGCCCTTTTTCCCTTTTAATAATCCCAAATCTTTTTCTGAAATCTCTCCCATTAGTTCCCGTCTTATCACAATATCTAATACACTTATTGGAAAAACGAATAAAGATCAGTGGATTTGGCAAAGTGGTTACTATAATATACTTTGTAGCGGTGTTTATAAATTAGAATATATAAGGCAGAATGTATAGGATGAACACATAACTTGAACGTTAACTTTGATGACAAGGGCACCTGGATGGCTCAGTCAGTTAAGTGTCTGACTTCGGCTCAGGTCTTAGGGTTGGTGGGCTAGAACCCCAGACAGCTCGAAGCCTGGAGACGGCTTCGGATTCTGTGTCTCTCTCTCTCTCCCTCCCTCACTTGTGCTGTCTCTCTCAAAAATAAACATTAAAAAAAAAAAAAAAAAAAAAAGACCTTGGCCAAAAAAAACATTTTTAAGTTTTGGATGATAAAACTTTGAGGTAACTCTGGCAGAAAGAAGTACCGTAAAGCATATTTTAAAGGAATATACGAAAATCGTTTACTTGTATCCCTTCATTTTCTCTCCAGAGATTCCTTCAGTCGGATGAGCCTGCGCAAAATGGATCTTTGAAATAAATGCACTTGTCTTACTCATTTGAAAAGAGCCATGTATTCAACATTGAGTGTGGAAAGAAGTTAAGATCTATTGAAAGACAAGACTTGGGACTTGGAAATTCTAGCATTAATTTACTACTCATTGAAGAATGCAGTGGCCAAAACATTATCAAATGTAGATCACTGAAGTTTGAGAATCATGGCCATGGTTTCTCATGTTCTGGTAATATGCTGTTATCTTTTTTTAAAGACTCAAAAGTAATGACTCACTATACATTTACTATTATTTATACCATAGCTAATGTTAAATTTATTTACTTTAAGTTTGTATTTTTTAATTTATATTACCATTTATAGATTCATTTTGGAACCATTTTAAATGTAGTAATGCTTATTTTAAAGGTACTATTAAATATGTGAACGTTTACACTAATTTTACTGAGACTTCAAAAATTTTTGTTGACAAAAGCAGAGAATCTTGAGTTGATACAAGAACTTGTTCCAAAACTAGCAAAGTAAAAATGAAATGAAATTGACCTTTTATAGGCCAAAGAGCCCCAAGTTAAATAAATGGATGGGTAGAGACAGATATTGATAAGTGGTTTGTGAAATTTTAAAACTGGTTTCTAAGTTATTTTCCATTTAGATACTCAAAAAAGGGATTTAGAACAAATTGCAGAAATAAGTTTCTCTGATGAAACTTTTGTCTATAAATAATGATTAAAAACTGGGATAGCTGCTACCAGTGACAGTAAATCTTTAATCCTCAAATCTGATAGAAGTATGCACTTCATGACTCTCAGCAATTAACATGGAAGATTCCTGTGTTTCAGATAAACAAGCTGGTCTTTTCATAAGTCTAGTGAGCTATACTGGTAAGTCAGAAATCTGCTTTAAAGCTGTCTTAGATCACCATAAAAATGACAGAGAGCTAGTGTTTGATTTTAATCTACCAGAGGAATGAGAAGTTATATTTTTTAACACTTGTATAGATTTTACGAAGTATATGTAAAAAGTAAAATTAGTTTTAGTTAAATTAAGAACTAATTTAAAATATAGGACATGAAAAACTAGGCAAAAATTTTTTTGGAGAATATTTATTTTCAATTACTTGCCAGGTTTATCCAAGAAACTACCGATTAACGATTTTCTGAGGAGTGTTTTGAACGATGTGTTTTTCTTTGTGTCGTTATATATCTTACAGAAAGACATTTTAAATCTATCCCTTTGATCCATAGACCATTGACATGAATCACTTAAAAACTGATCAAATACAGTGCCTTTATTCTTTAGTTGATGTTGAAACAAGATCTCAAAAAATGTCTACTTCTCCTGAGAGCATAGGAGATGGTTGACATCCTTCCTCCAGTTTACCTTTATAACTGGCAATATTATGTCACATTCATCTTGTCTACACCAATTCAAAGCCTGAATCACAAAAAGATTTTTCAGGTGAGTCAACAGTGTTGGACCAAAAGGGTTGTGAACTAAAGGAGTCAGAAAGGCATAACCTCAGAAATACATTTGAGGACAGAGGATCCACATGCACAATAAGTAAAGCCCAGGAGTCAAGAATGGAAATTCGTTAAAACTAAGGTAACAAATACTCTCATCTTTAGGGCAAGGGACGGGGAAGGTATGCATAAGGGAAAGAATATTAAATAACCTGTAGGTCATTTCTCATTAAGTTATATTATGGAAGAGTTTAAAGTGTTTAACATGAATCTCAGTGACAGTATCAAGAACCCTAAAATTCCTATGATTTAACTGTCATGCAACACTATTTTCTGATTGAAGAAGAGACTTCCTCCGAGAACACTGATACGATACTGAACACATCCCAACCCTCCATATACTTCAGTTTTCTTAAAATGTTCTCATATCAAGAACTCGTACCAGTAGTTCTTAACATTAACTGTCTCTGGAGTGTGAGAGGCCCAGGCTCTGTCCTAGAAACTACTCTATCAGAAGCTTATGAGTAGTGTTCAGGGGTGTTTCTTTTAAAAAGTTCCATTTGTGATTCTGAATGTAGAGTGAGGGGAGAACCATGACTTTTTGTAACACACCATCTTGTGGAAGAATGTTGAGACATGATTTAACTGTGACTAATTTATTGGTACTTGAAATGGGGGTATCAAAGTGTTATTCTAATAGTATTTGTGTATTTTTTAGAATGGTTTTTAATGTCTTAGCAAGTCATAAGGTAACTGATCATTTGCCAATATACATTTAACATGAAAATTTAACCACATTTTTGTGTGCGCCTCAAGCCTCATCTTACGGATTCCATAAAGTATGTCTACTTTAAAGGGCAACCAAGAATGCAACAATTTTTACTATAAACCTCTTTTAAGTATGACAACTTGGATGGACTAAGTTTCTCCTATTTGAAAAATCTCTTCACCTCCAACTATTATTAAAGGTAATTATGCATGTTTATTCTCTTCTAGGTATGTGTGTATATATACACACATATATTATACGTACATATTCTCAAGAGAACGCCACTATATTATAGCAAAAAATATGCAAAACAAATATGAGCAGTTGTACATGTAGTTGTTAAGCAGTTTAAATTTTATTGACCTCCCAGTTTTTAAAAAAAGTTAAATTTAAGGTCACACACCTCTAAATTTGATATACTATATACAGATCGTGCAGAATATGACTATGAAGAGATACAAATTAGTCCATGCCCAAAAAGATTTACTAGAATACAGAATCATTTTCATAAATACATATAAAATTCTTCTCAAGATAGAAGGGGGATTGGCTGTCCAGGTTTTCTGAGACACTTTTCAAAGTGATTCAAGGCACAAAATGTACACTACTGTGAATACACACATACTCCAGACTTTGTGCCTCTAAATACAGCCCATTAAAGATCTGGCTTCATGACTTAAAAAACTAAAGGTACTGAAATGAGATTCTTCTTCTTAGCTGGAAACCCACAGGACCTATAAACATCATATAGATAATTACTCCAAAATATGGAGATACAAATACAAGCACTTTATTTTAAAAAGCAAACACAAAAGATAGGTGTGAATTCAAAAGTGTTTAAATGCTTCCATTTGGATAATTCAATTAAGAACCTATACAAGTTTGTTCCCAGAAGCTAATGCATCACTAGTCTCTACTATGGGAAATGAATTCTAAAAATTAACATGGTTTTCAGTAATTCAAATTTCACTATTTATATAAAAACTTTAGAGAGACCAATAATATCCAATAGCTTCAAAAGATAAGCTAGACTCTTTGATGTAATCAACTTTACCAGCTTTTGTCCAGGTCTGTTTAATATATACATAAGGAAAATACTCTATAATTTCTTATAAAATAGCAAGTAAGGAGTAGATGTAGGAGATGTAGAAGGAGAAAGAGAATTCAGAAAGTCCTTCTCTTCAGTAACTTTCACTTCAGAATCATCAAAAAGTAACCACTTTCCCTCATACTCCTTTAAACTTTGCACTACATATGAAATTTTGTTCTCAAATCCACTAAAGTTAAGGCCTGCTTGGTCACTGGATTCCTTGTTTGTATCAAATTCATGAGTCCCATTAGTACTGTTAGTCTCAGAATTTCTGTTTTCAGCAAATGCTGTATTGGCAACTTTATCAGGATTAGATGCTTTGTTGTATAGCTCATAATCTGCTTTGCTCTTTTGTCCTCCAAGAAGTCCAATAGCTTCTACATTTTTTTTGTTCAGAACTTTGCTTGGCTGTGTATTTCCACTGACTCTAATTGACATTTCTTCATCATAATTTTCAACCACATCCCTTGCTTCCTCCTCATTCAATGGTTCTGGTTTACCTATTTCACACATTTGGTCAATCACAAAATTTCCCTTATCTAGTTCTAAACTGTTAAGGTCAGTGACTTTAACAGAAGCAGTGTAATGCCCACTACTGATGGTAATGCCACTGTGCATCACAACTGCAAATAACCCATAGCTGTCGTTGGTTGGCTTTGTGCTCCATTCTTCTAGTGACAGTTTAAGAGGTGTCAGTAAAGGAGTGTTGATCTTGGAAAGTCCACCACCATAGCAATCAAACCTTTGGAAGGAAAAAAGAAAAAGTTTTCTGCAATTCCACTTTACACATTCAGTTTGACATCCAAATGTGAAACCAAGTAGAAGTCTGAATGAATCCTTAATGTTTAGTGCACACAAGAAATACTGAAGTAAGTGCTAATATTCAGCAGTTTCTATGAAGAATATATGGCATGCTCCCTTTTATTTACTTTCCTAATTTTTTAAAAGTTAATGTTTATTTATGAGATAGCACCAGAGGGAGGGGCAGAGAGAGAGGGAGACAGAGTCCCTGTCAACATGGGGCTCAAACTCACAAACTGTGAGCTCACGACCTGAGCCAAAATCAAGAGTCAGATGCATAACTTAACCGACTGGGCCACCAAGGTGCCCCTTTAACTTTCCTAATTTTGTACAATGAGAAAGCCAGTGTTTTAAATGCCATTTAACTTCAAAATCCTTTAGAGAGTAATTTTAATGTGACAGCCATCTCTACCAAGATTTGGGGAATAAAAATAAACAGCAAAGAAAAAATCCACTGAAAGAAAACACTGTATGTCTTCTTCTGTAATAATAAAGTGTGTAGAGAGCTACTGGAGGCTCCCGTGCTAACTTCAAATGATTCGTTAATATGGGACGGAATAAAATCTACAATGACATGTATACATGTCACAAAGATACTTGAATTTTCTTCAAAGACTAGTTTGATTCTTGGCTTACCTTAAATATAATTTTGCCTTTTTCACCCCTCAAAAAACCTTGATGTATACAAGATCTGTTTCCTGCTTTAATCACTTCAACTTGAAACTGTATCTAGTAAGGAACGAAGATTAAAAGATATGGGAAGAACCCTAGACTATGTATTCATACCAAAAGGATTTATATTGATGCATTTTTACAAGTAAACTTAATAACAAACTTTTCTAAGGTTATCTTTATATTATGCTATTACACTATTTTGTTACTATTATAGTATTTTGAACAAAACTTATAGCAGCTCATTTTTTTTCATATAGCTTTTATTTATAATACTCACTCCAAGCCACTAGCAGCAAAGCACTTCAAATGAATAGTTATAACTTCAGGCATTTTGTCAAACAAAAGACTTCGTTCGGCTTCAGTATAATGATGGCAATTTTCACAGAAATATTTATCTTCTCCTACAATCCTCTCCACTGAAGCAAACTGTGAAATTGCCCATCTCAGGGTCTTCATTTCTGTTTTTGGCTCTGGAGAAACTACATAAGAGAATCCTTTCACTCACAAATGAAAAACCTCTCAGACATTTAAAAATTAAACAAGTTCCATGTTCAAAATTAGCATGCAATTTCATTTGACTAATCCTTCCCAAACAATAAAGACATTTTAGTTTCAGAAACTTAAGTTTATCATCCTCAACAGGACACATATCTTTTAAATACTTATACTTGGCTGGTCAAATACAAAGTATTTAGGTGACAGGGCCAGCAAAATGATGATAACCTAGTCTCTGATTCAATGTTAAGACAGACTTTTTAGTTTACACTTTAATGGCTAACTTCCGATATCTGAACAAGCCAGTCTCATGATCACCTCCCATAACGTTTCCCTACTTCTTGTCCTTTTATACTAGACAAAACACTGGCTCAAATATTGTGAACAAAAATATCCTCTGTAGCTCTAAGACTGAGATATCTAAAACTTAATAAAGCATTTCACTTCCCATTATAACATACTCTACACATCAAAATAAAGATACCATAATCTTCTAAATGTTAATTATTAACAAGTGAATCTATATGAGCAGAAAGATTTTATTATACCAGAGACACTATTTTTTTTCCCAGTAATTATACAAGCTATTATTAGACTGTGTTTTGTTGACGAAAACTACTTATTCTATCATCCATACAAGACTCCAATTTTGCTTACTTTCAGAACTCTCCTCTACTTTGGAAAGCTCATCTTCTTGTACTGGCACACTGATGTCCTGAAAATCTTCTCTTCTTTCTGTTAAACTTTCACATTCTAAGCAACGAGTCCTTAATACCAGCTGACCTTGAAATAATTTCTCTACTAGCTCAAAACCAATTTGCTCTGCACCTAAAACAAAAATAGGAAAAATTTTCAGCTCAGCGTAGCCCAAATAACCAATATTGTTTCAAGTGTATCATGAATAAAAAGCTGACTTTTAGATCTAAACTTTCTTATTAACATTAAGAGGTGTCTTATTCATGATACATAAATTCCCTGTAAAGATCGTTTTGAAGATGAATTACTGTGGTCTCTAAAAAGGGAAGTCACAATTTTGTCACCTTAAGTCCCTTCCCAAAGAAACTCCTATAGAAACAACCCCAAAATAAGTATGACACTTTTGGTAAAAACCATTAACCACATCAATACTACACATTTTCTCTGAGAGTTGGACACAATTAGGTAGCTACGCAGTTCAACTACAGTAGAACTACTTAGTTCTCTAAAATTGTATTTCATTAAATGCAATTTCTTTCATGAGTTTATTGTCTAGTACTACAGAGGGGGTAAAATAATTCTCTTTCCTTAAAATGTATGGAATTCCCCTCATTTATAAACCATAAATTAACATTACCTTAAGATTAGTGAGATTTATACACACACATCTGAGCACAGTGGTTAAAACACCACACAGTTCACAGTGTTAAAGTTTTCTTACAACTTGAACCACATTTATCTTGTTCATGTATCTAAGAGAACACTGCAGTTCTGCAGCTGTTAATCCTACCTATCAATGTCTAAGAATAAATTATACTGACCTTTGTTTATGGGCTTAACTTCATTAACATTAACGGACTTAACATTATTCCCTGGAGATTCAAGTTCACAACCATTAGTTGTGCTTTCATTTTCACACTTCCCCAAGTCCTCTTCAAGATCATATTCATTTTCTTTCGACTGTCCTTTGGATCCCTGGTTTGTTGTTATTTTCCCCAGACTACAGAATTTAGAAAGAATGCTGGGTTGCTTAGTTGCAGGCTTTAACCAATTTATTTTAACTCTTGATTTCTTTTGTGAGGGTCTTGAACTTTCATTTTCAGAAACATACTTGGGGATTATTTTAGAAGGAATCTCTAATGTATCACCTGTAGCTTTCCTTTTTGATCTGGTTTGTCTCTGGTTCTCTTCCAGTGACTGGTGTTCCTTAGAGGCTTTAATTTTTTTCTTTATGTTACCAAATTCAATGTCATTTTTTCTTTTCCCATTTCCTTTTGTGAGTTTTTCTTTATAGTCTTCAGAATGCCTCATACTGTCCATCTCTGTGGTGTTAATACCACTCATTTCCTCCTTCTGATGAGGTTTTTCTTCTACCTTAGTAGATAATTCTACCACATTTTTTACTTCTTCTTTTTTTAGGAGTTGGCATGTTTCTTGAATGTTTCCCAAAATACACTGTAATACTTCCTGTGCATCATGCTGTAGATATCCTTCATACATAGGGTTGAGTTCCCTATAAATAAAAATTTCCATTTCATCTATTCTAGTTTTCAAGATAGAATATAAAAAACACATCCTTTCTATAGAGAAATTAATTCATTTACAGGGGTATCAAATTATTTTAAAAACCTGAGAACATTTATTCAACTAATTTGAAACTACTTACCTAAACTTGTGATTAAAAATAAAAACAAATTTTACCTCATATTCATTATCACAAATACTAGTAACAGCTAGTATTTGTATAGTTTACCATGTACCAGGGTTTATTCAAGATGCTTTTTATATTAGATGTAGAACATAATTCTCACAATAACCCTATAAGGTAAGTACTGTATCACCATGATTTTACAGATAAGGTAGCTTGCCCAAGGTCAAAGAGATGCAAAGCCAGGATTCAAACCTGCTGTTGGCCACCATGCTATATTGCCCATTAACAAACGTATAACAATTACACCTAGGTCTATTTTTTTTTTACTGTTAAGTAATCTCTACACCCAATGTGGGGCTTGAACTCACAACTCTGAGATCAAGAGTCACGTGCTCTACCAACTAAGCCAGGCACCCCTCACCTAGGTCTATTCTTTAAAAAGTTACTTAGTTTTAAGATTTACCCTGTAACATTAGGTAAGGCTATTTATATATTGGATAATGTTTCATTTAAGACAATACAAAAAAAATCTAATCCAGTGACCTAATAGTTATGCAAACACATACAACAAAACTGGAATATTTGGTATTCATAGTTCTTATGCATAATATATTTTGACTAAAAACCTACAATTCCTAGTCTGAAATCTCTTAGGACCAAATCTGAGAATTCACTAATTTTCAGATTAAAAAAATACATATGGCATGTAATAAATTTATTTTAACCCAAGGGGCAGTATCCCATAATTAAACATATTACTATTCCTATTTAAAAATGTGAGTATTCACATTATAAATAAAAATGAACAAAGACTATTAATAGCCTCATACCAATTCACATCTAATGAATTTAGTACCAAACTTACAAAAAGATTTCTAATTTCCAGAGCCTCTGGGATACCAGTGAGTATAGGATCTGTAGTTTCTATTTTCCTGGCCCTTCACTCCCCCTATTTGTTCCCATATCACTCTCCCCCAAAGAAAGCAGTAAGCTACTAAGTTGGAATCCTAAAATTATAGGCACAATACCTGAGTGTGTTAAGCAGTCGCCTTGGCTGAGTAGCAAGTTCATCAGTGTATTTCTCTGGATTTAAGAGAAAGCTAGCCTGAAGCTGTTCAACTGAAATGATCAAGGACTGTAAACTGCATATGAGTTCATAACTTGCCAAAGAATCTTCTTTACAATTTCCCTGTCAAGAAAGAAACACACAAACCATTATTTTGATTTATGAACAAATTAAGTACCTTCCCCTTTTCTTGTGTTTCACTAGACAATACTAGCTTTGCTAAATTTAATTTCATTCTAACACTAATTCTATAGAGGTATACAAACTTTAAACAATTTTGAGTTTTTGATTATTTTCAATTACAGGGAAGATAATGGTTTTCTGACTGTGTAAATCAAAGGTTGTGAGTGAATTTGAAAACACAATATATAAATAACAGGAGATACAAGGGCATGATAAACTGTGACTGTGATATACAATGTTTATTGGTAAGCAATAAATTAGAGGGCAAGAGAAGACACTGTAAAAGATGATAACCTAGTTAGCTAACCTACAAGAATGGAAAAATTGCCTTTCTTAAAAACACAGGATACTAAGAAATTCCATTTCAGAGAACTAGTCTGTTATCCTCCTCCCAAATCCTGTGTTTCTATTACTTTTTAATTTCTAAGCAAGTTAATTTCCATTACTTTACTTTTTATATATTTTCTGTTCTTTTATTTTTTACCTTATCTTTTTGATTGGCTTCATCTTTCAGGGCTTCTTTCTTCCTTGAAATAATGTTAAATAAGTGCTTCACTCCAGATTTAAAACCAGGACAAAAATATAATACCTATAAAAAGTAAGACTGTCTGAGTGTTTACTGAACAAACAACAATGTAACTAAAACCATTAAAGTACTATGTTTTTTGTAGAGCATTTTAAAAATTTTTTCAAAATTTTTATTTGAGAGAGAGCGTGCGAAAAGGGAAGGAGGGACAGAAGGAAACATAGAATCTGAGCTGTCAGCACAGACCCCGACGTGGGGCTTGAACTCAAGAACCGCAAGATCATGACCTGAGCCAAAGTCAGACAACCGACTGAGCCACCCAGGCACCCCTGTAGAGCATTTTTAAATGTGCATTAGTTAAAATTCTGAAATTAATACTGTGTCAAAAATTGTTTTATATTTCATCATAGTAGCTCACTGTCTTCCCTCACTGGCAGCAAAGCAGTGAGCCCAGGCACATATTGCTAGGATGTAGGGTTCTAAGAGTACAATATAAAACAGAGTTCCAAAGGTTAAAATACACATCACCATAGTACTAGGAATAAGGCAGAAAAACCAAGGATTTGTCATCTTCCAGTTAACCAATGTCAATTCAATTTTGCTAGCCCAATTTTATTTAATATATTACTTCCTCTTACCCCAAAGGAAGCTGGTAACATGCAATTTAGAATCATTACTTTAGTCCATTCTAGTTCATTTACAGTCAAAGACCATATGGACAATTAAAATACTCCACTCTGAAATTCTCAAACATTAAATGTTACATCATGCTTTGCCTACTAAAGCTTTATTATGTAGCAAAATCCTCAACTTACCTGAAGTATACTATTAAGATAACAAGTATTGCCAAGATTATTCAGTCCCACAAATGGTAACAAGTTTTCTCTCTTCTCACAGTTTATAGGTGAGGACTGTGCTGCAGGAACAACTTGATCACTATAAAATATAAGCAGAGAGAGGTATTATGAAGTATAGTATCTTAAAGAAACAAAGTGGAACGAACACTTCCTTAGATATAGTCTTTTCCCAAAAATTGTATGAACTGAGATATGGATTTTATTCAGGTGACACTTTTCTAAGAAATCTATACAGGTGCAAAAATTGCTACATACTCAGAATAAAAGTTTTATAAACACTTTAAAACCATTATACACAACAAGCCTCAATTCCATCCTGAGCTATTAATCCCATTTTAGAGAGTAGAAAATTGAGGGACTGGTACTGTGATTAGTTAAACCTACATAATTTTTAAAAGTAGTCTAACTCTGGGGCGCCTGGGTGGCGCAGTCGGTTAAGCGTCCGACTTCAGCCAGGTCATGATCTCGCGGTCCGTGAGTTCGAGCCCCGCGTCAGGCTCTGGGCTGATGGCTCGGAGCCTGGAGCCTGTTTCCGATTCTGTGTCTCCCTCTCTCTCTGCCCCTCCCCCGTTCATGCTCTGTCTCTCTCTGTCCCAAAAATAAATAAATAAATAAAATAAATAAAAAATAAAAAAAATAAAAGTAGTCTAACTCTGAACAGAAACCTGGAAATAAGCTATGACAATATCTAGGAGAGGATGCACCACCTAAGAGGTCAGGTTCTGGTAAAAGGAAAGAGTAGATAAAGAGAATTACACAGTTGTCCTTCACTTTAAAACGAATTGTTCAAGTTATTCTTTTACCTTATTTTAACAAATAGTAGGTCCTCACAGAATTTTTATTTTATAGCAGCTAGCTACTACCCTGGCACCTCAAAGTGTTTATAGGCATGAATGCTGGTAAACATAAGGTTCACATCTCCTAAACTGATTACTGGGAAATATTAGGAAATTACACATGGGACCAAACCCATTTTAGTCATATAGCAGTGTACCTATTTGTTGAATAGCGAGCTAGTATAGACTCTAATTACAACTATACGTAAGCATTCCATTTTGTTCAGATTTCAATCACTAAAGGATTTGCACCAAAAGATTTATTTTTATCTTATTGGCAACTACATGCCAATAGGTTTGATAATTCATACACTAGGTTGTCAAGTCTTCTGAACCAAAAAAAAAAAAACAAAAAAAAAACAAAAACACCCCAAATCACGTTATTTCTTTACCCTTACACAGAATGTGTTACATTACAAATAAGTTTAAATTGAAAAATAATTTTAGCCAACAAATATTTCTCCAAGTCAATCTAACTGGCTGACCATCAATGTTAACGGGTTAACATTATGGATGTGATCCTGTGCTGAGCCAGCCAGTTTTGCTGTTTCTAAATTTTTTTTTAACATTTATTTTTGAGAGACAGAGACAGAGCATGAATGGGGAAGGAGCAGAGAGAGAGGGAGACACAGAATCTAAAGCAGGCTCCAGGCTCTGAGCTGTCAGCACAGAGCCCGACACACGGGGCTCGAACTCGTGCACTATGCACTGTGAGATCATGACCTGAGCTGAAGTCAGATGCCTAACCGACTGAGCCACCCAGGCCCCCCCCCCCTTTTTTGGACGATTATTTACAGTTTTGCTGTTTCTACTATACACTGCTAGGTTTGTCTCACTGCTGTGTGTTTTTGCCTCCATAGACTATCAGATCAGAATGGAGGTATCAAAGTTCACTGCTTCTTCACTGATACGGAATTTTAAAAGTACCAAGATATACTTAAGATACATACATTTCAGATCCTCTATATTCAGAAGCTTTTTCTTCATTTTCTTGAGAATCTGTGAAATCCAAGGCTCTCTTAGTTTCCTTTTTCTGAAAAAACTTCAAGGAAAGTCTATTTTTTTTGGATGGGCTACCTTTTGAAAGCCCATTACTTTCACTAGGTATGACACCAGGCATTTTCTCTTCAAATCCCAAGGAGTTGACAAGAATTAACTTATACAAGGATGTTGTAATCACCAATCATATCTGTTAATCACAGAAAAGGTTTCATTATTTTCAGTTATCAGCTGTAGGCAGTAAGATCATTAAATTTTGAAAATTACCAAGGAATGGTACCAATTAGATCTTCACATTTGAAAACCCAATGCTTGATCAATAACAGGCACTCAATGTTTATTGCTTAAACGAAGGAGCTTGTCATTTGTCCTTAGCTTTCTTAAACAAAAATATCAGATACTGAACTTTTATTATTTATTAGCCTACGAGATTAAGGGTCACACCACAAAATACCCCCATTTGAGTAGACCTACGGTAAAGCAGTATTGACTAAGAAGTTAATTTTTATTTTAATTTATTCATTCGGAAAACATTGAGCAACAACCATCTCTAATTCTAAAGCACGAGGTAAAAAAGAAAGGGATGAATGGGAAATTAAGAGTGCTGGAAGTGAAGGAGTCCTCCCTCCAAAGCCTTTTCTAGTTATTAATATGAATACATGAAATAGTCTCTAAAAAAGCTTATATAAAATGTAACTTGCACAAGTCACTATGTTGTACACCAGAAACTAATGTAACATTGTGTGTCAACTGTACTCCAATAAAAAAATATAATTTGGATACAAGCAAAGGCATAGATCTGGTTTTCAATTATACCTAAAAATTTGAGTGAAAAGTAATAAAAGATGTAAAGTTGAGAAAATGGTGCAAAGAACTGCTGCACTTTGTGCTACCAAACTGTTACTGACTAGACACAATATACTGATTTTCCAAAACTTCTTTTAAACTATAAATTTTGTTAAATGCTCCCTTGAGTAGAAAAAAAGATTTTACCTTTTTAAAACTTTTTTCACTGTTAAATCTTTTGGATGAAAACCCCCCCAGCAGTATTTGTGGTATTTATTTTATACACACGTCCTATTTTCTTAAGATATCGGGGGGAGGGGGGAGGGAATTATCTGGGGTATTAGAGCACAAAACCTCAGCAATGACTGCAATACAGACACAGTAATAGGATGAACAGAGAAACTAACAAAATTCAAACTCCATCTTTACTAACAAGCATTTCACTCCACTGTCTCTGATCTGGGAATTCGCAACATTGAACTCGGTTGTGAAACCACACTTTTGAGACTCAACTCAGGAGTAACTGCAAAGTTGACCAATTTCCCCATCCCCCTCCCTAACTCAATTTACCCTCCTAGCCACTTACTGCTACTGATGGAAAGCTATCACGAACGACAAACCAGCCTACGCGAAGTTGTCAGGGATCTCTAAGCATTAATGATTCTCGTAAAAGATTTTTCCTGGGAGCCAATTCTTATAAATGATGTAAAGTGGATTCTCTAAGACACCGAGTAGTAACCGGACTTAAATAAGTAGAAGAAAAAACGACCAAGCAGTTGAAATAACGGATAGATCCTAAGCAATTAAACCCTCCTGGCTCCCTCAAATCACTAACCATTTAACGTTGCTGAAAATACCACATTTTTACCAGATGCCGTATCTTACACCATTTCTCACTCCTGGCTTTATTACTGGAAAAACTAAAACGTTTCTCCTAGAAGTCTAAATCAAATGTCACAGAAAACACAATAAAGCGAACATTAGATACTCTTGAACAAATGACAATACGAACATTCAGTCCCACTAGTTTCAAGTTCTTCCCTTTATAAGACGACAGCACTCAATGCCAGTTTTTCACGAAAAACGTAAAACAAGGATAACATCCTCGACAAAGGCTTAAAAACACGTGGCTTTCTAAATACTTCTGGAAAAATTAAGTTACAGTGCGCGATAAAATTTAGCAATTCCCGACACCGGACAACGTGAGTGAAAACATGCTCTCCCTACGCCGCACCTCTAGGAACGAAAAGTGAAAAGGCGAGGCTGTGCTGCCGTCCGTGCCGGTCAGACACAGCCCTGGGTCCTGCGGGAGGCTGGCCGGTGGCGACTCCGGCCCGCACCGCAGCTCCGGGCCCCTCGCCCGCGGAATCGGCCTATTGACGCCCAGCCCGCACCTGCCTCCCCGTATCCCCGCGGCGGCAGGAGGGGCGCCCCTCCCTGCCACCGGTGCCCAGAGGGCTCGACTGGCAGCTCCGCAAGGGCGCAGCAGCGAAGCGGTCCCGGCGTCTCCCCCTCCACACCCCCCCGCGGAACCGACGCCGGGGTCCTAGGGCGACCCCCTTGGGGGCCGGCCGAACTTGTCTCGGCGCCCAGGCACCGGCCTCTCCTCCCCAGGCCCTCCTTACCTGGTCATGGCCCAAAGCACGGTCCGCGGCGGTGACGCCCCGAGTCCAGCCGGGATGTATGTGGGTGCGACAGGTGAGCCCCTGCCCCGAGCCCGCGGGGGCCCCGACCCAAGGAAAAGCTGCCCGGATTGCCCTCCCCGCAGGGGAGTGACCATTCGCTCTCAAGAGCGGGAACCCGGGCTGCCGCTCGGTCCTGCCCTGCGCCGGCACCAACTACATCCCCGGAGCGGCGCCCGCCCCCGCCCTCCCCCGCCCCGGGATGGCGAGGCGCGCCAGAAGTAGTCCCGCTCGCCAAGCGCCTGAACCGCTAGGGTCTTTCCCACTCCACCACCGAGGGGAACTTGGCGCGTTTTCCTCAGTCTCAGGACCCCCGTGTTTTAGCCTCCGCCCGCGCCAGCACTGCGATTGGAGGTGGCGTCCTTCGAAAGTGCCAGTTCTAGTCTCCACGCTGCAGGGACGCGAAAGGCAAGAGCCGCCTCGCGACCGCCACTCGCCCCCCTGCCACGCACGGGGTCCGGAACCAGCTGGAACGGTAGTTTTCCCAAGATCCTAACGGGTTCTGCAGTTTCAAACAGCGCAGGCAGCGTCAGGGGCAGCTCGCGCGGGTCCTCGCTGAGGGCGCGCGCTAGGTGCTGGAGGCCTGGCTGGCGGGCTCGAGCCTCACACCCTTTTTTTTTTTTTTTTTTTTTTTTTTAACCATTCGTGCGCGCGAGTTGAGGAAAGGCGTACGGGTCGGGAGACGGGACAGAGAGAAGATGGGACGGACTCCTTCCTCGGGAAGACGACGCTAGGTGCTCAAATCCACCAATCTGCGATGAGCAATCCCCCAAACCTTGTCTCCCACCACCACGCTGAAGGAGCCAATCAGAAGTACCTAGACAAAAGCAAGTGGGTGGGCGGAGGAAGTCCAGCCAATACCAAAAAGAAGACAGGAGGACTCCACCAATCATTGCTGGATATGCAGAGTACCCTTCAGGAGCGGTCCACTCCTTCCGCTCTCATTGGCGTTCGAGTGCGCGCTTTCGCTGCCGACTGTTAAATCTCGCTCCGCGTTTTGTGAATCCTTGACGGTGGGACGCCTCCGCGGGTGCGGTTTCCGGAGTGAGGCCCTCACAATAAGTCCCGCCCCCCTTTCTTGCGTACACATTTGGGCGGGGTTACTAGGGAGACTAGTTTCGGAAAATGGCTGACTGGTGTGCTTGGTGCTCGGTGCCTGGGCTTTCTGATCGGAATCGCAGCCCCAGCCCCGGGACCATCCAATAGAAACCAGCGCTGTCGTGGATAACAGCGTATTCTCAACCGTATACGGTAGCGCTGAGGCTCCTTCCTCAGCCCTTCCACGCCTCATTTTCTCCCGTTGACTCCTTTCCCTTCCCGGCCAGACAAGGAAACGAAAAGAGCACTTTAAGGCCCAGCTCCGGCTGCGGGTGCTGGAAAGTGTTTCTGCGCGAGCCCTTACTTGGGGCTCAAATGCGGCGAGCCAGGCCTTACCTGATTTTTGCTTCCTTTTGTTAGTATGCTTACCTTAGTGAGGTGACCTCGCAAAGCAAGTTAAGCAGGATAAGTTCAGTTCAAATGCATTTAATCAAGCTGGTTTTTAGGTGCCTACCAAGTTGCAAGGCATTTTTCAAGGCGCTACGGACACGGCGTGAATGAAATGCATTCCCTGCTCGAAAGGAGCTTTACATTCTAGAGAGGGGCAGAAGTTAAAATGATAGGACATAATGAGTGGTAGAGAAAGGAGATAGAGAGTGGACAGTTTTAGATACGAGTCTGGAAAGACCTCTTTGAGTTGACATTTGAGCTGAATGAAAGTGGAGTGAGCCTTGGAGGAATCTCAGGGAAGAATGGTTCAGGCAGAGAACAAGTTTTTAAAAGTCCAAGCTTCATATGCATATACTGGAAAGAAGCAAGTAGGCTAGGGTATTTAGAGCAAAATGAGCCTAGATGTGATGACTGTGGGAAATGAGAGTAGTGACATCTGCAGGGCTCTGATTAAGCAGGGTAAGGAGATGGAATTCATTGGATGGTTTTGAACTGGGCAGTGGCATAATTTGTAAAGTGGCTGCTTATGGTGGATAGATTGTTGACCTTCAAACATGCAAGCAGGAAAGTTAGCTAGGAGGCTATTTCAGACTTCCAGGAAATAAATTATTTGGCTTGCAATAAGGTGGCAGTAGAAATGTTAAGAACTGGTAGGATTCTGGATGTATTTGGGGTTTTGTTTTTTTATCCTGAGAGAGATTCAGCAGGGGGAGAGGGAGAGAGAGAGAATCCCAAGCAGGCCCTGTGCCACCAGCACAGAGCTGGATGCAGGACTCCATCCCAGGAACCACAAGATCATGACCTGAGCCAAAAGCAACGGTCAGATGCCCAATTGATTGAGCCACCCAGGCTCCCCAGTTCAGAATATATTTTGAAGTAGAGTGAACAGGATCCCTTGATAGATTGTAACAAAAAAGAGACAAAAGTGACCAGGATTATTTTTTCCCCAAAGCAACTGGATAGTGGTTGGCCCTTGCTAAAATGGGGAACATTAGGTAGCAGTGGGTTTGTTGTGAGGTGACATTGTTCTCACACACTAAAACTCAGATGCCTATTTTAAATAGAAGTTGAGCCAACAGCAAGGTTGGAGAATTTAGATCAAGTGATATAAATTTAGGAGTCACCAAATGGTATTTAAAATCACAAGACTGGAAGAAATCACCTAGAGTGGAAATCTTTATCCTAAAACTCTGCAGAGCATTGATGACCATTTCCCTTGCCCAGCCAAGAATCCTAAATCCAAGTAACTGCCTCTTAATTTACCCATCTTAAAATCAACACCCATAACAAATACTCATTTTAAGAGTGAGACTTTAGGGGCGCCTGCGTGGCTCAGTAGGTTAAGCCTCCAACTCTTGGTTTCAGCTCAGGTAATGATCTCATGGTTGGTGAAATCAAGCCCTCATTGGGCTCTGTGCTGATAGCTTGGGCTTCTCTCCTCTCTTCTCTCTCTCTCTCTCTCTCTCTCTCTCTCACTGACTCTATCTCAAAAAAAAAAAAAAAAAAGTGAGACATTAAAGGTCCTAATCACTGAATTTATACAAAGAACAGTATGACATGTTCATACTGAACATAAAGTTCAAAGTCACTGCCTAAAGAGAAATTAATGCTGCTATCACTGGGTAAAATAAGCTCAAAGTTAGGGTTTGAGCTACTTTCAAGGGATTAATAATTCCTATTTGAGAGCAGAAAAGAAAGCAGCCCAACTCATTTTGAAGCCAGTATAACCCAAAATAGACAAGGACAGAACTAGAAATATAATTATAGGTCAGTCCCTTAGTTTGCCATTGTGTATCATGGACTAGACAATTTCATTCTCTAGTACTAGCAGAATCATTGCTACTTTCAAACTCTACCAGGATAGGTAACCAATTCTAGTTTCCTATTATAATTTTCCTAATTCTAGTTCTCTTTTTTAATTTTTTTTAACGTTTGTTCAATTTTGAAAGAGAGAGCATGTGGGAGCAGGGGAGGAGCAGAGAGAGAGGGAGACACAGAATCTGAAGCAGGCTCCAGGCTCTGAGCTGTCAGCACAGAGCCCGACGTGGGGCTCAAACCCACGAACTGCAAGATCATGACCAGAGCCAAAGTCGGACACTCAACCAACTGAGCCACCCAGCCACCCCTTCTCTTATCTTAACTGAGATCCTATTGTCTGCAGCCACCATTCTTCCTCTATGCTACATAATATGAGTCAAGATTCAGTTGAAGAGAATAGAATCCACTCCCCTGGTATAAGCAAAAAGAGCATTAAATACTTGGGAGTGTTGATTAAATAGACTCAGATTAATTTTCAGGAATGAGTCCCAAAGTCTTCACAGAACTGGCCACCAAGGGAAAGATGACTCTTTTATGATCAGGAAATGAAAACTCCTGAACTGCATTGCTCCTGCAATACCTAGGAACCACGACCATCAGAAGGCTGCCCGTGTTGCCAACTCCAGAACCACACTACACACACTGTGATCTACTCTTGCACAATACATGTGTTCAGTCCTGAATGTTAGAGCCCACAGTACTAGTGGCTAGATATTGACACCTCTGCTAATGCTGCTCCAGAAATACCAAAACCTCCATAACTGTGCTTGTCAATAGCAAGAGCGAAAGCCCATGGATGCATAGCAGGCTTGGTGTATCTGGCAATATAACTGATGCAAAAATGTAAAAGGTCTCTGATCCTTTTCCTTTCACTCAGTACTATGTGGGAGAAATTACAGCTCTAGTTCTTGACAAGATATAATTTTTAAGCCCAAAGACTCTTATTTCCTGGCTTCCATGTGCAGTGCAACTACCTCACTCTTAATGACAGCTACCTTGGGGGCATCTGAAACAAGGGGACTTAACAGGTGGACAGCATTCTTTATCCCATTTTTGTCAGCCTTGTATGGCTGAACGGCAGGCACATTTCCTTGCAAGGCTTTTATTCACAGGCAGTTCCTGTGTGCTTTGACTTAAAGGTATAAACGTAGTTGGTGTTTTTTCAGCCCTTCCAAATTATAGAACTCTTAATCCACTTAGATTATAGACAGAGTTCCCCTCTTAGGAAAGCTGAATACCTTTCCATCCCTACTTGCAGATTGACTAGCTCTGGCCTGAGTTAATCTCTCAAAGAACTTTGCTGAAACTGGCAAAAATTTAAAGCCAGCGAATACCAAGTTCTATAAATTTTACCAATTATTTCCCTCATATTACAAATATCTTGCAACTGGACAGTAAGGGTCACCAGTTTTCCATGTGGCAATATCTGAGTCTTTACCACACATTGCCCTAATGCTTCCACTAAAGTGACAGTTCATTTATTTTAAGGTCATGTAATGTGCTGTAGGAAGTTTATAGGGCTCAAATTCTGCATCAGATAGGAATAGGTTAATCTATGAGAAACAGAATATTTTTTTAAGTGTCCTTAGCCAAGATGCACATTTATTTCTTCATCACATAAACAGAGTGCAGAAGTAGGAAGTCTAATTAGTGGTGATTCCATGACCATCAGGGACCTAATTTCCTCCATTCTTAACATGTGTGGCTTCTACCTTCTGGTCCAGATGGCTACTTAAGTTCCAGCCATCTTGTCTACATTCTAATAAGCAGAAAAGAGAAAAGGGGCAAGATGATCATGCCTCCTCCCTTGAAAAATACTTCCTGGAAGTTGTACACACCACTCCTGCTTACAACCCATGGGCCAGAACTAAATTTATTCTCTGTGTCTGTATGTCCAGTAAGAGGTCATAATCAAGGAAGAAGTATACAATTGATATTGGAGGACAAATATTCTCTGCTATGCTTCTCCTTTCCTGATTCAATAAAAGATTTCCCTGAGCGCCTGGGTGGCTCAGTAGGGTAAGCATCTGACTCTTGATGTCGAGATCTTGTGGCTGTGAGATTGAGCCCCACCTCTGGCTCTGCGCTGAGTGTGGCACCTGCTTAGGATTCTATCTCTTCCTGTGCCCCTCTCCCACTCGCTTCCTCTCTCTCTCTCTCTCTCTCTCTCAAAATAAAAAACTTAAAAAAAAAAAAAAAGATTTCTCCAGGTGGGGGAGCAGAAGATTAAAAAAAAAAAGCATATTGTTGGTTCTTTGCAGAAGAGGATGTGCTCGATAACTATGTTTGCCCTAGTAGTAGATATGGACATGATGCCCAGAACACCCTTCAAGGAAGGACTTGCTCCCAAGCTGCGGGGACTGTCTCCAATTGTCAGCTCCATCAGGGTCTACTTCAGCTGCAGAGAGAAGCCTTGCCCAAGGTTATGACATTTCCACGGCAGCCAATATTGGGTGATTGCACAAGACTGGAATAGAAAGGCTCAGCCATTAGGGCCCACCATGGGACACCTCTGATGTATGATATTCACTCTGGAGCTTCTGGGCAGGTTGTTCAAAGCTTTATTACACCTGTATTAGAATTTGACTTCTTTCTCTGCCCAGTCCTGCTTCCTCTCCCTTCCTTCCATATCTTCTATGCTCTGTCCCAGTGTCTGCTTCCCAAGAACCCTACCTGTGATAACTGGTACCAGGATTGGTTGGAGAGAGTAGACAATAAGATGGAATTTGAGAGATGGATTATGGACCACCTGCTGATGAAGCACAGGCAGCCCCTGGCACAAGGTGATAGTCCAACTGGGGTGATATACCAGGTGGAAGGGAACACCAAAGGTGTGACATTTCAGGCATTTGAGATATTTGAGGTAAAAGTAAGAGTGATAAGAATAACAGAACTGGATGGCTATTACTAAGCTCCACTGGTTACAGAAAAATAATGAACAACTGAGGATAGGTAATAGGCAATTGCAAGTGAGGAATGAAAGCCAGAGAACCTCATTATTGTACACACACAAAAAAGGTCTCATTAGCAGGGAAGGGGTGGAGAATGACAAGCAACAAGACTCAAACTTTAGAGTGGCTAAAATATGGTTAAATAACCAAAAATGGCAGGTCTGTTGTGCCAAGGTCAGGGCCATGATTGAGAAAACCTAGCATTCCAACACATGGAAGGGACATCTGGGTGGTGCTCCTAAAGATTTTCAATCCTCGGGCTCCTCAGATGCCTAGTGACTGTGGCTCACTCCTCCCTACCAAGAACTATCACTTTCCTGTGCTAGAAGACTTTGCAGAGGCTTCTAACTGGAAGGCAACAGGTTTCCCCCTCCCATGGTAGACCCCCCTCCCCCCCACCGCCCCGCCACATACACACACAAATCTTCTGGCCACTAGGCCTATAATTAGGGCTTATAGCATAACCTAGTTGAGAAGTGCTGTGCCTAATAATGGAGGTAAAGGACTATTCCCCAAAAAAGATGTAAGACCTAACCAGCATGTACCACCAGGAGCTTGGGGACTATGCATGGGACTGGATTCACAGAAGGCTTGATAAAGGAGGCCAGACCATAAAATGGGATAGGGAGAATACTATTGATGCTGGAGCACTCTCCCAAAATATTTAACATCCTGGCCAGGGTCTCAAGAGTTGTGTGAACTCACTGCTGTGATGGCTCCTAGAAGGATGAAAAACAAAAACAAAAACAAAAACAAAAAACAGTGACTTTGACTAAAACTGAAATGCCAGAAGTGCTAGGGCAGGTAGGTAGGACATGAAAAGATTAAAAGGCTCAAGGAAGTGAATATGTTAGAATGGATGTGCTATGTACAGCCCAAAGGTTATGATAATTCTGTTCTGAAGGACAGCTCAGAGGCCATTTATCAAGGCCATAAGGAATGCATTGGTTCAAAGGGCAGGAATACCACTCAAAACTTGTGGTGACTCTCTGCAAGTCATGGCTGAAGGCAGTAAAGGCCTCTAGAACCTGGTTCACTGATAGCAATGCATATGCCAGGACCCCAAAGGAGTAGAGGCCAAGTGGCAGTGCTCAATGACCAGAAGCCAGGAAATTACAAGTATTATAATGTGGACCTAACCCACACAGTTATGGAAATGGTTAACAGGACACAGTATCCTTAGGGGCAAAACAGGCAGCCAACAAAGGTCCTATTTAGTTTGTATCAGCAGAAGAAAAAATCAAGGATAATGACCAGGAGACTAAGATCCTTCATTCAATAAAGTCACCCACTGTTCCTTAATCCATTTGCACACCTGAGTTAGTTTACAGACCTGGAATCCACTGACTGAAGAAGGCCTCAGGAGGAAGGACCCTATTACATTTCAAGTATAAATGGTAATGATTTTCCTAGCCCATCCCCAAAGTATCTTTTGTCATTTACCTTGGTAATTGTACCTTGAGGAAATGGGAATACCCAGACATTTCAAGGACTGTTAGACACAGGGTCTGAATTGACATTGATACCCAGAGACCAAAAGCATCATCATGACCCTGTTAGAGTGGGAGCATAGAGGCCAGTTAATAGATGACAAGGTCTGGCTCAGAGTGGGTCCCTTGGGTATGTGGTCTCACCCAATGGTCATTTCCCCAGTCCCCAAACTATAATGGGATTCACGTATTTGACAATTGGTACAAACCCCTTGGGATGTTTGCCTGTGAAGTAAAAAAGCCATCATAGTGCAGAATGCCAAGTCGGGGTCTCTGAAATAGCCCCCCCTCCCCAGCCAACCATGGCACCAGAAGTCAAAATAATACTGTATCTCAAGAAGGGATGGCTGAAATTAGGGCCACTCTTAGGAGTTTAAAGGATACAGAGTTGCAGATTCCCATCATAGCTCCGTTTAACTCGTTATGTGGCCGTGCAAAAAATAGATGGTCTCTGAAGGACGACAGCAGATTACTGTAAAGCTCAACCAATTAGTAGGTCTGATGGCAGCTGCCGTGCCAGATGTAGTGCACTTGCTAAAGTAAATTAATACAGCCTCCAGTATTTGGTGCACATCGTTGATTTAGTGAACGCATTCTTTTCTATTCCAATCATAAGAAAGGATCAGAAACAGTTGGCATTCCCACAAAACAGACAAAAGTACACATTTACAGTGTGGCCCGGGGCTATGTTAACATTCCTATCCTGTGTGATCAAAAAAACCCGAAAGAGATCTGCACCTTCTGGATATCCTGAAGCGCATCCCATAATCTCTGACATCAATGACTTCCTGCTGATTGGGCAGGATGAGCAAATTATGCTGTAACAATACCGGGAGAATTAAAAGACTAGAAGTGCACATGTGTGGTGGTAGAGTGCAGAGGAATGTGCAGAAGAAAGCTGACTCCTTGCCTTTCGTATCAAGAAGTCAGTAGATAATGGCTGACTGAAAAACCAAGAAGTAGAAATATGAGCATGTTATTTAGATAAGTGGAGGTAAATACCAAAGAATCAGCTTAAAGTTGAAAGTAGTTGCCTTGAGGGAAATGAAGTCTTGTTGGAAGCATTTAACTCTTTAAGTCAGGCACATGTATAACTTTGAAAAAATTTAAAGACTAATATATATATTATATATATAATATATGCATATATTATATATATTTATAAATATATATATATATATTACACACACACACACATATTTAAGCACTGTAAGTGAATTATTCACTGATTTCATCTCCTGGGAAAGGAGCAAATAGAGCAAATAAGCTCAACAGGAACAGATTATTTGAGATTGGAATGACCATTCTTCCAACCTCACCTTCTGGGTGCTAGTTAAAAAAAAAAAAAAAAAAAAAAAAAAGGCTCAGTATGTGAACATTTGGCTGTAATCCAGCATCTTTAGTAACCACAAAAGGCAACCAACCTCAAAACAGCTAGTAAAACCACCATTCAGTAGTTCAATTTAAATAAATGATTCTTTCCACAAATTAAAGTCTGTTTAAAAGGTAAAATCCACTTGGCTTCAAGATTTAAAATTTTTGTTTCCCAATCTACAGCCCCAGGGTCAGGTGGAATGACTTCCCTTGCCTATTCAGGGAATGCCTTGCTCCACTTCTTTAATGTTTGGTAACAATTTAGTAGAGGAATGTCCGGTAAGGGGGTGGGTGCTGTGGGGGTAGCAGGAAGTCTCAAGAGCCTATTTATATTTCACGGAAAGGGAGTCTTGTCTTTCTCATACCATTAAGATTCTCTTATCCTTTGTATATTTAACCCATCCTGAAGAGAGATCTACAGTTAAACTTCAATATTTTTTCTACTCTGAATAAAGTTTACTTTAATAAAGTACTAAGTACTTGGAGAGGAAATAAATTCCAAGAGAGTATCATTATGAGTATTACTATGGACTCATGGCTTTTTATAGTCTTAACATGTTTTAATTAAGTATAATTCTGATTGGATTTTTGAAGCAAATAAGATTCCTGTTTTAACCCGTGGGGACTCCTTTTAAACAGGCTTCCAGGTCTCTGAACATTTTTTTTTTTAATGTTTATTCATTTTTGAAAGAGAGAGAGAGAGCATGAGTGGGAGGGGCAGAGAGAGAGGGAGACAGAATCCAAAGCAGTCTCCATGCTCCGAGCTGTCAGCACAGAGCCCGATGCAGGGCTCAAACTCACAAACCACAAGATCATAACCTGAGCCGTAGTCGGATGCTTAACAGACAGCCACCTAGGCACTCTGGTCTCTCAACATTTTGAAAGCATCCTTGCCTTCTAGCGAATTCCAGGTCCATCTTTAAAAATATTTTCTTACTAACTTGAATGTACTATATAATATGTTGTTTTACCATATTACATGTTTAAAAACCACAATATTATTATAAACCATAATTAAAAAAATAAATCTAAGTAAGTCATAAGTCACTGTATATTACTTTGCCATTTCATTCTGGGCTTTTAAAAAGAGTGCATGTATTTTTCAATCAGAGAAGAATATAGTTGGCTCTAACATGAGGACTGTATGATGACTATCTTTCAGCCTAACTAATTCAGATTTAGATTTTGTGTAGGTCTTGGTATGGAGCCACCCCAAAACTTGGTGGCGTAAAATAACAATTTCTTATTTCTCATGATTCTGTGGGTTGGCTATGTTCCCTTGGAGGATGCATTCAGCTGGGAGGGTCACCCGGGAACTGGAATCAGTGGGGTTGACTAGGCTTCCCTCTCCCTTGGATGTTCCTCCTCAAAGAGGTGGCATGGGGCTTCTCTACACAGTCATGGTAAGCAGAGTTCCACGAGGGCAAAACCCAGTGTACAAGCATGTACCAACCCTCTGTCTGTATTACTCCCTTTGGCCAAAGGAAATCCCATGGCCAAACCCAAAGTTAAGGGTTTTCATAAAGGCATGGATATGGGGGAGGAGGGGGGTCCTGAGTCACTGGGGTCATTAATATAACAAATTACTCCAATCTTTCTGTGAATATTATCTTAAAGTAGAAGTCCTATCACTCAGGGTGTTAACCTTAAAAAATAAAACTGCTAGTTATTTTACCAGCAAGAATGGTTTTGTTCAGTAATAGCAGAGAATTACAATCTAGAACAAACTAAAGCAAAATCATAGGCAAATCTAGAGAACGAAGGAATGGAACCCTTTTTTATAGAGGAAAGGGGAAGCTGGGAGGGCTATTATAAACAAAAAGTCCATTGGAGTAAACTGGGATTTCAAAGTATAGTAGCTTTTCATTGGCTGACTTGTGACAGTCACTCATTGGCCGGGCTGTTGACGGGGGAGTAAGAAAAACTTTCTTCCTTCTGCTGGGATGGAGTAAAGCAGTATCCACTTGCAAGGTCCCTCTCTCTTCTTGTTGGTTCTGCAGCTGCCAAGGAGTGCCAGTGTGTAAGAGCACTCCCTTTGCTGGCCTCCCAGCTTCATTCAAAATGATATTTCCTATTATTAATTTTCATATTTCACCCTTTTGTTCAAGATCTTTCTTTGAAAGCATCACTGATCAAGAGTTAGATTCTCCATATTTAGTAGTTTTGTCCCTCAGTGCCAAGAAGAATCTTTCCTAGTTGTCATGTCCCATGTCAAAGAAAAGGAGCATAGCAGCTGAAAAACACTGAGGCCACATCTGAGTAACAAGGAAGGTTGGGGGGGAGACCTCTTAGGCACTTCCCATCTATAGTCCATATTTATTAAAACTGTAAGTGTTGGAGATCGTCTCAAAGCATCAAACCAGCATCGTCTTATTGGGTACATCATTTAAAAAACTTTTGACAGGTGACAAAATACAAAACTCAAAATAATTATATAAAACAGAAGAAGTAGAAGTAACATGAGAATTCCAAATCGTGTATGATGGTTCTACACCAGGACTCTAGGTGTGAAAGTAGCCAACTGAGATATTTATTGGCACTGATTATTATTATTTAGGGGAAAAAGGCTCTCTCATGATGGTAAACCTGTAGTCATGTATGTCTCCTAGAAACCTCTGCCTAAAGCAACCATGAACACAAAATAGTGAATACTGCAAAGGCACACTACAGAATTAACTGAGTGGATTTGGGAAGATACGGTACAGGTATAAACAGGAAGCAATAGCTGATGAACTTTTCGCAAAACAGCAAAACTGCAAAAGTGTTTTTGAGAAAGTGTCATCTCAAAAGAACTGTTTGGAACCAAATGTGTTCTCAGTGATATTGTAGAGCTGTAAATTCAGAAACCATGAATTTGGATAAGAATCTAGAGTCAGTTAATGGTTCAGATGAGAAAAGACTTTTTGTGAATTCTAAATTTTCCAAGCCTTCAGAAAAAGCAAGTGAAAATTAATTTGTCATAGGATCATGATGAGGCTATTTCCAAAAGATGGTAAGAGGTTTCTCCCTTTTGTATGAATTTGAAAAAGCAGATAAGAGAATGGTCTTTCCACAAAAGAGACAGAAGCAGCGACAATGAGAAAAAGGTATACAGGCCTGGTCCAGACATCCTGGGAAAGCTGTCCCATCAAATGTCATCTGTTTTGATTCCTGGAAATCTTTACTTTTAGGTCACCAGATGATGTGCAGGTCCAGTCAGGGCTTGTTGCTTTCTTTAGATGTGTCACATGAATCCAAGAGTCTATTTCCCCAATTTTGGTGGCATAAGGGTTGGTTAGTTTCCAGTGAGGTTGAAGAGAGTCTTTCTGGAGGTATCTTTTGAAATCTCCATGTTGCCAAGGCATGATGATTAAGGTTTTCATCTCCTGGGAGTGCACAGTGAAAAGATTGCTCTACCAAAGCATGGTTAGTTTTAATAGAAGAAATTGGGCCTTTACAATATTGAAGTATATCTCCTTTTATCAACTGTGGGTCAAAGGAGGCAGAGGGCAAGTGCATTGGATGCCTGTGACTGTCTCAAAGGATGAAAGTCTGTGAGTTCCCAAGGGGGTGGGACTGAGATTTAGAAGGAACAACGGCAATCCTTTCGGCCAATGTATTTTGAGGGTTTCCACAAATTTTCCCAACTGAGTCTTAATAGTGCCATTAGTATGTTCCACTAACCCCGAGGATTGGTGATGGCATGCACAATAAAAGCATTGTAAAACTGGCCAAACAGCACAGGCTTGTTGAAGCACCTGACTGGTAAAAGGGGTTCCCCGATTGCTATGAAGTTCAAGAGGGGTTCTCCAGGCAGAGGTAACCTTTTCTTCTAAGGTTTTATTTGTAAGTAACCTCTACACCCAACGTGGGGCACAAATTTACAACCCCAGGATCAAGAGTTGCATGCTCTACCAACTGAGCTAGCCAGGCATCCCAGGGGTAATCTTTTCTAACAGAGTTTAGCAACAAAGGAAGCGTGGCCTGTCTACAAGAGAAAGCTTTGGTCCAGAGAGAAAGCATACAAATTATGACTAAAACATATTTATGTCCATGAGCTCTATGAAATCCATTTGTACGAACAGGTTTCTTTGGATTCTGCTTTGGACAGGTTGAACAGCTGAGGTGGGCACTTTCTGTGGCCTTATTAGTATTTCCCCACCAATACTGATTTATAAATTGCTATTATTTTGTCAGTAGATGAATGGTTTAATGCATGTTCAGTGCTAGTGGGACTGTTAGAATTTCTGGTAGGGGCTGGATTCTTATTTGGTCCAAACCAGACTTACTAGTTTTCCAATATTGTTTTTCCCTCTCTGGGGCTAATTGTTGGATATCTCTTATTGTCAATTTCTCCAAATTATCATCCCTTTGGACCATAACATAGGTTTGCTTACTGGTTTCATTTGACCTCCAGGGAGATGAGTCTGGAATGCCTAGGAACCTTAGTGATAGCCAGAGAAGTCAGCAAAAGTATGGCATCTAATAAATTCTGGACACAGGAAACATTTTTAATTTTATCCCCATTGGAGGTAAGGAAACCTTGTTGTTTCCATAACATTCCAAAGTCATGAGCTTCCCCAAAGGCATACTGACAATTGGTGTGAATGTTTGCGGGTTTCCCCTTGGTTACGGTACAAGCTTGAGTCAGGGCATATAACAACTTGTTGGGCTGAAATAGCCAAAGGTAAAGGTGCTACCGCAATGACTTCAAAAGGAGTAGCAATAGCATACCTAGCACAATACTTGCCATTTTCATCCCTTAAATAAGAGCCATCAATAAGTCATGAAAAATCTGCATTGGTTAGAGGAGTTTCCTGTAAATTGCCACAGACAGTCAAAGGTAATCTGTCAGCATAAGCAGTAACTGGGGGGTTTCATTTGGATCCAAACATTGCCCTTGTTTCAAGATCAGATGCAGTTCAGTACTGAACCTGAGTTTAAGAAGACTGCCAAAAGTTTTCTGTCTTCTGGCGAAGAGGTTTGAGAAGGAGAGCAGAGAAACAAATCATCTGTGTATTGTAACAAAGTGGAGACTGCAGAAAACTTTCTGTCATCCAAACCAATTTTTAGGGTTTGTGAAAAATAAAGATTCTGCAAGATCCTGGGGCATGACTGTCCAGGTGTATTTCCATTCTTCCCAAATGAAAGCAAAAAGATATTGGCTACCCTTATCAGCTGGAATACTAAAAAAAAACCGCACTGTATAGATGAATTACAGTGAAAAATTTGCTTTCAGTGGGAATGGATGTCAAGAGCGTATGGGGGTCAGGAATAACCGGGGGCCAAGAATAACAGGAGTAACAGGATTATTTGTTGCTCAGAGGTCCTGGACAAACCTGAAGCCTCAGACATTGGGTTTTCTCACAGATAAAAGTGTGATATTATAGGGACTAGTGTAGAGGATAATGAAGCCCTGAGCCTTGTAATCTTTTATTATGGGCTTGATGTCTTGAAGAGCTTCTTTATTTATAGGGTATTCTGGGGGGAGCTTTTGAGGAATTGATGTGAATCTTGACGGGAGGTGCACTGTGGATTCTGCCAATACCAATTCAGGATTTTGCCCGTAAAGAGGATGGTAGCTAATCCAATAGGAACAAATAACCAGTGTCCCCAGACTCAGCTGTACAGTGTTGTTGGAGATGGAACAAATAAAAAATGTTGAAGGGAATAGGTTAGAGACAGGGATCTGTCAAAGTTTATTAGAGACCCCTGCTATTTGAACTGTTTTTGTATTCTGAGGCAGGCACTGCTTTATAGCAGTGGGGCTGAGCACCAAGTCTGTAGCTCTGGTGTCAATACTGAGAGATTCATTCCCAAACTGGAGAGTGGATTCTGCAAGCTGATTAAGAGAAATTCCCATTCCCCCCACTGGGAATTGGGAAGACATTGGAAAGGCTGGCTGGAGGGCTTAAGGTACCTGGAGCTCTTAAACTGGCAGCAATCTTCGTGTGCCTGAGGGACTCAGTCGGTTAAGCATCCAACTCTTGATCTCGGTTCAGGTCATCATCTCACAGTCCGTGAGTTTGAGCCCTGCACTGGGCTCTGTGCTGACAGCGTGGAGCCTGCTGCTTGGGATTCTGTCTCTTTCTTCTCTCTCTCTGCCACTACCCTTGCTTGTTCTCTCTCTCTCTCTCTCAAAATAAATAAATAAACTTAAAAAATAAAATAAAATAAATTGGTAGCAATTTTTTTTCCCCAACACCCTGGCTCTTTGCAATAATAACAGAAACTAGGAGGTTTGGTTAGTTCAGGAGCCTTCATTTGCCAGAGTTAAAATTAAGCATCTTAGTGGTCTTTCTCTTAGGTGACTGATTTATCTAGGATATGAGTGAGCTAGTTTATCAAGTTAACTAAATCTGAAATGGGTATAGGTTCTGATTCCATCTTGGTCCTTTTAACTAAAGGAGAAAGATCCTGGTTCAGCCTATTTATAAGCCAAAAGTTAAATGCTACCCAAGTGGATTCAACATCTAAAGGAAGACCAGATTCTTTAAAAACAATTTAGAGTCTTTTGTAATAGCTTTGAACAGGCCCATCAGGCTTTTGTGTGCAATCCTGAAATGTGTTCCAATCAGCAGGCTTAGGAAAAGCTATTATAACTGCTCTGTGGAGATTTCCAGCGAGTATTCTAGCCATCTTGCCAAAAGTTAGGGGTTTGTTTCTCTAAATTCGCTTCAGGATGTTCCCATTGGGTTAGTTCCATCCGATGTTTGGCCTGGTCCTCACCAACAAGCATGTGGACTAATTGATAGAAATCTGAGGGGCGCCTGGGTGGCTCAGTCGGTTAAGCAGCTGACTTCGGCTCAGGTCATGATCTCACGGTCTGTGGGTTTGAGCCCCGCGTCGGGCTCTGTGCTGACAGCTCAGAGCCTGGAGCCTGCTTCCGATTCTGTGTCTCCCCCTCTCTCTGACCCTCCCCCGTTCATGCTCTGTCTCTCTTTGTCTCAAAAATAAATAAATGTTAAAAAAAAAATTTAAGAAATCTGAGAAACCAAGTTGGTGAGTCTGAATAACTGTTAAATTCTTCAGCAAATTATGGGGGGCCCTCTGTCACTTTAGGAAAGCCTTTAACTGTGGTTTGCGATTCAGCCCTAGTCTGGGGGAGATAAAACTTAAGAGTACATTTAGATCCTCAGAAGAGTTAACTTTAAAGAGGCAATTTTTAATAGGTTCAGGAGAGGAGAAAGCGGAGAGAGATTCAGAGGAAAAGAGAAATTTGGCAGAGAGAAAGAGGAAAATGGTGCTGGAGGCAGGGCTTGAGCACAAGGTGGCTGCCATATGTCTGTAGATGAAGATAAGGGAGGGGAAAGGAGGTCTCAGAAGCTATTTTGATTTCTTTCAATTGTTTGTTTGCCTCAGTTAATTTAGAAATAGTATTTTGTTAAGAGGCAAACTTAGAATCCTGAAAAAGTTTGGAAGCTTCATGTTACCAATTACAATAGGCATCCCATTCAGTTATCTGTTTCTTGCCTGTTAGTTGCATAGTTTTCTAATTCATTTTTTTTTTAATAAAACAAGTCTGGGGAGATTGAAAATTCCCCATAATGGATGTTGGTGTCCCAAATTACTTTTGGTAAAGTTAGTCCATTTAGTTATACATGTGCATGAGGTGGACCATGGTTTTTAGACATAAAACTGGCCAGAGTCCCAGTAAAGGAAAGTGAGGCACCCTCAAAGCATTCTGATGGCTGGGATTCTATTTCTTGAAGGTTTTTCTCTAAAGCAAAGATAAAAATTCCTAAACAGCAGTTTTAACAGGAACAGCCTGGGTCCAGAAGGAATCAGACCAAAGGTCAGCACAGTTCCAATAGGAACAGCCCAGTGCAGAAGAGGAGTTGGATCAAAGGCCAATACAGTTCTAACTGGCACAGTGCCAACAGAAACAGTCTGATTCTCAAAAGGAGTCAGACTGAAGGTCAAATTAGTACTCCCAGAAAAACAAGGCCTTAACAGAGATCCTGATTAAAGCCTAGAGGACTTGAACACAAAGAGAGCAAAGCTGGAAATCCAGGAGAAAACTCATCCTCAAACTCCAGGGTCAGTGAGAAAGCAGTGAGCTCAGTTGGTTCTGTGGGTACTGGTACCTGTTTGCTCACCTGCTTTGGGGCTGTTCGGGGCCTCTCTGGATTGCACTTCGTATCATCAGGTAATGTTAACCTGAAAAAACAAAATTGCCAGTTATTTTACCAGCAAAAATAAGTTCATTTGGGAATAGCAGAGAATTGCAATGTGGGATAAGGAAGCTAAGGCAAAACCATAGGCAAGCAGGGAGAACAAGAAAAGACTGCTCTTTTATAGAGGAGAGTGGGAACCTGGGAGGGCTGTTACACACCAAGTCCATTGGATTAAACTGGGAGTTCAAAGTATAGGGGCTTTTCATTGGATGAGTTGTGACAGTTTCTCATTGGCTGGGCTGTTGCAGGGGGAGGAGGAAAAACTTTCTTCTTCAGTTGAGATAGGGTAAAGTAGCATCCAAGCGCAAGGTCTTTGGGTCTGCAATTGACAAGGAGTGCTAGGGTGTGAGAGCTCTCCTTGCTGGCCTCCAGATTCCATCTAAATGAGTTTCCTTGTATTAATTTTCACAAGGGATATATCAGACAGATGACCTAATTTTGATATAGAATTTTATATGAGATTTGGGGTAAGTATCCCTTTAACTATAGGGTTTTTAAAATATGCAAATATATATTTCCTAGTATTATTTTTAATCTTTTATTGCAGGCAATTAATGTTGAACATTTATTTTTATGCTTATTTTTAAAAAATTTTTTTCTCCAAGTTTTTATTTCAATTCCAGTTAGTTAACAGTCAGTATAGCATTAATTTCAGATGTAGAATTTAGTGATTCATCACTTACATACACAACACCCAGTGCTCATGACAACCAGTGCCCTCCTGAATACCAATCACCCATTTAAACGCCACCCGCCCCTCTCTGGTAACCATCAGTTTGTTGTCCATAGTTAAAAGTTTGTTTTCTGGTTTGCCTCTCTCTCTCTTTTTCTCCTCCATGTTCATCTGCTTTGTTTCTTAAATTCCACATATGAGTGAAATCATATGGCATTTGTCTTTCTCTGACTGGCTTATTTCACTTAGCATAATACTCTCTATCTCCATCCACGTCATTGTAAATGGCAAGATTTCATTATTTTGATGGCTGAGTAATATTCTAGTGTGTGTGTGTGTGTGTGTGTGTGTGTGTGTGTACACATACATACCATTTCTTTATCCATTCATCAGTCAATGGGCATTTGGGCTTTTTCCATAATTTGGCTATTGATGATAGTGCTATTTAAACATTTGGGTGCATATATCCCTTCAAATCTGTATTTTTGTGTCCTTTAGGTAAATACCTAGTAGTACAACTGTTGCAATGGGAAGGTGGTTCTATTTTTAGCTTTTTGAGGAAACTCCATACTATTTTGCAGAGTGGCTGCATCAGTTTGCATTCCCACCAACTGTGTAAGAAAGAGGATCCTCCTTTCTGTGCATCCTCTCAAACACCTGTTGTTTCTCGTGTTGTTAATTTTAGCATTCCAACAGGTGTGGAGTGATATCTCATTGTAGTGTATCTCATTTGTATTTCCCTGATTATGAGTAACGTTGAGCATCTTTTCATGTGTCCATTAACCATCTCTATGTCTTCACTGGAGAAATGTCTATTCATGTCTTCTGCCCATTTATTTATTTTAAAAAAAGTATTTTAATGCTTATTTATTTATTTTTAAACGTCTATTTGTTTTTGAGAGACAGGGAGAGATAGAGCACGAGTGGGGAAAGGTCAGAAAGAGAGGGAGATACAGAGTCCGAAGCAGGCTTCAGGCTCTGAGCTGTCAGCACAGAGCCCGATGTGGGGCTCGAACTCATGGATCGTGAGATCATGACCTGAGCCAAAGTCAGATGCCCAACCGACTGAGCCACCCAGGTGCCCCGATGTTTACTTATTTTTGAGAGAGAGTGAGAGAGACAGTGTGAGCAGGGGAGCGGCAGAGAGAGAGGGAGACACAGAATCTCAAGCAGCCTCCAGGCTCTGAGCTGTCAGGACAGAGCCCGATGCAGGGCTCCAACCCATGAACCATGAGATCATGACCTTTGCTTAAGCTGGACACTTATCCCACTGAGCCACCCAGGTGTGTCTTCTGCCCATTTTTAAACTGGATTATTTGTTTTTTGGGTGTTGAATTTGATAAGTTCTTTATAGATTTTGGATACTAACCCTTTATCAGATATGTCATTTGCAAATATCTTCTCCCATTCTGTAGGTTGCCTTTTAGTTTTGTTGTTTCTTTCACTGTACAGAAACTTTTTATTTTGATGAAGTCCCAATAGTTTATTTTTGCTTTTGTTTCCCTTGCCTGAGGAGACGTATCTAGAAAGAAGGTGCTACTGCTGATGTCAAAGAGGTAACTGCCTGTGATCTACACCTCTAGGATTTTAATGGTTTTCTGTCTCACATTTAGGTCTTTCATCTATTTTGATTTTATATTACAAAGCTATAGTGATCAAGACCGTATGGTACTGGCACAAAAACAGACACATAGATCAATGGAAAAGAACAGAAAATCTAGATAACGAACCCACAACTATATGGTCAACTAGTCTTAGACAAAGCAGGAAAGACTATCCAATGGAAAAAAAGAGTCTCTTCAACAAATGATGTTGGGAAACCTGGACAGCACCATGCAAAAGAATGAAACTGGACCACTTCCTTACACTATTTTTTTTAATGTTTAAAAAGTCTTTAAATAAATATAGCTACTTCTTCTACATTCCAATTAAGAATTTTTAAAGGTAATTTAATATTAACATACAATAAAATTAATATTGTAATTAAGAATCATCATAAACATCACAGTTTAGAAACTACCCATTAAGATTAAAGAAAATACTTTGTACAGGTTTGCATTTTATATTTTCATATGTAATTATAAGAACTAATATAAATGAGAGTGGGTGTGTGAATGATATTATATCTCAACTGTAATATGTTTACCTTACATTTATACTTGTTTAAGTATCATCACAAATATTTTAGTTACTTTAACTTTAGAGAAAAATTCTGAATCTTTGCAAGGAATAAAATAAACTATGTTGGTGTTTCCAATTTTTTATTTTTTTAAGTTTTTTTTTAATGTTTATTATTATTTTTTTTTTTTGAGAGAGAGAGAGAGAGAGAGAGAGCGCACGCAGGCAAAGAGGGAGACACAGAATCTGAAGTAGGTTTCAGGCTCTGAGATGTCAGCACAGAGCCCAGCTTAGGTCTCAAACTCACGAACTGTGAGATCATGACCTAAATGAAACTCGGATGCTTAACTGACTGAGCCACCCAGGTGTCCCTAAGATTTTATTTTTAGTTTTTGGTGTTTTGTTTTGTTTTTTTTGAGAGAGAGAGAGAAAGAGAGGTCCAAGTGGTGGTGGGGAGGGGCAGAGGGAGAGAGAGAATCCCAAGCAGGCTCCATGCTTAATGCAGAGCCTGATGCATGGCTCAATCCCATGACCCTGGGATCATGACCCAAGCTGAAATCAAGAGTTGGACACTCGATACTGGAGGGAAGATGGTGGCGTAGGAGGACGCTGGGCTCACCGCGCGTCCTACTGATCACTTAGATTCCACCTACACCTGCCTAAATAACCCATAAAACCGCCAGAGGATTAGCAGAACGGAGTCTCCGGAGCCAAGCGCAGACGAGAGGCCCACGGAAGAGGGTAGGAAGGGCGGCGAGGCGGTGTGCGCTCCACGGACTGGCGGGAGGGAGCCGGGGCGGAGGGGCAGCTTGCCGGCCAAGCAGAGCCCCCAAGTCTGGCTGGCAAAAGAGGAGGGGCCTGACGGACTGTGTTCCGACAGCAAGCGCGACTTAGCGTCTGGGAGGTCATAAGTTAACAGCTCTGCTCAGAAAGCGGGAAGGCTGGAGGACAAAGGGAGGGAGAGCTGCTGAGCCCCCAGATGACAGAGCTCAGTTTGGTGGGGAACAAAGGCGCTTGCCAGCGCCATCTCCCCCGCCCATCCCCCAGCCAAAATCCCAAAGGGAACCAGTTCCTGCCAGGGAACTTGCTCGCTCCGCGCAAACACCCAACTCTGTGCTTCTGTGGAGCCAAACCTCCGGCAGCGGATCTGACTCCCTCCCGCTGCCACAGGGCCCCTCCTGAAGTGGATCACCTAAGGAGAAGCGAGCTAAGCCTGCCCCTCCTGTCCCCGTGCACCTTGCCTACCCACCCCAGCTAATATGCCAGATCCCCAGCACCACAAGCCTGGCAGTGTGCAAGTAGCCCAGATGGGCCATGCCACCCCACAGTGAATCCCGCCCCTAGGAGAGGGGAAGAGAAGGCACACACCAATCTGACTGTGGCCCCAGCGGTGGGCTGGGGGCAGACATCAGGGTGAACTGCGGCCCCGCCCACCAACTCCAGTTATACACCACAGCACAGGGGAAGTGCCCTGCAGGTCCTCACCACTCCAGGGACTATCCAAAATGACCAAACGGAAGAATTCCCCTCAGAAGAATCTCCAGGAAATAACAACAGCTAATGAACTGATCAAAAAGGATTTAAATCATATAACAGAAAGTGAATTTAGAATAATAGTCATAAAATTAATCGCTGGGCTTGAAAACAGTATACAGGACAGCAGAGAATCTCTTGCTACAGAGATCAAGGGACTAAGGAACAGTCACGAGGAGCTGAAAAGCGCTTTAAACGAAATGCAAAACAAAATGGAAACGACGACAGCTCGGCTTGAAGAGGCAGAGGAGAGAATAGGTGAACTAGAAGATAAAGTCATGGAAAAAGAGGAAGCTGAGAGAAAGAGAGATAAAAAAATCCAGGAGTATGAGGGGAAAATTAGAGAACTAAGTGATACACTAAAAAGAAATAATATACGCATAATTGGTATCCCAGAGGAGGAAGAGAGAGGGAAAGGTGCTGAAGGGGTACTTGAACAAATTATAGCTGAGAACTTCCCTGAACTGGGGAAGGAAAAAGGCATTGAAATCCAAGAGACACAGAGAACTCCCTTCAGACGTAACTTGAATCGATCTTCTGCACGACATATCATAGTGAAATTGGCAAAATACAAGGATAAAGAGAAAATTCTGAAAGCAGCAATGGATAAACGTGCCCTCACATATAAAGGGAGACCTATAAGACTCGTGACTGATCTCTCTTTTGAAACTTGGCAGGCCAGAAAGGATTGGCACGATATCTTCAGTGTGCTAAACAGAAAAAATATGCAGCCGAGAATCCTTTATCCAGCAAGTCTGTCATTTAGAATAGAAGGAGAGATAAAGGTCTTCCCAAACAAACAAAAACTGAAGGAATTTGTCACCATGAAACCAGCCCTACAAGAGATCCTAAGGGGGATCCTGTGAGACAAAGTACCAGAGACATCACTACAAGCATAAAACATACAGACATCACAATGACTCTAAACTCGTATCTTTCTATAATAACACTGAATGTAAATGGATTAAATGTGCCCACCAAAAGACATAGGCTATCAGAATGGATAAAAAAACAAGACCCATCTATTTGCTGTCTACAAGAGACTCATTTTAGATCTGAGGACACCTTTAGATTGAGAGTGAGGGGATGGAGAACTATTTATCATGCTACTGGAAGCCAAAAGAAGGCTGGAGTAGCCATACTTATATCAGACAAATTAGACTTTAAATTAAAGGCTGTAACAAGAGATGAAGAAGGGCATTATATAATAATTACAGGGTCTATCCATCAGGAAGAGCTAACAATTATAAATGTCTATGCGCCGAATACTGGAGCCCCCAAATATATAAAACAATTACTCATAAACATAAGCAACCTTATTGATAAGAATGTGGTAATTGCAGGGGATTTTAACACCCCACTTACAGAAATGGATAGATCATCTAGACACATGGTCAATAAAGAAACAAGGGCCCTGAATGATACATTGGATCAGATGGACTTGACAGATATATTTAGAACTCTGCATCCCAAAGCAACAGAATATACTTTCTTCTCGAGTGCACATGGAACATTCTCCAAGATAGATCATATACTGGGTCACAAAACAGCCCTTCATAAGTTTACAAGAATTGAAATTATGCCATGCATACTTTCAGACCACAATGCTATGAAGCTTGAAATCAACCACAGGAAAAAGTCTGGAAAACCTCCAAAAGCATGGAGGTTAAAGAACACCCTACTAACGAATGAGTGGGTCAACCAGGCAATTAGAGAAGAAATTAAAAAATATATGGAAACAAATGAAAATGAAAATACAACAATCCAAACGCTTTGGGACGCAGCGAAGGCAGTCCTGAGAGGAAAATACATTGCAATCCAGGCCTATCTCAAGAAACAAGAAAAATCCCAAATACAAAATCTAATAGCACACCTAAAGGAAACAGAAGCAGAACAGCAAAGGCAGCCTAAACCCAGCAGAAGAAGAGAAATAATAAAGACCAGAGCAGAAATAAACAATATAGAATCTAAAAAAACTGTAGAGCAGATCAACGAAACCAAGAGTTGGTTTTTTGAAAAAATAAACAAAATTGACAAACCTCTAGCCAGGCTTCTCAAAAAGAAAAGGGAGAAGACCCAAATAGATAAAATCATGAATGAAAATGGAATTATTACAACCAATCCCTCAGAGATACAAACAATTATCAGGGAATACTATGAAAAATTATATGCCAACAAACTGGACAACCTGGAAGAAATGGACAAATTCCTAAACACCCACACTCTTCCAAAACTCAATCAGGAGGAAATAGAAAGCTTGAACAGACCCATAACCAGCGAAGAAATTGAATCGGTTATCAAAAATCTCCCAACAAATAAGAGTCCAGGACCAGATGGCTTCCCAGGGGAGTTCTACCAGACGTTTAAAGCAGAGATAATACCTATCCTTCTCAAGCTATTCCAAGAAATAGAAAGGGAAGGAAAACTTCTAGACTCATTCTATGAAGCCAGTATTACTTTGATTCTTAAACCAGACAGAGACCCAGTAAAAAAAGAGAACTACAGGCCAATATCCCTGATGAATATGGATGCAAAAATTCTCAATAAGATACTAGCAAATCGAATTCAACGGCATATAAAAAGAATTATTCACCATGATCAAGTGGGATTCATTCCTGGGATGCAGGGCTGGTTCAACATTCACAAATCAATCAACATGATACATCACATTAACAAAAAAAAAGAGAAGAACCATATGATCCTGTCAATCGATGCAGAAAAGGCCTTTGACAAAATCCAGCACCCTTTCTTAATAAAAACCCTTGAGAAAGTCGGGATAGAAGGAACATACTTAAAGATCATAAAAGCCATTTATGAAAAGCCCACAGCTAACATCATCCTCAACGGGGAAAAACTGAGAGCTTTTTCCCTGAGATCAGGAAAACGACAGGGATGCCCACTCTCACCGCTGTTGTTTAACATAGTGCTGGAAGTTCTAGCATCAGCAATCAGACAACAAAAGGAAATCAAAGGCATCAAAATTGGCAAAGATGAAGTCAAGCTTTCGCTTTTTGCAGATGACATGATATTATACATGGAAAATCCGATAGACTCCACCAAAAGTCTGCTAGAACTGATACATGAATTCAGCAAAGTTGCAGGATACAAAATCAATGTACAGAAATCAGTTGCATTCTTATACACTAACAATGAAGCAACAGAAAGACAAATAAAGAAACTGATCCCATTCACAATTGCACCAAGAAGCATAAAATACCTAGGAATAAATCTAACCAAAGATGTAAAAGATCTGTATGCTGGGGGCGCCTGGGTGGCTCAGTCGGTTAAGCATCCGACTTCGGCTCAGGTCACGATCTCGCGGTCCATGAGTTCGAGCCCCACGTCAGGCTCTGGGCTGATGGCTCAGAGCCTGGAGCCTGCTTCTGATTCTCTGTCTCCCTCTCTCTCTGCCCCTCCCCCGTTCATGCTCTGTCTCTCTCTGTCTCAAAAATAAATAAAAAACATTAAAAATTAAAAAAAATTAAAAAAAAAAAGATCTGTATGCTGAAAACTATAGAAAGCTTATGAAGGTAACTGAAGAAGATTTAAAGAAATGGAAAGACATTCCCTGCTCATGGATTGGAAGAATAAGTATTGTCAAAATGTCAATACTACCCAAAGCTATCTACACATTCAATGCAATCCCAATCAAAATTGCACCAGCATGCTTCTCGAAACTAGAACAAGCAATCCTAAAATTCATATGGAACCACAAAAGGCCCCGAATAGCCAAAGTAATTTTGAAGAACAAGACCAAAGCAGGAGGAATCACAATCCCAGACTTTAGCCTCTACTACAAAGCTGTCATCATCAAGACAGCATGGTATTGGCACAAAAACAGACACATAGACCAATGGAATAGAATAGAAACCCCAGAACTAGACCCACAAACGTATGGCCAAGTCATCTTTGACAAAGCAGGAAAGAACATCCAATGGAAAAAAGACAGTCTCTTTAACAAATGGTGCTGGGAGAACTGGACAGCAACATGCAGAAGGTTGAAACTAGACCACTTTCTCACACCATTCACAAAAATAAACTCAAAATGGATAAAGGACCTGAATGTGAGACAGGAAACCATCAAAACCTTAGAGGAGAAAGCAGGAAAAGACCTCTCTGACCTCAGCCGTAGCAATCTCTTACTTGGCACATCCCCAAAGGCAAGGGAATTAAAAGCAAAAGTGAATTACTGGGACCTTATGAAGATAAAAAGCTTCTGCACAGCAAAGGAAACAACCAACAAAACTAAAAGGCAACCAACGGAATGGGAAAAGATATTTGCAAATGACATATCAGACAAAGGGCTAGTATCCAAAATCTATAAAGAGCTCACCAAACCCCACACCTGAAAAACAAATAACCCAGTGAAGAAATGGGCAGAAAACATGAATAGACACTTCTCTAAAGAAGACATCCGGATGGCCAACAGGCACATGAAAAGATGTTCAACGTCGCTCCTTATCAGGGAAATACAAATCAAAACCACACTCAGATATCACCTCACACCAGTCAGAGTGGCCAAAATGAACAAATCAGGAGACTATAGATGCTGGAGAGGATGTGGAGAAATGGGAAACCTCTTGCACTGTTGGTAGGAATGCAAATTGGTGCAGCCGCTCTGGAAAGCAGTGTGGAGGTTCCTCAGAAAATTAAAAATAGACCTACCCTATGACCCAGCAATAGCACTGCTAGGAATTTACCCAAGGGATACAGGAGTACTGATGCATAGGGGCACTTGTACCCCAATGTTTATAGCAGCACTCTCAACAATAGCCAAATTATGGAAAGAGCCTAAATGTCCATCAACTGATGAATGGATAAAGAAATTGTGGTTTACATACACAATGGAATACTACGTGGCAATGAGAAAAAATGAAATATGGCCTTTTGTAGCAACGTGGATGGAACTGGAGAGTGTGATGCTAAGTGAAATAAGCCATACAGAGAAAGACAGATACCATATGGTTTCACTCTTATGTGGATCCTGAGAAACTTGACAGAAACCCATGGGGGAGGGGAAGGAAAAAAAAAAAAAAAAAGAGGTTAGAGTGGGAGAGAGCCAAAGCATAAGAGACTGTTAAAAACTGAGAACAAACTGAGGGTTGATGGGGGGTGGGAGGGAGGGGAGGGTGGGTGATGGGTATTGAGGAGGGCACCTTTTGGGATGAGCACTGGGTGTTGTATGGAAACCAATTTGACAATAAATTTCATATATTAAAAAAAAAAAAAAAAGAGTTGGACACTCAACTGACTGAGCCACCGAGCACCCCTAATATATTTTTTAAAACGTTTAATGTAATCTCTACTCCCAACATGGGGTTCAAACTCATAACCCTTAATTTGGCCAACATTTCAACAATTGCTAGGGAGAGGATGGAAAAGATAAGAACTGACAACATCTGCATAATCAAAATTTCCCTTATCTCCGGAGGCAAGACAGACACAATTCTATATTGTAAAACTCCCATAAAAGGGATAGTTTTGACATTTTTCCACTTCAGTCTTTTAAGGAAGCTTGAGATAACCTGATATAAGAACTACAAGCACTGTCACCAAGCAGCTATATTTATTAGAAATCCCTCATGTTCCTTGTCCAGACCTTTTAAACAGACATAGTACAAGTTTAGTTAACACAAATTTAGCTAGCATTTGCTTGAAGAAGCAGGATTCCACAGAAGGAAAAACTATGTATCTGGTAGAGCAAGACAAATTTCAAGAATTTTCAAAAAATTACCCATCATAGATTTCTACCTGCTACATAGTAACTTTTGTTACTGTCCCACACTTCTTCTTTTTCACCCATTTAGCCTGCTTTCCAGATATTTTTTATTCATTATGAACTATTTGAGAGACATGGAATACACAAGACACGAATATAACTTGTGGCACAATAATAAAATGAGCACCTGTGAAACCACAAACCAACTGAAAAGCTGGGTGTCAGTAGATCTGAAGGTTCCCCATTGGGCTCCTTCCCCATTCCATCCTCCAGCCTTTCTCCCTAGGTAACCACAACTTTGCATTCATTCTCCTCTTATCTTTATAATTCTATCAAATATACATGTGCATTGGGATAACTTATCCCATCATATTTGGTATCAAAGTTTATATAAGTAGTAACATTCTATAGCTTGATTTTTATTTTTCATGTTGGAGGGCTTCAGCTATGTTATTGGATATAGCTGTAGTTGACTCATTTTTTTTGAGGTTGTGTGCTACTCTATTGTGTGACTATGTCACAGTTTATTTATCCATTCTCCTATCAGTGAACATTTAAATTATTCCCAATTTTTTTCCCTTTAATAGGTACCCATGTATATCTTGTAGTAGACACATGCACCTGTTCATGGTATATGTCAACTTTGCTAGATAATGCCAAACTGTCTTCCAAAGTGTTTATACTAGTGTACTCCTACACAATGTACAAGAATTCCTGGTTCTTTTCATCCTCACTTGAGACATCCAACACTTGAGACTGTCAAATTTTTTAACTTTAATTTAAAACCAGAAGATATAAGACAGTAACTCATTGGGCGCTTGGCTGGCTGAGTGGGTAGAGCGTGTGGCTCTTGACCTTGGGGTTGTGAGTTCGAGTTCCACACTAGATATAGAGATGGCTTAAATAAATAAATTTAAAAAAGAAAAAAAAAAACCAGTAACTCACTGTGGCTTAAATTTGTATTTTCCTAATAACTAATGAATTTGAAGAGCTTTTTATGTGCTAGTTTGCCATTTGTATATTTTCTTTTTAAAATTTTTCATGTGTATTTATTTATTTTGAGAGAGAGAGAGAGAGAGCACAAGGGAGGGGCAGAGAGAGAGAGGGAGAGAGAGAGAATCCCAAGCAGGATCCATGCTGTCAGTACAGATCCCAAGCTGGGGCTTGATCTCAAGAATTGTGAGATCATGACCTGAACTGAGGTCAGGAGTCGGATGCTAAACTGACTGAGCCACCCAGGTGTTCCTGTATATTTTCTTTAACAATGTTTCTGTTCAAGTCTTGTGACTATTTTTTTAATTGGGTTATTTTCTTCTTATTGTTGTAAGACTTCTTATATTCCAGATACAAGTTTTCATCAGATATATTTTGCAAATGTTTGCTTTATGTAGCTTCCCTTTTAGTTTTTTAACAATGTCTTCTGAAAAACAAAAATTTTTAATTTTGATGAATTCCAATTTATCATTCTTTTTACTTTATGGTTCATACTTTTAGTGTTGTATCTAAGAAATTGTTGCCTAACCTAAGGTCAAAAAGACTTTCTCCTATGTTTTCTTCTGGAAATTTTATAATTTCAGCACTTATATTTAGTTCTATTTTCTTTTTTTTTATTTTATTTTTTATTTTTTTAAAATTTACATCCAAATTAGTTAGCATATGGTGCAACAACAATTTCAGGAGTAGATTCCTTAATGCCCCTTACCCAGTTAGCCTATCGCCCCTCCACAACCCCTCCAGTAACCCTCAGTTTGTTCTCCATATTTATGAGTCTCTGTTTTGTCCCGCTCCCTGTTTTTATATTCTTTTTGTTTCCCTTCCCTTATGTTCATCTGTTTTGTCTCTTAAAGTCCTCATATGAGTGAAGTCATATGATTTTTGTCTTTCTCTGACTAATTTCACTTAGCATAATACTCGCCAGTTCCATCCATGTAGTTGCAAATGGCAAAATTTCATTCTTTTTGATTGCTGAGTAATACTCTATTGTGTGTGTATGTATGTATATCTATATCTATATCTATATCTATATCTATATCTATATCTATATCTATATAATCTAGATATAGATATAGATATAGATATACCACATTTTCTTTACCCATTCATCCATCAATGGACATTTGGGCTCTTTCCATACTTTGGATATTGTTGATAGTGCTGCTATAAACATGGGGGTGCATGTGTCCCTTTGAAACAGCACACCTGTATCCTATCGATAAATGCATAGTAGTGCAATTGCTGGGTCGTAGGGCAGTTCTATTTTTAGTTTTTTGAGGGACCTCCATACTGTTTTCCAGAGTGGCTGCACCAGCTTGTATTCCCATATTTAGTTCTATTTTCTACTTGAAGTAGAAAAGTACTTTTGGATGTGGTGTGAAATAACAGTTGAGATTATCCAATTTTGTGTATAGATATTCTGGCACCATTTTTTGAAAAGACCATATTTTCTCCTTTGAATTACCCTGGTACCTTGGTTAAAAATCAATTAATTATATACATGTGGGTTTATTTCTTAACTCTATTTTTTTTTTTGCTTCTGAACTCTTAATAAATTCTATTAATATATATGTCTGAAGATTTTTGCAAATGATATATCTGATAAAGAGTTAGTATCCAAAATATATTGAAAAACTATATAATTCAACACCAAAAAAAAAAAAAAACCCACAAAATAATCCAATTTAAAAATAGGCAACAGACCTGAATAGACATTTTTTCAAAGACATACAAATGGCCAAGAGATATATGAAAATGTGCTCAACATTATTCATCATCAGGGAGATGCAAATCAAAACCACAATGATATGTCACCTTACACTTGTCAGAATGGCTAGTATCAAAAAGACAAGAAATAACAAGTATTAGCCAGGATGTAGAGAAAAAGGAGCACTTGTGCATTGTTGGTAGGAATGTAAACTGGTGCAGCCACTGTGGAAAACAGGATAGAGGTTCATCAAAAAGTTAAAATTAGAAATACCGTATGATCCAATAATTCCAGTGCTGGGTATTTACCCAAAGAAAATGGAAACACTGTTTTGAAAATAGTGCACCCCTATGTTTATTGCAGCATTATTTACACTAGCCAAGATATGGAAGCAACTGAAGTGTCCATTGAAAGATGAATGGATAAAGAAGATGTGGTGTATATATACAAGAGGAGGGGGCTGGGAGGATGAGCAAAATGGGTGAAGGGGAGTGGGAGATACAGGCTTCCAGTTATGGAATAAAAAATGGAAACGAAAGATAACTCCATAGGGAATATAGTCAATAGTATTATAATAGTATTTTATGGTGACAGATGGTAGTTCCACCTGTGATGAGCATAATATAACCTATAGAGCTGTTGAATCACTATGTTGTACACCTGAAACTAATAGAACATTGTGTGTCAATGTTCAATTTAAAAAATATATATACATCTGTCCTTACACAAATACCACACAATCTTGATTATCGTAGCTTTATAGTGAATCTTAAAATCAAGTAGTGTCAGTCCTCTGACTTTGTTCTTCTTCAAAATTATTTGAACTATTCTAGAATTGCTTTGCATTCCATGTAAATTTGGAATCAAGTGATTGATTTCTAAAAACACACAAAAAAACACTTGTGAGATTTACTTTTTCACTCTTTTTATGTTTTGTTTTAATAAATAGATGTTCCTAATTTTAATATGGTCAAATTTATCAGTCTTAATCTTTGTGGTTTATCTTTATGGTTAGCTTTTTTTTTTTTTTTTTTTTTTTTGCTTTTCCTTTTATTTTCAATCTAGTCTTTCCTATCCTGAGGTTAAAAATATTTTTTCCAATATTTTCTTCAAAAAGTTTAAAAGTTTTTACATTTGGCTTTTAAATAAAGATTTTTTGTGTGTGATCTAAAGTATGAACCCAATTTTATTTTATTTTTTCCATATGGATAAAAAGTTATCCCAGCTCATTTATTAAATAGTCCATCCTTACCCCAGGGATCAGTAGAAACCTCTGTCATATATCTGTTTACAAATATGAGTCTGTTTACACATTTTCCGGATTAATTACCTGTATAGTCACTATACTTTTGAAATAAGTCTTGGTATCTGATAGAACAAGTATGTCCTATCTTACTTCAAGAATGTTTTATCTAATTTTAGCTTTTACCCTTCCATGTAAATTTAAGAATCAGATTGTAAAGTTCCGTAAAAACCCAAAGTAGCGTACGTAGGTTCTATTTTTCTCTCTTCTTGAAGCTGTCCTGTCCCTGTGACCTATTTTGCTTGATAGAATGTAGTAGAAGTGATACTTTATAATTTTTAAGACTGATCTCGAAGAGATCTACAGATTCTTTCTTTGTTGTGTGGGACACTCTCAGCACCAAGCCACCCTTAAAGTTAGCCCACCAAGCTACGTGAAGAGAATGATGTGTAGCAAGGCAGTGTAGAGTTCTAGTCTTCCAGTCAGCCCTGCCAAGTCATCAGACATGGGAGGGCACTAGCACCATCTGACATGCAACTTCATGAAACAATGTGGAGCAAAAGAACTATCCACCCAAGTTTTGGTCACACTCTTGACCTTCAGAATGTGAACAAATAAAATGGTTGTAGTTTTAAGGCATTGTGTTTGGGGGACACCTGGGTGGTGCAGTCAATCGGGCATCTGACTTCGGCTCAGGTCATGATCTCATGGTTCATGAGTTCAAGCCCCGCGTTGGGCTCTGTGCTGACAGCTCAGAGCCTGGAGCCTGCTTCCGATTCTGTGTCTCCCTCTCTCTGTGCCCCTCCCCCACTCACACCCTGTCTCTCTCTCTCTCTCTCTCTCTCTCTCTCTCTCTCTCTCTCTCAAAAATAAAGATTAAAAAAAAAAGGCATTGTGTTTGGGGGTAGTTTTTATACAGCAGGTAAAGGCCTAAAGAGTAGTAATGTAGCCAAATATTTGGCAATACTCTCATATGTAGTATATGAAAGATAGATATACTTAATAAACTTGCCTTAACTTTACATTCTATGTCTCTTAATTTCTTCATATTTTTCATATGCATTTGACCACCATTTCTGCATAATTTCTTCAGTCCTATCTTCCATTTAACCAGTGATCTCTTTAGGTACATCTAGTTTGCTATTTATCTTAGCACTATCTACCCTAGCACTGAGTTTTTCATTTCCTTTGTAATGTTTTCCATTTCCTAAAGTTACGTATATATGTGTGTGTGTGTGTTTTATACATATATATATATATATATATATATATATATATAAATGTTTTCATCTGTCTGCATATTTGGGTTTTTTTCCCTCTTTACTCATGTCTTAAATTTTATCTTTCATTTACTTAAACATAAAATATGTTATTTAAAAAAAACATTTTTTTTTTTAGTTTATTCGTTTTTGAGAGAGAGAGACAGAGTATGAGCAGGGGAGGGGCAGAGAGAGAGAGGTAGACACAGAATCCAAAGCAGGCTCCGGGCTTAAAGCTGTCAGCACAGAGCCCGACATGGGGCTCGAACTCACAAACCACAAGATCATGACCTGAGCTGAAGTCGGACACTCAACCAACTGAGCCACCCAGGTGCCCCCATAAAATACTGTTATTTAAAAATTTTCTATCCAGTAATTCCAGTATCTGAAATCTTTTCCAGTCTGGTTCTATTGATTTTTTTTTCTTTTTTGATTGACGCTTGCTCATGGTGGCTTTTTCTTTGTGTCGGATTTTTTGCTTTTTGTCCTTTTAGATTGTAAGCCCACATTTGTCATAACTAGAGCTGCAGGAATATTCTGAGGTATGGGTTGAGGGTTCTTATGGTAGGTAGAATAACGATCTCTCAAAGATGCTGATGTCCTATTGCCTGAAACCTATGAATATATTGTCTTACATGGAAAAAAAAACTTTGCAGGCATGATTAAGGTTAAGGACCTTGAAATGAAAAAATTATTCTGGATTGTCCAGTGGACATCATTACATGAGTACTTATATTGTTTTAAGCCACTGTAATTTGTTACAGCAGCCGTAGAAAACTAATCCGACTTTTTTCCCAAGGAGGATTTCTTCAATTACGCCCAGAGGCACTCCAGACCTGGATCCATTTTAAATAATTATTTGGGAGAAGGAGAGGCTTTCAGTTTTTAAGACCTTCAGAATAAATGTAAATTCAGGCCCAAATCATGTGAGAGTCAATTACTAAAATTCTCATCGGAGACTTTCTGTTTTAAACCTTTTCTCCAAACCCAAACCAAAAAAAATTTTCTTTATTCTCCACATTTCTGGAGAAGATTCCCCCCACCCAGCTTCCTTCAACAGTGTTTCCTGTGTCCCAGCTTTACCTAGAGTGGTCTCCACCATCTCCCTGCCTGGGTGGGCCCAAGTCTTTATTCCCAGGTTCCTCTGTGCAGTGACATTGCTACCCTTGGTTCCTGTGCCTTAAGATGCCCGACGACTTCATCATTCACTTCCCTCACTGATTTCATCTTTCCTTTCCCTACTCTCCTTCCAGGCTTTAAACTCCCATTTCATTCCTGATTCTTCTGGTTTCCCTTTCCTTCTTGCAACTCATCTAATCATGTAAAAGAGGGAGACTGAGAGAGTGTGTATATTGTATTTTGTTGAGTATTTTTGGATGATATCCAGCAGAAAAATTTCAGGATCTCTAGACCTCCATATTGCCAAAATGGTCACATATATCTTCTGCACTCTCTAATTGCACACCTTCTTGCCAAGTTTCTCCTATTTAGCTTCCTTCCCACTTTGATCCATCCTCTCCATGCCATTAGAGTTGCCCTTTTAACACGTCTGTGCACAGTAATGTCCTAATTCCCACACATAGTGTGCAAGCACCACCCCCGACCATGAAGTGAGTTTCCCCCTACTTCTCTAGTTTCATACCCCATCACTTCCCTATTCCCACCCTACACTCCATATATACCGAGCTATTGACGGTTTCCTCAGTGGGCTATGCGTGTTCACAAATCTGTCTTTTCTGTACTAATTCCTTTGCTCAGATTCCCTTCTTTGGCTTCTTTTTTCCAGTCCCGTCTCCACCTGTTGTTAACCTTGAACACTTCTTAACTTCCACATCCAGTTCAATCTTCTCCTTGGTGAACCATTCTTTGTCTTTTCTCTCCCTTGGGCACAATTTGCTCAGCCTTGACTGGTTGCTATGTTGCAGGCCCTGTGCTGGCCCAGGGGTTACAAAATAAATAAATAAGACCAAGTTTCACCCTCAATGGACTCATAGTCCAGTGGAAGGACTCACTGAGTTGTGGGGTTAATCATGCCATCTTTCTGTTACCAATGTAAACTGTAGTTACTCCTATTATAACACTTTACACTGGGTCTTGAGTTCTTTGTATGCATAGGTATCTGGGTCTCTTGATGTTTACATTTCCATTCCAGATTACCAAATTGTATTCTGGCTTTATACAAAGGCAGGGGTGTGAATAACTTGTTTAAATATCTTGCTACCTAAGCCCCTTGCTAGCTGTGAGCTCTTATAGAAAATGAATTGTCTGATTTATCTTTGTACACAGGGTAGGCACTTTATAAGTGAATGGACAAATGAATTAGTTCCTTTGTTTTTTAAGATTTTATTTTTAAGTAATCTCTACACCCAACGTGGGGTTTGAATTTACAACTTTGAGATCAAGAGTCATGTGCACCACCAACTGAGCCAGCCAGGCACCCAGAATTAGTTCCTCCTGTTCTGACATTCTGTAAATCAACTGTCACTTCTGCAGAATCTCATGCAGAACTAACTGTCCCCTCCTCTCTTTTCTGGTTTTATTTCCTATAGATTTCCATTTTAGCATTTAACATTTGATAATATTTTTAAACATTTTTTTTAACTTTTTAATTTATTTTTGAGAGACAGAGAGAGACAGAGCATGAATGGGGGAGGAGCAGAGAGAGAGGGAGACATAGAAACCAAAGCAGGCTCAAGGCTCCAGGCTGCCAGCACAGAGCCCGACACAGGGCTGGAACCCATGAACTGTGAGATCATGACCTGAGCTGAAGTCGGACACTCAACCAACTGAGCCATCCAGGCACCCCAATAATATTTTTATATTGTTGCTCTCTATTGAGATAATTTTTCAAAACTCTGTATCCCCTTGTGTCAAGTGCCTGGCATAAAGAAAGTGACTGATGAAGGAAGAATTGAAATTTCTTGGGTTAGCTCAAAAATGCAAGCCCATCAAGCTAGTCTTAGAAATGCCAATTACTGAAATCACTCAAAGTTAAAGCAACTTAATTTAAATTTTAAAACTTAAAACCTCTTAAGTAGTTAAAAGATAAAATTTTCTAGTTAAAACTTTCCAGGAGGGGGGATATTTGGCCATTTAACGAATTAACTAGTTGAAAGTAAAAGAGAACTTTTCAAGTTTTAATTTTTTAGCCAGCTAACCGAAATAAGTACCATCTAAGTTTCATCCGTCTGAAGGATCTCTGGGACAAGTAATGTCTTTAAACCAAATCAAGACATTAGGACTATCTGAGAATGCCTTTAAGTTTCTCAGCAGTAGGTGGCGCTCTCTTCATAGTGTTGACTGGTCTCAAACCTGCTGGTTTTCCAAAAGACTTGGGGATGGAAAAGGATGGTCTCCTGCATTCATTACATATGCTGAGGGAAGAATATGTAATTGTTATGAGAATTAAAGAGTAAGTAGTGTATTAAAGAATAAGTATTGTTAATATTTTGTCCAACTTCTCTTGGTTAGTACTCCGGACACTTTAGCAAGTTTCTTTGCCTGAGTGGCTTAATCAGAAGGTAAGAATGGTAATTTAGCAGGATGTGAAGTCACATTTACTTTTTAAAAAGTTATTTAGGGGCACCTGGGGAGCTCAGTAGATTGAGTGTCTGATTCTTGATTTTGGCTCAGGTCGGGATCCCAGGGACATGGGATCGAGCCCATGGTAGGCTCCACATTGAGTGTGTAACCTGCTTGAGAGTCTCTCTGTCTCCCTCTGCCCCTCTCCCCTGCTCATATGCTCTCTCTCTCTAAAAATGATTTAAAGAAAACTTATTTATTTGAGTAATCTTTACACCCGACGTGGGGCTCGAACCCATGACCCCGAGATCAAGAGTCATATGCTCTCTGAACTGAGCCAGCCAAGCATCCCATGATGTGAAATCATTTAATGGAACATTTGAAAGTTTGGAATAAGGTGGAGTTGAAATTCTATAAAATGGAGATGTTAATACTACTTCACTCTATTTTTAAAGCTAATGTTTGTTGAGCGCTTACTGTGTACCAGGCACTAGATTTAACCCTTCACGTGGATTATGCATTTAATCATCACCACAATCCTATGAGGTAGGAGTTTGTCAGTTAAAAACTTCTTAGGGGTGCCTAGGTGGCTCAGTCAGTTGAGCAACCAACTCTTGATTTCAGCTTGGGTCATGATCCCAGGGTTGTGGGATGGAGCCCCTTGTGGGGATCCCCACTGAGCATGGGTTCTGCTTAAGATTCTCTCTTTCAGGGCACCTACTCAGTGAGTAGAACATCTGATCTTTTTTCTTCTTTTTTTGAGAGCGAGACAGACAGACTGACAGCGTGTGCACGCAAGCAGGTGAGGAGCAGAGAGGGGGACAGAGGATCCAAAGTGGGCTCTGTGCTGACATCAGAGAGCCTGATGTGGGCTTGAACTCACAAACTGTGAGATCATGACCTGAGCTGAAGACAGACACCCAACTGACTGAGTCACCCAGGTGCCAGTAGCGTCTGACTCTTGATCTTAGCTCAGGCCTTGGGCTCCACTCTGGGCATGGAGCCTACTTAAAAACAAAACAAAACAAAATAAAACAAAAACTAATCCTTCCTCAAAATCCTACAACCCCCATAGGTGCTGCCCTTGCCTATCCTTCACAGACAAACTTCTTGTTAATACTTACTGTCCCTGTCTCCTCACCTCCTCTCATAGTTCAATGTGAGCCCTTCAATGTGGCTTCCACCCACATCACTCCAACAAAACAGCTTTCTCTAAGGTAATTCACAACATCCATGTTTTCATTCCATGCTGAACCTTGTTGTAACACTCTCTTCTCTTGACTCTGATGGACCCACGATGCATGGATTTTCAGCAAGTGAGTAAAGGTGGGTTATAAATGCTGCTGTTTTATTGAAAGAAAGGGAAAGACTTAGTGATCCTTAGTTCCTTTTCTTTCAGTCCTTCCTTAATCATCAGTAAGGTGAGGGTGAAGAGTGTTGGCAGAATGTGTGTCTATCATGAAGTAAAATAAAGCCAGTTAAGCTAGTTTTATGCAGTATTTCCACTGTTCCGGTAAGAACAAAATACATATTCATATATGAGCTATGAAATCTGAATTGAGTAATTTCAGTGATTCCACAAAGGAGTTAAAAGTTCTTAAATTTGCATTTAAAACTGTCATTGCACAATATAAAGATGAATGGTAAAATTCACGCTAATAATTTAAAACTTTAATATTTCTTTACTCAGAATGACATTAAATGGCAAATTAAAAACACCGTGACAAGTTGAGAGAGGGACCTTGGAATAAAGCGTATTACACTTTAATATCTTTTAGAGTACGATATTCTTACTTTTTGAACAAGGGGCCTTGCATTTTTATTTTGCACCAGCCTTCAAATCATATAGCCGGCTCTGTTCACAGCACTGACTCAGGAGTGCTCAAATGTAGCTTCAGTTTCCATAACTCAGTTTGATATCTGACTTTGAACCCCTATTGTGCCTGATGCAAAAACTCGATTGCTCCCATTCAGGGAAATTCAGTTCAATTCAGTAACTTCTTTGTCAGCCTAAGGTTCAGAATTCAGATTTGGGCTCCGTCCATCCCAGAACTGTCTCCTTTGTCCCCCTAGGTTGGTATGTAAGCATAGAGGGAAGGCAGTTTCTGGTTTGTCGTCATCCTTGGCCAGCACCTGCTGCAGATGTCAGTCTGTAGTGTCATCTTTCTTTATCGGTGTCTATGTCTACTGCAATTGATAATCACATGCACGAGATAATGACAACTTAATTGAGGCTCTTTTCTAAGTTCCTGATTTATTTCACTCATTTACTCTGCACAATAATCCTATAAGGTAGGAACTATTATTACATCCATTTTATAGGTGAGAAACCAAGGCAAAGAGAGGTTAGGCAAATTGCCCAATGTCACACAGCTAGGAAGTAGCAGATACACTGGTTCCAGAACCTATTGTCTTAAATATACACTGGACTACATCTCTCAACCTCGTGTTCCCCAAAGGCCCTACTTGGTCATGATAAATGTTTTTGGTTTTTGTTTTGTTTCAGTAATATAGTGTTACATTTGATTTACAATTTTTTAATTCAATTTTTAAAATTTATAAGAGAGATTGGCCTATAATTTTATATTCTGATTTGAGTATCAAAGTTATACTAGTCTCATAAAATGAGTTGGGTAGCATTCCCTCTTTTTCTAGTCTGTGAAATAATTTATTAAAGCTTTTTTGCATGAAGTTTTAGAAGAGCTTGGCAGGTAAACTGTTTGGGCTGGTGGATTTTGAGTGTGGAGAGACCTATTTAACTAGTTTCCACTAAGCACACATTGCGTGCTAGACTTGAGGCTCCTGCAGGGAGCACTGACTGGCGTCTGGCCCCTAATGTCAAAGGTACAGAGTGCAGGTAGCAGAGGTGAGGCAGTGAGGTTTCTGCTAAAGCCACTCCATGATGTGGTTCGGCATTTTTCCTGGTTGTAGGGGCCCTGAACACTTCGCTGCTGATTATGTGCTATACAAGCCTGGCTCTCTGGCCCTCCTGGAGAATCAAGAAACTACCTAATATCTCATTAGTTCTCTTCTGCTCAAATTAGCTTGGGTAGATTCTGTTGTCTGCAACTAAGGGTAAACTTTAGGACATAATACATGGTCAGTTTTTGTATATTTATGCTCTATTTATTTACTACCAGTTTTTAGTTCACTTGAGCACTCATGTCTGATAAGAGTATATTAAAATATAACATGTACAATACTGAAGAAGAAGAAATCTGGAGGATTGACACTACTCAACTACAAGACATACTATAAAGCTATAGTAATCATGTCAGTGCAGCATTGGCCAAAAAAAAAAAAAAAAAGATCAACAGAGCAGGATAGAGAGTGCAGGGGCGTCTGGGTCCAACTCTTGATTTTGGCTCAGGTCATGATCTCATGGTCTTGGGATCAGCCCTGCATTGGGGTCTACACCCAGCGTGGAGCCTTGTTGGAATTCCCTCTCCCTCTCTCCCTCTGGCCCTTGCTCACACTTACTCTCTCTGTCAAAAAAAAAAAAAAAAAAGAATAGAGAGAGCTCAGAAATAGACCCACATAAATATAGTAAGATGATCTTTCACAAAAGAGCAAAGAGAAAACAATGCAGCAAAATAGATATTTCAGCAAATGATTAACAACTGGACATCTACATGCAAAAAAAAAAAAAAAAGAATCTAGACTCAGACTTCCTTATACTCTTCACAAGACTGACCTCAAAATGGACTAGAGACTTAAATGTAAAATGCAAAACTATAAAACTCCTAGAAGATAACATAGGAGAAAATCTAGAAGACCTTGGGTTCGGTGATGACTTTTTCAAGGCAATGTCAAAGGCAGGATCCATGAAAGAAAGAATTAAGTCGGATTTCATTCAAATAAAATTTTTTTTCTCTGCAACAGAATGAAAAGACAGCCACAGACTGGGAGAAAAACCTTTGCAAAAGACACATTTGATAAAGGACTGTTACCCAAAGCATACAAAGAACTTTTAAAGGTCAACAATAAGAATACAAACAACTGATTTTTTAAAAATGGGCCAAAGACCTCAACAGACACCCCACCAAAGGAGCTACACAAATGACAAGTCAACATATGAAAAGATGCTCCACATCATATGTCATTAAGGAAATGCAAATTAAAACAACAGGATATCTCTACATACCTGTTAGAATGGCCCAAATCCAGAACATTGGCAACACCAAAATGCTGGTGAGGATGTGGAGTAACAGAAATTCTCATTCATTTCTGGTAGGATTGCAAAATGGTATATTCACTTTAGAAGACAGTTTGGTGGCTTTTTTTTTTTTTACAAACAAACTCCTACCATACAATCCAGCGGTCATGCTTCTTATTATTTACCCAAAGGAGTTGAAAATTTATGACCACCCAAAAACCTGCACACAATTGCCCAAACTTGGAAGCAACCAAGATGTCCTTCAGTAGGTGAATGAACAAGCTATGGCACATCCAGTCAGTGGAAAATTATTCATCATTAACAAGGAAAGAGCCGTCAAGCCATGAAAAGACATCAAGCAAACTTAAGTGTATATTACTAAGTGAAAGAAGCCGATCTGAAAAGGCAAAATATTGTACAATTCTAGCTATATTCTGGAAAAGGCAAAACTATGGAAATAGTGAAAAGACCAGTGGTTGCCAGGGGTTAGGGAAGAGTGCAAGATGAACAGGGGGAGTACAGAGGACTTTGAGGGCAGTGAAATTACCCTGTATGATACCATTACGGGGGATACAGGTCATTATACATTTGTCCAAACCCATAGAATGTACACCACCAAGAGTGAACCTTAGAGTAAACTATGGACTCCGGGTCATAATAATGTGTCAGTGTAGGTTCACTGACCAGAAAAAATGTACCACTTCAGTTGGGAATGTTGATAATGGGGAGGCTATGCATGTGTGGGGGCAGAGGGTATATGGGAAAACTGTATACTTTGTTTTTTTTTTTAATTTTTTAATGTTTATTTATTCTTGAGAGAAAGAGAATGCAAGCAGGGAAGGCACAAAGAAAGAAGGAGACACAGAATCCGAAGCAGGCTCCAGGCCCCGAGCTGCCAGCACAGAGCTTGATGTGAGACTGGAACTCACGAACCATGAGACCATGACCCGAGCCGAAGTTGGACACCCACCTGCCTGTGCCCCCCAGGGGCCCCAAAACTGTATACTTTCTATTCAATTTCTCTGTGAACTTAAAACTTCCCTTAAAAATGAAGTCTATTTAAATATATACACATATTTATACAACATACTATGTTAATAAGTTCATTTAAGAACATGATTTTGGGGGAGGAGAATTATTCCTTTTATTATTTAGGTACTGCCCTTCTTTGTCACTACTTATTACTTTCAGCCCCAAATTCTTTTTTATCTAATGAAATTTTGCTACACTGGCTTTTTCTTTATTACTATTTATATTAGTTAGAATTAAGTTCAGCTGCAAAGAATTGAGAACCAAAACAGCAGTAGCCAACGTGAGAGATTTTCTTCCTCTGCTACGTGGAAGTCCTGAGATGGGCAGCTGGGAGGTGACACAGTGGCTCTGTTTCACACGCCCCTGGGAACGTAGGTGTTCCAGCCTCACTACTCAGCCATCCACAGGACCTGGCTCTCATCTGCCAGGTCCTCCCCCACGGCACTAGAAGCCTTGACAGCATAATTTAAGCAGGAATGCTCACTCTAGCAGCAAGATCATCCCCCTGTGAGATCAGCCCTGGCTGTTTTCAAGATAGTGTCTGGGCCCTTTATCACCCTCAGTTGTACATCCCAGCTCTCCCTCTAATATCTAACTCACACCATTCAAGTCCACTTGTTCCATCTATGTCTGACATGGTCAGTCCTGCCCCCTCTACTCTCCATGAGCACACAACTGTGCCATCTTCTCTTGAGCCCAACCTTCCTTCCCTCCCTCTTTTTCATTGTTTATTTGAGAGAGAGAGAGAGAGCATCTGTGTGAGCGCGGGGCGGGGATGGGGAGAAGCAGAGGAAGAGAAAGAGAATCTTAAGGAGGCTTCATGCAGTGCAGAGCCCGATGCTGGGCTTGATCTCATGACTGTAGGATCATATCTGAGCTGAAATCAAGAGTCAGAAGTTCAATCCGCTGAGACACACAGGCACCCTTACCATCCTATTTCTTTTTTAAAAATGTTTTATTTATTTATTTTTGAGAGAGAGAGAGAGCAGGGAAGGGGCAAAGAGAGAGGGAGCAGAGAACCCTAAGCAGGTTCCATGCTGCCGGCACAAAGTCCAGTGCAGGGTTTGAACCCACAAACTTCGAGATCATGATCTGAGCTGAAATCAAGCCCAACCGAGCCAACCAGGTGCCCCAAAAGTAGTCATTTCTCACCGTCCCCAATTTCCTCTCCTTCTGTTCACCCCCAAGCCCACTCCACTCAGGCTTTGTCCCAGGTCACCACTGAAACCTCTTCCTCTTTGTTAAATCCGGGGGGTGGAAGGGATCCATAGTCTTATCTGCTGGCAGATCGGGCTCCTCTGGGGCCAGAAGCAGCAAGGCTGTCCTCCATGGGACCAGCAGGGGAGGAGAACCTGCCTGACCTTCCCATACACATCAGTGTTCGTCCTGCCAGGGTCATTTTTGGTTTTACTGACATCAAATCTTACCAGTTAATTTTTAGAAGTTACATGGCAGGGCCTGTGCTTCTGACTGCCCACAGGGCTGCAGGGATGGAGACCATCGTTAGTGAACTCACCTGTCGTTGTCTCTCCAGAAAATATGCACACTGATGTGGTGACCTCAGCTGCAAGCACTCCAGGGAAGCCCAGCCTTCTGGGAGGCTCCTCCTCCAGCCCAGGTGATGGAATCTAGGCTAAGCTGGGGGCAGAGGAAGAGGAGATGGGAAAGAAAGACTAATCATTCTCACCAATCTGTCTCACAGATAGTACAACATTTAAGAGGGCTCGACGCTTTCAGATCCTGTTCACTTGGAATCTGCAATAATCTGAGCACGAGCATTGTGATCTTCTCTTTGCAGGCTCTGCTCTTTAAAAGCATTCATCAAGTAAAATGATAGTTGTCCAGCTGGAACCCCTTAAAACCCACTCTTTACCTCAATCAGTCCTGACCCAGATTCTGGGATCGCTCCCGGCTTCAGGTCTGAGGACTCTAAGGAGCTTTTGCCGGAACTCTAGTTGCCCAAGAAAACAGTTCTGAGTCCTAAGCCTGACCTTCATGACCCTTTGTTGCTTGAGTGCTAGCTCTGTGCTAGGCTAAGTGTTAGGGGCTGGGATACAAATGTTAAGACATGCTTTCCTGTCCTGTCCTCCCCCAAACACAGCCTCATGGATATGCAAAGAAACTGCCATGTGCAATGATAGGCAAATGCACAGAATATATTATTTGCCAGAGAGGAGGGCCTATGTTTGGACCTTGGAGCCTCCTCCTCTCCCCCCAAATGCACACCTTTGTTCTAGCAGGTTTGGTCTCTCTGGAGGACATTCTCCTTAGCTTGTGGATGGTGGCCTTCTTGCTGTGTCCTCACATGGCCTTTCTTGTTTGCATGTGTGTATCTAGCATCTTATCTGTGTTCTACTAATCTCTTCTTATAAGGACACCAGTCAAAAGCCACCTGAGTCCATTGCACATGCTGCAGAAGAGTCCTAAGAAATACTTGTATTGGGTCAATGAGTAGTGTGTATAAGTCTACATATATGAACTGTGGGTTAGGGCCTCCCCTAATGACACCATTTTACTTTAAATACCTGTTGAAAGGTCCTATCTCTAAATATAGTCACATTCTGAAGTACTGAAGGTTAGGGCTTTGACATAGGCATTTTAGGGGGAGGGAGACATAGTTCAGCCATAATAGTGCTCAACAGAGATTTTTAAAAAAATGAATGAATAAAGCTTTAGATATTAACAGATTAACTAGATATCCCTTAGATAAATTTATATTAATAGACTTCTAAAAAATTCCCCCAAAAGTATCTTCCAGGAAGAATAAAGGTATAGCAATGAGGAGAAAAACACATAAACCCACATGATGTAAGGTTAATGACATAATCACTTACCATCTGTATTTGCAGAAATCCTCAAGACTTAAAATGACATTGGTTGAAATCATCCTTACTGAAGCATAATCCACCTTACATTTAATTCTCCCTATAGGTTTGATAAACCATGGGGAGCCCCCATATCAGTCACTGGACGTATTTCAGAGGCTTTATGTTTTCCTGTGGAATGTAAATGTTGCCTTTTGAATACAAGCTCACATGGTTCCCTGTGTGGTCATTTAATTTTTTGGAACTGCTTAATCAACTTAGACTCATCTAAATTCAAAATCAAATTCTGTAGTGAAAGGGTTATTCATCTAGGGTAGACCCAAAGGTGGTGGGCAGGTCATTTTTTTTAACAAAATATTCCTCAGGAGCTGGACTTCATGTAGCAGCTCTTAGCATTCCAGTTTTACAAAATACATTTCTACTGTCCTTCCAAAGTTCACTTTATAGTTCCATAGCTTACATAGAAAACATTCTGGCTCTATGTTCTATCACAGTTCATATAGTAGACTTATACATACTACTCATTGGCCCAATACAAGTATTTCTTAGGACTCTTCTGCAGCATGTGGGATGGACTCAGGTGGCCTTTGAGCCTACCCACTTCATTCATTCTGAAAGCAACACCCTCCAGAAGGCTACGGGTTCCAGTCATCACACTCTTGTTCTACTTTAGACCCTGCTGAAAAGTAGTGTCATTGTGGGGGCACAGTGAGGGGAGGGTAGTAAATACAGAAGTCACATGGGCCTGTGAGTTCATAAGGATTCTATCATAAAACAAGGTACAGTATATAATTTCCCACCAAAACCTTCTCAGCCTCCTGAGACTAATTCCATCTGGCACAGCTAGCAGTTTTCCGCAGTCCATAGGTGGGCTTGGACAGGAACCACTGAATAGGCCTCATTCATCCATGAGTCAGGCCATCGAGACCCCTGAGGTTATAATGCTCCAAGAAGAAACTTACCGCCCACCCTATGTCTGCCACCAGAATCGTACCCAAAACTGGGCTTTTTGCTAAGAAATTTTAGCATCCTAAGGGGCCTTCAGCTGGAGCTTCCAGTTTCTCATTCCATTCCATTTCTACCAGGAAAAATACCAGGACATTCTAAGTATTTCCATAGATAAGAGATACACCCTTTTAAAGAAAGTAAATTCCATGGTTGTAAATGGTAAATAATACACATGAGCAAGGGCTGGCAGGCCAAATTTGCCTGCTGCCTATTTTTATAAGTAAAGTTTTTTTGGGAACACAACTATGTTTATTCATCCATGAATTGCCTTTTGCTTCTTTTGTACCACAAACGCTAAGTCAAGAGTTATGACAGAGACCAAGTGTCCCACAAAGCTTAAAATATTTACTATCTGGACCTTGACAGACAAAGTTTGCTGACCTCTGTGATTTGAGCACACTTGACCTCCTTCTTCTAACAAGTAATGGATTCAAGCTACCCAATGTTTTACCCCAGGGCTCCCAGCTTTGCCTTCGGCAGCTGGTTATGTGAAATTATTCTCAATTTTTACTACAATATTTTTTAAAGTGGCAGTATAATTGGTTATTAGGGTCCTCAGGACACACTCACAGAATGCACAACTTATAATGGAAGGAAACCACTCACTAGCACTAAGAAATTTGCTCCAGGCAACTGCTAAGAATACAATGAGTCTCATCACTAAGTTGGTCTGGAAGCATGTACAACCCATCTCTCATCTTATGGTCAGGTGAAATTCATATACAATTTTTTCCTCTATCTCTGGTTTTTATAGATGTGGACAACTACTAATAGGTAACCCTGGGGTACCTTGGTTTTACCTCCGCTTCCTGGGCCATGACTATTGAAGTGTCCTGAAAGGAGGCTGGTTTTGTAGGAATTATTTTTCCAATCATGAACACAATAGAAGACAATCCACTTTACCATCCAACTTAAATTTTAATTATCAAATAAAATATATTAAAAGTATATTATGAGGAGACCAATAATAGAAACCAACTTTCTCTAGAGCAATATTTTCCTCAATCTTTTTGTTGTTGTTGTTGTTGTTATTGCCCTTCTAAGGAATCTTTTTTTGACAAATTTTCCAAATCACTCTCCACTCCATAAAATTTTAATATCATAAATATACTGTATATCTATTTATGTAGTATGCCCTTTGGAGAACAATGGTTATTATAATATCTAAGATTTTATCACTCCCATTTGAGAACACATGCTCTATCTAGAAAAATTGTCTAAGAAACTAGGAATCCAGGGAAACAATTATCCAACATAACATCATCATTTTTAATCCATCATCCCATTTTTTTAATCTGGCTTTAGGAATGTAGTTGATACTGTGGCTCCCTTCTTGGGCCAAAGTGCCCCTACACTTACCCCTTTTGGGTGATTTGCCAGGGACAGGTGTGGGCTCAGACCACCATGTATATAGTAGGAGCTAGACTTACTGTCAGAGCACCATTAACAGCTTATCAAGTCTTTGTTCACTTAACTACACCTTGAGTTCTTGCCAACTACTTTTGTTTACCGGATATACTTGACTCATTACCAGTTAAAAAATACTGAGGGTTGATCAGGGGTTGGGGTTAATACAATATGATTGAGAACATTCCCTGTATGAAATTGAGGCTATAAAGTTTTGTCAGGAAAAAAATCAGAACTGGCACATACTCCAAAGCAGTTTCCTTGAGGTCACCTCTCCATCAGTCTAGTACTCTTAACCCTAAAGTAGAGTTAATCCAGCATAAGAGCTCTTGTGGTAAATGTAGAGAGGGACCAGTCTAGAGGTGAGTAGGAGGACAGAGAGACTCAGGAGAGATGTAACCAAGAAAAAATAAAGTATGTAAATTACCTCATGTGTTTGACCATCTTGAGAGATTTATACTTCAGTCCCAAAGTTTGAATATGAAATAGTGATGTTTATCTAGAAAACTAAAAAAACAAAACCAAAGCAAATACTAACTTAACAGAAAACAAAAAGCTGTATAATAAAGTAATCATAATACACTGCATTGTTCAACTTGGAATAATACATAGTTTTATTATGTTAACACTGAGTTAGGGTGGGGTATATTTTTGTTCTTAGTATTTCCATTTCCTAATTTCTTCCTCCAAGAATACTTGAATATGTCATTTAGCACTTGTTGATATTTCTCATATAGAAATTATATAGACTGGCCATTTACTCCAACCCCCACCCTATGAATCACCGTGATCATTTAACTAATGTTATCATTGGTGAGCTAGAAGCCTGGGTCTTTCTCTCTGAAAGAGGACCCTTCCTCATATCAAGAACACAACTGCACTGGAACTGGGTATCAGCCCATAAAGAAAGATAGCTATCCCCATCACTGAGACACCCTATGATGTTCCTGATAGTCTAAATGTGAATGAGCAACACTGAAACTTCCAGATTTGAAAATGAGATTTCCCACAGTAAAATAGTATCGTTCGATCGGGGTTGGGGTGGGGAGCTGATGTCTCATCAGGATTTTTTTTTTAAACTGGGGTTTTAGGAGCTTGAAAGAATTATTTCAATATTTTCTTACCACATGTATTAGTTTCCCATGTAGCTGCTATACCAATTGAGTAAAAATACAGTGGCTTAAATTAACACAAATTGATTATCTTACAGTTCTGGAGGTCAAAAGTCTGAAATCACTTCCAGGAGGCTAAAGAAAAGGCATCATCAGGTATCATTCCTCCTGGAGGCTGTAAGTGAGAATTCTTGCCCTTCTACCTACTACAGGCTACCCATGTTTCTTGGCTTGTGCCTCCCCCCACCCCACCCCCCGCTTTCACGTTCAAAACCAGCAACTGTATCACTTTGATCCCTGATTCCATTGTCACATTTTCCTTTTCTCTGACATTTCTGCCTTCCTCTTATAAGGACCCATGTGATTACAGTCGGCCCACCCACCTGGATAATCCAGAATAACCTCCCCAATTTACGATCCTTAATTTAATCACCTCTGCAATGTGCCTTTTGTTTTGTTTTGTTTTCTTAAACATTTTTTTGATGTTTATTTATTTTTGAGAGAGAGAGAGACAGAACATGAGCAGGAAAAGGGCAGAGAGAGAGGGAAACACAGAATCTGAAGCAGGCTCCAGGATCTGAGCTGTCAGCACAAAGCCTGACGCAGGCCTCAAACTCATGAACTGCGAGATCATGACCTGAGCCAAAGTTGGATGCTTAACCAACTGAGCCATCCAGGCACCCCCAACAAAGTGCCTTTTATTGGGTGAGGTAACACATTCACAGATCAGGTGGATTAAGACATGGACATCTTTTAGGGCTGATTATTCTGCCTTCCACACTGCAGGCGTCAGGTAGATTCTGGTGGTGAGAGTTGAAAAGAGTGGCATCAAATGGAGAGGTATGACCACTACTATCTCACCCCAGGTCTAGAAAAAAATACTCAGGTCAACTGTAGCCCATGGTTGCCTTCACAGTCTGTCCCCCGCAAACAGTTCCAACCCAGGTATTTGGATGCCATTCATGACCTACCTGTGTCCTCCCTTGATCCAAGGAGATTTGTTAGACTAGTAATTTCACCATCTCCGCAGATCTTCAGTTCTCCCAATAAACTTCTGGAGCTTTGCCTCAGCCTGTTCAGCATACCATAGCGAGTCTGACCTGGAAGACAGGGACATTTAACTTGGCACTTACCTTATGACACCCTCACTTTTTTTTTTTTTTTAATGTGTAAGGATGTTCATTGCAAGATTATTTACAATAGCAGAAGAACCCCAGCAACAACCTAAATATCGATCAATAGGGGATCAGTTAAGTAAAATATAGTACAAAGGAAGAGCCACATACAGTCACTAAAAAGAACATGGTAAGTCTATAAGTGCTACTATGGAAAGCAATCCGAAATGCTATTAAATTAAAAGAAAGCAAGATACAGATCACAAAAAGGTCATTATACACACAACTTTTATCTTATTTATTTTTAAATTTTTAAAATGTGTATTTATTTTTCAGAGAGAGAAAGAGAGACAGAGCATGAGCAGGTGAAGGGCAGAGAGAGGGAGACACAGAAACTGAAGTAGCCTCCAGGCTCTGAGCTGTCAACACAGAGCCCAACACGGGACTTGAACTCATGAACTGTGAGATCATGGCCTGAGCGAAGTCAGGCGCTTAACTGACTGAGCCACCCAGGTGCCCCTACACACAACTTTTAACATGAGCATCCGTAGTACTTTGTAATTTATAGAAACTTCATATCCATTATCCATCAATTATAGCTCCTTTCTCTCCAGATCGCAGCCTCTTTCTCAATCAGCTTTTCCTCTTGGCAGGTAGAACGTGTTCCAGAGTAGCATTCCCCAGCCCTTTTGATGGCATGGCACAGATAGATGACAGTGTATGCATGACATGCTGAGGATGAATTAGATGAGGTTGCACATGCCAGAAGCACCCTGTGGTGGGGGAACTCCAGGGCCCAAGCTGGAGTGGAGGGGAGAAGTGATCAGTATGGGTGTACTATAGCCCATTCCTAGTATGCTGGTATAGTGTGTAGGAGTGTTTCCTCAAGAGTCCTGGCAGCTGAAGCCTTGGGCTGCTCATAGAAGGGATTGGCCTGGGAGGGAGGTAAAAGGGGAATCTTGTCCTGGCACATTCTGGGTCAGTGGGAAAGACAGGGCAGCATCAAAGGAGGAGTTGAGGGGAGGGATCTGAGGTTTTGAGTTCAGGCAAGGCAGGTTCCGGACCTTGGGAAAAGAAGCCAGCTGCATCCCTTTCCAGGGATTGCAGACAAGATGATGCTTGGGGGCCATTAGGTTTTGTCCTAAGATGAGCAACTTCTGCCAAGATGAAGCATGGGAAAAGCGACACCCTCACCTTCTTAAACTTCACCCTCTAAGCCTGCATTTACTGTGGGCTGTCCAGAGTTAAAAGCCTCATTCTCCTACTGGTGGACTGCTTGAAATCAGGGCATCCTGTGCTACCCAAGCTACATCATCCTTATCCCCTAGATAGCTTCAGGGTCCCCAAGGCTCCACCTGGAGAAGGCAAAGCGAGCCACAGAGGAAGAGGGCCAGGCAACCTCCCTTGCTCACCCTCCATACAGAATCCTATCTCCTCTCCTTGCTTGGCTTTTATTTTTGTGTTCTCATTCTGACCTTAAACCATTCCTCCTAGTCATACTTCGTTGTGGCAGACCAATGTGGGTGCTCCCTGATGCTAGGGGAAATTTTGTATTTCAAATTTGTAAGACCCCAAGGTGTTGGGAGGGCTCAAAGTTCCTGCAGGTGGCACCTCTGCCACAAGATGTATTGTAGTCTTGGTAGAGAATTTCTTTGCTGGAGAGCTCCAGGGGTGGAGAGAACACTTGCTTTTGAGTAAAGTTAGAAGCGCTGCATAATGAACTGGATAGTTTTATTTCTGAATTAGACTGTGTCCTACTGGCTTTAAGAGTGATCAAAAAACTCTTTGAGTTTGCAAGAACTATAAGAAGAATGTCTCCCACTGAATCCACTTAAAGGGAAGGTAGCATACCATACGAACTCACATTCTGATTACATGCCACAAGGAAGGCTTGTCTTGTTCAGCATACCGAACACACAAATTTCCTTTATGAGGGCTCAGTGTGAATAAATTTCAAGTGATTATTGATAAATAGTTCACCCACCTACAGATCCCCTAAATATTCTCTATTATTTCTCTTTTAACACTATTTTAAAATTTCTCCTTTTTATGCCTGTTGGGAAATGTACTGGAAACCTAGTTCAAGTGACTTCCCCTTCCAAATAGCACTACCCCCTTCTCTCCCCATTCAGGCCACTTGATCACTTTAGTGGGTACAAGGAATAGATTTGGAACTGGAAAGATTTCTTCTTTGGGAAACAATTGACTAGTGTGGGGGCACAGACCATCTGGGCCCAGTACAGAGGCAGCTTTCTTCCAAGAAGAATGCTGAGCACACAGACACCATGACCCTTGCTGTTCCAGTCCTTGTTAGGATTCTCTGTTCCAGGCTGTTCCAGGGTCCTGTAATGGAACCTACAGGTCATCCTTGTTCTGTGACCGCTGACTGGAGCCTGACTCTTTGTGGCAGCTTTGCATCTTCAGACTGGGGCCTGGCATTATTTCCCACTACCCATCTCAGCCTGGCAAGGTAGCAGGAAGATCCCTGAGTATGTGACTATTTGGAGGACAGGCAGAAAGAAACAGAACCAAGGAAGTCATCTCTTATTTAGGAAGCAATGCTGTGTGCCAGGCATTGTGCTGGGTGCTTGGCATACTCACTGCAATTTTGCTGAATATTCTCAACAGTCCCACGAGGTGGGTGTTACTATCCTCATTTTGTAATGAGACTAACGTTCTAAATTGTCAGCGTTCAAGTAGGAAACAGATGGCATACTAAAGGGGGTTAACTGGAGAAAGTTTAAGGAATGGACTATTTACAGAGGTGTGAACAGAGGTAAGGGAAGTAACAAGAGATAATGAAGCCTTAGAGATTAACAATTGTTAGAAGCCATTATCACCCCTGGCTCTAAAGGGAAAGAGGAAGGAGAAAGTTACTCAGAACATGAGACAGCTGGAACTGAAAGATGGTCAAAACACTGTGGTACAACAAGGTAGGGAGTTGGAGGGTTGGGAGGGGGATTAGTACCCTGCTTTCTCTTCTCCCACTGCTCTGACCCAATGGTTTTCCACCACTGCTTCCCATTGGCCAAACCTAACTGGAAGCCAGAGAGCAGGGATGCCTGGATGGATGCAGTCTATAGAGGTCAGCTTCTTGAGGGGCAAATGGAAACCAGCCAGCACATGTTCTGAGAGAGTAAGTAATTTAATCAAATCTTGAGCTGAAATTTAACCCTTGGTCTCCCTGAATTCAGATTACCACACTGCTGTCCTCCCATTGTCTACATTATCAAGAATAGCAGCTAGATATTGGAAGGAAACATAGAGAAGGAAATTAAATTTGAGCTCAGAGACGAGCTGTCCAAAGTATACTCCAAACACTAGACTTTTGTTGCCAAAAAGTTTGACAAACTCTATATATCTCCAGTTAGAACTCCAAAATGCATTTTAGCATATTGAAGACTCTGAGAAGTAAGTAAACCTAATTATTTTTCTCTCTTTTCTCCAACTCAGTTGACCATAAGAACTTTCTTGTTCATGTAACACCAAGTACATAACACAGATTTTGTATTCTTAGAAACGCACTTGGGGAATTACTGCCTTCAACAATGTGGGGTGTTGGTGAAGGTAAATGTAGCTCCCGTGTGGAAGATGGATTTGAAGAGGCCAGTGTGGGAGATGAGCAGACCAAATAGAAGACTACTCCAGTAATCCAAACAAGAACAGGATGGGAACTTGTGAAGCTGCAACAGGAAGGAAAGAAGAGCAGGTTTCTTTTCTTTTCTTTTTTTTTTGGTGTCCCACACGGGGAGTAAAAGGAGTAGGTTTCTTTACGGTGATTGGGTGAATGGCAATATTATCCACCTGGAAGAGAAATCAGACAGGGAGGGTAGGCCAATTTCATACACATTGAGCATAGGGTGCTTGGGGATAAACAGAGATGTTTTAGTTGGAAATTGGGGATGCAAAATTAAGGTTTTGGAAAATGGTTGCTGCTCAGGTACACATTTAAAAGCCATCAACATCTGAGTGACACTCAAAGCCTGGAGAGTGGTTGGCATCCTCCCAGTTGAGAAAGTAGAACAGAGAGTCTAATGTGGCTTCAGGGTATGAGGGAACCTCTTGAAATTACTTAAAGTATTGTGAATCCATGAATATAGGCATTTTTTTCCAAGTTAGAGTGTCCCATAGCTTTTAGCATCTTTTCAAAGGTATCCTTAAAAAAAAAAGAAATTTGGGACACCTGGGGGGCTCAGTCGGTTAAGCGTCCAACTTCAGCTCAGGTCATGGCCCCGTGTTAACAGTGAAGAGCCTGGAGCCTGCTTCAAATTGTGTGTCCCCCTCTCTCTCTGTCCCTCCCCCACTTACATTCTGTCTCTCTGTCTCAAAAATAAACATGAAAAAAAATTTTTTTAAAGAAAAAAGAAAAAGAGAAGTTTAAGAACCATTGTTGTAGAATGAGAAGAGAGAAGAATTAAGGGTGGAATCTACAAGGAGAGTCACCAAACAAGTCTGATGCTTGTTGGCCAAGCAGTGGGATAAATGCAGGGTGCATGGGCCATGGATCCAGAATGGAAGGAAAAGTGAGTCATTTCCAATGTACAGTCTGTCACAGAAATAATCCTTTCAGTTCAACAATTAGGAGGTTATTGGTGGCCTTATCAAGAGCAGTGTCAATAAGGTGTTGGGTGGGTGAGGATACAGAGTGGAATAGTGAGTGGCTTGGAAGGAAGTAGAAGTCATGAGAAAAGACAGACTCCTTTAAGATGACTGGGGCCAAGATAAGACCAAGATTTAGTGCTTCTATTGGTTTGAGAATGAGAGCAATAAAAGCAGTTTGGTATTCAGGGCCTTACTTGAAGACACTGTAATAAAAGGAAAAATGCATACCACATACTGAAAACAATTTCTCTGGGTGAATAATAAATATAACTCATGAAACCCAACACATACATCCCTGCAAAAGCAGCAAGTGGAAGTAGAGAGACTAGGTCACAGTAAGGATAAATGTTGAAGATCAGAGTCAAGAGGATTTGCGTCTGACCTGAGCATCCAGGTGAATGGTGGTGTCTTTTACAGAGTTGGGAAAGACTGGGATAAGAGTATGAGGGGTGGTGAGGTGCCTGGGTGGCTCAGTTGGTTGAGCATTTGACTCTTGATTTCGGTTCGGGTCATGATCTCAGGGTTGTGAGACCCAGCCCCACATTGAGCCCCAAACTGAGCATGGAGCCTGCTTAAGATTCTCTCTCTCTCCCTCTGCCCCTCTCCTCCACTTGCTCATGCTCTCTCTAAAATACAAAAAAAAAAAAAAAAAAAAAGCATTAGGGGTGGAAAGTGAGAGTTCCATTCTGGATAGATATACAGTAAAACCTTGAATTGAAAGTAACTTGTTCTGCAGGTGTTCAGCAAGATGAACAAACATATCTAATAAATTTTAACTTGATAAACGAGTGATGTCTTGCAATACAAGTAGTATGTGATGCTGAATGTCACATGATCACAACTGAGCCAATGATTCTCTTTCTCTCTCTTGCTGCAGGATTGTGGGTGATCATCTCCCAAGCTCGAATGCTCAGTCTCAGGCCACAGTGTTCGGCAGAAATCAGATTTTTCAGAACATTGAAAGGTGACCACACCTGGCACTAGTATATTTTTTGTCACTTCAAAGCACCTATGGACAGTTTTTTGCTTTTCCATACAAGAGTAAGCTTATGAATGCTTTGCTTCATTCTAGGTCAGGCTGCCTGTAGATATGGATTCTAGGTCCTGTGCTGCCTTATTGCCAGTTACATTAAATACAGTATATGACAAGAGTTTATTAATAGTGTACTGTAGTCAACATCCGTGCAAGCATATAAAATGGCCCCCGTGCAGAAAAAGGTTGAAAAGAAAGGTGGTAAGAAGAGGGAGATGCTTAAGAAGGAAATCATTGAGAAGTACAAATGAAGTATGTGAGTGGCCAAAATTGCAAGATTTTATAAGAAATCTAGCTGACCATTTGCACAATATTAAAGAAGAAAGAAGAAGTAAGGGGGCTAGATGCAGCAAAAGGAGTCACGAGAATATCAAAGCAACGGCCATGTGTTCTGGAAGATGTAGAAAAGTAGCTTCTGGCTTGGATAAACGAGAAGCAACTAGCAGGTGATACTGTGACAGAGAACTTTATCTGTGAGAAGACAAAGGCCTTGTACACCGACCTCGTAAGTAAACTGCCAGGTACATCAACAGAAAACGAAGAAGATTTCAAGGCAAGCAGGGGATGGTTTGGTAACTTTAAGAGGAGAAGTGGCATCCATAGTGTTGTGAAGCATGGAGAGGCTGTGAGTTTGGATGCTAAGGCAGCTGAGGCATTCACTACTATAAGTCCCATAAGCTTATGGTTTCCAAGTGTTACCTACTGGAGCAAGTTTTAACTGCGATGAGATGGGACTTTTTTTGAAAAAAGATGCCAAAGAGGACCTACATTATAGAAGAAGAGAATGCAATACCTAGTCACAAGCCCATGAATGACCATCTCACCCTCTTGTGCTAATGCAAGTGGGATTTCAAAGTCAAGCTCCTGCTCATGTATCATTCCAAGAATCCAGGAGCCTTCAAGAAATGCAAGGTGCAGAAGAGCCAGTTAAATGTGATGTGGAGTTCCCAACAGCAAGGCTTGGGTCACCGTATCTTATCTGTTGAGTGGATCAACAAGGTCTTTGGTCCTGCAGTGAAGAAATAACTTTAACAAAAGAATCTGCTACTCAAAGCCTTACTGGTTATTGATAATGCTCCTGTTCATCCTCCAGGCCTTGAGGACGACTTACTGGAGGAATTCAAGTCCACTAAGGTCAAGTTCCTTCCTCCCAATACTACTCCAATTCTCCAGCCCATGGATCAGCAGGTCATTTCAAACTTTAAAAAGTTTTACACCAAAGCACTATTTCAACAATGCTTCGAGGAGACTGAAGGAACAAACCTCTGAGAGTTTTGGAAAAATCATTTCCACATCATGACCTGCCTCAAGATCGTCGATAAAGCTTGGGATGGGGTCACCAAGAGAACCCTCCATTCTGCCTGAGAAAGCTATGGCCTGACTGTGTTCTTGGACATGACTTAGAAAGGCTTGCTTGCAAACAGGAGCTGCCAGTTGTCGATGAAATTGTGTCCATGGGGAAGGCCATGGGACTGGAGGTGAATAAGGAGGACATTCAAGAGCTGGTGGAGGAACATGGCCAGGAGCTGACCACCAACGAGCATCACGAGCAACAGCAAGAGGTTATGGAGATCTCATCTCCAGAGGAGGAGGAGAAAAAGGCACAGGAATCCTTCACTTCAAATGAGATTATGGAGAGGTGTAAAATGTAGGAAACTGCAAAATTTTGTAGAAAAGCACCACTCAAATAAATCTATAGCAGTGCAAGCAATGAATCTGTTTAATAACAATGCAATGCACTTTTCTTTGAAATGCTCAAAAGGAGGCAAAATCAAGTGTCACTGGATAAGTTCCTTGTTAAAGTTGCATGAAAAGAAAAAGATTCCACTGAGCCAATACACAGCAGTGATTTCATTAGTGATAGTGAAAGTTGTCCTACATAATAACCCTCTCTCCTGTCTCCCTCACACCAGCCATGAAGGTTTTCAAAGATAAGTAAGTGCAGGTTAGTTTGTTTCTTTTTCATTTATATTTTGTACTTTATTTATTACTTTGTATTATATTGCAGTATTATATTCATTTTCATATGAATATTTTTGGGTTGTGGAATGAATCACCTGAGTTTCCATTATTTCGTATGGGGAAATTCACTTTAATATACAGTGCTTTGGATTATAAGCATGTTTCCAGAACAAATTATGCTCACAAACCAAGATTTTACCGTGTGTGTGTGTATGTGTGTATTTTTTTTAATTTGACTGATTTTTTTTCTGCAGCTTCATTGAGATCTAATTGACATATAATATGGTGTAAGTTTAAGATGTACAATGTGATGATTTGATATACACATATATTGCAAAGTGATTACCATAATAAGGTTAGTTAACATATCTATCACCTCACATAGTTACCTGTGTGTGTGTGTTTAGAACTTTTTTTTTTTAATGTTTATTTATTTTTGAGACAGAGAGAGACACAGCATGAGCAGAGAAGGGGCAGAGAGAAAGGAAGACACAGAATGTGAAGCAGGCTCCAGGCTCTGAGCTGTCAGCACAGAGCCCGACGTGGGGCTCGAACCCACGAACTGTAAGACCGTGACCTGAGCCGAAGTCGGACGCTCAACCGACTGAGCCACCCAGGCGCCCCGAGAACTTTTAAGATCTATTCTTTTCTCTTTTAGCTACTTTTAAGTATACAATACAGTTTTGTTGACTATAGTCACTATGCTCTACATTAGATCCCCAGAACTTATTCATCTTATAAGGGAGATCTTACAGTATTTGTCTCTCCCAACTGACTTATTTTACTTAGCATAATGTCCTTAATCCACAAAGATACCTTGGTTAATTTCCTCCCACTTTTGAAAAGTACAATTTATCACTATTACATGTCACAAATGTAACAACTTTCCTTTCTCTCTTTGGTTCATTGAGCACGATTTACCCTCATTCCAGTTAAATTTACCCTCATTTCCCTCCTAACCCAGCCAAGAGAGTTCAGGGATTCCCAAACAGATTCTCAGCTCCTGGATCTCAGAAAGGCCCCAAGCTGAAATAATTTGGTGATAATAGACACCAGAAGCTTTTCTCTACTCCTGTTAATGTGCTCCCCTTAAGAGGCCTAACAAAAATTATTTAACTGAGTGGAAATGGTCCTCTGAGTAACTCTGGTGGTTGTGGACATAAGCCACCCAGATCCTCTTCCAGGAAGGGCTTGTTGCCTCAGTTGATGGAAGTGCTTTCAGCAGACCATTCTTGATGTCTTCAGAGATTGCTTTAGTTTTGGAAAAATGCCTCCTCCAAGGTTATGCCCTTCCACGGGTAGCCCACATCCAATATGGGGTCGCCTGGCCATTTTGACTCAGTGCAGGACAACTCAGAGGCCAATTCAACCCTGGAGTTCCCAGTGGGTGTCAGGTGACACAGTTGGAGGTGAAACAAGTTGTCGTCTCCTTCTGCCCACCCCAGTTTCCTTCCTTTCCCTTCCACAGGCGTTGATCCTCAATATACATCTGCATCTATATTCCATCTTGGAGTCTGATTCCTGAAGAACCCGAATGGCAACAGTAATCACACACTGAAATGCCTGGCTTCATCAGCAACTGAGCTGCTTCACTGAGGCATTAATCATTCATGTCTCTGAGTAGTAGATCAAAATCCTGAGGCTGTCTTGGAAAATTTTCATGTGGCCTATACTTCAAAGAAATTGACTCTTTTTTTTTTTTTTTTTGGCCTGTGATAATATCAGCATAATAGTTGATCCTAGGCCCTTAGGTTTAGCTGGATTCGTGTCAGAGCATCCTAAACCTGAAAAGTGAACCCAGACCAGAAAGAACTTCTCCTGCTTCTCTTCCTTGCAAGTATTTTCACCTTCAGGAGACATATCAATGTTGGCAAGTTCTTCACTCATCAGCTCATGGATGTGGACCCAACAATTCCATTGACCTAGCAGTGCCTTTATGAATACCAGTTTGCCTTTAAGAGAAATTCTAGGCCTCTCACATACATTTGCATATTATTCCACATTGCCAAAAATTTCACACTGAGTGAATCTGAAGTGCAAATCATTCCAAGTCTTGTTGCAGCTGCCATATTTTTCCTACAACTGGGTGGTGAGACACAACAGGCATCCGGGTTCTTAGTAACCAAGAATGGGAAATGCTATGGCTAGTCTATTGAGTGTAGTGTCTTTACTGCTTTAATTTTAGTGAAGATGAATATTTATAAGGGCTTTGTGGCTTTGTTCATTATTTGGGTCCCTTTTCACACAAGATCTTCTATTCTTCAATCATGAATTCCACTAACAAAGAGTTTCCATGGTCAAAGAGGAAATAATATATAAATCTTGATGATACTTTTCATTTGCAGATGTTTTCATAAATGATCTTTACATTAGAGCCAAGGTTTTTGTTTTTGTTTTTCTCAAATGGCACCTTCCAATATCATATGGTTGTTGGAAGGACCAAATGAGATGCTACAGGTAATGCCCTTGTCGCAGAGCCTGGCACATAGTGAGTGTTGAATGAATATTGGCTGGAAGCAGAATGCACCATGGTTAAACCACTCTGGAGTTGGAGTACTTGAGGGTGAACCCCACTTCTATCCCATTATCTTTATGAACTTGAGCAAGTTCCCTCTCTGTCCCTCAGTCGTCTGTCTCATCTGTAAAACTGAGAAAACGATAGTCCCACCTCACGGGGTTGTTGTACAGATCAAAACATTTCCATTAATGAACATCAGAAACATATGCGTGCATAAGTTAACATGTAAAACACACTTAAAAGTACTTAGCACACTGGAAACATTATTTAAATATTCACTTTTATTACGAGGAGCAATTCTGGATAATAGACTGAAATGATAAAATGACTTTATCAGAATATGCATTAAAAGCATTTATTTAAGGTATTCCTAATCTGTATCATACTGCCGAAGTTTTGTTGTTATGTACAGTCAACACTGATGCTTACCATGTCCCAGGTACTCTGCCGAACACTTTCTAAACATTGCCTTATTTAATCCTCTCGGCAGGTTTAATCCTCATCTGTTGAGGACACACTCAGACACAGCAAATAAGTGACTTGCCCACAGCGTGTCCAACTCCAGAACTCCCACACCAGTCCGTTATACCTCCCACAATAGCCTGAAGCTATTGCTAACAAAAACACATGTAATAGAATGCTAAAAATAAACACGGCCTCTGAGAAGGAGCCAATAATTGAGATGACAACCTGGGATAAAATAGTTATTGCATTAAGCATTAATTTAGAGCTAGGCTTTCCAGCAGCCAAGGCAAAATGGAAAACATAATGTGTCACACGGTATCTAATTTTTAAAAACAAGCCATGCTCTCCCGTTCCTCACTCTGAACCTGGTGCACTCCTACTCATTTTGTCATCAATGCGTGCATGGTGTGTATTCTATTTCTTACTCTGCCCTCGGGCCCAACGTGGATTTTGAAGACAGGGTAGCCTAATGCAGCATTTCCCAAACTTTGAACAGAAAAAAATCTTTGTTGGCAGCACATCTGTTACCTTCTCCAGAACAATGTTCCTGAAGACAACTGATCTACATTATATAGGTAGATGTAGGTGAATAAACTCTGGCCAAGGTCCAAGATAAGGGAAATAATCCTTGTGTTGTGCTTTCATCTTGCTTTCAATTGTAAATGTTTGTTTTTCTGTAAACAGGCCTTCTGACTCATTAGGGTTCTTTGTACAAGAAGGTATGTTTACATTTCAAAGTCTTATATCTCCCAATAAAGCCAAGTTCTGAAAACATCTTTTGCTTTGAAAAAGACCTTTCTGAGATCATAAAGCCAAACAAATACAATGAATTAAAAAGTTCTCTCTTACCATGGAATTAGCCACAAGAGACCCATAAATGCTAATGTATGTAATCTTCTTTGTCTATGAACCCTTTGGGCAAATACATAACTAACATTTTAAAGAAAAACATATGGTTATCTATAGGTGGGTGTGTTCATGGGTAGTAACTGTAGGGTATGTGTCCTTCAGGAATATTAATTGCCAGCTGGGGACTTGGATAAATCACTTTTCCTATGCATCTCAATCTGCCCTTTGAAAAATGAGGGTGTTGAATTACAATGTTTTTAAAACTTCCCTAAAGATAAGAATCCCTGGGGTAGTGTTTAATACTGAGATTACTAAACCTTCTGCTGAGAGCATGATTAAATGGATCTAAGTTGCATAGTTATTTATTTTTTATTTGTTTGCATGCTTTTTTTGGTTTTAAAATGTTTATTTATTTTTGAGACAGAGCGAAAGCAGGGGAGGGGCAGAGAGAGAGACAGAGAGAGAGAGAGAGACCAAGTCAGAGAATCTGAAGCAGGCTCTGAGCTGTGAGCGCAGAGCCCAAGGTGGGCTCAGACTCACAAACCATGAGATCATGACCTGATCGATCATGATCGATGCTTAACCGACTGAGCCACCCGGGCACCCCTCATTTGTTTGTTTTTTAAATCTTTTTTAAAAAACTATTCTTATTTTTGGGAGAGCACAAGTTGGGGAGGGGCAGAGAGGGAGACAGAGGATCCGAAGCAGATTTGAAGCAGACAGGCTGACAACAGCTTGCCAGACATGGGGCTAGAACTCATGAACCACAAGATCATGACTAGAGCCAAAGTCTGACACTCAACCGACTGAGCCACCCAGGTGGCCCTCATTTGTTTGTTTTTAAATAAAGGCTCTAGCTCCTTCTCCAGGAAAGCTGAAAACCTGGTTAGATGACTCAGGGACTTTTCAACTCTGCCATTCTGTAGTTGTACAATTCGGCGAGGCAGGAGACCTGCCAGCCTCTCACCAGAAGTTACAGTAGTTAAGATCAGACCTTTGGAAATTTCTTTTTCTTAGGTTCTCCCCATGATAAAGTGGCACCTGGAGTTTGTATGGGATAGACACCTACTTCTCCTAAGATAATAAGCCCCATGAGAAATGACAAACCCTAGTTGATTTTGCTTTATTAACTCTTCTGATGTGTTCTCCCAAATAAGTGTCCCACACAGGGTCCTAGTATCTGTCCTGCTCCCAGACCTCAGATTGATAACTTGCAGCATCCAGAAATTATTTCAGAACCTCCTCATCCACAAATGGCTCCCAAGGTAAGAAGAGAGGTGACCTAAAATCAAACCCCAAACTCCTACAAACACCAAGTCCAGTCACTCACTCTTGCTTCTCTGAGAGCCAACTGGTTCCTCTGAGACTGAAAAGAACCATCTCTGGGAGCAGGTTTTCCAACCAACCCTTCGAAATAATTGAAGATAAAACAATAAAAAGTCCCTGTGCTCTTAAACACAATCATTTCAATTTCAATTTTTAAAATGTAAATTGCACCTGCCCCTGCTCAAATCAATGAATTCTGTGGGGAAGCAAGCAGCATCATATTCTGTCCGCAGAAGACCTTGGAATCCTTTTCTCTGAACATCCTTAAAAATAGTATTCATCAGAGTGAAAGAAAATAATTAATACTGGCAAAAGGAAACACAGATGTGAGACTGATGAGGTTAAGTAAAAACCCTTAAGTCTTGAATTTGAAATGAAAGTATCAATATGAACTCATGATACATTTTATTTAAAAAAAAAAAGTATTTCCTAGCTTTGTCCATGGAAAAAGCCTAGAAACAAATAATCAACCCAATAAAATGAGCCCACGTAGTACTCAGAATGTGTTCTCTGGATCTTAATTTTCTACCAAAAGGAACCAGGACTCTTTGGAGAAATGGTTGATCCAAATTTAGAACAGAAAAGAAAATCCTAAGATGAGCCTGGACTGTGCTACCATACTAGAAAGCACAAGGTTTGTGTCAGAAGGACTCACGGGTTAACTTGATGAAGTTGCCTCTACTAAAAGATGGAACAATTTGAACATTAAGAAGAATAATAACTGCAATGTATTGAAACCATCAAAGGTATTTTAAAAATCTATGAATTTATCATAATACATTTAAATTTTCATTTGTAAACAAACCAAAACAAAACAAAACAAAAAACATGCACCGGTCCTATTTGCAGGATACTAGGGAGCCAACTTATTATTTTGAAAACTAGTAAAAAAAAGAAAGAAAGAAAGAAAGAAAGAAAGAAAGAAAGAAAGAAAGAAAGAAAGAAAGAAAAAAAGAACCAAGCACTCAGCCCCTTTCCTATACAATCTGCATTTTAACCAAGTAGTAAATGAGAAGTTTCTCCTTATAAAATATTTCCGCTAAATACATCATAAGGAATGATAATTTTACTACCACCAACTTACACTTTCTTATATAATCATTATTAATAACTGCTAATATCACAAAAAAGAGACAACCAGCCATTATACACCTCCTGATGGAAATTCACACCGCCTATGATGGATTCTTGCCAAAAAACTCAAACTGGATTAAGTCTCTAGATCTGACTACAAATTTACAGGAATGTACAGGAGTCAGAGAAAGATAAAATCAGCCAAATACAGACTATATGGAAAACTCTCTAAGACACTAACCCAGTCTCTCTAATGAATAAATTGCAAGGAAAAGAAAAGAAAAGAAAAAGGATGGAGGAGTGACCTTTAGATTAAAATAGACTTAAATGTATCATCTGTACAATACATAGATTTTATTTGGGTTTTGACTATAACCAAAAATAATAAACAATTATGAGACAATCAGGGAATTTGAACACAAACCGAATACATAATGATATTAAGTGTTAATTTTTTAAAGTGTAGGAATGATTCTGGTTATGTAAAAAATAGTTCTTATATTTTAAAGATACATACATACTTGTGGAAAAAATGATCCAGTGGTGAGATTTGCTTCACCTAGTTTGAGTTAATGGAGAGTATCGAGGAAACTAGATAGGTTATGAGTTGGTCATTGTTAAGTTGAATGATGGTTATATGGGGGCTCATTATACTATTGTCTCCACTTTTGTATACAGCAAAATTTTTCCATAAAAAAAAGGATTGAGGAGCCTGAGTGGCTCAGTTGGTTAAGCGTCTGACTTCAGCTCAGGTCATGATCTCACAGTTCGTGGGTTTGAGCCCCGCATCGAGCTCTGGGCTGATGTCTCAGAGCCTGGAGCCTGCTTCAGATTCTGTGTCTCCCACTCTCTCTCTGCCCCTCACCCACTAATGCTCTGTCTCTCTCTCCTTCAAAAATAAACATTAAAAAAAAATAAAAAAAATAAAAAAGGATTGAATATTCCCTCTCTTGGAAGGATTCACTTTGCACATTCTTGAAGGTAGCCAAGGAAGTCCACCTTTGTTCCCATTCCTATGGAATGAAGTATGCATGGAGGTGGCAGAAGTGGGATGATCCTGCTGTATTCCTCACACCGGATCAAGGTCTTTAAATGAAAGTGAATTGAGAGGTGTCTGGCTGGCTTAGTCAATAGAGCATGTGACTCTTGATCTCAGGGTCATGAGTTTGAGCCCCATGTTGGGTGTAGAAATTACTTAAAAATAAAATCTTTAAAAATAAGTGAATCAAATAAACATTTAAAAGTAACTTTTTTCAATATTAAATTATTGCACAGTTGTAGATCTCCTGACTGGCTGGGTTAGTGGAGCATGTAACCCTTGATCTTGGGGTTGTAGATGCAAGTCCCACATTGGGCGTAGAGATTACTTAAAAATCAAATTTAAAAAAATGATTTCACAGTTGTTTGAGGTTGGGGTGGAGGCCACAGAGGACGATGATGTCAGACTCCAGAACACAGAATTTTTTTCCTCTGTCTTCATTTAAAACTCAGCCCATCTTAACATTTCCTTCTGAGACCAGAAGTATGATCCTGGGCTCTTGGCCAGAACTTCTCCCCCTTTTCAAGACTGGCCTCTTGCCTCTCATTTCTTTTAAGAATGGGGAAGAAAGAGCAGAAAAACCTGGAAAACATTATGTACCTTTGACAAAAATAAAACCCAAACATATTATGTCAATTTCTCATAGACACTGTCACCAGAACCTCATTTTATTTTCAGGTATGTGGAAGAATCTTTTGTTAGACACTCAGTTGAATACAGCAGGGGGAAAACAGGATATACTGTAACTAGGTTGTAAATAGATTTCAATCCCTTGGGCCACTCTGCCTTTAATTCTTAATGCCCTGCCCCGTAATGGAATGACAGGGCCAATAGTCTAGATTTCAGAGGTTTAAACAATTCCCTTCACACAGTCCTGGAATTCCTTATGTGCACAAAGTAAATAGAAACAAAACCAGATTTGTGACAAATGACTTTTTTTATACTTGAAATAAAACAAGCTTTTTTTTTTTTTTCTGTACAGAAATAGTAACAGATCCAAACAGTCACCCAAATTGTTTTCGTCACTTGCTGAGCTGCGTATCTTTGTTCTGCATACTGGTTCCTGTTCCCTGGTGCCCTTTTCATTAATTTGCTGGTGGATTTGAACCCAATTTGATTCCTATTCTTTCCATAAAACCTTCCATCTCTCCTGAGAACCAATGTCTTGGCTGAGGAAGGAGTAGTTAAAAGCAAAAATAAGTTAATACCAGACAAAAAGCATTGAGCAAAGCATGGTAAACTTTCTTCATGCCTTCTTTCTTTTAATACCTACATATCCCTTGGAGGTGGCTGCTCTTATTTTCTTCATTTCACAGATGAAGAAACTGAAGCTTTAAGGGGTTACAGCTAGTAAGAGGCTGAGCTATGACTTGAACAAATTTTTGCTTTGCTCGAATGGTCAAGCCTATAATCACCATGATAAACCTCTTTTATCAGGAAGCTTTGGAAGGACTTAGATATTTATGTTAAAAGGAGCGGAACCTTGCAGGGAAGATGCCACGGCAGCAAGACATAGAAAGAAAAGGTGCAGGCTGCCACCTACGGTTTGACATACTGTGCATTATGCAAGTCCAGGGGGCGCCATTCACATTACAGTTTATGGGAACGGTGCCCTTGAAGTTGTGTTGGCCACTACCTCCATGGCCATGTGCCATAAATGGGAATGGGCTTTGAAGTTTAAATGTACTCTCATGATCTTTGAGCTTGGATAAATAAGTGGCTTCACTTCTCTAAACTTCAACCTCATCACAAGCAAACTGGAGTTGCCAATAAACACAGAACAGGCAATATTGCTAAGATGTCTGCTACCTCAGTGGTTATTACAGAGGTCATGCATGCACAGTTTATGTGTACCATACCCAGAGAGCTACTTCTCCTAGAGTGCTCTTCCTGGGTATAGAAGGTCATTTTGAATTGGGTTTGGTCAACTGCTAGCTCCTTCTCCTTCTGAACCTCTAAATGCAGAAGGGCTGAGAGGTCAGTATTCAGGCATCTCTTTTACCTATCCTCATTCTCAAGTTTATCTCATCTTGGCCCATAGCTCAAATGCCATCCAGATACAACTCCAAAATTTTATCTCCATCCCTATCCTCTCCTTGAGCCCCAGATTATGCATCTATATAGACATCCCCACTTGGGTATCTAATAGGAACCTGAAGCTCAATACAATGTAAAATATACACACGAGCAACAATAAACAAGTTGGACTACATCAAAGAATCCTGCACAGCACAAGAAATGATCAACAAAATGTAAGGCAACCTATAGAATGGGAGAAAATATTTGCAAATCGTGTATCTGAAAATGGGTTAATATCTAGATATATAAGGAACTCACACAACTCAATAGCAAACTCAATAATATTAATCCAATTAAAATCAGCAAAGGATCTAAACAGACATTATTCCAAAAGAGACATACAAATGGCCAACAGGTATATGAAAATGTACTCAACATCAGTAATCATCAGGAAAATGCAAATCAAAAGCACAAGATATCACCTCACACGTTAGAATAGCTATTATCAAAAAGCAGATAACAAGCGCTAGCAAAGATTGGGAAAAAAGAGAAAACTTGGATACTATTGGTAGAAATGTAAATTGGTGCAGCCGCTATGGAAAACAGTGCAGAAGTTCCTCAAAAAATTAAAAATAGGTATATACCGTATGATCCAGCAATCTCACTTGTGGGCATATAGCTGAAGAAAATGAAATCAGTATTTCAAAAATATATCTTCACCCCTATGCTCAAGTATATTCATAACAGCCCAGACATGGAAACAACCTAAGTGTCCATTAAGAAATGGATAAGGAAAATGAACAATATTTGGTCACAAAAAGAGAAAACCCTGCCATTTGCAATAACATAGATGACACTCCACTGAATTATTTTGGAGCACATCCTAGACAGGATATTTTATCTGTAAATATTTCAGAACGCATGTCTAAATTATAAAGAATCAAAACCCCCTCAATAACGTTAGCACATCTAAAACATGAGTAATAACTTCTGAATTTTATCAAACACCATCAGTAGTCGCTATGGGTTCCCCTACAGTCCGAAAAAAAGCTATTTTTTTCTAAAAATATCTTTTGACAATTTGCTGACTGAATCCTCATCACGCCCTTTAACATACTCCCTTTCCCTTGTTTCTGTAACACATGAAGAGGCTTGATCAGAATCAAGTTTGAGTTATTTATTTTACTTTTCTGGCAAAACTACTTTATAGGTGGTGGTGTGTGCTTCCACCGTGAGCTTTGTTATATCTAAATTGTCTCCTTTTTGTGGTGTTAATAAGTGTTGATGATCACTGCCTACATTACAGTAATTCATTAGGGATTACAGAATGGGGATCCTCCAACTCTATTGTTCTTTCTAATAGTAGCTGAAATGCCTGGGTGAAGAGAAGCTTCTCATCGACAGTTTGTACAATTAATACATACACTTGAATATTTGGAGTAAATTTCTTTTAAAAAGAGTAGGATACATTCTTGATTCTTTTCTTTAGTTTACCAGTTTTCAAAACACTCAGATGGTTCCCCAGTATCTTTTCAAGTAATCAAAGCAGTCATCAAATAACTATGTTTTAAAGTCACTTTGGAAGTTTTCATATGATTATGCCTTCAACTCTGCATACTTAGGTTCAAGTGCATCATTTGGTCTTATTTTCTTCAAGTATAGCAAAGTAGAGACAAGTATGTAGATAATGCTACCATTTACCCAAGAATGATATTGGTGTGTGTGTGTGTACATATATATAAATTCTTGGAAGAATAAACGACACAAAAAGGGGAAGGATGAAATAGCATCGAAAAGAATAAAGTCTAGGTTTTTATAGATTTTACTTTAGAACCAAGCTTACATTATGTAATTATAAAACAAAATTAAATTACATAAAAAGCAATCCCTAAAACTCAAAAGCATATAACTTTTTAAAACTATGTTTTTATGAGGCTCCTGGTGGCTCAGTGGGTTGAGCACCTGACTCTTGATTTCGGCTCAGGTCCTGATTCCAGAAACATGGGATCAAGCCCAGAGTCAGGCTCCGGGATGAGCGTGGAGCTTACTTAAGATTCTCTCTCTCCCCCTGCCCCTCTCCCCTGCTCATGTTCTCTCTCTCTCTCTAAAATAAGAGATCAAATAAGAGCCAAAATTAAGAGTCGGACGCCCAACCAACTGAGACACCCAGGAGCTCCAAAAGAACACAGCTTTTGGAAGTTGCTTTACCACTTCACAGCAGGAAGTTCTCAGCAAGTTACTTACTAAGCCTCAATTGATTCATCTCTAAAATTGGGATAATTATAGCAACTCCCTCACTGAGTTAATTTGAAAATTAAATCACCCACATTAAATATACTTAGCATAGTGCCTGGCACAAAACAAGTATCCCAAAGTATGTTAGCTATAATTTAATATTATTATTAAACCTTGGAACAGAATAATTTGGAAGCAAGTATCCATTTTACATAAAGATTCTCCCTGAGATCCTTCTCAATACAGAGATCCTCCAAGATATTTAAATATTTCATTTACAAAACTGTAGCTTTTCAGAAATGGGTCTATTATAGTCTTTATCGGCTGAGCACAGAGAATCTGCTGAGAGCTGGAACTTGAAGGTGGCATTAATTTCACCTCACTCCAGTGAAGGAGAGTCAGTGTTCACTGCACACTAAGGAACTTTCTGCCTCTTTGAGCACAGAAAAACTTCTAGAACTCCACACACAAAAGAGTAGGGCTTTGGGGGAAAGTGAGACTCGATTAGGCCAAGGCCTTTGGTGAGAGGAAAGACTTTTGAACCAGTCTTTCTTCTGACCTGTTTCTGCTCCCTTACTTACATACTCATGACCATTGCCCCTTCCCATCATGAGTCTGAGGGGGTCATCCTGTGGTTGGTAGGGATGTTCCTGAGAGCCATTCCTAATCCTGGATATGTCTTGAATAACTATACACCAAAGTGAATTTGAACCACATAGAATGTCCCATTCAACCCAGACTACATGGGTTTAGACCCAACACACTCTTTACCTGGATCCTAATGCAGTGGAAAGAGACAATAGCCTCAACCAATTTCAGTTACAATACTGTGCTTTTGTGAATTTATAAAAACATATGGCTCTATAAACACATTGTTGGGGATCCGCCCAGGGCCTTTGGAAGGGCGTCTGCAAATGAGGGACCATGTGGCTTAAGCCTTGTCAGCTTCATAGTAAATCTGCCTCTGCTTATCAGGAAGCTCAGTTTTCAGAAGGATTTTCTGGGAAATCCTTTTATAGAACTGCACCTCATTTATCAATTTATTAGTCTGTGGGATGAGGTATTTCCGTGTCCAGTTTTCTAAAAATGGAGTGATGCCTGCATTTAAGAGCTAAAAGCTATGCGTGGTGGCTGATGGGGATGAAGGGGTGCCAGCGCCAGATGCTTCCAGAATAGTTTTGAGGGTGCAACAGCCATGGTGGAGGGCCAGGTCTTAGCAAGGAGGCAGCGCTGTAGGGAAAAGATGCACCCCAGACACAGGTTGGGGGATCACTATAGGGACCACAGCAGTTAACAGGGAAAAGGATGGCAGAAGAGCAATGATGCCTCCCACTCCCCACCCCCCCCACCTCACCCACTCCCTTGCCAGAAAGCTATAATTACACTGGATGGGGTTAGCTGGAGAATTTTGGATGCATTCCCATTATGGTCTTATTGATATCCCCTGTTATCATGCCTCGGGCCCCTGGCCAGGAGAAGCACCTGGTCTAATTTTATTTATCACTAGATCCTTAATATCCTCTGGGAGTGTCAGGATTCTTCATTCCAAAGACTGCACGAATGAAGAGTATTATTGCAAATTACCCATCTCAGACTTGAGCCCAGCCTTCTGTTTTGCATTTTTATAAATGGCTAAAAGGTTAGCTTAGGTTGGACGAGTTAGAATCATACCATTCTAAGTTTCACCTAAGGTTAAAGGTAGCAACTTTCAAAACTCATGATTTCAGAACATCAGGAAGTGACTAATGAATTAATTGGAAGTTATTATTTGAATTAATGAAGCTTTCAGAATTGCCCTTGTGAGCCCTGTAACAAACTCCTTTTTGTTCGAATTTCAAGAAAGTCACCCAGAACATGGCTCAAAGTTCCTTAGATGCCTATCTCTGTAATGAACAGGAGGTCTGAGAATGTGCCCCTCTTCTACAACAGACTTTATTGCTTTTCAAGATGGAAAGATTTTTAGCTTACAGAAAAACACCCACTATCACTTCCCTCTTTAATTCCTAGCACTCCAACAGAAACACACAGTGAAGCAACAAGTCAGCTGAGTGGACTCTTAATGGCCTCCTGAGGTTGCAGCTCTATTGTAGGACAGAAAGGACATTCAGATAGACAAAGTGAGATTTCATCTGTCTTTCACAACGAAGGAATGAAGTGCAGTCTGCACATGACTTTGTGAAGTACACGTGTTGTTGCAGGAGTGATCACATAATAATTACATTTATGCAATTATTTGTACAATTGTTTTCTCTACTAGATTGAAAACTTCGTGTGGGCAAAACTGAATTTCCCGAATTTCATGCGGGCAAGTTTACCTCTGTCCTCAGACTCTAGCACAAAATGGACACCAAAAATAAACATTGAACAAGCACTACCAAGGTCCCAAAGAGTGATTTTAAAAAAGATATAACTGGGGCACCTGGGTGGCTCAGTCAGTTAAGTGTCTGACTTTGGCTCAGGGCATGATCTCACGGTTCGTGGGTTCGAGCCCCATGTTGGGCTCTGTGCTGACAGCTTGGAGCCTGGAGCCTGCTTCAGATTCTGTGTGTCTCTCTCTGCCTCTCCCTCCCTTGCACGCTCTGTCTCTCTCTCAAAAATTAATAGACATTAAAAAAAATACATAACTGAGACTGACATTTTTAAAAAAGCCCAATAATTTTTAGGGAAGAAAATGTATTAGTTTTCAATAACTTTTCATTTTGCAATAATTTCAAACTTACTGAAAAGTATTTTTTTTAACTTTTTTATTTTGAGAGAGAGAGAGCAGGAGAGGGGCAGAGAGAGAAAGAGGGAGAGAGAATCCCAAGCAGGCTCCATGCTGTCAACACAGAGTGTGATGCTGGGCTTGACCCCACAAACTGTGAGATCATGGCCTGAGTAGAAATCAAGAGTTGGATGTTTAACTGACTGAGCCACACGGGTGACCCACAACTTACAGAAAAGTTTAAAAGTTATATAAAGAAATCCTGGGTGCTCTTCATCCAAATTCCCCAAATTTCAACATTTGCCACATTTGCTTTAATACATATTTTGAAGAGTAAGTTGCAGACATGCTGCCTTTCATCTTTGAATACTTCAATGTGTAATTCCTAAGAACAAGAACATTCTCTTATATAACTATCACACAATTATCAAAATCAGAAGATTAATAGTAAGATATTATTATTCAATCTGTAGACAGTATTAAACATTTGCTCATTAATTTACTATGCCCTATAGAGTAAAAAAAAAAAAAAGAAAAAAGTAATTTTTAAGGATCCAATCAAGGATTACACATTGCATTATAATATCTCTTTAATCTCCTACCATCTAAAATAGTTCCTCAGTCTTTCCTAGTCTTTCATGACCTTGACATTTTTGAAGAGGATAGGCCAATTATTTTGTAGGAGGTCCTTCAACTCAGGTTGATAGATGTTCCTCCATGATTAAGTTCAGATTTTGCATCTTTGGCAGGATCACCAGATACATGATGTTGTGTCTTTTGCAGTGCATAATATATCAAGAGGCACAGATGATAGTTTGTTCCATTCCTAAGGATGTTAACCTTGATCACTTGAATAAGGTGGTGTTTACCAGCCTTTTCCACTGTAAAGTTACTATTATCCCCTTTTCAATTCCCCTTTGTTGTTAGTATTTTGTGGAAAGATACTTTGAGGTCATATAAATATCCTGTTCCTCATCAAAGTTTCAACAGCTAGCTCTTGCATTCATTGATAATTTTTGTTGGAATTATTACTGTGACACTTGCTAAATAGTGATTGTCTAACTCCACCATTCACTCTACATTTGTTGTTTGGCATTCTACTATTAGAAAACTGTTCCCTTTCTCCTTTATTTAACTGATGTATTTATTTATATGAACATGGGCTTGAATTATTGTCTTCGGCATTGGGGTTGTAATCTGTTAATATCCTTATTTGTTTGATGTGCATATCCTCCCAGATTCAATTGGCTCCCAAATTCTTTTGACATGAACCGTTACTTCTGAGCAGTAATAACATCATGCTCCAGGCTCAACCTGAACCATTTCTGCCTAGCCTTGAAATCAGTCATTTTCTCAGGAGCCCAGGTTCCTTTAAGTGGAGAATGGTCTCAGATTCACTTTTAAAATAAAATAAAAACAAAACAGAGAACACACAACTACTCAATAAATGTAATAAATAGTTAAAACATATTCTGATCTATGCCATTTCCAGTTAAACAAAAGAGACACAAAGTTAGTTGGCATAAAAACAGACACTCAAATCAATGGAACAGAATAGAGAATCCAGAAATGGACACATAAATGTCTCGCCAACTAATGGCAGGAGAGAATATCCAATGGAATAAAGACAGTCTCTTCAGCAAGTGGTGCTGGGAAAAACTGGACAGTGATATGCAGAAAAATGAACCTGGACCACTTTCTTACACCATACACAAAAATAAACTCAAAATGAATGAAAGACCTAAATGCAAGACAGGAAGCCATCAAAATCCCCAAGGAGAAAGCAGGCAAAACCTCTTTGATCTTGGCGGCAGTAACTTCTTACTCAACATGTCTCCAGAAGCAAGGGAAACAAAAGTGAAAATGAACTACTGGGATGTCATCAAAATAAAAAGCTTCTGCACAGTGAAGGAAACAATCAGCAAAACTAAAAGGCAACCGATGGAATGGGAGAAGATATTTGCAAATGACATATTGGATAAAGGTTTAGTATCCAAATCTGTAAAGAGCTTATTAAACTCAGCACCCAAAAAACAAATAATCCAGTGAAGAAATGGGCAAAGGACATGAATAGACACTTCTCCAAAGAAGACATCCAGATGGCCAACCGACACATGAAAAAATGCTCCACATCACTCATCATCAGGGAAATACAAATCACAACCACAATGAGATACCACCTCATACCTGTCAGAATGGCTAACATTAACAACTCAGGCAACAACAGATGTTGGTGAGGATGCAGAGAAAGAGGATCTCTTTTGCATTGTTGGTGGCAGTGCAAGCTGGTACAGCCACTCTGGAAAACAGTATGGAGGTTCCTCAAAAAACTAAAAATAGAACTACCCTACGAGCCAGCAATTGCACTACTAGGCATTTATCCACGGGATACAGGTGTGCTGTTTCGAAGGGACACATGCACCCCCATGTTTATAGCAGCACTATCAACAATAGCCAAAGTATGGAAAGAGCCCAAATGTCCACTGATGGATGAATGGATAAAGAAGATGTGGTATACATATACAATGGAGTATTACTTGGCAATCAAAAATGAAATCTTGCCATTTGCAACTACGTGGATGGAACTAGAGGGTATTATGCTAAGCAAAATTAGTCAGAGAAAGACAAAAATCATATGACTTCACTCATATGAGGACTTTAAGACACAGAACAGATGAACACAAGGGAAGGGAAGCAAAAATAATATAAAAACAAAGAGGGGGACAAAACAGAGGAGACTCTTAAATATGGAGAACAAACAGAGGGTTACTGGAGGGGTTGTGGGAGGGGGAGATGGGCTAAATGGGTAAGGGGCATTAAGAAATCTACTCCTGAAATCACTGTTGCACTATATGCTAATGAACTTGGATATAAATTAAAAAATAAAAAATAAAATTAAAAAAGAGACAAAAAGTAAGATTCAATATGCAGTGTAGTATGGGTTTGGATATATGCAAATATATAAATAAAACAGAATAGAGCTACAATAAATAGATCTAGCCATATATCAGACTTCCAAATATAATAAAGGATCATTACATTGGACTATTCAATTAATGATATTAATGGTTTTTTAAATATTAAAAGTAATCAACTTAGTTCCTTCTCACAATTAAAAAAAAAGCTCTGTATATTAAATCTTTACTTATGAAAACAAAATTAGAAGAAAATTTAGAAAAATAGTTTTAGGATAGACCTGCACAGTTTCCTAAATAAACACAAAGTACACACAAGTTAATAATTGTTACATCTTTTTGGTAGACTCTTCATTATCATGCATTGATCCACCTGTCATTATCAAATTCTGCATCTCAAAGCCCACCTTATCCAACATTCATATTTGTACCACAGCTTGCTTTTGATTGGTATATTTGTAGTATGTCTTCCTCTGCCCCTTTATGTTCATTTTTTATCAGTTTGTTGAGGCCTGACTCCTGCAAGCAGCATGTATCTACATCTTTATTTTTTTTATTTTTTATGTAGGCTCCCAATGTGGGGCTTGAACTCACAGCTCTGGGATCAAGAGTCAGATGCTCTACTGACTAAGCCAGCCAGGTGCCCCCAATCCCTGCATCTTAAACTTATCACCATCTATTTTTTATTAATATTGACTTACTTCTGACAAAAAATAGCATCTTTGCTCCAGCAAAGCTCCATTTCCTCCCACTTCCTTTGTGCTTTTGTTTTCCCATCTATATTATATCTGTATAAGCTCAGTAACACCTGGTTATAAATATTGCTTTAAACACACAATTGGATTTGATTTATTGTCTGATGTCATTCTCTTTCAGCATGGAGGATTTCCTTCAGTATTTTTTTAGGCAGATCTTCTAACAATGAATCATCTCAATTTTTGTTTATGTGGAGATGTTTTGATTTACCTTCATTTCAGAAGGATAGTTTTGCTGGATGTAGAAGTGTTAAGAATGGTTTCCCTGGAAATTTAATTCTTCACTTTTTTGTTTGCATGTTGAATATGTCATTCCACTGCTTTCTGGCCTCTGTTTTTTCTCATAAGTCAGCCATTAACGGTACTTTTGTTTCCACCCATACATAATGAGTTGTTTTACTGCTGTCAAAAATTTATCTCTTAGGGAATGCTTGGGTGGCTCAGTCAATCAAGCGTCTGACTCTTGATTTCGGCTTAGGTCATGATCTCACGGTTCATGGGTGTGAGCCCCACGTTGGGCTCCGTGCTGACGGCATACAGGGCCTTCTTGGAATTCTCTCTCTCCTCTCTCTCTGCCCTTCCCACCACAAAGCGTGCCACCATTACCTACTCCAAAGACACTTGCAAAACTGTAAATGAGGAACAAAAATATGACTAAAGCTATCTTTTCCGATGCTTTATAAATGTTAATAATTACCTCAGTGTTTTTTATGCAATAGAGCATTTTCTATAGTCTATGGGGTCCCCTAAGTTGCAGCATCATATTGGGGCCAGTCATAGAGTACAAAGAAAAACAAATTGAGTATTTTAAACATAGATATAATGACTTAATGGACTTTAAAGTCCAAAAATTGTTTGTTATGGCTTTTCAAACTAGAAATGAAAAAGCTATGGAAGTGCCTTATAAGGTAAGCTATCATATTTTCATTGGCGGAAATATACACACAATAGCAGAGGGACTAATAAAACCTTGTATAGTTCACATTGCTGAATGCCTGCTAGATGAAAAGTCAGTGAAAGAAATCACAGAAATCATCTTTGAATGATTCAGTAACTCAAAGTAAAGATTTAGCTGCAAATAAAAAGACTGAGTTAGTATCTCCTCTGTAGATCTGAACTGTTGTCTTCAAAAAAACAAAAAACCAAAAAACAAATCTAGGGATGCCTGGGTGGCTCAGTTGGTTAAATGTCTGACTCTTGACCTCAGTTCAGGTCATGATCGCTTGGTCATGAGATTGAGACATACCTAGGGTTTAGGGCTCCATGTTGACAGCGTGGAGACTACTTGGGATCCTCTCTCTCCCGCTCTCTGCCTGTCCCCAGTTCATGCTCTCTCTCTCAAAATAAATAAATGAACTATTTAAAAAAGCCCACAAACCTACATATATACTTAGACTTGCAGTTTTGCTTGTATTCTGGTTCAGCACCAACAAATCATCAGAGATCTTCCTTTATGTAAATACAATAAACACAAGTGGTATTGAAATTTTCAAAGCATTAAGTAACATTTTGAGTTGCTTGGTTTATCCTGTAAAAACTGTGTTGACATTTGTCTTGATGGTATAAAAGCAATGGTGGGTAAGAGGGCTGGTGCTTTAGCATGAATCACAGAGATATGATGCCAAACTATTCTGGTAGTCATTAGATTCTTCACCACAAGCACTTTCTGGGAAAAAAAAAATTTTACTGAAGAAGATCCTTAATGAAGCAGTACAAATTATTAATTTTATAAATTCACATCCCTTGAGTATGCATATTTTTAATATTCTGTATTGAATGGGAAGTACACATAAAGCATTTGTGCTGCATACCAAAGGATAACTGTCTAGAGGAAAAGCACTGTTGCAATTGTTTGAAATGAGAGGTGACCTAGCTTCTTTACTTATGGAACACCATTTGAAAGAATGACTGACAGACCAACTTTGATTATTCAGACTTGAGTATCTGGCGGACATTTTCTTTTTAATGTTTATTTATTTTTGAGAGAGAGAGAGAGAGAGAGAGAGAGACAGAGCACGAGCAGAGAGAGAGACAAACACACACAGAATCCAAAGCTGGCTCCAGGCTCCAAGCTGTCAGCACAGAGCCCGACGCAGGGCTTGAACTCACGAACCACGAGATCATTACCTGACCTAAAGTCAGATGCTTAACCAACTGAGCCACCCAGGAGCCACAGACATTTTCTAAAAAATGAACAAAGTGAGCCTATTTGACAGGAGATATCTGTGAGCTATTTTGATAAAATAAAATTCAAGCCTTGCTGCAAAACTTAAAATTTTGGGAAATTTTGTATCTGCCCCTGTGAACCTGACAGCTTCCTATTACTTAAAGACTTCAGATGAGATCAATGGTGATGCTAATATACGCGATTTAAAAAAATCTTGTGTATAGATCTTCCTCGACTTACAATGGGGTTATGTCGTGATGAAGTAAATGTACGTTGAAAATATCATAGGTCAAAAATGCACTTAATAGACCGGACCTCCCGAACATCACTGCTTAGCCGAGCCCATCTTAAACTTAGTCACAACATTTACATTAGCCTACACTTAGACAAAATCAGCTAACACAAAACCTGTTTTATAACAAAATATTGAACCTCTCATGAAATGTATTGAATGCTGTACCGAAAATGAACAGAATGGTTACATAGGTACAGCATGTGTGTAAGAGCATTGATTGTTTACCTTCATGATTGCCTGGCTGCCTGGGAGCTGTGCTCACTGCTGTTGCCCAGTGTCACCAGAGAGAATCATAATATGTTGCCAGCCCAGAAAAAGATCGAAATTCAAAATTCAAAGTATGGTTTCTACTGAATGTGTATCGTTTTCATAATTGCTCGGTGGAGATAACCAGCGAGTGTTCTAGCATCTTGTTAAAAGTTAGGGGTTTGTTTCTCTCAATCCCACTCAGCATATCCCCTTCTGGCTAGTTTCATCCAACATTCAGCCTGGTCCTCAACCACAAGCATGTGGACTGATATAAATCTATGAAACTAGGTTACTAGGTTTGAATAACTGTGTTAAATTCTTTAGCAAACTTATGAGGTCCTCAGTCACATTCGGAAACTCTTTAACTATAGCTTGTAATTCGGGGTTAGTCCAGAGAACACAAGAAAAAAACTTGACGTTTATTTAGATCCTCAGAAAACTCAACTTTAAAGAGACAGGTTTTAATAGGGTCGGGGAGGAGGGAGTGGGGAGTGATTAGGAAGAAAAGGGAAGTTTAGCAGAAAGAGGAAAATGGTGCTGCAGGCAGGGCCTGATCACAAGGTGGCTGCCATATGTCTGCAGACAAAAAAGACTGAGGGGGAAAGAGGCCTCAGAAGTCATTTTGACTCCTTTCAATTGTTTGTTTTCCTCAGTTAATTTAGAAATAGTACTTTGCAGAACACCTGCGTGGCTCAGTTGGTTAAGCCTCTGAGTTTGGCTCAGGTCATGAGCTGATGGTTCACAGTTCATGAGTTCGAGCCCTGCATTGGGCTCTCTGAGCCTGCTTCAGATCCTCTGTCCCCCTTCATCTCTGCCTGTCTCCCGCTCATGTGTGCACACACTCTCTCTTTCTTTCTCTCTCTCAAAAGTAAATACACATTAAAAAAATTTTTTTTTACAAAAGAAATAGTATTTTGCAAAGAAGCAAACTTAGAATCCTGAAAACATCTGAAAGCCTCAAGATTTTAAATAGGCATCCCAGTTTTTTCCCCCTTTTCTTCTAAGAAGCCTTGGCTTTCTAATTTGAGTAAAACAAGTTTGGGGAGATCAAAAGTTCCCCATAATGGATGTTGGTGCCGAAATTACTCTGGTTAAGTTAGTCCAGTTAGTTATACATGTGTATGAGGGGGACCACAGGTTTTAGACATAAAACTGGCCAGAGTCCCAGTAAGGGAAGTGGGGCATGCTCAAAGCATTTTGATGACTGGGATTCCATTTCTTGGACGTTTTTCTCTAAAGCAAAGAAAAATTCCTAAACACCACAGTTTTAACAGGAACAGGCTGGTTCCAGAAGGAATCAGACCAAAGGCCAGCACAGTTCCAATGGGAACAGTCCAATCCCAAAAGGGAGTCAGACTGAAGGCCAACACACTTCCAACTGGCACAGCCCCAGCGGGAGCAGTTTGATACTGAAAAGGAATCAGACCGATGGCCAAACAAGTACTCTCAGAGAGAAAACCAATCAAACAGGGCCTTAAAACAGATCCTGAATAAAGCCCGGAGAACTCAGACACAAATTGTGGAGCTTGAAATCCAGGAGGAAACTTACCCTCCAACTCCAGGGTCAGCGAGAAAGCAGTGATTCCTGTTGGCTTGGTGGGTATCGACCCTGTTTGCTCACCAGCCTTGGGGCTGTTGGGTGTCCTCCTTGGATCCCACTTCTAAGCACTAAGTAATGTTAACCTGAAAAAACAAAACTACCAGTTATTTTACCAGCAAAAACCTTTATTTGGAATAGCAGAGAATTGCAACCTGGGACAAGCAAGCTGGGGCAGAACCATACCAGAGGATCGCTGGTTTATGGAGGAAAGGGGGCATTTGGGAAGACTGTTATAAACAAAAAATTCCATTGGATTAAACTGGGAGTTCAAAGTATAATGGTTTTTCATTGGCTGAGTTGTGATAGGCTTTCATTGGCTGGTCTGTTGCGGTGGGGGTTTGTGGGGCAGGGAATGGTAGGTTAGTACCCACAGGCAAGGAAGGTCCTCTCTTCCTGCTGAGTCTATAATTGACCTCAAGGGGTAGTGCGCCAGAGCTCCCCTATCCATCCTAAATGAGGTTTCCTTTTATCAATTTTTATAATATGGTTTCAAATCCACATGGCAACTAACCTTTAAGAAATTATCACTTTTGGGGCACCTGGGTAGTTCAGTCAGTTAAGCATCAACTCTTGACCTGATCTCATGGTTGGTGAGATTGAGTCCTGCTTTGGGCTCTGTGCTGACAGTATGGAGCCTGCTTGGGATTCTCTCTCTCCCTGCTTCTCTCTCTGCGCCCACCCCCACTTCTCTCTCTCAAAATAAATAAACAATAAAAAAAAAGAAATGATCACTTATCAAATTTTTGTGTAATATCAAAGAAAAATACCCTCAATTATCTGAAAAGTCTATTAAAATACTCCTCCATTTTCCAACTACTTACCTGTATCTGCAGGAGTTTTCATGATATACTTCAACCAGAACTATATATTGTAACAATTTGAATGCAGAAGCATATATGAGAATCCAGTCGTCTTCTCTTTGACCAAACATGAAAAAGTCTTACAAATATGTAAAATGGTTTCTTTTCTCATTAACATTTTTTTAAGCTTGGGAAATACAGTTCTTTTTCATAAAAAATGTTATTTATGTTAACATCAATCCAGGAGGAAACTTACCCAAACAATAGGCTCATTGTTATTTTTAAAAAGAAATACACTGGAAATATGTTTTAAATTTCCCAATTAATTTTAATATAATAAATACAAGTGGATATGACCTATATATAAACACTAGCTCTTTAGCGTCTTCAATTTTCAAGAGTTTAAAGGAGTCTTGAGACCAAAAACTCTTGCGAACAACTAGATTTGAGTAAGGAGGGCAGAGGAGTTTTGGAGTTTGGAGAGACAAGAAGAGGTGTGAGATAATTCTGGTAACATAGCAGAGTGAGAAAGTAACTGGCCTGGATAATGTAGTAGGATCATCCACTAAAGGCCTATTCACGGTTACCAATCACAAATGTAAAGTGAGACCAGACAGCCTGGTGGTGTGGTTTTCTCCAGCTACATTCAAGGGTATGGTGCAGGTGTGCAGCAGGTGAAGGCTTGGATTTACCGTAGTTTGCCTTTGTCAACCTGGTGAAAAAAAAGGAAGACTAGGGTAAGGGAGTTTGGTGCACAAAGGACTGATTATGGTGAGATACTGTGGAATCTAATCTGGGCAGAAGAATGAGAAAGGTGAGCGCAGTGAAAAATGGGAGGAATAATGAATTGTAGGCTCTAATAATGTGGCTGAATTGTTGGAAGTGGAGCTCTAGGTGTAGTAAGCTTGAAGGATGGGGGGGGGGGGGTGGGTGGTTGTCCAAGAGTGGGATGCTTACAATTTAGATCACAGAGAGAGAGGGTATAGTTACCATTTATGGGTCTAGCATATGGCAATTGGAATGGGTGGCTGAGGTAGAATGGAGGACAAGGTCACAGGAGAAGAGGGGATGGAGCTTGGGAGGACTATCTCCACTCAGGGATGATATTAGCTGGTAGGATCTGTATGTCCATTCCAGTTGTTAAAATGTTGACATTGTTTCATACCAGTTGGCTAATGACCACTGCCTGAGACCACCAACGCTCCTCCATTGCCTTCGGCCACCCTGGCTCCTGCCCCGGGACCCATGACCTCCCCATGGCAATCAAAGTATAATACCTGGCTTACGCTGAGGCCCTCCAGGGGAACAACTTTGCTTCTGACTGGTCTCTGCCTGTGCTTTACCTGAAGTCACCACTGTCAAGAATCGAGATAGGCATACTATTGGAGAGAGTAATGATGAACATGGACTAAAATCTTCAAGGAGTAAAGACCAAAGACCCAGGGACCTAAAGACACCTGCCTGCAATAAAAAGTGAATGCTATTGTCTGATTCTGTGAGCTTTAATGCTGGAGATTTTCATAGAGGAGAGAGGAATAAAGATCTGTAACTGGAAAAAAAAGGAGGAAGCAGACACCTAGCTGGCTTCTGTGCCCAATGGTAGGAGGAGGGTGGGGGAGAAAGCAACTACCACTTGTGAGGGTCACAGAAGGAGCAGGGTCCTCAAGAAGGGGACTTTCAGAGAAGAGTTTGAGGGTGGAGAGAGGTGGCTCTTTATCCTATCAGACCCAACAAATATTATGTAATGCCCCTTTACTATCCTAAAATGGAATTCATAGACAATATAACGTGTGCTTAACCATGATTTTTAGGGGCACCTGGGTGGCTCAGCTGGTTAAGCGACTGACTTCGGCTCAGGTCATGATCTCATGGTTCCATGAGTTGGAGCCCTGTGTCGGGCTCTGTGCTGACAGCTCAGAGCCTGGAGCCTGCTTCAGATTCTGTGTCTCCCTCTCTCTTTGCCCCTCCCCCACTCACACTCTGTCTCTCTCTCAAAAATAAATAAATATTTTTAAAAAATATTTTTAAAAACCATGGTTTTTAAAACTGAATCTAATGCCTGAGTGACATATAAAGGGAAAATAAAAGTACGATATTATTTAACTAAGTAACATGTATTTCAACATGTAAAAGCTTGGGAATCTCCTCAATCAGGTTAGGATAAAGTGGTATGCTTACCGAATCACCATGGATGATGGACACCCACAGATGCAAATTGATAGTGTTGTATTGATTCATGATGCAAACACCTTTAGCTGCTTTGCCATTAGTAATGTGATTTTTTCCAAAATGATAAATAACTCCTGGTAAAGTTTCAAATATAATAAAGTACAATCTTCTCTTAATTTACATCATCCCTGAAATCTTTTTTTTTTTTTTTTTAACGTTTATTTTTGAGATAGAGAGAGACAGAGCATCAGCGGGGGAGATGCAGAGAGAGAGGGAGACACAGAATCTGAAGCAGGCTCCAGGCTCTGAGCTGTCAGCACAGAGCCCGACACAGGGCTCAAACTCATGGAACCATGAGATCATGACCTGAACCGAAGTCAGACGCTCAACCAACTGAGCCACTCAGGCGCCCCAATAATCTTGAAAAATTCAGCATCCTTGGGCCCTACCCACTCAATTCCAATAGTGCTTTGCAACTACCCTAATAATTTAAAATATTCCCACAAATTTCCAGAACTGTCCCTAAGGATCAGCGTCATTCCTGCTGACTTTCCTGATACAGGGGATTTTTCGAATGACCATTATGTGGTGCAAGGTGTTTGGCCTTGAAAAGGTGGATGTTGGGGTTAGTTGGGGAGGAGCACCTCTGAGCTGCTCGGGATGCATGGCCTCTATTCTGGATGGGCTGGCAATCTGGTGAGCAGGTAAGAGTTAGAGGAGTCTAAGAGCACCGAAAATAATAGTTATATAAAGGTAAGGTTTTGTTTTACTTTTATAATACAAGAAAAGGCAGGAAGACTCACAACAGCAACACTTTTAACAGGAAAAATCAATCTCATGGGTTTTATAAGCATTCCCTTCTCAATTCAGTTTTTTAAATATGTGACAGACACTTTTCTATATGGAAAGAGTTACTTGCAGTTGCTTGCTTTTCATGGATATTCAATTTAATAAAATTGTAAGTTTAAAACACAGCTTTTCTTAAGCTTTTAAGCTCAGTTTCACTTGTCCTTTAATTAAAATTCAGTTAAGTTTAACAGATCATATTTCCTTAAACAATTAACTCATTTAACTATCATGGTTAATTAAATCCCCTTAAATGTTTTAAATTATAAGCCCAAATTTAATATACTTGATTCTCTCAAGCAAGACACTCAACAAGGCTGGTCCATTGATAAGATAAAGAAAATCTTCTTTAACATGGAAACTCTAGTTTCAAACCTAAGGTGCCTAAAAAGACCTTGAAACGTTTCCATCTTTTAGACAAATACTGTTTACAAAATTAGACAAATCTTCATGCATTTTAAAAGTAACATCTCCAATTAAAATCATACGATTAATATGTCAGACTTTCTTAAATGGTTCAAACACCATAAATAACCATTATACATGATTTTTCATGATGGTTATAAAACTTATTCCTAGACCTCACATGAAAGTATTAATCTCAAGGGCTCAATTTTACTTTATTCATCTCTGTACTTGATTAGAAAATCTCCCGACTAGCCAAGTCACTTGACAACTGCAGGGAGCAGGTTACCATCTCGGGCCAACTGAGTGCCTTGGCCAAAGACTGGGGTCAAGATCCAGGGTTTGAAGTCAGAGGTTCTGGCCTGCAACTTGGACGGTACTTCTGGGCTGATGCTACTCAAGACTCAGGCTCATCTCCCTAAACTTGTCTTAAGATCATGGAGGTTTAAATCCCTAAGTTTTCTTTTTTTTTTTTTTTAAGTTTGTTTGTTTATTTGTTTGTTTATTTTTGAGAGAGAGAGAGAGGCAGGGAGAAACAGCATGTGTAAGCAGGGGAGGGGAAAAAGAGGAGGAGGGAGAGAATCCCAAGCAGGCTCTCTGCTTTCAACGCTGAGCCTCACTTGAGGTTGGATCTCACAAACCATGAGATCATGACCTGAGTTGAGATCAAGAGTGGGATGCTTAACCAACTGAGCCACCCACGCACCCCTAAATCCCCAAATTTTCTTTCTCTTTAACAGAATTTTTTTAATGTTTATTTATTTTTGAGAGAGAGACAGACAGAGTATGAGTGACTGAGGGACAGAGAGGGAACACAGATTAATCCGAAGTAAGCTCCAGGCTCTGGGCTGACAGCACAGAGCCGCAGGGGCGCTTGAACTCATGAACCTGGAGACCTGAGTTGAAGTCAGAGGCTTAACTGAGCCACCCAGGTGCCCCATAAATCCCCAAATTTTTTTACAATTTGGATCATGAGTCATGAGAAGTTATTGTACTTAGTCAAATGTTAAAATCTTTACCATAACTTCTTCGATGCCTCTTTATTGCCTGGTAGGGTTCCATGCTCTTCACCTATTTTATTTCCGTACTTGTCTTGCTGGTCTAATTTTTTTAGAATGTTTATTTATTTTTGAAAGACAGAAGTGGGGGGGAGGGGCTGAAAGAGGGGGGGGACAGAGGATCTGAAGCGGGCTATACGCTGACAGCAGCAAGCCCAATTTGGGGCTTAGACTCCAGAACCGTGAGATAATGACTTCAGCCGAAGTTGGAGGCTCAACCGACTGAGCCACCCAGTGCCCCTTGCTGATCTAATTTTTATAATCATTCTATTGACATCCCTCCTGTGTTCCACACCTGAATCCTGTATGACTTAACACAGCTCCTGAATTGTTTAAATTCATTCATTCAACTAAAATCTATTGAGCCCCTCCTTAGTTCCAGATACTATTCTAGGCCCTGGAAATACAATATAGAAAACAAAACAGAAAAACAAACAATGCTAGCCTCATGGAACTTTCTTTCTAGTGAGACCATGACCTTCTCACCATCTTGAGCTACCACTTTGAGTCAGAAACTATGTCACTGAAAACCTTGGCTGGCTCAGGGCCGAGCATGTAACAATACAATAGTAATAGCTAATATTTTTGAGAGCTTACTGAGAATCCAGCATAGTTCTAAGGGCTTTGCTTGTGTTTTTCATGTAATCCTTACAACAGGCCAATGTTGGGAGGTGGTTGGTTTACAGATAAGGAAGGAGGTACACCAATGTTCAGTCATTTGCCTACATCCCATAATTTGTAAGTAACAGGGTAGGAATTTTCTGGCCAATATACGTACATATGTATATACATGTATACATTTATTTATTTATTTTGAGAGAGAGGGAGAGAGAGATAATCCCAAGCAGGCTCCATATGCCAACGTGAGGCTTGAACTCATGAACCGTGAGATCATGACCTGAGCTAAAATCAAGAGTAGGATGCTTAACCAACTGAGCCACCCAGCACCCCAGCTCATATTTAATGGCTATGCCACACTGCCTCCTAGAGTAGTGTGAAAATGTTTGGGGGGAAAAAAAAAGTCCATGTGAAATTCTTGTTGTCCTAACCAGCTGGTTACCTTGGCGTGTGTTGACAAACCACCCGTTTATCTCCCCCTCCTCCCCCGACCTCATGTCTTTCTACTGCTCTAACTGGTGTGTCTGTTGATGTTTTATTTATAAAATATTCTTAATTTAAGCAACTGAACACCAGGTGTCCAGAGCCAGATTCTATCAGGAAACTTGCCTTACATTTGCAAGCAGGAAAATGGGATTAGATTAAACCAAAAGGGAAAAATTGTGTGGTGTCTTCAATTCATCTCCACCTACGCCTGCCACGGCTGATCATGTGCAGACCAGAGGCAACAGATGTCCTACTGGGAAAGCCACAGGGCCTGAATGTTTGCACATCAGCCATCATTTGCAAAAGTAGACAGATTCAGCCTCACTCAGATTGCTGGCAATTTCATGAGGCGTCTTCAGCAGGGGCCAAGAAATTTCTCCCTCTTCAGAATGCTTTCTGAGCAGAGGGCATCAGCCAGGGTGAGACAGAATAGGCAAAACATGATTCAGGAGTGCCAGATGATGGCCCTAGTGCAGACACCTTTTTGGAACTCTCTGGTATTGCTTAAATCCCAGTGTGATTGTTCAGGAGTCTCTTTTTTAAAAAATCCCTTGTTTTTGATCATCATTAAACAAAACCACTGCAAGAAAGAGCCCTTTTCATGTTTTTGTAGTTTTGGCTTAAAGCAAAACTATAAATCTTATGTTTCCCATCCAATAGTTAAGTCTCAGTAACACTAAAATGATTTTGATACAGAGATAAGGACAAATAAGATGATAGACATTCAGGCCATTGTGATTTGAACACTGAAAAATATCATGAAGGCTTTTGTGTCGGCAAATGTGAACAGAACAGTCCTTGACTGCTTACCACCTACCATCTATAGAAGGTAGGACCAGATTCAGATGTACGTGACAGAAAATCCCAAAATACCAGTGGCTCAGACAATGGAGACTGTTGGAATTATGGCCTTCAACAAATCACTCCTCAGTAATTATGCCTTTGGGTGACTGGCATAGACCAATGGGACATTAGCACGTGACACAAATGGAGGTTTGAAAAGCACTTTCATATCGGCATTTGCCTTCTCTTTTTTCGGACCCTGAGACCACCATGTGAAAAAGCTTAGGCTAACCTACTCTAGGATAAGATCGGATGGAACAAACAGGAGCCATCCCCGCTAGAGGATGAGGCCCCGCTGAGGCCCCCTAGACCAACCAGACATGTAAAGCCCACTTAGACCATCCAGCTCCGGCCAATCCTCCAGCCACACAGGTGATCTGTAGAATCTGGAGCTAAATAAGACGATTGTTGTTTTAAGCCACTAGGTTTAAAGTAGCTTGTTATGCAGCAAAAGCTAACAAATGCATATAATATAGAAACTTCTTTTTTTCTCTCCCTCATAAATGAGACATATGAAGCCCAGGGATGGTATAGTATTCCACTCGGTCATGGACTTCTTCCATCTTGCTTATACTTCATGATCCAGAAGGGTTGCTGGATCTCCAGCTGGTACAGTTTAATTTCTAGCTAGCAGGAAGCAGGGTAGGGGGAGTGATGGAAGAAAAGTAGGTTCCTTCTCTTTCTAAACACCCACCAGAAGTTTCACATACCACATATGCTTATATCTCATTGACCCAAACATAGTCATGTGGCCACAGCCAGTAATAAGAGAGATTAGGAAACGTAGTCTTATTTCTAGAAGGCATTAGCCCAGCTAAAAATCTGAATGTTTTGTTTTGTTTTGTTTTGTTTTGTTTTGTACTAAAGAAGGGAAATGGTTCTCTCTGAAAAATATCAGCCCCTCCCCAACTCGTGCTCTGTCTCTCTTTCTCCCCAAAATAAATAAACATTAAAAAAATGTTTAAGGGGTACCTGGGTGGCTCAGTCAGTTAAGGTCCGACTTCAGCTCATGACCTCATGGTTCACGGTTTTAAGCCCCGTGTCGGGCTCTGTGTTGACAGCTCGGAGCCTGGAGCCTGCTTCGGATTCTCCTTCTCTCTCCTGCTCCTGCTCTCTCTCTCTCTCTCAAAAATAAATAAAACATTTTTAAAAATAAAAGAAAAAGAAGAAGGGAAATGGAATTTGGGGAGAAAGAAGCAGCTTTGGCCTAACTTTTCCCTGCTGTGAACTCCCACCGTGAGTTCACTCCCTGTGTGAACACCACACAGGCCTTTACTCATCTTTGAATCTGCATCACTCCGCGGATGTTCAATAATGTCTGCAGCGTGTTGCCAAGTGAATGGACAGTTTGTTCCTCAGACCACTGGAAGGGCACTCACCAATTTAGGAATTGTACCCCACCTTCAGCAGGAGGTTGGCGTCACCCTACTATGAGTGACTACAATACATCTTATTAGAGAGGCTTCAGAAGGTAGTAAGAAAACCATGAGCCTTAAAGTAAGAATCTTGTCTCTGTCGCTTATTTCCTGGGTGACACCGGGCAAAGTGCCTGCCCTCCTGTATCCTTGTCTGTAAAGTGAAAAGAAAAATTGTGAACTTAATGGGGAGTTAATTCTTTCTTTTTTTTAACTGTTTTTATTTATTTATTTATTGAAAGAGAGAGAGAGCGAGGGAAGGAGGGGCAGAGAGAGAGAAAGAGGGGGAGAGAGAGAGAGAGAGAGAGAGAGAGAGAGAGAGAATCCCAAGTAGGCTCTGTGCTAACAGCTCAATCTCATGAACTATGAGATCATGACCTGAGCTGAAATCAAGAGTCAGACACTTAACTGACTGAGCCACCCAGGCGTCCCAATCGGGAGTTAATTCTTCACAGGTACAGGTTTTGGAAATAGATAGTGGTGATGATTGTACAACACTGTGAATGGAATTACTGCCACGGAAATGCCTTCAAAATAGTTTAGAGGGGGGCGCCTGAGTGGCTCAGTCTGTTAAGCATCAGACTCTTGATTTTAGCTCAGGTCTGGATCTTGCAGTTTGTGAGATTGAGCCCCACGTCAGGCTCTGCACTGACAGTGCAGAGCTGGCTTAGGATTCTCTCTCTTCCCCTTTCTCTGCCCCTCCCCCATTCATTCTCTCTCTCTCTCTCTCTCTCTCTCTCTCAAAATAAACAAACTTAAAGAAAAATGGTTTAGAGGATTCCTACCTCACAACCTTGCCATATTTCTGTGTGTGCTTCATGTGCATTTATAGAAGAATATGACAAGGGATAATTTAGGAAGGCAAAAGAAAAAACAATCACAAAAGGGTGGTCTGGGATGGGGTGAGGGGACGAATGGCAGTGGTTGGAAGTCAGTAATTACATCTTCCAGGAATGCTTGAGTCTTGTAACCAGAACCCTCTGTGGTCTCTTGGCAACACGCAGACTGTACAGAGAAATGCCAGATATGCAGAATTAGTGATGCGGTAGTTCTCTGGTGGCCTTCTGTGCAGAATTGTTAGTGCTTATGTTTGCAAACTCTCAAAAACTTTAAAATCGAGCTAGGTGAGACAGAGTTCATGCCATCTGGTCGGGACTGGTCATTCAACTCCAGTTCAATCAACATTTAACGAGCACCTATGTGCAGTCGTTAGGCTATTAATAAATATTCTGGTTCTTGCCTCAGGACATAACGTCAAATTTCATTTCCCTACTGCCTTAGATTTGACAAATGAAAGAGCAGAAGTAACATGTGTCATGCTGGGCAAAAGTATTCTCCTTCCCCTTTCCTGCCTCAGTGATTGCAGAAGCACACGATAAGATGAAGCCTCTATCACCTGTGTCTATGAGTGACTACACTGAGCCATACCTGCCACCCCACACTAAGCCTGTAGCACGAGGGAGGAGAAAACTTCTGTGTGTTACATCACGGACATTTTGACATTGTTTCCTACTGCAGTATTACTTTGCCTAACCTCAATAATGCTATGTGTCTCACCCTGGACTAAGTGGGTGTTTATTTATAGAGACTAAACTCTAGAGCTAGGGAGCCTGAGTGTTAATCTGGGTTAGCTACTTTCTCACTGTGTGATCTTGGACTAATAAATAAACTTATCTGTGCCTATTTCTCACATTTTTTTTTAATTTGAGAGAGAGAGAGCAAGAGCACAATCGGGGCAGGGGGGTAAGGGGGAGAGGGGGAGAGGGGGAGAGGGAGAGAGGGAGAGAGAAAGAATCTTAAGCAGGTGCCACACTCAGCGCAGAGCCTGACGCTCTGTCCCATGATCCTGGGATCATGACCTGAGCTGAAATCAAGAATCGGACGCTCAAGTGACTGAGCCACTGAGGTGCCCCCCTATTTCTCACATTAGAAGATGAGGAAAATAATGGAAACCATCTCATAGGATTTTCATGAGGATTGAACTAGATGAGCAATATACCCCAGCACATAGTAAGTTTTCAAAAATGTTGGACAGTGATGATCTCATTTAATTTTCAAAAGAACTCTATGTAAGATTTGTTGTTTTTCAAGCCTTTGAGATCTTGGTACTGTTACTGCAGCATAACCATACCCCAAGCACACAAATAATAAAACAAAGTTTTGAGATTAGAATCCATCATTGACCCATCAGTCTACCTTGTGGGCAAACTTCTGTCCCTGGAAGCTGTTCAGCTCAGTGTGTAGCTACTTCTCATCTATCCTCAGCTGCTCTCTAGAGGGTTCATTCACTTACTCACCTTCCCCAGTGACCAAACCCATGCAAAAGATCCCCCTGGGGAAGACAGTCAGAGCTACAGCCACCTTCCTGGTCCCTCAGTCAGAGACTGTCCTGCTCTCCTGCCTAAAAAGCCATCCAGGAATCAGACCCTTAGATATGGGATCCATTGGATGTCCTTTTGTACCACACTCACCTCTTAGTCTGTCAAAGCCAAATTATTTATTCAAACAACTTTTTAAGGGGTGGGGATAGGGGCAGAGGGAGAGGGAGAGGGAGAGAGAGAATCTTAAGCAGGCTCCACCCCCAGAGGGGAGCCTGACATGAGGCTCCATCTCACGACCATGAGAACATGACTTGAGCCAAAACAGAGTCAGTTGCTTAACCAACTGAGCCACCCAGGCACCCCAAATGTTTTTTTAAAGAAATAATTTGTGCACAAGATAAAAATATTTCAAAGACACAAAAGGATAGAGAGAGATGTCTGTTTCACGCTGCTCCCCAGAGGCAACAAAGGTGGGTCTTAAAATCAGTTCCTTGTTTCTTTCTCCAGCTGTACCATCACGGGGAATGCACTTCTGGGGCGAATATCCTTCCTGCTTGGTGGCTGCACCCACTGCTCTCTCCCACCAGCAACATCCTCCTCCTGCCCTTCTAATCCCGCACATCCTGCTATGTCTATTCAAGCCACCTTCTCTAGGAAGAAGTTTTTAGCAATTCCAGCTGTTTCTCATCTCTCTTCTTCCTGACAACAGTCCCATGTCTGGACATTTTGTCATATCCAGTTGATCAGGTGCTAGTTTCCACTGGCTTGGTGTAGGCCACCCTCACTTCCCCAACCAGCCTGAAGGCTGATTATCCATCTCCGTGGCTTCCACTACCACCTACACCCCGATGACTCCCAAATCCACTCTCCTGAGTTTCAGACATATTTCCAATTGAAACTGGCTTCTTCCCTGTTGTCCTGAACTGAATTCGTGCTTCTTTCCCTTAACTTACCCTACTTCTCGAATCTCCTCTCTCAATGAATGGCATGAATACCTATTTCGTCATCTGAACTTGAAACTCCCTGCCACCCCCACAGCCACCATTCCCCTACACCCCTGACATTCCTGCAAGGTGACCACCTGCCATTCCCCAGACAGAAGCTTCACTTTCATGCCTTTGTTCCTTCTATTCCCTTGACTTTCCTCTCTCTTGCTCTCCTCTGCCCACCCCTAGCCAGACTCCATAGTCCAGCACAAATGTCATCTTCTTCGTGAGACCTTCCCTCCACCTCTAACCCTGACCTCTGCTCCTGGACAGTATTGACTACTCTTTCCTCTGTGCCCCCATATTTGTGTTCTTGCTGCACATGCATCAAAACAATGGTTGTACCCACCTGAGTGGGAGCAGACATCACTCATTCGTTTAACATTCCCAGTGCCAAAATTGGGAGGTGACAGATATTCAATCTATGTCTATTAGACACATAAATGAATGAATGAGTGAATGCACGAATTAGATGCTGTATAACTTTTAAATCTGTAGACAACGGGATTGTAATGTATACTTTTTAAGGGATCTTGAAGTGGAAACATTCTATTATTTGAGCTCCTTAGTGTCTCTCACAGTCAGCCCCTTTTCTTCCCACTCCCCTTCCATCTTTCCTTTCTTCCTCGTTCTTTCATTCAAATAGCTATTGAGAATTCCCTATGTGCCAGGTCCTGGGCAGGACACTGGGGGAACCAAGGGTAATAAGGAATCTTGTCTGCTTTCAAGAAGGTCACATCTTGGTATCACAATCCAAGATTTCAAGATAATCTATAAAGCTATAATAATCAAAACAGTATGGTACTAGCACAAAAAACAGACACATAGCTCAACAGAACAAAGCACCCAGAAATCCAAGCTTATATGGTCAATTAATCCACAACAAAGGAGACAAGAATAATGGTGCTGGGAAGACTGGATGGCTTCAGGCAAAAGAATAAAGCTGGACCACTTTCTTATACCAGACACAAAAATAAATTCAAAATAGATTATAGACCTAAACATGAGACCTGCAACCATAAACTCCTAGAAGAAAGCATAGGCAGCAATCTCTTTGACATCAGCTTTAGTAACATTTTTTTTCTACCTATGTCTCCTCAGGCAATGGAAATGAAAGCAAAAATAAATTGTTGGGACTACATCAAAATAAAAAGCTCTTGAACAGTGAAGGAAACCATTAATAGGACAAAAAGACAACCTACTGAATGAGAGAAGATATTTCCAAATGATGCATCTGATAAGGGGCTAATATCCAAATATACAAAAAATTTATACAACTCAATGCCAACCCCCCCAAATATCCAATTTTTAAAAGAGCAGATGCCCTGAATATACATTTTTCTAAAGAAGACATACAGATGGCTAACAGACATGAGAAAAGATACTCAACATCACTTGTCATAAGGGAAACACAAGTCAAACTACAATGAGATATCATCTTACATCTGTCAGAATGGTTAGTATCAAAAAGACAAGAAATAACAAGTGTTGGCAAGGATATAGAAAAAAAGGACCCTATTGGTGGGAATGTATACAGGTGCAGCCACTGTGGAAACAGTACCAAGATTCCTAAAAATCATAAAAATAGAATTACCATATGATCTAGTAACTCCACTACTGGGTAACAAAGCAAATGAAACACCAGTTCAAAAAGACATGTGTAACTCTATGCCTATTGTAGCATTATTTACAATAGCCAAAATATGGAAGCAACCTAAGTGTCCATTGATAGATGAATGGATAAAGAAGATGTGGCGTATATACATATACAACGGAATATTACTCAGACATAAAAAAGAATGAGGTCTTGCCATTTGCAACAACACGCATGGACCTAGAGGTCCAGTTATGGAATGAATAAGTCATAGGACAAAAGGCACAGCATAGGGAATACAGTCAATGGTATTGTAGTAGCATTGAATGGTGACAGATGGTAGCTATACTGGTGGTGAGCATTACATAATGGATGGTGGGGTGCCTGGGTGGCTCAGCTGGTTAAGTGTCCATCTTCGGCTCAAGTCATGATCTCACAGTTTGTGGGTTCAAGTCCCGCATTGGGCTCTGTGCTGACAGCTTGAAGCCTGAAGCCTGCTTTGGATTCTGTGTCTCCCTCTCTCTCTCTGCCCCTCCCCACACTCTCTTTCTCTCTCTCCAGAATAAGTAAACATTAAAAAAAATTAAAAAACAAAAACAAACAAAATAATGCATAGAGTTCTCAAACCACAATGTTTTAACACCTGACACTAATATGACATTGTGTGTCAACTATACTTCAAATAAAAATAATACAAATTTTTTTTTATGTTTATTCATTTTTGAAAGAGAGAGACAGAGCACAGGCAAGGGTGGGGCAGAAAGAGAGGGGGACACAGAATCTGAAGCAGGCTCTAGGCTCTGAGCTGTCAGCACAGGGCCTGACGCGGGGCTCGAACTCACAAACCGTGGGATCATGACCTGAGCTGAAGTCGGACGCTCAACCGACTGAGCCATCCAGGTGCCCCAAAATAATACAAATTTTAAAAAACTTTTTAAAGAAACTCACAGCTTAGTGGTGGGGGAGGGGCAGGAATGTTTAATTCAGATCAGATACCACTTCCCCTTTCAGAGGACAGCTTTCCTTATATATAATATATATATATATATACATATATATATATATATACACATATACATGTATATGCATACATGTATATATATATAATAATTATTTTTTTTTAATGGTTTTTTTTGAGAGAGAGAGCATGAGCAGGGGAAGGACAGAGAGAGAAACACAGAATCTGAAGCAGGTTCTAGGCTCATGAGCTGTGAAATCATGACCTGAGCTTAACTGACTGAGCCACCTAGGTGCCCCCAGAGGATAGCTTTCTTTAACTTTCAGGCCAACAGGACTGGTCCTGCTGTCTCTCTCTGGTTTGTCCACTATGACTAGTATCATGTATATTTCCTCGGTTCTCCCACTTCCTCTGTGGGCCCCCCTCTTTATTGCTGGTCATTACTTGAAACTCTGAGTGATGGTCACCTGATAGAATGGACCTTCCCCACTGGTACCAGGAAGAAGATTGAGAGTCACAGGCTCCCTTCCTTGACTCCAGGTCTCCTAGGTCTTTTTGAGGCTACCTTCCACACTACACAGGTAGGTATATATGACTTCCACCACAGGAAGGTTGGAACAACTTAGACCTGGGGACCCTTAGACTTGGACCCTTCACAGAGTGGATCTCCTGGTAAGCACTCCCTACTTGTAATCTGGTTCCCTTTCCCTTGGGTTTGTATCTTCTCCCCCAAGCACTATCCATCTGAATCAACATCCATCCACTTTTCTAAGAAGAGCTATTTTCCCACCTTTAAGGAAAGATATCAATCACTGAACTCATTTATCCACCCCATTTTCTCCCCAAGCAATGCCCTGAATCTGAGTAAGATTCTTCTTCTTCTTACTTCTAGGTAAGGCCACAGGGTTCCGACCAATAGCCATCAAGACTCAAGAACCATCTGGGGAATGAGGGGGTTCCAGTTCCCATAGTCAAGGACAAGTAAGGGTCCTCCAGGTTAGATTGCCTTTTCCACATTCTACCAGGATGAGCTTTAGTCCTCCTCAGCCATTTCATTAGTGGTCTGGCTAAATTAAGTAAATATATGTTTCTTGATGACAGACAGCATTTTTTGGATGCATGATAGTCATTGCAAAAACTTATTATAGGAGAGAGTTCTGTAACTGCCAGAATGTCTTGCCCATCTCTGTAGTCAGTGAGCCCCATTACTGTCCAGAGCAGAGCAGGACTCAGTTCCTTCTCTGCACAGGGGACAATCCGTTTAATAAAGGAACAATGATTCTTCCTAGGGACTGCTCCCAATGTTACTCCAGGAAAAACATGCCTATGTATGTTCATTGTTGAAAGTGAAGCACCATGTACAGTAAGAACACGTAGGTGGTGCTCAATTATTGACTGTTCTCAATCTCAGTAAATGATATCACCAGGTACCCAGTTGCTTAGTCAAAAATCTTGACCCCTTCCTACCCCCCTCCCACACTCCATATCCAATTCATAAGTAAATCTTGTTTGCTCTATCTTCAGAACACATTCCAAATTTGACCACTTTAATCTACTGCCACCATTATCCTGTGATATTTTCTATATTTCACTTATCATCTACCATTATATTGTAAATCTACAGGTAATCTTCATCATTTGTGGATTCTGTCTTTGTGAGTCCATCTACTTGTTAAAATTCACTTATGATCCTAAAATCAATTCTTATGGTCCTTTCATGGTCATTCAGAGACACCCATAGAAAGATGAAAAATTTGACTCACCTGATGAACTCATTCCCAGCTGAGGTCAAACAAGGCAACTCTCTGTCTTCTTGTTTCAGCTCTTATAAGCAAAGGTCTTTTTTATGGTCTATTTAGTGCCATGTTTTCACACATTTGTGCCTTTTCTTGGTGATTTTACTGTTTAAGATGGTGCCTGAGCATGGTGCTGAAGTGCTGTCTAGTGTTAAGTGTAAGAAGGCTGTGGTGTGTCTTATGGAGAAAATATGTGTGTTAGATAAACTTCACTCAGGCCTATAGTGATAGTCTCAGTGCTGTTGGCCATGAGTGCAATGTTAGCAAATTAACAGTATATATTAAACAAGCTGTCTTTAAACAGAAACACACATAAAACAAGGTTATACATTGATTGTTGGATGAAAGCAATTGCTGAAATTAAACAGTTCCTGAGCATAAGCAAAAAATTATGATAGGATTAGCAGTATCTGCGATGATCACAATAGAAACCAAAGATATTTTCTAATCACACTACAGTTGTAGAAAATTTGAAATATAGTTTTATACTCATAGTACTTTGAATTATGGTAGGTATTTTGCTCACCACCAGAGATCATTATTTGAATGTGTTAATAAGGGAACATTTCTGCACCACACATTTTAATGATTATATTGAGCATAATTGATTTCCTTTGAAATCTTGTGGTTTTATTTTCTGCATTTAAGACATTAAACATTAAAACATTCTCAGAAGAGATCCATAAGGCCTCTCCAGCCTATCAATGAAATCCATGGCACAAAAGAGTTTAAGAACCTAGCTTCAAGTCCAGGCCATATTTAGGTAACACATCTAGGATCATGAAACTACTTAGAACTGGGATCCACACCCAAATCTGCCTGCAAGCATCACCACAGAAGGACCTCCCTCTACAAAGACTCCTCTGTGCATCCCCTCAGACATCTGGAAGAGTACTTGGCAGAAAGTTTCCAATGGATTCCATAAAGCATATCCATGTGCAGAGCGTCTCACAGGGGGCTGGAGGGCATCATTCTTCCAAGTGTGGCCCAAAAGCTGTTACTGATCAAAGATGAGAAAAGCAAGAAATTGAGAGTAAGGGTTTAGAAATCTTTTTAGAAATATGAAACTAGCAATAAAATAACCAAGGCTTGTATTTTCTGTCTTTGTGTTTTTTTAAAACTTTCAGTTTATTTTACAAAATCATCAGTCTGCAGTGGATTGGAAATTTACAAAGACTAAACAAACAAACAGACAAACAAATACTAGTTTCTTCTCCACACAAGAGTTTGAGAACCACTATTGGGGGGGGGGTGCAGTGGGCAGAAATGGGGAAAGAGACACGGATACAAATGGGCAAATGCTCTGACAAAATGATGGACACAGAAGCACATCAGACTAGCAGAACTGGGGAAGGCAGAGGGAGGAGGAAGCATTTTTTAAAGTTTTTTTTTTTAAGGTTTATTTATTTATTTTTGAGAGACAGCACAAGTGGGGAGGGGCAGAGAGCAAGAGAGAGAGAGAAAGTTCCAAGCAGGCTCCACACTGTCAGCACAGAGCCTGATGCGGGAACTCATGAACCATGAGATCACGACCTGAGCTGAGGTCAGACGCTTAACCGACTGAGCCCGCCAGGTGCCCTGAGGAGGAAGCATTTGAGCTGTGTTTTGACCAATGTCTATAGGTGGAGACGATGCATTTCTGGGTATTCCAGGCAATGGGCCCAGCAGGAACTAAGGCAAGGAGTGTAGAACACAAGGTGCATCAGAGAAGGTGGTCATCAGGAAAGAAGGGGCAAATGGCTGTGTGTATCTTCAGTGAGTGGGGACACAATACTCATGGCTTTTGAAACATGGTGGGGATTTGGAGCTTTTCAATAGGCCATAAAGAGCCATGGATCTATTTTGAACAGGAAAGGAAATAATCATACTTAAGTTTTAAATGATAGTATTTGTTGAGCCAAACTAAATTTAAAAAATTCTCAGGCACTGACTCTTTCAGCGGAGAGAATTTGCTTCTTTCATCAGAATGTACAACTACACAGAGATTGATTTCCATGCCTGGATGAACACATGCAAGGATGTGCATCAATGAGGATTGCTCTGGAAAACCTATTTGCCTCTTTTCTCCTGTCCTCTCCTCTCCTCTCTTCTGTCTTATTTTCTCTCTTTCCTCTCTTATTGTATCTCACTTAGCACTTGGAGCTACTAGCCAGCCACATGTGGTCACTGAGCCCTTGAAATAGAGCTTCTGTGGCTAAGGAACTGAACTGTAAATTTTATTTAATTTTAATTAATTTAAATTTAAATAGCCACATGTGGGTATTGGCTACTATATTGGATAGTGCAGAGACTTACTACTATGAAGACAGGGATGGAAAATCTAGATGCCACAAAGTCTTTTTAAAAATTTTTTCTTAACATTCTTCTCCTCTCCTTCCCCTCCTCCTCCTCCTCCTCCTCCTCCTCCTCCTCCTCCTCCTCCTCCTCCTCCTCCTTCTTTTGAGAGACAGAGAGAGATAGGGTGTGAGCAGGGGAGAGAGGCAGCAAGAGAGGGAGACACAGAATCTGAAGCAGGCTCCAGTCTCTGAGCTGTCAGCACAGAGCCTGATGCGGGGCTTGAACCCACAAGCCATGAAATCATGATTTGAGTCGAAGTTGGATGCTCAATCAACTGAGCCACTGCTACGAAGTCTTCAGACAGGGTGTCATGGCATATTTGGTTAACAAGAGTAGTCACAGAAGAATGAAGACGGAAATGAATCTTTCTGCTTTTAACCCAGATATGTATGTTTTAGCCTATCTGTGTCCAATGAGCCTCTTGGAAAGAGGCCTGGGAGCCAGGAGCTTAGGGTCCTGAGTTTGATGTGTTACTTTAGACAGGTCACTGCTAGGGGAAGGGCAAGAACTAATGTCCACTGAGCATTAACAAAACACCAGGTATGGGGTGTTAAGCATGTTTCCAGATTACTACATTTGAATGTTGCACAAACCCATAAAATAGCATTTTTATTCCTATGTTACAGATGAGGAAAAAGAAGATCAGAGAGGTAAGCAATTTGTCCAAACCACCCAGGTTGCAAGGTATAGAGCAGGTATTTAGATATTTAGAGCCAGTTCTAAGGCCAAAACTCTTCCCACTGCACCTCTGGGCTTCCCTAAACTCTCCTAAACATCTATTCCTTCCCTTCTTGCCCCCCAGTGAGACAAGATGATGAAGAAAACCTAATGAAGGTTAGGAAGGTCCCAACATGTTGACAGGGCAAACGTGCTTAGTGTGCACAAGGGAGGGAGGTGATATTTTCTGAGAATACAAACAGGGCACAGTGTTCTGAGATGGTTCTGCACTCTAACTGATATTGAAAATACTTTAAATTTTCCATTTAAGTTATGCCTGAGGCTGGGCCTGTTTCAATCATGTAAAAACCAATATCAGTTTGGAAAGGTTATCACAGCCTTGCCGATTCCAGTCAACATTAAAAATGCAAATGTTTAGTATTTAAATATAGCCTTTGGCCACCAGCATCCGGGACATCAGGTAAACCACAGTGGGCAGCCATCTCCCACTGAGGGCTTGGCTGGCCCACTGAAAGGAAGCGAAGGATGTGCCTAAAAGTCTGCTCTGTGCGAGGCTGATGGAAGCACTTCCAGCCCCATGGAAGTCTGGGTCCTCAGAGGTCGTCCAGTTGGTGTTGCTGAATCAGACATCCATTCAGTGTGGGGCAGAGACCCCGTCAATCTTATTTGTCTTTGTCTTCCCAGTACCCATCCCAGTGCCTGCTTCATAGGAAGAGCTTGTAGGGATACTAATTGGATAGATGAATTAATTCATCTCTCATCTTTTATGGGTTAACCTATTATATCTCAGGCACTGTGCTAGGCCTATAAGTTCACACAGAAACAAGCCATTTGGGGAAATCAATCTCAAGGAATTTACCATCTAAGAAGTGTGGTAAGATATGCAAATAAATAATAACAACATAAAATAGTATTAAGTGAACCTTACCATAAGTATTAATTCTGGAGGTCTCTCAACAGGTGTTTGAAAATGGGCCAGATGAAGAGTGCCCGTGAGGCCAGACATCGAGATTCTGGGTGTTCTGAGACATGGAGTAACTGGGCAGTGAGATCAGCAATGGGAGGTTTGTGGAAGAGGTGCCAAGAAGCACTCCTGAGGTGGGTTCATGTCCTTGGTGGTCTCCTCCACTCAGACTGTAGGCTCTCTGAGAGCTGGCCTGTGTCTTATTCAGCTCTGCACTCCAGTACCTCACGTGAGGTCTGACACATAGTAAGAAGCAACATATGCTGAATAAATGAATGAATAAATGAAGGAATATTAGGAATCCATAAGGGATCATACGAAGAAGCATTTATTGAGAGTTTAGTAGGCACCAAACATTTAATAGATACCTTCTTAGTTAATTATAAGAATCAGGGTGCAGCTAGGAGACAGAAACCACATCAGCTACTTGAACAGAGACAGTTGAACGTAAAGGATTGTAAACAGGGTATAAAGTTTTTAACTGGGCAACTGGAAGGGTAAAATGAGAACTATCAAGTATAACAGAGATAGCAACTGCAGAAAGCAGCTGTCACCCTCGGGATAAGGGACCACGGGGGTGGGGAGAGGGGAGTTACAACTGTTAAAAGTTAGAGGCTTAGTAGAGAGACCCTGGGAGCTGAAACTCAGGCAAGGGAGCAGGGGACCCTGCCAGACTGGTGCTGGTATCTCTGATTGGATGTGATGAAGCTAATTCTTTGTTGGAAACTACAAACCGGCTTCGGTTACTGCAATGGGAAGGCCTTGCTGCTGCCAGGGAGAAGGAACATTGCTGGGGTGATGCTCACAGCCACCCCTCTAAGATTCAAGACCCAGTTCAGATGTCATCTCCCCTGAGAAGCCTTCTTGATCTCTTTCTGGAGATAGGAAGCCCACAGGAAGCACACAGGAAGGACAGAAGTCTTATCTTCCTCCTCCAGCTGTGCGGCCCCCTCCAGCACCACCACTGGCAGAACTTAAGAGGGAGCCAGCTGGACCAGCAGAAATGTGATTTGCAGAGACCCAGGCCCATCATCACAAAGCAGAGCACAGAAGGGTTTTGGAGCTGGGATGCCATGGTGTCCTAACCATACAGGAATCTTCCCATCAGTGCTGTGATGCAGATACTGCTACTACCCCATTATATAGATGAGGAAACCAAGGGTCTAGACAAGTCAAAGTGACTTGCCTAATAAGTTGATGTGGCAGCTCTCTGAAGTGAAGCCAAGTCGGTCGGTTCTTGATGACAATAGTCTACCAAGCTTCCTTCACACTTTTATGTTAAGAAGGTATCAGGGGATAGAACAGATTTGAAACTCCAGTGCTGCTGGGTTGGCAGCTGAGGGTGAGATGGGGTGGGGGGGTCAGGTGTCACCTATAAGAGCAGGGAAACAGGCATGGGGAAGTCCTGAAAAATATCTCCCAGTGTGCCACTTGAATCTCTCACTTTACTGTCCTTTAAGATAGTTGAGATCTTTATTACTTGATCAAAAATTAGCCACCTAACAAACTCCTCCGCATCTCAGAGATCTGAGACCCAGCTCAGATGCCACCTCCCCTGAGAAGACTTCCCAATCTCTACAGAACCAGCCATGCTCCCACTCGGTGCCCCCAGGGGACTTGGTGCAGAGGTTACTTGTCTATATGCCACGCTAGATTGTGGGCTACCTGTGGGCAGGCCTGGGTCTATCTAGGCTCTGCCTGGCACATGGTAGGCATGCAACGTCTAGTGATAATGACAAAGATTTGTTTCTTCCAGAAGCGTACTTCTTGTGGGAGCACAAGCAACTTGAGGACCATGTTTTCTGACTCATTCTCTGCTTTCCAGGAGTTCTTGGTCTAGTGCTGAAGACATATTGAAAAAACACCCAAAAGCAAACCCCTCCTGGTTGAGGCCTTCACCTCCTGCCTTTTCCAAACCATTCTTCTCCCTTCACACAAGACGGAAATGTAATCATCAGAAATCCCTGCTAAATCCTTCCAAAGGCCTCCTGCTCTTAGGATAAAGACTAATTCCTCAACTTTTCCCCCTATGTCCTCTGCCATCTGTCCCCTGTCCCTCTTCAGTCTTGCATCTCATGGCTCCCCATTCCCCTCCTGCCTCCTTCTACTCCACCCGCCAACTACGGAACCTCTGCAGTTTCCAACTCACCAAGCTCTTTGCATCTTGGTCATTGCAGGTGGGGTTTCCTCTACCCAGAACCCTCTCTTCTTGCTCCCTTTGCCAGAGTCACTCTGGCTTATCTTTTAGATCTCAGCCGCTGAGTCACTTCCTCCAAGAGGCTATTGGCAGGGTAACTTGATGCTCTGAAAGCAAGGTGCTCCTGATCATGCCTTTTATCCTCCAAATTGTAATGGCCTGCATTTGCTCAGAAGAGTGATCTTCTTGGCACATGGCAGATGCTTTGTAGAACAGACTTGAATAAATTAAAAACTACAAACAAAAAACTAAGAGAGATCTCTCCAAGGGAGTTTGTAAGTCATAGGCTGCCTGAAACATGATGAAATAACTCCCAGTGTCAAGGTGCCTGATGAAAAGAGGACCTCTGGAATGGGGGGAAGGGCTCTGGACCTGGAGGCAGATCAGGGCTGGAGCCCCAGCAATCTGGGAGGAATGAGCTTGATGTTATCTTATTTTCTTCATCTCTATGATAGACAGTGTAGGGGAGGCAAAAAACTTTTCTTCTACCCTCCTAGGTGCTACAGCTTAGGTCCAGGAAATTAAACTGACAAAAGATAGATTAGTAAGAGAAAAAAACAGAGTCTATGAGTGTTCTCAGCATGAATACATGTGGGAAAAACTCAGTGATGAGTTCAAAAGGGTGACTAGAGTTTGGGGTATATATAGCATCTTAATGAAGGACAATAAATTTGTAGAGCAGTGATAAGATGAAGAAAGAAAGGTTTAAGCTTGTAGGGGCTGCAAGTTGTAGGTAGGTTAATATATGGGGAAAACAATGGAAGATAAGGGTTATTTGAGCATGTGTGTTAAGTAGATACCTCTTGGTGCCATCTCAGAACTGCTGAGAGTCTAGAGTTATCTCTTGCAATTAAGAGTTTAAGAGTTTGTCCTCCTGGGTCCTCCTCTTCCTGGTACAGGAGAGGGAAATGCCTTTACAAATGGAAATTTATGTTCTGCTCTTTTAGGCAAATAGGGGGTAAAGTCAGAGTGCTTTTTTGGTGTCTGCTATTTCTCAATTGTCTTCAGCTCAAGATAATGCTTATGATAAAGTGGCATACATTGGGGTGGCACATTCTGATCCCTTACAGTCTAAAGATGCCTGTCCTTCCCGTCACATAGGGTTGTGATGGGATGGCGCATGTGGGAACTCTGTGCAAACTGCAAAGTGCTGTGCAAATGTCAGGCATAACCATTTCCGTAATGATAATCTCCAGGAGACAATCTCGGGTTGCGGCCTTGCCAGTTTTAGTCACAGCAGCCCAAACACTGGCCTCAAGCTTTCTAGCTCCTTCTCCCCCAGGGCCAGGCAGGGACTGCTTGCAAAAAACACATCAAAGCTCCAACTGAGGATTTTTATAGTTCAATGTTGCACGAGCTTCCTTCTTGGGAAATAGAGCCTGGAGGAAAGGTGAGGAAGCTAATCTAAACTTCCTGTTCCTCAGCCCCCACCCCCCATGGCTGGCTCCTTTAAGACTAAGTCTGCAGGCTGCTCCTGACTTTGCTCCTGACTTTTGTTTGCAGGAGTCCTGGGCCACCAATCTCTAGTTTCTCCCTGGGACTTCCCTACTATTCTCTGTGGAAACCTGAGAGACACATCTAATAAAAAGGACCCAGGGGTGTCTGCGTGGCTCAGTCGGTTGAGCGTCCACCTCTTGGTTTCGGCTCAGATCATAATCCCAGGGTTGGCTCAGGTCACGATCCCAGAGTCGTGAGATCAAGCACCCTGTGGGTCTCTGTGCTGAGTATGGAACCTGCTTAAGATTCTCTCTCTCTCTCTCTCTCTCTCCCTCTCCCTCTCCCTCTCCCTCTTTCTCTCCCTCCCTCTGCTCCTCTTCCCCACTTGTGCTCTCATTCTCTCTTAAAAAAAAAAAAAAAAAAGAATAAATAAAAAGGACCCAGTGCACTCCCATCATCTTAGGTCCTCAGAGCAATAAATCAAAGGACAGAGTTCATTGAACCTGATTCAACCACAGGAATGGACATCCCAAAGAATTAAAATCCTCCTAAAAGCGACTCCTTAACAAAAGACATCCATAGAATAAACATTAAGGCACCTACTATATGTCAGGTAATAAACATATTTTGCATTACTTAAATCTTACATCAGCCAACCCCATTTTATGGATGAGTAAGTAAATTAGGGCTTAGAAAGGTTTTAGTTAGGGGCGCCTGGGTGGCTCAACTGGTTAAGCATCTAACTCTTGATTTCGGCTCAGGTTGTGATCTTGTGGTTCGTGGGACTGAGTCCTGTGTCAGGATTGAAGCTGACAGCACAGAGCCTGCTTGGGATTCTCTCTCTCCCTCTCTTGCTGTCCTTCCCCACCTCCAAATAAATGGTAGAGAGAAGTAGGGGGAGTGGGGACAGAAATGGGTAAAGGTGGGGGCGCCTGGGTGGCTCAGTGAGATGAGCGTCCAGCTCTTGATTTCAGCTCAGGTTATGATCCCAGGGTTGTGGCTCCCTGCTGAGCATGGAGCTTGCTCAGGATTCTCTCTCTCCCTCTGTCCCTCTCCACTGTTTGTGCTCTCTCTAAAATAAAATTTTAAAGAAATAGAAAGAAAGAGAGAGAAAGAAAGAAAGAAAGAAAGAAAGAAAGAAAGAAAGAAAAAGGGGTAAGAATGGAAGACCCAAAGCAGCCTGTGGGCAGATTTTCTTTTCTTGACACATCCTAAGGAAGGATACAGAAGGAAAATATATTCCTTAGATTGCTTCACAATGAGAGAGAGAGAGTGTGTGTGTGTGTGCATGTGTGTGCATGTGTGTGTACCCACATGCTTGTGTGGACAGGGATGCTTGTGTGTGGGTGTGTGTGAGGTGCTGTGCGTGTGTTTGTATGTGGGGGAGAGTAGTCGTGGGGTATGGATGTGTGGGAGGGTATGGGAAGCGTTGTGGGTATGAGGGTGTGCAGATGTGGGTAGGTAGATGGAGGCGGGGAGGGCCTGGAGGGGGAGTGAGTGTGGGGTTGTAGGTAGGTAGATGGGGATTGGGGGATCGTGTGAGGCAGGAAGTGTGCAGAGTTGTAGGTGTGTATCCGTATAATCACACGGAGGGGCTGGGCCTCAGTAAATGCATAAAATCACATATGTCTAAGTCTAAGCACTGTTAATAAACTCTTCCTCACTGGAGATTTATAAAGAAGTTTCTTTTCCATTATTCACTCATTCATTTTCCTATCATCAACACTGACCTACAGTGAGAAAAACAAGTTAATATCCCTGAAGAACTTACAATCTTGAGAGAAGATAAGACATGGATGAGTTTCATAACAATAATGAACACATTTGCTGCATGCCAGACACTGTTCTGAGCACTTTCCGTGTGTATTATCTAATTAACTGCTCATAACCACCTTACCTGATAGGTCCTACTGTGACTCTCATTTAGCAAATGAAGGAAACTGAGGTTTGGAGTAATTGGCCCAAGGTCATGCAGCTTGTGGGTGAAGCTCCGATTCCAATGCCTGCAGCCTGGCTCCTGAAATTGCTCTTAAGTATCCCATTAAGTCGACACCATCTGTTCCCGGCTGACCTACAAGGAAGGGCTAAGCTTGTGTCCCTTATAAGGACTGGCTGCCAGGGAGCAACCACCTAGCAAGATGCTTGGTGCTCTAGTACCTGTGAGCATCTAACTTATTGCCCTAGATCCATAGCCGTCTGGGCCCAATCTCTTCACCCATTCCCCTCCCTACATCTCCTACCATTTCTACTTCTCATGTCACCCCAAGACTAGGCAGAGAGGGGTACAGGGAGGAGACCAGTGTAAATTTAAGGGCTCCTCCCTCTCCCTCTCCCTGACTGCCAGCTTCCCCACCAGATGTGGGGTGGGGGTACTGGTCCTGTGGTATTCTTTTTTTTTTTTTTTTTTTTTTTGAGAGAGAGAGAGCAAGTGGGGAGAGGCAGTGAGAGAGGGAGAGAAAATCCCAAGCAGGCTCCGCTCTGTCAGTGCAGAGCCTGATGCAGGGCTCGAACCACGAACCATGAGATCATATCCTGAGCCCAAACCAAGAGTCAAACACTAAACCAACTGAGCCACCCAGGTGCCCCGCCCCAGTCCTGTGGTATTCTTTAACTCAAAGGCCTCCCTCCTTTGACCCTGGAAGGCAATGCCTATGATAGCACCTGCAATGGAGTGGCTGGGGCTTGGATGCATGGAGAGATTTGACTTTAGTCCTCGGGGTCATAATAACATCTCTGCCCATGGAGTTCTTGCCAGGGAGCAGAACAGGCTCCAGTGCTTTAGGTACATTATCTCTTTCAGTTTAATTCCCATGGCAGCCACACGAGGCAAGGATTAGTAGCCCCCTTTACAGATAAGAAAACCAAGGCTGAGAGAGGCCAAACGGTCAGATCAAGCAGTGATGCTGGGAGGACAGACATGTCTACACCTCAGAGCCCATGCTCCAAGCCATGCCGCCATGCTGGGCAGGCTTTTCCTCTTCACACTTGAGTTCAAAGCAGAGTGAAAAGCTGATCCTGACTCTCCCTTGCCAGGTAGCAGAGTTGAAAGGGTGGTGGTGGATTGCAGGGACAGATGCTGGGGTAGGTCAAGTCTACTAGCCTGAGAGTCCAGGGAGTTTCCTGGGAAATAACTCACCCCCAGGTAACCAAATGGGGGCAGTACAGAGGAAAAACTGCCATCTCTCCTTAACTTTGCCCCAACCTGTCAGACCCCCTCATGCTCTTGTGTGGGGTCCTAGGGAAAGTGACCTGTGGGAACAATTGAAAGAGCAGGTGCTGGGGCGCCTGGATGGCTCAGACAGTTAAGTGTCCAACTTTGGCTCAAATCATGATTTCCCAGTTCAGAGCCCCACGTCAGGGTCTGTGCTGAGTTCAGACCCCGCAGCTTGCTTTGGGTTCTGTGTCTACCTCTCTCTCTGTCCCTCCCCTACTCTCTCTCTCTCTCTCTCTCTCAGCATTAAAAAAAAAAAAAAAAAAAAAAAAAAAGAGCAGGTTCATACATCTCCACCCCCGCCATTGGAGGATGGAGCAAGGAGACCCCCCTTTGACAGTAGGTAACAAGAAGAGAGAAGAACCCTCCCCCTGTGGTTGTTCCTTAAATCTGGGCTTAGGTGTACTGGGCTTGATGTGCTGAGAGGATCAGCAGAGCCAACACTGGGGTCAGGGGACACAGTGACAACTACAAAAATGCAAGTGCCGGAGGTGGTGGTGGGGAGGGGGGAGCAGGAACAGAAGAAGATAGCAGAGGTCGTCTGGCAGCAGACTGGATGCATGGTTAACACAGGAGGCACGATTTGGGGATCTCCCAGAGAGACAGACACTTTGGTGGGGGGCACAGTTTGAAGAACGGGATTATACAACAGTGAGTGCAGTAGTGGAGTGACAGCATGCCTATGGTAAGTTATCATTTCCAGCAGTTAAAACCCTGATTCATAAAGGCTCCAAAAGGCTCTATTCCCGCCTCAGGGCCAGTGGGGGTTTTAGAAGTATATTACAAATGTTGGCCATTGTCCTTCATAAAGGAACAATTCAACCAATAGCCCTGGCTGAAAGGGGGAGGTACATTCCTCAGCAGGGTTGTGTCCCTCTCTGGGCTGTCCCGTACAGCAGGGGAAGTCATCTGAGCCAACTCAGGCCTGCCGGTGACCTATGACCTATGGCCCAGCACAAAAAGGGAGCTGGGCCAATCAGATTCCCACCTCAGGAATTTGAACCAAGAAATGCTGAGACATGCAGGCAGTTAGCAGCTGGGCTGGAGGCCACAGGAATGCACTGGAAGGTTCTATCCAGTGGAGTCAGAGCTGCAGGGCCACAAGAGGAGGAGAGATCTGGAGCAAGCAGAGAACTGGCTTTGCAGAGGTGAGCAGAGAGAAGTGAGACTCTGGGAAAGACAGAGAAAAGCTGCAACAGAGAAGGAAACCACATAGAAGCACCCAGGCACCTTCATCCCTGCCCCAGTCCTACTCCACCTCACTCCTTTTCTCCCGAGGGATGGGAGTGGCTCTCTGTTCCTGGAAGCCAGAGTGTCTGACAGACTAGGAGGTGACCTCCCTGAGGGACGGTAGTGGGGATTCTGGGTAACAGGAGACCTGACCTTCAGTCCACGGTGGCTTTGTAGGTTACAACAAGGACACTGAAAAACTGCGTAAGCAAGGTGGAGAGTCCATGCATGATGATCGGCTGTCTCCCAGCCACATTTGAAGCAATGCAAGAAGAATTTGACTTTGAACACCTATGCACATCTAAATCATGTCTCTGGAAGGAAGGCAGTGCTGTGGGGTGGTTACTTAACTGTGCTTGGGAGCTAAATGGCCTCAAAGCCCACCTTCTCTTTCTAACTGCGGGAATTAGGACCAAATGCACTCTTCTAAGTCTCAGTTTCCACATCTCTAAAGTGGGGCTACAACCGAGGCTCCTCCCTCAGGTTGTTGGGTGTGTTACGGGTGATGCCTTGGCTTGGGTAAATCCTTCCTTAAGCTGCTGTGTATGCTGTCTAAAAACCCCTCCTTGAAGGGTGAGAGGTGGAATTAGAGGTTGAGGAATCTGCCTGTAGAATTTTCTACCTGCAATGGCCAGTGTTGGGCTGCCTGCTGACAAGAGCACACCCCTTCTCTTTGTCACCCTTGGGGATTCTATGGGGAAACAGACTTTCAGAGTCACCCTGGCCTCAGACAGGCCTTACTTAACCAGGCTTATTAATAGAAGCGTGTCCATTTCTGTCTTAAAATAGCCACAGAAAGTTATTTAACATGAGCTTCCAGGTGGGTGGTCAGATAGCTTTTTGTCTTCCTCTTAGGAGAGTTCAAGAACTCTCATATTTTTCTGTTTCATTTATAGCAAAATAGTCATAACAGGAAGATCCATTACTCTGTGGAACTTCCTGAGTCAAGGATGTCTAGGCTATTTGAGGGGGTCCCAGAGTCAAGTGCCACTCCTACCCGCCCCCACACCTCTCTTTATAGTGTCCTTGGCAGACAGTCATCCACCAGGCATATAGCCTCCTAGCTCCAATGGGAGGGGCTCGCCGGGGTTGGAGCCTCGTGGTGGGGGTGGGGGGCTCTCCGGGGAAAGGGTCACAGGACTTGGGGGTATAAGGACCTAATTCAGCCTTTTGCCTCCGTTCTAATACTTTAAGCCATGAAGCATCCCTCCCAGGAAGCAAAAAGTCCCTTTCCTAACCTCAAACCCACACAACCCCTGCCATCACCATTTCTTTCCCTCCCTGCATTTCCTATTCACTCTCCTCCCAAACCCTACTCAGACATTACATCCTCCTGAACCCTCCTCCATCCACTGTGAAAGCTCACATCACTTTTGTCTTAACAAGTCGTCACTTCCTCTGTGGCTTTTCAGGGGAAAGTGGTTCACCCTCTACGACCCATTCCCCACACTTCTGAAGTAGAAATAGTGGCTGGATTGTTCCGGCTCTGCGTTGTCACTCTGCACTACTGCTTGTCCACACTCAGGTCTTTCTTTAAGCCTCATGCCATCCGACCGCTCTCTCCCTGAGCACTGAAAACTGCCCAAAGCTCATTCACTGAATCATTCATGGCCTGGCTCTCAGTCTTCCTCTCCAGCTCCAGTTCTGCATCACCCTGAGATTCCAATGCCTAAGCAGACAACTGACTAGACTGCTACTTCTTGTATCTTAACTCCGAGGGACTTCACCTTCACTCTACTTCAGCCACCAATCCCAGTCTCCACCCTGGATCTTGTCATGACCCAGGACTGGGTCATCTAGATTCCAGCCATGTCCTTTATGGGTGCATTCTCCTTCCTTCTAAAGCTCTCTTGACCTCATATCTGTGACACCTGCACTTTGATCTCCAAGAGACCCCAGCCCTTTGGTCCTTCTGTTTCCTTCAGTCTGTCAGTCCTCCTGGCTGGAAGTCTAGACCTACAGGTGATCATGAACTGCATTCACACCAACACCGTCATTTCTCTTGTGCTGCTATCCTGCTATGCCTTCCTCCCCCAACAAATCCCAGTAATTTTTCTTCCAGTCTCAGTGGAGACTGCTCAGTCCAGCTCTTCAACCTGTGACTTACCCCTCCCCTGCTGACTCGTCTGTTGTAATCTCACTTCTCTGCTTCAACTCCCCCACTCCTCTGATACTTTTCTCTTATTCTGTTAACATATCTAGGTTACTCCCTCTGACAAGATCCCTCCTAAGACCCTTTCTATCACTCTCCAGTTTGACTTCCCCCCACTATAGTCTATTCATGTGTGACCCCCTTCCTTACCTCCTACACGTTCCCCCACCTAATGTATTCTGGCCTCTGTCCTGACCGCTCCATGGAAACTGCTTTCCCTCAAGTCATTGTTCTAGGTACTATTACTGTGTAATAAATTACGAATTATCCCAAACTTAGTGGCATAAGACAATCATTTTATTATGCTCATGCATAATAAAGGATAAGTTTATTATGGTAAACATGGAGGGGCAAACATGACCTCCCTGTGTAGTTTGGCTTCCTTGCAGCATGGCACCTTCAGGGTAGTCTGGTTTCTTACATGGTATGCTCTTTGACTTCTCCCAGGGTTCCAGTTACCAACTATGTACCATCAGCTCCCAGATCTATCCCACCACTGTCCTCACTCTAAGCATCAGACTGTAGACCCATCAGCCTGGTGGATGTGTCCAAAGATACATCAGTTTCAGCATGAACGAAGTTAAACTCACCATCTTCCACTCTAAACCGGCTCCTCTCCTGTTATTCTTTCTCTCTCTTAGGGATACCTAGTTGACCAAACTTTGACTCTTTCCTTTTTCCTCACTCCTTACATCTAATTATTTACCAAGTCATGCTCTTTCTATCTCTGAAACATTTCTACGAATTTTACTTATCACTTTACAAATGAAAAGATTAAGGATCAGAGAGGTTGTTAATTCCCAAGACTAAACAGCTCTCATGTATTTATTTTTTCACGTGTCGATCAAACATGTAATGAGTACAATTACATTCTAGGAGCTGAAACAAAAAGGCTTATAAAACATGGTCCCTGGTCTCTTTCACGGCAGAGATAGGCAAGTAAGCAGATTACTATAAGGTCTAACAAATGCTGTGATAGTGGGACACGCTGGGTACAACAGGGGCAATTTGTCCATCCTGGGGTGGGAGGAAGAGAAGGTGGGGGTTCTACTGCTGTGTAACAAATTACTCCAAATTTGGCTGCTTAAAACAACAAACGTGTATTAGCTCACAGTTTCTGTGGGTCAGAAATCTGGGTAGAGTTTAGTTGGCTTCTCTTGCTCAAGGTCTCACAAGGCTGAAGTCAAACTATGTGGGACTACAGTCACCTCAATGCTTGACTTAGTCGGGGGGGTCACCCTGAAGCACACTCACTTACTGTTGGCAGACCTCACGTTCTCACTGGCTGTTGGCCAAACACATTTGTTTCTTGCCCCTTGCATTGGGCTAATCAGAACAAGGTATCTGACTTCTTTCAGAACAAGGGTTCTGACAGACAGAGAGTGAGAATAAGGGAAGAAGAGAGGGAGCCCAAGATGGAAGTCAGTCTTTTTGCAAACCTAATCTGGTAAGTGATAGCATATCACTTTTGCCATGTTCTACTTGTGAGAAGTGAATCACTAGGCCCAGTCCACATTCAAGGGGGCAGGGTTGCATAGGACATGAATGCAAGGAGGAAGGGATCACTGGGGGCCATCTCAGAGACAGTTTGTCACAGTGGTCAGGTGGTATCTGAACAAGATTCGGAAAGAGTTAGCTAGATGAAGAGCCATGTAGGACCATCCTGGGCAGAGAACAGTATGTGTGAAATAACCCAAAAGTAAAGAAAGAGACAGAGACTGAAGTTGGAAGAACTGTATGCTCAGGAAGGTGGGGCCTGTGTCTCCCAACTTCATATCAAATTTTTGCTTAATATGTTCTTGTCCACACTGTGATTTAACCAAGTTTTAAACAGTTAATCAACAGTGACTACGTCACATATACAACAAAGCTTCATTACATGAAAAGATAAAGAAACTGAACTTACAACCTCTTTCCTTTTTATAAAGCCTCAAAATTGCTCAGAATGCTTTTCCAGTGGAGCACATTTCTAAATCATTACACATGTGAAAGGCATGACTAGTATTTCCAGTTATCAGTGGGCGGAGATGAACTGACACTTTGGAATGTATTTATTTAATTTTTAAATAAAATTTTACATCGAACTATAACACAGAAAAGCACACACATAAAGCACAATTCAATGAACTTTTACAAAGTAACATAGTCGTCTAAATATTACCCAGATTTAAAAAATAGAACTTTGTCACCTCCCAAATCTCTCTTGTGCCACCTCCAAAGATATCCACTATCCTGATTTCTATCATCACAGAGTAGTTCTTCCTCTGTTTAAAGTTTATCAAACGGAGGCATCCAGTCTATTTTTTTCTTTTTTTTTTTCAGTCTATTTTTTTGCATTTAGTATTCATCACTCAGGTTTGTGAAAGTCTTCCATATTAGTTTTTTTTATATAATTTTTTAAAAATTATATAAGCCCAACATGGGGCTCCACACCCAACATGGGGCTTGAAGTAACAACCCTGAGATCAAGAATTGCATGCTCTATGGACTGAGCCAAGCAAATTGTTTTACGTAGCAGTGGTTGTTTCATTTTCACTGCTGTGTAGTATTCCATTGTATGACTTAACCACAGTTTATCCATTCTACACCAGACATAAATTTAAATGGTTTTCTGTTTGGGGAAATTATGAATAGCCATTACCATTCATGATTATGCACTATGACGCACATATGCACACATTTTTATTGGGTCTGTGCCTAGGAGTGGAATTGCTGAATCATGAGTATACACATATTTAGTAGCTCCTGACACGAGGTGGTTGTACCAGTTTACACTCCAGGAACAATGTTTATGGGTTCCATTTGCTCTACATCTTTGACAACACTTTGTATTATTGACATTTTTACTGTAAGCTATTCTAAAGAGTGTGCAGTGATACCTTATTGAGATTTAAATTGCATTTCCCTAGTAACTAATGATGTTGAGCACTTTTTCATAGCATTGACCTTTCTAATATCTTCTTTTGTGAAGTGTTTGTTTAAATGTTTGCTCATTTCCCCATTGGATTGTTTCTTCTTATTCCCTTACAGACATTCATTATATATTGTATTAGTTTCCTAGGGAAGCCATAACAAAATACCACAAACTGGGTGTCTTAGACAACAGAAGTGTATCTTCTCACAGTTCTGGAGTCTAGAAGTCTGAGATCATGGTGTCAGTAGAGTGGGTTCCTTCTGAGGGCTATGGGAAAATATCTGTTCTACACTTCTCTCCTAGCATCTGGGTGGTTTGCTGGCAATCTTTGGCACTCCTTGGCTTGTAGATCTCTGCCTTCATCTTCACATGGCATTCTCCCCGTGTTTCTGTATCCAATTCTCTCCTTTTATAAGGATACCAGTCACATTGGACTAGGAGTCCACCCTACTCCAGTATGACTCCATCTCAACTAATTATATCTGCTGTGATCCTATTTCCAAATAAGGTTACATTCTAAGGTACTAGGGATTAAGACTTCAACATACGAACTTTGAGGAAGGGCACAATTCAACCCATATGTTTTGAAAACATCTCCCAGTCTATGATTTGCTGTTACACAATTAATGGTGTTGTGATAGATGAAAGATGACCATAATTTCTTTTTCACCCTCCCCATTGAGAGTTGGTGTTCATTACTCTCTCCCTCAGAATGTAGGCTTGCCCTGTGATGCTTAACCAATAAAACATGCTGAGAGTGCTGCCATACAAGTTCTGGGCCTAGCCTTTGAGAGATTGGGCAGTTTCCACTTCTTGTCTCTTAGAAGACTTGCTTTTGAGACACCAGTCTGAGAAGCCTTAGCCATATGGAGAGGCCATGTGTAGGTACTCCCAAGTTAGTAGCCCTGGCTGGACTCCCAGTCGATAACCAGCATTGACTAGCCAGCCATTGGAAAGAACCACCTTGGACATTCCAGCCTAAATGATCTTTACGTGACTCAACTCCAACCAGCATCATCTCATGGAGCAGCAGATCTGTCCAGCTGAGCCCAATCAACCCACGGAATGAGAAGAGGGAATAAAATGTTGTTTATGTCAATAAGCTTTTTTTTTTATGTCAATAAGTTTTAATGAACAGAATAAAATACTTATTTTACCGTATTCCAAATATATCAATTTTTTTTTTTAGGTTTAGTGCTTCTGATGTCTTGTTCAAGAAATATTTGTTTCCTTCTAGGACATGAGTTTTTACCTATATTAATTTCTAGAGGAGTATTACCTTTCACATTTTAATCTGTATTACCTAAATAATTTTTGTGTATGATACAACATAGTGGGGGCATATTCCTTTTGAATTTAATGATAATGATAACTTTTTAAAATCTAGAATTAAAAGTGCACTACAAGACACCAATAGAGAAGTAAATTAACATCACAAGTAAAAGAAACCTTGAAACCTCCATAATTATTTTACCTATCTGCTATCTCATCACTTCCCAATAGGTCTCAAGACAATGGAGATTTAGTTATTCATTCATAAAACATTTATTGAGAGCCAGGATTTACATTTATATGTGCCAGTTTCTGAACTAGGTGCTGAAATTCACCCAATGAGATGTAGGCTTCTCTTCATGTAATTACAATCTTGTGGGGAAAATGGGCTATAACACATAATTTAAATTGTGTTGAATGTTTTTAAAGAAAAGCAGAGATGCTTGGGAGTGGAGCCCGAGAACTCGTAGTCCTGGGGTTTGGGATACATCAGAGAGACTCCTTGCAGAAGTGATATTTAAGCTGAGATTCATGGGATGGATATTAATTATTTAAAGGAAGAATTGGAGGGTGGGAAATTCCAGGCGGAGGCAAACACAGCATGTGCGGAAAACCCTAAGCAGGAAAGAACCCAGTGTGATACAGGAACTAAGAGGAATCTTGTGGCCAGAAGAGAGAGGATAAGGGGGACACAAGTTGAGCCTGGAGAGGTAGAAAGGGGCTAGACTTATAAGCCTTCTTAAAAGAATCCAGACTTTATCCCAAGAGCAGTGGGATGCCTTTGATGGGTTGTAAGCAAGGGAGGGGCATGGCCGGATATGTGCTTTTTGAAGATCACTAAGGCTTATAATACAAGGTAGAACGTGAGCAATGTCTGACATAGGCTTCAAAGTGCCATGGTGATCCTAAGCATGGAGAAATTCCATTGTCTGAGTTATCAGGAAGGCCTTCATGGAGGAATTACTGTTTCACAGCTGAATCATTCACACATGGGAAGACAGGGTGTGTGTGTGTGTGTGTGTGTGTGTGTGTGTGTGTGTGTGCGCGCGCGTGTGTTGGGAGTCCGAGAAGGAAGTATCCAGGCATAGGAAGTAGCCTGCACTCAGTCACACAGCTAGATATGTATGGGGCATGTTTGGAGAAGGGCTAACTGTCCAGTCTGGCTGGAAGATAATGGGAAATAAACCTGGAAGGATAGGCTGTAGGCATGAAGAACCCGGAAGGTATACATGGATACATACATGTACAGTCCATTCTCATAATGTGTGGAGCTGTATTGGTGAATTCACTTACTTGCTAACATTTACTTGTAACCCCCAAAATCAACACTTGCAGTACTTTCGTTGTCATTTGTTGGACACGTGCAGGGTGATGAAATTTTTGAGTCACCTAGTGTATGTTTCCAGCTGAGGTTGAACAAGGTGACCCTCTGCCTTCTTGTTTCAGCTCTCAAGCTGTAAATAAGTGCCCCTTTTGTGGTCTACTTAGCAGTACTTTTTTGCATTTTTGTGTTTTTTTGTAGGTGATTTCACTGTTTAGCATTTTATTTTTTATTTTTGTTTATTTTTGAGAGAAAGAGAGAGAGGGGGAGGAAGAACACAAGCGGGGGAAGGGGCAGAAGGAGAGAGAGAGAGAACTCTCAAGCAGGCTCCATGCTCAGTGTGAAACCTAACACAGGGCTCAGTCCCAAAACCCTAGGATCATGACCTGAGCCGAAATCAAAAGTTGGATGCTCAATTGACTGAAGACCCCAGGGGCCCCCAGGGGATTTCACTGCTTAAAATAGCCCTAAAACATAGTGCTGAAGTGCTACCTACTGTTCTAAGTGCAAGAAGGCTGTTATGTGCCTTACGGAGAAAATACATATATTAAATAACCTTCATTCAGGTGTGAGTTACAGTGCTGGTGGCCATTAGCTCAATGTTAATGAATCAACAATGTACATGACGAGGATTAAGGAGTACACTTGTGATGAGCACTGGGTGAGGCATCACTATATTATACACTTGCAACTAATATTATACTGCATGTTAACTAACTGGGATTTAAATAAAAACTTTAAGAAATAAAATACATAAGGGGCGCCTGGGTGGCTCAGTCGGTTGAGTGTCCGACTTCAGCTCAGGTCACGATCTCACGGTCTGTGAGTTCGAGCCCCACGTCGGGCTCTGGGCTGATGGCCCAGAGCCTGGAGCCTGCTTCCGATTCTGTGTCTCCCTCTCTCTCTGCTCCTCTCCTGTTCATGCTCTATCTCTCTCTGTCTCAAAAATAAATAAACGTTAAAAAAAAATTAAAAAAAAAAGAAATAAAATACATAAAAATATAATGTATATATGGTTTTTAAACAAAACATAAAATGAAATTATATATTGATCAGTGGATGAAAATGTGCCCAGAGGCTTGTAGGAACCTAACCCTGTATTTTCCCCTGGGAGCAATGGTTCAGTATTAGCAATTTCAGTGTTTGTGGTCATTTTACAGGAGTACTGGGAATAATGAGAATTGGCTGTATCTATTCACATATTTCCCCCCACCAGAAAGCTGGTTGTTACACATTACCCACCCACGACTGATGGAGGCAGACCCTGCAGGAGCTTGCCACACTGTGAAGGTGGCAGCTAACCACATTCTCACAGCTGGGCAGTCTTTTCTCGAAGCTGGATCTGAGTGACACATCTCCATGTTAGCAGCAATTTCGAAACCCTTAATTAGAAGGGGGTTCAGGCGTTGGAGTCACTATGACCCAAGTTTGAATCCCAGCTCCCCGTTTTACTAGCTGTGTGTCCTCAGGCAAGTAACACTGTTAGCCTTGATGGAAGAATAATGGCCATTAGAGAGTTTTATTGTGAGTCCCCAAGAGATCATGATGTAAAATGCTTGACTCAGTGCCTGGCACATACATAGATGGTGAATACTTGTTAATCCAGCAAAGGATGGGAACAAGGAGGCCCTCTATTCTCTGCCTGCTGCTCAGTCCTTTGATTACAGAGCTTCAGGATACAACAGTGTTGTGGCCAGTCATTCTAAATCAGCTTTTCAGACTCTGTCTGAAAGGCCCAGGCTGAGTCTTGCAGTGGAGATGCCCAAACTGGAGATTCTAGAGGACCTGCTGCCTACAAGGGGTCCTCTCTTTCCAGTCTAACTCTTGTTGCTCTCCTCTTATGGAAAAATAGGAACTTTCTAGCTGGTATATCTGTGTCTGTGGCTTCTGGTTTTGTGGGGGTAGAAGGGGTGTGTCTATTTGCTTGGTCCATTTTTCATCCTGTTTCTCGATACCCTAATCTGGGATTCAGAAGCCCTGACTGCCCCAATTCAGACCTTGCTTCCTCTGACTCAGCTTTACCCTCAAGATACAGCTTCATCTCTGAGTCATCAGGCTGAGCTTTCGAGGACAGCAGTCTGGCACTCCCTCTCTGTCTTCCCAGGAAAGGTGCTATGTCTCCACACCCCAGTGCCAGTCTCATGCCTAACTTGGCTCACAACACTCAGAAACAAAGAAACGGATTCTTAATGAATTTGGAGGACACAGAGAAAAAAGGCTCTAGGACCAGGAGTCAGAATGCTGGGTTCTGTTCCAGCTCTATCAATTAGCTTGCACAACCTTGAGCTAGTCATGGAAGCCTCCTGAACTGAGATTTCCTCCTTCATAAACATAAATAGTAATCCTTGCGGGGTCTACCCCACAGGGACATTGGGAGGCTTAAGTGAAATAGTGTGAGGCGCCTCCAAACTCGAAGGCACATACTCCTGTTCCACGGGCTGGATACGGTCCATAAACTCATTTCATTTTGCTTGAACAACACTGACTTAGACTTCAAGTGTTCAGCATTTTTAAAATGAGTTATCAACAAATTGGTCGGCTGAGCAACCAACTCTTGATTTTGGCTCAGGTCGTGATCCCAGTGTCATGGGATTGAGCTCTGCATGGGGCTCCACGCTGAGTGTGGAGTCTGCTTGAAATTGTATCTCTTTCCCTCTGCCCTTCTTCCCTGTGCACATGCGCTCTCTCTCTCAAATCAATCAATCCATCAATCAATCAATCAAAATTAAAAGATTTCCAAATTAAAAAAAAAATGGGAGGCTTCACTTAAATATCTGGATGTACAGGTTCTCTTTAAAAATGAGAAGATCTGGGGGCGCCTGGGTGGCTCAGTCGGTTGGGCGTCCGACTTCAGCTCAGGTCACGATCTCGTGGTCCGTGGGTTCGAGCCCCGCGTCGGGCTCTGGGCTGATGGCTCAGAGCCTGGAGCCTGCTTCCGATTCTGTGTCTCCCTCTCTCTCTGCCCCTCCCCTGTTCATGCTCTGTCTCTCTCTGTCTCAAAAATAAATAAACGTTAAAAAATTAAAAAAAAAAAAAGAGAAGATCTGGCCATATTAACTCCTTGCTCTTTGTGAAAAGGAGAAAAAAAGAATAAAGAGAGACGTCACTAAAGTGGACTCTGGCATGCTAGAAGGGGAGGCTGTTAGGGGGAGCCTTACCACTCAATGTCAATGCCCCACCCTTAACAGAAGAATCTCGACAGGAAAAAATCATCAATTACACGCCCCCACAGGGAAAGATATACTCTGCATCTCTTATAAGAAATACACCAGCCTTGCAACTCAGCCGTTGGTTATCGCCCTGAACTCTTCCTTCTCTCCACTGGACTTTTGTTTAAAACAACCCAACACAACTTCCTCCTTCTTCTTTATAAAATAATGTTCCTCTCTTTCATTTATTGGACTTGCTCATGGTTTTGCTGTATATTACTCGTCCTGGATTGAAATTCTCTGCTACTCCCAATTAAACCCATTTTTGCTGATAGAAGAACTGGCAGTTTAATTTTAAAGGTTAACACCTTAAATGGCAACAACACACTAGAGCTGAGTGGCAGCAGCCCCTTCACTTGGGCAGGAGCCTAGAGCTACCTTCAAGCTCACCACAGTCCCCACTACTCCCTATTACTTCCTAGTACTAAGGCCAAGCCTCTGTTGCCACTTATTGTGGCTCTTGGACTATTAATTTGCTCTTAGTGGAGCCCTAGTAGAAGCAAACCTTTATAATAACCATGTTTCTATCAAAACGGGGAAATGAAAGTCCCAGAACTTGTCCCTTGCCCCAAATTCTCTCCCCCTTCAGGGTCTTCATGTCAAAAGTGCAACCCCTTTGGTTCAGTTTTACCGTGTGCCAACTGGCTCTTTGGAAGGGGTGTGAGCTGAGCCAGAGCTGGGATCTAGAGTCCCGCAGTCTCTACATTGACCCCTTCCATGCCTGTTTGTCCTCATCTATAAAATGGAGCAGTGTCACCTTTTTTTGTCCTAGGTTGCTTGTGCACAACATACGGCCCTTGGTGCGCTGATCAGTCACTGTGAGTGACTGAAATGTAAGTGGTTTGAACTGATAAAAAGCATTGTGGGTAATGGCAGAGTGAAGTGAGTGGGGTAAAGCAATGGCTGGGAAAGAAAAAAGCGAGTGGAAAAATAAATGATTTAGGGGAGATAAAAATTCCGTTACATCCATCCCCACCCTGCCTCTTCCACCTCTGCAATGAGAAAGTCCCACTAGGGATGGACATCACCTCGCTATACTCTCGGTTCTGGTACTAATACTGGGTTCTGCTCCTGGCTTGGACAAGCTTTACCTTGTGCAATGGTGTCTCCCCATCTGTAAGGACAAAAATGCCCCAACAGTTGGTTACTGTGGTGGCGAAGATTAACTGACATAAATGTACGTGAAAGCACTTTGGAAATCTGCAAAGCACTATACACAGTTAGGAGGTTTCGGGTCTCTTTGCAAAAAGTTTTTCCTCCAAACTCTGTCCAAGGCTAAGACCCTCCCCTCGGTTTCGCAATGCTGCCCCTTCCCACACACCAAAGCCCGCGCCGCGTCAGGAGTCTTTTTTCTTCCCCTAGCGAAGGCGGGGACTCGGGTGGTGTTGGCAGCCGGCGAAGCCGGCCGCGCCTGGCCAGTCCCGCATCGGCCGCGGTGGGTGTGCCCCACTGGGTGTGCGCCCCGGGCCCAGGCCCAGCCCGCCGGCGAGAGGGCGCCCGAGGGTGTGCGCGCCCTGGGCGACCAGAGTGCGCCAGCCCGGGGGTGCGCGCCCCGGACCGGGACTGTGCACCCGGAGGCTGCGTGCGCCCCGAAGCCGGGGTGTGCGCCGGCCCCAGGCACAGCCGGCCGCCTCCCTCCGGACTTCTGCGGCGCGCCAAGGTAAGGCTCTCTGCGACCCCAGCGCGCGCCGCGCGTTGAGTGGGGCGTGCCAGCACCCTGACCCGCGCGACCCGGGTGTTGGCCCCGGCGCTCGGCCACTCTTCTCTGGCTCCGCCGCCCGCCTCGTCCCCTCCCCGCGCCGCGTCCCCGGCTCCCCTTAAGACACAGGCTGCGGCAGCCTGGGCCGACCTGGCGCCCCTGCCTGGGGTCCGCGACAGAGCGGGGAGGGGGCTGCGCGGGCTACCCAAGGGCGGGCGTCGCTCCCCTTCCCGCCCTGACCGGCTCCCCGAGTCCCAGCGCTGGCGAGGGAGGAGACCGGTGGGGAGGGGGAGGCCGCGTTGTCCTTGCGGCTCGGGTGGTGCAGCCCCCGCCCAGAGCTTCCGAGCGGGGCGCTGCGGTCCGGGATGCAGATGGCGGGACTGGCCGCCCTGCCGCCAGCTCCCAGGGCGACCTGGAATCGAGCTCTTAATCTTCTATCTTTCGCAAAAGCCGGCCCCCCAGTGTCTACCCTGGTATCCTTCGGCTCCTGGCTGAACTTTCCGGAGCTCGCGTTGGGCCACGACCTTGGGTGGAGGCAATGGGGCCGCCCCGGGGGAGGAGGGGCGGGTGCACAGGCAGCCTAGGGCGCTTTCGTTCAGCTGTGGGCCACCTGGTGAGATTCCCTCCTTCTCATCGCTCCCTTGAGGTCAAACCTTTGGCCCCAAGTACTTTGTCCCTGTAGAGTCGCCAGTAACTTAGCACGGGAGGTGGAAAGGAGAGCCCAGGGCCGCTAAGCCTGGTCTAAATAAGTGCTTGCTCTGAGCATCTGCTAGGGCTGCAAGAACCAGTGGTTTCAGTTCTCAAGTAATAGGGTGCAGGCTGGGAGGGCTAGGAAGAGGCATCTTCCAGGAAAAGGAAGAGGAGATTCCCCCCTTCCTCAGGATGACCCTCCGAAGCCTGGGCAAAGTCCTGTTGACCATGTCCAGTCAGATGCAGCCAGTGACCAGGTTGAGGCCTGGGGAGAAAGCATCTTGAATTAAACACAGAAGCTGCCTGGGTAAAACCAAATGTGGGTTCCTTTCCAACCTTTCAAGACATGACACAGAAGAACACAGAGCTACACATGGAATCACAGCAGATTCCACTCTGATATTGCCTTTTCATCCTAATCCTCCTGCCCATGTCCAAAACTCCTCCTCACCGGACCATAAGGTGAGTTCTGGGGAATGTTTAAAGGACACTGAGAATGGGGGATGGCTCAGGGTCCATTTGGTCAACAAGTACTTGCTCTGTGCCAGGCACGAGGCAAAGTAGCGGAACACAGAAATGAAGAAAACCGGCACTGTCTGGCCTTATGAAGCTTGCAGTCCAGTGGCCAAGACCGACATGAATCAAATCACTCAAATACAGAGTTACAAACAGTGCTGACTTCTTTGAAAGGAAAGGATTAGATACTGTGATTCTGTGATAGGTACAGTAGTTGCTAAGTCAGAGGCTCACAGGAGTTAATTAGTTGAAGAGGGTGGAAGCACAGCATGTGGGAAGGCCCTGAGGCCAGTAGCAGAGACCATTAGAAGGACTGAAAGACTGTTTACCAAGTGATGACTAGGGACCCATAATATGGACATGCCCTTACTTTAGCATCCCATTGCCTGGGCCAATCATTAATTTTCTTTCTCAGCCGTAATAACAGGCAGCTGGAATCCCCCAGGCTGGGAGGACAGAGGGATAAACTGTCAGGCGGGTGCCAGGCCCGTCCTCACGCACGCACTTACTACCAGCACCTTGGTCAGACAGCCCATGTCCACCCAGAGCGCCAAGGGGCAATAGTTCTTTCCTCCAGCTGTTCGCTGTTGCCCACTGTGCTCACAACTTAACCAAGGCCCCTGCCCAACATTTAGGAAGATTCATGTTGGAAGCGGTGGCTCATCCTGAGACTTTTAAAGCTAGAGTGAACTCACTGTCTACAATCCTAAGATTCTTTAGGATGGCTTACATGGCATTTCCTAATCTGGACCCTTCTGCCTTCCCTGCCCCATTTCTGGTTCTACCACTCCCCCATCTCCCCACCACTGCACCCCCCGCCCCCCCCATGAGCACCCTCTAGGTTTTACTCACAATTACACTTCAAACAGTTCCTGGAACACACATCGTCTTTGCACATGCTGTGTTTTGTCTAAAATAGTGTTCCTACATGTTCAGCCAGTGAGTGCACGTCCAGCTTTCAACTTCAACATTAATTTTTTTAAAAATGTTTCTACGTATTTTTGAGAGAGAGACAGAGAGACAGAGTGGGAACAGGGGAGGGGCAGAGAGAGAGGGAGACACAGAATCCGAAGCAGGCTCCGGGCTCCGAGCTGTCAGCACAGAGCCGGACGTGGCACTAGAACTCATGCATCACGAGATCATGACCTGAGCCAAAGTCTGACACTAACCTACTGAGCCACCCAGGCAGGCGCCCCTCAACTTCAACATTAAATGTAAGGTTTCCACCACCACCAGCACCGCCAGTGCCGTCACAGAAGGCCTTTCCTGATCAGGTCAATGCTGCCCCGTCTGTCTTTTTGAAACTCCCTGGACATGCTTCCGTCACAGAGACTATAAACTGCACTGAACATCAGAAAAGGAGGACTCTTCTGTCATATTTGTGTTTCAAGTCTAGCACATTGAAGGTGTTCAGTAAATGCTTATTGGATAAAAATGGTCCAGGCTAGTATTTCTTAACTTTCTTTTTAGGGAGGGGAGGGAGGGTTACATATTATATCTTGGAGATTCTGATGAAAATTATGGATACTATACTCGCCTCCAAATGCCTGTAACCTAAAACATCTTATATACAATATCACATGATTCACAGCCCTCCCGTCTCCCACTGACCCCATTTCCAGAACTTTGGACAGGAAGCAGAGGCCCAGGGAGGTGCAGCGACTGCCTAAGCACCTACAGCTGGGTAACAGCATGCCATCCCCCTTCAGTGTCCCACCCCTGCACCTCCTCCCAACCCCCAGCTCTTGACTCCCCAGCCAGGGCTCCCTCCGGCTCTGTCTGCTTCTCTTAGCCAAATAGCCTCCTTTCATCCCTGGCACCTTGTGAAGGCCACTATTTATGGCTGGAAGATGGATATTTTGGTTTTGCTTCAGTTCAGTAGCAGCCTAAGGTGTGACAGGGAGAAAAATCTTATTATGGGCAGAGTTGACAATTAGGAAGATAGATGGGCCATCTCCCTGGCCTGTTTGCTGCCCCTTGCCTGCAATGTTATTACATCTGTTTTAGCTGGAGGAGGGTCACGTGTGCTTCACAGTTATCTTCCGGGCCCTGGACTGAGTTGTGTGGGCCAGGTTTGGAAACCCTCTGGATGGGATCATTGAGATCTGGGACCTAGCTCTTGGTCTTGTCAAAGGCTTCTTCCCTATAGAGCAGGCTTGGGAATGGATGAAGAGAATGGGGTTCTTGCTTCCTGCCCTTGGAGCTCTTTCCGGCCTGCTTCCTGCTTTCTGCAACAAAACATCTATTTCAGGTTATTGGGCCAATCAGTACCTTCTTATCTGTGGATCAGGATTTTCACTCATTCAGTAATTCACTCACTCATCAAAACTGCACTGAGTCTCTGCTTTGTATTAGGCACTGTGCTGATTCCAGTTTATGAGGAAGGATCACAGAGTGTGAGTCAATGATAGAAGGCTCTGCTCTGTCGGGGGCAAGGAAGGGATAACTCATTCTAACTCAACCCAAACCTTAGGAGGTGTGGTAGGGAGAACAGTTAGGACTTCTTAATGCTGAGAATGTACCTTTTTTTTTTTTTTAAGTTTATTTATTTATTTTGAGAGAGGGAGAGAGAGAGAGAACGGAGGAGGGGCAGAGGGAGAGGGGGACAGAAGATCTGAAGCAGGCTCTGCATGGACAGCAGAGAGCCCGATGCGGGGCTGGAACTCACTAACGTGAGATCATCATTGAGCGGAAGTCAGACACTTAACCACCCAGGCAACCCTGTGCTCACTTCTAAAACTCTGGTCTCCTGCAAGTTATGTCATCTCTGAGGACTGAATTTTCTTAACTGTAAAATGGGTGTGCTAGCAATCTTGTCTTGCTTATCTCTGGGCAGTCATGCAGATAGTTCTCACATCTCAGATGGCAGATCCACTCACTGCTTCACAGGAAACAGGAGCTCTTACACTATAATAATGGGCTGTCTGTGTGTCAAGCTCTGGCACATGTAATTCAGTAATCCTCAAGACAGTTGTAGTCATAACCCCAGATGTACAGATGAGGAAAATGAGGCTCAGAGAGGTTAAATGACTTGCCCAGGGCATGGAACTAATCAATGATAAGACTGAGATTGACAGATCTGTCTCTGCATATCAGATGGCCAACCACTTTGTGCTGCTCTGTATCCGTTTGTGGAAAGAGGCGTGGGCTTGAAGGCTAGGGCATGCTGGGATCGGAGCCTACATCTGTTGCCAACCAACTGTGTGATCTACAGCTAGATCCCTAACCTCTCTGTGCCTAGGAATGTTAATCTCCCAGACCCAGAGTTTAGACTAAGAGGCTTCTAATAGGCCTTCTGTGAACAGTTTCCAGTCTATATGGATAATATTTCAAAGTAGGATTAAAGGAAAGAAGAGGCCCTCCCACTAAAAATAGGCCTGTCGCAGTTTCTAGGATAAAATAAATGCTGCCTCAAGATTTCAAGTAGATGGTTAATGTGATATGCAGGCAGTTATAGATTGGTGGTGTCTGAGAAGCTGGCTGAATGTTCCTTCTCCAAGGGAAAGAAGTGTATTTTCAAAAGGAATGTCTCACTGTCTTGCCCAAGCCCTGGGGCCTGGGGCCTGGGCCCTGCCCCTCACATAGCTTTCTGGGGACACAGGCATTGTGGGAGAAAATCTGAATTCTCATCTGCCCTCCCCCTCCATTATTTTTCTCTCAAAGTAAATAAAACTTACTGGCTGGATATATATCTATCTTTCATGTGGCTGTGGTTTTGCCCCCTTTGCGTGGAAGTAGCCTTTGTTGTCTCCTTTGGTATGTATTTCTAATTTGTTGCTCTGACGTTAAGTGACAAGGGGGCAGAGAAATATGGCACTGGGGAGAATATGCTCCACGCAAAGATAAAAGAGCAGCCTTTGGTGCAGATTCCCCTCCGCAGCCTGGTTTTTGCCCAGCAGCCAGAGATGCCAACTCTCAGTGAAACTGATTTTGGTTTTCACAGCAGGGTACCAGGCGGCTGGGCTGTGTGTTTCCAGGTGCTGTGCTCATCTCCATTCCTCACCACTCCACCCCCTTTGGCCCTGGTAATGCAGCCATCCTACTCTTGGGGAAGGGTTTAGAAGACAGGAATGTCAGCTTGGGTGAAAACAACCTAATGTGGTCAGGGTCTATATTATTAGGCACCATACTGAGTGTGTGGGGAGGTGGGGTCATTTTATCAGTAATGTTTAAGTTATTTTTTTTAATGTTTTATTTTTGAGGGAGACAGAGCACAAGCAGAGGAGGGGCAGAGAGAGAGAGGGGAACAGAGGACCTGAAGGGGGCTCTGTGCTGACAGCAGACAGCGAGATGCGGGGCTCAAACCCACAAACTGAGAGATCATGACCTGAGCTAAAGTCAGATGCTTAACCGACTGAGCCACCCAGGCGCCCTCCCCCCCCCCTTTTTTTTTAATGTTCAGTAATATTTAAGTTTTTTAAGAGATTGGTTTTGTGTATCATTTGTGTGATTTTATTTATTTCTTTTTTTAAGTTTATTTATTTATTTTGAGAGACAGAGTGCATGTGCAAGTGGGGGAGGGACAGAGAGAGAGGGAGACACAGAATCTGAAGCAGGCTCCAGGCTCTGAGCTGTCAGCACAGAGCCCGATGTGGGGCTCAAACTTATGAACCTTGAGATCGAAGTTGGACACTTAACTGACTGAGCCACCCAGATGCCCCTCATTTATGGGATTTTAAATAAATAAGTAATGAAGGCTATCACCCCTCTTCTCCTCCTCCTTAAAAAAAAAAAAAAAAAAAAGGAGGAGGAGGGTCAGAGAAGGGAAATGGCTTCACCACATGCTGGCCCTGTGAGCCTGAGCAAATGACTCGTGTTTACTGAACTTGAACTTTCTCATCTTTAAAATGCTGTTGTTCATACTGGCTCTTCTTTTTTTTTTTATTTTTTTATTTTTTTTAACGTTTATTTATTTTTGAGACAGAGAGAACAGAGTATGAACGGGGGAGGGGCAGAGAGAGGGAGACACAGAATCGGAAGCAGGCTCCAGGCTCTGAGCTGTCAGCACAGAGCCCGACGCGGGGCTCGAACTCACGGACCGCGAGATCGTGACCTGAAACGAAGTGGCCGCTTAACCGACTAAGCCACCCAGGCGCCCCCATACTGGCTCTTCTGATACAGAAAACAGAGATTCCCTAAAGCTGATTCGAATGAAGAGGAAGGGAGCTGTCAAATGCAGCAGTGATATTTAAGAACAGTCCTGAATGGGAGCCAGGCACCCTCGAGGCTGGGTGGAGGAGGTTCTGAGTTGGAGGCTATTCCACCAGTATAGCTGGTGCCATGGGCTCCACTCAGCACCTGCCCACCCCACCCTCAGCCTACTATCAGAGGGACCTCTCCTTTGTCACTCAGTACAAGTTCCAGGGAGGATCCTGTTGTCTGAGCTCAGTTCTCAGAACACCGAGGCTCTCTTCCTGGGCCATGTCTTGGCTGGTCCCTGGCCAGCCTGGGCACGGGTTGCTATGGAGGCAGGCATCCTCTCTGGGCCAATCAGATGGCCCAGTCCTCCCAATCAGAGGAGGCTCATGTGTACAGAATGTGACCTTTTGGAGCAGGAAGGCCTGTGGGTGGAGATTCCTGGAGAAAGAGGTGAGGGTGAGCTGGAAGTCCAGGATATGCCCCATACAAAGACTCACGGAGATCTAAGGACCTAACATTGTTAACTTGGGATTAACGGCCCCAAGGAGCTCATGTGTAGAATTCAGTTTGTAAACGTGGTTGGGAGAAAAAAGATAACATCTTTATTTGGCATTTTCTTTGATTATGTGGGTTGTAGGCAACAAACCATAGTGTATTTGCAGTACCTGGGAAGTTGTCACTGATAGAAATCACCAATCTTTTCTATTTAAAAAAAATTTTTTTTTAGTGTTTTATTTTTGAGAGAGAGACAGAGTGTGAGTGGGGGAGGGGCAGAGAGAGGGAGACACAGAATGGAAGCAGGCTCCAGGCTCTGGGCGGTCAGTACAGGGCCTGATTCAGGGCTCAAACCCATGAACCGTGAGATCACGACCTGAGCTGAAGTCGGCCACTTAACTGACTGAGCCACCCAGGCGCCCCTAGAAATCACCAGTCTTTTCATATCACATTTGAACTGCTGCAGATAACTATTATTTATGCCTGTTGCAGCTTTGAAATTACAGCCGTTATTACACCCAGTGTTAAAGCTTGTTATTTAATGCATTAATAAAGAACGTATGTTACTATATTACATTCATTTTTTAATTTAAGAAACATTTTTCTAACGTTTATTTATTATTGAGAGGCAGAGAGAGACAAAGTATGAGCATGGGAGGGCAGAGAGAGGGAGACACAGAATCCAAGCAAGCTCCAGGCTCTGAGCTGTCAGCACAGAGCCCAACGCAGGGCTCGAACTCACAAACCGGGAGATGGTGACCTGAGCCGAAGTCGGACGCTCAACCGACTGAGCCACCCAGGCACCCCTTTTTAAAAAAATTTTTTTTAATGTTTATTTATTATTGAGAAACAGAGAGACACAGAGCATGAGCATGGGACGGGCAGAGAGAGAGGGTCATTTTTTAATTTTAATAATTATATGTCAATATAATTGAGTTTCTTTGTAGTCAAGCTATACATTTTATTTTCAATATTTGAAAATGTTCTGAGAAAGGGTCCATTGTCTTCATCAGTCTGCTAAAGGGGTGCAAAAAGACTCTCTGACAGGAAGTCAGTAAACTTTAGTTCCCAATTTCCCACACTCCCTAACCATAATCTTTCATATACCCATCTATCTCTGTGTAATTAGTGCCAGGCATTCTTGGGCAGTAGTAAATTTCATTTACTAGTTTGGCATATTTGCAAGAGCACATAATTTGCAGTTTGGGTAGAAGGTTTTGATGTATATCCAGAGGTTAATTTATAAATTGCAGGCACACATGGGCAACTGGTTAGATGATTCCTATCAGCCCACAAACCCACCAGCTCATATGTTGATTGCTTGGTCCATCCCATACAAACAAGTCCATTGACACAGTCACAGAATGGACCGTTGTATTCTTGAGAGGTTAAGGAGCTTATAGGCTAATTGATGAATCACTTGATCAAATGCAAGCTAGAGTCCTTAGGAAGGAGAAGGAGCACTGGGGGAAGAGGCTTTGAAGTGGGTTCTGCAAGGGAGGGAATGCAAAGGAAGCAGACAGGAGGAAGGAGGGAGTTAGGATGTGGGGGGGACTGGCCAGATGTCGATTTTGAGGAGGAAGCATGGAGAGAGGGGAGCCCACTGGAGTATATTAGAATACTGGTTGGTTTTTTGCTATCTTTTATTGAATGTTTAATATGTGCCTGACCCATGCCAAGCCCCTTAAATATAGTTCTCCAGTCTTTACCAACTACCCAATAAGGTGTGACTATTATTATTCCCATTGTATTGAGTGAGAAAACTGAAGCTCTAAGAGGTTAAATACATGCTCTAGGTCACAGAGGGATTAAGCGGTGGAGCCAGGAGCTCAGCCCAGATTTGGCTAATTTCAGAACCCAGTGCTCTTAAAAACCACTATATACAACCACAGAAGAGTCTGTTTGGAAAAACTATGGCTGCCATTTTGTTTCAGTAAGAAAGTGCTTACTGCCCTTCCTTGTCTTTCCCATTGTATTCCCCAGCCTTTTGCCTGTTCTCACACCTTCTCCCTTTCCCTCTTTACCCTTGCTCCTCTCACAGACACACATGCTACATCAGTGAGGATAAAAATAGAGAGCAAAAGCTGTGAGGTCAAGCAGAACCGGGTTCTAACACTGGCTCTGACACCTGGCTAATACCATGCCGAGCCTCAGTTTCTATCTGTGAAAAGGAGGTAATGATGCCTTCTTCATAAATTGGCATGAGCCCTCTAGTGCTTCAGTACCATTTTGGATAGTTGTTTCCATTTGGGTGACTCCAACCTCTACACTGGGTGATGGTCCCTGTCTCCTTGCCACATGGGCTTCTCTGGGAGGGCTTCCTTGAACCCCTCAAACCTGGCCTATGGGCAGCAGGCATCACTACTTATAGCTGTCAGCTCTGGCCTGTGGGGAGAATTCAGGAGTGGTACTTGTGAGGCTGTCCCCTCTAGCTAGAAGCTCCCTCTCCCCATCCCTTGGGCCTCATCTGGTCTGGCCTGGAGAACCCTGATAAAAGCAAATGAACAGTATCCTTCGATCCCCTTTTCAGGACCAATCTTGGCACTTGTTCTAGGTCCTATCACCTAGAGCTTGTCTCTGGGAAACCTCCCTGGTTACCTACACCACCCCTCTCGTCTTACAGATGAGGACCAGCAAGGGCAGGTGTCAAGCCCTGGTGGCACAGGGAGTGACCTGGGGTGAGAACCCAGGCCTCCTGCAGTAGCTCCCTGCCCGGCCCTCACACTAATACTGAGAGTGTCTCTTCCACGTTGTTAAGCAGGCTACTATTTTTGGGTGAGGGGACATCCGTGGAGCACCTGAAATGACCTTCTGCTTTTTCTTCCTTGCCCCACACTTGTGCCTGCCTCGGGGCTGGCCTTCTCTGACCTAATCTTCTCTCTCATTCTATCCCCAAGTCCTTGGCCTTGCCAGCTGCTGAATGGAGCCCCGTGTTAGCCAGGCCCGTGGGTGGCCGCCTTCGGGTGATGCCTGGTGTTGCCAAAAGGCTCCTGCCCTGAGAATTCTGCCCACTGGCAGGGCTGAGGCCTGAAATTCCTGGCATTGGAGTCATTCCTTTGATTACTTTGTCTTCTCTAAAGAGCTATTGTTAAAATGCTAGCATGTTACCCTGAAGGGGTGAGCCTGTTAACTCACCACTGTGGCCTAGTCTGGAAGACTGGAATGGCCTGGGCCTTTGTTAACTCATACCACCTCCCTGTCCCTCAGTTTCTTATCTGTAAAATGGGGATAACAAGAAATTGCATTGTAGGGTTACCCCAAGAATGAAATGAGATAGTGCACTTAAAGCACTGGGCACATGATAAGTACTCAATAAAATTAGCTTTTTTTTTTTCCTTCTTTCATTCTAAGGCAGTAGATTATTTTTTTAAAAAAACTTTTTGAACGTTTTTATTTATTTCTGAGAGAGAGACAGAAACAGAGACAGACCGCGAGTGGGGGAGGGGCAGAGAGCAAGGGAGACGCAGAATCCGAAGCAGGCTCCAGGCTCTGAGCTGTCAGCACAGAGCCGGACACGGGGCCTGAACCCATGAACCATGAGATCATGAACTGAGCCGAAGTCGGATGCTCAGCCGAATGAGCCACCCAGGCACCCCTAAGGCAGTAGATTATTTGGTCAGTTCTCTGGTTTAAGTCCTGGTTCTTATCAGTTTTTGGGTTTTTTGTTGTTGTTGTTGTTTAAGTAATGTGGTCTCTTTTTAAGGTTTTTTTTTTTTTTCTTCCCTAATTATAAAATGGCTTTGAACTTTATCTTCTTGTCTTTATTATTTTTTTTTTATTTTTTTTTAACGTTTATTTATTTTTGAGACAGAGAGAGACAGAGCATGAACAGGGGAGGGGCAGAGAGAGAGGGAGACACAGAATCTGAAACAGGCTCCAGGCTCTGAGCGGTCAGCACAGAGCCCGACGCGGGGCTCAAACTCACAGACTGTGAGATCATGACCTGAGCCGAAGTCAGACACTCAACCGACCAAGCCACCCAGGTGCCCCTATCTTCTTGTCTTTAAAATGGGGTAAAAGATCCTATCTTACTGGTTCATTGAGAATTTACTGAGCTAAAGTACCTGCGGATGCCAGGCCTGCCAGGTCTACTCAGTGAGAGCCTGGTATTCTGTAATCCTAGAGGCAGGGATCGGAAGCACCTGGGGGTTGGGGGGAGGTTCTGGGTGGGTCATTAAGTGAGATGGGAGACAAAGAGGGAGGAGAAGGGGGAGCAAAGGGGACCCTGCTCCTCCACCCCAGCTGCTTGAATGTGGAGTCTAGGTCTCAGGGGAGCTGGGAATGCTATCCTGGCTCTGGAACAGGATGGATCCTGTGACCTTTCCCCAGATCTTTGGACTTCTAGGCTTGTACTCGGAGGTTCCGAATTCCCTGGAGGAATGGCGTCCTTGGCCTCCCTCCCGGCTTGACTTTGGTGGAATGGTGGTGAGGAGACCAGAGTTTTCCTTAACCCCCTGATCTCACGGTGGCTGTAAGTAGATGCTGTAAACTGCTCCTTTGAGAGGGCAGTTAGGCTTTTGAAAACGTCAACCCAGGCTAGAGTCTCTGCAGTTTCTCCTGAAACCAAGATGGTTCTCTTTGGCCTGGGTCAGGGAGAGGGTGTAGGAGCAAGAACATCCTGGCCTAGCCTCCTGGCCTGTGAACGAGGAGGGGCTGTGTTGAGTGGCAGTGTCACAGGAGTTTTCTAGCAATCCACAGAGCAGAAAGCCTCACTTCCAGGGTTCTCTGAAGGAAGATACTCCTCTCTCCCTTGTCTACCCTGGGCAGTGAGGATTGTAGTCTGTCCTTCTCCCTGCACTGGCCCGCTGTGAGCTTCTCCAGTGTGCTTTCCTGCCAGCCTCTGGGGAAGGCTGATCCCCAACATCATCTGTCATAACGGAAGTTATCCTTCCAAAGCAGAGACTCACTGATACAGAAAATCACTTTCCCTGAGGCTGGAAGCCAGGAGCAAAGAACAGAGGTGAATGCTGATTCCTGGGACCTTGACACCAAGCAGCAAGCTGCCACCTGCCGGCCCCACTCGTGGGGACGGAGTATGAAGGGGGTATAACTCAAGCCTTCCCATGTATCTGCTTTTGGGCTGCAAAGGAGCCAGCATCAATTCCAGTCCAGAAGTGGGGCTCGGAACCATGCGCTTTATTATATCTAACATTTGTTGATTACCTGTGGGCTATTACTATCCCTTATTCCCTCCATCCCTTTTTCTTCCCTCTCTCCCTCCCTCATTCCTTCCCTCTCTTCCTGCCATCCAAAAAATACTTACTGATCACTTATCCTGGACCAGGCACTCTGCTAGGAAGGGAGCTTATAGTCCCAACAGAAGAAACAAAGAATCAGAGAGCTAATTATGTTTGATGAGTGCTCTGACAGATGTTCTTACAGGGTGCTATGGGAGCACAGAAGTGTGGGGAGCAGGGGGACCAGTCCAGACTGGTGTGTGGAGAAGGGAAGATGCTGGTAGGTAAAACTGTCTTGGTTGAGTAGGAGTTACTAGACGGAGAAGGAAGGAGGAGGAGGATTCTGGATAGCAGGAACAGACAGAGGTGTAGAAGATGGGCAGGGAGACAGTATATATGGGAAGCTCAGGGTGATCACTTAGTCACTGAGTTTTGGTTTTCTGTCCTGTAAAATGAGGATAATAGTACCAAGGTCATAGCTGGCACACACACAAAAACATCCTTCCTTTTTACCAATTTATGATCTACCAGAAAGACTTAAACATGCAGAAATAATGGCAACGAGAGGCAGAATGTGAGAAGTGCCAAAATCAATGGAAATGCAGTGGAAGGGAAGTAGCTTTTGGAAGAAAGCCTTAGACGATGGACAATGTTAACTGAGATTAATATTTAGGATTAGGAAGAGCTGGTACCATTTAGGCAGATCCTTGAAGGATGGAAAAGACACTGGTAGAGAACTCAGGAAAGGGCATCTAAAAGGTTGGTGCGTTGCGAACCCAGGCACAGAGGTGCTTGGGCACAGGGTGAGGTTGTGAGGGGCAGAGGAGCTGGGGACGAGCCTGGAAAGGTGGGCCGAGGTCACATCAATGCCCAACTAGTGGGTACATGGGCAGCACTGGGCCTGCACGTGGGTTTTATTTGACCTCCATAGTGTTTACAAAAAGAAAGAAGATTTATATAAACATTTAAAAAGCAGATTTTACATAAATCCACATTCCAGCTTCTTTTGGAAAAAGGCAGGACTGGCGACACCAGCCGTGAGTTAATCCCCACATAGCAGCCCCCCCCCCCCCCCCCGAAGGTCAGTGGTGGACATTCAGATATCATGGCTGCCCGCAGTGGCAGATTGATAACCCACCAGCCAACTAGCTTGCCTGGTACCTCTGCCATTCAACTCAGTCTCAAATTCATTCAGCATGTTCAGAGAGCTCCTGCTGAAGTGCTAATTAATTACATGGGAAGAGAAAGAAAATTCTAAACCCTTAACTTTGTATTCCTTCATCATATGAGGGAATGAATTCTGCTCGGGAAAACTTTAATAATGGAGTAATGGTTAGGTGGGGGCAATGGGAAGCCTAATGCATGATGGCTTGGGAAGGAAACTCTCAGAAGTGAAAGATGGGAGCAGACACTTGAAAAGATGGCGATGTTGGGGCCCTGCGGTGAGTCATTTTGACCACTTCACTCAGCCATGAAGACTGGTGTCTTTGCTGGAAGGACCAAACACCTGTCTTTGGCGAGTATTTATTGCATTGTAAGACATTACTACCTTACTTTATTAAAGTTTTAAGCTTAAGAAAAAATTGGACTCTTGAAGGACGAGGTGAAATTTGTGTGTTTTTTAATTGATAAACTAATGGAAAAGAAAATTTTCCCATTTTATTTATTTAAATTAAATTAAATTTATTTTATTTTATTTTTTTCTTATTTATTTTTGAGACAGAGAGAGACAGAGCATGACCAGGGGAGGGGCAGAGAGAGAGGGAGACACAGAATCTGAAGCAGGCTCCAGGCTTTGAGCTGTAAGCACAGAGCCCAACACAGGGCTCGAACTCACAGACCGTGAGATCATGACCTGAGCTGAAGTTGGACGCTTAACCGACTGAGCCACCCAGGTGCCCCTTATTTTTTATTTTTTAAAATTTTCATCCAAGTTTGTTAGCATATAGTGCAACAATGATTTCAGGAGTAGATTCCTTAGTGCCCCTTACCCATTTATCCCATCCCCCTTCCCACAACCCCTCCCGTAACCCTCCGTTTGTTCTCCATATTTATGAGTCTCTTCTGTTTTGTCCCCCTCCCTGTTTTTATATTCTTTTTGTTTCCCTTCCCTTATGTTCCTCTGTTTTTTCTCTTAAAGTCCTTATATGAGTGAAGTCATATGATTTTTGTCTTTCTCTCATTTCACTTAGCATAATACCCTCCAGTTCCATTCATGTAGTTACAAATGGCAGGATTTCATTCTTTTTGATTGCTGAGTAATATATATATATATATATATATATATATATATATATATATATATATATATATCACATCTTCTTTATCCATTCATCCATCGATGGACATTTGGGCTCTTTCTATACTTCAGCTATTGTTGATAGTGCTGCTATAAACATGGGGGTACATGTGTCCCTTCAAAACAGCACACCTGTATCCTGTGGATAAATGACTAGTAGTGCAATTGCTGGGTTGTAGGGTAGTTCTATTTTTAGTTTTTTGAGGAACCTTCATACTGTTTTCCAGAGTGGCTGCACCAACTTGCATTGCCACCAACAATGCAAAAGAGATCCTCTTTCTCTGCATCTTCACCAACATCTGTTGTTGCCTGAATTGTTTAGCCATTCTGACAGGTGTAAGGTGGTATCTCATTGTGGTTGTGATTTGTATTTTCCTGATGATGAGTGATGTGGAGCATTTTTTCATGTGTTGGTTGGCCATCTGGATATCTTCTCTGGAGAAGTGTCTATTCATGTCTTTTGCCCATTTCTTCACTGGATTATTTGTTTTTTGGGTGTTGAGTTTGATAAGCTCTTTATAGATTTTGGATACTAACCCTTTATCTGATATGTCATTTGCAAATATCTTCTCCCATTCTCTTGGTTACCTTTTAGTTTTGCTGATTGTTACCTTTGCTGTGCAGAAGCTTTTAATTTTGATAAGGTCCCAGTAGTTCATTTTTGCTTTTGTTTCCCTTGCCTCTGGAGATGTGTTGAGTAAGAAGTTGCTGCAGCCAAGATCAAAGAAGTTTTTGCCTGCTTTCTTCTCAAGGATTTTGGTGGCTTCCTGTCTTACATTGATGTCTTTCATCCATTTTGAGTTTATTTTTGTGTATGGTGTAAGAAAGTGGTCCAGGTTCATTCTTCTGCATGTCGCTGACCAGTTTTCCCTTTCCCATTTAAAAAATAATCTTTAGAGTGTGGGTGTGTGTGTGTGAGTGGGTGGTCTTTTGCAATTTGAAAGTTTCAATAAACCCTATTGGAAAAATTTTTTATTAAAAATTATTTAAAAAACCATGCCAATGAGTGGCAAACATCTAAAATAATATAGAAACACATGAAAGGGAAAACTCTGAATTGATAAGAATTGGTGGTTGGGGTTTATGGGACAGTTTGGAGTGTATTGTTTTAGACTTGGCACTACACCTATATGAGTTATAACTATATCCTTATTAGATGTAGGTATAAATTCATATATATATAATCTGGATAGAAACCTTTTTTTTAAGTTTATTTATTTATTTTGAGAGAGAGCTTGAGCTTGAGTTGGGGACGGGGAGAAAGAGGAGGAGAGAAAATCCCAAACAGGCTCCACAATGTCAGCATGGAGCTTGATATGGGGCTCGAACTCACAAACTGTGAGATCAAGACCTGAGCAGAAATCCAGAGTTGGATGCTTAACCGACTGAGCCTCCCAGGCACCCCTATTTATTTATTTATTTTGAGAGAAAGCATGTGTGAGGGAGGGGCAGAGAGATAATCCCAAGCAGGCTCCACACTGTGAAGACAGAGCCTGACACAGGGCTCGAACTCACTCAACGTGAGATCATGACCCGAGGTGAAACCCAGAGTTGGAGGCTTAACTGACTGAGCCACCTGGGTGCCTCTAGATAGAAACTTTTTTATTAAAACAAATTTCTTTTAATGTTTATTTTTGAGACACATACACACACACACACACACACACACACACACACACACACACACACACGTATGAATGGGGGAAGAGCAGAAACAGAGGGAGACACAGAATCTGGAGCAGGCTCCAGGCTCTGAGCTGTCAGCACAGAGCCCGACACGGGGCTTGAACCCGTGAACTGCAAGATCATGACCTGAGCTGGTTGGACACTCAACCAACTGAGCCACCCAGGCACCCTGATGACACTTCTTTAAAAGTTTTTTTTGAGAGAGTGAAAGTGAGTGCACATGCACAGGCGCGAGAGCAGGTGAGGGGCAGAGAGAGAGAGGGAGAGAGAGAATCCCAAGCAGCTTCCCTCCTGCTGTCAGTGCAGAGCCTGACTCGGGGCTCCATCTCTGGAACCATAATCAAGAGTTGGACGCTTAACTGACTGAGCCACTCAGGCACCCCTGGATAGGATTTTTTTTTAATAAAAATGAGGTTTTACATACTATTCTGCTGTTTTTCTCCTAATACTCTATCTTGAATATTGAAGGTCATTACATCACTTCTATGCATATGTAAAGAGAGTCTGTGATGAGCCTCTGTTTACTCCTCTATAAAATGGGGATAACAATTCCTTTCTTCAAAGGTTAAGATGAGAGTTAAATACAATGCAAATGTGCTTGGCACAGCTTATTGGATACTGGGTGATAGAGCCCACTACACCACTGAGAAAAAGCAAACCCTGCTTACATCTTGCATTCTTTGGATGGAATTGGGGGAAGGGGAGTGTGAATTACAACTTTTCACAGTGGATTTTTATTTATTTATTTTTAATGCTTTTATTTATTTTTGAGAGAGAGGGAGAGGGGCAGAGAGGGGGACAGAGGATCTGAAGCAGGTTCTGCGCTCATGGTGCAGAGCCCAATGTGGGGCTCAAACCCATGAACCATGAGATCATGACCTGAGGCGAAGTAGGACATTTAACCAACTGAGCCACCCAGGCGCCCCTTCACAATGGATTTTAAAAATCCTTTTTTCAGTGCTGAGTAACATTAAAATCTCAAGCTGATGCATTCAGGTTTTGATTAGGACTTTTTTTCTGGACTTACTTTTATTTATTCAGCTGCGGGAAAATTCCCGAAGCCAGGTATGTGGATAGGAAGGTATGTCTGATAGGAAGGCTGTGACCTGTGCTTGCCCTTCATGGGGGTGCCTCTTGCCAGAGGGGAAAGTCAGCCCTTCTCAGTACAAAGGGAGATTCAAACCTCCTCTTTGAACACATCCCCTTCCTGCTACCTACTTGTCTTTTTTCACGTCTCTCCTTCCCCTTCCAGCTCTGGACTATACCCATGCCATGTCCTCCCTTCCTTCCTACAGTCTCCCCTTAACACCTCTTACTTGTGTAACCCCAACCCTGGATTAAACTTTACTGTCCCCTTTCTCTGATCTTGCCTTGCAACTGATGGATTCATTTTAAATCCATGCCCTTTAACCTCTGCGGCTGCTTGGCCTCCTTCATGTTTATCTCCGTTGTGTCTCATCCAGTCTCCCCACTGACTGCTGTAAACCTCGTCTGCTGTCCTCTGGCCTCCAATCCATTCGTAGGCTCTCCCTCCTAGCACTCGATCTGTTTCCTGCCTTCCTGGGAAGGCGGAGGTCCTGTGGCTTGAACTCTCCCTGCCCCCCACCTCATGATTTCTCCCCATCTTTGCTGTTCTCTACCTTGCCAGAGCGCAGCCTTAACAACCTTCCCTTCCCGCCTCCAGAAACACTCTCCTTCAAACTGGCTGTGGACTCTGGAGCCAGAACTTCTGGCTTCGAATCTCAGCTCCTCCTACGGCTAACTTGGGGGAGTTACTTAGCCTCTCTGGGCCCACTTTCTTCATTGCACAATATGACTAATAAAATCGCCTCACTGCTATGGTTGCGGGGAAGGTGGCATTTAACTCTGCTGCCTGTGTTAGCAGTGCCTGGATACGCATCGGTTTTTATGCCCCTTCTCTTCCTTGCATCTCTGTCCATCCGTCACCTTGGCTTCTCCCCCTTGGCCTGCAGGCATGCTCACCTTCCTGCGAGCTCACCTTACCCCTCCTATGAGCTGCTGTCCGTTTCTCTCCGGGATTCCACTGAAGCATCAAAGCCCCACCTGCTGCTTCTACCATCTTGTCAACCCTTGGCATCTTCCCTCACTCCTCTGAAACTGAGCCCGAGCTCACTGGTTTCCTCAAGATTTACCCACTTTGGCTTTCTGGGCCACATGCCACCCTGGTTTTTCTTCCTCGTCGGCTTCCCAAATGTGACTTTCTTCAGGAGTTTCCCTTACACTCCTCCTCTGCTAGCTCTTGCTTCCCACCCCCAGTACCCACATGAATCCACACCTTTAATCTTTGGGTCTCTCCCCTGTCCTGGGCCCACCTTTTCCACTATCTGCTGGGCCACACTCTCCGGGTGAACCCCTCTCTGTGGGTGGACCCCTAGTCAGGCACTCGGCATGCCCAAGGATGAACGCCCGTTCCCTTATTCCCAAATCTTTTTTCCCTCCTGATCTTTCTAACTCACTGGTTGTCCCTACCACTCTAGTTACCCAGGTTTGAAAGGCTGGGGCAGCTGACCCCTCCCTCTCCTTCCTGATCCAGTGCTTGAACGGAGTAAGTGTCCAGCAAACAAAGGGTGAATAACCAATGGATCCCACAGGTTGCCAAGTCCTGCTGTTTTCTTTCCTTCTTTCTCTCTCACTCAATCCCTTTCAACTCCTACTGCAGCCACTGTGATAGACATTTTATATACTTCACCCCAGTGAATCTGCATACCCTGGTAAGGAGGAAATTGTATTTTTCCTGTTTTACACGTGTGTGGACACCATGGCTGGGGGGTTTAGGGAACTTGCCAAACACAAAACGGGTTAAGCGGCAGAGCTGGGATTTGAACTCGGACCCACCTTCCTCCAAGTCCACACTCTAATCTTCATGCTGTCCTCTAACAGTTCTAGTATCAGGCTATGCTGTAAGCACTGAGTAAGCACTGAAGCTGAATACTATGCATGTACATGAACACATTTCTCTTGTGCTTATATCGGTTGTGTGTTGGTGTTCTATTTGCCCTACCGCTACCCAAACTCATTGCTGCTGGATTTCAGAGTCTGTTCTTGACCCTTGGTATTCGCTCCTGAAAGGCTTAAGTGAGCCCAAGTCCCTGCTGTGAAACGCAAGGGCCCAGAAGTAGGACTGTGAACGTATTTTCAGGTAGGGCATGTGTTTCCCTCCCTCTGGGTCTCAGTCTCCTCATCTGTACAATGAGAGAGTTGAACCAGTTAATTACAAAGCCTGTCTGACTCTTAGGCTCCGTGAAGCAGCTTCACAGTTCTGCCTACCGGGGCCTACTGTGTGCTCAGCACATGAGAGGTATTGCTGGGCAATGCACACAGACCATAAGAGGCATTGCCCTGCCTGTCAAGGAGATGACAGAGTTATTATGGGAGACAAAGCAAACATTCAGGAAACTGCCAACAATGTAAGACATTATGTAATTATGCCTCCAATCTCAGATTATATACATTTGTGATGGTTCAATAAAGGAGAAGAAAAGCTTTTGCTCTCTTAAAAGAAAAAAATGCATAAAACGAGCAGTTAGTGAAAAGCATTACGTCTGGCCAGACCTCTTGTCAGAACTGCTATATTCTTCCCTCTCGAAATCATTTGTTCGTTCTATAAATACTTATTGTCCACTAACGGCCAGGCTCTGGGGACACTACCCCCAGCCACTACACCTCCTCCGCCTCACTCACTACAGTCGGAGTTCTATCCAACACCCAGCTTTCATCTGGTTCCTGCCCTGCTGTAGAACCTTTGCTGGTTTCCTACTCTCTACGGAATAAACTGAGCTGACCTCCAGCCTCGCCCTTCCCATCCTCTGCCCCCGCCATGCAATCTGGGCCTGGTTTGCTGGCCATTCCCCAAGCCCATCAAACATACTTTCATGTCTGAGTTAGAAAGCTGCTTCCTCTGTCTGCCCGGCGAGCTTTTATTCATCCTTCAAAGCCCAGCTCAAATGCCATGGCTGCAATGCTCTTGCGGTCCTTCGTAATGCCTTCGCCTGCCTCTGTGACACTGTATGGCCTTGTTTAGGTCTCTGCCTTTATTTATTTTTTTAAATTTCTTTAATGTTTATTTATTTTTGAGAGACAGAGAGAGACAAAGCATGAGCGGGAGAGGGGCAGAGAGAGAGGGAGGCACAGAATCCGAAGCAGGCTCCAGGCTCTGAGCTGTCAGCACGGAGCCCCACACGGGGCTCGAACTCACAAACTACGAGACCATGACCTGAGCCAAAGTCAGACGCTTAGCCGACTGAGCCACCCAGGTGCTGCACTCTGCCTCCCATTTTGGAATGTGAGTTCCTTAAGGGATCTTTATTCCCTGTCTTATTCACTTGTGAATCCCCAGAACCTAGCCCTGTGCCTGAACAATGATTTCTCATTATTGGCTGACTGAACACCATCTGTAGAGGCTGATCTTTGAACAGGAAAGGCTCCCCTTGCTTCCCTCAAGCTGCTGGGCTCTTTCATTTCATGCCTTGGGGCCCCGAGAAGGTGACAGGATGATTGAGAAAGCATCACTGTCTCTTGTCTCCACACAGTAGTGGGGAGACTCAGCCAAAAGGGCCTCACTTTGGCCCTGGAGGGGGGATTTTAGAAACAGCGGTGGAAACCACACGTGGCAGAGGGCTGTGGTGAAGGAGGCATTTGTGTTGGGCTTGGCAGGCAGGGGGGTTCTGTGCTCCAGAGCACAAGTGGGTAAGTATGCTGGGCAGGCTCCGTGCTGCACACACCCGCTGAGGGGCTGGGCCCCAAATGCCTTCTGGTCTGGGAAGAAAAGGAGGCATTGTGTGGTCTGGCTGGGCTCCAAGGGAAATATTCCTGTTGTTCTTCTATTTTAAACTGCTCTCTTTTTAAAGAAGGAAAGTCCAGAAGTGAACATTTCTCTCCCACTCCAACACATCCTGCCCACCAATTTCAAATCAGTTGCTGCTTTGAAAATATTAATGAATCTGTTACTCCATCGGTTCATTCATTCAATTACTGTATCTTTAAGGAGCACTGCTATGGGTCAGTCTGTACAAGGCACCAGGGAGCCAATCCTTGTCCTTCTAATTAATTAATTAATTAATTAATTTTTATTTGGAGAGAGAACATGAGCAGGGGGGAGGGGCAAAGGCAGAGGGGGAGAGGGGGAGAGGGGGAGAGAGAGAGAGAGAGAGAGAGAGAAAGAGAGAGAGAATCTTAAGCAGGCTCTATGCTCAGTGCAGATCCCAGCTCAGGGCTTGATCCCACAACTCTAGATCATGACCTGAGTCGAAATCAAGAGTCGGATGGTCAACAGAATGAGCTACTGAGGCATCCCTTCTCATCCCTTTTAGATTCTATTCCTGATTGCTATGTGTCCATATCCTTGTGGAACACGGCCCCACTCCTTCTGTCAAGGCCTGATGTCCCTCTGCTGGTTGGCATTCCAACTTCAAGGACTCCATTTGCCCGTGCCTGTTCTCTGCCTCTGCAACCGGACCTGTATTGTACCTCCTTGCCGAGACCTAAGTTACAGCCTGCCACCCTTCCCTTGACTCAGCCCTTGCAGACAAGTGTGGACAGAGCCATGCCTCAGTCTGGGAGGTTAGAAACTTAGGCAGGAAGACCCACATTCAACCCTAGCTCTACCATTCACTTTCTTTGTGACTTGGACCAAGTTACTAAGCTATCTGGGCTTTGGCTTCCCAGTCTGCAAACCAGAACAAATAATACCTGACGTTGTACACAGATACACAGAGTCTTTGGGAGAAGGAAAAGACAGTAGGGTACCACTTGACACACTGCCTACAATACCATAGGTAACTCTCGATAAATAATAACAAAGAACAATTATTGAGCACTTACTAGTTGCTTCCTTCCCTCAGAAATAACAGCAACCACAGCTTCTGTTTGAGTGTTTTCTACATGCCAAGTGCTCTGTTAGATATAGGCATGTTGCCATCTGAACAGCCTTATAAAGTAGATGGTACTATTTTATACCCTTTCAAAGCTCAAGGAAAGTGGCTCAAAGAGGTACAGTGACATGGCCAAGGTCACAAAGCTTTATAAGCATGGGAGCTGGGAATCATGCCAAGGTCTGTTGGACTCCCCCACTCCCATCCCTTCTCAACCACAGACACCCATCATGTGCCTGGCCTCTTGGTTCTGGAACCAGCCTCATCAGCATCTCCTGAGAAGCTGTTGGAAATGCAGATTCTCAGGCCCCACCCCACACCTACTGAATCAGCATCTGCATTGGACGAGATCTGCAGGAGGTGTATATGCACAATACAGTTTGAGATGCACTGAACTATAGTTCACAAAGTGTTTTTTAAAGTAGGTTAGGTCAGGACTTCTCAACTCTAGCACACATAAAAATCACCTGGAGGGCTTGCTAAAACAGAGATTCCTGCCCCAGCGATTCTGATTTTGTATCTACTGTTTGTTCCATTCCTATTTATTATTTTTACTTCAGGGGTCCCTCTGAGTAGGTATAGTGGATTTGAGTGGGATCCTGGCAAACTCCTGGCTCAGGCCTTAGTGCCAGATGGCTCGTGATTTATAGCTGCTGGAGCCGTTAGGGGAAATCTGGGCTGGACTGGGTCCTCAGTCACCGATGGTAGCATCCCCCTACTTTGGGGGAAACTGGCCCACTGGCAGGGAGGTGCATCTCTCCCCCAAGTTATACCAGGCAGGACCCATGGATTTCTGCATCAGCCACTGCAGTGCCCCACCCCCCCTCCCTTCACCATGCCTACGTGAAGAACAGAGAAGCAAATTTAATTTGTAACTTAAAACCCTTGTATGTGGCCTGACAATATGTGTTTCTAATATAAATTTTGACAGAAGGCTAGATCTGCAAAGAGCATTTGCTCTGAAACTTGTATTGGTGTAACTTGACCATTGCTATCTGGTTAAAAAGCAATTAAACACCTCAAGACTCTTCAGAACTTTCAAAGATTATTTGAAGAGTAAGTGTGTTGTATTGATTAAATAATTTTAAGTTAATTAGAAAGTCACTGCATTTCCAGCTTATTCCTTTGCAAACAAATTTATCTTATTTATAGACCTACTGCATGCCAAATAATGTTGTTTATATTTTCATAATCATGTGATACTTAAGGAGCATGGCTGGTGATGCAATTTAATGCTAAGATTCTTTCACTTGACTAAATCTTTCTATCTGGTTCCTTCCTTTTGTATTTAAGCACGACTGGCAACTTGTTTCGTAGATAGTCACAGAAATAGAGTCTTAAAGCCAGAGAACACTGTGATCCAGAGCTTGGTCAGACACACTTCAATCTGAGTTCCAGGGCTGCCATTTACTAGCTTTGTGCCCTGAACCCATCATCTGTGAAAAGGATATAAGAGCACCTATGTCGTATGGTCAATGTGAAATTAAATAAGTGATCATTTGTACAATATCAGATAATATCTGACTAATAACAGTTATTATTTATAATAATAACAGTATAATTATTCATGATAATGACGATGCCTCAGTTTTCTAATCTGTAAAATGGGTGTGACAGGGACTAAAACATATAAACGTGTGAGTATTCAAAACTTCTTTGCCCGTGGAGACTTCAAGTAATTCCCTTCTAAGAAAATATCTGGCATAGTTTTCTTGGCTCTTGCCCCAATTATACAGATTGGGGTCACCCAGTGATGAGAAAGCACTGGACAAATGGAGCCAATATTGGGATTCCTGGTGATGAGGGGAGAGAGAGACTGGCAGAGGATGGGTAAGTAGAGCCCAGAGGTGAGGGAGGTGAATGAGCTGATGAGCCAGGTGGAAGAGTTCAGGTATGAGATGATGGGAAACAGAGCACCTGGCTGCTGGAGCAGTTGCTTTGCTGGAAGTAGATAATGAGAATAGGAGAGACAGGAAAGGAAAATTTTAAGACTTTGTCTTGTGCTAAGAATGCACTTCCCCTTTGGTGTTTTCTCTAGAGACTGCAGTGAAGGTTTGGACTGCCTCCAATTCATTTTTTCCTGCTTAACTGTTGTTTCATTGAACACAACCATTGAGCTGAGGCTGAGCCATGAGGCGGCCATCTTTACCGGGTTTATGGGGGAGTCATGACAGTGCTGTTCCAGGGCTGAGTGTGGACGAGTAGAGGACTCATTCAGAGGAAGTGCTTAATAGGTGTTGGTGACTGTTCTGTCATTAAGCATCATACTTTTCCTGTAGCCAGAGGCTGCAAGCAAACGTCACCAATAGGATTTAGCACCTGCTCTCTGGCACTCTTCACCACAATAATGCCATTATCCCATGTTTAAACTGGGGACCACCAGCCACATCGTTTTTAAAGAAACCATTCATTTGATAGCCTCCAATACCACACTGCAGACCACTGCCTTCGGCATGAGGTTTATAAAGGAAAGCACTCGATCAGGAGTCTAGAAAATAGAATCTGACCTTCACCCTGCTGTGTGGTGTGGACAAGTCAATGAACCTGTTTCCTCATTGGTAAATGAAGATGATGTCCCAGGTCCTGTTTTGTTTCTCTGCTCCCAGCTGTAGACGATCAGCAGGAGGGATTTAGCACCTGCCATCTGCAAGGCCCTAGGCGCCCTAAAGCAGACCTAGAAGCATGAAAGAGGGACCTTGACTTAAAAAAGGCCCCATAATTGAGCTGGATCTTTATTGTGTTTGTTGTTAGAGTTAATAAACAAGTCTGCCTGTGCTGTGCTCCAAATGCCCAACTGTTTTGTTTCATCTTTGAGCTGCAGTGGGGTGATAACAAATATGGGATGTGAATTTTGGACACACCTTTTTTTACTGACTTTATCCACATTAAAACAAAACAAAACAAAACAAAACAAAACCCAAACCAGAACAGTATATGACCTTTCTTTGTACCGCTGATGATGCACTGGCAATAAATCCCATCTTCTTCAAGGACAAGTTGAAGATGATAGAAGTTTCTCTCATTGCCTCTCTCTGGTTCATGTCTGATGATGCCCAACCTTTATCCAGCTGTATGCCACTGAGGCTGGATGCTCATCCTTGTCTGACCCCCATCACATACGCCTGCTTTTCCTTACACTGTGCCTGCTAGAGGGGCAGGCGGGGTCTTGTGAAATAATAAAAAGTCTTTCAACTTGCCTGAAAAATCTGGAAACATCACTGGTTCCACCCAGGTGTCTGGAGATTACTTATCAGGCTCAGTTTGGTTTAACTGACTTTCTTGAATGTGCAGGCTGTGCCAAGATAAATCTTCCTCCCAACCCAGAAGGCAGATGCCACAGCCCACGCAAGCCCTAAAGTGTCTGCACCTGCGACCCATGTTCTGCAGCGAGGCAGAAGTCTGTGAAGGTTTCCGCTGGATTCTGACCAGGGACAATGATGCTGAGAGTGGGGGCCGCCCAGAGAGGGTGGGTGCTGGAGGGTGTGTCTGTGACTACCCTGGAGACGCTTTCACTGAGGTGACCCAGGAGGGAGGAGGTGAGGTTGAATTCCTTGGTTTACTCCAAGTGGTGGTTCCCAAGCTCTTTTGACCGTGGCCCAACCTGGCTAAGCAAAAAACCTTGTGGCTCACTGAGCCCACTGGCTCCTACTTTCCAATGGGAAAGAATCTGTAATAACAAAGGATGAAAGGGGAAGAGAAAAGTAATCAACATGGTCATGCAGCAAATACTCAGGACAAAACAATCAACTGAAACTCCAGAAAGTAGGGTTTGGGTGCCTCTGTCGGTTAAGCGTCTGACTCTTGATTTCAACCCAGGTCACAATCTCATGGTTCATGGGTTCCAGCCCCGCATCAGGCTCTGCACTGACAGTGTGGAGCCTGCTTGGGATTCTCTCTCTCCCTCTCTCTCTGCCCCTCACCCACGCTCTGTCTCCCTCTCTCTCAAAATAAACATTTGAAAAAAAACCCAAACAAACAAAAAAGAAACTCCAGAAAGCAATCTACAAGCAATATAAATTAATAGAAAAGAAAGCAATTAAAACCCAAACCAATGCTGACGCTGCATTGTAGCAGTCAAGGGTCATAGTTGCAAACAAACAACAGAACCAGGCTTATGGAGAGCTTATGTAGAAGAGGAATGTATTAAAAGACGTTGAGTCACTCCACCACACTCTCCAGAATCACTTGCCTGCAGCCCTTCCTTTTCCAGGGCACTTTCTTCCAACCTGAGGTCTGGCCTGCGTGCCTCTCTACCTACTGAGCGCGGGTCCCATGACTGAGTCCTAACTATAAAGGAGTCTGGCACCGCAAATTCTGGTTGCAGCCTTGGGGAGGTGCGACTCTTAAGGAAGGAAATAACCCAAGCATAGGAAGGGTGTTCACAAAGTGCTGGCTAGCCCCAAAAAGCAACAAATATCTTCTGTATTAACAACAAAGCACCCTCCTGAGAATTGCGGGAATTTCAGCTGTTGGCCTGTGTGCATACATGGGAGTTTGGCAGTGCTATTTTGTGATGGCTGGAGGTCACACTTCTTTGTGGAACAGAGAATTAATGTTCTCGGGAAAGTCTTGTAGTGAACTAATTTTTGTTTATGAATGCCAAGGCTTATTAACTCTCAATAACTCACTTATGTTTCTAGCTCCTTATAAAAATGAAATCCCACGTATGGGGTTTCTTTTCTTTTTGGGGTGATGAAAATGTTCTAAAATGAGATTGTGTTCTTTTCAACAACTGGTGCTAGGAAAACTGAATGTTCATAAGTAAAAGAATAAAGCCAGACCTTAATCTTAAACCACAAAGAAAAATGACCTCGAAGTAGATCAAAGTCCTAAACTTAAAAGCTAAAACTAAAACTTGTAGAAGAAAACATTGAGGAAAATCTTCATGACAGTGAATTTGGCAACAATTTCATGGGTATGATACCAAAGCACAGAAAATATAGACAAATCCGACTTCATCAAAATCAATAACCTTTGTACGTCAAAGGACAATATCAAGAAAGCAAAAAGACACCCTACAGAATGGGAGAAAATACATGCAAATCACATAGTTGATAAGTTGTTAATATCCAGAAAGAACTTTTACCACTCAACAACGACAAAAAACAAACAATTTTGCCAATTCAAAATGGGCAAAGGACTTGAATAGTCATTTCTGTAAAGAAGGTATACTAATGGCCAAGAAGCACATAAAAAAGATGCTCAACAATCATCGTCAGTAGGGAAATGAAAACCAAAACCACAAGGAGATAACACGTCACACCTACTACACTTACTAGGATGGCTGTAATAACTTTTTTTTTAATGGAAAACAAAAAAAAAACCCCACAAATGTTGGTGAAGATATGGAGAAATTGGAACCTTTTTGCATTGTTGGTAGGAATGTAAAATGGTGCAGCTTCCTTAGAAAACAGTTTGGTGGTTCTTCAAAATATTAAAAGTAGAATTACCATATGACCCAGCAGTTTCATTCTTACAGGATAGCAGGGACTTAAACATACATTTGTATACCAGTGGTCATAGAAGCATTATTCACAACAGCCAAAAGATGGAAGCAACCCAAGTGTCAGTTGATGGAAGAACGGATACACAAAATATACTATATATACTATATGCAATATGCTACCTATATACAATGGAATAATATTCAACCATAAAAAGAAATGAAATTTTGATATATGCTAAACCTTGGATGGACCCTGGAAACATGCTAAATGAAAGAAACCAGACACAGAAGGACAAATATTGTATGATCCCATATATATGAGGTACCTAGAGTAGGCAAATTCATAGAGACAGAAAGTAGATGTTACCAGGGCAAGAGGGAGTGGGGAGTTATTGTTTAGTGGGTTACAGAGTTTATGATGGAGATAAAAAATTGGGGGCATAGTGGTGATGGTGACAGAACATTGTGAATGTATTTAACGCCATTGAATTCTACATTTGCAAATGGTTAAAATGGTAAATTTTATCTTATGTATATGTATTTTAGCACAATTTTAAAAATCAGGTTGTGGCAATGTTTGCATAATTCTGAGTATACTACAATTGTTGAATTGCCCAATGTATATGAGTAAATTATACGGTATGTAGATTACATAACAAATAAAGCTGTTTAAGAAAAATCCTTTCCAGCTGTGACAGTTTCTATGATCCATCCATTTATTCGCGTGTTAGTTGAGTTCCTATCATATCCACTGTTAGGAATAGGGTGATTAATAAATCAAACACAATCTGTGCCCTTCCCTCACTTAAAACATTGTGGGTTTACAAACTAATCCTAGCTGGGGCGCCTGGGTGGCTCAGTTGGTTGAGCGTCCGACTTCAGCTCAGGTCACGATCTCGCGGTCCGTGAGTTCGAGCCCCGCGTCGGGCTCTGGGCTGATGGCTCAGAGCCTGGAGCCTGTTTCCGATTCTGTGTCTCCCTCTCTCTCTCTGCCCCTCCCCCGTTCATGCTCTGTCTCTCTCTGTCCCCAAAATAAATAAACGTTAAAAAAAAAAATTGTTTAAAAAACAAAGTAATCCTAGCTAACATTTATTGATTGTTTATTATATACAGAGCATTGGTACAAGCACTTTACATACGTATCTCACACGGTCCTCACAACCATGGACTGAGCTGAATAGGAAAATTTGCTCAAGGTCACATAGCCAGGATTTAAACCTGGTCTGTCTTACCTCAAAGCCTGTGCTCTTAACCATTCATCATCATATGTGTCAACTGGGTTCCAGCCACCTGGAATTGGGGTCTTCCTGGAGACCTGCCCTGAGGCCTGCCTGTCAGGCTGCCTGATCTGGAAGCACCGACGAGAGAGCTAAAGATGACGTGGAATGACCTCCAGGAGGGAGTGAGTTTGGAAAATAAGGCCTAAGTCGAGGGAATCTTGCACAGCCATTTACAGTAATCATTATAAAACAGATATGACTGTATTTTTTAAACGGTTAGGTGATAGAATTTTAAATATAAAATTGAATTCACAATTGAATTTATAATATTATGTTAATAGCTAACATATTTACTACAAGTTGAACACAGACTGTATACCAGTATATACAGACTGTATACCTGGTATACAGTCTGTGTTCTAAGTGGTTGACCTATATCATCATCTTTAATCCTCCATGACACGTAGGGTATATTACTATTCCTTTTTTTACAAGTGAGGCAGCTAAGGCACAGAGAGGTTAAGCCATGTGTTCAAGGTTACACAGGGAGTGGCGGACCTGGGATTCTAGCCATGGCTTCTTGACTTGGAGCCCAGACTCTTAACCACCATAGAACTTGCTCTTTTATGTTAAGATACACAGGGTGCCAGGGTAGTTCAGTGGGTTAAGCATCCAACTTCAGCTCAGGTCATGATCTCCCGGTTCCTGAGTTCGAGCTCTGCCTTGGGCTCTGTGCTGACCGCTCAGAGCCCGGAGCCTGCTTTGGATTCTGTGTCTCTCGTCTCTCTCTGCACCTCCCCTGCTCGCCTTCTGTCTCTCTCAAAAATAAATAAATATTAAAATAAAATTATGTTAGGGTATGCAAAGTAGTTGGACATGAAACTAGTTTTTATTGAGATGGTAGGATAATGATGGTTTCCCCCCTTTTTTCCCACAAATGATTTTTTTTATTTTCTAAGAATATATCATAATAGTGATTTTTTTTAATACCACAAAAAGAAATCTCATGTCACTTTCATCTTCTTACTTCATCGTTTTATCTGGTTGTATTTGATTTGGAAGTTGCTGTGTGTGTGCACACACTAAGCCAGCGCCATGAACAGGTGGACAGCGTAGCGGGAGATGCCGGCAGGTGCCTGAGGCGCGGCTCCTGTGTGGTTGCAGCTGCCCCGACTGCTGCCATCTTCCAGGGAGGCGTGTCCCCTTCTCATCACATGCTTCCCAACACTGACGCTCTTTCTTTCTTTTTAAAAATTTTTTAAAGTTTATTTATTTTTTTTTTGAGAGAGAGAGCACAAGCTGGGGAGCGGCAGAGAGAAGGAGAGACAGAATCTCAAGCAGGCCTCACACCATCAGCGCACAGCCCGATGTGGGGCTCAAACTCACAAACCGTGAGAACAGACCTGAGCCGTGATCAAGAGTCAGACACTCAGCCAACTGCACCACCACCCTGACGATCTTTCTTTAAAAACAGTTTTTTCCCCTAACTTGTAAGTCGTTGTCATACCATGGTTAACAGCGGTGCATAAACTGAATTTGAATCTTGGTGCAGATAGTCTTGGTACCTGGGCAACGAACTGCCCTGAGCCTCGGACAATGGAAATAACAGTACCACCTTATAGGGTTATTGTGAAAATTAAATTGGATGGTGTTTGGAATGGACCTACGGTGCCTGGCACAGTGTAGGGTAAACAAAGAGTATGGCATTTTGATGTTATCTTGCTCCTTTTTGATTAATTCATGTGGTTAAACATCTTTCGAATATTAGCCATGAGTACTTCTTCTTTTCTGAATTGCCTGCTCGTGCCTTTTCCTTATTTGTCTCTTGGTGTCTTGATTTTATAGTGCGTTTGGGTGAAGGACTGAGAGCATTCCAGGAGGGTCTTTTCCCTGTGGCCCCGATGCCTTCCATTTTCTCTAGGGAACGTTTCTCACTGGTTAGTGAAGACTCCTCTCTCCTCGAAATTGGCACTGTTCCCTTCCTGAGAAATTCTCATCCGCTTTAAAGGGTCAGTCTTTACAACCGCTGATTCCCCCTGGACAGCTGCACCCGCAGGTCTCACGGGCATGATTTCTTTCTCCATCTGTTTAAGTTGTGTTCCATCAGAGTGGCCATGGTCAGAACCCACGTGCTCAGAGAGGCTCTGTTTCAGCAGCACGTGTACCTAACCAGTATGCTCCAACTCGGCCCCTGTCATCACACAGGCTGCCAAGTAGCTGGCCTTCCTGAGCAAAGTGCAAAAGCCTAAGGGACTTCTTAGATAAAAGGCACATTCTTAAGATAGTTTCATCTCCTTTTCTTTTTGCCTACATGTCCATCTTGCCTCACGTGGAGAGTCCACTCTTTTCCCATCATGGGGCAGACAGGACCTAGGCCATAGAAGTTGGATGTTTCTAAACTGCAAAAGGAGTCAGTCTCCCCTCAGCCAAATGATTCTTGCCAGAAAAGTTCTTGTGGATAAATGTGTTTGGTGTGGGGGATTCTCTGGATGGCTTGGTGGGAACATAAAGTTGGCTACTAATCTTAAGACCTATGTCTGGGTGAAGCATAGGGGTGGGGGCATGCCGGTATCCCATGGCCCAGAGGCCCTGGAGGGGGGCCTCCCCAAAGAAGCACAACCCCCTAGAGAGTTATGGGGCTTTCCCATGAAGACCTTCCCTAAATGCGAAGTCACCCTCTGCGTGGACAGAACCAGCACTGAAGCTTCCATCAGGCTGCCTGGCTGAGAGGAAAGGGTGTTAGACTGCGAGACAGAAAATCTGGGTTTGAGTCGAGGCTTTGCCTTTTGTTAGCTTTATAACCTGGGGAATGAGCTTTGTGTCCTCATCTGGAAAATGGAGGGTAACGACCCTGGTTCTGCTCACCTCCCTGCTTGACTCTAGAGTGAAGTGAGCAAAGTGGGCAAGTTAGAAAGGCATAAAAGACAAGAATCTCTCCTCCTCTTAGAGACATGGCGGTCAGCACAGTGTCTGTCCCAGCATCTCACGTGGAGGCCAGAGAAATGAAAGGGCTCCTTGTCTCCAGAAAGAGGTCTGAAGAAGAAGAAACTAGATTAGGAGTATGTGTCTTTTCCTGTGGGTCTTCTGTCCTGGCATCTGAGCCAAGCAGTGGCACTGCTGGGGGCCTAGTATTTCCTTCCCTCAGTCTGCCGTCTTTTTAAAGGTTGTTTTGTGTGTGTGTGTGTTTTTTAACATTTATTTTGAGAGAGAGAGAGTGCACATGTGAGCAGGGGAGGGGCAGAGAGAGAGAGGAATAGAGAATCCCAAGCAGGCTCTGTGTGCACACTGTCAGCACAGAGCCTGATGTGAGGCTCAATCTCACAAACCATGAGATCATGACCTGAACCAAAATCAAGACTCGGACGCTTAACCGACTGAGCCACACAGGTGCCCCTGTGCCATCTTTTTTAATCCGATGAGAGGCTTGGAGTCGGCTAGAGAAGCAGAAGTGCTGCCTTGGTACTGAAGGGAGTATCTGGAGGGGTCACCTGTGTTTATTTTTTTTTTTTTTATTAAAGTTTTTTTTAATGTTTATTTATTTTTGAGAGAGAAAGACAGAGTGTGAGCAAGGGGAGGGGCAGAAAGAGAGGGAGACGCAGAACCCGAAGTAGGCTCCAGGCTCCAAGCTGTCAGCACAGAACCCGATGCGGGGCTCAAGCTCACGAACTGCAAGATCATGACCTGAGCCAAAGTGGGACACTCAACTAGGCACCCCCACCTGTGTTTAGAATGGTCAGTATTGTGGATTAGTTCAGTTTCACAAACCTGACATGGCCTCTAGCCTGTGATGCTGGTCAGGGACACTAACGCAGAAGCAGCAATCAGAATTCAGGTGATACTGGCTGCGGTAGAAAGCAGACAGGAGCAGTGGAAGCAGGAAGGCTAGCCACTGCTCTTGAGGGGATGCTGAGTGGAGCTTGGTGGATAGGCAGGGACTGGCCAGTGGTCCGGGTAGAATGGTGGATCTTGAAAGAAAAGTACAGGTCTGGAAATAAGCCTCTCATCTCCATACTGGATAAGGAAGAATTTCTCCCTGGGAGAGCAAATAAGAATGCTTATATATCCAACACATAGATGAATCAGAGGGGAAGAATGGGTGGCTGGAAAGTCGCGGGACCCAGTGAAATGGAGAGCTTTTTTTTTTTTCACTCTGTCCTGCTGAAATGGCATGTGCCTCTAGCCATTCTCTGGCCAATTTGGAGAGGATGGTCAATGATCATTTTTTTAATGTTTATTTGTTTATTTTGAGAGACAGGGCAATCAGGGGAGGGGCAGAGAGAGAGGAGATCGAGGATCCCAAGCAGGCTGCATGCTGTCAGTACAGAGTCTGATGTGGGGCTTGAACTCATGAACCATGAGATCATGACCTGAGCCAAAATCACGAGTTTGACACTCAACCGAGCCACGCAGGCGCCCCAATCAATGATCATTTTAATCTATCAAAGAGGCTGTTTGCTCCTTAGTATACTTTTCCATGTGACCTCAGAGTTCAAGGCATATTTCTGACTTTGTTTTTATTCTGATGGTTTGGTCTGTGTACTCAGTTAACACAGAAATCCTTTCAGCAGTTGAGAAAGGTGAATGCTGGTGTTCCACAGCCTTGTCCATCACATCCACCTGTGCCCTTCCATAAGTCTCTTAACCTCCCTCTTGAACAAGATGCTCTAGAATATAAAGCAAGTAAGGAAAATAAGGAGCGTGATCCAGTGTAGTAGGAAAAACGCAGAATTCCACCCCAAAAATATTCATTTTAATCTGGATTCACTCCGAGGTGAGCCAAGAGAAGTCACTTACATGTCTGTCTCATTTTCTTTGCCTATACAATGGGGACGCTCATCCCATCTGGCTGCCTCAAGCTAGTTTGAGGATAAATGGGAGTCAGAATGTTTAGTGCTTTCCAAGTGTATTGGGCTGGATGCAGGCAGCATTTCAGGGTGACACTCAGCTCTGGCATCAATTTCAGCGTGGGTTAGACAGGAATCTGCCCTGGTCTTTGAAACGCATCTCGACAGGCAGTGTCTGTGAAGGTCAGAGCTGCTTTGACATGTCTTACAGATAGAGCTTCATTTCCTAGGACACACTCATGTGGCTAGGGCGCACGGAAGGTAAAGGGGATAAGGTCCCCATAATCTTTTTGCTAAGCCTGCATACAGGAGCCCAGATGCTCTCCTGGCTCCTTTTGACACCTACCCCACTGTGTCTCCTTCAGGTCCAGTAGTGGTGCTGGATTTGGAGAGCGTGGAGCCCCTGAGCCTGAGCCTCACACCTGCCTCTGCTCCAAAGAGCTGTGGCTGCAGTGGGCTGGCTGAGACTCTTCACAGCACCTGCCTGGGACACTCTGAGACCGTCCTCCTCCACAGCTGCCTTCTCCCGGGCTCCTGAGCCTGCCCTTCTGAACTCACTGGTCCGTGCCGCAGTTAGAAGCCCTGCCCGGAGCTGGATTCTTATAGTAGGTATTTTCCTTTCTCTTTCTGCCAGAATAGGATGCATTTTGGTCCTGGGGCATCAGACTTGTAGAGTGGCAGGAAGCAGAAGCTGCCAGTCTGGTCCTGGGATCTCACTGATCATCATATCTTCCTGCTCTGCCCCAATAGACTTCGAGTCACAGATCCATGCAGCTGGCAGTCTAGGGATTGCTTGCGGAAGCTTTGTATGGTTGTGGGACCCCAGGACGTGGGTGGGGGAGGAAGTTTCTAAAGCAGAGCTTAGAAGAAAGAGATGCACCACTGGAGGGTTTCAGCTCCTAAGGACAATCCCTGTGTCCTCATTAGGAACAATTTTATTAATGAGCCACCCAAGCTGCAGGAAGAGAGAAGGAAAGCATAATTAATTATGACCCCTCAGAGAAGCGCTTAGAGTCGGGGCAGTCAGAGGAGGAAGGCGTGTGCTGCTTCCGAGTCTTTAGATGTGGCCGCAGCTCTGGGAACTAACTTTGCAGTTGAAGGATTGGAGCTTTCCTCTTTCTGCAAGATCGGGTATCAGCTTATTGAGCATTGAATTCCTGCCTGACCCTGCTCCCCTCTTCCCGGGAGTGAAAAGGAAGTCAGTATTTGCTTTTCCAGCAAGGTCACGGATCACCTGACCAAATCCTTTAACAGCTGGGAAGCCAGTGCTGCTGTGCTGAACTCATGAGCCATCAGCTCTGGTCCAGCAGCCAGAACCTCGCTTTCCGCAGGGAGACGACTTCTCTCGCTCCAGGTTATGGCAAGGGGAGGATGCCAGGGGAAGGTAATGTGGTTACAGCTTTCCTCCCGACAATTTTCTTTTCCCGAAGCTCCAGATTCAGCTGCTGCATTGCAGGGAAAAATGACAGACACTTGCCGAAAAATGTGAGACCGGAGTTAATGAGGTTGTGTTAATGTGTCATTTATTGAGAATGAGTTATCTCTTTGTTTCCTGAGTCGGCGGGAAGGGAGCTGGCTGGAGAACTCCATAGGCAGAATCTTTTTTAGGAGTGCATCTCACCTCCCCGGGTGTTTGGGCTTCAGTGCTCTCGCTCTCAATGTTAAGTAGTACTGTCAGATGCCTCCTGCTTCTCAGCACAGGGGACATTTACACTTGAAGGCATGGGGCCCTGGAATGGGGAAACAGGAAGCTCTCGTCTTTTTGGCAGGATTCGTAAGAGGTACGGGTAATTTTTTTTTCCCTCTTTTGGAAAGAGTGCTTTGTCTTTGCAAGTGATTGTGCAGGGATTGACAGGGTTGCTGTTTGGTGCACTACCTTGCTAAATATTTGACTTTGTAAGGTTGAATTCTCCAAGAATCATCGTGGCAGTACGGCTGTGCTTTGAGCCAAGGTTTCTTTTCAAGGAAATCCAAGGTGCTATTTATTTTGGCATGCGGCCTGTCCTAGGATGAAATACGGCATTTTTATGATTGCAGAATAAAGAGAGGTTTGAAGAGAATAAAAGTGCAGAACTAGGTTTCAGTTTCAGGACTAAGTAAAGGAAGGTTTCTTTGTATTTGGATTCGAGGTTAGGAATGAGACTGTAAATGGCATCGTAAAAGGGATAAATGTGGGTAGGGAGAAGGTGTAAGTATACAGGGCAGGAGTCGGGCTGACTAGGGGAAATCAGACTGTTTCTTCTAATGTGGCTTGTAGTTACACAGGGACTGTCAGACTGACTGCCTCTGTGGTGAATTTTGAACGGGCAGCCTCAGTCTCCATCTCTTCACTACCCACTGGCTTTGAGAGGCAGTGTGGAGTGATGGAGTGACACAAACTGTCCTACCCCTAATTTACTGGGAACTTTGGATTGGCCACTTAGCCTCATTGGGCCTTCGATTCCTCATTTGTAACTTGGAGATGATACCATGAACTGAGTGTCTACCATACATTAGGTTGTGAGGGTGTGGAGGTGGGGGTGAAGGGCACAGAAATGAGTCCTGCAGGAATTCTGACCTTCACAAGCTTGTAGAATAGGAGGGGAGAAGAGCTAGAGACAGACAAATCTATATACACTCAAAACATAAAGCTATATATACTCGAAACATCTAGAATGTGATGAGCTAATGAGAGGGCATTCTTGATCCTGGGATAAGCCATAAACAAATGAAAAGTTACATAACAGGACCAGGCATTATAAGGTTCTGTTAACGGCATCGGGTAATAAACTGCTTTATGTCAGAATTGTTAATGCTTTAGAAGGTTGCAAAATTCCATTTGAAAGGGGAATTCTGTCCAACAAGGCTAATTTTCATATTCAATTGTGTTGCAAAGTAGCATGCATTGACGCGGCAATTATTCTTCCATTCCACTCACCTAACCACACGAAATATACACCCTCAGCTAAAATCTAAGTTGTCCACCATAAGGACGATGGGCCGAGTACAGAAGTCTGGGGTGGGTGGAGGCCGGCAGCAGCATGATGTGGGCATGACAGTTCTCTCCTTTCCTTCCTGTGTCTAGCCCTTTCAAGTGCAAGCTTGCTATGCCCTCTTCTTCAGAGTGTTGGGGTGTCAGCTCCATTTGATTTCTGTAACCTTGGAATGATTAATTTTAGCAAAATTCAAGTTCAAGAGAACTATTAGAAGTCTCCGTAGAGTTCTTTTTAGTGAAATTTGATCTAATGTGTGCTGCATAATTATTTGAAGCCCTAGGATCTGATACATCAAGGGCTGAGTCCTAACTCAAACCAAAGCTGGTGAGTGTGACTGAACTCTCCGACGGGATGGTGGGTTTGTGCTGAAGGTCCTTCTGCACCCAGGTGGCCCCCTCTTGCTTAGGAGGAGCCTTGTTGTGTGGTGTCCAGTCCTAGAGAAGGAGATCACACACACCTTTGGCTAAGAGACCTTACAAGAGAGCGGTCTCCTTATCCATGTCCAGAAGGCGTTTTGTGCATACTTGTGAGAGAAGCAGAGAAGCATCTAAGACAGGAGCATCTCCCCTCACAGAGAGAGCTAGGGATCGGTCACAGCATTAGGGCTGGGCAAAGGTTTATAAATCACTTCTGTTCCCAGGACACGATTGGAGTTGGCTAGATTTGAGGGCAAATCCTGCTCTAACACCTGCTTGTTATGGGACTTTGGCAGGCCTGTAAACCCTCTCAGCCTCAGTCTCCCTATCTGAAAAGTGGGGACCATAATAATAATGTCCTTGGGGCTATGGTGATGACTGCATGAGATAATTCGAGCATGTCAGGTGCTCTGACACTTGCCTGCTGCTCAATAAAGCTGTGGGGTAGAAGGAAGGAGGAGGGGGAAACCATGATGATGATGGAGAGACAGGCTGAGGGGCCATGCCTAGGGTTTGTGTCCTCACCCTTTCTTCCCTAGGCTTCACCTCACAGCTGCCAAGCCTTTCCTGCCCTCCAGCATCTGGGAGGCTCCCCCACCGACTGTGGACCTGTGGCATTGAGATCAGTGGCAGTGTCCTCTGTCTGGAAACCCTTTCTTTTCTTTCTATTTTTAAAAAAATTATATTTATTGCGCCTGGGTGGCTCAGTTGGTTAAGCGTCTGACTTTGGCTCAGGTCATGATCTCACGGTTTATGAGTTTGAGCCCCACGTTGGGCTCTGTGCTGACAGCTCAGAACCTGCTTTGGATTCTGTGTCTCCCTCTCCCTCTGCCCCTCCCCTGCTCATGCTCTGTCTCTGTCTCTCAATAATAAATAAAAACGTTAAAAATTTTTAATTTAAATTTAAAAATTTAAAAATATATGTATTTGTTTTTTAATTGAGATCATTGAAACATAACTGACATAATATTGTGTTAGTTTTAGGTGTACAACATGACTTGATATTTGTATTTATTGTTAAATGGCTTCTACAATAAGTCTAGTTAACTAGTAACCATAGTTACAAACTGTGTAACACCATAGTTACATAGCTACAACTATGTGAGATATGATGAGAACTTTTAAAAAATTCCTGCATAGTAGGGGTGCCTGGGTGGCTAAATCAGGTAAGCATCTGACTCTTGATTTCAGCTCAGATCATGATCTCAGGTTCATGGGATTGAGCCCCACGTTAGGCTCTGCACTGACAGTATGGAGCCTGCTTGGGATTCTCTCTCTCCCTCTCTCTCTGCGCCTCCCCTGCTTGTTCTCTCTCTCTCTCTCAAAATAAATAAATAAACATTTTAAAAAATTCCTGTATAGTTAACATACAGCATTATGTCAGTTTCAGGTGTATATTATGATTCAACCATTCTATACATTACTCAGTGCGATCATAAGTGTACTGTTAGTTCCCTTCACCTGTTTCACCCATCTCCCCACCCACCTCCTTTAATCATCAGTTTGTTCTCTAAGGTTAAGAGTCTGGGTTTTGTTTGTTTGTTTGTTTTTTAATAAAAAATTTTTGTAAGTTTATTTATTTTGAGAGAGATAGACAATATGTGCACATGCGCAAGGGAGGGGCAGAGAGAGAGCGAGAGAGAGCATCCCAAGCAGGCTCCATGCTGTCAGTGCAGAGGCCGATGTGAGGCTCAAACTCATGAACCGTCAGATCATGACCTGAGCCGCAATCAAGAGTCAGATGCTTAACCAACTGAGCCACCCAGGTGCCCCTTGTCTCCTGTTTTCTTTGTTTTTGTTTTCTTTCTTAAATTCCACATATTAGGGAAATTATATGGTATTTGTCTTTCTCTGACTGACTTATTTCAGCTAACATAATACCCTCTAGACCTATCTATGTTGTTGCAAATAGTAAGATTTCATTCTTTTTTATGGCTGAGTAATATTCCATTATATATATGTGTGTATTGATATATATATATATATCACACTTACAATGATAGGTTTTAAGATCTACTCTCTTAACAACTTCTAAATATGCAGTACAGTGTTATTAACTATAGTCCCCATGCAGCACATTATATCCCTATGACGTATTTATCTTCTAACTAGAAATTTGTACCTTTTGACCACTGTCACCCATTTCACCAACCATCCCCACCCTGCCTCTGACAGCCACCAATCTGTTCTCTGTATCTATGGAATCAGGTTTTTTTAGATTCCGCAAACAAGTGAGATCATATGGTATTTGTGTTTCTCTATTTTACTTAGCATAATGCCCTTAAGATCCATCCATAATTGTCACAAATGGCCAAGACTTACTTCTTTGTCATGGCTGAGCAATATTTCATTGTATATATGTATACACCACTTCATTATTTTTTTTTTAATTTTTAATGTTTATTTTTGGGAAAGAGAGAGAGAGACAGAGCTTGAGCAGGGGCAGGGCAGAGAGAGAGGGAGACACAGAATCTGACACAGGCTCCAGGCTCTGAGCTGTCAGCACAGAGCCTGACGTGGGACTCGAACCCACAAATTGTGAGATCATGACCTGAGCCGAAACCAAGTGTCAGACGCTTAACTGACTGAGCTAGCCAGGTGCCCGTATACCACACTACCTTTATCCTTTCATCCGCTGATGGACACGTAGGTGATTTCAGAACCTTTTCTTTCTAGCAAGGGTGACCCTCCCTTGCCCCAGGTTAGAAACTTCTAGGTCTCTCCACCTTCTGCCTGGTTAGCAGGACACTTGCCCTTCTTATCCCCAGTTTCTCTCTACTCCAGCTCTCTACCACCCCCAGACTCAAGTACTTATCGTCCCAAGGTAGGTGAGGTATTTCGTGTCAGCATTCCCTCTGCAGAGAATGTGTCTGCACACAGAAACCCGGCCCGCCCTTCAGGGCTCACTCTTCTACAGGGAAAGGTCCCTCTGGCAGCTGCATGGAAGGTGGTAGTTTGGAGTGCTCACAGAAAAGAGGACACATGAAAATCTTCCAGGCAAACTTTAGACTTCCTCTCATTTGGTGGGCGTCACATTTCCCAGCCCTCTTCTCCAGTTTACTTGTTTGCTCACCTTCATTCCATCCTGGATTGTTGGAGGCCACCCCTCATCCATCTGTCACTCCCAGTTTCCCTCAATCCTCCCCTCATCCCTGGTATGCTTTTCTGGTCTCGAATTCATTGTCAAACACATTGGAATTCCTGAAACAACTCCGCTTCCACTGCTGCGGTGTCACAGATAATTCATTGTTATGATGTGTGTGGAGTTACAATCATAAAAAGACAATTTTCCTAGGTGATTTATTATAATGGGGGTAGGCTCCAGGTTGTTTACCATTCAAAGAAAGAGTCCAGGGAATGGATTAAAACTTTGGGGAGAATTTATGATTAAACCTCAAGGTATCCTAATTCAGAGTCAGGACAGTTTTCTGCTTGAATAGTTTCTGATGTCTTTGGACCACCCAGCTTGAGCTTCCCTTGTCCTGCCCGTGGTTAGAAATCACTTCTAAGTATCGGCTCCTACTCAGTACTTGCAATGATCTCGCCCCTGTTTTGAATCTGATTGGGACGTCACAGATCATTTATAGATACTCTGATTCCAGTATTAAAAATAAATGGATTATAGGGGCGCCTGGGTGGCGCAGTCAGTTAAGCGTCCGACTTCAGCCAGGTCACGATCTCGCGGTCCGTGAGTTCGAGCCCCGCGTCAGGCTCTGGGCTGATGGCTCGGAGCCTGGAGCCTGTTTCCGATTCTGTGTCTCCCTCTCTCTCTGCCCCTCCCCCGTTCATGCTCTGTCTCTCTCTGTCCCAAAAATAAATAAAAAACGTTGAAAAAAAAATTAAAAAAAATAAATAAATAAATGGATTATAATTCTTTTACCATAATGGAGGGGGGGTTGATTACAGCTTTTGATGTTATGGAAGGAACACCGTGATAGTTGTCAGAGCCCTGGGTCTGGCTCCAGCTCTGTCACTAGAATGCTGAGAGGTCCTGCACAGAACAATTAGCTACTTTAAAGTTTGTTGATTTATTTATTTATTTTGAGAGAGAGAGAAGGAGAGGACCCCAAGCAGACTCCATGCTGTCAGCGCAGAGCCTGACATGGGGCTCACAATTCATGAACCGTGACATCATGACTTGAGCCGAAATCAAGAGTTAGACTCGTTAACTGACTGAGCCACCCAGGTGCCCTGAGAGCAATTGACTTCTGAGCCTCAGTTTCTTCATCTGCCAAGAGAGCAGGTTGGGCCAAATGCTTCCTTTGTTGTTAACCATTGCTAACATCCTGTGAAGTCATGCCCAGGATTGGACACACTGTAGGAGGGAGTGTGAAGCTCATGGGTATCCCTGGGAGAAATGCAGGGATAGGAGATCTTTGGTGTTATGTTGCCTCCATACTTATTCTAGCTGTAGGTAATAAGACTCCACTTTCCTGTCCTTCCTTTTAGGACTCTCCAACGAGTTTTACAGACTTCCTGGATGAAGAGTGCCTGAGAGACTGACAGTCTGCGTTCCCTAAGATGGAGAAGACAGATGGTAGGCAGGCCGCTCTGTACTCCCTGGTCTAAAGCGAGTACTTGGGTTGGAAAGGGATTGCCTTCACAGATCCTGGAAATAGCCTAAGGGAGACCCACAAGAGACATTCCCCAAATAGACAGTGCTGGGAGACCCCAACCATGTATTTCAGGTATGAACAGCAGAAGGTGGTAGAGGATGAAAAGTTTCACGTCTGTGTCGCACTTGTGTAATTTTTGGACAGTTTTCTCACCTCTTCCAAGCACGGAGAAGGCAGCAGCATGCCCTCACCCATTACCCTCATTTTTTTTTTTTTAATGTTTGTTTCTTTTTGAGAGAGAGAGACACAGACAGAGTGTGAGCGCGGGAGAGGCAGAGAGGGAGACACAGAATCCGAAGCAGGCTCCAGGCTCTGAACTGTCAGCACAGAGCCCAACGTGGGGCTCGAACCCATGAACCGTGAGATCATGCCCTGAGCCAAAGTCAGACACTTCACCAACTGAGCCACCCAGGTGCCCCTTGTTACCCTCATTTTAAGGATAAGGAACTTGATGTCTGAGAAAGAGGCACAATATGGTGAAAGAGCCTTCATTTATACCTGGGTGACTCTCCCTGTCATTTAACTCCTCTGAGTCTCAGTCCCCTCATGTATCAGTTAACTTTGCTGTGTCACAAACCAGTCAAAAATTTATTGACTTAAAATAAAGACATTGACTATTTCCCAAAATATTCTGTGGGTTGTCTGGACCATTGTTCTACTCTGATATTTGGTATGTGCTGGGCTTATTCATGTGTTTGTGGTCTTCTGGGTGACTTGGCCGGATGATTTAGAATGGACATAGTTACATCACTGATTGTTGACTCCATGTCACCTGGGGCACAGGTAATGATTTGGCCATGTGTTTCTCATCATCCAGCAGGCTAGCTGGGGCTTATTCACACAGTGGCCGAAGCACAGCAAGCACAGCAAGAACGGACAAACCCCAGGGGCACCTGGGTGGCTCAGTCGGTTAAGTGTCCAACTTCAGCTCAAGTCATGACCTCACAGTTTGTGAGTTCGAGCCCCACATCAGGCTCTGTGCTGACAGCTTGGAGCCTGGAGCCTGCTTCAGATTCTGTGTCTCCCTCTCTCTCTGACCCTCCCCCACTCACACTCTCTCTGTCTCTCTCAAGAATAAGTAAACATTAAAAAAAAATTTTTTTTAAAGAACAGACACACCTCAAAGTGCCAGCAATTTTCAAGTCTCTGCATTTGTCACATTTGCTGTTGACCCACTGGTCAAAGCAAGTCACAAGGCCAAGCTCAGGGTCAATGTGGGAGGGGAGTGTCCAAGAGTGGGGTATGATTGTGGCTGTTTTTGCAAATGGTCTACTGCCCCTCAGCTATAAGCAGGTATAAATACCTACTTCATAGGGTTGGTAAAAGGCTAACTGAGATAATGCATGCAAAGTTGTTAAGTAATAACTATCTTGCACAACAAATGTCTTCATAAATATTCCCTTCTTCCCCTGTCCAGGAAACATGCTCAAGGTTATAGAGGAGATCCGGATCTCCTGACTTTCTAATGAAATGCTTTTTCCAGATCACAAATGTCAGGAAACAGGAGTGCCTATAATCCCCCTGAATCACATGACCTTTAACCAGCACAGGACTTAGGGACCAGCCGGCAACTCCAGCCCTGCCTCTTCCTTCTTTCCAAATGTAGTCACTGTATATGTCAAGAGTCTGCCTTTCTCCCCAGAGAGCTGCCTTTTCAATGCATCCATGGAAGTGGTCCCACAGAACACCAGCTAATTCTCTTAATGCCCTGGGGGCCTGTCATTCCTGCCTGCCTCATCTGTCCCAGCTCAGCTCAGCAACCGCCTCCCCCCCTCTCCACTGTGCTCCACGTGATTACCCACAACTAGCTCAACAAAGGCACCCCTCCCTCAGGCACAACCACCTCACAAAATAAAGGCTGAAGAGGGAAAAAGCTTGGTCGCTGTCTTAAGCCTTCTGAAGAGGCTGGCTCATTAAATCTCCCTTCCTTCTGGCTGTGTTTTGGGTCACTTTCTCTATAGTTTCTGTTTTTCCTATTCCCTTCAGAAAACGAATATAAGCTTTTGGACTTTTCTTCCTCACTTAAAAAAAAATTTTTTTTTTAACGTTTATTTATTTTTGAGACAGAGAGAGACAGAGCATGAACAGGGGAGGAGCAGAGAGAGAGGGAGACACAGAATCCGAAACAGGCTCCAGGCTCTGAGCTGTCAGCACAGAGCCCAACGCGGGGCTCGAACCCACGGACCGTGAGATCATGACCTGAGCTGAAGTCGGACGCCCAACCGACCAAGCCACCCAGGCGCCCCTCTTCCTCACTTTAAATATCTCTGATTGGTTAGCTCACCTGCTGCACTTCACTGTGTTCCTCAAGATAACCACTGTGGCATCTCCCCCCTTCCCTAGTCCCCTTCCGATCCCCTTTCTTGCATCTGTGTGTGTCTTAGGCTCACAACTGTTTGCGGGTCATTTCCAAGGGTCTAGTGATCTGGCATGCTTTCAGACTCTGTAGGGAATCCTAGGTAGCTCTGAGCCTATATATCCTACTTTTTTCTTCTCCCCTGACTCCTTTTCCCAGTTTCCCCAGAATTATCTTCTTGGACTCTTGAGGCTGTCATTCTAACACAAAGCTAAATATTCCAAGGAATGAGCACACCTTCAGCAGATCCTCCCCTGCCTCACTCAGCACCAGCCTATAGCCTATCTTGCCTTTCTCAAGTCCCTGCGCTGTATTCTTTCTACGGCATTCATGCTAACAACCGCAATGACTCTGTCAGTTAGGTATTATTATCACCACGTTACAAATGGAGAAACTGAGGCATCAGGAAATTAAATAATTAAGTAATGTTCCCAGAAGTAGGAAATGACAGAGCCAGGATTCAAATCCAGCCAGTTTGGCTATGTGTTCATTTATCCGATCTGAAGCTCATTTTGAGCAGAGACGGTCCTCTTAATTAATTCTTGCCCTGGCCCAATGCCTGGAATTCTGAGGTCCTGCATACCTGTCACCAGGTAGAATTAAGAAGAGCAGGGCCAAATGTGAGCACAGGTCTGCTGGCATATTGGATCAACTCCCTCATACAAGGTACAGCATTCCTATTACATTGGCAGGAGAAGGAACACAGTGGTGGGTAGCAGGTAGAGCAGGTGTGTGTGTGTGTGTGTGTGTGTGTGTGAGAGAGAGAGAGAGAGAGAGAGAGAGAACCCATAGGGCTAGTTTAGGAAAGCACCTATTAAATCTATCATCCTGGATGGCTGCTCAGTCTCCAGACTCCTTTGGTTTCCTTCCATCTCCCTTGTGGAAGATTTTGCCTTCGAATCTGCTGTTTCTTATTTGATGCTATTATTGTATTTGTGCTCTGGACCTGCTCCCAGAGGCCACTGGGTAAATCAGCCTCAATTGAATTGAGGCAATAAGCAGATAAATAATGCAGCCTCTCCTTTAGGAGAGTTCCTTGCCTTCTGGGTCATAAATCTGCTCTCTACTTAACTTTAGACAAATACCTCCTCTCTGATTAGGTCTGTCCCTGTAATCCAGGAGGCTACAGGGGCCGACCAGTAGGCTTAAGAGTACAGTCAAGTGTAGCCTGGAAAACTAACAGAAAAGCAATAGCTCTCAGTTACTGAAACTACGAGTGTGCCTCTTTGGGAAAGCATTGTTGGTAAAACATTGTGTGGGTAAATGGGAACTTATTTGGTATGGGGGGGGGGGGGGTTGAGACGTATTTACTCCTCATTGCCTGAAGTTCAGGTACCTGCCACAGAAATGGTAGAATCCAATGAAGACCATCCTGTGGATGAGCACCAGTGCCTCCTTTTGTTCCTTGCTATGGTTGTGACGTAACTGTGTAAAGCCTATGGCTTTACTGAGCCTACTAGGCTTGATTGTGTCAGTGTGCACACCATGAACCTTTGCGTGTCTAGTTGATTTCATTTAGTTCTTTGGAGGTAACTGTACTTCTCTAAACACAGAGGGCCACCTGAAAAGCATGTGACACTGGCCAAAAGGAGAGATCAGACGAGCAAGTGGGAAGAACTCAGGCCCAATATGTCATCACATGTGGGGAGAAAGCAGCCCCCCAGAAGCTACCCCAGGTAGCACCATCAACTGCACCCTTTTTCTTTAACTTGTCCCTTTCCCTTCATTCCTTTCTCTTACCTTGACCATGTCAGCCTTTAGCTTCTCTTACCTTGACCATGTCAGCAGGCTCCCAAATGGTCTTGAGGCATTTGGTTTGTCCTTTTTGCAGTCCTCTGTGAAGATACTCTTTGAGAAGCCACAGTTGATTACCTGCAGAGTGAAGTCAAGGCTTGTTGGTGTGCATGTGAACTGCTCCAAGATCTGGTTCTTGCTGACTTTTCCACTTGTCTCTTTCTACTCTTCTCTACCTCACTTGGAGCTCCAGCCACATCAACTGTATTTACAGAACTCCAGAACACTATGACATTGCACACCTCCATGCCTTTGCACATTCTCCGATGTGTATCTAGAATCTGTGCTATTTATTGCTGCGTAACAAACACCCCAAAACTTAGTGGCGTAAAACAAGAATGTATTATTAACACAGCTTAGCTGAGTGGTCCTCACTCAGAGTGCCTCACTGTCACAGAAGTCAGATGATGGCTGAGATTAGAGTCATCTGAGGGCTCTTCTACTCATGCCTGGCACCTGGGCTAGCATGGCTGGAACAGCTTGGGCTGGCTAAGCACGTCTCACCCTCTTTCCCCATCTCTTCCGTGTGGGGCTGTCAGGGCTTCCGCACAGTATGGCAGTCTCAAGGAAGATGGACTTCGTATGTGGCATCTGCCTTTCCACTGAGTATGCATTCTAACAGACCCAGGTGGAACTCCAGGCTTTAACCTTGGAATTCCCTCAGCATCATTTCTACCATATTATTTTGGTCAAAGCAGTCACAGGCCAGCTCAGATTCAAAGGGGTGGAGAAACAGACTCTGCCTCTCACTGTGGGATTCCCTTGCCTGTATGGAGGGTGGGAAGTGATGGTGGCCATCTTGGAGATAAACAGCTACAATGTCTTTCACCCTCTTGTTCTCCTGGTAAATTCCTGTTTGTTCATTTTATGTCAGTCTTAGGTCACTTTTGTGAAGTCATCCCTTTCCTGCCAAGGCAGAATTAACCTCCAAGCCTAAGAAAAGTACTTTTTAAAAGTTTATTTACTTTTATAATTAAAAAAAATTAATGTTTATTTATTTTTTGTGAGCAAGAGACAGACTGAGCATGTGCGGGGGAGGGGCAGAGACAAGAAGGAGACACAGAATCCGAAGCAGGCTCCAGGCTCTAAGCTGCCAGCACAAAGGCCAACGCAGGGCTTGAACTCACAGACTGCAAGATCATGACCTGAGCTGAAGTCAGATGCTTAACCAACTGAGCCACCCAGGCGCCCCTAAGTTTGTCCCCTTCTGTGTACCCAGGCAAATCCACTTCCATTATGAGGCATCGGTTTTCTATGTTTTGTGTTTCCACAAAGATAATAACTACAATATTGAGCATGTGTTGAGTGTTTATTATCATGTGAAGCACTTTATAAATATTAATTAATCAGTTCTCACAATAATCTCATCTTGCTATTGATATTCCCATTTTATAGATGATGAGACATAGAGAGGCTAAGTCATTTCCCTAAGGGTCAAAATACAGACCAGGCTTTTGAACCTGCATTCTTGATCTCTGTGCTGTCCATTAATGTTCTCTCCTGAGCTAAGCAATTTTGGAGCATGTTTAGCAGAATGTTAGGGGTGTTACATGAGAACAGACGATTTAACCTGAAGAAGTCCTTATGGATGCAAAGAGTTGAAGGACTGACTTGTCCTCAGCATTCACTGCGGGAGTCAAGAAAATCAATGGTGCCTTGGTGTGATGAACTTTGTCATCACAATGTCCCCTGATAGTCTGGGTTGCCCTGAAAAGTCATGAGTCCCACCCCTCTCAGAGGGTGGCCCTTTCGACGTGGCCCTTTTTCCTTACTAGCTTTTATCCAGTCTATGAAGAATATGGTATTTCCTCACCTGACATGAGCTTTTGAAAGTGAAGCACTTTTACTCATGTTTGTAAAGCACTAAACAGTTTTCAGGTGGAAAAGAGCAGGAGCTGTGCATGACTACATGTTCCAATTCTCTCTGATCCTCCTGTATCTGAAGGCTGACACATATGAGGTAGCTTAAATAATACAGAAGACATAACTCCTTGATATCTCTGGCTAAGGCAAGCTTTACTAGTATCTATTTGAATAATGCAAGGTTCTTTCTTAATGTTGAGGCAGTTGTGTATTTTATCCTTCAAAACCTTCAGTATTCATAATTTCCAATTAGTACCCTGATCTGGCAAATTCCTGGCCACTTCAGTTCAGTTACCGTGACTCAGAACCAGAAAAACAGTATGAGACCATTTTATTTTGCTGGTCTGTGGGCAGATTCCACAGCAGTAACTGAGATGAATACTGCAAATTGGAAACTATTTCCTCTACCTATTTCCTTGCAGACATTGGCTAAGTACACACTGATTTAATAACCTGGACTCTCAGCATGGCTGGAAGACTGTGAGAATCTCAGCTTTAATTTAGAGGCTGGGACATTTAGGAGAAGTCTCATGTGAGAGCCTTAAGTCTAAATCACACATATTCGGCTTCACCACCCTGCAATTCTTATTAACATTGTGCTTCTTTTTTACAGGTCTCCCAGCCAAAGACCAGTCCTCTCAGGGAGAGGAAGAGAAAGACCCTCCAAAGAGCCACCCCTACTCTGTGGAGACCCCATATGGCTTTCATTTAGACCTGGACTTCCTCAAGTACGTGGATGACATTGAGAAGGGAAACACCATAAAAAGGATTCCTATCCACAGAAGGGCCAAGCAGGCCAAGTTTAGCACTTTGCCCCGAAACTTCAGCCTTCCTGACAGCAGGGCTCGCCCCCATGCTGCTCTTCCCCACCAAAACTGGTCCCCAGTGGTGCCAAGGAAGGTGCCGCTGGGGACAGAGGAGCGAGCCCAGTCGTTGCCACCTGGTGAACATGTGCAAGCCTCCACCAGCGGGAGTGACGTGAGCTACCACAGGAAGGCCCTGCTGGCGGAGACAGCCAGACATTTGGAGGCTGCAGCCCCCAGGGAGGCTGAGCTGGCCTCCGGGAGTGGACGGCCCCAGCTCTTGAGGGCATCCAGCATGCCAGCCACACTGCTGCAAAACAGGGCCTCAGAGGACCCAAGCCTAAACTCAGGTCCCCCCACACCTCCTGCCCTCCCTCCCCTTCAGGGTGAAGGCAATGTCTGTGATGGCACCTTTGGCCCTGCAGATGGATTTGCGGGCTTTCAAAACTCCACCCCACGAGCAACAACTCAACCCAAAGTCAGAGAGTTTGGGGACCTGGTGCCAGGGATTCCAGAGCTGGTCCAGGAAGGCGCTGAGCCTCCAGAGGATGCAGATGATGAGGAGGCTCCAAATCACCTCTCTTTCCCAAGTCCTCCCTTCTCATCCCAGGATGCACTGATAGTTCTCGAGGATGAAGAAGATGAACACAAAACCCCAGAAGCAGAGGTAGTGGTCACCCCTGGCTCCCCAACACCAAGTCCCCCACCTCTGCCATCACCCATCCCTGAGAACGAGTTCCCCCTAGAAGAAATAGAGCTCAACATCAGCGAGATCCCACCCCCACCACCTGTGGAGATAGACGTGAGAAGCATTGGCGTCCGGGTCACAGAGGAAAGCCTGGGCCTCCCCACGATGGATCCCATCAGCATCTCCAGCCTGAAGCAACAGCTGTCTGCCCTTGAGGGTGAGCTATCTGGAAGAACTGAGGAACTGGCCCAGGTCAGAGCTGCCCTCCAGCAGCAGGAGGAGGAAATTAAGGCTAAAGGGCAGAGGATTCAAGAACTAGAGTGCACTGTAGCTCAACTGGCAGATAAGCTTAGCCATGAGAACACCAGAGATGCTCAGGGCCAGACTGACGCCATGGTCAACACTGACCCCCTCCATGGTCTCTTGACCAGGGAGTTGTGTGACAAGAGCATTGAGGTCAACCTTCTGGGCAGCACAGGATCTGAAAGCTGGAGGGCTGGAGGAGAGGAGAATGGGCTCTTATGGGGGCAGGACAGCCACAAACCGGGGGATTGGAGCCCAGCAGAATTCATGCCACCATCTCAGCTCTCACTGCCACAAGGACCCGAGATGGTCCTCACTCCCTCTTTACATAGCTGCCTCTCCACTGAGCTGAGGATCGAAGAAACAGGCTCTGAGCTTGAGGGGGACCCTCAGGTGGGAGCCAAGGGTCTGGGCAAGGGACCAGGAGGCTCTCCATGGAGCAGTGATAGAAAGACTCCCCCGGCAGGGAGGGAGGAGGCCAGTTCAGAGCTGCCAGGGAAGGAGCGCCCAGGGAGGCCACCAAGTTCACCAACAGATGCCACTATTGGGCAATATGTTAAGAAGATCCAGGAACTCCTGCAGGAGCAATGGAGCTGCCTGGAGCACGGGTACCCGGAGCTGGCCAGTGCCATCAAGCAGCCTGCCTCCAAGCTCAGCAGCATCCAGAGCCAGCTACTCAGCTCCCTCAACCTGCTGCTGTCTGCCTACTCGGCCCACGCTCCACCCCAGAAGGAGCCCCCGGCCCCCGCCTCCTCTCCGCCGATGGGTGAATACTGGTCCCCGACACAGGGAACCATTTCTCCTCTACCTGGCGAGTCAAAGGGAAAAGGGATTTTAATTGCATGCATATATATGTATTTTTAAAAGGTTTAAGCAGCTCGGGGAACCCAGTGGAATAAAAACCCATCTATGTAACAGTGGAGGCTCTGTGCCCCTACTCTTGTCCTTGCTCTAAGGTTGGGCCTGACTGCAGGCTGTGCAGGCCTGTACAGCTGTGCAGATAGCACAGAGCACAAAGATGCCGGCCAGGGAAGTTAAACGGGAGCTGAAATTCAGCCCACACTCACTCACCAAGTCTGCAGCACTGTGTCCAGCCAGAGGGGTGCCTGTTTCTCATTTCCATGGCGCAAAGGCAATGTCTAGGGCAAGAATGGCCCTGGCTGTGTGTACTCTAAACCTCAGCCTGCCTTCGCTGTTTCCTGGGCTCTTGCATTCCTGTGGTCCTCTCTGGTTCTTGCACAGTAGAGGTTTTCTCTAGCCTGGTTTTGGAGGAGCATGATGTTGAGATCGGAAATATTTCACTGAATACTTTGTGTGTGTGTGTGTGTGTGTGTGTGTGTGTGTGTCTAAGAGAGAGACTGAACGATACATGTGGAAGTCGACCCTTTGGCTGAGCACACTTCCTCTTGTAAGAGATCACACACTTTTCTGTTGCATAAAGTGGAACCATATTTTGCTTTGCTCAATGAGCGGGGCGCAAGTCTGCTTCCTGCCGCAGATCACAAACTGGCTGCTTTTTCCTGATGTCGGTGCTATTTCCAGTCTTGCCCATTGGAAAATGCCTCCCATAACTGTGAGCACAGCAAAAGAAGCCATGTTCTCGTTCACGTGTCTGCTCTACCTGCCCTGCATCGCAGGTGTTAACTGGCTTGTGAGCCAGTAAAGACCACTGAGGTGCCCTCTGGCAGAGGTGGGTGTTGGAGCAGAGGTCATGTGAATGGACTTCTGCTCCTGTTCTGCCATTCACTGAGCAAGTCTGAGCCTCAGATTTCCCTCCAGAAAACAGGGACGATAATGGCACACACACCACATGGCTCTTCTGGAAGAGTGCCACTAATTCCACTCCATCATCCACACTCAGAAGGGCTTTGTGGACAGGGACAGGTCAGCTGGTGTTGACCAGAAGGCCAGGCCTCCTCAAAGACCTTCACAATATTTGATTTACATTATTTAGTGCTCTGTCCCTTTCTACCCCCTTACATATCTTCAGTGTGTATCCGCTCAAAGCAAGAGTACCGGTTTTGCTGCATTCTGGGGCATCCCCAAGATCATTCTAATCTGTGATGTTGTGTCTACCTAGAGATCTCCCCGTCGACCAGCCTTAAATCCATAATGAAAAAGAAAGACTATGGCTTCCGTGCAGGAGGTAATGGGACCAAAAAGAACCTTCAGTTTGTTGGGGTTAACGGTGGGTAAGCATCGCTCGTGAAGCCCAGACTGCCCCCTCCACACTTCCCATCCCGCTGTTGTCCTTAGTGCTCTCTTTTCCTAGGGGGAAGCATCTGGTTCTCATTTTTCTTCAAGGGAATTAACAGCCCTTTAAAACTCCATCTTGGGTTTGCATGTGTTTGGCTCCTTGCCAGCTGTGGTGGTCTGTCGGATCCCATGCTTTTAATGTCTCGGTGTTGGTGCCCCCCGGGCCAGGATTCCAGGTGGCTTCTGGGAATTTGGGGAGCACATGGGCCCTTTACAGAAGACATTTAATCTGCACAACAAACACTGAAACCAGGACAAACTCTTAGTTTGTTGAACTTCAAATTTCATCCATTTAGGTTTTTTTCTTCCTTTTAACTAACTTACTGCAAACCAATCCAACATCTTTTAGCGTGAAGAAAAGCAACCAATGCCTATTGACTCAGAACATGAATCAAACCTTATATATTCTAGAGAGTAAATCATTGGCTTTAGAATATTTTCTTTCTTTTTTTTTTTTTTTATTTTATTTTTTGAGAAAGAGTATGAGTGGGGTAGGGTCAGAGAGAAAGGGAGAGAGAGAATCCCAAGCAGGCTCCAAACTGCCAGCACAGAGCCCGACTCAGACCTCAAATTCACAAAACAGTGAGATCCAAGAGTCGGACACTTAACGGACTGAGCCACTCAGACGCCCCTGGATTCAGAGTATTTTCTAGACCAGTCATCCAACAAACATTTATTAAATGTCAACAAATGTATTAGGTGTCAGTCATAAAAAAAGTGAAATAAATCATGGTCCCTGCCCTGAGCTCATAGTTTGGACAGGGCAGGGAGAAGACAAGAAGTAAAGAGAAAATGCTGATATGCTGAGATGTGTAGAGGAAGAAGTGTAGGCCTAAAGGAGGGGCACATGACCCAGCCAGTGGCAGGCCCCGGTGGTGGCCCCAAAGGGGTTGGAACCCCTGCTTAATTCAGGTCAGATCAGAAGGAAGACACCAGGTTCAAATAAGAGTGACGGCACTGTTGCAGGTTCTGCAAGGAAAAACGTCAGATATAAGGAAATGGGATGTCATAGGAGGGTTGCTGTTCTCATTGCCACTAACGTCAGCTTTCGCTGACGTTTTCAGCTTTCACCAGCTCATGCACAGGAAAGGAGAATCAGCCTAATCTCAAAGTCTAAAAGCAGGTTCTCTCTCCCCTTCTGAAATGCCCCTGACTGTGCCTGCCCTGTGCCCAAACCTGGAAGTCAATCTTGCATCTAGAGCTTGCCTCAGTGTCTACCATTGGCTCCTGTCTCTCTTCCCTAAAATGTGCCAAGTTGGGCCCATGCTGGGGCCCTTGCATTTGCTATCTGTCCTTCCATCCATCTCCCCCACCTCTTAAAGTGCTCCTGTCCCAGATATTCTTCAGTATTTGTCACTTTAGTCCAATGTTTCTCAACCTTGGCTGCACCTTGGAAACCCTGGGGGAGCCTTAAAAATACCAACGTCTGAGTCCCCTCCCTGAAAACGCCAGTTTAATTAGTCTGGGGTGCAGCACAGATATTGGGAATTGATATCCCCTCAAGTGATTATAATGTGCAGCCAGGGTGAAAAAAATTTCTGCTCTAATTAATGTAGCCCCTCCTCCCATTACTCAATTCCATGGTCCTTTATTATCTTACTCATTGTTCTTATCACTATGTAATTATACTGTTTACACGTTTACTTTCTGTTGTTTTCCTATTAGAATATAAACTCAATTAGGACAGGTACTTTGGTATAGCATTTAGAACAATGTGTGACACATAGTAGGTGCTCAATAAATTTCTGTTGAATGAATGAACTGACATCCAGGTGATGTCTTTATGGAAGCAACTGTAAGACAAGAACAGCTTGGTAAATGTAGTCTGTCCCCTACTCCCTTAATCACAAAAGTGAAAGGTGGTTCCAAGCACAATAGAAGAAATATCTGGTTTAAACAAGACAGAATGTGAACACGCCAAGGAGCAGGCTGGGTTTGCAAATCCAGTGAGCACAGGGGCCTTCCATAGGGGCCATCATTCAGAGAAAGGGCATGAGGGGGTTCTGTGGAAGCCATGGCCACTGGTCTCCCCTGGTCTCTGTGGCAGTGTCCAATGGCCCCAGCACCCGAAATCTTCATCCTAACTGCAGCATCCTCTTTCGGGGTCTCCTGTTGACTATCGGCAGAAGGATCGATAAATCTTCCAGGACTTCTCTTCATGGTCTGTGGTCTGTCACCTCAGTGGAGTTGCACATAATTGAATATAAGGATCACTCCTGGGGAGGAGGGGCCACAAGTCAAGGGGCCCGTGCCCTTGCTTTTGCTGTTGCAAGTAATAGCTAAAACAGGCTGCAGCCAGGAAAGGCAGATGCTGGGTTCAGGTACCCTGACTGTTCAGGTTTCCCATGGAACCCTGCTGGGAGTAGATACAGATGGGTCCCTCCTTTCAGAGGTCAGCTGGGCTAGAACAGGGGAGCTAAATAGAAGCCTCATAATCACCTGGAGACGTGATGATTTGTCAGTCAACTCAGAGGATCCAGGGTGGGAGTGGGGATGTTTGCCTAGATCTGGGCCCCTCTCTAGACAACACGTTAGGATTCCCGAAAAAATGCTTCTGTGAGAATCTTGGATTGCTTGTCTGAATCCTCCAAATGCATTGGCCAATTAGGGTATGGGCTATTTACATGTTCACTGCAAAGAGCTCAGTTAATTATCTTTTCTCCCAAAATGGCCTCTGGTGTTAAAGCCACAGCTCTTAACTACATCTTTCTCTGACATAAGGTTCCTGGGAGTCCCCTCACCCAGGTCTGCAGGTATAGAGAATGGAGATGTGGTTTAGCAAGCTGGGAATTATTATCTGAAGCCCACCTGGTTCTTATATGTGTTGACCTGGGCACTGGGTAGGAAGCACAGAATGAGTGACCTTTGTCTTGTTCTCCAGCTATGAGACCACCTCAAGCGAGGAGACCAGCGGTGAGGACAGCTCCCCGGAAGACTTGTCTGACAGCGAGGCTGAGAAGAAATGTGATGGCACAGAACACAAGCAGGGCAAGGAGGCCCACCCCGGCTGCAAGGCCGGGCAGGGCATCCCAGAGGGCACCAGCACCTCAGGCCAGGACGGTGGGCCTCCTGAAGACCTCCCCCATCCCAAGGCTGAGAGGTGAGTCAGATGGGCACGGATGGGAGCACTGATCCTCCGAGAAAGAGCAAGGGCATTTCTTCACCCTTTTATTCCATTATTTGTTCATTTGTTCATCTTTCTCTCTGTTCACCAGATTTACTGAGTTTCTAATCTATGTTAGGCACAGACGTACTCCTGCCTTCATGGGATATCCTGTCATAGAGCGCTACGTGTAAAGCTAACATGGTCCCAGCACTAGAAATGTGAAGGACTTTACATGTACTATCTTAGATAATCCTTTTAATTATCCTGCAAGGTAGAAATTATTATAATCCCAACTTTACAGATGTGGAAACAGAGGCTTAGAGAAGTTAAGTGACACAGCTAGCAGAGCAGGGATTCTGACCCAGATCTTTTCTGATTCTTACCCATATGCTTTTCTGCCTCTCCCGTTGGCCATGTTGACATAACCCCGTCTTTGAAAGAGATGCGAGGTCATGTCACATGATGAAAAGAGTACTGTCTTTGGAGTTGGACACACTTGGATTCAAATCCTATGTCTGCCACAGGGTCACTTTACACAAGGCACCTAAACTGTGGTTGCCTCAGTTTCCTCATTTGGAATAATGTGGATAACAGCCACTTGATAGGTTTGACCTGAGGACTGGATGAGAAAAAATATGTAAAATGCCTAGCACAGTGCCTGCCACACAGTAGGCTCTCAAGAAATAGTGGAAATAAGGATAGTAAGTACCATAATCATCACTACCACACCCAGCCAGGGGTAGCGACGAGCAGTGAGTGGGATCTGACTGCTAAGTGGGTACACAGGGCTGCTCCAACATGGCAGCACTATAAAGACGTGATGAGGGTAGAGCTTCCTGGTGACCAATGCCATTAAGTCCTACCCTGGGATGGTCTGTCTGCCCTTATACTAACACGGGAAGAGTGCTCATCATTGAGTGCATCCCAGCTTAACTGATTTTCATTTTATTGACTCTGTTAGCATTGATGGTACCCTTCATGAAAGAACAACCTGACAAAATTTGCTAGTATGGATTGGGTTCTTTGGGTTTTTCAAGTCACTGAGGCAGAAAATGTTTTAGCCAAAGTCAGGAAGACAGCCCTTCCTTTCCCAGCATGTCAGGAATTGCAGTTAGGCCCATGGCCCCCAGAATGCTTTGGTGATCTACTCCCTCCTCCTGAAAACAGCAGGATTAAAAGGGCAATGTGCTTGACTCACTCTTCAGAAGAGTTCAGAAGCCAAGCCTCATTGTGGGAAGCTGTATTCAGTGTAATATCCCTTGTCCTGGGAAGTTGCTCAGTGTGGGTGTTTCAGCCGCTGAGAAGCGAAAGTCAAGGTAGGGGATTACTTTCTTTTTTATTAATATGAAGATATATATATGTATATATGTATATATATATATATGTATATATATATATATATATATATACACATATATATGTATGTATTTTTTTTTTCTTCTTTAGATATAAGCCTTCAGAAGAATTCCTCAGTGCATGCCGGGCATTGAACCAACATCTGCCAGAAAGTGGGGCCACCACCGACCAACTCTTGGTACTGTGATTTTTCATTGTCATGGAAGGATGTCCGTGCTGTTTAAGCTGTTAGTTCCAGCTCGGTGACTTTGGTCTCCCGCCTGAGGCGGCAGTGTGGGTGTGCACGGAGTCCCTTTCCTCTGGGTGCCTTCATTTGCCCAAACTCTGCTGCCTAGGTGATGGGTTATGCTGGGAGAGGGGAACCGATGCATTTGCACCAGGAAGCAGCCTGGTGCTCAGAGGCACTACCGAGGGCTATCAGGCGCTGCACCTGAATATCAGGTGTACAACAATCAACAAAACAAAACTGTGTGGCTTAGGCTCAAAATCACCTCACAATTGGAGAGAGCTGTGGGCAGAGTGAAGAGCGTGTGGAATGGGAACCGGGATTCTAGTCCCAGGACCTCTGTGAGATCTTGAGCAAGTCAGTTCACCTCATTAATAAAATGAAGGTGGGCGGTGGGCAGCATGTTTCATTACCCTCAAGCCCTTGTATTTAATTCTGTAGTCTATACTGTTTTTCTTGACGTGTACCTATGGGTTGAGAGACCAAAAGCAAGAAAATATATCTGTTGGAGCCTTAATGGCCACAGAGGTGTAAACAGATAACCATTAGGTTCTACTTTTACTCAAGAAATACTGGCACAGACACATTTTCCCAAGTCATGAGAGCCAGCTGGTAAGCCCCAGTGTGTAACAACCCATAAGCATTTTAGAGCCCATTTTGTTCTCCCTTGCAGAAGAGGCTTAGGGGTAAAAAATGACCGATTCAGCCCAACCCATCTTGATTATTTTATCTCAGCTGATTTTGCAAACAACTGTTCCCAGATTGTTAAAAAACCAGTGTGTGATGTGGATGGATGTTGATCGAAACTCCTGTTACTTATTCTGAGTTACAGAATAAGTAGTTCTGAATGAATTACAGAACTAAGCTGTATGTTCCTTAATATTAGGATCTTTCTCCAGATTCTCCTGAAGATTCCACAGGAAAGGGAGATATTCTGATATATAAAAAATGTTTCAGCCACAAAAGATTCCACTGTTTCTGCCTAGAAGACATAGGGTAACCTGGATGGCTCAGTTGGTAGAACATGCAACCCTTGATCTTGGGGTCGTGAGTTCAAGCCCCACACTGGGCATAGAGTTTACTTAAAAATAAAGTAAACAAGAAACAGAAAAAGAAAAGTGACAGAAGATGTGCAAACCTGACACCACACCCAGGTTAGGTTCAAAGTACCCCTGACCCCCACCCCACCTTCGAGACAAAGCAGGTTGTACAAAGACCTCACTGTGTAGAGCCAGGGACAGGTTAGGGACCCAGCCCTCTTTTTCACCCACATTTGGTAGTTGAGAAAGGTTCAAAATGACTACATGACTTCCAAGGTCATACAACTGAGCCAGAAAATGACTATATGACTTCCAAGGTCATACAACTGAGCCAGGACTTAAGCTTGGCTACATTGGCTTAAGTGACTCCAACTCCAGTCCCTTTCCAGAATGAGTGTGAAGTCACATCCCCATGGTTTCTCCTCCCCCTTACATAAATAACTTAAACATGTTCTATTTTAAACATGTAGGTCATGTAACACAGAGAATCGATGTCATTTATGTCTGGAATTCTCCTCATCGATGGTTCCAAAGGAGCTAAATACTGCAGATAGTGAGGTCCTGCCATGGGTTGTTAAATCATTTTCTCTGAAGGTTCTAGCAAAGCTTAAAAGCCAAAAATAATTCAAGCACAGCTGTTTGGGTTTTATTTTCTAGCATAAATTGGCCATGTTGTTGATCTTAGCTTTCAGCATGCATTTTTCCCATTAGTAAAAATGTTGTGACTTGCTAGTTATGGCTATTGAAAACACACAAAAGTCCTGATAGAGTCTGGGCTAAGGTCAATATTGGCTGGTTATATGAAAGACGGGGCCTTGGTTATCCTGTGCATACAAGGGACGCAAGCTAAACTTACAGTAGATTCAAACTGTCACCTAGGACACTGTCACCAGTTATTGTTTGCTCTCCCAGTCCTCTTTCTACCTCACATGGGGGGCTCATCACACAGGTGCAAACTCAACCCCACTAGCTCTGATCCCTCCAGGAGTAAGTCACATGGAGTTACAGGGAGCTGAAGGGCTAGCCGTGAAGCATCCAAAGCTGACTTTTCCTAGTGGGAAGGAACACCCCAGCTGGAGCACCCCAGGCCAGGTAATCTCCTGGAACTGGAATCTGTTGGTATTTCAGAGGCAGAGCTTGAACACCATCAGTCAAGAGTGGTTCCGTGTCTCCAGCCGGAAGTCGTCTAGCCCTGCTGTGGTGGCGGCCTACCTCCGTGGGGTCCAGCCCCACTCCCCACACTTCCTGAAGCTGCTTGTGAACATGGCAGATGGCAACGGGAACACGGCTCTTCACTATAGCGTGTCTCACTCCAACTTCTCTGTGGTGAAGCTGCTGCTGGAGACAGGTCAGAAACAGGTGCATCTGCACAGCCCGGGTCCCTCCTTGAAGAGCAACTTTTGTAGCCACTTCCTTCCAGGGAGGTGATGCTTCACTGTCCTGAGTTCCTCCTGTATTCTAGGAAGTGGACCAGACCACCGTGCCTTTGTTATGTCACTTATTCTTCACAACGCTCTTGTGATGTAGGTATTACTATCCTCATGTTGCTGTGTGGGACAACATCAAGTGGCCTAGGAGTGACAGTGTGGACAGGTGGGTGATGGGGCTGACTGAAGGCATGTCCAGGTCCAGTGTCATCTAGGAGTTCACGAAGGCTGTATGTGGGATATCTAGGAGAGTATCTATAGGAGATTTAACACCCCAAATGATCCTCCGCAGAGTAGGCCCTCTACTAAGCCCCTGGCAAATGAGGTCTCACTTAATCCTCGTAACTCCTGTCAATAGGGATGATTACTCCGATTTTTTATAAGTGATGCAAGTGATGCTCAGAAAAGTCAATAGGCTTTTGCGTGATCCCAAGATCACATAATGACTAAGTGTGCTGCTGGGGTTTAAAATTGATACGACTGACTTGTTCTTCCCATTCCTGGCATCCAGGAATTAGAGCACATGCTAGATCTGTAAACCTTATGTAGGAGGCTAGAGGAGGAGTTTAAGTGGGCATCAGGGAGTCTCAGTTCTAGATCCAACAGCTTTCCCCCAACTTGGATCTTATCCACCCTGCCTTAAATTCCTCCCACGGCTTTCCATGTCTCTTAAGATGAAAGGCAACTTCCTCAGCCTGGCCTTCAGAAATCCAAGACTCCTGCGTGCATTTGCTCCCTCAGCCACCACCATGCATTCTCTTTCCATCCACTCCAGTCAGATGGCCTCAAACTCACCATGCTCATTTCTCCTTTTCTCTTTCTATCTGAACCCTTTTCCCTAAAACACTTCTCGTGACTGGCTCCTTCTCATCATTCCAATACTCCAAAGGTCCCTTAAGAAGCCTTGAAACTTTTTACTGGAATGAATAGGTGATGGACCTAATGACAGCCTAAAATTCTTTCCACTTTCCACATCATCAGAGGAAGATAAAGTCCCAACTCTGACATTGAGCCAATTTTACTAGATTTCAGTTCTTCATGGATTCACGCATACCACAAAAAGGGTAGCTCAACTGAGAAAGGCACATAATTCAATGGAACATGCCCCTGTGCGTGAAGAATCCAAAGACTGGAAATGTAGAGCCCTCATCTTCAAGTAGCTCAGACTTGCAGCCTGTTAGAAGTTCTCCAGGTGGGCCAGGCCAGAGAACAGACACCCTAAACTTTGGTTGTTGTGCACTTCTGCTGGTGTGGACTGAGAATCCATTCAGTTCTCACCAACCCTAAAGTGATCTGGAAGCTTTCTGTTTAACTTACTGATAGAGCTAAATAGCCATAAGCACAAAGAATGAAGATTTGCTGGAGAACGGGCTGAAGGTACCATTACTTTCCCTCAATGTAGAAGGGCTGTTGAGGAGGACAGACCAGTCACACTCCGAAACTTAGGCTCCCATCCCAGGCAGTTGTGAAGCATCCAGAGAGCACACTACAAACTGTAAGGGGCTACACTGAAGTGACTCGTCATTTTTGAGAATGGAGCCAGCGGGTGCACCTCTACCACCTTAGTCTTTTGTGATCCTTTTTTTTTTTTAATTTTATTTTTTATTTTTTTAGTATTTATTCATTTTTGAGAGACAGAGAGAGAGAGAGAGAGAACGAGCATTAGCAGGGGAGGGGCAGAGAGAGAGGGAGACACAGAATCCGAAGCAGGCTCCAGGCTCTGAGCTGTCAGCACAGAGCCCGATGTGGGGCTTGAACTCACGAACCATGAGATCATGACCTGAGCCGCAGTCAGACACTTAACCGACTAAGCTACCCAGGCACCCATGTGATCCATCCTTTATTTTGCCAGAACACTACTGCAGGGGAGAAAGCTTGTTGAACGGGAGCGTGCTCAGTCATGAGTCTTTCTTCTTGACTCCAGAGAGGGTTGGCTTTACTCCCTAGGGGCTGCTCAGATGAATTTGCTGTGAAAGCCCTGGGTGAAGCCCCTTTCTGAACCCCTGAGGAGGAGTCAGTCCTTAGTCTGCTGAGCTACAAGTCATGTTCCTGAAGAGAGTAAAGAGAACTGTAACCTGAGGACTGTTTACAGCAAACAGTCCTGTATTCTAGCAAGACAGCTAGACACAAGATAGTCAAGAGGTAAAAATAAAACACAAGCAAACACAAGATAGTCAAGAGGTAAAAATAAAAAAGTCATTAACAAGGCAATGCAGATATTCCCATCTTTATCAAGGCAAAGTTGTGAGGCAACGTGTGGAGTTAGATTCGACTTTCATAGCCCAGCTGGTCATGACAGTGGTCAGAGGGGCTTACTGATGATAAATGGACCAGACTGATTTTTTTGTATCCACTGGCATCCTGGCATCACAATGGCACATTTCTGAAAAATTGTTTGAGGTGGGGTGGAGCGAATGTCAAACAAATATTGTTTTTTTACCCCACGTACAGAACTTGTAAATAAGTCACCCTAATTGTAGGTTTATGCATTTTTTCATAAACCATATTTGTTACAATGAATACCTAAGTCTTCATGAGCAAGTAGCAAGGATACAGAAATAAGAATACTATACTAGTGAAACAGTAAGTGCTTACTGACTGTTTACAATGTGCTAGGTACTGTTCTAAGTTCTTTTGATATATTAACTCATTAAATTTCATGGTAACCCCATAGGTTCTATTATTATCCCCATTCTACAGAGGAAATGCTAAGAAAAACTAAATGACTTGATCTATAGAGATAGTTTTTTTTATTGTCCAAAAGAGATACATAGCTTTTTTGGATAAGCAACAGTATGGGAAAGATTTTGTTTTCCACATGGTATTGCCCTTAGGAAGTGGGACTGTGGGCCATCTGGATGGCTCAGTCGGTGAAGCGTCTGACTTCGGCTCAGGTCATGATCTCACAGTTCATGAGTTCAAGCCCCACGTCAGGCTCTGTGTTGACAGCTCAGAGCCTGGAGCCTGCTTCAGATTCTGTGTCTCCCTCTCTCTCTCTGCCCCTTCCCCACTCATTCTCATTTTCTCTCTCTCTCTCTCTCTCTCCCTCTCCCTCTTTCTCTCAAAAATAAATAAACATTTAAAAAATTTATAAAATAAATTAAAAAAAAGAAGTGGGATCATTTATACAATAGGTAAGAAGCTGATGACCTATGTCACCTTTGGTGCAGCGAGATATGAATGCATACCCCCAGGGTTACAAAACAGATATTTCCTTTGAGTTCTCAACTAATACTTTATTTAAGTATTTAAATATTTAAAATGTGCTATTTTTCATTCTACTTTGAAATGTATATTCTTAATTGCTTTAACCCAAATGTGTATGGAGGCCTCCCCCCTCCCCGATTTTTCAAATAAGATGCTTATTCCTGGAAAGATTTCCTGTGGCGTTTTTCATGCCACCTGGCACACTGCCCAACATATCACTAGGCCTTTGGAAAAGACATGAAAACGCTGCCACCAACTTAAGAGTTGTACACAGACCTAGAGTAAAGCCTAAAATGACAGTTGTGGGTGATGGGTGGCCAGGTGAGCGGTGGGTGAGAGCCAGACTTACCTGAGCTCTGGTCTCATTTCATCTTCACTCAGGCAGTTTATGAAGCTTCACCGACCTTCAGTATCCTCATCTGTAAAATGGGAATCATGTCATGTGCTCTGCTTTAGGAAACAGTCCTGGTCATTTTACCCCTTGGCCATCTCTGACTCTACTACCTTGTTGGACCTTTCTTGCTGAGTAGCTTCAGAAAACTTGTAAAGAAAACTAGCCACTTTTAAAGGCTGCTAAAAATGTAAACACTGACTCCACCACTGGGAAAAGATCGCTCTGCTCCATGGCCTTTTAACTAGCAGGGAGTGCCCTGTTGAACTTTGCTCTGCTAAAGCAGAAGCTCACTCCTGCCCCCTCCCGCGCCCCCCCCCCCCCAACCCAGGAGCTATCCCAGCGCCTACTGCTCCCCCTGCAGGTGTCTGCAATGTTGACCATCAGAACAAAGCCGGCTACACTGCCGTGATGATCACTCCCTTGGCTTCTGCAGAGACCGACGAAGACATGGCTGTCGTCTGGAAGCTCTTAAGAGAAGGAAATGTGAACATCCAAGCTACTCAGGTAAGAGGTGTGAACGTGATCCCATCTTTAATAAATATGGGTACCTCTCAGTTTTATTCTGCCAGTGGGGTGAAAAATTGCATGTAGATCCCTGTAGAGTTTTTAACCCAAGAAGGCTGGGCCCTCCAAATGGCATCCATCCAAAGCCTGTACATTTGGTTTCCTCAAAAGCTTCTGAGACCCAGACAGGCTAGGACAGAGGTCAGTGAGCTTGTAATCTGTGTCCTGGTCTGAAACTAGGCAAAGTCCATCTGGACCAGACTTCTTGAACCAGTTAGCACCAGCAGGACATGAAAATGCTGAAGGCATTTGTTGGTTGTGTAGAAAGCCTCTGCAGGTGATCAACCTCCATCATGAATTAGAAAGCAGTTCAAAGGGTTAGCATGTCTCTGTTTAGCTTCTGGGCCCCTCTACTTGAGAGGATAGCATAGGGGCATGGTCCTTAGCCCGAAGGGCTTTGAGTTAGACAAGGCTCCATATGGAACAATGGGAACTCCTCAAAAGACCGCTTACCCATCTTTGACCAATATGAGAACAACAGAATGCATGCAACTCTCTTTCCCCCCAGAGTGATCAGAGATGTAGCTTAACTATCAAGAACTGTGAAGGGTCTGAGATTGTACTCTACCTTAATGCTAACAAGTTAGCATGCTACAGTGTCATGGACGCTGGCAGAAGACATGAAACTCCTGTGCCAGAGATGGACAGTGTATTACTTACAGCAGGAAGAGTAGCCATGGCATCGGTATTTACACCAGTTCCCTGAGCCCCAATACCCAATTCTCACAGGTGTGAAGAGGGTCAGATCCCTGTACATGGAGTAGGTTGTATTACTGGAAAGGAACCCTGAGCTTAGGGAACCTGAATCTTTTATATTGGATAGTGAGTATGTTTGCCCTTTGTTTTGGAGAAGATGCTATCTCTTTCTTCCAAGGCTATTCACTATACAAGCATCTTTATTTTTTTTTTTTTATTTATTTTTTTTTTTTGGGACAGAGAGAGACAGAGCATGAACGGGGGAGGGGCAGAGAGAGAGGGAGACACAGAATCGGAAACAGGCTCCAGGCTCCGAGCCATCAGCCCAGAGCCTGACGCGGGGCTCGAACTCACGGACCGCGAGATCGTGACCTGGCTGAAGTCGGACGCTTAACCGACTGCGCCACCCAGGCGCCCCCAAGCATCTTTAAAAAGACAGTCTAGGGGTGCTTGGATGGCTCAGTCAGTTAAGCATCTGACTCTTGATCTCAGCTCAGGTCTGGATCTCAGGGTTGTGACTTCAAGGCCTGCACTGGGCTCCACGCTGGGTGTGGAGCCTACTTAAAAAATAAAATAAAGCAAAAAATAAAAAGACAGTCTAGAACAACAGAGCAGATAGTGTCTCACTCATAAAGTATGCAAAAAACTTAGAGACCCATAAGAAAGTGCCTCCCAACAATATATTTAACTCCCTTGTCCCCCCCACCCCCAGAAAGTGACTGCAGACAGTAGCCTACCCAGACAGCAAAGTCACTTTGCACACTTTATCTAATAGTGATCCTATTGATGGCAAGGAACAGACATTTGTAGATCACTTTCTGTTTTTCAAAGTATTTTCACCTAGAGCTCCTACCCCATGGGATTTAATAAAGCTGCTTTCATTTTAAAATGTTTGCCATAAATATGTTAATTTTTTTTCTAAATTGGCCCTCTTTTAAGAAGGGATGCTCATCAAAATCAAAATCAATGCCCTTTTTTTTATAGATGCTCTAGGAGGGCATGGGTCTCATCCCAGATTGCTAAGGAGGGAAAGGAATTCATAGCTGCCACTGCTCCCTTCAGCTCCCTCCAGGGCTTTTACATATTTCAGCTGCATATGAGCTGCAGGTACCAGGTAAATAGTGAATTAGGAGGCTGGGAGTCTCCTAGGCTAAGCTGTCTATTTCTCTTTGTATCTCCAGGATCAGCACCGTGCCTGGCATATAGCAGCACTCTGTAAATATCGTTGAATTAAATTGTATTGAACTGGGCCAAGAGGGAGGTGAGGAAGGCAGGGGCCCCAAGGCAGGCATAGGGACAGACAAGAGGACAATCTACATAAGTCATCTGGCTTTAATACCACTTGGAGAGAGGGGTCTCGATGGAAATCTCCTGATCTAGTTAGGCCAGTAAAGAAAGAACCATTACTTCAGGGCTGAGTATAAGCAAACCAAAAGGCAAACAGGCTTCTCTGGAAAGATCTATCTGGGTGCCAGAGAAATGGAGAACCAGGATACCTAAGAATACAATCCCACATACTGGGTATTTGTCACACATTATCGCTCATGCTCATAACAACAATAATAGCTAACACATGCACAGCACTTGTTAAGCACATGAGTCTCAGAACAGCCCCATGAGGCAGGTAATATTGTTGAGCATTCCCATTTCCCTAGATCAGGAGAAGCCATTGAGAGGTTAACTCAATTCACATAGATAATAGTTAACTCAATTCACATAGATAATAAGTGACACAGCCAGGATTTTCCTGATTGCAAACCTCCTTTCTTTTCTCTAAGTCCCAAAGTTCTGGGCAGGGAAGCATAATCCATCAGTGACCACAGACCGGCCCTTAATCAGTGAGCAAACATATCAGCAAACATGTCCTCAGCACTTTTTACACGTAGGACTTGGTGCTGAGAGCCACAGGGATCTGAAAGGAGGGAAAACATAGTCCTTGCCTCATTCTTACAACCTTAAAAAAGCCTGGTGTCCAGTGAGAGACAAGCCTGACCTACCTGGAACCCAGGAGAACCATAAGGGAAAAATATAATCAGGTCATTTAATAGGACTAAGTACATAAAGGAAAATCTATGAGAAATAATGGCCCATTTATAATCAGCAAAATTGCTACCATACGTTGTTCTATTTACACCCTTTATTTCACTGGATTCCCACAAAAGCCCTGTGAGGTACACAGGACAGATTATTATGATAATTTTTAAGAAAAGAAAAAGGCAAGATTCAGGGAATACAAGTGATGGGGCCAGAGTAACACACTAGGAAATAGGAGAACCAGGGCTTGGACTCACTTTCTGACTCAAGGCCACTGCCACATGCACTAATGATTACAGGGATGTGAACAGTTGTCAATGCCAGGGTACTTGGCTGGCTCAAGTCAGAAGAGTATGCAACTCTTGATCTTGGGGTTGTGAGTTGGAGCCCCATGTTGGGTGTAGAGATTATTTAAATAAGTAAAAAAAAAACAAAAAACCTTAAAAAAAAGTTTAAATGGTGATAGATTAGCAATGACCATAGGACCATGCGGGCAGAGATCTTGTGAAGACAAGAGGGTTCTAGGTATCACTGAACTGAAAATACCAGGGGTGTTCTGAGTAGACCAAGGCTTCCTGCAGGAAGTTAGGCCAGGGCAGAGAGTAAAAAGCCATAGTACAGAAGCATTCAACCCTTCATTTACTCTATCATTCCATGTTTATTGGCATGTACTTGGTGCCAGGCACTGGGGAGACAGAGACGAAAAAGGCTTAGTCCCTGCCATCAAAAATTTCACAGTCCACGAGAAGGAGAGAGATTGACAGGTTGCAATACCAAGTGGTAAGTGCTGTGTTATGTATCCCGTGCCTGGGGTGTTAGCAGAGGGCTCTAGAGAGGATGTGGCATTTGACTAGTGTTTTGGCAAAGCAGAAGTTTGCCAGGTGGAGAAGGAAGTGTCCATTACCAGGGGCAGGAGGAGATTCAGATTCAATGGTCATTTTCTGGAACCATCTTGCCCAAGCATACCCAGGTTGGAGAGGGGATCCTCACCATTCCCCTGTGCTCTGTGTGGCAGGGAGGCCAGACTGCCCTGATGCTGGGAGTCAGCCATGACAGGGAGGACATGGTCCAGGCACTGCTCAACTGCCAGGCAGATGTCAACCTGCAAGACCACGAGGGATCGTCGGCCCTCATGCTGGCCTGTCACCACGGCAACGCCGACATGGTGCGGCTGCTCCTGGCACACCCGGCCTGCGACAGCAGCCTGACGGACAAGGTGAGACTTCCAGACAATTAACAAGTAGGTGTTGCACTTCCCTTCCCGAAAAGTGCCTGCCCAGCCAGTAGAATTCAAGGAAGCACATGTCAGAAGCAATGGAATCAACCTCATAGCGCTGTTGTGGGACTTAAGTGAGATGATCTGTAGTAAATGCGGGGACCCTTGGAGCTGGGAACCCCCAAATCCTAACCTTTCACACCATCCTGAGGAAATGTGCCCAGGCCTGGCCTTGGCCCTGAACTGGTCACAGCAACAACCGCATTTGGGCTTTGGAGCAGCACCTTGGACAAGGGAGCTTTGCTACCCACGGGGACTTGAAAGGCTGGGGAGGAACCAAGTGCAAATTATGTCCACTCTCTGACAGTGATACACCTCACAGGGTGGTACATATCATCAACCGGCCGGTTCGAGGTCGCATTGCCAGGCACATGCTTCTTAAATAAACGTCTTTGTAAGGTGATGGCGATGATGATCACAAGGATGATGGTGGTGACGGCTGGTGTGATAACAATGATGGTGGCCGGCATGTCTCTAGGGCTTGCTCAGTGCCCAGTACTGCACTAAGCATTTACCGAGGATCACATTATTGAAACCCCACAACAACCTTATGAGGTTTGTCTCTGCTGACGCCACCCATTTGCTTGTAAGGAAACAGAGGCACTGAGTGGTTAAGTAACATACCCCAAATCACACAGCTAGTGCAACCCAGCTCCATCAAACCCCTTAGAGTACTGTCAGGAGCCAAACCCTTTCCATGCGTTATCTCACTAATCCTCTCGATAATCTAGTGACGTGGATACTTTGATCCCCATTTTCACTGATAAAGAAACAGAGGCTTAGAGAGTTTATGTAGCTGTCATAAGGTCACAAGCTTCTGGTTCTTGGAGGAAGGACTCAAGCCCAGGTTCGACTTCAGTGTCCTTATTGTTGGAACTATAATGCTTTACACAGACTTGTCTATACTTTATTAACACCCACAGTTTGAAGGGAAAAAGGCCTGGAAAGGGGAAGAGTCCCTCCCCTGCCCAAGGACAGCCCCCCTCAGTGGGCCACATCTGAACTACCTGAGATTGTTCCATCAGTGACTCAAGCTGCTGGGTCCCTCACACCACACCCAAGAAGCTCACACCCTGGTCCAGTGTCTTTAGGTCCCCTGAACCCCAACTCTACCCTACTTGTGGCCCACTCACCTGCTCCCTGCTTGGGTCACACCCCAATTTCCCAAAGGTGACTTGGGTGAGACATTTCATAGGGACAAGGGGACTGCTGACTGAGGGCCTACCAAGCACCAAGCCCTGTTCCTCCAGGTTTACCCTGAAGGGTGGGGTCCAGCCCTTGTCGTGGTCACCATACTGTTTCAATGGGCACATATCCTATGAAGACTTAGACACAGGTTTGGATGACTTAATAATTTCCTTGGAAAACTGAGAGATAATTCATGTCCTAAAATCAGTTTCTCTTATCCTACCACCATTTAAAGGTTGATATAAATGTGGAACCCCCAGAATAGCCAGCAAGCACTTTCTCTAGGTTTAGAAGGTAATTTGAGAAATTGGTCACCCAGCCTCTTGGGGGCTGATCAAGAGATAAGGAAGAGGAGGTGGTGAGGACTGGTCTCTGGATCCCGAGGCTTACCCTTTGAAGGGCCTACTCTGGCAATGGGTGCCTCCAAAGCACCCATCAAGTTGAAAGCTTCTTTTAAGGCAGAGACTATACCTTGCTCATTTTTGCCTGATACATAGTAGGTTCTGTCATATCAAAAGACAACCCAACTACCACCACACACACACACACACACACACACACACACGTGTGCTGGCTGCCTGAGCCCATCCCATTTCTTCAGGCCTTCAGTGTTGCCCAGCAGGAACTTGCCCAGCCAGGTTCCCACTGGAGCTACACACTGTTGCCTTGTTCCCAGGGCTCTGGCAGAGGCATTTGAGGGATTCACCCACCCCAGGTGGTCTCACTGGCCACAATTTCTGAGCTGAATTGGGTCCCTCACTCTCCAGATCTGCAAATGAGAAGCCCACAGATACAGGCTGTCATCTCCAGATGGGCCCTCTTCAAAGGCGCATGGGTCCCCTGGGACTGGCCCGTGGCTCTTTCCCATAATAACAGTAATCACACCATTTTTGTGCTTACAGAGAACCTCAGGGTTGACAAAGTGCCACAATGAAAACCAGAGCACAGGGCCTACAAAAACCCGGGTGCCTCTCTTCAATCGAAACTACGCAGGTGCTTTAGAAAACCCCCCCTGCTTAAAATCTTTGCTTTGTTCCTGACTCGCCCAACCTAGGAACACACTCATTAGGAGTTAGGCTGCTCAGGCTCTTCATCAACTTGAAATGAATACCTCTCGGTTATCATCCAGCATTCCCTCTTTCAGCAGTGCTTACTGGGTGCAGACCGAAGGGCAGGCACTGAGCCAGGTGCTGGGATATTCTTTCTGGGCCAGTAGCCACAGGTCAGATCTAGAGTCTGACCTGGCGGAGAAAGATTTATCAAACGGCGCCAGATACCAACTTATAAATGGTGGTAAAAGGAAGGTACAGTCATGAGGCCTTTTCAGAGAAAGAAGCTGTTATGTTTTGTGAAGCCCATGAACATACTTCGGGGTCCTGCTGAAACGCCACTTCCTTCCTCTGCTTTCCCCATCCCTACACACACACACACACGCACACACACACACACACACACACACATCATATACACACAGAGCACCATCCTCTTCTCTGATCTCACTGTGTTCCTCTTTCAACTTGTTTGGCTCTTTGCCATGCATTATAGTGATTTACAGGTGTGTGGAGCCCTGATGGGAGCTGGACTCCATCCTGGTGAAGACTGAAGAGCTTTAGGCTGAGGGTGAACACCTCCCACCTGCTTCCAGGGATTTTCACATTTTAGGAAGCAAAATTCCACCCATATACAATAGAGCAGAGAACAGTCCAGTGGGGTCTTGGGTGCCCCCCCCAATATGCTAAATCCATGAGTATTTACGAAGCGGAGTATAAAAATATTCACACTAACTGGGCTACATAAGGTCACAGATAGCCTCACATCGGGTTTTGCCTCCTAATTCACTTGGAGGCAAATGAATTACCATAAAAGTGGTTTGGGAGCTGTTGAGATTTCAGAATTCCAGAATGGGATTGAGCCATTCATACAAGAACATGGCTGCCATCGCAGAGCTTAGCATCCATTGCATCGAGTTGGCCTTCCCCACCACTCTCTGTAGAGAATGGCCCATGTTGTTGGCTGAGAGCCCTTCTGAATACAGCTTCTTTACAGAGTGGGCCTGGCAGCTTCCTACATTATTGCAGCAGTGTAAAAAGCACTGTGGTATCATGTATCAGGTGTAAAAATGGGTATGTCCTTTTTGCTGTAAGCCCACTTCTCTAAGAGTTGGTCCTTAAGAAACAGGTAGAATTGGGGAAATACTGTCTGCACTATATTTATAGTGGTGAAGACCTAGAAATGTAAGTCTCCAATAGAAAGGAAACAGTTCATTAACTTATGGAATATTAACACAGCCAATAAGAAAAATTTTAAGAAGAGGGAAAAATCTTGTAGTGTGCCATGGTATGTTAAAAATAAAAGCAGACTTGGGGGGTGCCTGGGTGGCTCAGTCAGTTAAGCATCTGACTTCAGCTCGGGTCATAATCTCTCAGGTCCTGAGTGAGAGCCCTGCATCAGGCTCTGTGCTGACAGAGCAGAGCCTGCTTGGGATTCTGTCTGTCTGTCTGTCTGTCTCTCTCTCTGCCCGTCCTCCGCACACTCTATCTCAAAAATAAATAAACATTTAAAAAATAAAGTAAAACGAAAGCAGATTCAAAATTGATATATACTATCATTCCTTTATGTAAAAACCAACGACAAATTTGCACAGGAGAAAAGACTGGAGGGAAACATACCAAAATGCTAACTTTCATTAAGGTCTGGGCAATGGAAAAATGGAAGAGTTATTTTCTTTCCTCTATTTTCCAATTTAAAAAAGAAGTATTAAAAACCATGTGGGAAAACAAGCAAACAAACCGTGTGACACTTCTATTTCCATCAGCACAGATTTTTCAGAAGTGAATGATGTTTCCGTGGAAGGGGACCCACTTTTCGTGAGCCTCATGCCATTCTAATCTCCACCTCTCCTAGGGTCACTGGATGCTTGGAACAGACTTCAATGCCCCATGCCTACCCGGTCCTTCCAACTCACCCTTCTCTGGGGCAGGAGGCAGACACGATAAAATTGTTTCTCCTTTTCTTTCTTCCCTGTAGGCTGGCCGAACAGCTCTGTCCATCGTTCTGAAATCACCCGCCCATGTGGAAATTGCAGGGCTTCTGCGGGCCCACGCAGAGCAGGGCAGGTCCCTGGGGCCGTAGGGGCTACAGAAGAACTGGCAGCTGGGAACAAAAGACTCCTTCTCTGGACTCCTTCTTAGCCCTTGGAGAGGGCATGGGTCAAAGCCAGAGGGCCGCCCTTCAAGAGAAGAAACTATGTCAAATATGCACATACATTCCTGTTATATAATTCTGCTCATTAGAACGCTTTGTAGTTTTTGCCTTAGGCCAAGCCCCAAAACTATGCAGGCTGCAGAGCAGGGTATAAGGTGCAGGGTGCATTGGTGTTGTCTAAAAATCCCCAACATCTTCAGCCTTGAATTCCTCATGACTCTATCCTTTGTAGCACCATGTAGCGAGCAGACAGGCAGGAGCACATTAGCAAAGCAATACTTTTTACATGGAATTTTAAAGTGCACCATCTTTTTTGTTTTTTAATCAGTTACATGAATATGTCTCATTGAATATGCATGTCTAGAGAGGACTGGGTGGGGAGGGGAGGGGGGGTTTGGGGGGAGGTGGATTTAAGCAGCCACCCTGGCAATCATTCTCTAGAGGACCCTAGGAGAATCACCATACTGACAGCTGAAACTGAACAAACCCCATCTGGGGCCTTTGTTTGGCTAGGGTTGATAGAGAAATCTTAAATTCAGGCAAAGTAGAAAGAGCATATTGGTATCAATGCCAGGTATACAGTCTTGACCATTTCTGAGTCATTAAGTGGCCCCAATTTGCGCCAGGGAAATTGGAATTAATTAGGAAATCCAATCCAGTGAAGCACACCACATGTATTTAGGCAGAGCCTAGTTACATCAGCTATTCTGAATCTATGAAAGAAACAAATAGGAATGAGCATCCTCCTGGGGACAGGCTGTTGTCATCTAGAAGCCACCACAGTACCTCTAGAGCCATATCCATGGCCTCATGGGAGTCCTGGCTCCTTTCCCCTCATAGACCTTGAGTGAACTCTGAGCCCTCATGAGGCGCTGAGGTTTCTGAGGCTCCTGGTTGCAAAACCTGTCACTGTGGACTGCAGCAGGAGTGTGGGAGCTGAGCAGGGCATGGCCCTCTCTGGGCTCACTCCTCTCTCCACTAGACAGACAGTTCTCTCTTAAACTTCCATAATCCCAGGGGCCCATACGTGCATGGCTTCTATTCAGTAACTCACACAAAGTTATCTATGAATTTGTTCTTAAAGTCTCCTATGCAAAAAAAAAAAAAAAAAAAATCCTCTTTATATAAAAAGAAAAGACATCAAAGTTTGGTGAGCCTCACATTGGAATATCAAAACCTCTAGTTCTCATTTTGACTCATATGTCAATTTGCTTGGTGTCCCTTGGGAGAGTCACGAAACCTCCTTGGGCCCTGGTTTCATCATCTCCCAAAAAGGAACTTATCATACAACCTATCTCCTGGGGGTGTCATACAAGGAACAGCTGATGGAAGTTTGGGAATCAAATTTGTAACCCATACTGACTGTCTACAGAAATGGCGCAGCAAACTTCTGTACGCTGTTGGGATTCATGAGCATCTCAAAGTCCCAGAGCAGGACACTGATGTGTGACAGTGTTGCTCAGAGGTAGAGAGAATGGAGCAAATAATGAGCTAAAAATACTTTAAGTGGGTTTACTTTGACCTGAAAGCACATTTTAAGGGCAAAAACCCACCTTAAAAAAATGTTCCAGCCCAGTGCTTCTCAAACTTTGATATGCATACAATCACCTGCAGGTCTTGTTAGAATGAAGTAGGTCTGAGGGGAAGGGAGCTGAGAGTCTACTTTTCTAACCAGTCCTCAGGGGATGCTGATGTTCCTGAGCCACACCACACTTGGAGTATCAAGGCTCTGGCCTGGCCTGACTGTTTATATATTAAAATGCTGCCCCTCAGTCTTTTGTCTCAAAGGTATTTCTTTGCATTTCTCTAGTCTTGGTTCTTGGAATTTGCACTGTGGGTCTTATTCGCTATTGTAGCCCTGAAGACAGCAGGAGGGGTTCCATGTCCTATGTTGCCAAGTTAGAGTCTATTTCCGTATCTCACATTAGGGTGGCAAATTTCATTTGGGTCACGTTACCTTTTAATGATCTCATTTGAGTCCAGCTATTAAGCACAGCTTATATACCAGAGAAGGGTTTGAAGCCATTGAATCACTATCCAAAAAGCTTTGTCCATCCTTTCTCAGATTTTTAGTGTGTTTCTCCTCATCTTGAGTTTGGAATGTGAACACATGATCTCACTCCTTATAACTATTCCATTCTATTGGAATGTCTGAGCCCAGAACATGGTGAGATTGAACAAGCACAGCCTGCCTCCCTGTCATTGTCTCTCAGTTCCAGAACTCATTCAACAAACATCTATTGAAACCAGCCAGGTACCTGACACTGTTCCTGGTGCTGGCTTTTATTTATGTATTTTAGTCATTTAGCTTTATTATTCTTTTGTTATTGAAGTACAATAGACATAAAATGTTATATTGGTTTTAGGTATACAGTTTTTTACTTAATTTTGTTTATTCTTATTTTTTTGTTTTTATTTTTGCGAGAGAGAGCATGAGCTGGGAAGGGACAGAGGAAGAGGGAGAGAGAGAATCTTAAGCAGGCTTTATGCCCAGTGCAGAGCCCAAAGCGGGTCTCGATCTCACAATCATGAGCTCATGATCAGAGCCAAAATCAAGTCAGATGCTTAATCAACTGAGCCACCTAGGCGCTCCCAACATGTTAATTCTATACGTTACTCAGTGTTGACCACAGTGTAGTCACCATATGACATTATTACAATATTACTGACTACATTCCCTATGCTGTACTTTCCATCTCCGTGACTTATTTATTGTATAACTATAAGTTTGTACCACTTAGTCCCCTTCGTCTGTTTTGCCCATCCCTCCTCAACAGCATTCATCATCAGGGAAATGCAAGTCGAAGCCACAATGAGTTATTACACCAGTCAGAATGGCTAGTAACAAAAAGACAAGTGTTGACAAGGATGTAGAGAAAAGGGAACCCTCAGGCTCTGTTGGTAGGAATATAAACTGGTGCGGCCATTATGGAAAATAATATGGAGATTTCTCAAAAAATTAAAAAGGAAATACTATATAATCCAGTAATTCCGCTACTGCACATTTGCCCAAAGAAAACAAAAACATTAATTCAAAAAGATATATGCATTGGCACTGGCTTTAGTCACGTCTAGAAAAAAGGTATCTAAGGTCACCGTGATCCCAAACCCAGGTTTCCAAAAACATTAAGCCAAGTCTCCACTGATTAATAGATTGGTCAAATGTCTGACAGCACAGCCTCCAAGCAACATATATCAGCCTTACTGGGGACAGAAATTAAGCTCAGGCCTGGAGAGAGGCCCCTAGACACCTTAGCTTCCCTCACTGACTTCATGGAGCTTCCAACCTGCTTTTGGAAGACAGGACACATGCACCAACAGTAAGAAATAAGACCAGGAAATATAGTTTATTCTACAAATATTTCAGGAGTGCCCACTGTGTGCAGGCAGTGGGTTGACATTCGAGATACTGTAGTTCAGGTTTCCACTTAACCATCTACTTAGGAAAACAGAATGGTGAGAAGGAAGAAAGCCCAGAATACTACAAGTCTTAAGAACTGCTCTTAGGAATTCAAGGAAGGCTTCCTGAAGGAAGAGGTATCTGAACTGAAAGATTAAATGGATTCAAGATTAATGGGGGGCATCTGGGTGGCTCAGTCAGGTAAGCATCCAACTTCGGCTCAGGTCATGATCTCACGGTTCATGGGTTCAAGCCCCGGGTTGGACTCTGTGCTGACAGCTCAGAATGTGAAGCCTGCTTTGGATTCTGTGTCTCCCTCTCTCAATGCCCCTCCCTCACTCGCACTCTGTCTCTCTGTATCTCTGTCTAAAAAATAAACATTAAAAAAAATAATTAATAAGTGGATGTTTACCAAAAAAGGAAGAGAAGTGAGAAGTGAGGAGAGCCCAGAGTGCACCAGGCACAGATCAGCACTGCTGAGGCTGAAAGATGGGACTGCAGGCATGTGGGGACCTTCAAGCAGTTCAACAGGACTTTCATGTGGAGCTTGAGTGAGATGCTGAGATCAAAGGGTGGGTTCGGAAGAGAGGAGACTGCCCATACATGAGGACAGATGATAAAGAGCTAAAGGGGCTTTGTTCAAAAGGCAGTGGAGAGCTACTGAAAAACAGATTGACAGCTAAGAAATTCATTTTTCTAACCCTCCTTTAACACAGATTTATCAGGTACCTCCCCTGATCCAAGCACTGTGTTTGGGGCTGGGGACATACTGGGCAAGTTAGATACAGAATTTAGTTTCGCAGGAAAGAAAGACAAACCAGTCATTCTGACACAGCATGATGCATGTTACAACTGGGAAAGTACAAGGTGCTATGGGGACACATAGGTGGGACCCTCAGCCTCATCTGAGGGTGGGGAGGGGGCCCAAGAAGGCTTCCTGGAGTATTTAAGCTATCTGAAGTATGGGAAGGTAGAGCCATGCAGAGGAGCAGAGGAAGAAGCATGCATAAAACCTCAAGGTGAGAAAGAACCCTGATTTGGAGCATTAAAAGAACTTCAGGGTTCATGGAGTAGAAAAAAGAATTACAAGATGAGGCCAGAGAAAAGGCCACTGTAACAAATTTGAACTTGGAGGCACTAGGAAAGCAGGAAGTGACACTCAGATTTACATTTTAGAAAAGCACTTCAGTTTTGGGGCATGAGTGACAATTATTCAATGAACATCTGTGGTCTACCTACTCTAGGTCCTAGGCTCCAGAGTTAATGGTTTGGTGGAGGAAACAGACATAGGTTGATGACTGTGCAAAAGGATGCGTTAGCGGATGTCAGAACAGTGCTGTGGAGGCTGACTGTGCCAGAAGGAGTTAAGGAAGTCTCACAGAAGAGGGGGCTTTTCTGCTAAGCCATAAGGATGTGTAGGAGTTTGGGCATTTTAGATAGAACAGCAGCCATAAAGATGTGGCATAGGAAAGAGCATGGCCTGTCTAGGCGATGGAAGGAATTCCAGAATGACTTCAGTTTGGGTTACACTATGGGAGTGCCCAGAGAGAAGATAGAAGAAGGTCCGTAGACACATCCCACTTGTATGTTTGACATTAGGAATTTCAACTTGAGCCTGCAGCTTGAGAGGGAATCACAAACTCCTTTGAGAATCTGAAGCTCCCTTCAGAAAAATGCACATATGTGCAAAATTTGCATGTAAGTCCCAGGATTCAAAAGTTGGCAGTTAAAATCTCACTGCTATAAGCAATAATAATAACAATAAATAAATAAATAATAAAATAAAATAAAATAAAATAAAATAAAAATAAAATAAAATTTCACTGCTATAAGCAGTGGGGAGCTGGGTGTGATTTGCACTTGAGAATGATCACAGGGGGAAGCTGGAGAGAGACTGGAAGCAAGATCAGTTAGAAGGTTCTTGGGAGATGCTAGGTATAAAGCTCTAAAAGCCTGGCCTGTGATGACATCAGTGGGGATAAAGAATAGGGCCCTATGAGAAAGGCATCAGGAGTGGGATGGGTCAGGATGTTCTGACAAACTGAATGGTGGAGAGGGGTCAAAAATGAGTGACAGGAAAATGGTGGTTCCATTGTCCCCAGTATCTACTCTTCCCTTCCTCCTTAGTAAAAGAATCCTCAATTTTTATCTGGACACATCATCACCCAGAATACTCCATCTCCCAGCCTCCTTGCAGCTTGATGTGGTCATGTAACTAAGTTCTGGCTAATGAGATGTAAGTAAAGTGATGTGTGCACACTCTGGCTCCTGCATTTAAAGGGAAGGGAAATACATTTCCCCCTTTCCACTGGCAGGACTGTGCTGGTAATTCATCTTGATCCATAAAGGTAAGGCCAATACCCTAGGGTTCACAGGGTGGCAAGTCAGAAAGAGCTTAGACCCTCCAACACTGTAAAGCCATCAGATCTGCTCTGGATTATCTATTCCCCATTTATATGTGAGCACAAAATAATCCTTTTACTTGTTAAAGCCATTGTACATTTGGATCTCTGTTGCAGTAGGAACTGGACAAATGCACTCAGCACTTCATGACAGGCTCAAGGGTCTAATGCTGTGGGTAGTGGATTTCAGGAGGGAAGAGCTTGGCAAGGCTCTTGGAGCCTCCTTTCAATGGCTAGATACAATGGATATGTCTTCATGGTACAGGCCCCAGCTCCATGTCCACAGTGACATCACCCAGCCCACAAGGCCTGGCAGAAGGGGAGGTCTTGTGTCACCCTGGGAGACTCCTGAACACAGGCTCTGTATCATAAGGTAGCCAGTCCTTAAGCAAGACAGTGCCCATGAACTGGTCCGGCATGGAAATATGGGCAGGACTAGGGAATGTTCTGAGAAATTTGAATAAAGAAACATGGAACAGCAGAGTTTCATGCAACAACAGTGGGTTATGGCTGGGAAGTAAAAAGAGACAGAGGCCATGAGGTGGAATGAGGCATAAGGAGAGAGAATCCACATGCACAGAGGTCAATATAGACTGTAAGTATGAGATACCAGGAACTATGGCCTGAGAAAAGGAGAACAAAGAAAAGGGTAAGTCTATCAGGTACATGCCTACGGACTGCCTGCTAGGTGTCCCTTCCCATCTGGCATCCACATGACCATGGCAGGAGCTGCCGAGTTCCTACAAGAAAACCTGGCCTCTTGGCCATTGAAGGATGGACACTGGCCACTACGTGGGCCAATTAGGCCCTCTTCCAGGAATTCTGGAGCTGGGATTTAGGAGATACAGTCTCCTGGTTGTCTCAGGTAACACCCGCAGATCTCAGAAGCTACTAGTGGCCAGGTGCAGCCCTGTGGATTGAGGAACAAAAGTGACTGACTCTTCAGCCAGAAAGACTGAAGTAAACAGACTTCTTGGCTTCCCTAGGGCAATCCCTGCTCCCTCCTGAAGACCCCAACAGATACCCACACTTCAATACCATAGTTACCCTACTTGTTTCCTATGCCCAGTCTCCTCTCTGGCCTCTGTAGCATGGTGTCTGGAATCAGCTATCACAGGTGTTGAATTCCAGCTGGACTATTTGGTCACTCAGGCTCTTATTCTATAAACTGGGGATAATAGTTTCCCCTCTGTTCTTGTAAGTGGTTAATTGAAGTATCCACATAGTGCTTGGCCCTTGTGGCAGAAGTCAATACACAGTAGAGCACTTCCCCCTTCCCCTGGCCACTTCAACCTTTCCCCCTAGACCTAGCCTCATAAAAATGGCAGCTTGCCTTCACTAATTACTTAGAACTACCCAGGAATCAGTCTTAAAGGTGTTATATGAAATCATCTATTCTTCACAATAATCCTGTGTAGGTATTGATATCATTCCTGTTGTACATATGAAGAAACCAAAGCACAGAGAGGTTATATAACTCTTCCAAGACCACACAGCTAGTAAATACGAGATCTGGGATTTCAAGCCAAGGAATTCTGGCTCAGTGATCATACACCATTGCCCGCCATATTTCCAGAGCGCTTCTGGCTTCCTTGCCAGTGACCCAGGCTAGGGAGGGGTGCCCAGCAGCAGGGGGTAGACACGGCTGAGGAAACAAAGCTGTTGCAGGGAGCCAGCATTTAGTCAGTGGCTGACTTGCAGGTCCTACTGGGTGGCCCCAGGACAGTGTAGACCAACAGGCAGAGAGCTGGGGATCAGAACAGCTCAGGGGTGAGGATTCCCATGTATTCAGCATTCCTGGGGAAGAAAGCAGCCTTCTGCCCAGGACGCAGATAGACTGAACCCCACACTGACTAAACTGCCCTTTCATAGGTAATTCCTTACTGTTCCAAATCCATTCCTTTACTCTCATTCCCATCCTGGAGAGAGATGGGTCTGGACCAGAGGGAGCCCAGCCAGTGGCTGAGGGGGGTTGCACCTGCCTTCCTCCTGCCTCACTTCCCCCTCCCATACCCCACCCTGCTCCCATGCTCAGTGAAGACCAGGTAACAGCTCTGAAGCCTTTGCTCTGAAACAAACAGAACTGTCCCATTGTTCACTGGGAGGTAGGGGAGACATTCTCTAATCCTCTCTTGCCTTAGAAGTAACGAAATTTCCATTCTTCTCCAGAAGGGAAAACTACAGGAAGAAACTAGATGCCCTCCTCCACAATCCCAGCAGATCCAGAGCAGGACTGGGGTAAAGCTCAGATTCTGGTCTCCATTCTGCCTGCCTATGGAGTGAGATCACGCTGGTCTGTCTTCCACCCTTTAGTGGCTCAGAAGAGCAGGCCTGGCCCTGAGGGGGGTCTGGGGGGTGGGGGCTGAGGTTCTGAACACCAATTCTCATGTGTGTAGGGGGGGGTGGTTTCCCCACATCCAGGCAATTCTTGGGCACCAGCTGGGTGTCCTACCATTCAGCTCAACTCTGACACTACGCCCCTGGAGATAGCATCAGATTCCATAGATTAAAGGCTCCATCCTCCAAGACTGCCCCTTCACACTTCACATGCCAGCCACAAACCCAGGCTGTCACCTGTGCTTCCTACACACTGGCTATAGATTAGAGGTTCCAGTGACCCCCTCCTTGGGCTCAATTAATTTGCTAGAAGGGCTCACAGAACTCAGAGAAACATTTAACTTATTACATTGTTACTAGTGACCAAGGCATGAGAGCCCCTGGCTCTGGAGGCCCCAAAGGTTTGTCCACTCTCAGGTGACAAAATCTAGAGAGACAAGTGCTGGTCAAATAAGAACGTTTATTCCAGTAAGACCAACACCAGGAAGACAGTGGACTAACACCCCAAGAACTGTCTTCAAGATGCTGAGAATACTTCTAAGTTTATGTAGGGAATATATGGAACAAAGATTGGTGGGTATATGCAGCTAAACAGCAAAGGTCGGGTTGATCACTGTCATGGGGTGAATTATGGGGGGTACGGTGGCATCAGAATAGTCATTATTGCTTGGGGGGTTAGTTTTGGTGCCCATTACAGGATGTTTTGCCTGCTGGGTCCCTTGCTGAAGTTAACAGATAAGCAGGAGGGAAAAAATAAGCGATTAAGAGGAACAGGTTAAAGGCAAATGGAGTCAGTCAGGGCAATGACTGGGTCCTCCTTTGAATCCCCATGTCAAGTCACCATTCCATTTCAACGGAAGGAGGAGGGATGACGGTCATGTCTTCTGTAAACTACTTCCTGCTGATCAGGGATGACGTAGGGATGTTGGGATGGAAGACTTTGACAGGGTAGGAGACCTTTGTTTCTTGAGTTCCTTCTGAGATGGACAGCAATCTTCCATGGGGGTTCTCACCCACTTACACGTTGAGTCCTGACAAAAGTCGCTGTCTGGAGGTACCTTCCTAATGCAGGTGTAATGAATCTGTGGCTTGACGCCTGCAAGTTTTGAAGTAGGGCTAGTTAGCATATCGTGAGGACCTGTCCATTTTTCAGTTAACTGATCTTCTGGTCCTTGGTTCTTCCAAATCTTTAGTAGGACCCACTCTCCTGGCTGAAAAAGGGGGCAGTGTCTGCTCAGGAAATGGTTTGATCTTAGAAAAGACGAACTAGGGGCGCCTGGGTGGCTCAGTCGGTTGAGCGGCCGACTTCGGCTCAGGTCATGATCTCACGGTCCGTGAGTTCGAGCCCTGCGTCAGGCTCTGTGCTGACTGCTCAGAGCCTGGAGCCTGTTTCAGATTCTGTGTCTCCCTCTCTCTCTGCCCCTCCCCCATTCATGCTCTGTCTCTCTCTGTCTCAAAAATAAATAAACGTTAAAAAAAAAATTAAAAAAAAAAAAAAAGACGAACTCGTGTGTAGATGTCAAAATCTGATTCAGCTGCTGCACATATTATTTAATTCTATTTTCATGTTCTAGAAAGGGGAAAACACCCCTTTTACTCAAGTCGAAAGGGTTTCGCATATACCATCTCATAAGGGCTCAGTGGGAGCCCTACTTCCAGAGGCCACCCTTATACAGAGGATGGCAACAAGAAGTGGCTTTTCCCAAGTCAGGCCAGTCTCTTAGCACATTTTAGCAAGGGCTTTCTTTAAACTATGGTTCATTTTTTTCTGTTTTACCTGTTGATGAGGTGGAGGGGAATGATTTCTAACCACAAATTGTTTAAGAAGTACTATTCTACATAATGTCATTGCACATAGCACATTGCATTTTATCTGTTTACGTCTCTCTTTCATACTAAGCTGTGGACTGAGGGCAAGTAGGGAGACTTCATATTTCTTCACCTTTTAATTCCCATTGTGTAGCTTCTGACCGGACAGAGTAGACAATAATAAACTGAATTAATATGTAGGCCCATGCTGGATCACCTAGGACTATGCACGGTGAACATAAGACCAAGGCCTTTGTCCTACTGGACCAGAAACGCTCTAACCCAAATCCCCTTTGTCCAAAGTCAGAATCAGTTCCAGAACTTGGGGAGAGGTTGGGATGACAGATGAGATTGTTACATGCTGCCTTCTTCAAAGGACCACCAGAGCTACATGTTGATACGACAAGGCTGAATTCCTTTTCTCAGTAAGACTTCATCTTAGCAGCATCCTAGAGAGGGGAGAGCCAAGTGGGAGGTCTATGAGGTTTTGGAGTCTGGGTTAAGGCAATTCAGCAGGGTTTTTTTGGTTTTGGTTTGTTTTTAAAAGTTTATTTATTTATTTTGAGAGGGCACACATGCGAGTGGGGGAGGAGCGGAGAGAAAGAATCCCAAGCAGGCTCCTCGAGGTCACCACACACTGTGAGATCATGACCTGAGTCAAAATCAAGAGCTGGACTCTTAACCGACTGAGCCACCGAAGCACCCCCAACAGTTCTTTTAATAAAGCATTTGATTAGGAACACAATATGATGATTTAAGATTGGTGTCCATAGCAAGGAGAGCATTTTTAAGGTAAGGGGCTCAAAAAATCTTGGGAATTAAAATTGTCATTTGATTGAACAATTTAATGATCATTTAAATATTTTGGGGGGGGGGGCACCTGGATGGCTCAGTCAGTTGAACATCCAATTCTTGATTTCAGCTCAGGTCATGATCTCATGGTTCATGAGATCGAGCACTGCTTTGGGCTCTGTGGACAGCAAGAAGCCCACTTGGGATTCTCTCTCTCATCTCTCTCTCTCTCTCTCTCTCTCTCTCTCTCTCTCTGCCCCTTCTCCCATTCATGCTCTTTCTCTCACAATAAATAAATAAACTTTAAAAAATAGGTTTTTTTTAAAACTTTGAGGAATAAGTTATTTCAACTTTTATCTTCTGGGCCAGTTTCCTGAAATAGTTAATGTATATTGATGAAGACAGTGGAATGGGAACATCATATTAATGCAGATAGTGGCTGTGTGGGTGTAGAAGGTTTCAACTCTCAGGGGTCAGGTGGCCCAACTGAGGGAGAAGAGAGCCGGGGAGGTTCAGAGCTGATGTGCCCAGACACCTATCAGTTTCTCATCAAGATGCTATAAAATAATCCTGCAACAGGAAACTCTCATCCCTCATAATACGATTGATTTTTAGTCACTGGTCCCATTGGAAGCCATTTGGTCTTTCTCTTCCACCTTCCATCTCCCTCTGATGCTTGACTCCATCATTAGGCTGGAATAACTGCTTAAAATCTTCTCAACCAGAGCCTACCATGGTTTGTGTGAGCATTTGCCAATGGGCAAGTCACATATGACTGCACTGGTGACCTTTTCCATGCCCCTCCTGGTCTGTGTGCAGTCTGGAAGCAGGAGGCCTGCCCTGAATCTTCCGAAGTGATTATGCTATTGCAGACATCAGGCAAAATGAGCAAGCCCCGCAGGGGCGAGTACTGATGTGTGATAGAAAGGTCAAGTAATGCAGCACACAGCCTCTGCTGGAGAGACACAGACGCATCTGGCCCAGACAAGGAGACCTAATCTAATTTCCAAACAGGAAGAACACAGTTCCCTGGGACGAAACACCAGGGCTGATATGCCTAGAAGCTTATTGGGAATGGGAGGTAGGGGATGACTAGCATTTACTGAGGGCCCGTACAGCAGTTTTTACACAGCATTTCATGGAAAAGCTTAGCATATACACAATCTTTATCAATAGAATAGTATTTTCAACACCCTAGGAAAGAACTTGGTTTATAGGAAATCTATAGCAAACTTTCTCTCTGAAATGAGGGAAGCATTCCCTGTTTGTTTGTTTTTAATCGAGCTGCCCTCTCTTTGATATTATCCAAATGAAGGTACCGGTCGGCAAGGTCAGCAATTTCTCCTGGATGTGTGCTACCCAGCAGGTGAGGTGGGAGCTGACCTCCCCCCAGCTTCAGCCACATCAACAATCCTCTCATCTCATTTGTTAATTGTGAATAAAATAAAAAGATCTGAAGGAGTGAAAAGCCCATTCTTTCTGGAACCTACATCCCATCAAGTGCCGCTCTGTGATACATATTTACTCATTTAGAATTGAGAATGAGGGGTTACTTAAAAAAAATAAATATTTGGGGCGCTGGCTGGCTCAGTCAGTAGAGCATGGGACTCTCGATCTTTGGGTCATGAGTTCAAGCCCCACGATGGGCATAGAGTTTACTTTAAAAAAAAAAAAATGTAGAATTGGGAATAAGGGAAGCCTTCTTTCCTTCCTTCACTCATTGTAGCTCTGTCACCTGCTTTTAGGACTCTGATCTCTCTGGTTCTCCTCCTTCAGACCTCCAACTCAGGCTTCTCTTTTTGCTTTGTTTTTGTTTAAAATGGAAAGTTTATTTGCTCAGTACACCAAATAGGATGCAAGGACGGTCATGACAAATATACAGAAATATGCAGATCAAAATAAAACTATAATTTAGTTTAAACGAAGGGAAACATATTAAAATGTTATGACAACATATTCCCAAGAGTTTTTTTTCTTCAGTTAATTTAACTATACATTTCAATAAAATAAAAGGTAATGGATTAAGGGGAAGTTAGCTTGTGAATTTTTCTTAAAAATAAAACTCCAACTCTATCAATCCATGCCAGTTAAACACTACAGCTAAAATTTGCAAATAAATGCAAAAGGAGATGAAGGAGTTATTTACCTTTTGTGCTTGAATAATCCAGAGGAAAATGGTTACCACAACTACAGCAGGCAAACCGGTAAGACTGACCAAACTAGAACACAGCGTTGTACTAAATTTCAGTCTCAAATCCTGCTAAATGCTCATCATTAGTATGGCACATTTTGATCCATGATATGGTTTAATACCTAGACAGATCCCAATCTGTCTAGGAAGCACATAGATACTACTGTTGCTTTGTTTGTTTTTAAATATATATACATATTTAAAAAGCCAGGTATACTTCCACATACAAAGGCAGGTTTTCCCCAGGAGGAATTTACAGGCAGTAGTCTGGGGTGCAACATGAGGCTGGGTCATGTTGCACAACCATGAGGTGCTGGGTCAAACTGAAGGAAGGAGTATTTTATCTTTTTTATTTTGTTTTATTTTTTATTTTATTTTATTTTATTTTTTTAACGTTTATTTTTTTATTTTTGAGACAGAGAGAGACAGAGCATGAACAGGGGAGGGGCAGAGAGAGAGGGAGACACAGAATCAGAAGCAGGCTCCAGGCTCTGAGCCATCAGCCCAGAGCCCGACGCGGGGCTTGAACTCACGGACTGTGAGATCGTGACCTGAGCTGAAGTCGGACGCTTAACTGACTGAGCCACCCAGGCACCCCTATTTTGTTTTATTTTTTGAAATGTTTATTTTTGAGAGACAGAGAGAGCACGCACATCAATGGGGGAGGGGCAGAGAGAGAGGGGAACAGAGGATCAGAAGCAGGCTCTGGGCTGACAGCAGAGATCGTGAGGTCATGACCTGAGTGGAAGTCAGATGCTCAACCAAATGAGCCACTCAGGCGCCCAAGGAAGGAGTATTTTAAAGTGTCATCTAATTCCATGAGAGCAGCCTGGTTCCCACAACGATAACAGTAACTGGGTGCACTAAAAATGGTAACCACATTCTAATCATGACACCAATTGTATCCCTCCATTACAAGCTGGTGAGCTCGAGAAGCCAGTGTGAGGCCATTCCCATGGTTAAATGTTTCAGAAAAGTCTTATCCACATGTGTAGCCAGCACCACATGGTGAAATACCCCACCCACCACAATCATCTGGATCTGACCACTACACATCACACATTGGGCCCTCATGTGGAACTTCCTGTAAAGGATCCAAGTCTCTTATATGATCCAGCACATCTAGGGATGGAGAGAGGCCACTGTGGAGGCAGAATATCTGTCCATCTACTAAAGTTGTAAGTAGAAGATAATCAGATAGATCTGTAACATATTTCCAAACATTGGCATTTCTAAACTTTCACAGACATTCATTATAAAAGCCATATACTTGGGTAATTTCACAGCTTTCGTGGTTTCCTCTCAATATTGTAATGTGTTCTGAGTAATACGCCTTTAAGGCCACAAGGAGAGTCACAGTCTCCACTGAATAATAGCCTCTGTCTACACAGTCGCCCATGAACAGACAGTTTGTACCTGGTGATTTTCCACCAGTTCTGAAGAGTTCAGTAAGCTCAAGAAATTGACCATGCACATCTCCGACACGGTAACAGAACAACAAACCTCTTGCACATTTTATTCTTTTGTTAAAATTTCCTTAGCCTTTTTGCACAGCATCTGTACTTGGTTCTGTTAAGCTGTTTACACACATGCAGCTCTTTGGTGAATAACTAGCTGTCCATGGCTGCCTGAACCCCTTCCCCCCTGTTTCCTTCCCCCTACCCGCCCCCCAACCCTGAGTGCCCCATAGCTGCCACCAGCTCCTGGGGAGGTGGGGGGGTGGTGGTGAGGAAGGAGTCTCAGAGCATTTACCCCACCCAAGGCCAGCTGGGGGGAGGGGTGCTAGCCCACCCAGACCTGCCCTGCTGCTTCTGTGTCCACCTCCTGGGAGGGAGTGAGTGAAGGGTGCAGGGAGGTCAGGATGACTTTGGCCCAGGTCTTTCACTGACCACCAGGTGTCTTCCCACCGCCCCCTCACCCCCACCCCCACCAGCCTCTACCCATAGGCTCCTCTTTTTTTAAGTCCTTTTTAAAGGCTTCATTCTCTGGCCAACACAAACATGAAAAGATGCTCAACATCACTCATCATCAGGGAAATGCAAGTCAAAACTATGATGAGATATCACCTCACACCTATCAGAATGGCTAAAATCAACAACACAAGAAATAAGTATCGGTGAGGATGCAGAGAAAAAGGAACCCTCCTGCACTCTTGGTGGGAATGCAAACTGGTGCAGCCACTGTAGGAAACAGCATGGAGGCTCCTCAAAACATTAAAAATAGTTGATCCAGTAATTGCACTACTGGGCATTTACTGAAGAAATACAAGAACACTAATTCAAAGGGATACATGCACCCCTATGTTTACTGTGGCATTATCTACAATAGTCAAATTATGAAAGCAGCCCAAGTGCCCATCAATTGATGAATGGATAAAGATGTGGTGAATATATATATAATAGAATATTACTGAGCCATAAAAAAGAATGAAATCTTGCTATCTGCAATAACATGGATGGAGCTAGAGAGTAAAATGCTAAGCAAAGTCAGTGAGAGAAAGACAAATGCCATATGAGTTTACTCATCTGTGGAATTTAAGAAATAAAACAAATGAAGAAAGGAAGGATAAGAGAGACACAGCTAAGAAAGACACTCTTAACCCTGGAGAATAAACTGATGGTTACCAGAAGGGAGGGGGGGATGGGGATGGGTCAAATAGGTGAAGGGGATTAAGGAGGGCACTTGTGGAGATGAGCACTGGATAATGTATAGAATTGTCAAGTCACTATAGTGCACACCTGAAACTAATATAACACTGTCAACCACACTGGAATTAAAATTAAAAACTTAAAAAAAAAAAAAAAAAAGGTTTCATCCTCAACGCTTTTCCCCTTTCTCCTCAGAATCCTCAGGACTCCAATGTTACTTTCATCCAAATCATTTCCACTCCTAACACCTTTTCCTGACCCACCTGGCTTTGGGTAACGACTACGCTGGAGTGCCTGACACCCTACGCTATTGACTGTGTCCAACACCCTGGTCCAGGCACCTGCCTGAATTCCTTCTGATCTCAGGGCATGCAACTCTAAACAAGGGCTCCCCACTGCCTACAGAATTTCTCTAAACTCTAGCCCTGGATTCAAGATCCGGTTTGGTCTGGCTTCCAAACAGCCATCACTACCTTGCTTGACATACCCTCTAGCTCGACACCACCTCTATGCTTTTCTGGCCTCTGAGAACTTGCTTACAATGTTTTGTCTGCTATTACCCAAGAAATCTTTTCGTGCCCAATTTCTGCACGTTCAGATCTCACCCAGGGTTCTTATTTAGTCCTTTAGGTTTGAAGTAGCAAAACACACTGAAGTAAGTAAATCCCAAAAGGCCACCTCCAGTGGGTGTGATATCCTGGAGGTCAATACATGGCACGTATCACACCTCGGAGGAAAATCCCATTATACAGTAACTGCTGGTAACAGAAAAAAATACATGAAGAGTCACCTATTCCAAGAAGACAGAAAAACAATAAAATAAACCCAAAGAAAGTAAAATAAGGATAGCAGTAAAATTAAAATCAGAAATCAATGATTACAAAAACAAAAAATGAGTTTATAAATCAAAAAGCTGAATCGCTGAACATACGGGTGTGCTAGCTAGCTTTACAGAAGAAATGGAAAAGAACACAAAAACACAAAATTAGGATAAAGGGAAACTTGTTAGCGAAAATACAGATAAGTAGGAGACATTATATACCACTATACTTAATACATTTGAAAGTCTGAACGAAATTGATGATCTTTCATGAAACTACATATTCCCAAAACTGGGTTGGAAACACATGGAAACCTTAAACAATAACACGTAGAAATAAACACAATTCTCCTCCAATCAGCCCCAGATCATTTCACATGTGAACCTTTCAAATACTGAATGAACACATTTTTTGATGCTGTTTAAACTATTCAAGAGCATAGAGACGTAAAGGAAATACCTTAACTCATTTTACAAAACTGACAAATGACTGATCTGAGAACCTAATAAAGACAAAACTGCAGACAATTTTACTTGTAAAGTCGAAAAAGTTTAAGAATATATACACACAAACCACATATAAATTGTATATATCAAATCAAGCCAGCCGTACATTAAATAACACACCAAGACCAAATAAAGTTCATTTCAGGAATCAAGGAATCAAGGATAGTCTCATATTAAGAAATTTAGTAATATAAATTAATCTTAAGTAAGTCAGAGACTTTACTATCAAAAATGCATTCATTGGGGTGCCTGGGTGGCTCAGTCGGTTAAGCGTCTGACTTCGGCTCAGGTCATGATCTCACAGTCCGTGAGTTCGAGCCCCGCGTCGGGCTCTGTGCTGACAGCTCAGAGCCTGGAGCCCATTTCAGATTTTGTGTCTCCCTCTCTCTCTGCCCCTCCCCTGTTCATGCTCTGTCTCTGTCTCAAAAATAAATAAACGTTAAAAAAATTTTTTTAAAAATGCATTCATTAAGATTTGTACACCTATTCCTCCTTATAAGCCTCTTAATAAAATGAAAACAGAGGTGCCTGGCTGGCTGTGTCAGCAGAGCATGTGACTCTCGATCTCGGGGTTGTGAGTTCCAGCCCCACATTGGCTGTAGAGATTACTTAAAAATAAAATCTTTAGGAGAGCCTGGATTGCTCAGTCGGTTGAGCATCCAACTTTGGCTCAGGTCATGATCTCGTGGTCTGTGAGTTCGAGCCCTGTGTCAGGCTCTGTGCTGACAGCTCAGAGCCTGGAGCCTGCTTCGGATTCTGTGTCTCCCTCTCTCTCTGCCCCTCCCCCGCTCATGCTCTGTCTCTGTCAAAAATAAAATAACATTAAAAAAAATTATTATAAAAAAAATAAAATCTTTAAGGGGTGCCTGGGTGGCTGAGTGTCTGACTCTTGATTTCAGCTAAGATTGAGATCCCCAGGTTGTGGGATAGAGTCCTGTGTCAGGCTCTGCACTGAACGTGGAGACTACTTGAGACTCATATTCTCTCTCTCTCTTTCTCTCCCTTCCCCCCCATCTCTCTCCTAAATAATAAACAAATCTTCCCCCCCCCAAAAAAAAGAAAGAAAGAAAATGAAAGGTATTCCTTTATCTTAGTGAAAGTATTTCTCAAAACCAAAGCCAGGATGTGTTTAAAATGCTAAAACACCAGAAACATTTCTGATCAAGTCAGATTCAACAGAGGGCCTAATACTAACAGTGTTATTGAATATTATTCTAGAAGCTCCTGCCAATAGAAAAGGACTGAATTACAATGTGTAATTAATAGAAAGGAGGTTGCAAAATTGTCATTATTGTGCATATGATTGCACATCAAAAAAACAAAACAAAAACACAAAACACCAGCTTAAGCCTACTAGAAAAATAAAAGTGAGCAAAGAGATTATTTTAAAAATTAACAAAGTGGCACCTGGGTAGCTCAGTTGGTTGGGTGCCTAACTCTTGATTTCAGCTCAGGTTATGATGAGCCCTGCATCAGGCTCCTTGCTAATAGCATGGAGCCTGCTTGGGATCCTCTTTCTCCATCTTCCCCTCCCTTGCTCATGCTCTCTTTCTCTTAAAATAAATAAACTTAAAAAGAAAAAAAGAAAAAAAAAAGAACCTGAGCAGAGGCAACCAAATGGAGTTGCCCCAAATGGAGACCTCCACAAAGTCATGTAACGACAAAGTTCTTGAACAAGTAGGATATATGTGAAGAACTCCAATGCCATTAAGTACAATTCACATACTTAAATGGGAGAACTCCCTCCTAAAGTAAAGCTATTAGAAAAATCTAAAAGAGATGTTAAAATAAATACACTTCAGATATTTGAAGGAAGAAAGAATAGCAGAATTAACCATAAATAGGACGCAGGTGATTCTCTTACCAGCATGACTCAAGCCATTATGGTTTCCAGCCTCACCTGCTCTGCCAGAATCTGTTCTCTATGACTGCCTCCTCTGGCACACAAAGGGGACAACAGGCTGCAGTGACTTTACTTGAAGCCAATCTGATTTTTGTTTCTACACCTGGCTCCATGAGACGGACTCAAGGTTAGGAAGGAGAGAAAGGCAGCAACACAGGGAAGCCTCGGGAGAAGATGATCACATGGGGGCAGGGAAAAGTCACTGCCCAAGAAAAGTAAGCACTTCCCCAAACACCTTTAAGACACTTAAAATTTTTTCATGTGGAATATAAAGAAATCAGGTGGGGAGTGTAGGTAAGAGTGTGGATACTTCATTTTGAGGACCCACTGTTTTTTAAGGGCTTGTCTAGGAAACGGATAGCTTATGAGACCCCTCTTGGCTGGCAGGCTTTTGGTGAGCCAATGGACTATTATCTGCTATCTCAGCCATGTGCCACCTTGGGACCAATCCTTACCTAAGTCAGCATTTAAAAAGCTACAGCCGGGGTGCCTGGATGGTGGCTCAGTTGGTGTAGCATCTGACTTCAGCTCAGGTCATGATCTTGTAGTTTGTGGGTTCAGGCCCATGTTGGGATCTGTGCTGACAGCTCAGAGCTTGGAGCCTGCTTCAGATTTTGTGTCTCCCTCTCTCTCAAGAATAAATAAACATTAAAAAAACAAAAATAATTTAAAAAAAAAAAAAAGGCTACAGCCAAGGGGCACCTGGCTGGGTCAGTCAGTAGAGAATGTGACTCTTGATCTGTGGGGGTTGTGAGTTCTGGCCCCACGTTGGGGGTAAAAGTTACTTTAGAAGAAAAAAAAAAGCTCCAGCCAAGCACCCTCCTGTCTACAAGGGACCATCAGTCTTCCAGGTTTCGCCAATGTGGTCTTTCAATTACCTGTCTCCAGGCTGGGGCTGAAGAGAGCTTCCTGGAGGAGGTGATACTAACTGCTAAGTGGAAGGAATTTCCAGGTGACAATGGGGAGGAGGGTTTTGAAGTTCCCGGGAGCAGCCTATGGACAAGGCAAAGGAAGAGGGCAATGCGTTCTTAGAGCTGCCAGTCCAGAGAGGCTGGATGGGGAAGTGTAATGAGATAAGACAGAAACCAGTGACAATCTCTTTAAAATCTTTGTTGCCTCGATTTAATTTTTTTAACCTTTTTTTATTATTGAGAGACAGAGAAACAGAGCATGAGCAGGGGAGGGGCAGAGAGAGGAGGAGACACAGAATCCAAAGCAGGTTCCAGGCTCTGAACTGTTAGCACAGAACCCAACGAACTCACAAACCGCGAGATCATGACCTGAGCCGAAGTCGGACGCTCAACTGACTGAGCCACCCAGGGGCCCCTACCTTGATTTAATTTTTAAACTTGTTTTCACTGTCTTTTGAGCACATACAGTTTTTTAAATTAAAAATTTCCTAATTAGAATATAAACTCTTGAATGGCAGAGAGTTTGACATATACCTTTCCTCCCAGCAGAGTCCTATCTTCATCTGGAGAGACCTACTGCCAGATGACAATGCTCAAATCCAGAATCCCTGGAAGCATCAACAGACAATGATGATTAAAACCCCTAAAGACCCATAAGCTTTCTGCCCCTGGTGCACCTAGGCTCTGCTTGGAACACAGATTTTTCTGTTCCTAAACCCCTTAGCAGAGATGGGAGGGGCTCTGGTGCTGGAGGGGCAGGACCACACCCTCCTTGCTCTGGGTGAGACAGCAAGGATCTTGCTTTTGAGCCTCACTTCTTTCTTTCTTTAATTGTTCTTTATTGTTGTTGGAGTCTTTTCTTAAAGTTTATTTTATTCTGAAAGAGAGAGAGAGAAAGAAATGTGAGCAGGGGAGGAGCAGAGAGGAGGCTCCACCCTGTCAGCCCAAAGCCCAACAAGGGGCTCAAAACTACAAACTGTGAGATTATGACCTGAGCTGAAATCAAGAGTCAGATGGTCAACTGACTCAGCCACCCAGGCGCCCTGAGACTCACTACTTGCATCAAGTTGTTGCTATGTTAACTTTTTAACAGTTTGCTTGCAAAGTTAATAACTTTCCAAGTAATGGATCGGGGGGAGGGGGTCCACATGTTCTCAGGAACAATTTAATTTCATGTTATAATTTGGAGCCAATAAGAAAAAAAAAAGCCTAATATAAGCATCTTCTAGGTTTCTGCCTCAGTATGAGAGCTGCTTCTGTCTTGGCATGCTGAGGGAAGGCAGGCTCCCCAGTGGGTTTGAAGAGAAATACCATGTGAGAATCAGGTCTCCTAAAGACAGGCAGAATTCTAGAGAGCCTGTTCTGGAGTGGATAGGACGACGGTAATCATGCTGTGAACAACTATTAAATTCCAAAAGAACAACTTTGTAGATATGGCTATATTAATGTTTTTCATTTCACTGGCTTTGCAGCTTTGTAATTCAGATATAAGTCTGTCTCCATTTCCTACTTGTAGAAGAGCTGTAAACCCAAGGAGTTTAATGTGCACAAAGCCCAGTATAAGTAATTAGATAACAGAAACTTTTGTAACAGAATTTTTTTTCTTTAGAAGTCAGGCAAATCTGTGAGGATTTGGCCTTCAAGGAGGGATGGTGCTGCTGCTGGGACCTCGTGCAATCTGTCAGTTTAAGGGCCTGAGTGGGGACAGTGTGTCCCCATATACAGCTGAGGCGGTAGGCTGCCAACAGTTATCTCCAGGACAGACTATTACAAATGTTACCGCTAAAGACATTTTGGTTAGCCCTCCCACTGTTCTATGCAATAGGGAGACTCGATAACTTTGCCTCTCTGATTTGCAAATCCAGATTTTGTTTGGAGAGCATGTTATCATGGAAGAAAAAAGATAGCTGCTGATCTCATTAACTGCAGATGGGACAGGGCAGTTTTTTCCAGATGAACTGTACTCAGAAGATTCATACTTTTCAGGAAATCATGCACCCATTGAAAAAGAAGACTAAAATCATGAAAGCAGGCAAGAAATTTCAGGTAAGTGATTCAGGTCGCTATCTTTATAGTACCCACATGAATGTTCAAAGTATAACAGGTTCTCTGGAGTAGATAAGAGTGCTGTTTATTGAGTAATCTCTACATTCATTGTGGGACTCCAACTTATGACCCTGAGATCAAGAGTCACATGCTCTTCTGACTGAGCCAGCCAGGGGCCCCTGGGGATACCTGCTTATTTAGATGTTGGTCTATTTATAGTTCTGATGAAAACCGGAGATCATCTAGGCTTGCCTGAAACTTCAACTTTGTGCCTGTAAAGGTTACAGTAGTCTTTTATGTTTCAAATGTATTATCTAGTACTCTTGCTTACTTTTTTTTTTAATTTAATGTTTGTTTATTTTTGAGAGATGGAGACAGAGCGTGAGCAGGCAAGGGGCAGAGAGAGAGGGAGACACAGAATCCGAAGCAGGCTCCAGGCTCCGAGCTGTCAGCACAGAGCCCGACGCGGGTCTCAAATTCACAAACCAAGAGATCATGACCTGAGCGGAAGTCGGAAGCTCAACCAACTGAGCCACCCAGGCACCTTATTGCTTACTCTACTCTTTAAACCTTACAGTATGCTGTAAGGATTAATGCTCTTGTTACCAAACAAGAAAGAAAATTTCACAAGGGTTTTCCACGTCTGAATTGTTATATTATCTCAAAAGTTTAAATAAGATGATCTACCGCCATTGTTCTTCTGACTGTCCAGTATATTACAATTCCACTGGTGTGCTTGGGAGGGTGAATAATTCTTTGGACTTTTTGCTAGAGTTATGGTGTCATCATGATTAAGTGGTGAACAGCAGACAGTGATAAGCTTCAAGTGATAATGTCTTTATTTTTTTTGCTATGTCTTTAGCTTTGATGATTAAAAAACGAATTCTGTGTAAAACCAAAAGTGATAAAGAAGAGAAACAGAGAAGGAAAAGTCATGCAGTATCTTAATCAAGACTGGGCAACACTGGAGTAGTAAATCTGTTTAGCAGTTCAAGGTCCCAAGGTTTTTGTATTTCCTTTGAAGAACTTGAGTTGACACAGTATGTGGCTTTGACATCATGGACCAAAATACTCCTTTACCTTGGGATGGCAGGTGCAGCAAATCTGCAGGACTCCTCAAAAAACTTCCCTGAATCTGGAAATCATCAGCTTAAACTACAAAGTTTGGCCTTGGCCTTCAAAGTGAAAACCTTGAAAGAAAGGACTGTATGAAGAATCCAGCCTGCACAGTTGGTAAGAATGCTCCATAGTGCATCACCTGGATGCATTCTGTTGCTTCTAACTCTGTGTTGGTTGAACTCTCTGTCCTTTTCTTTATATTAATCATTTTCTTTTTAAGGAGAGAAAGAGTGTGTGAGTGGGGTAGAGGGGCAGAGGGAGGGAGCGAGAGAGAGAGAGAGAGAGAGAGAGAGAGAGAGAGAGAGAGAGAGAATCTTAAGTAGGCTCTATCCTCAGCATGGAGCCTGGTGCAGGACTTGATCCTACAACCCTGAGGTCATAACCTGAGCCAAAATCAAGAGTCAGATGCTCAACTGATTAAGCCACCTAGGAGACCCCCCCCCCAATTATTTTTGAGACATAATTGACATATAACACTGTGTAGAAGTTCAAGGTATACATCATTTTGCCTTTTTTTTTTTTTAATGTTTGAGAGAGAGACAGAGCATTAGTGGGGGAAGGGCAGAGAGGGAGACACAATCTGAAGCAGGCTCCAGGCTCTGAGCTGTCAGCACAGAGCCCGTCTGCAGGGCTTGAACTCGCGAGCTGTGCAATCATGACCTGAGCTGAAGTCGGACGCTCAACTGACTGAGCCACCCAGGCGCCCCTATTTTGTCTGCTTAATCTTAAAACTTATACCTTTGTTTCTATTCTTTACCTCTGACTAAAGGTAAAAATAATTTTTCTGTACTTAATTTGTATCTTGTTTAATGATGTCTTCTTCTTCCCCCTAAGTTTTAGCTACCTCCTTCTTTATCCTAGGATCTTCTCCTTTAATTCCATTTTTAAAAAATTCACCACCACATTCTCTGAGCATAGTTTTGATCAGGACATTCCCCTAAACGTAACCCTTCAAAAGCTCCCAGGTTTCAGTAAATCAGAATGGCTCACCTCTAACTCTAGAGCAAGAGTACAAAGGGAGGCCCACACATCCTACCTGAATATTTAAAAATTATAAGCCTAGCAAAGTACTACAAATATGCCTTCATAAGGACATAGCATGCCACGTTCTAGTTCAGAATTCTCAGGCCTGTCCGAGTTCCATACCAGGTCGTGGGACAGGAGAATCACCTCTGGGCCACTGCCAAACGCCTCCTCCTACCTGCTGTGCATTCTTTGGAGGGTTTGGAGGGTTCTTATTATATACAGGTGGACATCCAGACTCATCCCCACCTCTCCCCAAACAACCACACTCCATCAGTCCATGCCCAGCTTTAGGGCCCAAGCATATGCATACCAGCTATCTGTTTTTAGGTTGGGTAGGTAAGAGGTGCTGGAAAACCCTAGTATAGGGCTCCAAGCTGTTTAGCCAGGAAATTCGGGGAGCTTGGCTAGAAGGTAGGAGGAGGGGGAAGGCTGAGCAGGCTCCTCCCTTAGCTTCTTGGACTCCTTTTGTGGGTTGGGGTGAAGGGAGGGACCCCACTGCACAGGGATTAGAATTAGGGGGAGTTTAAGGGCAGTGGTGGCCTCAAAATTTGTTTGTAAACACACTAGGTCCTCTCCACACTTCTTCCCTAGAGAACTGTCTTCTCCAGCTCTGCTCTAAACACAAACTAAAATGAAACCCAGAAGAGCAAGGAGACATAAATATAACCCTAAAGTGAAATAGAAAATGAGAGTAAAAGAAGGGAATTAAACTACATTAAGAATAAGAAAAAGGTAAATATTGGTAAAAGAAATGAAACAAAAAAAATTAAAGTTTATTTATTTTGAGAGAGTGCGTATGCACAAGTGGGTGAGAGGCAGAGAGAGGAAGAGAATCCCAAGCAGACTGACAGCACAGAGCTCCGTGCAGAGCCCAACGCGGGGCTCGATCCCACGAACCGTGAGATCATGACCTGAACCAAAACCAAGAGTAGGTCAACCAACTGAGTAGGCCTCAACCAACTGAGGCACCTAGGCACCCCAAAACAAAAATTTTTAATAAATTTTAGAAACCCTAAAGGAAATACGATGAAGGCTATTTAATGTAAATGAGACAAAGGCTAAAACCAACAGAAGTTAAAAACATGAAACCAGAGGAGATAAAAGATTTAGTGGGTAGAAAGAGGCCCAGTTCTTCAGCAATGCAGGGAAATGTGAGAGAACAAGTCCTTAAAGATGTACACTTAAAAAAATCACAAGCTACACGTAGCTAAATAGGTATGGAGCCTCATCATAATACCCCGTGACATAATGCAACCAGGTTTGTATTCTCACTAGAATTTTGAAAGTTACATAGGTACCACTTTTTTCCTATTGTAATGTGTTTTCAATTACATCCTTTGTTGGCAGCCAGAGGTGAGCTGGCCCTTGGAGTTGACACAGCTGAAACCGCGAACACGGTTTTTGAAAGGAATATGGATAATATTTAGCAAAAGCCATAAAATGACCATGCTCTTTGATCCACTCATTCCAGTCCTGCTAGACAGTCCTACGGCAGGAGTCCTATAGGGCTGAAAAAAGGAAACGTTCCAATCTTAAAAACTTCCAATTTTATGCTTATGCTGACTACAGAAGTAAAACCAAAATGTCCAAAGGCAGGAGAAAGATGTAACAAATGATGGTATATTTGTCTGAGGAATCGTGCAGCAACTAAAATGATGATTACTAAGACTTTTAATGAAAAGATATCATTTAAGGGACACAAGCAGAAAATAAAAATGATTGTACTCTAAAAGTGCACAAGGTATGCAAATCACCTTTTATTTTAATTTTTACAAAATGTTCATTTTTTATTTTTGTATGAGAGAGACACAGAGCACAAACAGGGGAGGGGCAGAGAGAGAGGGAGACACAGAATCCAAAAGCAGGCTCCAGGCTCCAAGCTGTCAGCACAGAGCACGATGTGGGGCTTGAACCCACAAACTGCGAGATCATGCCCTGAGCTGAAGTCTGGCATTTAACCGACAGAGCCACCCAGGTGCCCCTACAAATCACTTTTTAAAAAATCATTGCTCTAAGGGCGCCTGGAGCATCTGATTCTTGATTTGGCTCAGTCATTTCTTGGCTCAGTCAAAATCATGATCTCGCAGTTTGTGAGGTCAAGCCCCGTATTTAGGCTCTGAGCTGACAGTGCAGAGTCTGCTTGGGATTCTCTCTCTCTCCCTCCCGTGTTCTCTCTCAAAATAAATAAACTTAAATAAAAACAAACAAACAAACAACCCAAAACCAATGTTCTAACAGCTGTGATGTTTCAGTGATAAATGATGGGTAACTTCCCCTTCCTTCCCTTTCACAAGATGCAGGTACCCTCAGCTTATCACAGAATCCCAAGACCTCTAAATTGTCACCTTCTGATTCTGCTTCCCAGGCACTGTCCTTAGGCTTAGGAACATTTGTCATCCCTGTCTTGCTTGGAGGCTGCACTGCGCAGCTCAGAGAACTCTAAGGCAACAAATATCAAATTATTCACTTTTAGCAGCTTGAATTTATTCCTCAGACTTGAGTGGGGGATCTGCATGCACTGATCTGACCCTAAAAACTGGCAAAAGGAAAACATCACGTTCCTTATTAACCTTGTGTAAATTTACCAAGAAATTGTAACTTCTCCCCTCTAATTCCAAAACTGGCTGTGGCTGTTATCTATTATTTCTTGACTTCTTCCACGTCTCATCTTAAGTCTATTTCCTATGATGAACCTTCCAAGGCTTCTCAATCCCCTTTCTGAAGGTTCCCAGAAAACACAGTACACTTCCCCTTATATATAGCTCACAATTCTTTCTTTAATGCCTGGCTTTCCCACTAAGACCATAAACTCTACACAGTCAGAGAATGTCTGTTTTAACATAAAGATGTTCGGAATCTTGGTATTGAGTTCATATCTTCCCTCGTGAGAAGAGATGGTCATCTCAGTCTCTAACAGCCTGGCCTGTGCAGTCTGCCTGGGGGAGATTACCACATACTTCCAAAGAAAAACTAACAATGAAATAACAGAAAGTCAAAAACGTGGATTTTTTTTAGAAGAGCTTTAGGCTTGAGCCACAAGGAAGCAATAGGAATTCTCTGCGGGAGTCAAGTCCTCTTCAGTGCTGGGTTTTCCAGGCTGTTCTATCTACCTGGAAGCCCTTCTTTTTGTCTTTGCCCATCTAACTTCTAGGACCTTCAGGCTTAGTATGGGTATCATCTCCTTTAAGTCTTTGACTTCCCAGACTATGCAGATTTGCAGGGAGCAATCAGTTTCTGAGAATGGCTGGAAACCATTCAAGGTTTGTTGCAAAGAATTTGTTGATCCACTGGTACCTTCTAACTCTCTTCATATGCTAACCTTACAGAGACAAGGACAGGATGTGGGTAGGGATTTAGTCCCTAGGGTGTTCACACTTCTTTAAAAATCTGGAGGCAATTAGGAACATAAATGGTACAGCCACTATGTAACACAATACCAAGCCTCCTGAAAAAATTAAAAATTACCATATGATCTAGCAAGTCCACTTCTGGGTATTTATCCATAAGAGCTCAAAGCAGAATCTTAAGAGATATTTATACACTCATGTTCATTACAGCATTATTCACAATAGCCAAGAGGTATGAACAACCCAAATGTCCACGAACAGATGGATAAAGGAAATGTGGTTATATACACACAATGGAATGTCACACAGCCTTAAAAAAAAATGAGATCCTATCACATGTTACAACATGGATGAATTTCGAGAATATTATACTAAGTAAGCCAGTCATCAAAGGACATATACTGATGATGTCACTCACGAGAGATCTAAAGTAGTCAAAATCAGGAGTGCCCTGGTGGCTTAGTCAGTTAAGTGGCTGACTTCGGCTCAGGTCATCGTCTCACAGTTTGTGAGTTCGAGCCCCGCATCGGGCCCTGTGCTGATAGCTCAGAACCTGGAGCCTGCTTCAGATTTTGTGTCTCCCTCTCTCTCTGCCCCTCCCCCGCTTGCACTTGGTCTCTAAAAAATAAAAGAAAAAAGAAAAATAAAAAAAGAAAGTAGTCAAATCATAAAAACAAAGTAGAAAGCTGTTGCTGGGGGAAAGGGAAGAGGGAATTAATATACACATAGTTTTAGTTTTGCAAGATAAAGTTCTAGAAATCTGTTGCACAACATGAATTCACTTAACACTAAACTGTACACCTAAAAATGTTTAAGATGGTAAATTTAATGTTATGTGATTGTGACCACAATTAAAAATAAATTAGGGTGTCTGGGTGGCTTAGTTGGTTAGACTGTATTATGTTAAATTAAAGCAGTCAGAGAAAAGACAAATACCATAGGATTTCACTCATATGAGATCATGACCTGAGCCAAAACCAAGAGTCAGAAGCTTAACCAACTGAGCCACCCAGGCACCCCGGGAAGGGAATTCTTAAAATACTTTAAAAGCATGAAACGGACGACAAAAACAATTATTAGTTTGATTACATAAAATAGTAAGGATTTCTACTCAAAGAGGATACAACAGCCAAAATTAACAAATGAGTAATGAACTGGGAGAATGTATTTGTACCCTCCAAAAATATGAGGTTACTATCCAGACATACAAAGAGGGTCTTGTAAATCAACAATCAAAAGAGCCTTGAGTGCCTGGCTGGCTCAGTCTGAGAGCATGTGACTCTTGATCTTGAGATTGTGAGTTCAAGCCCCATGTTGGGTGTAGAGATTACTTAAGGGCAAAAAAGAAGGGGGGGGCGGTCATTGATAAAAGAGCAAAGCTTATGAATCAGCAATAGAGGGTGAAATCTAAATGACTAAAAATATAGGGACAGCTACCTTCTCAAGTTCAGTAATTAGAGAAATACAGATCTTCAACAATGGGATACTATTTTACATTATGTTGGGAAAAATTAGAAAAGTTGAGTGAGAGGTTACCTGGGTAGCTTAGTCGGTTAAGCATCCAACTGTATTTATTTACTTCTTTCAGAGAGCTAGAGAAAGAGAGTGAGTAAAGAGCACGAGCATGAGTGGGGGAGGTGCAGAGAAGAAAACAGAATATCTGAAGCAGGCTCCAGGCTCTGAGCTGTCAGCAGAGCCCAACTTGGGACTTGAACTCAAACCACGAGGTCATGACCTGAGCCAAAGTCAAGACACTTAACTGAGTCATCTAGGTGCCCCCGGGCCCCAAACATCCAACTCTTGATTCTGGCTCAGGTCATGAAGTGACAGTTTGTGAGACTGAGCCTGGCATTGGGCTCGAGCTGACAGCGTGGAGTCTGCTTGGGATTCTCTCTCTTCTCTGTCCCTCCCCTGCTCACACTCTTTCTCAAGATAAACTTAAAAAACAAGATGTAGAAGTGGGAACTCCAGTCAAATATACAAATAGCCAAAGTACTTATGACAACAGAACTCTGACCAACAACTTCTATAGCAATTAGGCTGGGAAGCCAAACCACCTTTGCAGCAATTGGCCCAGGATGGTCAGACTTGGTCAAGGACTACCAAATTCCCTATGTTGGTTCCCATTTCCAACTTGGAACCAACCAGAGAAGCCATGTATGTTCCCCAAAACCCGAACATAAGATGCCCTGTTTGTAGTTAGCTTCCCAGGCCAATAACTTTCAGTAGGAGCATATGGAGCCTTCCCTTTAACAATGTAAAGCTCTTCCACTCCCAGCTGCCTTTGAGTCTGCGAAATACTGGCCATGGAGGCTGACTTCTTTATCATAGCTAGGTCTGAATGAATACCACGGGTTTGTTTTCATCCAGGTGGTCTTCACCTATTTTCACAAAATAGAACCATTGTGAAGAGCAACCTGGCAATACTGAGAGGAACTAATCATAAGCTCCCTTCAGGAACCAACAGGTACTCTTTTTGAGGTCCATAAGGGGTCAGAGATGAAGATGTTCATAAGCAGCATTATTGCAGGGTGGGGTGGGGGGTTGGAGCAGCCTGGGTGTCCACCACTAGACAAAGTGATAAAATAGTGTGGATAAATACTGTAAAATTCATTAGAAATCTTGAGTCTTATGTACATACCAACATATACATCTTTTTAAAAATATATAAGATCCAAAGCATAATTCCTTTCACATAAATTAGAAACACCATCACTCACAAAAGGACATACTTTAGAAGAAAAACATCAGTGAACTATAGGACTATTAGTGGGTGGGAACCCTTTCCAGGGAAGGGAACGTAGGAATCAGGGCCAGATAAAAGGGAAAATACAAGAGGTTTTGTAGATTTGATAGAGTAGCAAGGACTAAAGGATATTACCAACGGTGTTTATTTTTTTAATAAAGTTTGAGAGAGAGTGCACATGTGCACCAGCACGAGCACAAGGAGGCGAGGGGCAGAGAGGGAAAGACAGAATCCCAAGCAGGTTCCTCACTGTCAATGCAGAGCCCAATGCGGTGCTTTAACTCACAAACCACAAGATGATGACCTGAACTGAGATCAAGAGGCAGACACTTAGCGTAGGACTTTGGCTTATGTCGTGATCCTTGTGGTTCCTGAGTTTGAGCCCCACATTGGGCTCGCTGCTCTCACCAGAGCCTGCTTTGGATTCTCTGTCCCCCTCTCTGCCCCTCCCCTGCTTTTGCTCTCAAAAAAATTTAAGTAATCTCTACACCCAACTTGGGGCTCAAACTTACAATTCAGAGATCGAGTTGCATGCTCTACCAACTGAGCCAGCCAGGGGCCCCCTACTGTCTACTCTTGTCTAAAAATTCTTATCCCTCCACACACCAGTGGAAAAAGCAACTTAAATACTATTCCCAAGTGAATCCCACAACAAAGGGGGTTTTGACCTTGTAGGTGTAGGTCAAAGTAAGCATCCAAGTTGGAGAGGAATACCTAACAGGTTTGTCTCTCAATCTGGTCATTAAAAGTGTATCAGTATCAGCAGAATTGCTCCTTGACCTAGAATTCTCCACCCTCACATGTCTACAGAAACAGGTTATTAGTCTAAAAGAAAGCAGTGCATGGGTGTCAAACGGGGTTCACAAACACTATATAAAGTTTCCTGGGGCTGCCATAACAAACTATAACAAAGTAGGTGGCTTAAAACAAAAACACACAATTCTAGAGACCAGAAGTCTGAAACTAGAGTATTGACAGGATCATGCTCCCTCCAAAGGATCTAGGGAAGAATCCTTCCTTGTGACTTAACCCTAGTTATTCAAGACGTTTTACCACTGGGGGGAGAAGGGTGAAAGGTACATGGGACAGTACTATTTTCTCAACATCCCGTATCATTTCACAAGCAGAGCAAAAAAGTACTTTTAGTTTTACAAAAGTAAAGAAAAACTAGGAGGGGTGCATGGATAGCTCAGTCGGTTAAGCATCAGACTTTGGCTCAGGTCATGATCTCACGGTTGAGTTTAAACCCTGCATCAGGCTCTCTGCTGTCAGCACAGACCTGCTTCAGATCCTGTAACCCTCCCTCTCTTCCCCTCCCCCACTCATACTCTTTCAAAAATAAATGAACATTAAAAAAAGAAAACTGGGATTAAAAACCCTGTTAGCCAGTAATAGCAATACAATGCAGCAAAGTATGATAATGGAGTACCTATGATTAATATCTTCAGTTTTCCCACCCACATGCTCACAACATAACTGAAAATGGACTCCTGTGATGCTCATTCTAAAAACTGGGGTGGGGCGAGTGCCTTGGCTGGCTCAGTTGGTGGAGCACGTGACTCCTGGTCTTGGGGTTGTAACTTTGAGCCCCACACTGAGTGTAGAGATTACTTAAAATAAAATCTTAAATAAATAAAAATAAAAAATGGAGGGCAACCAGCCTTACTTTAGATCTATTGGCCACAAAGAAGGATTTCCCATCTACTGAGGTGTATCATGTTGGGCACAAATATCACCTTGCAGAATCTTACGAGACACCCACGAGGAAAGAATGAACCCAGGCACAGATGAAAGAACTGAACTCAAGAAGCATTAGTAACTTGCCTGGGGTCACACAGTAAAATTAGAACTCCAAGCCAGGTGTACTGAGGCCAGGGTATTTGAAATAGCAATCAGTTTGCAGAAAGGCCCATGAAGGCCAGAGTCAGAAGGACTGAACTGAGAAAAGAAGTGTATTTCAAAAGCTGGACTTTTTTTTTTTTTGTAAACTGAATATACTAAATAAGCCCTTGACACAAAAGCCATAAAATGATTACATCATTCTCTTAATTTCTTCAGTTATCAATACATTACAAATCATTTTTTTTTATTCTAGACTAACAATTGACAATACATTTGACCTCTCCCTTGGATGGGTTTATGTAATAAAATGTAAAATTTAACTATATTAATGACAAAATAGATTAGAAAGTGTAAAATAGAAAACATAAGCAAATGAAGCATAATCAAAGGAAAAACATTTAATATAAAGATTCAAGATTGACATCATGACATTAAAATTGAATATCCTTCTCAAGATAAAAGTTCAACTTTTCCATCTTTTTTCTATTTAACTTCGGTCATCTTTTTTCCAGTGCTTTTCTATTACTTTTACCCCACCTCTTCCTATCTGGTTACAAACAGATTCCATCCCTCTCCCCGGTAGTTTAGAAAAGTCTATTCCTATGCAAGCTACAATGATTAACACCATTTTAAAACACCCTTTAACTATGCCAACAAAGTAATCTTCCCTTCCCCTACTCCCCAAATACACTGTTTGAGGTCCATCCTCCTGAAATGTGGCATTTTATTTTCAACCTTTCCTTATTGATTTTTGCTGTGGGAGGAAGGTAATATATATTGTGTACATGTATTTATAGTCATCCTAGAATGCTAAAGTAGATCCTCCAGTAATTCTTGCAACGAGGGTATGCAAGAAATAAACTTTGTGAATTCTTCAGTATCAAAAAATGTCTTTGTTTTACCTTCAAAACTGAATGCCAATTTGGCCGGGTATAGGATTTTAGGTGTAAAGCCTTTTGCTTGCAGAACTTTTATGATATTGCTCCATTTACTTCTAGCATCTAGAGTATCCAATGATAAGTCTGCTGTCAATCTGATTCTTGTTCCTCTATAGGTTATCTCTCTTCTCTTTCTGGAAGCCTTTATGATCTTTTCTTTATCATTGGAATTCCCAAATTTCACCAAGATGTGTCTAGGAGTGAGTCTCTTCTCATCAATCTTACTAGGTATTCGGTAAGCACTAACAATCTCAAGACTTGAATCCTTTAGCTCAGGAAAGTTTTCTTCAATGAGTTCCTTCATTATTTCCTCTGCTCCATTTTCTTTATTATCTTTTTCTGGAATTCCTATCAAGCGGATATTGGAGCTTCTGGATCTATCTTCTATGTCTCTTGACCTTTCTCTATTTATTATCTGTTTGGCCATTTGCATTGTATCCTTAGAGAATTCTTCAATATGATCTTCTAGATTGTCCATTCTCTCTTCAAGTATGTCTATTCTGCTATTGAGAACATCTATTGAGTTTTTTATTTCCAAGACTTCTGGAAGGTAACTTTTAATATTTGCAACCTCCTCCTGGATCTCTCTGAAGTTGTTAATTATACTTCTTCTAAAGTTTTCTTCTGTCTCTTGTATTAAGTCTGTTTCTTTAGATGTTTGCTCACCTGTTTGTAGAGTTTTCTGTCTCTCTTTCTCTGTTTTCCTTGAAAATCTGGAGATTCCTGATGGAGTACTTGATTTTGTACATAAATGCCTTTTCTGCTCATCAGAACTTCTCTCCAGTGATTTTGAGGGAGAGGCAAAACACCAAGTTGGACAAACTGTCCCAACTCCCTGGTTTCTAGGTGTAGCTGTTTCTTCTTTATTCTGGGTTTTTTGTAACATCCGGTGTTTCGCTAGTTTTTCCTTCTCAAAGTTGGGAGCCAAATAATTATAAGCAATTTCTTTAGGTCCACATGAGGCCTCTTTTCTCTCAACTGGGGAGGCAGGCTTTACATTTTCTACTTCAGAGTCCTCTTCCTCCCACGATAGGACTACTTCCATTTCCCACTCTGAACCTTCTTCCTCCTCTGGCTCAGAATCTTCTACCTCTTTAATTAAAACAATTTCCAAGCCATTACTGGTTTTTTCCTCAACTCCACATTTTGTATTTACCAAAGAATGACACTGAAAGGTTGAATCCTGTTTCTCACATAATACTGAAGCCTCCTCTTCTTCTTCCTCCTGCAGCCCTGAAGCCTCTTCTTCGTCATCCAGCTCTGAGGTCTCTTCTCCCTCCTCCTCCATCCCTGAAGCCTCTTCTTCCTCATCCAGCTCTGAGGTCTCTCCTCCCTCTCCTTCCAGCTCTGAGGCCTCTTCCTCCTCTTCTGTCTCCCACTCTGAAGATTCTTCCTCCTGGGTCTCTAAGTTCTTCACCTCCTGTGGCTCAGCAACCTTAACCTCTTTAACAAATAGAAAGCTCAAGCCATCACCAACTTCCCCCTCAGCTCCATGCTTTGAATCTAGTAGCGTTTTTCCCTGAAAGAAAAAAAACTGAATAAGTAGTATCATGTGCCTTTTAATGGAATTAATGTTTTCACTGTCTAAATTTAATTTTGACTGCCATTTTCACAATTATCAAATAAATAGCTGGAAAATTATTTAGGTAATACTTTTTCTTGAATGTGTAAGTCCCCAAACAAGTCAAGTTTACTCTATGATTATTCCATCACACCTGCAATCTGTGTAGCACTTGCAACAAATTTCCATCAGGTCATGTTTACTATGTTCCTTCTATATTCCCAACACTTAAGTGTTTTGTGCCTGACTCTCAAGAACAACTTGTATTTGTGAATGTCTGAGTATATGCAGGACAGTATGGTAATGAGACTCTGTGATCTAATTTCAGGAATATTATCAACCCACACCCCCCACTCACATTTACTTTTCTCCCAAAGGAAACAAAAGTAAATTTAATATTTCTTAAAGATCCCACTTTCAAGTTCCAGCCACATTGTTCAAAAGGAAAGCATGCTTTGGTTAAGAGTACAAGCTCCTAAATCCAGCTGTCACATTTGCTACTGGTGCCTCAACTTGCCCTCTAGAACAGCATCTAATGTAATGCACTACTTCAGATTATTGTGGAGGGTTAAATAGGACAGCCTAGGTACTCAACTTAAGACAATGTCTCCAATATAAAAGTTAACTCTTAACATTTCTTGAAACCCTGTACTTGCCTCTGAATATTCCGTTTAATGCTCCTTGTTACAAAAGGCTCTTCTTCCCTATTCGGGGTTGGTTGATAGATATTTGTCCTTCAACCTTCCCAGACTGTTTAGAACAGGTTAGTTGCCTCATCTGTGCAAATCTCCAGGGAATAATTTCTAGGATTAAATGCTTATTCTCAAATAAAGAATTTGTTGATCCAAGTGTATTTCCTAATTCTAGACTGTCATTTTGCAAAGATGTTATACTAGAAAATGTTGAGAGGGAAGGGAAATTAGGTACTCTTTTCAGAACCCAGCAAAAATACTGGCTTAAGCTACAGACCTCTGAAGATACAAATAAATAGAAAGATATTCTGTGCTCACGGATTGGGAGAATTGGTATTGTTAAATGTTTATACTACCCAAGGCAATTAGCAGATTCAATGTGATCTCTATCAAAATTCCATTGGCATTTTTCATAGAATAATTCTAAAACTAGTATGGAACCACAAAGGACCCAATACCCAAAGCAATCTTAAAAAGAAACAAAGCAGGAGGCATCATGCCCTGGTTTCAAACTATATTACAAAGCTATAGTAATCAAAACAGTATGGTATATGGTATTGTCATAAAAACAGACTCATAGATCAATGTAAACAGAGAGCCTAGAAATAAACTCACACATATATGGGCAACTAATTTATGGACAAGTGACCCAAGAACATGCAATGAGGATAGTCTCTTCAATAAGTGGTGCCAGGAAAAATGGAGAGTCACATGCAAAAGAATGAAACTAGATTACTATGTTATACCATACACAAAAATAAGAAATACACATCCAAGATGAAAGAGAGAGAGAGAGAGAGAGAGAGAGAGAGAGAAAGAGAGAGAGAGAGAGAGATTGGGAGAGGGAGGGGGAATCTCTACAGTATACTACAGGCATTACCTTTCAAGATTGGGATTATGAAAAATATTCAGAAAATAGTGTTTTCAATGAAACCAATAAACATGGGAATATACTCTAATACAATGTAAGAAACAAAAACTTTTATACATGCAATGGATAATTGCTAAATATTAATATTAATGAACACTCTGACAGGCTTTAGTAAAATAGATTTGCATTTCACTGAATGTTAATAAAGAGGACTTAGCAGGACTACTTTATACATTGAAATTTCAACCTAATTATACCTGATACTTTTTTTCATAATCCTATTGCTTGAGGGCTTTTAATTGAACTTATTTATTTCTATTCTTCCTCCTACTGTTTTAAAAGCCACTATTCTAGTGTTTATCCTTAAATACATAACATATATATAAATTCATTTTCTTTCAATGTCTATAATAAATATGTACAATCTCTTCTCAGAGCAACTCAAATCTTTTTAACCTATTCCAAGCTTTCAATGCCACGCATTAAAAGAAAAAGAGCCTTTAAGTCATTACTTTTAATGTCATGCTTTTACTTTTAAGGATTTTTTTTTAAGGAATTCTTTCTTTTTAAGTATTTATGAGAAAGAGAGAGCATGATCTGGGAAGGGGCAGAGAAAAGAGGGAAACACAGAATCCAAAGCAGACTCCAGGCCCCAAGCTGTCAGCTCAGAGCCCAACACAGGGCTGGAACTCACCAACCGTGAAATCATAACCTGAGCTGAAGTCGGACGCTTAACCGACCGAGCCACCCAGGCGCCCCTTTAAGAAAATATTTCTTAAAAATTGGTTTAAACTTCAGAATAACTTTGCCAACTATTATACTTCATACATAAACTCCAAAGATCTATATATACTTACCACTTTTTCTCGAATCCCGTATCTTCTTCCTCCTTTCTTTATTTTTTCACTTTGTGGGAGTATATCCTTCAGTAATTCTTTCATAAACGGTTTTTGGCTAGTAAAATTGCTGAGGCTTTGAATATCTGAAAAGATCCTTACTTCACCATCACACTTAAATGCTAATTTAACTTGACATAGAACTTGAGGTTCAAAATCATTTTCCCTCAGAATGTTGAAGACATTACTCCATTGCTTACTGATGTCCAGTGTTGCCGATGAAAAGTCTGCTGCCAACCTAAGTACTGCTCCTTCATCTTCTCTGGAGGTTTTTAGAATCTTCACTTTATTATTGTTTAAATTCTGAGGAATTTTTTCCTCTCTTTTTGCTTTGACCACTCCACCCTCTCCAATCTCGATGTTCTCTCCTGTTACTTCCATATGGATCCTACTATCTCCCCAAGTGTTATCTATATTGCTTATGGCTTCTTCCATACTTTCCATGACTTTGTAATTTTGTGACTCATCATAGGACAATTCCTTACCTTGGTTAGTATTGTACTCTTCAGCTTTATCTAATCTGCTACTTCGTTCATTTATTTCTTTTCTTTTAAAAGTCAAATTTTCAATATCCTCAACTATTTTAGAGTTTGCTCCTTCTATGTTTTCTACCAATCCTTTTTTTTGTGTGGCTAAACCTTTTATTTGTTGGCACTCCTTTTTGGTACTGGAGTTCTTTGGATTTTTCACTTCAGGTATTTTACTTTCTACTCCTAAAATTTCCTTTAGGTCATTTTTAAGAGAGTCCCTTATCTCTTCAACCATTAAATCCAGATTTTCCATCAAGCCTTTAAACTTCATCAGCACAACTGCTGACATGTCTTTGCATTTTAAATCTAATACCTGAGCCATTTCCTGGTCAGTTTCTATCAACTGAATTCTTTCCCTATGAGTGATATTTTCCTGCTTCCTTGCAAGTCTATCAATTTCTGACTGTATAAGGGACATTGTGGACACGTTTTTATTTTCCTGAAGAGTAATTTTTGTTCTTGAAGGTCTGCTAGACTCCCCCAAACTCAAATATCTTTAAAAAGATTATCTGAAATACAAAAAAAAAAAGTAACTTGTTTACTTAACAATTATTTTGAGAAGCACAATGACCAAGAGTATAAACGTGGTTATTAAGTAAACTGAGTACTCCACAATTTAATATAAAGGGTAAACCATAGGTTACATAGGGTAACACATGGGTATATGCACATAAACAACAAAAAAAATCAGAATTCAAAATTCATACAATATGATTAATACCCCATTCAAGTAAAGATTTAAATGCCATAAATCAACCAGTAATGATGGAAATTGGCCAGTTTCCCATACTATTAACTTTGCTGCCTATGTTCGCTGTCAGGATCAAACAGATTATGGGAAAATAAACATTATTAATAGAGTGCACCAGGGGCACCTGGGTGGCTCAGCAGGTTGAGCATCCCGACTTTGGCCCAGGCCATGATCTCACAGTTCATGAGTTTGAGCCCCAGCATCTGACGTGCTGTTGTCAATGCAGAGCCCACTGGGGACCCTAGATCCCCACCCCTCTCTCTGCCCCTCCCCTGCTCACACTCTCAAAAATAATCATTTTTTAAAAAGAGTGCACCATACCAAATTTTTAACGCTTAAGGTGACTTGGATGGAATCATAACGGAAAAACAGAAGGCCCTTTTTTGATTGCAGAGAAAGTTAACATTAAGAATTTTTCTTAAAACCAGCTCAAGTCAATTAAGAGTATTACTTTCCAGAATGCAAATATTAATACCTGAGGGGAACAGAATAACTAAAAACCATGCCTACTCCCATGTCACAGAGGCCCTGGACCTTTGCTTGAGGAGACTCAATTAGGCTGTTCATTTGTTTTTAATCATTCTACCCTGCTGTCCTGACCCTGCATGGTGGAAAGGGAGAAACCACTCCCATCCCTTCATCCCTTAATTAACAGGGATGAGAAATGGCTATGCACAATAGACACACTTTGGACAACAGCTGGGATGCCTGTTCCTTAATCTTTTCCTCTGCAAAGCCTAGTAGGTATTCATTTGAGTGGACTACTGTTACACTAAAAATTGTACCACATGCTGATTCATCACTGCTGTCAAGACCCAAACTGCTTGAACTTACAGGTATGAAAAGAAAAATTATATCCCCTTCAAGAGGATTCAGCAACTTCATGGAAGGGGACTAGGGTAAATACACAAAACTAGTAGCTATTATTGAAGCATATGAACAGAAGAGAAAGGGGAAATAGGACTCATGAGTGTTGACCATAGCTTTGAGGAACAGAACCAGAAAACCTTCCAAGCATCTAGTGGAAGGAGGATACAAACCACATATAGTAACAGAAAACTTCTCTGGACTTGAGTCATGTGATTGAAAAAAAAAATCACTAGATCTGGGGCAAGGTTAATAAAAGATGCATATCCATTTATATATAATCCTGGTAAAACTTCTGAATGCAGACATGAGCCATACAAGTTCCCAGACATTCAATCACATTTATTGAGCACAGACTATATGCTAGTTACTGTGCCGGATAGCAAAGGAAAAAGATGTTGAGTAAAAATGGACATGGAACCTCCCCTACAAGGGGTGAACATCTAGGGAGAAATAAATATCAAATGGCAACTGTGCCAACTTACAAAGTAAGGGTCGAGGGTCATGAGCGTCTGTCTATACCAGGTGTCAACTGACATATTCAGGGAGATCCAGGAAGGCTTCCCTGCAAAAGTAGCTCACACTGAATCTGAGAAGTGAGCAGCAGCTACATGGCAAAGAATGGAAGAAAGTACATTCCAGAAGCAAGGCTGGAGCAAGCATCTGCTGAAGGGGAACATATGGCAGGGAAGGGGCATAGAGAGAGGGAGAAAGAGGATCCAAACAGAGCTCCACGCTGACAGCTGAAATCCTGATGCAGGGCGTGAACTCAGGAACTGCAAGATCATGACCTAAGCGAAGTAGGACACTCAACCAACTGAGCCACCGAGGCACCCCAAGGAAAAAAAAACAAAACAGGTTTTAAAGGAAGAGCAAATTTCATTTAACATATCAAGCTTGAGGTGCTCTTGAAATAGAGAATGAGTTGGGGCGCCTGGGTGGCGCAGTCGGTTAAGCGTCTGACTTCAGCCAGGTCACGATCTCGCGGTCCATGAATTCGAGCCCCGCGTCAGGCTCTGGGCTGATGGCTCGGAGCCTGGAGCCTGGAGCCTGTTTCCGATTCTGTGTCTCCCTCTCTCTCTGCCCCTCCCCCGTTCATGCTCTGTCTCTCTCTGTCCCAAAAATAAATAAAAAAACGTTGAAAAAAAATAATTTAAAAAAAAGAAATAGAGAATGAGATAAGTGGTTCTAGAACCTAACCTACCCTAGTTTCCGCTCTGCAAGATACACTTTTGCAAATCATGTGCCCATAGGCAGTTAATTCCATAGCTAACAAACAATCCAGAAAGGAAAAAAAACAAAAAAAACCAAAACTCAAATTAGCCTGAGACAAGATGAGATGACAAGCCACATACTGGGGAAAAATATTTGCAAAAGAGACATCTGATAAAGGATTGCTATTCAAAACAGACAAAGGACTCTTAAATCTCAGTAAAAGTAAAATGAACCGGATTAAAAAATGGACAAAAGACCCAAAGAGACACCTCACCAGGGAAGATACACAGATAGCAAGTCAGCATATGGAAAGATGTCATCAGGTAAATGCAAATTAAAATGAGATACCACTACATGTCTATTAGAAGGGCCAAATCCAAAATAACTAACATCAGGTGCTGGTAAGAATGTGGAGTAACAGCAACACTCATTTCACTGCTTATGGAAATGAAACAATGACACAGCTACTTTGGAAGACAGTTTGGCAGGTGCTTCAAAACGGAACATATTTTTACCATCGTGTTCCCTGGTATTTACACAAAGGAGTGGAAAATTTATATCCATACAAAAACCTGCATACTGAGGTTTAGAGCGGCTTTATTCAGAACTGCCAAAACTGAGAAGCAACCAAGGTATTTTTCAGTAGTTGGATAAACTGGGGTATATCCAAACAATGCAGTATCATTCAGGGCCAAAAAGGGATGCGTTACTAAGACATTTAAACATGGAGGAATCTAAATTGCAAATTTACCAAATCCAAGAAGCCAACCTGAAAAGGCTACGTACTATAGGATTCCAGTTACATGACATTGTATTAAAGGCAAAAGTGTAGAGACAGAAAAAACATCAGTTGTTCTCAGGGATTGAGGGGAGGAAGATGAATAGGCAGAGCACAGAGGATTTTTAGCAGTGAAACTATTCTGTATGATAGTGGTGGACACAGGCCATGTACTTGTCAAAACTCACAGAAACTCATAGAAAATTCACTCACCAAGAGTGAACCCTAATGCAAACTATGGAGGGATAATGATACATGAATGTAAATTCACTGGCTGTAACAAATGTACCACTTGGTGTGGGATGATGAGGCAGGGGCCATGCAGGTGTGAACCTAAAACTGTGAACCTAAAAACTGTTCCAAAAATTAAGTTTATTAGTTAAAAAAAAAAAAATAGCATGAAACATCTTGCCCACAATGATGAAGCTTAAAAAAATATAACTTTGAGGACTACTACAAAAGGGCTGTGACAATCATAGGGGGCAGCGCCTGGGTGGCTCAGTGGGTTAGGGGTCTGATTTCAGCTCAGGTCATGATCTCACGGTTTGTGAGTTCGAGCCCCACATCAGGCTGTACTGACAGCTAAGCGCCTGGAGACTACTTCGGATTCTGTGTCTCCCTCTCTCTCTGCCCCACTCATGCTCTCTCTCTCAAAAATAAACACTAAGGGGCGCCTGGGTGGCTCAGTCGGTTAAGCAGCCGACTTCGGCTCAGGTCATGATCTCACGGTCCGTGGGTTCGAGCCCCGCGTTGGGCTCTGTGCTGACAGCTCAGAGCCTGGAGCCTGTTTCAGATTCTGTGTCTCCCTCTCTCTGACCCTCCCCCGTTCATGCTCTGTCTCTCTGTCTCAAAAATAAATAAATGTTAAAAAAAAAAATTAATAAACACTAAAAAAAAAAAAATCATAGGAGCAGCTGATCTATCATTAACATCAGGGCAAAAAGATACATACTTAAAATCCTACAGTTCAAAAATTTCCCTTACATAAAATCTGAAGAAAAATTATGATAAAATTAAAAGAAAAATTTCTGTATATGGAATTCAAATACTAAAGGATACAGATATTTAAATTCCAAAATAACTCGGTCAAAAACTGAAGGAAATTTATTTATTTTTTTTTATTTTTATTTTTTTTTTTTTTAAATTTTTTTTTTAATGTTTATTTATTTTTGAGACAGAGAGAGACAGAGCGTGAACAGGGGAGGGGCAGAGAGAGGGAGACACAGAATCTGAAACAGCCTCCAGGCTCTGAGCCGTCAGCCCAGAGCCTGACGCGGGGCTCGAACTCACAGACCGCGAGATCATGACCTGAGCTGAAGTTGGACGCTTAACCAACTGAGCCACCCAGGCGGCCCTTGAAGGAAATTTAAAAATACTGAATGTCAGTAATAACTACTTATAGTAGGTAGTGAAAATGGTGCTTTGAAGGAAATTTAGACTTTAAAATATTAAAAAAGTAGAAAGGATGAAATGGAGTTAAACTGCTAGATAAAGAATGAAATAGACCCCAAAAGTTGAAAACACTTATCCTCTGATGACAACTGACCAACCTAGAGAGAAAAGGCACAAATAAATAACACTGTAAAGAAAAAGGGGATACAACAGCAAATAAAGCATAGTTCAAACACAGGATTATTATTAAACTTTCACAATTAAATTTGAAAAGTGAGAAGCAATTTTTACCTTGTTGGTACCCAAAGTCTTCTAAAGATCAGGAAAAAGGAAGTATTTTTTTTTTAAAGTTTATTTATTTTTTATTATTTTTTTAAATTTATTTTGAGAGACAGGACATGTACACACAGGCACATGAGCAGGGGAGGGGCTGAGAGAGAGAGAGGGAGAGAATCCCAAGCCCAACATGGGGCTTGAACTCAGGAAATGTGAGGTCATGGCCTGAGCCTAAACCAAGATGCTTAAGTCAGATGCTTAACTGACTGAGCCAACCATGTGTCCCTACCCCACCCAGAGCATGCAACTCTTGATCCCAGGGTCATTGTTGAGAGCCCACGTTGGGCATGGAGCTTATGGAAAAAAAAAAACAAAAAAACAGAACAACAAAAATGTAGGGCACTTGGGTGGCTCAGTTGCTTGAGCATCCCACTCTGGATTTTGGCTCAGGTCATGATCCCAGGGTTGTGGGATAGAGCCTTGCGCCTGGCTCTGCGCTCAGTATGGAGCCTGCTTAAGATTCTCTCTCCTCTCCTCTCCCCCACTTGCACTCTCTCTAAAAAAACAAAACAAAAACAAACAAAACCCAGCGCTGTAAGAGTTTAAAACAAATAATTTATAGATGTAAGTCACTACATTAACTATTCAAAAAAATATTAGTTGCAAAAAATCTTACACTTAGCATTCACTTAAAGTACGAACAACAGGAGGTCAAAGGAAAAATGTATACTAAACACGTTCATTAGTTCAGAGAAAAGGTCAAAAAAGTAAACGTAAGGATGACTACAAATACAAAAAGTGATAAAAATTAGTTATACACATTTCATCCCTCCTAATGACAAACTGGAAAACCGAACACCAGGCATGGCACCTGAAGCTAATCAAAGCAACTCTGAGGAATCAACAGTAAAGTCCACTGGGGAGGACTTTCCGCAAGGCTTCAATAGAGGGACTTAATCTAGTTTAGGAGGCCAAGGGAACTGTGTGTCCCCTTATCTGGATCTGGGTTGAACAAAGCAATGTAGAAAAGCAGGAAACTTTGTTTTTGAAGAGCAGAAAATTTTGAACAGATAGAGCATTAAACAATCCTAAGGAATAGGAATTTTATTACTTGTGATAGTATGGTGGTTATTTAAGAAATGTCATTTTTAAAGAGATAGATACTATTCAAAAGAAAACCACAGGCCCAAAATGGCAGCACTCAGGTTAAGGCCCCAAGTCAGTAAACTAAGACTTAATACCTACTAACTGCAGTTTCAACCCAGAAACGTAACCTTTAAGAGGCCAATCGGGAATTTTCTGGTCAGCACCAATAATCTGTCACATGAGCCCACTCCGTCCCCCAAGGACGAGGAGATAATCCATCCTTTTGTCCCCAGATGAAGGGGACCTCACCTGAACTAAATCCTTTTTCTGTGTATGACTTCCTTGTCCTGCCTTTAAAAACCTTTCCTCTTCTTCAGACCTTTGGTGCTCCCCACTATTTGCTAGAAAGGATGTAGACCCATTCATGAATCATTTAATAAAATTGTTTGAATTTTTTGTTTTAAAAATACTTAAGTTTAGGGGTGCCTGGGTGGCTCAGTCAGCTTAAGTGACGGAGCCTGCTTGGAATTCTCACTCTTCCTCTCTTTTTGCCCCTCCTTTGCGTGTGCCTGATATGCCCCGATTCGAGACCCCCCGACAACAATCCACCAGAGTCCAGAGTCAAAGCCAAGCGGCAAGGGTCGTTTATTGCAGGTTCGAACCCGGTCCTCCACGCACTCATTGCCGGTGACGCTAAGAGGCCCCGAGCGAGGATCTTACAGCTTCTTTTATAGACAGGCACAAACAAGTTAGGGATTTTTTTGCGGTTACAGAGCTGTTATTGGTTGACATTTAAATTTGAACACTCAGCAGAACTTGATTGGTTCCCACCCACCTTTAGGTCAGACCACAACTGGGCACACCCTGGCTGGTTCTGGGAACGGCTGGGGGGGGTGTGGGGGGGGGGCGGGGTCTTTTCTTTGCAGTTGTGAGTACACCTGGTAATTTTTCTTAGTCTCTCATGCCCTCTCTCAAAATAAATAAACTTAAAAAAAAAAAGTAAGAAAGAAAAGAAAAAAATACTTAATTAAAAAAATAAATAAATAAAAATACTTAAAATTAAAAAAAAATTTTTTTTTAATGTTTATTTATTCTTGAGACAGAGACAGAGCATGAACAAGGGAGGAGCAGAGAGAGAGGGAGACACAGAATCTGAAACAGACTCCAGGCTCTGAGCTGTCAGCACAGAGCCCGACGTGGGGCTTGAACTGATGAACTGTGAGACCATGACCTGAGCCGAAGTCAGATGCTTAACAGACTGAGCCACCCAGGCGCCCCAATACTTAAAATTTTTTAACTGAAGTACTATTGATAAAATATTATGGTAGTTCAGGTGTACAAATAGTGATCTGACAATTATATAACATGATATGCTCCCACAATGTTGAATACAGTTACACAACAATACTGAAGTTTTTAAAGGTGAAATGACACGTCAGCGATTTACTTTAAAATACTTCAGCATGGGACACCTGGGTGGCTCAGTCAGTTAACCATCCAACTTCGGCTCAGATCATGATCTCACAGTTTGTGAATTCAAGCTCTGTTGCTGACAGCTTAGATCCTGGAGCCTGCTTCAGATTCCGTCTTCCTCTCTCTCTGCCCCTCCTCCGCGCACACTCTCTAATAAATAAATAAATAAACACATACATACATACAATACTTGAGCAAAAAAAAGTTAGAAGAATAGATGATGCAAATGGGGAAGACACCTGTTCTTGAATCTAGGTAATGGATATGAACTTATTCTTGTATGCTTGGATGTGCTAACATTTTTTTTTTCAAGAGTTTAAAAATTTTAAGTAATCTCTACATCCAACGTGGGGCTTGAAGGTCAAAAGTTATACACTCCAGGGACCGAGCCAGCCAGGAGACCGTTCTGACATTTTTAACACTGAAAGTTATTAAGGAAAACCACTGAGGTCTCCCAGCTGAAACAGACTGCTCTGTATGTCCTACAAGAGATACTATCAGAACAAAACCTCAAAGGAAACTGAAAATAAGGCCAAGGTTGTACAAACAAATGCACAAAAATTAAAGCACAAAGGTAATAGAGACCAAATAAAGCATTACCCAGGACAAAAGCATGAAATTAAGCGAAGAACATTTTTCAGTTATGATAATCCAAACAAATTATCTGTGCCCCAAACAACGTGGCTAATGTACAACAATGTGGCCAAGTCATAACCAAGAAAAGGAAAAGTCAAAAGGAGGAGATAAAGGTAGAAATTTAAAAGGGCAAAAAATAAAACCAAAAGCCAAGTAAAAATTTTCCTTAGAGACACAAAGTGCGAGAAACTAAGCATGAGGAATGATCCAGTATAAGGATTTTAAAAAGCTGGTTTCCGGGCACCTGGGTGGCTCAGTCCTTTGAGGGACTTTGGCTCAGGTTGTGATCTCAGTTTGTAAGTCGAGCCCTGCAGACGGGCTCTGTGCTGACAGCTCAGAGCATGGAGCCTGCTTTAGATTCTGTCTTTCTCTGCCCCTCCCCCGTTCACACTCTGCCATTCTCTCTCTCAAAAATAAAAACATTAAAAAAAAATTTTTTTAAGCTGGTTTACAAATGCATGGTAATAAAAAAATCTAAAGGAAATAAATGATATCCTAGCAAAACTTTTAAATAATCAGTGGCGTGGGGCGCCTGGGTGGCTCAGTCGGTTGAGCATCCGACTTCGGCTCAGGTCATGATCTCGCGGTCCGTGAGTTCGAGCCATGCGTCGGGCTCTGTGCTGACAGCTCAGAGCCTGGAGCCTGTTTCAGGTTCTGTGTCTCCCTCTCTCTGACCCTCCCCCATTCATGCTCTCTCTCTGTCTCAAAAATAAATAAACGTTAAAAAAAAAATTTTTTTTTTAAATGATCAGTGGCACATGGCTGGCCCAGTTGGTAGAGCAGGAGACTCTTTTGAGCTCTAGCCCCACATTGGGGGTAGAAATTATTTAAGTAAATAAATAAACTTAAAACAAAGAAACAACAAAAAAAACTTTTAAATAATCAAATATTGATCCACAAAGTAAAAACCAAACACAAACCCTTCATCACATCAGTATTCTCAACAACAACAAAAAAAAATCAATAAAACATTCAATATTTTAAAAGGATCCATATCCAGAAGTTTCCACTGAATATACGGAACAATTTTCATCAAATAGTTCTGAACTGCAAGGAAACCTAAAACAGGTAAGTAATTCACAGAAGAGGGAGTAACAATTCTAAACCGCCACAAAAGATCATTAATGTTTCTTATATTAAAATTTTCTATAAAATAAGCTAAAATAAACAAAAAGAGGGAATGCAAAGAAATACCAAATATTTGAAAAGGTGCCCAACCCCAGAAGCTGGAGAGATAATAATAAAAAGAAATGATCTCTTTTATCTATCTGGAGTGGGAATAGTTACAACTTTTCAGGAAATTGGAAAACCTATTAAAAATCAGATAGAATACACATAACTCTCGCCTTGAGAACCTAGGCCAGGAATACAACTACCTGTACTTAAGAATACAAAGACAAAAGGTTTAGCACTGAACCTTTTGTGACAAAAGCCCAGAAAGCAATGCCTTTTAGTAGGAGGATTGAACCAAGGAAGGTCTACCACAAAATGGAATTATAAGCAGCTCTTACAGAGTGTATTTAGAGACCTAACACAACAGTTGGAATGTCCCTGATACGTTAAAAAAAAAAAAAAAAAAAAGCTGCAGAAAACACATATAGTACAATTTCATTTTTGTAAATACACACAAAACCACAGAAATGAGAATGAACAGTAAATGTGAAAATATGGTCAATTTTATGAATCAGGAAAATGCAAAACACAACAGATTCTAGTGTTTTAAAAAATGGATTTTAGCCAGTGCTGGGGCAAATGTCCGCCCACTTCACCTTGAAAGGGGAACTGGGAATTATCAGAACCTTTTGGGTAATTAAAATGGGAAAAGTATAATGCCATTTAGAGAAAGTTCTAGTCAGTCTTTTCCTTTATTCTTCTGCCCTGCACTCAGAAAAAACCCAGATACTTGTACGTAGTGAAGAAATGGTAAACCAAACTCTGGGTGGCGACAGAGAATGGCGTGGGGAGTATTAACTGTTCTTTTTCTAGCTAAAAGGAAATCCATAGTATAGCAGCAAATTCAGAAAACTTAAAAAAAAGAAACCACTAAGAACCAGCAGCCCATTTTGAAAATTCACTATAGGAAATGCAAGTTGATAATAAACATATAAAAAGAAGGCAGTTAAGGCCAAGGAAGTGCAAACCAAAACAAGCTGGTCCATCCAGATTAAGGGAAACTGTATTCATCCTCCCCCCACCCATTGCCTTGGGGTGTGAATTGCTAAAGATTTCTCGCCCTTCCTAACAGGTTCCAGTTTCCATAGTGAGCCCTCGCATGGGATCTTCAAGTTCCTTAAAACATAAATCCAAACTCACAGCTGCACTGATTATAAGCCTCCAAAGTTCTTCTACACTAAACCCCTCTTCAGGACAGTCCAACCTGACCCGAAACCTGGCAAGTCTGCTCCAGCCTCAGTGTTCGCAGATCCTGATTTCCACCCTGATTAGGGATTCTGAACCCAGGGCGGATAGAATTTCAGGATGTCTAGGATCTTGGGTAGGAAAGAGAACACATATTTATCCTCGTTAATCACTGACAGGAATTTAGTTATCAAAATAAATGTGAGATACAGAATATGTGATCTTTTTTGAAATGTTGATTTATTCTTGAGTGAGAGAGACAGAGTGCAAGCGGGGGAGGGGCAGAGAAAGAGAGAGACACACAAAAAAATCCAAACCAGGCTCCAGGCTTTGAGCTGTCAGCACAGAGCCCACGCAGGACTCCCACTCACAAACCCAGAGATCATGACCTGAGCCGAAGTCGGACGCTCAAGCGACTGAGCCACCCAGGTGCGCAGAGAACATGTGATCTTCTTAACTTATTTAACAAAATCAAGTGGCAGGTCTAAAGTACTTTTTAATCCGACATAATGAGTGTAAAACTGTTTCACGAGACACCTACAACACAGGAAAATACCTGCGATCGCTAGCGGTGACAAAACCTCAGATTCTGCTCCTCAGGGCAGACAACCACAGCCCCAGGCGAAGGATCCCCCGCCTACCCCATCTGCTGCCAAGATTCACGGCTCATTGGTCCAAAGGTCAACTGCCCAATTCACTCTAAACTCCGCACAGGCACTCTTGCCCTCCACTTCCGCAGCTACCCAGCCGCTCAACCGCCAAGTCTCAGCTGCTTACCCAGTGAAGGCCGTTCACCTGGAAGAAAGTTCTCTGCACAACAGGGCTTGGTCTTCCGCACAGCTGTCTCCGTGCCTAGGGTTCAAACAAAGTCCACCATACGGAATTTAAGTTTAAGGTTTAATATGTAGAGAAGCACCCCATTTTGTACATATAGGGGGAAAAAAGGCTCTTCTCTAGCTGTGTTTGCTTAGATTTATAGGATCACAGAAGTATGCAAAGATACAAAGTTATTAATGTCCGAGAGAGGACCTGAGGAGAGGACAGAAGGGAAGGGAAAGATCCAGGGCCACAACTGAGGAGGTAACCAGAGGCACAGGGAAAGAGGGTGCTTGTTTCTTTGTGCTAGTTGGGGTCGATTTTCTAAGACATTTTGGCAGTAAACATATATTCCTTTTGCCGTTTGACAAAGAATTCAGTCATTTCTCCCAATCAAGGAAAGGCCGAAACAGTCGTGGTCTTTAAATCCATTTCCTGGGGCGCCTGGGTGGCTCAGTCGGTTAAGCGTCCGACTTCGGCTCAGGTCATGATCTCGCGGTTTCTGAGTTCGAGCCCCGTGTCGGGCTCCGTGCCGCCAGCTCAGAGCCTGGAGCCTGTTTCAGATTCTGTGTCTCCCCCTCTCTCTGCACCTCCCCTGCTCATGCTCTGTCTCTCAATAATAAACGTTAAAAAAAATTTTTTTTTTAAATAAATCTATTTCCTTTACTTCTACAGTTTATGGGGAATACTGTGGAGACATGGGTTGGAGATTTAAGTTCAAAGACTCGCATCTAGGAAATGAGGACACATGGGACATCCAGGTCCGCCTGGTCCCAAAGCTCTCACTCATTCCATTGCTCCCCCCAAGATACCAAGTAAATTTGCACCTCCCCCACCCTTCTTTTGAAGGCAGTACTTAAATACTGCCTAGCGTATTTGACTGTATTTTCTCCTCCTGGCACTGCTATTTCTACCTTTTGTTTAAAAAGTTTATTATTATTTTTAGCAATCTCTACGCCCAAGGTAGGCGCGAACTCAAGGCCCCCGAGATCGAGAGTCGCGTACTCTTTTCACTGAGCAGGCCAGGCAGGGCCCCTGGCACGGCTTTTCAATGTCCCTACTTTTGGGGGTAAAGGACTCTCGGGAAGGTGCCTCTCTCACCGGCCGGTGCGGGGCAAAGCAGGTAGCAAAGCGAGAGGGTCCCAGGAGAGCCCCTGGTCCCCACATCTGTCAGCCTTACCTGGAGAAGGGATCCAGCCTGAGGGCGCACACGCGTGCCAGAGAAGGAGGCAGGACGGACTCAGCACTTTTTGCCAGCTCCTCCCCTCCCCGTGCGGAGTTTGCAAGTCCTTAGGCCCAATCCCCTCGCAACCTGCACTGCCTCGCCCCCTCCCCTGGACACCTCCTCCAGTCCTGCAGCGCCAGCTGACTTCCCATTGCTGGCCGCCACCTGAGCTCCAGCCCCCGGCTCCGCGAGGAAGGTGCCCCACCCCACCCGCACTGACGCCCTCCGCACCCAACCTCCCACCCCGCCCCACCCCCACCCAGTCTCCACCTCCTCCAAACCCGCCCCGACTCCAGGTTTGCATCTCAATAAAGTCGGCGCTAATTGCCCAGTTTACTCAGGCTGTAACCCCAGGGGTCATTCTCCATTCCTCTCTTTTCTTCAATGCCCACCCCCCCCCCCTTTCTTTTTAATGCCCACACCCTTGAATCTGTCCACTTCTGTCCCTCTCCTTGGCTCCAGCGGAGTCGGAGCCCGCCACCTCTCCCTCGTCTGTTGGTCTCTGCAGTCCGTCTCCACACCATCCCTTTGTGGCTTTCCATTTCCGGTAGAGTAACATTTCTAACTTCTCACCCCATCCTGACCCCTCTTTAGCTGTTGTCTTAGTTCTACTCCCCATAACAGAACCGGTCTCCTTTCTCCTCCTCAGAAAACACTGAAATTCTTGCCTCAGGGCCTCGGCACTAGCTATTTCCTTTGTGAGTTATTTTTTCCAGTTCTTTTCATGCTCAGGACTCAGGTCCATGTTAACTCCTCTAAGAGGCCTCCCAGACCACCCTTTCTGAGGGAGTCACACACCCTCTCATATCACCCTCGTTATTTGGTTCCCAGTTACCAGAAATTTCAACGAATCCATTCAACTCAAATTTCGTGTTTTCTTGGAGTGTGTCTCTTCCACTTCCCCACTAGAATATAGACTACAAGGACAAGAATCTTACCTTTCTTGTTCACTGATTTACCTACTGTACCTCGACGGATGGCAAGTATGTACTCAGCTCTCCTGGGGAATGAGGAAGGGAGCAGACTTGCCCAATGAGACTGGTGGTACTCACAGTGCAGCTAACCATTGACGGTCTCCAGAATGAAGGGGGGCGGGGGGGGGTGGACCAGGAGTTCAGGGAGCTGTACTGAGTCGGAGACTCTGGGGTCCCGGGTGGATGCACTCCCCAGGCGTGACTTACAAGATTCACATGGAGGTTGCCACAATCAAGGTTATGTAGCTAATAAGCAGTGAAGTCTCGATATCCAGCACTGCCCCCTAAATGTGTGTGGGATACTGGAAAAGCACTGTTAACCTCAAAATAAAGAGCCACAATGAGAGGCAGAGGGATGTTTACGTGGGACTAAAGAATTGCAATTCCGGGAGCAGAGACTGAGGTAAATGTGCAGATAGTGTCCTGATTGTAGGGTGAAAGCAAGGGAGGGGGAAGGGAGCAATACCCTAATTGAAGAAAAGAAAAACAAGGTGTTTTTGTTTCTTTTTTTAAATGGGTGTTTTAACAGCTAAGCTACTCTGGGTTCTACATTGATTGACTATAGATTCTATCTTCAGAAAGTCCACAACCATCAGGCTTGTGATCAGGACGTTTGTCCTGCTAAGTTCTCAGACAATTGCTTCAAATAATTGCTATACTGCCCAGTCCAGAGGTTTTGGCCCAGTTACACCAAAGGCAGGTGTGCTATCTCTCTCCGTAGTTCTTTTTTAAGTTTATTTATTTTGAGAGAAAGAGAGAGAGAATGAGTAGGGAGGGGCAGATAGAGAGGGAGAGACAGAGAATCCCAAGCAGGCTCCGAACTGTCCATGCAGAGCCCAATGAGGGGCTCGAACTCACAAATCTTGAGATCCTGACCTGAGCCAAAACTCAGTCGGATGGTTAACTGACTGAGCCATCCAGGCACCCTTCCATATTTTTAAATGGCTCCAGTCATGTCAATTTTTCACAGTATGTAGTCTTTTTAAAAAACTCCTTCTGCCTCTCTGGCATTATTAATAAAATCACTCAAATGGAAAAAATTAAAATCAAATAGCACAATCAAGTGTTTGAATGTAAGTTGCAGTTTAGGTCAAATACATGAGCTGGAGTAGCATGCTGAGTGACAGGGTAGGGATGCGGTCAGCCATATTCTGAATGATGGAAACCAGACCAGACAAATGGCCTTGTTTCTTTAACAAATAAATATCAAGGGGAAAAGAAAGGCGGGTTGGGGGGGCAAAGATTAAATGTCAATCTTTAAATCATTAAAAGAAACTTAACATATTATAAGGAAGAAAAATTCTTCTGCCCTTCAAGCTCTTCGAGCTAGACTAAGAATTCAGTTTACATGAGACAGGTCAACAGGAGAAAGTGCCAGTTTATTATGTGTGTACAGAGGCCCAATAATGAAATGAGACCTAAGAAATGACCCAGGCAGGCAGAGTTTGTACTTTTTAGACACAGAGACAATTTGTGAGGCATTGGTGGGATAAAGAAAGGGGATGCTTGGGAGCTTTAATGTGTAAAGGCTTTTTTTGTTTGTTTTGTGTGTGTGTGTGTGTTTTGTTTTTTAGGTTGGAAGCCCAATATAGGGCTTGAACTCCTGACCCTGAGATCAAGTGTTGCATGCTCTACCCACCCAGCCAGCCACACCCCCCTCAATTAGTAAGGATTTCAAGTGGGATCTGGGCTCACATAGATGAGGGAAAAAGTAACAAGTTTTGTTTCTAAGCTCTGGTAGCTTTAAAGTTCTTGGTGGGGGTGGGGAGGAAGCACTTGGGTGGCTCAGCCGGTTAAGCGTCTGACCTCGGTTCAGGTCACGATCTCTGGGCTTGTGAGTTCCAGCCCAGAGTCAGGCTCTGAGCCTGGAGCCTGCTTCAGGTTCGGTGTCTCCCTTTCTCTCTCTGCCCCTTCCCCGCTCGTGCTCTTTCTCTCTCAATAACAAATAAACATCAAATAAAGAGAAATATTTTTAATTTAAAGTTCTTAGGGGATAAGGATGTCTTTTTACTTCTTAGTAGAGAGAGACTACCTTTCATTGTGGAGATTTGTTTCCTGCTTTTGGCGGGACCGAGGCGCGAGTCAGTGTTCTGTCATAGTGGCCCCTTTGGGTGGCCTGCCCGTGGCCCTACAATACCGATTGCATTAACTGAATGCCGCTTGTGTGGAGCTTGTTAGGATCCTGGCTCCAATAATTTGAAGAGTACACAAAACAGGAGACAAAAAGGAAACCCTGAACACTGTATCCTTGATATTAAGAGATTAACTGCCACTTGCATTAAGCATAATAAAGGGACTGTGATTAGGTGTTGAAAGGAGTAAAACCTCCCAGCCCTGTGTGCTGGCAGTTTTGGGGGGGGGAATATTTGAGCCTTGAGCCTTAGGTTTAATGGGCCAATCAAGGCCTATTTATTGTAAAGGTGGAGTTGCTGTTGGTTGCCCTAGAGGACACGGTTGCCAGCTGGAGGCTGCTGCCTCTGGGGTTTGCAGGGACCTTCCAGAGGGCACGTGGGCTTGAATAGTTGGGGTTTTTTATGGTAACAGAGTCCTTTATTTGGGGCACCTGGGTGGCCCAGTCAGTTAAGCATCGGACTCTTCATTTGGCTCAGGTCATGATCTCAAGGTTCGTGGGTTTGAGCCCCATGTTGGGCTCTGTGCTGCTCCCAGGGCAGAGGCCGCTTGAGATTCTCTCTCTCTCTCTCTGCCCCCCTCCTGCTCTCTCTCAAAATAAATAAACTTTAAAAAAATGTATATTGCTTTATTTATTCTGTCCAGTAATATTTGAGAACACTAACAATATTAATGGAACTTAATCTGAGAGAAATTCAACTTACATTTTGTTTTACATCTCAATACATTTCAATAAGAGAGACAGCCAAAATAATTATGGCCAAAATTACCATGTCAAACACTTAGGAATGCTTAGCGTTACTATGTCTACATTCAGTTTTTGGTGTAAAACTCCTTGGCTGTAAGAAAGAACATTTGGTGCACTCCAATGACTGGAATATTTCCTAATATTTCCAATATTCCAGGAAGTTGGATGGCTTCCTCTTGGCATTTCTTTTATGATTGTATGAATGGAGTTGAGTGGAGAGGTGCTCAGCATGTTAATCCTAAAAACAAGCACACAGCTGATTGCTATAGTTATAAGGAGACACACAGTGAATGCAGCTGCCTAGCATTTTTGAGGCCAAGAGATTAAGCATAAGAAGTTTAGCTGAGGGCCGCCTGGGTGGCTAAGTAGGCTAAGCGTCCAACTCTCGGTTTCATCTCAGGCCATGATCTCACAGCGTGTGAGTTCGGGTCCCTCATCAGGCTCCGCACTGACAGCATGGAGCCTGCTTGGGATTCTCTGTCTCCCCCTCTCAGCTCCTTCCCCACGTGCTCTCTATCTCGCTGTCTCTCAAAATAAACACTAAAAAAAAAAAAAAAAAAAAAAAGTTCAACCTAGCTTCAGGAATTAAAGACCATGCCAGAAATAGTATGAAACCCAAGTGGGGGGTTAAGAAAACCTCCAGACATGTACAAATCACTCTTACTGGCAATGGTGGCAGTGAATTTTCCACCATTTCCCCTGTGATTTTGGACAGTCTCAGGGCTGAGTCCTCTGCACAAGAGCCCACCTGATAGCTGCAGGCAGGTGAGAGAAGGCCATGGCATCGTGGTCACCTGACCCACACTTTGTGGTGTGCCTGAATAATTTCTTTTTTTAATTCTTTTTTTATTTATGTTTGAGAGAGACGGAGACCTGTGAGCAGGGAAGGGGCGGAGGGAGAGGATCCCAAGCAGGCTCTGAGCTGCCAGCACAGAGCTCCAGGCAGGGCTCGAACTCACTAAACCATGAGATCATGACCTGAGCTGAGATCAAGAGTCGGATGCTTAACTGACTAAGTCACCCAGGTGCCCGACATCTGAATAGATTTAAGACAAACTACTCAGGAGGTTTGGGCAAATAGGGTGAGTTTTGTACTGGGCTCCTTGCCTGACACCAGTTCATCTGGAGTCTGCCCAGCTCTTTAGACTTGACCTGCCTGTCAGGTTAGAAGATTTTGCCTGGTTCTAGTTGGATTACCAAGCTGACACTCTGCCACCTGCCAGGACAACCCTGAACCTGAAAGGAAAGGTGTTCTTGGACCTGTAGCAGAATGCTGAAGGAAACCAGCCTGGAGTTCTCTGGCTGAAACACAGCCCTGACATTTATTCTGCTTAGAATGCCTTTCCTCACCAAATTCTACCCTCCTTTCTAGGTCAATCAACTCATTTGTCAAAAAAGTTTTAAGTTTATTTATTTTGAGAGAAAGAGAGAGAGAGAGCATGGGGGAGAGCCAGAGGGAGAGGAAGAGAGAGAATCCCAAGCAGGCTTCATGCTGTTAGCCTGGAACCCAATGCAGGGCTTAAGCCAAAACCAAGAGTCAGACGCTCAACCAACTGAGCCACCCAGACGCCCCTCATTTGTCAAATATTCATTGTGTATGTACTATGTGCCAAGCACTACTCTAACAAAGTTTTGCTTTGATGACACTTCCTCTAAGAAGTACCTTATTGGACTCCATAGCGTCAGTTAGGATCCGAGTCCCAACATCCTGGGACTTGTGCTATTCAGCCACTCATCACTGTGCACAGTCATTGTGTTCTTGGAATGCAGTTATGCTCACTCAGAAGAGCTGGTTCCAGATTCGGGCTGTTGGGTTAAGACGACCACTCTACCAGCTGTGTGACTTCAAGTAAGTTAGTTACCCTCTCTGAGCTACTTTTTAAGAATCTACCAAGGAGGCAAAATAATACCTATTTCATGGTGTTGGGAGAATTTGAGATAATTCAGTTAAAGTACCTTTCCCAGTGCTTAGAATTCACTAATACATGCACATTGCAACAAGTCTGTTAAATACAAGAAAGTATAGGGAAGCCAAGATACCTCCAACAACCTGTGTACATTCTTTCAGATTTTTCTACACATACATGTACTTACATAAAATATGAACCTCTTACATCAGTGACCTTACCTTGTTTGGGGATTTTGATGAGATTTGAGTTAAATATAAAAAAGCAATTGGGGAAGAATTATGCATAATTGAAGCTCTCCAGCAATGAAGATGAGATCTCATCAGGCAATTTACTTAACCCCTTTATACCTCTGTTTCCCGTAAAACTAGAAATACTATGGTACCTACCTCACAGGTTGTGGATTAAACGGAGTAAGACATGATGGGGCGCCTGGGTGGCTGAGTCGGTTACGCCTCCGACTTCGGCTCAGGTTATGAAATTGCAGTTCGTGGATTTGAAGCCAGAGTTGGGCTCTGTGCTGACAGGTCAGAGCCTGGAGCCTGCTTCAGATTTTGTGTCTCCCTTTCTCTCTGCCCCTTCCCTGCTCACACTCTGTCTCTGTCTCTGTCTCTCTCAAATAAATAAACATTAAAAAAATGGAGTGAAACATGCAAAAGTTTTTAGAATAGTGCCTCAGGCATGGTAAGCCTCAAATGTTTGCTATTAATGTGTTAATTTCATCATTTGTTTAAATGCTTGGCAGGTTCTCCCCCCCCCCCCCAAATAAGTCCTATGTATTTTTTTGTTAACGTTTTTTCTGGGTAATAATTATTGTCATTGCAATTGTGAATGTATTTCTTGTTGATATGTGGGAGAGGGGTGGCTGATATCCTACTGCTAATAGCTCATGGCGCAGCATCTGTTGGGATAGCTAGATCTTCTAAACAGATTAATTTTAACATAACATGTTAATTGAAAAGATAAAGCCAAGCAGCGAGTTCTAGGATTGGTAGAGAAGGCTCGGCCAAACTTGCAGGGGAAGGTCTGCACAAGGTTTGTTGGAAGCTGTGATAGGGGACTGCGTCTTGAAGGATAAGGCATTTTGCACATCTTGAGGGTGCTGGGTTCCCATAACTGCTTGCCTCTTCCTCAGTGGAGGTGCCAAGGTGGGAGGCTCTGCCCCCAGCTTCCACTGATGCTAGGACTCCAAAAGAAGAGAGCTGGCGAAGTGGAATCAATAGCCTAGGGTGTCTGTTGTGTCCGTCTCTACATGCCCTGGAACTAGAGACCCTCTCCCTTTCCTTTTCCTAAATTTGTTCTCAATTCCACAGTGATCACCCTATTCTAGCCCTGACTTTGTAGCCAAAGAACCACCAAGGGATTGGTTACAGCTCTCCTTTAGGGTGTAGTACTATTCTCACACACATCTCCTAATCTAATCTTTCTTTGGCGAAGAGTGGTTTCTATGGAGACAGGATACCTAATCCTACCTGTTATTAAAGATTCTAGTTTCTTGTTTCTCATCACAATTTCAGGGTGGGGATACCCCCTGGATTTCTGTAATGAGAGCAAAATATTTCTTCCGAACAAGATTTCCCTCTAACGGCGTATGAATCAGGTAAATGGGAAACCCGCGCCATCTTCTGGCCACGAGTGGGAGTACCTTTCTTAAGACCCATTGTTCTTTAATATGAAATGCAGGTTTTTCTCTTCTTTCCTAGTTGCTAAATTGGAGGTTCTGCGAACTTCAGCGTGTGTTCAGCGAAGGCTCACCTGAGCTAGGTTAATGCAGATTCCGATTCCTAAGTGTGCGTCTGCCTGTACCAGGATTCTGACGTAAACTGTTCAGGGATCACACACTCTCAGAAACAGTAACAATGATGGGAGGAAGGCCAAAATGTGAAACGAATAACGGTTTTTAAAAATTGTTTTCTAATTAAAAAATAAAACACTTCTGAGGCGCCCGACTGGCACAGTCCGTAAACCATGTGACTCGACCTCGGGGTTGTGAGTTCAAGCCCCACACTGTGTGTAGAGCTTACTTAAAATCTTAAAAAAAAGAGGGGTACCTAGGTGGCTCAGTTGATTGAGTGTCTGACTCTTGGTTTTGGCTCAGGTCATGATCCCAGGGTCGCGGGAACAAGCCCTGAGTTGGGTTCTGTGCTGAGCGTGGAGTCTGCTTAAGATATTCTCTTTCTCTCTCTCTCTCTCTCTCTCTCTCAGGGTGTCTGGGTGACTCAGTCAAGCGTTAGACTTTGACTCAGGTCATGATCTCACAGTTCATGGGTTTGTGCCCCGTGTCAGGCTCTGTGCTGACAGCTCAGAGCCTGGAGCCCGCTTCAAATTCTGTGTCTCCCTCTCTGCCCCTCCCCCTGCTCGTGCTCTGTCTTTCTCTCTCAAAAATAAATAAACATTTAACTAATTAACAACAACAACAAATAAGATTCTCTCTCTCTCTCTCTCTCTCTCTCGGGTGTCTAGGTACCTCAGTCAGTTCAAGCGTCCGACTCTCGAGTTCAGCTCAGGTCATGATCTGACAGCGTGAGATTGAGCCCTATGTCAGGCTCTGCACTGACAGCACAGAGCCTGCTTGGGATTTTCTCTCTCTGTCTCTATCTGCCCCTCCCCTGATCATGCTTGCTCTCTCTCTCAAAATAAATAAACTTAAAAAAAAAAGAAAATTAAAATCACATATAATCCCAAGAAAAGCACCATTTTATAATCTTTTTTCCTTTTTTTTTCAGTTTTGTGTCTGCGGTGCAAAATTTTCTTTGAAAATATGCATGATTGGGGCGCCTGGGTGGCTGGGTCAGTTAAGCGGCCGACTTCGGCTCGGGTCATGATCTCGCGGTCCGTGAGTTCGAGCCCCGCATCGGGCTCTGTGCTGACCGCTCAGAGCCTGGAGCCTGTTTCAGATTCTGTGTCTCCCTCTCTCTCTGCCCCTCCCCTGTTCATGCTGCCTCTCTCTGTCTCAAAAATAAATAAACGTTAAAAAAAAAAAAAGAAAATATGCATCATTTTCCTTTGGGTGGCTGTAAGCCATGTGGTATCTAACCTTGACCATGGTTACTGGTGGACCTCTGGGTCATTTTAACTTTGTAAATAATAGTATAGTATCGGTATGACCTTCCATTTACATTAATCTTTGCGTATGATTTTTATTCTTTCCTTAGGGTATAATGGGAATGACTCTGGTACAGTTTGATTCTTGATAATATTGCCAGTTCATTGTATCTTTTTTCAGTACATTATCAAGAACTTCCAAAGCATGGAATTGCATAGATGAAAGGAGTCAATTCTTCTACAAACATAATAGTCTCCAATTCGAATAAGAGACTATCCTTCCAAATGTTTAATGGAATTTTACAAACCATGCAGTATTTCCTCTCTAGGTACACTTTCTTCTGTTCTTTGTTTCCCTTTCTCCTTTTCCTCCAAGCTAAAAAAAAAGTTTGGATTTTGATGATTTGTTATTCACTATTAGCCTAATTTTAATAAAGAGGTTGGAATAACAGGAGAGTATGAGGAGGAAAAATAATATACATTTTTTCGTAATGAAATATGTAATATACCAAGTTCAGTCCAACCTTATTGAGTGCTAACTTGGTCAGGCACTATGTTAGGCCTCATGGGATGAAGTAAGTGGTGATCTAATTCATGACCTAGAGAGGGACATAGGTATGAAAATAATTATAAAAAGTGATGGATGCACTCATAAAACGAGGCTTAAAGTATAGATAGTAATAATAGGTAATTCATTTAACTTTCCTATGTTATGCGATCCTATGAAGTTGGTTAGGTATTAGTCTTATCATCATCATTCCCATTTTACAGATGGGAATACTAAGGCACAGAGTAACTCACCTAAAGTCCTAAGAGCCCGATTTGAACCTAGGTGTTCCTGCTCCAGAGTCCATGCACATGACCACTAAACAATCATGTCTTTCTGTAATACCAAGCAGGGGAGGATTATAGCTCTCGAGGATCAAGAAGGATTTTTTTAAAAATTAAAACTTACAACTAGTGTTAATTGAGCATCTATTAAATGGCAAGCAGTGGGCAAGGAGTTGGGTATACAGCAGTGAAAAAGATAGTCACAGTCCATGCCTTCATTAAGCTTCCAATCTAGTAGAGGAGCCATACAGCAAAACAAAACAAAACAAATGAATACATAATTATATACTTTACATATATATATTTATACTTATATAAATATTTATATATATAAATATATATATTTATACTTTATATAAATATTTATATATATGAATATATATTTATACTTTATATAAATATAAATATATATATGTGTGTATATATATATATTTAAGATACACAATAAAATGATAAGACTTCCCCAGAGTAAGGGACCTGGAAGGGAGCCCCTGGTAGGGGAAACACTTAAGGACTGAAATCCATGCCCCAGCCCCCAAACCTAAACATCTCTAACTTATTACTCAGTGTCCAAGGGCCAGGCAAACGGAAGCAGTCTGGGTCATGGAAAAGCGGGGATTTCAAGGCAGTGGAACGTGGTCATAGGACCAAAACACCAACAGCTAGCTACAAGGATGATGTTTACCTTCCTGTACTGTTAACAACCTGGCCTGGTGGGAGCACCAACATTCTGAGCCTTTGCCCGCTTTGGAGGTCACACAAGCTTTGGCTGCAGCCCGGACTCCTCTGCCATCCCTCACTTCTCCATCTGGTTTCTGGAAGACATCGGGAAGACTCAGCTAAATGAACATTTTGTTTTCCCCTTGCTGGCTCAGCCTGGGATTGCCGAGACCAGGGACTCACAACGTCTCTCGTGCGCCCCCGCGCGGCCATCTGCGAACTTGCAGGCTGCCGCTGCCTGTGGAGTCCAAAGGGAGCAAGTTTGGCGCAGGTGGCTGGGGTTTTCATTTCTAGCCTCTCCTGATGGAAGGGAATCAACCTGCTGTTGAAGCACGTGGCCTGTCTTCATAAGCGTGCAGCAAACCAAGCACCTGGCAAACCTCCCTGGTTAGAATCCTCTTATGGCGGCAGAAAACCAGTGATCAAAGGAGGGTTTGAAAGAGGGAGTAATTATGTTTCCGTTTTGGACATGAAACTCCAAGGCTGGGGAGAGAAGTCCTAGTGGTGTTTCCAGCGAGCCCTTGAGCTCTGGCTCAGATCCTTAAGCCATATTTTATTGATGCAGCTTTGCCTTCTCAAACGATCACAAATAATGGCTTCATGAAGCCTGCTCTGTGGCTGAGGGGCTTTCAGGTGAGGAAATCATCTACTCACTAGTCCGACGCTAAGGGGAATGAGATGCAGGTAGGAGCTGGTGTGGTCCTCTAATCCCCCAAGGAAACAGGGACGCCACTCCCACCCTTATGCAATGGCCCGAAACAAGTGTGTTGTGGCCTTCCCATTCCTGAAAACAACACGTTTTCAGTTTAATTCATGAGTCAGAACGGGGCTATCTGGACTGCATTCTATTTGACAGCCAGAAAAGGAAGTCTGTTTGAGAGCAGATGGGGAAGTGGTTTACAGAGATGATGCAAAGCCTGCCTGCACCTGTTGTGTGATGCTGAGCAGGTTTCTAACTTACCTGGTTCTTAGTTTCCCCTTCTGTAAACAATAGGGACAATAATACCGATCCTGAAGTATTGTTGTGAAGATTCATTAAGTTCCCTACCCGGCCCCCCCCCCCCCCCCGCCTTTTTTCATTATGCAAAATTTCAAACATACAGCAAAGTTGAGAATCTAACAGAGAACATCCACCAACAAGATTCTGTCATTAACACTTTACAAGACTTGTTTTCCAACACCTCCTATCCATCCTTTAAAAAATGTATTTCAAAGTAAATTGCAGAGTGATTTTTAAAATAAATTGTATTTGGGGCACCTGGCCTAGTCAATCTGAAGAGCATGTGATGCTTGATCTCGGGGTCATGAGTTCGAGCCCCACATTGGGTGTAGAGATTACTAAAAAAAATAAACTTAAGCAAAAAAATTGTATTTGGCACTGTGCCTGGCCACATATTTTAATTCAATAAATATTTGAATAGTTATTCTGTGCCAGGAACTATGCTAAGTGCTGGGGATACAAAAATGAGAAAGACATTGTTTTTGTCCTTAAGATATTCAGAATTTGGAGCAAACCAGAGGCAAGTTAACAGATACCTCTTCTCCCACCATCTAGTTAACATTATAAGGGAAGCTCAGGGTGTCCAGAAGCCGTGGAGAGAGACTTATCGGGGTCTGTGGAGTCAGAAAGCTTCCCTGAGGAAGTGGCATTTAAATGGGTACTTTCGGGGCGCCTGGGTGGCTCAGTCGGTGAAGCCTCCGACTTCAGCTCAGGTCATGACCTCGCGGTCCATGAGTTCGAGCCCCGCATCGGGCTCTGGGCTGATGGCTCAGAGCCTAGAACCTGCTTCCGATTCTGTGTCTCCCTCTCTCTCTGCCCCTCCCCTGTTCATGCTCTGTCCCTCTCTGTCACAAAAATCAATAAACGTTAAAAAAAAAATTAAAAAAAAATAAATGGGTACTTTCTTATAGTCCATGAATGCTACTGTATACGTGGTGTGCACATAACTAGCTTTACTCTATACCCCAGGGGAGGTAAGCCAACACTAGAGGTGCACCCCAATCAAGAATCTATGTCCAAAGATGGATAATTGGCAACTGAAAGACCATATGCTCCTGGGATGGCTTTAACTTTCATCAAAAATGAAAGGGTGCATTAATTACCTTATGGGTGATTTTTAAATGCATGAAGTCAGTGTGTTCGAAATCTGTTGTTGGTAGATGAAAGAGGCACTCCTCCCCCTTTGCTTAAATAGGGTCTAATGATCTAAAGACCAACACCTTCAGGGGATCCTGCTAGGTCTGGAACAATCAGTTCTGCCTTCCCCCTCCCACCTCCAGCCCGCCCCCTCAGGAAGCATTATTTATCTGATGGGACAGAAAGTCTGAATGTTGTTGCAGTTGCCTTGGGAGTGGAACTTTTTAAACCAGGTGTTTGTGGAAGGACCTAAAACAATTGTTCTTAACTCTGGCCACATGTTAGAATCCCCTGGGGAACTTAAAAAAAAAAAATCCTTGAGTCTCACCTTCCCTCCCCGCAGTCCCCATTTAATTGGTCTGGGGTGTGGCCTAAGCTTTGGGCATTTAAAATAGCCTCAGATGATTTTATTTTATTTTTTTATTTTTTTTTTAACGTTTATTTATTTTTGAGACAGAGAGAGACAGAGCATGAACGGGGGAGGGTCAGAGAGAGGGAGACACAGAATCTGAAACAGGCTCCAGGCTCTGAGCTGTCAGCACAGAGCCCGACGCGGGGCTCGAACTCACGGACCGCGAGATCATGACCTGAGCCGAAGTCGGAGGCTTAACCGACTGAGCCACCCAGGCACCCCAAGCCTCAGGTGATTTTAATGTGCAGCCAAGGTAGTGGTCTAAAAAGAGACTGGGCAGCTCACTGAGCTTTCTGGACAGGTGGGGGCTGTGTGTTGTGCTGGGGACACACGTTTATATAGGCGGCTGACTCCGTCAGACTTGCTCTGGATCCAACACAGCTCAGCAAGGCAGTGAGGCAGGAGGCCTGTATTCCTGTCTGTCTTTAACTTGTTGGAGGCCACTGGTATCTATCAAAAGAGCTTGGCGATTGTAGGGGCGCCTGGGTGGCTCGGTTGGTTAAGCATCTGACTCTTGGATTCAGCACAAGTCACGATCTCATGTTTCTTGAGTTCGAGCCCGCATCGGGCTCTACGCTGATAGGGCGGAGCCTGCTTGGGACTCACTCTCTCTCTCTCTCTCTCTCTCTCTCTCTCTCTCTCTCTCTCCCTCTCCCTCTCCCTCTCCCTCTCTCCCTCTCTGCCACTACCCTGCTGGCGCTGTCTCTGTCAACATAAATAAATAAGTAAACTTAAAAAAAAAACAAACTTGGTGATTGTAAATGACCACAGATAGGAAGGAAAAGGGAGAGTGCGTTAGAGAGTTGTGACTCTCTAACTTCTCTATGTATCCGAGTCACCCGGAGAGCCTGTTAAAACATAGATTTCTGGGGCGCCTGGGTGGCTCAGTTGGTTAAGCCCAACTCTTGATTTCAGCTCAGGTCATGATCTCCCAGTTCCTGAGATGGAGCCCTGTATTGGGCTCCGCCCTGACAGCATGGAGCCTGCTTGGGATTCTCTGTCTCCCTGTCTCCCTGCCTCTCCCCTTCTCATTCTCTCTCTCTTGAAATAAAGAAACTTTAAAAAACAAGAAACACAGATTTCTGGGTCCTGCCCCCAAGATTGCAATTGCTTTGGTCTAGGGCAGAGCATACATTTGCATTTCTCCTGGATGATGCTGCTGGATGTTGCTGAAGCTGGTCTGATTACACCTGGAACAGAATTTCATCTGTGTTAATGAACAATCTGGGCAAATTCCTGAGGGTGAGAGAGGATGAGAGAGCTGGGCTTTTTCTTGGAAGTATTTTGTGACACGAGGGTTAATATGACTGCCAGAGACTTAGATGGAAGCTAAACATGAAGTGCTTCAAACACATGCTGAGTTTGGACTTTATTCTGAGTGCAGTGAGAAGCCACCTAATTAGGCCTACAAGTACCTGGGGGCCCCTGGGTGGTGGCATGGCAGATGCCAGGTCTCAGTTGGCTGCTCCTGGGGGACCTGGGGAGGTGGTGATGGTGACTGCCCCACAGCTGAGGACACCAGAGCAGGCAGGAGGCTGGAAAAAGGGTGACAAGAACAGAGACACTTCCATGGTGACTGCCCCACAGCTGAGGACACCAGAGCGGGCAGGAGGTTCCATGTTTACCCTAAGGCAAGGCCGTCCCTAAAGGAGTTGCAATCCAAAGTCCCATGATGTCTGGGATAGTTAATGTTGCATGTTAACTTTGAGGGTGCTTTTGGATAACACTGACAATTTAAATCAGTAGACTTAGCAGATTGCTCTCGGTGATATGGGTAGGCCTCATCTAATCAGTTGAAAAGAATAAAAAGACTAGCCTTCTTGAGCAAGAGGAAATTCTTTGAACTTCATCTGCACTGTTGACTCTCCTGGGTTATGAGCCTGCCAGACTACGCTGCGGATTTTGGGCTTGCCAGCTTTCGTCATTGTATGATCTGGTTCCCAATCTTTAAAATCAGATAAATCCTATTCCTCAGGATATGGGGACCATTGGAACCTATTTTCAAACAGCTATCCTGAAGTTCCCAGGAAAAGAAATCATAGCTCTGGCCTTGAGGGGAGTTAAATACCAGCAGCAGCCCCACCTTCACTCCACCATTTCTTCGGTTCTCCCAGGAGAGGAAAGCTAGGCACGTGACCAGTCAAGCCATCAGACAGTTGACTGTGCACCTGTCATCAATTAAGGCTACCTTGAGAAGAATGCATAACGCAGAGGGTATCGGGGAAGTCCTACCTTGGAAATTCTTCCCAGGATGTGGAGATATATGGGGAGTTGATAGACCAGCTCTCTCTTTTTTTTTTTTTTTGTCAACAGCTAAAAGGTCTATTTTTCTTTGTTTTCTAGGCTTTGTCTTGAAGGTGCCTTGTGTTGTAGCGCTAAGTTAGGGAGAACTGAAATAAACTTTAAAAATTTAGGCAAATTTAGAAGCCGTGTGTGGGTGCGCTACAAGAGTGCTAAATTGATGAATCCCACTGAGGTTTACTGAGGATCTAGAAAGAGAATCAGAGAAATTTTTGCTCCTGTGTAACTTCGCCCACCAGGAGTCCTACTACTTAACAGTAACATCTCAGGGACCCAAGACCAAAGCTGCTTATTTTCTCCTTTAAGTGACTGGAAATAGAAATGCTATTGGAAGGGTGGGTGGAAGTAAGTGGAAGGGTGGAAGTGAGTCTTTGACACATGCATGTGCATGCACGCACGCGTGCGCGCGCGCGCGCGCGCGCACACACACACACACACACACACACACACTACCCTTCCAAACTTCAGTTTGTATTGGCATTGTGCAGTGAAATGTTTCTTTTTTAGTCTTTTTACTTTTAATTTAGAGACAGAGAGCAAGAGCATGGGAGGGGTTGTGGGAGAGGGGGGAGAAGGGGGGAGAGGGAGAGAGAGAGAGAGAGATGGGGGAAGGGAGGGAGGGAGAGAGAGAATCGTAAGCTGACGTGGGGCTCATGGGGCTTGATCCTATGACCCTGGGATCATGACCTGAGCTGAAAGCAAGAGTCACAGGCTCAACCAACTAAGCCACCCAGGTACCCCTCTTTCAGTCTTTACTTAAATATAGAGAATCTGACAATTCTCTGTCAAAAACTTTGCACTGGGATGGCAAAACTGTAATTATTACCCAAATTAAAAATGTTGTGTTTAGGGGTGACTGGGTGGCTCATATGGTTAAGCATCTGACTTTGGCTTGGGTCATGATCTCACAGTCCCTGGGTTTGAGCTCTGTGCAGACAGCTCAGAGTCTGGAGCCTGCTTCAAACAGTGTCTCCCTCTCTCTGCCCCTTCCCTGCTCACGTTTTGTCTCTCTCAAAAATAAACATTAAAAATTTAAAAAAAAATGTTGTGTTCAAAAGTCTATTCTGATTGACTTTAAATAGAAACATATAAGTATAAAGAAAAAAATATAATGGAGTAGGAACTTGGAGCTAAAAAAGACGGACTGACCCAGAGGATTCCCTAAGCATATGGGACCTCCAGTATTTGACAAGTATACCGGATAGAATTAACATGAATCTGACCTCATCTGTTTTTAAAGAGTCTCATCATCTGGGGGAGGAGGCGGACTTCTTTGACAACAGATGTGCGGGAAAGTGTGTGGCTGGGTTAAAAGAGCGGGGGTCGGCAATTCCGAATCTCTGGAATGAAGGTGTGTGCCAGGTTAAAATTCCTTGCCAAAGGGCTGCTGGTACTTGAAGTGCCTTGCCTGGTTCTGGAGGCAGGAGAGCAAACCCACGGAATGGATCTAACTCCCCATCCCGGCAGCATGGCTGATGGTGGAAGCCTTGGTTTCCGTTCCGTTGTGGCTTTTTATTAGCACAGGCTCTAGTGCCTCAGGCTCACACCATTAGAATCAGTGACACATGTCGCTGATTTGGGGCAAAAGTTCTGAACTAAGCCACCATCAGAAACATGTTTTTTCAAGGTCATTGATTGAAATCAAGTCATCAGCATAAATGTCTAATTTCAGGCCACTTCCATATATAGGAAAAGAGGTTTATTGCTAATGTTTATGTAATACTTAACTATGAGCCAGGCACCTCTACTAAGGTCTAGACTTGGACTTTACTCATTACAGTACTTAGAAACTTCCCATCTCCACCCCTTTCTAACTGGAGAAACTAAAGCAAGGGGTAATTAAATAGCTTGGACAACGTCACAAAGCTAGTGAGTCAGGATTCAAACTCAAGAGGATGCCAGGACTTGCCCTCTGGATTATCATACTGGCTCTTTTATAAAGCATCTATTTTAGGAGTGCCTGGGTGGCTCAGTCGGTTAAACGTCTGACTTTTAAAAAACATTTTTAGTGTTTGTTTATTTTTGAGAGAGCGAGTGAGTGAGCAGGGGAGGGGCAGAGAGAGGGAGACAGAATCCCAAGCAGGCTCCTTGCTCTCAGCACAGAGCCTGATGGGGGGCTCAAACCATGAACCATGAGATCACAACCCGAGCCAAAACAGAGTCTGATGCTCAACTGAGCCACCCAGGTGCCCCTAAACATCTTACTCTTGATCTCAGCTCAGGTCTTGATCTCAGGGTTGTGAGTTCAAGCCCCATGTTGGGCTCCATGCTGGGCATGAAGCCTACTTAAAAAAAAAAAAAAAAAAAAATATATATATATATATATATATATATATATATATATATAGAGAGAGAGAGAGAGAGAGGGAGAGAGGGAGAGAGGGAGAGAGGGAGAGAGGGAGAGAGAGAGAGATGGAGAGATGGGGTGGGGGAGAGAACACCTATTCTAACACCTGGCAACATACTTGCCATGAGATAGCTATTAATGGATCCCAGATTTTAATAGTACTGGAAAACTTTGTGAAAAGTTGGATTCCCCCTGGCCCCGCCCCGCCCTTTAGGGAACAAAGAGGCTGAAGAAAAATCCAAATCAGATGCACAAATTGCACTTTTTCATATATAATAAGACTCTTATTTGCTCTTTAGGCAACTATACTTATTTATAATCTTTGGATACAACTTACACATACATTCAGCAGTTTCATGTTTCCTGATTTACTTCCCTCTCATGCTAGAACCCCAATTACTATACTTAGATTTCCCAAATGATGAGGACAAAACAATATATGCACTATGACAGAACCACCTTCTTCAAAACATTCCCATCTTCGTGGTCTCTTGGCTTGTCAGTAAGTTCTGATGCAAAGAAGCATTTTTGGCAAGGCGATTACTTAGAGACGGAACCAGTTATGAGAATTTTGGTCAATTTACTGCAGTAAGGAATATAGAGCACAATTCTTGTATCAATAGACTTCTAGTGGCATGACCTAAGAGGATTATGTGTGAGACACAACAGTATATTATTTCAAAATGTATATTTAACGGCCATTCCATCAAAATCAAGCAGATTCACATTTCAAAAGTATTACACGAAGTCATATGTGTGGGTGTGTGTGTATGCACACACCTACTTTTTATTTTAAGGTGCATTTTCAAGTTTTATTTGGGCTTCATTTCTTCTTGGCTGCCTCAGGGGTTCTTACAGGTACAATTAGCATAGAACTTCTGAGGCCGATAGCTTCCTGTGCACTGAAAGACAAGATCCTCATAACACTGCACATCTTGGATACATTAGAAATTCCACAAGCCATATGTAACTTCAGAAAACTTAATGCCAGTCATGAAAGACATTTCCAACATAAGATTTAGGCACTCTATACTTTGGAATAGCCACAAAATATTCCAACAAGAGTTAATGCACTTTGTGATTACATCTACTCAAAGATAATTCTCAGTTAAAATCTGTAATTATTAAATAACATTTTAAATTAGAGCCCATTACATGTTGACAATTACTGTGGACCATTCGCAGCATAGTGTTTTAGTTCAAAGATGCTACAATACTTCAATTACTGATCCTGGTACCCCTCTTTTATGGTACATTTTTTTACAGAAGAACCTAAACTATTCACTGATAAGCAGCTCCCCCATTTTCCTGTGAATACCTACATAAGAATGCCCCTATTCAACTTTAAAGGTATTTTTGTATTTTCTGCTGTAGTTGCTTTGTTAGCGTGTAAAACTTCGGCAGATGGGGGGCTTCCTGATGATCAGGAAACATTAGCCAAGTACCCATCACTGATTCTCAGGCTGAGTTCATTTCCACCGTCACTTTGCGGCTAAGCATGTTGCTCTATCCCTATGTTCCTACAGATTGTACTGCTAGCTTGACCGGTATGGAGCCAAGGGGAAGGATACTCAAATTTGTCACTCTACTTTGCACAAGTCCAAGGCCACCCAGGCCACATCTGACTTACGATCTCTACAGTGTGGTTGTCAGGCTTCCACCTCGTCTTCTGAAGACTGAGGGTGGGAATGATGCCTGCCTACTGAGATGCCATTAACTCCAGATGAACTTCCTGGACTTGAAGGTAATTTAGCATGGTTAGAGTTCAGAACATGGATGCTAATTTTTCCTGCTGAGAATAAGGTGCTTTTTCTCAGTGGTATACATTTATTTAGCTAAGAAAACAATTAGAAAGCCTTCCAGAGTTTTCACATTACAGTGTGCATATTGATTCATCATAATCACCAATGACTAGTTTATAAAGATCCGCCAGGGAAACGAATTTGAGACTTACTTGACTATAAGTCGTGCAGAAAAGAGCACAGTAATTTCCCATAGGAGAACTGGGTATTTTATCATGGGGATCAATGGTAAGTTAATTATACTACTAATATTTTCTGCCATACTTGAAGAGACAATTAGCATACGTAAATCATGAGTGAGACGACAAGTTGCTTAATGTTTGTTTCTGTTCATCAGATGCCAAGTGAGCTTGCTGTTAAGCCTCTGAGTGAGGAGGAATGGGCAGAGAAGGGCACAAGGAATGAGGGGTTGTTAACTTCGCTTTCAGCAAATATAATCAGAACCAGCTACTACTAGTAGATAAACATGGATGTTAGATACATATCAGAGAAGACTCATTCGAGTTTTGGAAATTAACCCCACCAAGAGGTGACGGTTGATTTGGGAAATTCACACGAAATCTAGCTTCCTCTCCTGAGCAGAGAGGGTGAGATGGGAAATGAAAGCGGATTCTAGTGGAGGCTGCTTTTCATCCTCTCTCAGGGCTTCATCTTCCTATGGATATTCTATAATACCTATCTTGAGATTAGGACCCGAGGCTCATGACAGCACAGTTAAGGTTACAGTCCCTTTCTGGTGTTTTAGAATGGCCACAGCTTGCTCATGAGTGACACCTTCCAGGGTCTCGCCATTAACGGCTAAAATCTGATCGCCTCGCTTCAACCGGCCGTCATCTGCAGCTGCTCCCTACAAACAAGAAACATTCCAGTTTAATCCAGGACCACACAGTTAACAAATAATATTAATATTAGGGTGTGTTTATCAAAAGAGTAACTTTAAAAACTACCAGTTAAAGTTATTTCTAGGTAATGTTTTTAAACTAAGAAAATTAAGAATGTAGGATGTGTTATTTGAATAATGGTTGAATAGTAACCATAATTATGCACTGTTTAAATAACATACTAGTAGAAATGTACTGACATTCACATTTCTTTTAATACGAGTAGGACCTTATTTCAATATTCCATACTGAATGGAATTTGAATGTCATATTCATGAATACCTAATATACTGACAAAGGCAGAACTGAATCTGGTGTTAAGTCTTATTGCCAGCACCATCATGATATAGGGTTCCCGTTGCATTATTAAGATATCTTCCCTGCAGTGATTGGTCAAAAATGAGTGTAGCCTTGGGGCGTCTGCTGGCTCAGTCAGAAGAGCATGAGACTCTTGATCTCGGGTTTGTGAGTTTGAGCCCCGTGTTGGGTGTAGAGATTACTCAAATAAATAAAAAAAAGATGTAGCCTCTAGATGGGGTGAATTGTATAGTATGTGAATTCTATCTCAATAAAGCTGTTCTATATATAAATACACAAAGTATAGCATCTCTGAAGTTTTGCAATATCATATTCAAAAGCTTCAGCTTATCTTTGATCATTTAGGGTTCTAAATGACTACTTTCATTATACATTCAGTCATGCTTGGCTCCTCAAAATTGCACAAAGCAAGTGAAACTTGGGCTTTTTTAAATTCTAAAGCCAAGTACCTAAAAATACCATGATATTACTAGAAATATTTTGGATGGGTAAGGAAAGAAAAAACCTAGGAAAAGATTTGTAGGAGGCTTTCTCCTTCTGTTGGGGTAACTGTGAAAATCCCTTAAAACATCGGTGCTGGAAGAATCCTCTAAATGGTGTTGAAGTGCTGGGGAAAATAATTAAGGCCCACAGGCACCCCGGTCCTGACTCACTCAGAGGCCAAACTAAGAGGCACTAACTAATGCTTCAGAGACTGGGGTCTACCTGCAGCATGGAGGTCCTGAGGTGATGGGTGAATTATCTAGACTGTCAAAACCGTGGAAAGGGTGGAATTCTGGTATAATAAAGAATATTCAAAACCATGTCTGTACTGGGGGGAAATACTAAAATTAAATAAATTGTAACTTCATTCAAATCTTTTTTTTTTTCTTTTACGAAAGTGTGTTAACTGAAACACAGACAAGATTAAACAACTTGTGGATAAAATCAGAATTACTTAGCAAACTTGATTTTATTAAATGTTACAGGCTAAGATTTGAGGGCTTTAGGAAACCTCAGATATCTGTGTAATTTTTTTTTTTAAAGCATGTTAAGTTTTTCAAGTTTTCATTTTCAGTAATGCAAAACAGGATGACATTTCAACTTTCTGCGATTTGTACATTCTTTAACAAAAATTTTTTAATGTTTATTCATTTTTGAGAGCAAGTGTATGTGCACAAGTGGGGGAGGGGCAGAGAGAGAGGAAGACAGCATTTGAAGCAGGCTCCAGGCTCTGAGCTGTCAGCACAGAGCCTGATTTGGGGCTTGAACCCATGAACCATGAGATCATGACCTAAGCCAAAGTCGAGTCGGACCCTCAACTGACTGAGCTACCCAGGAACCTCCCAAATTTATTTCTTAGTTGAGCAAGAGAAGTATTAAAAGAAGCTTAGGGACACTAACAAGGTCACATAAAAACTCACACCCTGTGGGCATCCGAGATTCAGAAACTTGAGAAAACAAACATTTTTAAGAATATATGTTCATTGTTGAAAAACAGGGAAAACATACAGCTATCATTTCTATAGCTTCCAAATTCCTATGGGGGAAATGTTTACCTTAGCATCAAAATTCATTTTTATGATGGACTTCACCATTTAAAAAAAAGAAAAACTTGGGGCGCCTGGGTGGCTCAGTCGGTAAGCATCCGACTTCAGCTCGGGTCATGATCTCGTGATTTGTGAGTTCGCGCCCCGCATCGGGCTCTGTGCTGACAGCTGGGATGGAGCCTGGAGCCTGCTTCGGATTCTGTGTCTCCCTCTCTCTCTGCTCCTCCCCCACTCACACTCTGTCTCTCTCTCAAAAATGACTAAACATTAAAAAAAAAAAAAAGAAAAACTTGGGGCACCGGGGTGGCTCAGTCGGTTAAGTGTCTGACTCTTGGTTGGCTCAGATCACGATCTCATGGTTCGTGGGATTGAGATCCGTGTCGGACTCCGGGCTGGCAGTGTGGCCTGCTTGGGATTCTCTCTCTCTCTCTCTCTCTGCCCCTCCCCTGCTGGTTCTCTCTCTCAAAATAAATTTAAAAAAAAAGAGAGAAAAACTCTTTTGCCAGATTTTGGTTTACTGATTGTCTAAAGAAAACTTTTAAATTTGGATATACTGGTTTCACTCTAACAAATGAAAAAAGAAAAAGCCATCAAATGAGATTGAATTATAATAAACTCTATGGAACTAATAATTGTTTGCACTAGAATATTCTTTTATTGAGACTGAACTAAGTAGGCCATTAGCTAAGGCTTTAGAACTTTCTCTTTTTTTAATTGGGCTTCTCAGATTTAGCCGTGCCTTACTTTACAAACAAGGGTCTATTCCTTAAAAATAAAACATACCAGGGATGTTCAATATTTCCTACTATGTTACTACTTGCATAGCTGCTTTCTAAATGGCATCTTCAGTGAGGGTCTTTGAAAAGAGATTCTGTGGGAGCTGCAGCACATTCATTATCCCCCACTGCTTTGTCCCACTGTGATTTGATGGTGGTTTCTTTTCAAAAACCCACCAGCAATGCACGGCCATTTCATCCTCCACTGTATGTTCTGGTGACCCGACAAAAGGTGCCTGGCCCTGGCTCACTACCTAGGAGTTGTCTAGATGGGCGTGGCTGGTGTGGCCTTCTAACTCTGGACTGCAGGTCAAAAGGCCTGAGAAGCTAACCAGTCCTCTGATCTACCTACAGTTACGAAGTGAGCAGGGAATTACAAACATTCTGGAAGGGCTTTACAGAGAGGCAAAGGCAGGGAAGTAGATTGTGTTTTACACTATTCTTATCTATATAGTGGCTCTTTTAAAAAGCAGAGTATAGGGGCACCTGGGTGGCTCTGTTAGGTGTCCAACTCTTGGTTTTGGCTCAGGTCGTGATCTCACAGTTTTGTGAGTTCGAGCCCTGCATTGGGTTCTGTGCTGGCGGTGCGGAGCCTGCTTGGGATTCTCTCTCTCCCTCTCTCTCTGTCCCTCCCCTATGCTCTCTCGCAAAAATAAATAAACTTAAAAAAATAAAAGCGAAGTATAATAATGCACCCAAAGAATAATTATGACAATTACTTACAGTGTTGCCTTAGGAAAAGGAGGGTCTCTCAGTGGCTTACCACCTTGGGAATTATTAGACTGGGGCAGCACCACTATCCAGAATGTTTCTGATCTGCTTTCCCTCTTCCCTTTTGCCCATCACCAGGTCAACAGATGTGTGTGTTTGGGAATAACATGTCTCCTTAATAGGCACCCTAGCAAATTGGAAACAGGTGGGTAAATCTGCAGCTACCTAATGTGTTCCAAAAGGAAATGCCAAATGACTTAAGGATTATGTCAGGTCATGGTTAGGCTCAATTAACAGGTGCTAAGAGCCGCACAGGTAAAAGTAAACTTGTTATTTAGTGTAGAGTATAGCTTTCTAGAAAGAGAATCTACCTCATTTATTCTCTTAAAGACCTTTATTTCTTTAGGAAAGAGCAGTAGTTGGCCATCGGATCAATTAATAAAAAAAGACTGTCATAAAACCAATGAAGAGTAAAATTGTACTATTAATACTAAGTCCTTTTCCGAGATCTTCAGAATTGACAATAAAATTGAATTCCAACTTTAAAAGTCACAATAAAGTTAAAAGTAACTTATCTAAGAGCCATCTAGAGGCAGCAGTTGGAATGGACACCATGACCTATGTATCAAGTAGGATGTATTGGAATATTTAATTCCTGAAAAACACCATTATCCAGCTGGAGTCTAATTTAGTGGGCTGATCGTGCAAGTACTCAGCAGAGGGCTGGAAGAGAGAGACAGCAACTTAAGGTAAAGGGTCCTGAGATTTCTGGTGATGTACGGCCATTAATGCTGCACTGACCCGAGGCTTGTGCAGAGCTTTCTGCCACGGCCCTGTGCTGTCATCTTTTCTTGAAGGAGAAAGCCAAACTTTTGTTCTAGCCTGGAATAACACTTCCAAGGCCAGCTTCCAAAGAGCCCTGCACTGCTCCTTATGTTGTGTTGTTGAAAGAAGACAATCTGTAAAATCGACTTTTGTAGTTTTTTTTTTTTTTTTTCACTAGTCTGCTGTGGGAATGTCCTATACAAGGTGAAAATGCAATGAGCATACAAGCACACACCCAGGTATAGCTAAAAGTAAGCAAAGCAAAGCACTTAAAAAAAAAATCTCACCTAGGTTAAAAAAAAAAAAAAAGTACAGTAAAAAGGAAAAAAATACCTTTGCAAATATAGTCTTGACATAAATTGGCAGGTCTCCATGGGGACTTCCATAACCCCCTACAATACTAAACCCCAATCCTTCAGAGCCTTTCTCCAAAGTAATAATCTTAGGTGGAGGTGTTCTGAAAACACAATGCACGCTGTTTAATTCAAGAATAGATATTGAGAGGGAATTTCATTTTAATGGAAGAACACAGATTTGAGAGAGACTTTCATACTGCGAAACTATGAAGGCCAGTTTATCAAATCAAACTCTCAGAGAGCAATCAGAAACTGATTTTTACATTTCCTGTGTCATGCAGGACTAATGGCCGATGTCTTAATGATTTGATGTCTTAAGGGGTGTTCTCTTTCATAAAACTCACTGTTTTTTAGTGAAAAAGAAAGTCAGGATGCCGAGGTTGTTAAAGCAGCCATCTGTATGCTTGGCTTTTAACTTTTATGCTTATTGTGCTTACTGTTTAAAGCTGAATGAAATGGTCTCCATATCCTTGAAGAATGTGCATGGGGACAGAGAGGTAGGGTATCACCTTTGCTTAGTGGCAGACCACCAGTCTACAGGTGGGCTTCTCTCCAGAACAGGTGATGGCAGCCCAATGGCTCAGTCAACTGCCGCTCCTTTTCTGCCTGAATAGCCTCACCACACCTCACCTACCACTTCCACCTAGGGAACCAGGGTGGGAACTCCTTCTTCAAAGCCCATCTCCAGTGTGATGCTTTCCTGACTCCCTTGGGAGAATTAGCCTGTGCTCCCTTTGCACTTGGTACAGATTTCTAGTATAGCACTTGTCCTAAGATGGCGTGATCGCTTAGCCATCTTTCTCTTCCACCAGACCATGAACTCCTCACGTCTCTGTCATCTGAGTATTCCCAGCAGTATGCACTGTGCATGTCACCAACTCAGGATCATGACCATGTACGTGAGAAGTGGAGTCCAGGAGAGAAGAAAGAAGCCAAGGAGAAGCAAAATGGGTAAGGGCAATCTGTTTCAAATGGGTAATTTAGATTTTCAAAGTTTCGTCCAGTGTGGAAGTCTTCTCTCTTAGAAACAACATGGCTAAAAATTAAATTATCTACGTGGGCTCAAGTAGTTTAAGCTTATCTAATGCCAATTTCTTCTTCCCAAATGCCCTTGTCCAAAGGGTAGAAACCTGAAGGAACTCCGGTACCCCAGACCCTGCCATCTTATTTGTAGGAGGTTCATTTTTGTATCGTGGCAGCCTCACCTGTTTTGTGGCAGCATGTGTGTGTGGGACACAGAGCCACGTGATACAAACTCAGCCACTCGTGATTTAGAGAATTTTGCAAAACTGGGATATAAGCAACCTTTGAATATGCTATTCTGTCTAACTAGAGTATTCTTCCCTCTCTCCCGCCTCAATTTTGCCTGGCTTTTCTTAGGGTTGATTTTCAGCTGGTTCACACCAATAGGGGTGTTTATCGATGTACTTACTGGTTGTTTCCAGCAGGCAACCCCTAGTAATTGCTGAATGTCCATGCCGTATAAGGTGCTGTTTTGAATGCCACTCCTGCTTATTCCAATTCTTTCAAAACTAAACTGAAGCATCAGTGCGTCCAAGTGTACCCCCTAATTGAGCTGTGCCACCCTGTCATGGTTTCACAGGACCCTGTGCTTACTTATCTCTCCCATGGAACTTAGCTCCCCTATGCTTATCAACTCTTACAAACATGGATTCAGGGGCCTGTTTTTCCAATTCTCTGGCAGTTCCTTGAGGACTGGGGCAATGCCTTCACTTATGTTTCAAAGTTTGAATCTCCCAAACCCCATCCAGGACAGTGTCTGACCTTAGGCAGGTGCTCAATAAATATCTGCTGAATTGATGATAAATTATCGCCTAGGGCCAAATGGTAATGATGTCATGAGTAAGGCTCTACATTTCATGACTTTGGGGCCTTGTAAGTATTCTTAGTAATGGCCCACTGGCCAGATGTGAATTTGATTCATGTTACCTCTTGCAAACACAGCCGCCCATTTCTAAGCATATTGAAATGGGAATCTAGATGTCCAAAGTATTGTTTTAGAGCTGGGCCCTGGGAGCCACCAAATCATTAGAGACCTTCATAATTGTGCTTCTTCACTATTAGAGACCTGTTTTCAGGGGGAGAAGGAGGAATGCAGTTCCACTCATCAGATGGAGTTTGCCTCCATTTATCTCACATTTTCAATTAGTTTTAATTTACTTTCATATAGAAGACTAATAAAAATATCTCCAAATGTTAACAGTGGTTGGATTATAAGTAATTTATAAATTCTTTTATGCTAGGGGCCCCTGGGTGGCTCAGTCGGCTAAGTGTCCAAGTTTGGCTCAGGTCATGATCTTGCAGTTTGTGGGTTCGAGCCCCACATCGGGCTCTGTGCTGACAGCTCAGAGCCTGGAGCCTGCTTCAGATGCTGTGTCTCCCTCTCTGCTGCTCCCCTGCTCGTGCTCTGCCTCTCTTTCTCTCAAAAATAAACATTAAAAAAAAGAAAAAAGTTCTTTTATGCTAGTGGTTCCCAACTTGCCAGGAGCTGTGAAATTATACCAAAGGAACCAAGATTATAAGGGCATCTCTGTACTTCTATAGGGACATCAAATTATGCTAAAAATGCACTAACTACTCTTCCTATAAGGGCCCTGATTTTTTTTGGAAAGGGCCATTATAACTTAAAAATGTGCTAATTTTGTGTATTTGTCACATTTTAATAGCATGCATTTATTACTTTCATAAGAAAAAAGTAAAATGAGTTAAGATTAATATCCTTTCCTTAAGAAAAACAATCTCAAAGATGTCACGTAAGCTGTGAACTACCAGGAAAAAGTTGGAAATGGTGGTGATCATCAGATCCTTCTAATGAACCATTCAGATCAGTCAACAAGCATTTACTGAGCACACACCGGTGACCAGGCACTGGCAGTACCGAGAGCATTAACTTCAGGCGACATTTCTCCAAGTATGGATCCTCGGCCTATGGGTAGCAAAAGTGCCCTGGGGAACCCACTGTAGCCCACCTAGTCAGAATCTCTGAGAATGGGGTCAGAGAAATTAGCATTTTTAAATATGCTCCTTAGATATTTAATACGCACATTCTAGTTTGAGAAACACTGCTTTGACGAACAATTTTAACCGCGATGACTGGTTTTAATGAAGAATGCCAGGAGTTGTAACAGTAAGATTTAACCTCAGAACAAGATTTTAGCTTAGAAAACATAGTTCTTTGCATAATAAAGCAGGGTGCACCCAGGTTGTAAATATGGGACTTCTTAGGGAAGAAGGCACCATGTCAAAGTGACCAGATGTAGTGTGTGTGCAGGCCCCGTGACAGCAGTCTGTTAAGAAGTCCCATGTGAAGCAAAGCCTGGTGCGATATCAGGAAACCTTGGTGTGTTTCTGGAGATTCTCTAGGAGTTAGAAAAGGTAATATGTACTTCCTCCCTCCTCTTCCTTAGAGAGCACTCTAGATTCTGGAAAAGGTCTCACTGAGCCTTGCCCACACATGTAATAGGCACTCTGCATCTTGAATACTCACTCAGTGTCTTCTGGATGGTGTTCAGCCGTGGGAGAACCAAGATGGTAGCTCGCAGACATGTTTTCAAGCTGAGTTGCTATGGCGCTTATATTGGTATCTGCTACAACCTGGGGGAAAAATTAGAGCAAGAAAATCCACTGTAAATCAGGAGAGAATTGGAGAAACCATACCATATTCAATGGTTGGTTCTCATCCTCATGTCATTCAGACGACCTGCAGCATTTGACACAAATGGATTATTCTCTCAAATGGTTTTCTTCATTTGGCTTCCATAACACCATACTTTACTGGTTTCCTTTCTACCTGCCCGCCATTCCTTCATATATCCTAAGCCTCTATTAGAATGTCACAGGGCTCAGTCCTTAAATTTCTTATCTCTCCCATCTAAACATCCCCTTATCTCATCTCATCCCACTTGATAACTTAAATACCATCTACGTAATGATAATTCCTGCATCTGCAGCACCACCTCTTACCTCTAGATTTATATATATGTCCAGTCACCAATTAGTGGGATGTCCAACACCGACCTTTATTCCCATAACCCTCCTCATCTCAGGTAATGGCCACTTCATTCTGTCAGTTTCAGCAAATGCCTTGGTATCATCCTTGACTACTCTTTCCCTCACAACCTGCATTCAGTCCTCATAAAGTGCTGTTGGTCTTCCTACAGAATCATCTCTTGCCTGGAGTTTTACAAAAGCCCCCTTGCTTGTGTCCTTGCTTCCGCCCCTCCCCCACTCAGTCCTTAGCAGCTAGAATGGTCCTGTTAAACACAGCAGATTATTTCACTCTGCTTAAAACTTAAAGCAGAGGAAACCCAACTTCCTAGGATCACAAGCTCAAGTCCTTACTATGATCTACAAGGTCATCTGCAGGTGACCTACCCAGTTATGTCTCTGCCTTCAGCTCTTAACATTTTCCTCCGCATTCACTGGGTTCCAGCCACACTGGCCTCCGTGCTGTTCCTCTAACGTGCCAGAGGCATCTCCACCTCAGCGCTTTGCAAGTGGAACATTCTGCGTTCAGTGTCTGCATGGCTAGCTCCTTCACTTCCCTCAGGACCTTGGAGACTGTAACTAAAATTTCTACGCCAACACCCAGCCCAACATTTCATACCCTCCTTTGCTTTCTGATTCTTTTGTTTTGAAGAACAAAACAGAGGTCACATGCAAAGACAATAATACTCTCTAATAAACTATATATTTTTTAACCTTATTTATTTATTTCCTGTCACGTCATATGAGAGTATGAGAGCAGGAAGCCTGTCCGTTTCATTCACTACTGTATCCTCATTATGTTCAACAGTACCTGGCATATAGATGTTCAATTAATATTTGGTGATTGAAAGAAAGAATATCTGACTCCCTATTATTTTTTTAGATGGTTCCAGACAAAAGTATAGTACATGACATGTAAACACTTTATGTATCTGTAATCTTGCAAATAGCATTCAAAAGTATTCAAGAGAAATATGGTATAGCTCCAACAGCTCGTACTAGGACGGAGGTTCAATGAGTTCAGTTTCTGTCATTTAAATGGTGCTGTGCCTGAGTTTCAGCTTGCTCATCTGTTGAATGGGAATCAGAAAAGCCTGCCTTGTATGCTAAGCCTGGAGGTGTCTTCCACCTCTACGAGTTATCAGAGCTTCTTTCTCAAGAGCTCCTGGGCTACCCCTGCTTCTGATCAGTGGTTCTTCTTCTAGGGTATAATACTCAGTGCACAAGTATAGAGAGCAATGCAAAGAACTGGATTTGACTGCAGTTTCAGAATAAGCCAACAGAGGGCATGGCTGCCTAAATTGCTAAACTTAGCTGTATCTGTTAATGGAGTTTTTAGACCAAGGAAAGCCAACAGGCCAGTCTTGGCAGAGTGAGAACACATTTTGGTGAAGTATCCTATTCTGGGGAAAACATGGCTGTGTGCAAGTTATGGAATCTTCTGGAAATGCCATCCTATACAGAATGTCTGAATGAACTGGGAAAATATTTAGGATAAGAGAAAGAGGAAGAAACAGATTCTCCTTGACCACAAGAGCCCCTCTACTTTCCAACAGCCCTTTTTTTTTACTCTCCCCACAGCAAGTGTATTGGAGAAATTGTCTTTGCATGTGACCTCTGTAATTCTAACCTACACTATCTTCATGAACTACTCCATTCCAGCAGCTATCTCTAAACTTCCATTCAAGTAGCCACCGGACCTAAACTTCTGTGACCCACTTTCTGGCTTTCCCCATGCTGCTGGGGCCCACTTTTCTACCTCTTGGCTATTCTATTGGCCCCTGTGGCTCAGTCCTGTACCCCCCTTCCCACATGCACACTCAGGGTCTAGGTGACAATGTATATATTCTCATAGCTTTAAATGGCAACAAGGTGCTGACAGTTCCCAGCCTAGTCGGCTATATCCACTTGCCAATTCACCATCTGCATTTTAACAACTCAAAGGCTTATTATGATGAACACAAATTCAAACTCTTGATTCAATAACCATTTTTCAATGAATTTGAAAAATTCTTAGTAAATGGCACCTCTGGCTACCTAATTAGAAATGCACTAGGTGGAGTATTGAAAATACTTGATTTCTGGCTGGTGACGACTGTCCAACTAGAAAAGATGCCGGGATGCTAACCACACAGGTACTGTCTCTGAATATCAACCTGATACATCCGTCTCTCACCTGCCATATGCAATCCACCACCAAGTCCTCTGGATCCTACCTCTAAAGTACTTCTCAAATCTGTTTTCTTTTCACCTCTGTGGTGACCATCCTAATCAATTCATCATCACCAACTGCCTTTTAACCAGCATCCCCAGTCATCCTCTTTCAATCTCTTCTATACAACAGCCAGTTATCTTTTTTAACATAAAATGGATAATGGCACTCCCCTGCTTAAAACCTTCCAGTGGTCTCTCTTTGTACTCAGAATAAAATCCAGACTTCCTAATTATAAACACAAAGGTCCTCCCCTACGAGGTCCTGCTCCTCTAATCCCATTATCTCCTTCCATTCCACCCCCATTCCAGTTCTCTCTGTACAGAAACCCCACCCCTCCCCCTACCCTACCAAAAAAAGCCAGTTGGCCTGGTGTTCACTTAAAAAGTCACTTTCCGTATACAAGCCTTCTTTACCACCAGTGTTTTAATTTCTCCTGCTTTCCTCTCCATAAGAATTTTTTCTCACAAATTGCAATGAGACATATTTGTGTGACTGTTAACAGGTCTTTCTCCCTCAATCACAGGATTCATGAGGATAAGGACTGCTTCTCAGTATTAACATGCCTGGCACATAACAGTTGTTTAATGAGTATTTGTGGAGTGAATGAACCCAAAACCTTCCTAAGGAATAGGGATTATGGGACTCAATCTTCTGAATTTCCACGGAACAGAGTGAGACTGATGGAGGTTACAAGCAGATTGGTTTTGGGTCCTGTTAAAGAGGAAAAAAAAATCTAATAAGGTAGTTACAGAATGGAATGGCACAGCTTGTTAGGATATGAGCATCTTGCCAAAGCAAGCATTCAAATAGAGGTTCAAAATCTATCAATTCGGGACAGAGTAAAGGAGATTCCTATACTTGGTGGGAATTTGGACTTGTACTCTCAGTTGACCGTGAAACAATCCACCCATTATGGGGCTAAGGAAGAAAGTCAGTAAAATACTATTTTTTCTTCTTTTAAGTAGGCTTTATGCCCAACTTAAAGACTTTAAGTCACGACCTTGAACTCGTGAGTCTGAGATCAAGCGTCAGATGTTCCACCAAGGGAGCTGGTCAGGTACCACAAATACTGTTTTTTCTAAGGTACCTTCAAAAGCCAACCTTTGATGGCAACCTGATCCTTTATTTGCTCATTTGTCTAATATATAACAGCACCACAACTAATGAATATAAACTGAGCACTTACTTTATGCTAAACACTCTCCTGAGTCCCTACGGACTCAGGTAGGTACCACTATTGTTTCTGTATGTTGGGCAGAGGAACCTGGAGCAGAGAGATTAAGTAACTTTCTCAAGGTCAGTTAAGGAGTGAAAGCTGGATTCACTTCCATTTCATTTTATTCTAGAATCTTGGGCAGTGTGAGGGTATAGACATGGTCTTGGACCCTCACACCAGGCAATCTGACTCACAGTGCATATGATTAAGTAAACTCTAGATATGGTGTCAAGGAGGAAGAGGGGCAGAGAGATAGTTGAACAAGCAGTTGCAAATAGAGCAGATCATCTGGATGTGTGCTTGGCAACAGGTGGAAAAATGTCCTCACCCTCACAGGATACTATATGAAGAGGGCTCAGGGCGTGGGAGACATATGCCCATGGATATTCCAGAAGGACAGTTTTTTTTAACTTTTAGAAAGAGAATACCCTTTCAAGAGTCCACGAAATCAACTGTATAAGTTGTGAAACCAAAGTCACAGTTCTATTTGGGTAAAAATTAATTTTTTTTTATCTAGCTAGAGAAGATAAAAACACTTCTAACAGCACCATCGCACAGAAAAACTCATATCCCTCCAAATCTGAAGGCCTCTTGCTCAATGCCAACCCTGAAATAAAAAGGCCACTCCCAGCCACTGATAACATTAAATCCTAGAGAATTACCTAGGATCCTTGGAGCTGTGCAAGCTCCTATTTTGTAGGAGTGGAAGCCAAGAAGCTAGTGGGAAATGTGAAGGATTTTCACTGACAGCAGTCTTTTGTAGGAAGGCAAGGAGAGAATAAACTCATCACCCTCAGAAAGACTTTATAGGCCCAAGGCATTTGCATTAACCATCGTGGTCTCAGAGTTGATTGGTCTTCCCAGGGATTGATTTAGGAAAGACCATAATCTGATCTTGGAAGGGTATGTATGTTCAGCCGGGTACAAGTCCAAGGAGATGTGGCCTATGAGTGTTCAGCGCGGCCTCTGAAGTGCTCTTCCCTCATCAACATCAGGGACCAAACGGCATGGAGGTAAGGCTGGGAAAGGTCTATTTACACTTTCTGAAGAAGGGCAAAGGCAAACAGACTAATGGGAAGTTTACTCATTTTTTTTTTTAAAGTAAATCTTCAACTCCTGGGGACAAACTTCTGTGGTAGGTTCTGAGGATAGAACCAGGAGCATAGGAAACCAAGGGAGAGCAAATGTGTTCCCTCCCTCCAACAAACAGGCTTACAGTTGATGTGATCTAGTGTGGGGGACAGATATGAACACATGGCTCAATGTGGAGAGAAGAGAGGGGAAAGATAGGGCTCCTGGGTAAGGCAATGAAGGCTTTGAGGTCCTTAGACGATAGGTATTAAAGTCTATACAACCTGAATATATGGTTCAAGAGCTGTGGTGTCTGGGGTCCTTGGACCTGGCTAGGGCCAGCTCCAACTCTTAAGATCTCCACTTCATCGTCTGGCTTTTTACATTCCTCACATCAGCAACCTCTTGCCTCATCCCTCATCCCCTGGGGACTGGAGATGTAGTAGATGTCCTCCTTGCTTCCCACTCACCCTTCAAAACCATTAACCTGGTTCAAAACCTGTGGCCCTTTAAGATTATGTCCTCTTTACTGTTGCACATAGTGCTGCTACATGCATCTTGAGTGGTCCTTTAAGATAATCCGATATGGAACTGCTGGGTGATGGGTATTCACAGAGTAAATTTAATAGGTCTTCTGAAGCTGCCAAGTGGTTGCAGCAGTGTTTCAACTCTCACCAGGTTTAATGAAAGTACTTCATTTCTTCACCTTTTCCCCAGCCTTGTTACGATCAAACATTTAATAAGTGCCTACCTGAGGAGACGGAGACCACTGGTCTAATGGAAGAAGAGGAGGAAATCCCTGCACTTGAGGAGGGGGAGTCATGTGAAATGAAAGAGGAGGAGGAAGTCACTCTACCTGAGAGGAAGGCTTGTGAAATGAAGAATCGGGAAGAAGCCCTATCCTCTGAGCCTAATGAAAAATCAGAGACCTTTCAATCAGTGGAAGAGGAAGAACCAATAAGGATGTTTCCCCCTCCGACTGCCCTTGTGCCTCATAATGTGTTTCCCCCTCCAACTGCCCTTGCCCCTCACAATGTGTTTCCCCCTCCGACTGCCCTTGCCCCTCACAACGTGTTCCCCCCTCTGACTGCCCTTGCTCCTCACAATGTGTTTCCCCCGCCAAATGGATTTCCTAATCAAACTGTATTTCCTCCTCCAAGAGGGTTTCCTCTTCAATATTCATTTCCTTCTTAAATTTTATCTCTTCCTCAAACCCCTTTACTGTAGGAAAGTATTTACTCTGATATGCTCTCACGCCTTGGCTTTCTGTGGCATTTAATAATTTAGGTTAAAAGCAAAACTAAATTCAGTCAGAATTGTATTTTCTATATTAGAGTGATGTATGTTAAAAAAAAGAATGATGTATGTTTAATACTTTTTAATTGAGTAATAAAGCACAAAGTTTTATTGCATGAACCCTAGGATGAGTACTTTTCCTTAAAAATAGGTTTGCGGGGGGGGGGGGATTGTTTTGGAGAATTGAGAAATTGAAATATTTTCCAGATAAGTAGGATATAACAATGTACAAAAGCTTGAGCTCCTTGCTTAGAACTTTCCTGGGCCGCTGATACTGTACAGGAATAAGATTAGCCCTTAGATTTGTTAGGACTCAAATCTTGCCGTACAAATACAAACTCGGCACTCACACCCAACCTGGATCCTAGATCCATAGGGTAGATATGCTGAAAACCGACAGGAAGGCTATCAAGTTAGGGTGATCTCTGAGAAAGCTGGTATCTTCAGATGGGGCACAGAACAGAAGAACAAGAAAAGCTTGCCTTGGGACACCTCGGTGGCTTGGTCGGTTAAGCATCTGACTCTTGATCTCAGCCCAAGTCTTGATCTCAGGGTTGTGAGTTCAAACCCTGCACTGGGCTTCATGTTGGGCATGAAGCGTACTTAAAAATATAAAGACACAAAACTTGCCTTGTCCCATGACTGGTATTTGGTGTAACTTAACGAAGTAGGAAGCACATCTGCTTCAAGTCTTTATTTAGGATCTAACGACACTGATTCCAGTGACATCAGAATATATTGATTTCAATGTATCTGTTTTAAAAATATAATGGTTTGAACTGTCAAATGTTTTAAGTTTGGAGTAAAATAAGGGTCAAAGTGACTTCCGGTCACATCAATATCTAGTGGCACACACCTCAGGTGCCACACGGAAAACCACTCCATTTCCAGGGTTTTAGAGACGTTAGCATCTACTGACTTAACGCCTGTGTTATTATAATGAAAGTAATAAAATGCCACTTATTTAATGGTTACCATTGGCATCCATGGTTTTTATTAAACATTACACCTCATCTAATCCTCATGGCCACGTTGGAAGAAAGGAGCTACGATCCCTATGTAGAGAAAACTCAGGAGTTAAGCGAGAGGACCCAAACACACAACTCTCTGACGCTAAAGCCTATGTGTTCTACAGAATTTCCACTGGTCTTCATTTCAACTTTCAAACCTTTAGCTCTTTGTCCTTTTCCTGGAGCTTACCACCCCCTTCCTGGCATCACGTGGTCACATCAGGCCCTCCATAGATCAGCTGGTTACATATTAGAAACACCTGGGAAGCCTCAACTTCTCTCCATGCCACATCCCAGACCAATTGAATTCACGTGGTAGACCCGGGAACCAGTAATGGAATCAAGTGATTTTACTGTGCAACCAAGGTGAAGAACCGCTCACAAAGCATTCCTTTAATGATACTCACAGGTGCCTTTAGATGCTTGCCCTGTACCCTCTATCACACACCTTTTCCGTTCCCAACCCAATCCATCTTTCTCCTCTAGTAGAATTTTTCTGGACAGATTGGGACTGTGATTAGTTCTCTGTAAGTTCATGTCTTTTAACTTGATCAGCATAGCTCAGCAACCCAGTCATTATGACCAACACTTACTAGGCATGTACTCTAGGCCGGGCCAGGTACTAGAGGCACAGTCATTATTTTGAATAAATTCATGCTCTGGGGGGTGGGGGGAATGACCCCCAGGCATTCCCTATTCTCCAACTTTCTGGTTTCTAAAGAAAGGATTTCACAAGATCTATAAAGAGGGGATGAAGGTGGGGTGCCATGGATTTTCCAGGCATTGAGAAGAACGTGCTTTACTCTAAATAATGCACAGCTCCAGTGAGTCTCAGACTGGTCTCTGAACTAGCAGCAGTATCACTGCAATGATCATCGTCATTAGAAAATTTGTTTCTTTTAAAGATTTTAAGTAATCTCTACACCCAACGCAGGGCTAGAACTTACAAGCCTGAGAGCAAGAGTCTCTTGCTCTACGGACTGAGCCAGCCAGGTGGCTCTTCACTGCAAAATTTTTCATCTTCTTTTTCAGAGGTAACATCATCCTTACCTTCTCCTTTCTATCTCCTTTGCCCCCAACTACTCCTTTGCCCTCTACTGACTTGCCACCAACTCTGAAAGAAAATCAATTTCTTTAAAGATTGCCAGTGATTTATCTGCCAGTTTAGTGACTTTTCCAGTTTTATTTACTTCTGCTTCATTGGTAAGTGTGCCATTCTTCAAATTCCTTCCTCCTTTAGTATCTAGAACCTGTATTCTTGACTCCTGGCTCTTTTCTATTTTATTCTTCCAGCATATTTCTTCTTGGGTGCACAGGATAAAAAACTAAATAGTATGGCACATGATAAAAAAATTAACACTCTTCACTCTCTAGAGACACACTAAACTTTTCAATTCTGGAGGTATATACAAGCTAAGTAATATGCTTATAAGCCTATATTAAAATTTATCATCTTATTGATGTCTTATCAACTCCCTATTTTGACAGATGAAATATTCCAACAGATGAAAATTTAACTTGCCAAACTCTTCCACTTTTATATTATCTAAAGTTCTACTTGTTGCCTGTGTTTCTTTTTCAATTTTTTTTTTAATGTTTATTTTTGAGAGAGAGAAACAGAGTGCAAGTGGGGGAGGGGGAGAGACAGAGGGAGACAGAAACTGAAGCCGGCTCCAGGCTCCTAGCTGTCAGCCCAGAGCCTATCATGGGGCTCGAACTCATGAGCCGTGGGATCATGACCTGAGCCGAAATCGGGCGCTTAACGAACTGAGCCACCCAAGTGCCCCATCTTTTTAATAGTTATTTTAGAAAGAGACTCTCAAGCAGGCTCTACGCTCAGCATGGAGCCCAACACAGGGCTCAATCTAATAACCATGGGATCATGACCTGAGCCGATATCAAATGTTGGATGCTCAACCAACTGAGTCACCCAGGTGCCCTCCTGTGGCTCTTTAAATATACTTAAACCTGGTGCCAGGAGAACGGGACAGCAACATGCAGAAGAATGAAACTAGACCACTTTCTTATACCATTCACAAAAATAAACTCAAAATGGATAAAGAACCTGAATGTGATATAGGAAACCATCAAAACCCTAGAGGAGAAAGCAGGAAAAGACCTCTCCGACCTCAGCTGCAGCAATTTCTTACTTGACACATCCCCAAAGGCAAGGGAATTAAAAACAAAAATGAACTATTGGGACCTCATGAAGATAAAAAGCTTCTGCACTGCAAAAGAAATAATCAACAAAACTAAAAGGCAACCAACAGAATGGGAAAAGATATTTGCAAATGACATATCGGACAAAGGGCTAGAATCCAAAATCCATAAAGCACTCACCAAACTCCACACCCGAAAAACAAATAATCCAGTGAAGAAATGGGCAGAAAACATGAATAGACACTTCTCTAAAGAAGACATCCAGATGGCCAATAGGCACATGAAAAGATGCTCAACGTCGCTCCTCATCAGGGAAATACAAATCAAAACCACACTCAGATATCACCTCACGCCAGTCAGAGTGGCTAAAATGAACAAATCAGGAGACTATAGATGCTGGAGAGGATGTGGAGAAATGGGAACCCTCTTGCACTGTTGGTGGGAATGCAAACTGGTGTAACCGCTCTGGAAAACAGTGTGGAGGTTTCTCAAAAAATTAAAAATAGATCTACCCTATGATCCAGCAATAGCACTGTTAGGAATTTACCCAAGGGATACAGGAATGCTGATGCATAGGGGCACTTGTACCCCAATGTTTATAGCAGCACTTTCAACAATAGCCAAATTATGGAAAGAGCCTAAATGTCCAGCAACTGATGAATGGATAAAGAAATTGTGGTTTACATACACAATGGAATATTACTTGGCAATGAGAAAGAATGAAATACGGCCTTTTGTAGCAACGTGGATGGAACTGGAGAGTGTGATGCTAAGTGAGATAAGTCATACAGAGAAAGATACCATATGTTTTCACTCTTATGTGGATCCTGAGAAACTTAACAGAAGACTGTGGGGGAGGGGAAGGAAAAAAAAAGTTAGGGAGGGAGTCAAACCTTAAGACACTCTTAAAAACTGAGAATAAACTGAGGGTTGACGGGATGGAAGGGAGGGGAAAGTGGGTGATGGGCATTGAGGAGGGCACCTGTTGGGATGAGCACTGGGTGTTGTATGGAAACCAATCTGAAAATAAATTTCATATAAAAAATATATACTTAAACCTCTGTGGTTCTAATCATTTCCAACCATCTCTTTTCTTTTCATTTTAACATTAAAGATTTACTTGTCATATTTTCCTTCCCACTAATACATACCAAATACCCAAGATACTATTATTTCATGCATTATGATGTTTGGTTGTATTAATTATTATGAGTTACAATGTTTATGTAAATGTTGTTTATACTGAGTCAGCTACTGTACTGTGATTACATTTCCTTTTCTTGGTACAAGTTTATTTTCTCCAAAGTTAATAATGATCTCACTTTAATTTTTATATATTTATCACTAATTAAGCCCCAAATTTCCCCAGTAATTCCAAACTTCCAATTTAGTTAAACAGATAAGATAATCCATCTGTTCCTCTTCCTTCCTTTTGATTCAGTGGCATCTCAGTCTCTTCTCCCCCTGCTCCAATTTGGGCAAGTTGTTCTCTGTGCCTGCCATACAGCTGTCCTGGGACTTCCACGTTCTTCAGCACTGAATCCATGGGCTTCCCTCTTTCTTACTTTTCTTATTTTCTTACTTGCTTTTTTTGCTGGAGTACATCCTAAAGTAAGTTTCTCAGAAACACACTGCTGAAAAAGAGGTGCTATTTGAATCTCTTGTTCTTTTGTAAGTAGCTTATACTTTTCTCTTTGCAAGTTTTAGAAGTGGGGCACCTGGGTGGCTCAGTCAGTTAAGCGTCCAGCTTCAACTCAGGTCATGATCTCATGGTTTGTGGGTTTAAGCCCTGCATTGGGCTCCATGCCGATGGCTCAGAGCCTGGAGCCTGCTTCAGATTCTGTGTCTCTCTCTTTCCCTGGCCCTCCCCTGCTTGTGCTCTCTCTCTGTCTCAAAAACAAATAAACATTAAAAAAAAAAGTTTTAGAAGGTATATAGGTACTATACTTATCCTGCTTACTACTTAATGGACTTTAAGCTAAGATTTCTTTCTTTCTTATTTTTCTGTTTTTCTTTTTGCAACTCCTATTGGTTGGATATTAGATCTCCTGAATTAATCCCATGTCTTACTTTTTCTCTTCCATTTTCAACTGAGAGTTCAAAAAGAAGCCACTGTTTTCTATTTTTTTTTTTAATTAAAGCTTTTTTTAAAAGTTTATTTACTTATTTTGAGAGAGAGAGAGAGAGAGAGAGAGAGAGAGAGAGATCCTGATTGGGGTAGGGGCAGAGGGAGGGAAAGAGAAAGAGAGAGAGAGAGAGAGAGACAGAGAATACCAAGCAGGCTCTGCATTGTCAGCACAGAGCCTGATGCAGGGCTTGAACTCACAAACCATGAGATCATGACCTGAGCTGAAATCAAGAGTCAGATGCTTAACCCACTAAGCCACCCAGGCACCGCTGTTTTCTCTATATTAATAAATATGATCTCTCTCTCTCTCTCTCTCTCTCTCCCAACCAGCAGTTGGGCCCTCTTAAGCAATTATCTTGTGTTCTGGAGAATGTCCTCAAAGGACTACTTCCCAAACTACTTTGTAGACAGACCCTCAATGAATCTCCCTGATTTCAGACTCTCTTCTCCTGCCTTCTATACTTGCCGTTGACTCTAAGCCTTTGTCCTGTCTTGTCACCACTGTTTTCATTCACTTATTCAGCCAATATCTATGATGTATGTAATGTGCCAGGCAGTGGGGATGGCGGCACTGAAAAGCCTCAGATGGCTTTATTTACCCAGTTCCCAGCAATGACGTCTCCCTGAACATTGGCCAGTATTTCCTCTGCCTGCTGGCCATCTCCACTTGGACGTCTCAAACTACAAATGTTCTCTCCTCTCCCAGCATACTCCTCCCACATCCTCTAGTTTAGTTAGTGTTACCTCAATCCACTCATTCTGCTACACTCTCAAATATTTGTAAAATATCTTAAAGGACCCAGAAGAAGCCTCACAAGTTCCTTAAGTGATAAAAGTCCCTGATATGCTCTTTTTATCTTCTGTGGTCTCAAAGAAAGATACATATATGTTTCCTGGCAGAGTCTGGGTTATCTGATTTTGTCCAAAAAAAGGCTTTATGGTCATTCTACAGACAAAAGAGCTTAACCAGACAAGCTCTCAGACTACAAAAGCAAATATAATTGACCCCTCGTAGCCACATTGATCTCCACTGACCAATCTATGATTGATAATAAGAAATCATCAGACTTTAAGGGCAGAAATGTCTACCTCCTTATTACACCCAGAGATAGCAATTTATGCTGTAGAGAGAAGCTTCTGGAAGTGTTGGTCATCTCTTCCACTCTTTCCCCTTCTCTACCCTGCAGTCTGCTGACCTTAATCTTTCCTGTGCAACCAGCAGTTGCTGACTGCTTTGCATGATACACCGACAGTAAGTCTTTTCCACATCATCAGACACAATTACCTGACCTTCCCTACTCTTCTGCCAATGGGCTGGCTCACCTGATGATAAAAATAGTTACCTAGTGCCAAGTCAGCTGTAATAACTATATTGCTGGCACTACATGCACATTGTTTTAATTAAGGCAAGTACACTATGTAACTGTAAGGCATTTGATGCAGGACATAAGAATTTTCTGGATTTTGTGTCTAATGCCTTTGGCAGCACATATGTTCCATACCCATAACTGTGTAGATTATAACTGTAAAAATCCCAAAGGATTCCATTAAGCTTTTAATAGCACATGTTAGAAAATAGCACTACCAACTAATGTGATTAATGCAAGAGAACATTTTAAAACCAAATGTCATTTTCTTAAAGTACAGAAATAGGAAAAATGAGGAACTCCCTCAAAGGTGTGTTAATAGGGGTAATTTGGCAGAGTGAAGTGTTAATTCTGCATGGGAGAGCTTGAGTTCATTTTCATTTAAGTTACTTTTACAGTTAATGTTACAATTTTGCATCGTGTCTTCTCATTTCTTTGTGAAGAAGGTAGAGCTGAACAAATTATGTCAATGTATGGAAATATCGATAATACCAGGTTTTGCTAAGGGAGACTTTTTTTTTTTTTTTTTGTCTTGACGTAGTTATTATTTGAAATAACTTCCTTTTAAAATTCTGTGTGATGAACGGTCCCCAGTCTGAGATGGAGGAGTTGCACTTGTAGGCCTCTAGGGGTCAGCATAACTCGAGGGAAGAGCAAGAGTTTGCAGGCTCTGACCATGACTGAGGTGGGTAGAAGGAGGAATGTGACACGACAGCCTAACTTCCACTGAAAGTGAGGACAAGGAGTAGAGGGCAAGCTCACTTGACAGCCAGTGCCCATAGTGTTTTGATTTGTGTTCAGTAGAAACTCAGGGACCCAGATCACTGAGTAATATGTTGCCTATCACATAAACTCCCTTGACACTACTGACAGTATTTAAAAAAAAAATGTTTATATTTTGAGAGAGAGAGAGAGAGAGAGAGAGAGAGAGAGAGAGAGAGAGAACACAAGCATGTAGAGGCAGAGAGAGAGAATCCCAAGTGGGTTCTGTGCTGTCAGCGCAGAGCCCGACGTGGGGCTCAAACTCATGAACCATGAGATCGTGATCTGAGCCAATATGAAGAGTTGGATGCTTAACCGATTGAGCCACCCAGGCACCCCTACTGACAGTATTTTGATGATCCCCTGCATACATGCTGCAGCTCATTTACTTTTGTAACATCTTTTTTGGCTCTTTGGATTTAGACCGCTGAGATGGGAGAGTTAAGCACCACAAATTTGTTCTCCTCAGTATAATGGCTTTCCAGTTTGAAACAACAATAATTGTTATTATTTTAAAGATTTTATTTTTAAGTAATCTCTATACCCAATGTGGGGCTCGAACTTACAACCCGGAGATCAAGAGTTGCCTGCTCTACTGACTCCAGCCAGGAGCCCCTGAAATTATTAAAAAAAAATTTTTTTTTTAATGTTTATTTTTGAGAGAGAGAGAGAGAGCAAGTGGGGGGAGGGACACAGAGAGAGGAAGTCACAGAATTGAAAGCAGGCTCCAGGCTCTGAGCTGTCAGCACAGAGCCCAACGCGGGGCTTGAATCCATGAACTGTGAGATCATGACCTGAGCTGAAGTCTGATGCTTAACCGACTGAGCCAGCCAGGCACCCCTTGAAATTATTATTTTAAGGCTAGAATGATCTGAGGGGCTGGCTAGCCCTCTCTCTAAGGTGCTAAATGGTGGGTTTTATTCTTTTTACCTGTAAACCGTTCACTACTACCTGCAGAAGTGTGGTGATTTTAATCATACGTTTTGGGGGAAACTCATCAGCAAAACTCACTGCAGTATCCTGCCTCTCAGTGCACCATATCAATCTCAGAGACATGTGAGGTGCTGAAATAGGAGAGGTAATTAACAGCATACCTCTTTCTTACTTCCTGGTATATTTCTTTGTGCATCTGGACGGGACTCTGGGGGACCACAGTTGATAAATAATTGTCTGCCTTAGTTGATGACAACCATACAGTGGGAATTTAACCGTGTTGGCAATCATTTATGCTAAGGGAAAAAGAGCATTGTATTTTTTCTTTCCTTTAAAAAAGGAGTGGAGGAAACAGTGCTCAGGCAGTTGGGTAACAGTTTTTGGGCATAAGAAAAGAAATCATTTCCCATTCCTCACAAACTTTGATTTACAAAAGAACGCTGGAAGCTAAAAGCCTTGTTGATTTATCATGTGAAGCAAAGAGTAATTTTTCTCCCCTTGTTATGCTTTCATATAATCATGCTCACTGCCTGTATGGGTGGCATTAAAGAATTTCTGAATAAAAATAATAATTTCTAGCTCTCAACCTTCATAATTCACATCAGCAAGCACCCTGCTGGGCGGTGATGCCTACTGCCAGTGACGCTCAATCTTTTTTTGCACGCCACTTATCTGCCTTGTGCAGCTGCGTGCTCCATTGATCGCAATACCTGCAGGATAATGCGCCCGTAGGCGTTCTTCAGCAGATTAACCACATCCGCGTGAGACAGCCCATCCAAAGGTTGCCCATTAATGCTGACAATCCGATCTCCAACCTGGAAGTACAAAAGTGGAAGAAAATCACTATCATTAAGAAAAATTAAATTTGGGAAGAATGCTTAAAATTCTTTGTAAGTCATATTTCCCATTTGTGGCTATTGTGAAGGTTCCGTGTTTCTACTGTGTATGCATGTTCCAGAAACATGAGGAATTTTTATGGCTTTCCCCAAATACAGACCAATCAGAGAAACAAGAAGGGGGCCAGATTTGATCCTGAGAAGGCACGGCAGGCCACTTTTGTATTTTGGCAATGGTGGTGTTGTATACGTCCACTCACCAGTAATAGTGGGGTGTACAAATTAACTGTTCAGTAAAGCTCTAATGAGGAGGCCAGATATTTTCTCCTTTATTTTTCTACCTAAGTTAAGATGGAGGGGCAATGGGGGGGGAAAAAACATAAGAGCATTAATTCTGGTTGAAGGACGATTCTCAGGTCAAATCTCTCTCGGGGGAAAATTAATTTTGGGTGGAATGGAGTGCTAAAAATGGTATCGGAGGCTCTGAAAAAGGGCTGCAATTTCTTCTTTTATCAAGAAGCTTTGATACGAACAATAATATTTTTATATGCCCAGGGGCTTAATGAATTTTAGGTGTAAACTTTCTCCAATGCATTTTGCCCTCTGTGTGGGTCTCTGTTGGAATTCCAACTTTAAACAAAGTGCCCATGGCTGCACCTTCGTCTCCTACCACATGCTGTTAGCACTTCACCATTCCCCTTTTGTTTACCTTAAGCTTCTGTGTACGTGCAGCCACACCACTGGCCTGAATCATGGCAATAAATATTGGGATATCTCCTAAGGGACTTCCTTTTCCTCCAGCAATACTGATTCCAAGGGCATCGCTGAGCTCCTAAAAAAGAAGGACAACACCATGTTCCTATATTTAATAAGAAAACCCCACAACCTGGTTGCCCCCAGATAGCTGTTGCACAAAATCCGTCCATGATGCAGGAGGCCAGGGAAACACAGGAGTTAAACGCAGTGCCTTTGGAGTCCGAAACACCTGTTTCAGTTCTAGCACTTACTTAGCTTGGGGGAAGGGATCTCAATGCAGTTCCTTAAGCTCTTAGAGCTTCTGTCTTTATATGTTGGTTTGAGGATTAAATGAGATAATATAGTGCAGTCTTGGCCTACAGAAAAGGCTCAGTAAAAGACAACGGTAGGAGCACAAACAACAAAAAAATACAAAACAACCCTATGTTACTGCTCAGTTTAGTGGCCAATTTTGATGCAGACTTGGCAAGTATGATCTCATATGGTGTTTATGATTAAACTGCCACACATATCATGCTCTTCTGGGTGTGAACAAACACACTTGGCTCTCAAAGAGCCGCACGGCTGCATCACAATAAAGGATCTGAGAGGACACCCGCTGCAGGGACAGCCGAGTTTGCGGAGAGAAGTAAGATGTGACTGAAAGTGTTCGCTAGGATCACTGGGTGAGGCAGCCTGGTTCATGCGGACCCCGGTGAAGTGATCCTGGCTGCAGTCCAGGCCTTCCCCATATTTGCTGCACAGGGTTACTATTTTAAAAATCACTCAAAGAATGAATGATGAGTTCCAGTTTCAGCCTGGTCGCGTTGCACGTCCGTGGCATCCCTCTCCTGCTGACTCATTACAGTGAACAACTCTATCAAACATGGAAACAACTACCTGAGGTTTCTGAAAAGTAAAGAAACTCAAATTGTGGTGGAGGGCCAAAACTTGGAGAAAAAACGTAAGGGGTGGATTTCTCAGCTGTTTTCCTGGCAGCTTGGTCCTGATGGCAAGCCCCAGTCAAGGGGCTGTAAAGGTGGAGTCACTCTCTCTGATATTAACACCTATCTTGCCCCATTTTACCTCTTCTGGCCACCAGAGCCAGAGAAACCAGGCAAGGGAGCTCCTGGTGGCTGGAGAATAAGGGAAGAAAACTAGAGTAGAGAGAGCCTGAGAGAGGGATCTAATCCAATAAGAGGGATCACACAGACTTCTCAGGCTCCATTCTAAGCTTCACACGTGCAGGACAGACCGACACGGAACCGAACTGGGATGTCAACCATCACTCACATTCTGAACTGGAATGGGTTGATCGTCTGCTAAAGCATAAATATCAACACTCTTCAGAGTCTATACAGCGTAACGTTTATGAGATCCAGGGTAAAATCCTAAATTACTCAGTCTGCAAAGAACCATTTTCTATGAGACCAATTTTTTTAAGGGCTTTAAAATATGTAGAACAGTTGAAAGTAAAAATTATAACATTGTTTGGTGGGGTTCTCAATTCATCTAAATGTAAACATATGACATCTATGGCATAAATGTTAGTGGTATGGTTGTGGAAAAGGGACCTATATGGTAGCAGGGTTTCTCCAGTTTTAATTGATCATTTAAAAATATATACCACTTAGTGAGCTTCAATTTTACCTCATAAAGTTGGAAAAAGGGAAAAGAACAACAAGAAAAACCATGTATGAAAGAACTTTATTTAAAATTTTTTTTTTTAATTTTGAGAGTGCATGCACGAGCAGCCATGTGAGTGGGGGAAGGGCAGAGAGTGAGAGTGAGAGAGAGAGAAAGAATCTCAGGCCAGCTCTACACTGTCAGTGCAAAGCCCGATTTGATGTAGGGCTCATTTTCACGAACTTTGAGATCATGACCTGAGTCGAGATCAAGAGTCCAACGCTTACCCGACTAAGCCACCCAGGTGCCCCTGAAAGAACTTTAAAAACTCATGTCATGGGGGCACCTGGGTGGCTCAGTCCTGTAAGTGTCGGACTCTTGATCTCGGCTCAGGTCATGATTGTCTGGTTCATGAGATCCAGCCCCATGTTGGGCTCTGTGCTGACAACACAGACCCTGCTTGGGATTCTCTCTCTGCCGCTCCCCTGCATGTGCTTTCTCTTTCCCTCTCTAAATAAACTTAAAAAAACAAAAAAACAAAAAAACTCATGTCACATAAGTGTGAGGACTCATTCTTTATTATTAATAACACTACGAATGCTGCCACATCATGTCTATAAAAGAAGAATGGTGATGCTGAACTCTCTAGTACAGGTAATTTATACCCTGTTTTCCAGCACGTTTGTGTCTAGCTTTTTTTTTTTAATTTTTTTTTTTTTTTAACGTACATTTATTTTTGAGACAGAGAGAGACAGAGCATGAACGGGGGAGGGGCAGACAGAGAGGGAGACACAGAATCTGAAACAGGCTCCAGGCTCTGAGCCGTCAGCACAGAGCCCGACGTGGGGCTCAAACTCACGGACCGCGAGATCATGACCTGAGCGGAAGTTGGCCGCTTAACCGACTGAGCCACCCAGGCGCCCCTCTAGCTTTTATTTCCTGAATGCATCAATAGTAAAGCCCTGCATGCAAAATGGCAAGATGCATTTCATCGCAAATTTTCTGCTTGGACCATTTGTGGGAGAATATAGTTGGTAGGAGCAGGCCGTTTTATAAAAGCCTGTAAAAAAAAAAACAACTGGCTGAAACGACTAAGGAAGCATAAAATGATATTTTATAAATCTTGGAATGAGGAGAAATTTATGGAATAACTTGGCTTTGTTCGAATCCATCATAATGCTTCCTTAATTTGTCCATAATTATGTATATGTTGGTAGATTTAACTTTCCCATAGGAAAGTTATGTCCATATGTCCCTATGTCCCATAGGAACATAGAGTTGCCACTCTGGTGGAAAGACACTAGAACAAATAAAACAGATTTAGCTAAAGTTGTAATCACTAATAATGGATGTCACTTCCTGGACATTTATGATGCACTAGGTACAATGCCAGGCACACCATTTGCATGACCGCATTTAATCCACACAAGATTTACTTTGTGAGGTGTTATCATCCCCAGTTTACAGATAAGAAAACCTGAAGTCAGTAACTTGCCAAAGGTTATAGAGCTCATAAACGGTAGAATGCCTTCAAACACAGCTATGATTGACTCCAGAGAGCTAAGCTATGCTGGATATCTCTTCACTGCAGTTGAACCATGGTTATAGCAAGGTCATACTTCTTGAATCCCAAATGTAATGTTTAGAGAGAGAGATAGAGGGAAAGTGCATGCGAGCAGGGGAGGGGCAGAGAGAGAGAAAGAGAGGGAGAATCCTATGCAGCCTTATGCCCAGTGCGAGCCCAGTGTGAGGCTTGATCTCACTACCATGAGATCATGACCTGAGCCAAAATCAAGAGTTGGACTGAGCTGAATGAGCCACTCAGGTGTCCCCAAATTTAATGTTTAAAAGTGACCAAAGTGAAAGTACTTTCCAATATTCTGGATGTCACACAGGAGCTTGAACATCAGGATATGACAATTTTATGAACTTAAATACATATTACACAATCTTTTGGGGAAGGGAATTTAGTAACATGTATAAAAGCCTTTAAATAACAAGTGTGGCTCTTGACTCAACAATTTCATTTCTAGAGGTACCTGGGTAGCCCAGTCTATAGAGCATGTGACCCTTGATCTTGGGGTTGTAAGTTCAAAGCCCACACTGAGTTAGAGATTACTGAAAGATTAAAAAAAATTTTTTTTTTTTTTTGTAAACAAAAACCAATTTCATTTTAGGAACAAATCCTGAAGAAATCACTCATGATATGGACAAAAAAGAAATACAAAGATGTTGTTATAAACGAGCAAAAGTTGAGAAATGTGCTAATTGTTTAGTAGGAGGAAGCTGATTAAAAAAATTATAGCACATGATATGATGGGATACTATACAACCAATAGAAATCGTCAACAAATACGAGCATGACTAAAAGTTCATGCTTTAAAGTGAAAAAGACAATGGGGTGCTTGGGTAGCTCAGTCGGTTGAACATCCAACTCTTGATTTCAGCGCAGGTCATGGTCTCACAGTGGTGGGACTGAGCTCTGCACTGGGCTCCATGCTGGTTGTGGAGCCTGCTTAAAATTCTCTCTCTGCCCCTCCCCTGCTGGCTTTCTCTCTCTCAAAATATAAAAGTGAAAAAGATAAGCCTCAAGAGTATATCCATATGACACCATTTTGTTGTTGTTGTTGTTTTGTAAAACTTAAACACATGCACAAAACATAGTGGATGGGATGTACCCAAAGATTCACAGTAGTCTGTGAATGATGCGGCTTTACTGATTTTTCTATTTATGAAAGATAGACCATTTGATTACTTCAGTGAAACTTAAAAGAGGACACTAACAATCCAACAAATTATATAATAAGGAGAAAATATACGTTTTATGCAAATCAACAAAGATCAGAAAAATAGCAAAATTGACTTACCCTGATTATTTCAACGGTCCTTGGTCCTGTATCTGCGCCTATAAATAAAAAAGCAACACAATTAACTTTTTAAAATTAAGAGACAACATAGTATTTCATATTATCCCATAAAAATGGTGTCATTTTCTAGGCCTTTCAAGAGAGAATACTGGAGCTAATGGCATGACATACTTTCCCCAAATCCAAACTGGCAACTATTGTTTAGGGGCTAATTTGAAGAAGCCCTCTGTTTCACATGGATGTGGTCATCATCATTTGGTCTGACAAAAGCTGATGGGCTGTACCAGCAGCTGCCTGGAATATGGTGATTAAATGGCTTGAGGGGGGTGAGCTATTAGTGTTTTACTGTACATTTTTCTGCCTTAATCAAAGATAACCCTCTACTCAGGGAAAGACTTAAAAAGACACCCTGCTCTGCTCCACTTGCAATGGTGTATGCATGCATAACTTTCCTCAAGTGACCTGTAATTTCAAATTTTTCTCTTTGGAAATGGTTTTACTTTATGAAGTGCCTACACCCGATGTGGGATTTGAACTCACAACCCCGAGATCAAGAGTCGTGTGCTCCTCCGACTGAGCCAGCCAGGCCACCCACTTTATGAAGCACTTTAGATTTCCGCTTTCCTACCACGTGATATGTGTAAAATTTAAGGCAAAATTCCCAAAATGAATCTCTATGGGTTTAGTTTCTTTAGAATGGGCTTTTCATAAAGGCTGGGGCTTATGTGCACACGTTCAAAGATTTAAACTTAGTATCTTAACTGAAGGAAGGTGAAGAGATTGTTCAAAAAAAATTTTTTTTTAAACGTTTATTTATTTTTTGAGAGACAGAGCATGAGCTGGGAAGGGGACAGAGAGAGAGGGAAAGTCACAGATTCTGAAGCAGGCTCCAGGCTCCGAGCCGTCAGCACAGAGCCCGACATGGGGCTCGAACCCATGAACCATGAGATCATGACCTGAGCCGAAGTCGGCTGCCCAACCGACTAAGCCACCCGGATGCCCCAAAGAGATTGTTTTTAAAAAATATTAATATTAAAAAAGTTGGGCATGTCTTTCCTCGAGGTGTGTCCAAGTAATACCTGAACTTTTGGGGGAAGGGTCTGTAGCTCTTTTTGTGCCGACCAGGCTTTGCAGGCTGGCGATGACAGGAGCGAGGGCGGGGTGGAAGCTGTTCTGTGCACTGTGTTGGCTGCCCTGGAAAGAAAAGCCGGCAGTCAGCTGCATGGAGACACGGGCTTGTTCTTAAAAATTCAGACTTAGTACTTTAATTACTGAAGTAACCATAACCATATTATAGAAAATTCTAGAGAGGCTAAAAGGGAAAACAGAAGTTAGCCCTACGCATCCTCTTACCACACAACCCAATTTCATCTGACGTTTTTCCATTGTGTTCCCCTTTCATTTGTGCTTTTACGTATGGTTTCAATCATCAGGATAGGAAACGTGTAATAATTTTTAAAAGTTTATTTATTTTGAGAGAGAGAGAGAGAGCATGAGCCACCCAGTTGCCCTGAAAACTTGTGATAATTTAAGCTTTTCTTGCTCCACATGAAATCAGAAACATTTTCCTAGGCTGTTACATAGTGTTTATATATATGATTATATAGCATCACATATATATATATGATTATATATAAACATATATATATGATGCTAGCTATATAATCATATAATCATGTATACATGTTTTTTTTTTTCATGTATACATGTTTATGTAAAACAACTATAATAAAATCTTAACAGACATTTTCTCCTCAGTTGAAGGAGAAAGCAGCAAATATCAAGGAGATATGTTGTTTTATGAATGGGTTAAATTTTTTTCTCAAAGATTTTCCGGGAGTCAGTAGTAATCCAGCCCAATCTGTTATACTTCCATTACTGTCCTTTTATTCATTTAAATAAATATTTGAGGTCTACAATGTATTGTAACATATGGTTAGTGGCTACTCAAAGAGAGTCATGTACACAGTGGAGGACCCTTGCAGAAAATAATATAACCAAAGAAAAAAGTAAAAAGAAAATAATGCAACCAAGAGTACAGAAGGTTTTCTACCAAATTTTCAAGGTTATGCCTCAAAATTATGATAAATTATAATTTGATTCATTTCCCTAGTTCCATCATGCAAGTTGTTTAACATTTTAACATTCTTTAAATATGAAAATTTACAAGGGCACCTGGGTGGCTCAGTTGGTTATGTGTCCTACTCTGGATTTCAGCTCAGGTCATGATCTCACAACTGTGAGACTGAGCCCCTTGTCGGGGGAAGCCTGCTTGGGATTCTCTCTCTCTGCCCCTTCCCCACTCATGCGTGCACGTGTGCACACGTTCTCTCTCAAAATAAACTTAAAAAAAATACAGAAAAGGTGAATTATACAGTAGACATTCATATGCATGCCACTTAGATTCCACAATCAATATTTTGCTGTATTTTCTTTATCACATATCCATTATCTGTTCATCAACTTTGAAAATTATTTTCAAAGCAGGCTCACATTGCCAGCATGGGGCCCGATTTGGGGCTCAAACTCACTAATCGTGAGATCATGACCTGAGCAGTAGCTTAACTGACTGAACTACCCACGTGCTCCAATTTAATTTTTTAAAGTGTATTTTTATTTATTTAGAGAGACAGAGTATCAGTGGGGGAGAGAGGCAGAGAGAGAGAGAGAGAGAGAGAGAGAGAGAGAGAGAGAGAGAGAGAGAGAGAGAGAGAGAGAGAATCTTAAACAGGCCCCATACTCAGCACGGAGCCCAAGGCAAGGCTTGATCTCACACCCTGAAATCACGACCTAAGCCAAAATCAAAAGTCAGATGCTCAACCAACTGATCTACCCAGGCACCCCTATTCATCAATTTTTAAAAATTCATTTCAAAGTAAGTTATAGACATCAATATACTTCACAATGGATATGTATATTTAAAGGAGTGTTTTTATATTTTTCCTGAAAGGATTTAAATCAATAGTGCTATAATACTCAGAATTAAGGAAGTACAGAATATTATAACTTTTGCCTAAAAAATCTTAGAGCAATGTGTTTGCCAAGGCCTTTATAAATATGAACTGTGCCTGGCAGTATTCCCTCAGTTACCTGAGGAAAAGATTTCTCAAGTGTTTTTCCATTACACAGTTTGCACTACAGAGTAAAGATACTCTCTTCTGGTTGCTGGGGAAAGACATTATTTTAAAAGAAGGAGCTTGGGCGCCTGGGTAGCCCAGTCCGTTGAGCATCTGACTCTTGATTTGGGCTTAGGTCATGATCTCACAGTTTGTGAGAATGGGCCCCGTGTTGGACTCTGTGCTGGTGGCATGGAGCCTGCTTGGTATTCTCTCTCTCTCTCTCTCTCTCTCTCTCTCTCTCTCTGCCCCTCTCCCATTCACGCTGTCTCAAAAATAAACATTTAAAAAAATGACTCATGAATTATGGATTATTAATCAAGTCTTATTTCCTCTGAGCTATCTCACAGCTAATTTCTATACTATTCTTAAAATAAAGTAAATAAATAAAAGAGGGTTGGTAGCCCCCAAAGATAGAAGATCTCTCTTAATGAACCTACTTTCTCTAGGCCAAGTCAGTGAATTATAATTCTCCTTGGCTTTCAAAAGAAGACATTTATCTCCCCATCTTGTAATTGCCCAGAAAGAAATCTGTGTCCCTAGGGGGTCCTGACTGCTTTTAAATAGGTTTGGGAATAGGGTCCTTTTTTTCCTCCAGCTGGGTCATGGGCTGGTCTTCAATTCACGATCATGGAGAACATATCCTTTCCACAGCCAGCTATAAGCCTTCTTTCAATTAGCCAAATATGACTGCTGCCTCTCATATAATCTCAGCCAAATTTTAAGGACAAAGTAAGGATACAACATATTTACTGTTTTCTGAGTTAGACTTCTACCCCCTGAAGTAAAAATTCTGTGTAAGAAGGTAAGGTACTTTGATACTTTGTCTCAGGTTTACAAAATAGAACAGCTCACATTTATATATCAGATAAATGGTGATGATGGTTTTATTGACATTTAATAATAGACCTTCTAAATTTGTTAGCTCTGCATTTAACCTGAGTGTGAACTTTATTAATCACCCAAGACATTTCTTATTATACATGTTCCTCAAGGGCAGAAATCTAGTTCTACTTACTACCTCGTCCTTCAATTCAAACTTTTCTTAAAACACTGGAATCCTTTGTATCCCTTTGTGCTTTTGTATATGCTAGTCCATCTGTCTGGGATGCCTTCTCTTCAACCTATCAAACTCCTTTTGCAGTGAGACCCAAAGGGGCCTCCTTTGTGGCACCTTCCCATATTCTCCAAAGAGGAAAAATTTTATCCCTAGGATTGTTCAGGGATAATCTAACCTCCTGTTAGATTAGTGAAATTAGCCATTAGTGAAATCACTCAACAAGTGAATCTTCCACTAAGGAAGAAGCTGAGACAACTATTTTGCATCTGAGATTCCCACTGTTGATACAAGTCTGGTTAGAATCATTATCAACCATTTACTCCTGGAGTCCCATGGCAGCGCTGTGTCTTAGTACACATGATATTTGCTGCTCATTGTGTAGACCAGAAATGAAAGAGATAAAATATTCTAAACTTAACATGATGTTTATTGGGTTTCACTGCTTTCAAGATTCTCTAAGACAAGATACCTAGTCTGTGATCCTATCTGAACAATGGTATTTTTTTTTCACCTATTTTCTAATACCAATGAAGCAAAAGAGGCAGTTCGTAGCATTCCAGAAGCATTCCTGTATGCAAACCACAAACTCAGAAAGACTTCTGAACAAAGGCCTTGGAGAGGCTTTAAGCCTATGGCAACCAGGGAGAGGACCAAAACTCATGCTTTTAACCTCAAAACAAAGGCCCATCTATAACCCACAAAGGGGAACGGAGGTCACAGGCAGGTTTCTACAGTTTCATTATGTACCAAATGGGACTAAACATATAGTCCACCATCTTGATTTTGTCAGCCATTATAATTAAAACAAAATAAAAAACCTCAAAACTTTGAAATATACTTTGTTAAAAAAAAAAAAAAGTGGCACTTACATCAGCCTTGCAAATAAACATAAGCTGTTTGCTAACCTACAAAATGTCACCCACTAAGGCCTCCCTCTCATAGGATAACCCCCCACACTTCACTCTCTTAGGAATATACCATTAATTGCCCTCAGCATGTGTGAGTGGCTATTCACAAGTTAACTTTATAGCAATATTTAATTGAACGAATAGAACAATGTTGTGCTAATGAGGGTCAAATTGCCACCAGATGTTGCTTCTTTCTTTCTTTTTTTTTTTTTTTTAAAATAAACACAGCTGTGTACATGCATGCATAGGCAATACAGAACTAATAGTGGACAACAAAAGTAGTTCTAAGAAAACACTGGCAGGCAATAAAGGAGAGAAAAATCTAGGGATTAATGAATTTCCATCCCACCTTTCATTTTTATTTCAAACACATTAAAATGCACTGAACTTGGTATTGTGAATATGCTGTATATTATACATTATTTCCAAACAACCACTTAAGAAATGGGGACTTTCTCTCAGTGGGGACAGGTGAGTCAGTGTGATGGGAAGCCATCAACAACCTGACTGTTCTGTGACGTCTTCCTTGAGGAGGTCCAGGAACCAGCACGAAGTCTTCCAATCTCTAGCTGCACCAGCCCCTGTGCACACTTGGAAAGACAAGAAAAGAGGTGAAAACCAGCATTTATACTCTAAAATTATCATGGCAGGGCCTCCACTCATCTCTGCAGCCAACAATTGTAAACGGGGACAAAAACAACAGGCAAAAAGGAAATTCAGTCCTCAAAAAATCACACAAAACAACAGAAATTCACCAACTCAGCGGTATTCACGTCATGACTTCATGACTTTTTAAAACATGGTAAAAGGATTACATTTCAATTCACCTCTTTTCCTTTTCCCTTCTGATGAAAGTATTCACGAGCAGTGACATAATTAAGGAAAAGTGGGTGAAAGGAAGACCGAGAAATCAGACATGGAGATAATCTACAAATAACTTCTCTCCTAAGTCACAACCAAGAGTTGACTACACTAGAAAATCAGGATCTTGCAATAAACAAAATTCTTTTGTCTTTGCAAAAGCTTCCACAGCTATTTGTGAAACAGCATAAGACGCAGCTGGTTATAATTGAATGCAAAGCTACAGGAACTTTTATTAATCCGTTTCCTCCAAAGGAGGTAGGGTCCATGTTGCAGAGACACTTGGAAGGGAAGGAATTCTGAACCTTTGCCTCCCTATGACTTCAGTGAGGAATAGCTCGCGTGGTGAGAAAACCACTCAAGCAGACCCTTGTCATCTTGGGCGTGCTGCTCTACTATTTCAAACTTCATTTGTGAATCAGAGGACTTGGTCTAGATAATTTTTAGTGGTCCCTCAAGCAGTAAAAGCTAGATTGGGTAAATTCACGACAATACAGTGTTAGAGAGAGAAGGAGGAATTTTGTGATTCCAGGAGAACTTATACCATCTAATGCACTTGAGGATAATTGTGGATACTTGGATTCTCACAGGTATAAAAACTAGCTTAGAAATCCCCAAAGAGGTTACTCCTCAATCCTGTTAGTCATTATAGCAGCTTTCTTGTAAAGCTGTTTATGATGGGTTAAAGTAATCAGAGTTTAGATCTCTAGTTAAAATTCGAATTAGCAGAAAGTCTAACCCATTTTATAACCAAGCCAGTTTAGAACTGTCCCCCGCCCCGGTCCCCAGACTTTAGTTACACCAGCCAGGCAAAAAGCAGCCTGGGGACTCACCTTGAGGACAGTGGCCACCGTCTCCTGTGAGGCATGTCTCATGTCCTCCCCATTCACAGATAAGATCTGATCTCCCTGAATCAATCTCCTATCAAGGTCTGCAGCTCCACCTTTCACGATGTCAGAAATAAACACTCCACTTCCATTTCTGTGAATACCATAGAGCAGTGGGTAATCGCACAATTTAGTATTTCTTCAGTAAATCTGAGATTACTGACATTCTACACAGTTTCACTAAATCCTAACGCTTGGAAGAATGGTCCTACAAAGCCATCTCATCCAATTATATCCACTAACTTCCCAAATGATAAACCTCAGAGTGCTTGCCTTTTAAATAGTTTATACCTATTTGTGCTGCCTACTGTAAAATTCATTTTTATTGGCCCAAGGGCATTATTTCTGCAAGAGGATAATCTTAGTGAAATGAAATGGAAATTCACTTTAAAAAGCATAGTACTCTTAAAAAAATTTTTTTTAATGTTTACTTCTTAGAGAGAGAGAGCAAGAAGGGGAGGGGCAGAGAGAGGGGGAGACATAGAATATGAAGCAGGCTGCAGGCTCCAGGCTCCACACTGTCAGCCCAGAGCCCAACGTGGGGCATGAACTCACGGACAATGAGGTCATGACCTTAGCCGAAGTTGGACGTTTAACTGAGTCACCCAGGCGCCCCTTAAAATGTACAAGTTATTTCCTTATAGATTAGCTCACTTACTAGTATCTGATCAATTTCTAGTTTTATCACTCTTCCTTTTCCTGTTGTTACTAAGGTTTTAATTATAATTATTTATTTGAGGAGTAAATAAATTTGTATGTCTCAAATTCAAGAGGTTAAAAAGTGGAGAAAGCACCTGGGGCTTCCTCATTGTTTTTTAAGGCTGTATTCGATTCTACAGAGGTTCTTTACTTTCATGATGAGTAAAATATATAGATAAAATATAGAGGTTATTGTCAGTCACTAGCTGTTGCAAACAATGTGCAATGGAGAACATATCTACAAGAATACTGTTAGGATACATTTCTAGTTGTGGAATTGCTAAGTCAAAGAATTGTGCATTGTGAAAGCGTATACACCTGATCCTTTACAATGGAACATTTTGGGCTAAGGAACGTGAATGTTCCTTACAAACCCAATCTGAAATAGTAGTGTTGTACGAAGATGGTTTTATCAATCCACTATGAGGCAATAAAGTAAAAATCATTACTCTCTGTGGAATCTCGCCAGGCATATGCATGTGTCACAGGTAAGCAAACTTCAACATGGGCTCTGTCAGGTGCTCTGCACCAGGTATGCAGGGAGTTTGTTTAGAAATATGAGTCTCAACTTTTTTGATTTGCAATGCGTTTTCCGAGTGACGATTTAACAGTGCTGAAGAATGAGATCAGGACAGCACAGTACCTGGCACAAAATCAGTGCTCTCAAAAACTCTCTAATATTTTATTTTAATAACAGCTTGGACTGCTGGAAAAAAAACAATGGGCTAGCCATCAGAAGTCTTTGAAGGCACAGGATGTAATATACATAAAACCATTTCAGTGCTCCCTAAGACGATGGTTGATACCCATTTAAGGCCATATTGGGGCGTCACCTGACAATCTTGCAGCCCTGTTGGAATAAACACACACCAAATAACTAAAACCAGTAAACCATGGAAGCTAGAATTGCAGTTGCAAGATATGACTTACTTCTCTAATCTACTGATATTATTCTATAATGCCTATCATATGGGTAAGCGGCACAGACTTCAAATGAAAAGCCTAGCCACCAGGATCTACCTACATTTTTGGTGCAAGTTACCTTTTGGGGACATCTTTCTTAATGAAAACTACTGTCATAAAGAATTTGTCTCTCAACTACACTTATTCAGCTAGTTTTTGAAACTCACCAGCTAGATGTAGTTAACAGCATAAGATTAACATGGTATTCATGGCAGAGGAATTTTCTTTCTCTTTTTAAAATTTTTTTAAGTTTATTTATTCACTGAGAGAGAGCACAAGCAGGGGAGAGGCAGAGAGAGGGAGGGAGAGAGAATCCCAAGCAGGCTCTACACTGTCAGTGCAAAGCCTGATGTGGGGTTTGAACCCACGAACCGTGAGATTATGACCTGAGCCAAAGACAGATGCTTAACCGACTGAGCCACCCAGGCACTCCGGAATTTTCTTAACCCAACTCTGTATAAACCTATCTCTTGATATTAGCTATTTCTTGGGTAAAGCCTCAGATCTAAGTGACTCCAAGGTATAAAAACCCTTTTGAGTCTCTTATTTATTTATTTATTTATTTACTTACTTATTTATTTATTTATTAAAAAAAAATTTTTTTTAACGTTTTATTTATTTTTGAGACAGGGAGAGACAGAGCATGAACAGGGGAGGGTCAGAGAGAGGGAGACACAGAATCTGAAACAGGCTCCAGGCTCTGAACTGTCAGCACAGAGCCCGACGCGGGGCTCGAACTCATGGACGGCGAGATCATGACCTGAGCCGAAGTCGGCCGCTTAACCAACTGAGCCACCCAGGCGCCCCGAGTCTCTTCTTATTCTATATGGGAACAAATATAGTCTCAGTTGACTGGGCTTCAGGTTCTATCTTCATATGACACATTTTTTTTTTTTTTTTTTTTGGTAAGATCTTGCTCAGAGATATTACCAATGTCATTCTAATATTTATAGATAGGTTGAATTTAGAAGCCATACTGTTAGTTTACATGAGACTTTACCTTTCAGTGTTTGTAGGCTCCCTAGGGCTCTGAAGGAAAAGGCCAATCTGTCCTAACTTGCATAGTATTTCCTTACCGTTTCCCAACAATACTCAGACCCAGTCCTCGGCCGGCCTTTTTCTGCAGATCCACTGGGAAAATCTCCAAGTTCTCCTCATCCCTGTAGTGTGCCTCATCTCTATACACCACCAGCCGCACCTTCTGGGGGGTCTGCCTCAGGGCTGTGATGGCTTCTTCATGGCTGGCGCTCCTCAGGTCAATCCCATTAACCTGGAACAATGGACATCTGAGATGGGCTGCTGACAGCAGAGACCTCCATGCTGGTTCTGTCTGGAGCTCTTTAATCCAACCAGTGACAAACCTCTGGAAATTTCTAGCTGTTCCCAAGGCAGGTGGCAACTATTGGCAGTAGTAGCTGCTTCATGTATAAAGGAGGTAGCCCTTATCCTCTCCTACCCCAAAAGCATAGAGGGTGCTTAGTACACACAGTAATGCTGTTTTGCAAAGCTGTGAGCTCTACTATGGAATCAACATGGTTGGGGAGGGGGGAGGGTGAAAGGGAGCAGGAGGGGTGGAAGGGTCTAACGGCCTCATGTAATTGAGGTCAAAAGGGAAATGAACATTAGTGTTGGTCAGCATTTTAGGACTCAGTTTGCTTATTGAATTTGACGTCCTCACTCTTAATTGCAAACATCACAACTACTTTAGAATAAGCCGGAAAAAAAATGAGAGACCAGTATTTCTGACAGTGTCGAAACCCCCTTGAAGTATACCCTTCTGAACCTGGATCCGAGAGAGCACAAATAGGACCATAAGTTAGAAGCAAACTGTACTGGAAACAGCACTGAGTAAAGCCATGGCTCTGCTTCCGGTAAATCACGTGAATTTGGAAGTTGTGGGCCCTCAATAAGCCTCTGTTTCCTTGTCTGCTAAATGGAGATCATATAGCCAGTTTACTTATTTATTTCTTCAAACTTACTTGTGTTTTACTTAAGAAATGTTTGTGTAGTGCTTGTGTATTAGCCCTTTGTAAATATTTACTCATTTAACCCTTATACTAACTCTCTGAAATAGGTACCATTACCATTTTACAGATGAGGAAAGTAAGTCACGGAGGGGCTAAAGAGACTTGACCCAGGTTATATAGCTAGTCACAGTTTGAACCCAGACTATCTTCCCACCCTTAGTCTCTATACCCTTCTGCCTCAACATACTCTTATTTAAAAAAAAAAATTTTTTTTAACATTTATTTATTTTTTGAGAGACAGAGACAGAGTGCGAGCAGGGGAGGTGTAGAGACAGGGGGAGACACAGAATGTGAAGCAGGCTCCGAGCTGTCAGCACAGAGCCCGACGTGGGGCTCAAACTCACGAACCGTGAGATCATGACCTGAGCTGAAGTCAGTTGCTTAAGCAACTGAGCCACCCAGGCACCCCTCAATGTACTCTTAGAATGAGTTATTGGATCCCCTGCCACAGAGAAAGTCAAGCACTGTTATGGATTAGTGGATTTAACAAAAAGGAGAAATTGAGGGGAAGAATGGCCAAGGACTCAAAGGAAGGGAGTCATAGGTCACTCCCTCAAGGTCATAGCTAGGAAAAGACACAAAGGGAAGAGTAGGCACAGGTCATGGCCAGTAGTGGGGTGGGCGATGGGGTGGGGGGTGGGGTGGCAGAATAGAAGATTTCCCTCAAGATGCTGGTTCTACTCCATGTTTTAGTCCATCCCTGTGTGTCCTGGGCAAGTCAAGCTTATCTCTGGTCTTCCATTCCTTCATCTGTACAATAAGGGATTGGTCTCAGGCTTTTCCAATTCTAACATTCCAAAGACTAGTGACTTGTGGCATAAAGATTGGTTACAGAGAGGGAGAAGAGAGCAATGAGCCTTTCTTGGAGAAGGTGGGTTTTGAGCAATTATTTAAAGCTGATTCTATAAGCCAGAAAAATGTTTAAAAGCCTAATTTTCATGATGCTTTTTCTTTTCTGGTATATCTTGTGTTTGTGTTCTCAATTACATTAACTATACCCAGTGGTTAAGGGGTGCCTAGCTGGCTCTAGTTGGCAGAGCATGCGATTCTTTTTTTCTTAAAGTTTTATTTATTTAAATAGTCTTTACACCCAATGTGGGGCTCAAACTCACGACCCTGAGATCAAAACTTGCACGCTCCTCCGATGGAGCCAGCCGGGTGCCCCCAAGCATGCGACTCTTGATCTCAGGGTCATGAGTTCAAATCCCTGGGCATAGAGCTTACTTTAAAAAATAATAATAATGAAAACAAAACAAAAACAAAAACAAAAACAAAAAAACCCCAACCCAAACAGTGGTTAAGTATGGGTTTTAGATACAGACGGCCTTCAGTTTGAGCATGGATTTTAACTTACGTTGTGAAACCTCATGTATATTAGTCAAGCTAAGCTTCAACTGGGTCATTTATGAATTGGAGATAATATCTATTTAGTGTTGTGAGGATTAAGGGAAATAAACCCTCTAAGGCATTCGGCACAGGACCTGGCACACAGTTAAGTGCAATGTAAGTTAGAAGTTGGGATTTTATAAGGAGTTGAAGTAACCCCTGTCAGGGCTGTTTTCAGTCAGTGCCAGCATTCACTGTTACTTTAGGCCCATGAGTGCACTCTCATTGTTTGTGAGGTAAATCCATAGGACAAAGGGGAAAACAATGTCTCTAGAAAATGTGGTCCGAAGTGATTATTTCCCTGTATTCCAATAGATGGCACACCAGACCACTTCTGTTACTCAAATGCAAAATAGTTACTTCCCTGGACTCCAGGTGAGTTCTCGTAAGCCTCTGAAATAGCTTGTGAGAGGCCCTAGCAATTATACTTTCCATAAAAAGCACTGTCATGAAACTAATATAATAAAAGCAATTTATACTAAATTCCAGCATGAAGATGACTGCCCAAATCCAAGACATCTGCTCCAAGTTCACAGTTTTCATTTCCTCCTTTGCTTATCAAGAGGCACCACTAAATGCACCAGTGATCATAAGAGAAATATCGCTGTGCAGCTCGAATATTGTGGAGTGATGTATTACCTTAAGTGCCTTACAGAAGCACTATATGCATTATTTAGAGCATTGATTGTAAAAGGGTAGGGGTGGTAATTGCAGAGCTCCCTACTTGAGACAAAGAGCCATAGGAGGCCCCAGTCATCAAGGGGAGTGAATCACATCTCTTGGATAGGACGAGGAAGTGGGGAAGTCACTGCTTTCGAGGGAAAGAATAACCAAACCAGGCAGCACTTTCTCACTACTTTATTCCACAGGGAAAACCAGGCTTTAGCCCTTTACTCTTTCTGCTCCCACTTGCACAAAAATAGAAGATAATGGACGTAGAATTAGGGAAGGATGAGGGAATGAGTCTAAAAGGAGAATCAGAAAGAAGACAGTTCATGCTAATTATAGAATCATAAATCTTGCCATGCTAAAAAATTGCTGGATTAGATCTTTGTCAGCAAAATCTGGCTTGTCCCAGTTTTTAAAAAAGTAATCTCTACGCTCAATGTGGGGCTCGCACCCAAGGCTCCAAGATCAAGAGTGGCATTTTCTTCTGACTGAGCCAGTCAGGCGGCCCATGGCTTGTCCTGATTTTAACAAGAGGATAGAATTAAAATTATGAAAGGCCACTGACAATGCAGGCCACTGACAATGCAATACTACTCTCATAAGTAGAAAGGCCATTGTGTGGAAAGTGCTGATACACAGTTATCTTGTTTCACGGTCTTGAAATGTACTGCCAAAGCTGGCCTGTTTTCTCAAGGCAAACCTGCAGGCCGAAGGCTGATGATGCCTAATTATGCATCTGTACACATCAACCACAACTAGCACAAGTCCAAATGTGGGGTCTAAAGCTGCTTACAAAGGAAACATGATGTTACTTGACCAAACAGCTACTTCTTTAAAAAAAATTTTTTTTAAATGTCTATTTATTTTGGAGAGAGACAGAGTGTGAGCAGGGGAGGGGAAGAGAGAAAGACACATACACAGAATCCGAAGCAGGCTCCAGGCTCCTAGCTGTCAGCATAGAGTCCGACACAGGGCTCAAATTCACACACTGTGAGATCATGATTTGGGCTGAAGTTGGTTGCTTAACTGACTGAGCCACCCAGGTGCCCCCATACAGCTACTTCTTAACTAAACACATGACATGCTTTTGTGGACTAGATACTGCATGGGGTAAAATTTCCTGATCAATAAAAAAACAACTTTTGTTTTAGTTGACACACACTGTTATATTATATCCTGGTCATCTTTAATGTTTGTTTATTTTTGAGAGAGAAAGAGAGACAGAGCATGAGCAGGGAAGAGGCAGAGAGAGGGAGTCACAGCATCTGAAGCAGGCTCCAGGTTCTGAGCTGTCAGCACAGAGCCCGACGTGGGCTAACTCACGAACTGTGAGATCATGACCTGAGCCAAAGTTGGATGCTCAACTGACTGAGCCACCAAGTGCCCCATGTCCTGGTCATCTTTAATGAGGAGTATAGACCATCCATCCATATTGGGTAATATAATTCAGTTGGATGCCAGGAAATGGTTTGAGTTTTCAATTTCTCCTTCCACTCAATTGCCTTCTTCATGTTAACCTATCCTGAGTATTCACTTGTACATGAATATGAAAGAGAACAGCTACAGCTGAGATATCCCATACAAATAGTTTTAAAAAGGGATTTTTTTTTTTTTACTGAAGTATAACTGTTATGAAATAAACTATATTTAAAGTATATAATTTATATTGCTAATTTATGTGATTTATACCTATGCAACCATCACCATAATCAAGAAAATGCTCCACAGATTAGATTTAGTTTCAAGTGACCATTATAGAATAATCCATGGGCTTACAAATCATGTATCTAGGCATGTATGCATCTGTACTCTTTTGAATATTCAATCTATTCATCTTACAAAGCCAATTATGATAACACCAGTTAATTAGAAAACCTAGGGAGAAAAAAAAAAAAAAACCCTTGAAACTCCTGACCACTAAAAAATGGTGCTATATGCAAAAGCAGTCAAGCCAAATCCCAAAGAGGCCTCGCTTATTTTTCTAACCTCATACACTTGTACCTTAATGAATGTACTGGGAATATGTCCTAATCCAATGATGAAGAACAGTAAAGGTCTGCAGAGAAACCCTGAATTTAATTTGCAGCGAGCCCGGCCTCTCCTTTAACTCTTTCTTGCCTATATTTTCTGCCCTTAATTATATTTGTGGTTTCATCTTGGGAGGCAAACTTGAACCACCAAAGGGGAAATAAAATTCTATGATGTCATTCATAATGTGCTGTATTAAAGTTGCAAAGCAAAAATGCACATGCCCACCATAAAATGTTAACTATTCAATTAAATTCATCCAATGAAAGAAATAAATGTTGCCTAAAGGTCTCACATCATCAAAAAAGCTTTTTCGTTCCACCTACCAGAATGCCTGGCATTGACCTGCCATTCATCCGTTCCTTGGTTCAGACACTGCCTGCTTTGGCATTTTTTAAAAGGCTTTAACACCTTTGCTAATTGAGAGCCCATTTGAAAGAGGCAAGCTAAACATTTCATTTCTCCCTAAAGGGAGAAGATTCTACATTTTCATCAACTAGAAAACAAAAGCGGAAAGCATTTTACTTAACGATTTATTAGGAGTAAGAAAACAATACTTAAAACAGCACTGAAGTCTTTAAAACATCGGCTGTCCATGTTTTTGCATATGTCTGTGTTTTTAGGAGAATTTAGACAGCTTTAGTGAAGCGGCAAAACAAGTCAAGTTGCAATACTATGCACTCTCATTTGATATTAAGATTATAGAACTATAGGTTGTACTTCTGCTATAATTTAAAAAAGTTTTCACAGATTTAGATTGATGATCTGCCATGATTCTGATTATAGTTATTCAATGTACATTAAAGAAAGAAAAAAGAGTAAGGTACATCTTTTGCTAAATGGGAGAGAGATAAGTGAGGACAAAATGGAGTACAAGACTGTGAATAAATACTTTGTGGATCAAGGTCAGTAAGGGAACTGTATTTGCTAGTATTAAATGAAACTCATAGTCTTATACCTCTAATATCTGGTCACCAGCCCAAAGTCTTCCGTCTCTGGCCGCGGCTCCTTCTTCGTAGACTTCGTGTATAACTATAGCATCCTAGAAAAAACAAATTCTTATTAATTTTCGACAACCATAAATGCTTCCTTACACAAACAACCAAACCATAGGCAGCGACCCATAAATTGCCATTTGCTAATAGTGTCATATTTTATGGGACCTGAAGGTAAATAAAATACACAGTTACCATATATTCCAAGGTATAATTAATTTTTCCTAAGTTTCTTATTTCATTCCTTTAGAACTGGCTTTGCCTAATATTTCAAGGTAAACTTCCCCCCTGTGTTTTACTGTTAACCTGTACATTGCTGCTGTGTATGAACTTGAGGTGAACTGTGCGTCATTCTTATTTTCATTTTATGGTATATTTTGAAACATGGTTTCAAGTATTTATTAGTATTCAAGGATTTGGCATAGATGTGTGGTCTGATGCAGGGGGTCTGTCAGGCCCATTACTTGGGCAATGAAAGAAAAGAACTTAAGTGGAGTGAAATGACCCTGGAGGATGAAGCATGGAGGAGGGGGAAGGGTGTTCATGACCCTAAGTAAGTGTAAGACAGCCGTGGGTTCCAATTCTGACCCACCATTGTGTAATCTTGGGCAAATTAACTCCTGAACTCAGCATTCTGAGCCATAAAATCAGGACAATACCTAAGGCAGGTAAGCTCAGGCTGAGGAAAGTATTTCATGGTTAGTGAATTAAAACAAAAAATTCCTATCTTTTCAAATTAATAACCTTAAATTTTAATCATCATAAAAATAACACATACCAGTGTAAAGAACTCAAGCAATACCACAGCATGTAGTAAACCACAGAAATAAACTGCCTCCTTGGTCTGCCCCTCAGTCTCACTCCCCAGAGACAATCACCATCAACAGTTTCCTAAGGATCCCTGCAGACAATGTACATCTCTACACCCAAATATTTCTATCATATGTACATATATTTTGGTGAGACTACTTTTAAAATATTCAGTTGAATATGTTCACACAACTTTCCCCCCTCATGTTAAGCAAGTAGAGGATTTTTATAGAGCTGAAAACTAAAGCAGCCAGAAGCCATTGGTTCTTTCTGCTGTTTATCAGACTGAAGGGCCTGAAAAATATGATGTTGGAAGGATTATGCCAGCTGTGTTGGAGGGCTGCTGGGAAAGGAAAAGAGCTTCTGCGTGGAGACTAGAAACAGAGATCTGTGGGTCCCATGAGAAGTGCAGAAGCCCTGCACTGCCCAGTGTCCCCCATGCCACACCAGCCCCAGCACATGCACTGGCTTACCAGACTCTGCAAGCAATGGTCAAGGGGGCCACAAGCCATGCACAATGGATCCCACCTTGGAAGAAGTCCTGTGTCCCAAGCACTGGGGCTTGGAAGCAACAGGATTTCTAGACTTGAGGTCATGAAGGCTTGGGTAAGACGGGCTTGATGACAACTGGAGGGACTGATGATAATGGCCAGGGGCCCACCAATGATGTCTGGGAGTTTTGTGAGGAGACCAGAACCCTGAGAGCTTGAGGAGCCTACGAAATGACTGAGGGTGATTCTGCCTTGGCCCAGAAGTATGGAACCTCAGAATCAGAATTAAATTGATGTGAAGTCAAACATAAAGAAATATTTCTTGCAGAAGTATAACAAATAAGACAAAAAAAAAAAAAAAAAAAGATCCAAACCAAATCTACTTTCTTAAAAAAATAAATAGGGGCGCCCGGGTGGCTCAGTCGGTTGGGCGTCCGACTTCAGCTCAGGTCACGATCTTGCGGTCCGCGAGTTTGAGTCCCGCGTCGGGCTCTGGGCTGATGGCTCAGAGCCTGGAGCTTGCTTCCGATTCTCTGACCCTCTCTCTCTGACCCTCCCCCGTTCATGCTGTGTCTCTCTCTGTCTCAAAAATAAATAAACATTAAAAAAAAATTTATTAAAAAAAAATAAATAAAAAGGTTCTTATGTGAATTTGGGAGTAGAGAAGCAATACAAGAAAATACTAAGAAGTTCTACAACCAGATGACTCCACTGGTTTCCAAATATCTTTCTCACTACTTTCATTTTATCATCACATGCTTCTGAAAACATTCTTTATTATAGCAATTATAAAGGCAGCTCCCAGGAGACAGGAGAGGTTCCCTAATCCAGACAATTTACATTACAGATTTTGTATCAGCAACAGATTTTAGACCATTCTTTGTTTTAACTCTGATTTATGAAATTTCCGGATGCAGGGAGCATCTAGACTGCCAAGAGTTGGTTCCTCTGAACTGCTTCAAGGGAATGGCTTTGTGAAAACGTGCTGGGTCAGTGGCTTCAGGAGATCCCAGCAACACTGCCAAGATGACACCAAGGGCCAGTTTTATGAAAGTAGTGCAGGGAGAAACTGACGCAAGTTCCTTGTAATGACTTGTGTCATGCTGGTGTTTCAAGTTTGGAGGCCAAACAGCCCCCCTTCATTGGACTGACAGAATCAGACTGAACTCCTACTAACATGGTGTTTACAGAGTTCAACTTCCAGCATAAACTTCTTTAATTTTGCAACATTACAAAAGTCAAATGGGAAATTTCTCTTCATTTACACTTAAATGGAAGAAAAATATCAACTGTAGTTTTTATTCCATAAAAGTAGCCCAGGGGCGCCTGTGTGGCTCAGTCAGTTGAGTGTCCGACTTTGGCTCAGGTCATAGTTTGCGGCTTCGAGCTCCACATCGGGCTCTGTACTGACAGCTCAGAGCCTGGAGCCTGCTTTGGATTCTGTGTCTCCCTCTCTTTTTGCTCTTCCTCTGCTCACGCTCTCTCAATAAACAAACAAACAAACAAACAAACAAACAAATAAATAAGTAAAATAAACACACACTAAAAAAAAAAAAAGTAGCCTGAATTAAAACCTCTTCAATACTTTCTGGGTGTTCAATGAACTCTTTTTTTTTTTTTTTAATGTTTATTTATTTTTGAGAGAGAGAGAGAGAGAGAGAGCGCACAAGCAGGGGAGGGGCAGAGAGAGAGGAAGACACAGAATTCAAAGCAGGCTCCAGGCTCTGAGCTGTCAGCACAGAGCCTGATGTGGGGCTCGAACCCACAAACTGCGAGATCACGACCTAAGCCGAAGTCTGGCGCTTAACCGACTGAGCCACCCAGGCGCCCCAATGAACTCTTTCTTTAAAGTTTATTTATTTGAGAGAGAGTGTGGTGTGCAAGCAGGGGAGGAAGAGAGAGAGAGGGAGACAGAATTCCAAGCAGGCTCCGTGCTGTCAGAGCCCAACACAGGGCTCAAACTGACGAACCATGCAATCATCACCGGAGGCGAAATCAAGAGTTAGACGCTTAACCAACTGAGCCACTGAGATGCCCCATAATGAATCTTATAAATAAAAGAAATATACTATCGCTCAAATGCTGAACTCCCTGTCAATCTGTTTTGTCCAGGAGTCTGTGTGAAAAACTCCCCATTATTTCTTCCCTTTTGCTTGACTACTGTTGTGATTTCTCTTAAAGTTATCAATGAAAATACAAGAAAACAGTAGACACTCTAACCTATCAATAGAAAAAGGTCACATTTCTTACCATGTGCCCTATGTGTTGACACTGGATTGTGAAGTTAAGGTTCTGCTCAGCTGTACTAAAAGGGGGTGCTAGACATGAGAGGTAGGGGCCAACAGGTAAATTAGAAATGTGGGCTGGTGAACTGAAAAGAAAAATAGATTTATTTTTTACAACTTACACAGTTGATAAGGTAGGACAAAATAATAAAAAAAAGATACTGTATTGAGCTATTTTAGGCATCTATTTGACAAGGCCACAAAAAATTTTTACTTCTTACTTTGAAAAAATTGTGATTAGATGAAATAATGGGTCATTAATGAAAGACTGCTATTCATTGTTTTAAGGAAAAAATTTGGAGTTGATTATACACATGATTCTTATCTCCTCATTGTATATCCTCTTAAATTTTAATGCTCTTGAGCTGTTCAAGCAAAACTGCTTGTTGGCACAGTTCTGAGTACCTTCTTCTTCCACTCTTATCTCTGCATATTTAAGTAACATTCCTTCACCCTAGGATACCTCAGTGACTCCATCTACCAATACCAATGACTTCTAAAACTCATCTATTCCAGAAGCATTCTATTCATCATTTCCCTGTGGGTGGGTTGCTGGCTCACACTGAGGAGAGGCTATAGAGACAGATGATTATGAGCTAGGCCTCTGGAGTCAGATTTCTTAGTCCAAATCTTGGCCCTGCTACTTCTGGCCACGGGCCTTGGGAAGACTGTTAACCTCTCCCTTAGCTTCCTCATGTTTATATGGTTTTAACAATACTATTTGCACATAAAGCTTTATGTACAATGCCAGCACATAGTAAGGAAGTGGGAACATCTCATTTATTTTAACACCTCTGTGCCAGAGTTGCTGCACGCTTCCCATTCGTGCCATTCAATCCTCATAACGATGAAGCAAGTGCCGTATTATTAGTCTCATTTACAGTTGGGGATATGGAGGCTCAGAAGGATTCAGACTTGACCAGGTCTTTGCATCTTCTAAGTAGGGAAGATCACATTCCAACTTGGGACTGTTTAACACCAAAGCCTGTGTTCCTACAGCCATTGCAAGCATCTCACCTGTTTTGAATATTTTATTTTGCACTTGTATAGAAGCTAACCTGGGATTTTCCATATGGCATCAATTCTGTTGAAATACTGTCTCCTTAACTCCACAGCAAAAACCTTAAGGGCATGGGCTGATCATTTTGTAGACAGTGAACAAAAAGACAACTGGGGAAGTGAAAATTGAAGCCTCTCGCTTAATGAAGTGGGGTGATGATCTATGGACCTCACTTGCTAGTTAGGGGTTTGTGCTACACAAAACACGATGGTTAAGAACTCTCCCCAACCCAACATGGAGTCTCTCTCTCTCTTTTTTTTTTTTTTAATTTTTTTAACGTTTATTTATTTTTAAGACAGAGAGAGACAGAGCATGAACAGGGGAGGGTCAGAAAGAGAGGGAGACACAGAATCTGAAACAGGCTCCAGGCTCTGAGCCATCAGCACAGAGCCCGATACGGGGCTCGAACTCACGGACCATGAGCTCATGACCTGAGCCGAAGTCGGACGCTTAACCGACTGAGCCACCCAGGCGCCCCCCTCTCTCTCTTTTTAATGTTTTTATTTATTTTTGAGAGATAGACACAGCACGAGCTAGTGAGGGGCAGAGAGAGAAAGGGAGACACAGAATCTGAAGCAGGTTCCAGGCTCTGAGCTCTCAGCACAGAGCCTGATGCGGGGCTCGAACTTGTGAACTGCGAGATCATGACCTGGGCGGAAGTTGGACCCTCAACTGACTGAGCCACCCAGGTGCCCCTAGCTCTCTCTTAATTCCATTTGTTGTTCTTGTCTCTTCCCTTCATTTTTTTCTATCTTCTTTCTATGCACCCATATTATTCAATGAATGATTTTTTTTTTTTCTACAGGAGCAGATATAAAAGAAAATTATATACAAGTGATGCATTCATGTTTAAAATAAAGTGGTTCAGGGCGTCTGGATGGCTCAGTAGGTTGAGCATCCAAGTCTTGATTTTGGCTCAAGTCATGATCCCAGGGTCTTGGGATTGAGCCCAGCATCAGGGCTCTACACTGGGTGTGGAGCCTGCTTAAGATTCTCTCCCTCTACCCCTCTCATGCTCTAAACTAAACTAAACTAAACTAAACTAAAACAATAAAAATCTTTTCAGTCCAAAACAACCCAGATTAATTTCTCCTAATTAATGGCAGACTTAAGAACCATTTACAGATGACCAAGACTGACATATAATCAAAAACTAATTTCCTCTTGGTAGTTGTGATTTTCACTGTGACAACAGAAATTTAAGTAACATCATCTTATTTACTGCCTGAGACAAGACCAACAATTTTCCTTTGGACACTCTAAATCACTCATTTGACTTGCCAACTCTGGATCCAGGGAAGAATCTGATCAATTAGAGAATCTCTCAGATATGGGTTTTCCTTAATCAGAAGGGTTAGGCAGGATTTCGGAGATGTAGGAAAAGTCCTCTGCTTATAAACTTCTCTCTTGAGGCACCTGGGTGACTTAGTCGGTTAAGGATCTGACTTCAAGTCATGATCTCACAGTTCATGGGTTTGAGCCCCGCATCGGGCTCTGTGCTGACAGCTTAGAGCCTGGAGCCTGTTTCAGATTCTGTGCCTCCCTCTCTCCTGCCACCCCCCCCCCCCACCACTTGCTCACTCTCTCTCTCTCGAAAATAAAAATAAAAATAAAAATAAAACATTAAGAAAAAGCTTTTCTCTCATCAGTCTATGTCTGAAACACATTTAACTTGAGGAAAATTTCTTCATTCCACTAATTAGGGATAACATTAAAAAACAGACACCCAGGAAGAAGTAGCTGGCTCACAAATTGAACATACTGTTTAAGGAACCACTGTTTTAATATCTCCATTCTTCAAAGAATACATATTTGTTTTTAAATACAGATAAAATATTACACATGGTATTACTCTCAAAATAATATACATTGAAAAGTTTCTCTCTGCACCTGTCCCTCAGCCACCATCTATCCCTAACTGGAGACAAATACTATTAAGTTTCCTGTGCTTTTTTAAAAAAAAGTTTATTTAGAGAGAGAGAGAGAACACGAGCAGGGGAGGGGCAGAGAGAGAGGGAGGGAGAGAATCCCAAGCAGGCTCCACGCTGTCAGTGCAGAGCCTGATGCGGGGCTTGATCCCATGACCATGAGATCATGACCTGAGCTGAAATCAAGAGTCAGATGCTTAACTGACTGAGCCACCCAGGAACCTTCAGTTTCTTGTGTATGTTGATATAGAGAGTCTATATATCTATATTTGGAAAGTACAAAGGCACCAAAGGCTTGAAGGTCATGGTCTCTTTTATCTGCTGCCCCCTTTTCTCATGAAATTCTACTTGAGCCAGCCAAATGCCACCTCTTCTATGAAACTTTCTCTGACTCTTTTCCCCTAACAAGGTTGATCAACCTTCCTGTGAGTCACTGCTCTATCCCCTTGTATTATTGAATTTATTAGTATCACAATAGTTTTTTCATGGATCTAGGTCCTATATTACCTCCTAGTCTTGGTGGAACTCTTCCAGACTGGGGGCTGCTTCCAACTCTTCTTTGTATCCTGGTGCTGAGCCCAGGGTAGGCACTGAGTACATGTTTGCTAAATGATTACCAAGAAATTGGTTGGAGATAGAAAGATACATCAAAATGACCCAGAAAGAGGCTGGTAGGGTATGTCATAATCTTACCTACCCAATCAAGCTTCATTCTTCCTTTTTTAAAAATCCCACCCAAGCTTCTGATGGCAAAATATTAGTGACACACAACCCACATACCCATCACAAATGGATATTAAATCCATGTGAATTTCTAAAGGATTTACTTTAGTTCAAAGAGCAATTTAAAGGAGCCAAGTACACGGGACTTAATTGTCATTGAGCCCCACAAAAATCACAAACTCCTCCAGGGGGATTTAAACATTGCATTGCTGGAAAAGAATTTCATAACATGTACTAATGTATCCTTAGAGTCAAAGTCATCAGACATTTCAGCCCATCCATTACCATATTCTTTACTGTTCAGGCTACCAACAAGTAGATAAAGTAACTCATAAACATACCAATCGTTCAGCAAAAGGCAATTTTATCATTGCCACAGTAGGCTCATAACACTTAAAGAAGCCGTGTGTTAGAAAAATTAACTAAGGGTTTCCTGTGCACTGAACAATATCAATAAGCACCCTTGTGTGGGTGAACTATTTCCATAGAATGAGATTTTATAGATTACATTTCTAAATGTTCAGTGGATTGTTCTAATAAGCATTTTAGAATAAAACTTTGATAAAGAATTATGTGGTAGATATTACTATAAAGGACTATATATATATATATATATATATATATATATATATATATATATGGCTCAATTTTACTATTTGTAGGTGTGATATACTTAATTTGGATCACTCTAGAATTAAACCCAATCTTCGTTATACTCATAAAACCTCTGTTCCCACTGCCCTCAAAATAATCCTAGGTGGCATTTTAGCTACAGAAAAATTTCACATTAAATTACACACTTAGGTGGAAAACATATTACCAGTGATCCCCAAAGAGTGTCATGTCTTATTTCCTTGCTTTATGGGAAAAATCCCTGCTAATAAGAAAGACCCATGAGGACCAAAATAAGGATTAAAAAGATTATATAGAGGGGCGCCTGGGTGGCGCAGTCGGCTAAGCGTCCGACTTCAGCCAGGTCACGATCTCGCGGTCCGTGAGTTCGAGCCCCGCGTCGGGCTCTGGGCTGATGGCTCAGAGCCTGGAGCCTGTTTCCGATTCTGTGTCTCCCTCTCTCTCTGCCCCTCCCCCGTTCATGCTCTGTCTCTCTCTGTGCCAAAAATAAAAAAAAAAAAAAAAAAAAAAAAAATAAGAAATAAAAAGATTATATAGAAAATGGGCATTGTTTTTGTCTGGAAGAAGCCATTGTTCAGATCTATGGTCTTAGAGGAATAATGCTCCTTTTAAACATCATTTAATAGAGTTCCCCTCTACGGTTGTCACGGTTCAGAAATCATACAGTCCTGTCTTTCCATATAGTAGACGACTTTCTCAGCAGGAAGGCCAAATCAATGAAGGGTGATAATATAGTGGGAGTAGTAAAATGCTCAGTCCAATGCTGTGCAAATCAAAACTATGTTCACTTCTACCTTGAAACAGATGTAGATGTATTAAGTTACTGATTTGTGATGTCTATTGCAGTTAGAGAGTTAAAAAGAAAACTGTTGGGGTACAACTGTGAAAAAATATGTCACTTTGAACAAAGTTGATAGGCTCCAGACTGTACTTATATAAGTAAAGGGATCAGTGTCTTAGAACATGATGCTTTTCTGTCCCAAATCCTTTGTGGCCAAATTCTTTGGGAAAAAAAACAAAACCCTCAAAAACCAAGCTTCCTTATTATATTTCAATTAGAATGTGATTTTGAGGGGCACCTGGGTGGCTCAGTTGGTTAAGCGTTTGACTTCGGCTCAGGTCATGATCTCGCAGTATGTGAATTCGAGCCTCACGTTAGGCTCTGTGCTGACAGCTCAGAGCCTAGAACCTGCTCCAGATTCTGTCTCCCTTTCTCTCTGCCCCTCCCCCGGTCACACTCTGTCTCTCTCAAAAATAAATAAACATTAAAAAAAAAAAAAAAAAGAACACGATTTTGAAAAAAGAGGGCAGGAAAGTGTAGAAGAAGGACCCAGAACTGGGAATGAGAGGAGTTAGTTTTTCTCACAGCTCTGCAGGTGGCCAATTTTGCAAGTGGTTCTCCATGCACTGCTTTGTTCAGGACACTTATCAGTAAAGCACAGAGTCAAAATACATGGTTTCTAGAGTAATTCCACCTCTATAATTTTAGACCTCTGTGAACTCATACAGCACAAAGTAAAGCGGAGAAAGCCACTGTTTTATGCAGATACTTAAGTCCTGCCTAGGAATAGTAGGACCTCCTTCTAAATGGCAGACCACAAGAATCCCAACTTTTACAGTCTGTGAGAGATCAGAAACATAAGGGTTTGGCTTGGGCTCTGTATTAGTTTTCTTTTACTGCAAAATTTAGTGGCTTAGGGGTGCCTGGGTGGCTCAGTCAGTTAAGCGCCCAACTTTGGCTCAGGTCATGAGGTTCATGAGTTCGAGCCCTGTGTTGGGCTCTGTGCTGACAGCTAGAAGCCTGGAGCCTGCTTTGGATTCTGTGTCTCCCTCTCTCTCTGCCCCTTCCCTGCTCACACTCTGTCTCTGTCTCAAAAATAAAATAAAATAAAACATTAAAAAAATTTAATAAAAAAAAAACCTTAGTGGCTTAAAACAAAAATGAATCATTTGTTTGTTCATGATTCTGTGGGCTGGCAGTGTGGGCTGGGTTCAGGGGGTAGTTCTGCTCCACGCTACCTCGGCTGGGCTCGCAAGAGTTTGCAGTCAGGTTGGCTGGGGCCTCAGCCGAGATAACTGGGCCCCTTTGCCCCCATGTGCTCTTTCATATGGGGTGCCATCCTCCAGGAGGCTGATCTAGGCTTGTCTGCAAGGTGGCAGTCTTTCAGGAGAACAAGAGCTAAGCTGCAAGACCTTGAGGCTAAAGGCTTGGAAGTTACTCAACGCCACTTTCACTACTATTGATCAAAGCAAGTCAATGGGCCAGCTCGAATTCAAGGAAAGTGGAAGGAACTGCACAAAATTTATGATCAATTTTAATCTCCTACAGACTCTATCAAGTCTGCCAGAGGAATTTTCCAGCCTGTAAACAATGGAAGGCAGCAACGTATGGTGGGAAGAATACTGGCTATGGCCACATAAACCTGTGTTCAGAGTTTAGCTCTGCCACTTATCATAGCTTTGTGATACTTCTATTAAGATATTTAGCCTCACTGGGCTAGTGTTCCTGTCTCTGTAAAATGGAACTAATAAATTCTTCCTTTTAGGATTTGAGGACAAAGTGAGATTATGTATATAATGTCAAGCAAAGTGTCTGCCAAATAGATGTTGAATAATTGCTAATGAAGGTTCCCAACACATATATATCTAAGGTTGAAGGGGGCCTATCTGGGACATAAAGGAAGGAATATAGATCAGTGGTCAAAATTCATGACTCTAAGTAGGAATGACACCAATTTCAGTCCATTTTTTGATTTCTATTTTTCCTATTATTATGGTGAACTGAGAATATAAGTGATTGCTTTTTTTTTTTTTTTTAAGTTTATTTTGAGAGAGAGTAAGAGAGCAAGTGGGAAGGGAAGAGAGAGGGAGAGACAGAATTCTAAGCTCTGTGCTGTCAGCACAGAGCCCAGCTTGGGACTCGAGTTCACAAACTGTGAGATTATGACCTGAGCCAAGATCAAGGGTCGGATGCTCAACCAACTGAGCCACCCATGTGCCCCTAATAATTTTATTTTTTTAAATGTTTTATTTATTTTTGAGAGAGAGAGAGAGAGAGACAGAGAGTGAGTGGGAGAGGGGCAGAAAGAGGGAGACACAGAATCGGAGGCAGGCTCCAGGCTCCGAGCTGTCAGTGCAAGAGCCCAATGCAGGGCTCAAACCCATGAACCATGAGATCATAAACTGAGCCTAAGTCAGACGCTTAACCAGCTGAGCCACCCAGGGGGCCCCCTGATGATTTTATTTTTAAGTAATCTCTACACCCAACGAGACATTTGAACTCATAACACCAGGATCAAGAGTCGCATGCTCTATTGACTGAACCAGCCAGGGGCTCCCCGACTGCTTCTTTTCAAGAAAGATTATGCTGGGAAACCTAATGTAAAAGGTGATAAAAGTAGAAATGCAAACATGTGCTATCTTTAATAGGAATGGCAGGACTCATGTCAACAAAGGCAGCTCTCTACTTTCCTTGTTACAGTGGGGCAGTACGTTGTTTAACCCAAGGATGGACAACTTAATGCACTTGTCTTGCTGGGGCATGTGTTATTATGCTTACATTCCATGTGTTTTGTAGATCTTTTTATATTTTTGAACCAATTACAAAGGTAGAAGGCAAAGATGATTCAAGACAAGTTGCAAAGATGCTCATCTTCCCCACCTTCAAACCCAGTGCTTTGATGCAAAAGGTATCTGGCAGACCCTCATTGATTCATGCATGAGAAGCAAAAAGTAAAGAGGTTATTTTCAGTATCTCATAAGAACATAGAGGACTTGAAGCAGAATGTAGTCAACAAATACTGTATTTTCTTTACTTGAAGATGACTTTTTTCTCATTTTGATTTTATAATTTGGATGAATCTCAGAGTCAAGTGTACATTCAATATACTACTTTCCCACTGTGGATACAATAAAAGATGATTACTTTAGAAGAAGTACAGTATTTGTCAAACTGATATAGTTTTGTTTGCAAACTTCATAGGTTGATTATAAATGTTTCTGTTCAGAAAACCTGAAGAAGTCACAGCTGTAAAAGGGAAGTCAGTAAGAGTCAAAAGAACTTACACTTTTAAAAATCTGGATACTCTCACTAATAAATTAGAGTTTGCTAAATAGATTTTCTTTTTTTAAAAAAAGTGTTTATTTATTTTGAGCAGAGAGAGGGTGAGAGAGAATCCCAAGTAGGCTTTGAGCTGCCAGCGTAGAGCCCAACACATGAATCCATGAATCATGAATCCATGAACCGCGAGATTGTGACCCAGCTGAAACCAACAGTCAGGCATTAATGGACTGAGACACCCAGGTGCTCCTAGATTTTCTAAGAATCTCAGAACACAGTCACCAATCAAACCCCATAAGACTCTGTTACAAAAGGAACCAAGAGCCAGTCCTTATCTCCTAATCTTAATTTATTCATCTATTCTAGTAGGTTTGGGGGAGGGTGTAAAGATTTGTACCTACCAAACACTTTAAGAGAAAGAAAATGGATCACAACATTTAGTACCTACTATTTTGGAATACTGAAATATTTTTGGGTGATAAACTATAGACAACATAAATAAGCATTAAATCAGCAATACCAGTGGCTCTTTTGACTAAAAGTATGGATTAAGTGATCAGTTATACAGGAAGCAGTAACACCAATCTGTGTGTGTGTGTGTGTGTGTGTGTGTGTGTGTGTGTGTGTTAAAGGAATGGACTATTTAAGCTAAAAGTCAAGCTCAGGGATTGCAAACTCTTCCACACTATAGGTAACTAAAATGTGGAATGAAAATCACAGCAATAAAACAGCTAATATAAGAATTGCAATGAATATATAAAAAGTTTCACATTTTAAGACTGCAAAGCTTTCCCTTCTCAAACTCAGAAAAGAAACTGTTTTATATTTACTTGAAATGGAATTCCCTTGCCAAGAATGATTTTGCAAAATGTTGATATTCATCAATATGAATATAATTTTTCATACTGAACTATAGATTTATTTTAAGGAAATGGGATAATATTTGCATTATATTTTATAAGTCCCTATAGTTCCATCTGGTCCTTATTTACCTAAACTTTACTCAGCTTGCATAATATTTTTGCTTACAGTCATATTCTTTAAGATCAGAAATGCCCAAATCTGGAAATTCAGAGGTAGTATTCGTTAACATTCTTTCAGTGTGATTCATAGACTTTCTGCAAACTCTGCTTTGATTTTAAAATAAAACTAAGGTAATAAGATGTTTTGTGTAAAAATATATGACTTAAGCAATAATGATAAAAGGAGCCTGGCTTTGGGTGATTACACGCCAAAGCAAACCACACTCCTCGTGAAACAGGCTGTGCAAAGTTCATTCGAAGGGGAATAGCAAAATAAAACACTTAATCAAATGTAAAATAGTTTTCTATTCTGCTTACTTAAAAAAAATATATAGTGGTTTAAATTGCTACAGTCCTAAGTTTAAATGGTCAAAAGCAGTAACAGCTAAACAATAGCAGGCAATATGGTGAATCAGGGTTAAATGAGGTCACTGCAGAGCCAGACATATGGTGAGAGCTAAAAAATATTTTTCGCTTCAATTTCTAGATGGATGACTTTACCACACAGTATCCAAATGTGACAGTCCTTCTACCTTGATGCTTCTTGCTAATGTACCTCTTCTATCTATGGAACTTCTATTTAATAAGACTGACTTAAATTGGTACTGAATCAGGTGGTGAAAAAAATACACATTTGAAACTTAGAGAGAAATAAGATTTTGAATCTGATATTCCCAGGCCTTTTAAATATTAATAGAGCATCTCAATTTTACAATCTATCCTGGGCATCCGCTGACTGACCTCATTTACAATGGGATGGTACCAGGAATATCAAGAGGAACCAAATGCCCGAGGCTAATTGTTTTCCTCTTGTAAGGAGACAAGCTTATCTCCAGACGCAGAGGAACATACAAGTATAGCAACTAGGGCTTATGTTCATAAACTTAACCTTTCTAAAAGTGGTAATAATGACTAGTTTCCATAAACCAAAACTCAACAGTAATTAAGCCTTATTCTCTAGTTAAAAAAACTTAAGACTGACGTTTTAAGAAACCTGTGAGATGGGAATGAAAAGAGAGAATGAATTTCCTTATCCTACCATACCCTTGAGAAAGAGACTTCTCAATGTAACACGTTCCTGTCTGATTAAAAGAGAAAGCCTAATAACACTAATGTCCTCGCAAAGTGGCTGCCTGCATTTGTCAAAATATTTCTCGAGATTTGGCACTCACTACGTAGTTCACTCCAACTTTGGCCAGCTGAGGTCTAGAAAGTTCTTCCTTATGAAAATGTGAAATCTGTTTTTCACTGAGCCGCTCGGAAGCACTTGAACTGTTCCTACCCTTCATCCACACAAAGATAACCTTACGTGTTTGCATGTCACTGTCCCTTCTGAGCTTCCCTTTTCCATTTGATTCAATTCTTCCTCACAGTGATGTGGTTTCAATAATGTCCTTGTCAACTGTGATATAATCACACCCAGAAATGAACAGGATACTCTAGCTACAGCTAAAACTGATCAGAGAAGCACTCCAGACAGATCTAACAGCAGGTGCAAATGCCTTGAATGGAACTGAAGGAGGCCAGCATGGCTGGAGTTCAGAGTGGCTCAGAGGCTAGACAGTCATATTTTTAAGTGTGCAAGGCTCTATATGGTGGTACCAAAGGTACAAAATACAATAAAACAGGTCTGTTCTCAAGATACTCAGGGTCTGGTGGGTGAGATGAACAACCCCCTTTTACAGGTGAAAATCGCTGACACATAGAGGTAGCACTAGAAAAGGAGCCCAGTGGTGTGGCTTTGCAGTCAGATAGCTTGATGAAACTCCAACTGGACCAACTGCTAGCATTATTGTGGTAGGGTCCCCTCCCTAAGGAAAAAAACAAAAACAAAAACAAAAACAAAAAAACCTCAAGGTAACCTGGCTATGCGCGTACATGCAACATCCCTCATGAACTTGTAACATGAAACCACTTAATCAGACTACATGTTTGTGTGCGTTACCATATATGGGAGACAAAGAAGTAGAAAATACATAAAAAACTACTCCACGTGGTGTTCAGGGCTCAGTTCTTCAGGTACAAGCCCAACTGAGCAGTGCCGGCAGGAATAAAGTTGTTTCCTGGAAAGAAAAGCCTTGGGGTCATGATTCTCTGTGTGAGAATCCTGCTGCATTATGTTCTTGGAGAAGTTACCTAACTAATCTGAGTCTCAGTTTCCTCATCTGTAAAATGGGGATAATACCACTACTTCTATAGGGTTGTTGGGAGAATTAAATAAGAGGATACACATTAATTACATATTAAGAACAGTGCCAAACCACTTTTTAAGAGTTTGGTGCTGAAAAATAAATATCTAAGTATGCAGAAACAAAGTCATGTTTCTCAGTGTGCAGCTAATATATCAAAGACATACAGATGAAGGGAACTAAGGATATACTTTAATAGGAATGTTTAATAATAATCACTAATAACTGAACTCAGTATAGACAGGTACTGGGAAAAGTGCCTTATATTCTTTATCTTAATCCACATATCAACCATAAGAGGTAGATTTTGTTGTCACCACTTTCACACAAATGGAGAAGCAGATTAATCTATAACGGTTTAAGTCACTTGTCCAAGACCCTGCAGTGAAAAGATCTGGGATTCTGGTGCCATAGAATCAGCATCATTTCTCAGACTATTAGATTTGATATAACACATTGTCTACAGTGTGGGACCGTTGGCAAAGGTAGCCAGAGAAAGGAAAATGCACAGAGTGAGGGCTCCTGGGGAAGCTTTCCTCATTCTTTCTCCACTTCATTTGTTTAATCCCAAGAATGGTTCAACTTGACCAATATTCTGAGATGAAACACTTGTTTCTTAAGTTCTTCTTTCTCTTCTCTAGAATTCCCAAGGCTGATATAATAGAATAACCACCAATAAAATGACATTGGAAAACTATATTTTACTTCCTCTGGGGACACTAGAGGTAAAACTTCTCATCAGCAAGCAAACATTTCAGAGAAGGGGGAACTGAAAGATTCAGGGAGATGCTTAAAACATATGTGGCAAGCATCATACCTCAGTCTTTCATTTGGCAGAATATGCTGTGTCTTCTGAGTTGCAAGATTTCATGAAAACTAGTACTCCAAGACCAAAATAAGTGGTGGCAGTGGGGGAAGACATAGGATGAAAGCATGGGTGGACGGATGGATGGAAGGAGATAAAAAATATAAGTAAATATACTACTTTATACCTTATCTGATCTCCTTGTTGTGTGCCCCTCTAAACTCATATGTAGAAACCCTAATGACCAGTGTGATGGCATTAGGAGGTGGGCCGTTTTGGAGCTGATAAGGTCACAAGAGCAGAGTCTTCATGGATGAAATCAGTGTCCTTCTAAAAGAGGCTCCCCCAGAGGCTCCTTTCACAATGTGAGGATACGAGAAGTCTACAACCCAGAAGAGGGCCCTCGTCTGACTCTGTGATCTTGGGCCTCCAGCCTCCAGTACCATGAAAAATAAATTTCTGTTGTTTATAAGCCATCAGTCAGTGGCATTTTATTACAGTAGCCTGAATAGACTAAGATACTGGCGTATAAGAAACATATAAAAACGAATCCATATTAAGTATATCTAGACAATGTGCACTACAGTTCTACTTTTTTATGCTTTCCAGAGAAAGTAGCTATTTTAATGGTCCTTATTAAGATTTTTCACTGGTTGGTCCCTTATATTAGACCATAAACACTGATGGTAGTAGGATCAACTTGAACAAATGTGTAAGGGCAGGGTTATGTCATTCAACTTCATGTCCTCGGCATTAAGAAGAGGGCAGCCTTCAAGCAAACATATGCAGGCTATCATACAAGAGCCACATTCACCAAAAGCAGACCTGGGAGCACGTCATAAGATTGAAACAACAGAGGCAGAAGTTTGTCATTGAGGAGTGGGTGCAGGTGTGCTCATAAACCTTCCCAAGAGGCTCACCCTCACCATTGTCTTGGTGTTTTAAAAGGCCTATGTTAGAGGACGGGCTGCAAACACATTGGGGTGTCAAGTGAGATCTCTCTCTCTGATCTCAGAAACCATCTGTCTTGGTTCTGAAGCAATTATTTACAGCAGATAGGACTGGTGTGTTGTCAAGACCAAGTCCCAGAGGCTTCATTCCTCCAAAGATAGTAAAAGTATCTGTTGGACACACAACAGAGAGAGCACAGAAACCCTAACTGAGATGGTTGGAGCAAATGCTTAAGAAGGGTCACCAGCACGCAAAACATGCTCTTTCCCTGAATCAGAGCTCAAGGAGGCATCACATAATCACATGTGCAAAGGCAAGTGCAAAGGTACTTTTGACAGTGGGTCAAACTGTCCGCAATTCCCTTTCATACGCTCTCATCTTTATTTGTAACTTCCTGCTGGCTGGATGCAATCCCATGACCTGACTGGATAATATGACCTGGCATGTTAATTAGGCTATGTATTCCATGTCAAAATTTAGAAGGAAACAAAAGATCTTCATTGTGGTAAACAGTGGTTTTATTTGTTAAAGCACCTTCCACCCCCCAGCTGTTCAGCTTCACCAAAAACAGACATGGCTATATATTAACTAGTGAGTCTAACTTACAGCTTTGGATGAGGTACCTGAGGTTGAAAAATAAAAGCTGCACCCCATTTCTCATTTTTAAAGTGGTGCTTATCCTTCCAAGGACAATGGGATTTATAGTCTCAAAAGGCAGAACTATATATTATGAACTTTAGAATGCTGTTAAAGATTTTTTTTTTTTTTTTGGCTGCCTTGTGGTGGCAAAGAGAAGCAGAACGTAGTATTTAGCAAATAGCCTCACATCCAAGAAGCAGCAGGTGAAAAGGAGCACTGGAAGCCTCCAAACTAGCAGCCAACAGCACAAATATACGCAATAGTAAAGTCCCAAGTGCAGCATGGGCACATCTTACTCAGGTTTTCTAACCAACCCACACAAAGCAAAAACAAAAACAAAAACAAAAACAAAAGAAAAAATCAGTTAACAAACTCATTTAGCTAGGCAAAACATGCTGATTTAAAGTAAGTCTTCTGATTTCCTATGGAAAATCTAGTTCTGCCTTATTTTAAGCAGTATAGACTTATATCTACAAAACTCAAATCAGAGGGTTACTTCTTCATGAAAGAATTCACTACAAAATTTCCTTAAAATATGATTTCCCTCGTTCGTTTTAAATACAGATTTATACAAATTCGGCTTATTTAATATTTACGAATATCTCTTTGGATAAATGAGGAAACAGGCCCTGGAAGGGAGAAACAGCCAATCTTCAAGGTTGACCAGTAGTTTCTGCATACTACTCCAATGTCTTTACCATATTAAGACCCCAGAACTTTCCTACATTTCTAATTATATGGCTTGGAATGCTGTCTGTTCAGCTTTTGTCATTGAGGAAAGGGGCAACCTTTTCTTTATAAGTTTCCATTCAAGTGGTTTGGTCCAGGCTATATTTTTATTTATTTATTTATTTATTTATTTGAAGTGATATAAATGTTCTCTTGTTTATGTATTATTATTATCATCATTATTTTCAAGTCTGGTTTTTATTTATTTATTATTATTTTTAAAATATAATTTATTGACAAATTGGTTTCCATATAACACCCAGTGCTCATCCCAACAAGTGCCCTCCTCAGTGCCCATCACCCACTTTCCCCTCTCCCCCACCCCCCATAACCCTCAGTTTGTTCTCAGTATCCAAGAGTCTCTTATGGTTTGCCTCCCTCCCTCTCTATAACTTTTTCTTTTCCTCCTTTCCCTCCCCCATGGTCTTCTGTTAAGTTTCCCAAGATCCACATATGAGTGAAAACATATGGTATCTGTCTTTCTCTGACTGACTTATTTCACTTAGCAGAATACCTTCCAGTTCCATCCACGTTGCACTTTCAGGCTATATTTTTAGGGTTTTTTTTTTTTTTTTTTTTTTTTTAAGTTTTATTTATTTAGTTTGGGGAGGGGAGGGGCAGAAAGAGGGGAAGAGAGAGAGAATCCCAAGCAGACTCTGGGATGTCAGTGCAGACCCCAACGCAGGGCTCAAAGCCACAAACCCTGAGATCATGACCTGAGCTGAAATCAAGAGTCAGACGCTTAAGCTTAACCTAAGACTGAGCCACCCAGGTGGCCCCAGGCTGTATTTTTTTTTTTTTTTTAGTGTCTATTTATTTTTGAGAAAAAGACAGATGCGAGCAGGGGAGGGGCAGAGAGGGAGAGGGAGAGAGGGAGAGAGGGAAACACAGAATCTGAAGCAGGCTCCAGGCCCTGAGCTGTCAGCACAGAGCCCAATGCAGGGCTCAAACCCACAAAACACAAGATCTGGGCCAAAGAAACCACCCAGATGCCCCCCCCCCCAAGCTGTATTTTTAAACTGTATTTAAATCTTACTCCATGAAAAGGCAGAGAGCTAAAACTGGCTGCTGAGCTAGTTAACTCCAGGTGTTCCCAGTTATAATCTTGTTATAATATGTCTAAATGCTGCTATAATGCTCTTGGTCTAGTAAGCATTTATAAAAAAATGCTCCAGGGGCACCTGGGTGGTTCAGTTGGTTAAACGCCCGACTTCTGCTCAGGTCATGATCTCACTGTTCATGGGTTCAAGCCCCGCACTGGGCCCTGTGCTGACAGCTCAGAGCCTGGAGCCTGCTTCCGATTCTGTGATTCCCTCTCTCTGCCTCTCCCCTGCTTGTGCTCTCTCAAAAATAAATAAAACTTAAAAAAAAAAAAAATACTCCATGTCCTAGACAGAGAAAATCCTGATGAAAATTAAACACTGAGAAAAACTTAAGGCTGGCCAGAATATGCATGCATATCTATTTATAATTATGCTTCTTCTCATTCCATGAAAAAGCCAAGTCTTCCATAGAAGTGATAAAGGCCATAATAAGGTTCCACAACTAACTCTGTAACGGTATAGATACACTTTACTTCTAGGAACTTACCAAAGGTGTGTCTTTTCCTCCCACAATGCTGAGACCAAGACCTGAACGTCCCTTGGATATTTCTATAATCATTTCCTGGCCAGGAACAATGGGACACGTGGCAGGGTCCACTGACAGAGGAGCCTGGAAACCACCTGGAGGATTGAACACAGAATGACCGGCTAGTAGGAGATGTAGTCCGGCGTGCACACTCGTTACTTGGGGAGCGCGGGGTTTGCATGTGTTCGTCATTTCGCTATTTTCCTGCTAAGCACCATGAAGGAAACGCTGGGTCCTTAACGCCCATTCAGGAAGGGATGAAACCTGACGCTTCTGAGATTAAAACAACAACCACCCCCTACTCAATCATTTATTTTAACTATACTTGAAGTTTTTAAAATCTTAATATACACCATGAAAACTGGTATGGAAAAATGATGAAATGATTAAGTACATATAGGCATACGTTATAATGAAAATAAAGACTAGAATGATAGAAGATTCTGAGTTACAGTTCTAAGACACTAAGAGTTCATGCTTACTTTCAATTAAAGCATAGCACACCAATTAAGATGTATAAAGGATTTAATCAATAAAATATGATTTAGCTGAAAATAATAATTACTGAACAATGATCCCCAAATACATACATAGTAAAATAATAATAATAATAATAATAATGTGTCACAAGCACATTTAAGAATTAATTACTGGGATGGGGCGCCTGGGTGGCTCAGTCAGTTAGGTGCCCAACTTCAGCTCAGGTCATGATCCCACAGTTTGTGAGTTCAAGCCCCCCTGTAGGGCTCTGTGCTGACAGCTTGGAGCCTGGAGCCTGTTTCAGATTCTGTGTCTCCCTCTCTCTCTGCCCCTCCCCTGCTCAGGCTCTGTCTCTCTCTGTGTCTCTCTCTCAAAAATAAATAAACTTAAAAAAAAAAAAAAAAAGAATTACTGCGTCCATGACTGAAAAACTCATTACGAGTTATTTCTATTTTATAAAGATCTACTTTTACTTTTCTTTAAAGATTTCATTTTTAACTTTTTAATGTAACATCTATTCCCAATGTGGGGTAGAACTCACAACCCTGAGATCAAGAGTCTCATGCTCTACCAACTGAGCCAGCCAGGCGCCCCAACATTTACTTTTTTAAATCACTGCTTTTAGATTGAGTTTCTCTAAAAACTAAAAGAAAAAAAATATTTACTGGCTAGGAAAAGATGTTTAATACAACCCCTTTCTCTGGCATAACTTCTACATATGTGCATTTTCCAGATGACTGATCCGAACTAATTGAAAAATCAAAATATTCAAAAGGTTAATTTCAAGAGATTCTTATACAAATAACAGCCTCCAGAGAATGTCATCTTTTCTGACAACTAAGCTTAATCATCACAAGTACTGATTCTTACAACGTGGTAGAATTTAGTTAAGGGCTGATAATAAAGAGCCCCACCTGCTGGTCAGCTGCAGCTAATGCACAGGGACCAACTTGGGATCCAGAAAGCTCATTAAACATCTGTACAAGCAAGGGTCTGCGGGGTAAGAATGATTTTTACATTTTCAAAAGGTTGAAAAAAAAAAAAAGAAAAAAAATTTTTTTTGAAGACATGTCAAAATTACATGAAATTCAAATTTCAATGTCCATAAATGAAGTTATATTGGAACATAGCCCTGTTCATTTACTTGCAGTCTATGGCTGTTATCACCCTATGACAACAGAGTTGAGTAGCTGCAACAGAGTCCATATGGTCCACAAGCCTTAAATATTTACTATCTGGCTCCTTACAGAAAAAGTTTGCCAATCTCTGATATTAAACAAAAGGGAACAGGCTGTAGGTAAGTCTGTGGAGGGTTCTGCTGTAAGCAATAATAATAATAAAGCAGGTTTTGGAGTGGTGGCGACACGGATTTAAGTTCCCAGGAAGGAAATTAATAGGTGGGTGAAACCGAGGCTCATTCCTCTTCTGAAAAGATGCATGTAACGAGCCACTTTCTAACAGGAATTAAATGAACAATGTGTGTAAGGTGCCCAGTCCAGCAGCTGGCATAATGTAGCATTCATATAGTCACTCTTTCTGACCACATGGAATTTGTTAATCTAATGGTCTCTTGGTTAAGAGTGAGAAATTTAGTGACTCAGCCTCAATAACAAATGCCTTATTAGAAGAATATTAAATTATAAACCTAATTTCACTCCAGATCTTTTTGCAGCATATGTAATTCACACTGCATTTTCCATTCATTTACAATAAAAACCATGTACAATATAGTGGCATAATTTCATGAATGCTTTACAAAGTTTCTTGTCCTTATGTAAATAACTAGTTTAGCCTCTTGGATGAGAAGAGAGAGAATACATAGTCAGAGATGCTGGCGATGGCATTTCTTTTCCTCCATTTTTGCCTCATTCTAGCTGGTCCTGAGTCAGTCTTGGTATGTATTTCTCCCATACAATCCAGCCCAAAGCCTGACATACCAGGCCCCCAATAAATGTTTGGTAAGGAAATGACTGAACGAGTAGAATCTCCACAGATTAAATTATAGGATGATTAATTTCTGTTATTGAGATATAAATATGTGATACATCATATCAAAACTCAGTTGGTTGGGAATGCAAGCTGGTGTAGCCACTCTGGAAAACAGTATGAAGGTTCCTCAAAAAACTAAAAATAGAACTACCCTACGAGCCAGCAATTGCACTACTAGGCATTTATCCACGGGATACAGGTGTGCTGTTTCGAAGGGGCACATGCACCCCCATGCTTATAGCAGCACTTCAACAATAGCCAAAGTATGGAAAGAGCCCAAATGTCCATCAATGGATGAATGGATAAAGAAGATGTGGTATATATGTACAATGGAGTATTACTCGGCAATCAAAAAGAATGAAATCTTGCCATTTGCAACTACGTGGATGGAACTGGAGGGTATTATGCTAAGTGAAATTAGTCAGTCAGAGAAAGACAAAAATCATATGACTTCACTCATATGAGGACTTTAAGAGACAAAACAGATGAACATAAGAGAAGGGAAACAAAAATAATATAAAGATAGGGAGGGGGGCAAAAGAGAAGAGACTCATAAATATGGAGAACAAACTGAGGGTAACGGGAGGGGTTGTGGGAAGGGGGATGGGCTAAATGGGTAAGGGACACTAAGGAATATACTCCTGAAATCATTGTTTCACTATATGCTAACTAATTTGGATGTAAATTTTAAAAAATAAAAAATAAAATAAAAACTCAATTGGTAAATTATTGTTACTTTCTCAGTAAAAGGCCACATAGTAAGTATTTTGAGCTTTACAGGCCATGCATTCTCTGTGGCAACTACTCAATTCTATCCTTAATGTGTGAAAGCAGCCTTAGACAACAGATAAACAAATGAGCATAGTATTTTAAATTTTATTTATGGACACTGAAGTCTGGGTTTCAGATGATTTTCATGAAATAGTCTTTTGACTTTTCCAACCTTTTAAAAATATGAAAACCATTTTTGGAGACCATGCAAAAACAGATGGTGGGCCAAATTTGACCCACGGGTCATAGTTTGCTGACCACATTCATCAAGAATTTTAGTAAAAATCCAGTACTTCAGAATAATACTGGCTTGCTAAATTTTTTATTGAGTTAATGTTTATGAAAAACATGTAAAAGACTAATACCATAAAGGTGTCAGGCTTGCTAAATTCATTCAGGGTTGTGTTTTGCCACTGGTAAGCATAATGTTTTAAATAGGCTTTTTAAAAACTGACTTATATAATATAAAAACAGAGTAGAAATACTCATTATTCATTTTGAAATTCTATTTTCAACTGCCAGTCAGCATAATTCATGCCAGGAATTCAAAGATAGAAAATGAATACTCTTGTCTTTAAGCACTGAAAATTAACAGTCTTCAAATAACTTATATCAACATATGCAAGGCTAACAATTTGACTGAATATGATTTTTAAGAGGTATTACTCATGAACTAAACACACTCTTTTGGAGAGAGTACAGAATAATTTATTTGTAAGCCTCATATTCAAACAGTATTTACTGAGGGCCTTTTTTGTTCTAGTACTTTTATATTCAATAAGCACTAGGCAATCCCAAAAACAGAGATGAGGAAAATGGTGACCTGTCCAAGTCCCAAAGCTAAGAAAGTATAGGAGGGGTGCAAAGCCAGGCTTCCTGACTCCTGGTCCAGTGCTCTTTTCAGGACATCACAATCCCTTCCCTTTTCTCATGTCTGATGAGTCAATTCAATTTTGCTCAGAGAAAGAATCATACCATAGCCTGGGAAGTCTGCATCTGTTGAATGGTATGACGGAGCTGGTGCTAAAGGTATCTCTTGTGAACTGAAGGAAACTTTCGTCGAATATTTTTGCTGTTTCATTTGGCTGACAGCCTACAAAAGAAAGGAAAATTAGATGCATGTCAAAGAGGAGAAAGATAACAAAAGCACAAGACTTTAAAACTGGTGTGTTGTTACCAAAACAATGGCAGCACTCCAATAATGTCTTCTGAGAATTTAGAATGGGAGAGGTAGCAGGAGGGAGTTAGGATGATTTGTGTCCCATCCCCCATGCCTCCCTATTTTAATCTTACATCTAAAATGCTTCAGTGAAGGATGGATCAAGGAAGGGAAGAAGGATAAAAGCTGACAATACTTATCGTTGTGGTCTGTATATGATGCTAGGGCTGGTAAACAGAACAAAAATTTTTACAATTTCTACTTACTGATGAAATCAATGCGAAGTGCACATACCTATGCTGTGCCCGGTGAAAAGCAATCTATGCTGCAGATGTTCTGAGCATACAACACTATCCATCTCTTCTGGACACATCCACAATAGTCAAATGCATTAGGCAGCTTAACTGAGCAACATGAGGGTCAGGAAGAGGAAATAAGCATCCACTGAAAGCTTACTAAGTGCCAGGTACACCAATTACATTTTAATTCATCTCAAAGACCTGTACCTTATTCACCATTGACTCCCAGTGCCTGGAACATAGTAGAGCCTCAACAAATGTTTGATGAATGAATGAATGAGTCAATGAATGGATATACAAGAGCAAAATTGAAGACATGGAAATTCACAGTCGAAAATGAATTTGTAATTCAGTGAAGGTACGGAGACCTTTGCTACGTGAGCTTCGGAAAATTAACTTGTCATTCTGGATTTGGGTTGATAAGACCTCCAATGAATATTAGTATTAGAAAACCAAGAAAAACCAAAAGGATTCCATGCTTGCTTCACAGGCAGTTAAGAAATATAGGTAGTGACCTGACCTGCCTTCTTGATCTGTAGTTAGCCAGGGAACCCATCCCCAGCTGGAAGATTCTGGTGGAGGCAGTGAAGCACCAGGCTGTCCCTGGAGTCTAGAAATAGGATCAAGGTAACTGCTCCAGAATAATGATACCTCAAGATTCTGTCAGTGGAAGGCTGTGCCTCAATACAAGGTGCTGTACAGTATATAAAAACTAAAACAGTACCACCCATTGTGCATCTGCATTGTACTTTCTAGTTTTCAAAAACACTTTTACATCTATGAATTCATTCATTTATAAGAAGAACCTGGAGGGTTAGACACTATTACTCTCTTTTCCAGATACAGAAGTCATTGTCATTATCTGAAATCACAAACTAATGAGAGGAAGAGGTTGGATTAAAAGTCAGTAGCTAAACAATGCTACAAATTATTGTATTTTTATTTTTAGAAGATTTTATTTTTAAGTAATCTCTATCCCCATTATGGGCTCGAACTTACAACTCTGAGATCAAGAGTGGCATGCTAGGGGTGCGTGGGTAGCTCAGCTGGTTGAACCTCCAATTCTTGATTTTGGCTCTGGTTGTGTTCTCACAGTTCATGGGATCAAGCCCTGCATCAAGCCCTGCCTTGGGCTCCACACTGACAGTGCAGAGCCTGCTTGGAATTCTCTCACTCCCTCTCTGCATGCATGCACACACTTTCTCTCACAAAAAAAAAAAAAAAAAAAAAAGAATTGCATGCTGTACTATCTGAGCCACCAAGCACCCCAGAATGCAACAAGTTTAAAATGTTTATCAAACAGCCGCTTGGCAATGAGTCTATGAACGTTCTTTTCTGCAGTTTTTCTATCACCAACATTTAATAATGACCATATACTTTCTTAAAAAGATTTATTCAAAGACATATTTTCAGTGATTTCAAAAACGAGGGCAGTGGAAAAATGACAAATACAGGTTTATTATCAGAAAACTGAACAATGGAGCCACCTAAATATCAATTACTCTAAGGACCACATTTTCTAGCCTCCTTGCAGCCAGATACATCTGCAGACTCTTATCCAGTAGGATGTACTGTACAATTTTCAGGTCATTCTCTTAAGGATTAGAATCCTGCCTTCCTCTTCTCCCTAACTGGCATACAGATGGGGTGATAATAACTGGAGAAGCCATCTTGGACCAAAAAATGGATGCATTTTTTGAGGATGGTAATCAAATAAGAATGATAATCATTCTTAGACTGACCATACCCATACTTTATATAGAAGAGATACTTCCTGTAGAGATTGAGCCTAATCTAAACTCATACAGTACTTAAATTCCACTTTTGTTGTGTATCATCTTTAAAAAGAATATCAATAACAAAGCAAAATGGAAGCTAAAGAATTCTTTTTAACGAAAAAATGATGTGATTTTTAAAACAGGAAAGTACAAGAGACCACAATCATGACATTATCACTTTTATAATAGCAGGGAATGTTTGCATCATTACATCTCAGCTCCAGGTAGCATTCCATTTCATTGTGTATAACAGCTTTCCAACCGATATTGATAGTATTGAACTCAATTAAAAAACAAGGAAATAGGGGCCCCTGGGTGGCTCAGTAGGTTAAGTGTCCAGCTTTGGCTCAGGTCATGATCTCATGGTCTGTGAGTTCGAGCCCCGCATCGGGCTCTGTGCTGACAGCTCAGAGCCTGGAGCCTGCTTTGGATTCTGTGTCTCCCTCTCTCTCTGCCCCTCCCCTGCTCATGCTCTGTCTCTCTCTGTTTCAAAAATAAATAAACGTTAAAAACAACAACAAGAAGGAAAAAGTCCACAGGAACCAAGTGAGAAGTCCAACATATACTTTTAGAGGCAGACTTCTTGTTGGTAGGTATGGTGAAGGATGGAATGTATGCTCCCTGTGACTCATCCATTGGCACAAAACCAAACTAACAAGAATGAAAGATAAGAAAGATTGGATTTTCTGTTGAATGTCTTCTATTCAAACCTGAGAGTTGGAATGGATGTTATAGGCCATCTAACCTAACTAAACCAGTGATTCTCAGACCCTGTCTTTATAACAAAAATTGCTAGGGAGCTTTTAAAATTTATGGATGCCGGAACGCCCCTTCTAAACCAAGTAAATTGGCACATTTTGTGTTTTAAGAATTATTGCTTAAAGTTAAGCCATGGATTCTTAACGTGGGGTAAATGGGTTTCTAAGAGATCCACAGAAGGCATTTTGGGAATTATAAAAATCCTGTGTTGTATCAAAATTATGTTAATCAGTGTTTTTCTGGAGAAAAGGATCTACAGTTCATCAGGTCTTTATGATGGGGAAAAAAAAATCACCATTCAAAACAGGATAGGAATTGTTGAGTTTGCTACTACTGATAGCTGTGTGGCCACAGGCAAGTCACTTAACTTCCTTGTACTTAACTTCCTCATCTGTAAATTGGTGGCATTGTCTCTAAACCTTGCAAACCTGCTGTAAAGATCAAAGAGAAAAGTATATAAGTAAACCTATCACTGTGCCAGGAACAGTTTAAGAGTTCAACTGATAATAGCTATTAATGTTTTTATGTCCTTTGATAATAAATGACCAGCCAGCTCCTGATTGAAAACCGTCAGGGCTGGTTTGGAACAGCTCAAGTGGTTGGGAAGTTGTCATAATGAGCTGACACAGCCTCGGTGCACGTGCTGCTCACTGACCTGTGGGTCCTTTCTCTTCTGTAGCCATGGAAAAGGGTTACGATCGCTTTCCCAAAGGAAAATGCTTTCGATATTTAAGTGCTCATTTTCCAACAGGGAAAAGAAAGGGCAGATGATGAATAAAATGTTATTCTAAAATAACATTTTCGAGATGGCTGATATGTGCCTTGTGGTAAGTGGCAGCATATAATGTATTAACACATTAATAGTATTTACGAATGCATTACATAAAGTAAAAAATGTGTCCTTAAATTAAAAATTGCTTATACGTTTTCAGTTGAACCGAATGTGGTTATTTTTAAGGTTCTTCCTACACCTCATTTTTAAAAAAGATTTTATATTTTTAAGTAATCTCTACATCCAACATGGGGCTCAAATTCAAAACCCTGAGATCGAGAGTCTCATGTTCTACCGACTGAGACAGCCAGGCACCCCTACACCTACTCATTTTTATTTAGGTTTTTAGCATATAATTTTGGAGACTTTTCAAAGGCGTTTCCTTTGGCAATGTTTGAAATATTATGCATTTCTTGTAAGTTCTAGTTCCTTAAATATAAGAATAGTACAGTAATAATGTAAATTTTAGCAGCATGAAAATATAAACTAGAATATAGAAATGAGAATCAAGATTAAAAAAACACACTTGACAGCAACAAAAGTACAAAAATCTGACAGAAATGTATAGTTTTGGTTTTTTAAGTGAAACTTAAAATGCAAGGAGCAATACAACATTATTGTATTTATGTTTTTATAGAACAATGCATTCTCCCACCTAAAATTTTTATTTATGACATTAAGACATGGCACTCTCAGAATTTAAGTGCAGGTGTGTTTGCAGGAATGGCCCACTTTTAAACACCTGTTCAGGGTATTGGTCCAGGAAGACGCACAGAGAATATTTCCAAACACCTTACACAGAATCAGTTATACGGCTGTGGGTTGACTTCAAGTTGCAAGACATACCATAACCTCCTGGCAAGTCACAAAGGATTTGATTTCATTGTAATCACCTCCTTTTTTTCTGGAACCCACTTATAATGCACACCATCCCAGTAGAGCGAAACCTAAAGTGGAAATTACGTACACTGTCAGTTGGGCATTCCAGTGCCTTCTGTTGACCTGCCACCACACCTTGATCAACGATCTGGGAGATGTCTTCCTAAAAGGGAAAAGATACAAGTGGTTAACAGTATTTTAGGACTCACTTGCACTCTCCAACTTTAGCAAACACCATGGAGCTTTGGTTCTACTACAAAAATGACCACAGAGCACCAGTCAAAATTTCTCTTCATCCAGCTCAACTAACTCTCAGAAATAAACATAGGCTTGTCACTTCCAAATGCTTCTTTTGGGGACTTTCAGATCTATCAGGCTTTAAACCCATCAGATATCCCCTGATGGTCCCTTCAGGTGAGTTTTTTCTTCTTTTGCCATACTAGTAATTCCTACATCTGAATTTACACTGAATATTTAGTTCTTTCATAGTTCTTTCATAGTTCAAGCTCTGATATTAGAACATCTTTCTGCCCAAGATATTCAATTAGAGGCAAAATATATTCACTAAAGACACTGGGGGGTACAAAGTTAGTCCTAAACCCCATGGAAAAGTGCAGAGTCCAGACTTAGGAGAGCAAGAAACTACCAAAACACATAGGAAACCACTGCATACCTAAAGGGCAACTTATCGACACCGACAAATTGACCAGAATGCTTATGTCTGCTTCCCACCATATCCCATCCTTCTTTATAGGTAAATTTATAGGGGAAATTATCATGAGATGGTTTACTGTCAGGCATGAACTCCTGCATTGGGACTTGGACAAGGCAGGGAACATGGAGTGTGACTGTTTTGGATAGGAGCAAAGGCTGGCTTACTCTAGCCTCTGGTAAATGTCTGAAAGACACCCAGGTGGCACGTATAACATACAGACTGTAGGCAGGGAAGCTATCTGGAGATGATAAGAGAGGCATATAGCAAAGTGGTAGGAGTTTGTGAGCCTAGTTCCTTGACTTAAGAGTTTTGCAACCCTGAGCAAATTTTCTGACATCTCCAAGCCTCAGTCTCCTCATTTATAAAATGGGAAGAAATAAAGGTTGTTACACTACAGGGATGTTGAAAGGATTAAATGAAGCAATACATGAAAAGCACTTAGCAGGGTAGGTGGCAAAAACCAAATATGTAATAAAGATGCTAATCATGGCAGTAAATGGAATCAAGCTCTGACAAATTCATATTCCTAACTTTACTATAGGGCCGGTGAAAGTAATTACATGGAAAGGACATTTTCTCCTTTGGGGAATGCTGGGATAGTACCTGATACCTCCTACCCCCACTTCCACCTCAGTTTCTTTTTTGAACATATTGACATACCCTTAATTCAATAGGCTTCCCCCCATCAGATCTGTAACAATACAAGAGATAATGATCAGGTCATGCCCAGGTATTCATTATTACTAGATTCGGTTACAATCTCATCCTGTCCCATCAATTCCCTACTGGTTTACAACCTGAGAAATTTAACCCCACCACATAATACCCTGAGACTGCAGCCTAGGTCTTCTGGATAATTGTGACTACCTTTATCTGTCCACTTATTTTTTAGGACCACAACTCTTTCTCATTTAGATATAAATTCTCTCTAAATTTCACCCATATGGGAGAAAGACTTTAGAATTCCTCCCCTGTCAAATTCTGCTCTTAAACAGATTATATGACATGAATTCAAAAGTTACTTCATGCCATAATTCCCTGAGCCTCTGGGCAGTGCCCCTTCCATAGCATGACCAATTTATTTTACCACAATTTTTGCACTATTGAGTTGTATCTTTTTATGTGTCTCCCATACATTAGCATGTTGACTTTTTGTCTTGTTTCTTCAACATACGGCAGAATAGACTGTGAGCTTGAAAAAGGGCCGATGCTGAATGAATCAAAGTTCAGGAACTCAAATCTTAAATGCATCTGGTTGGATTTCAGAGTCAGCCATGAAAGAAAGGATGCACAGTGAAGGTGATCCTGTGGCTTCCACTTTAAAGGATCACAGTTGAAAAGAGAAGAAAAACATATAAAGGTCAATAAATGATGCTCATGGGAATTTTTAGAAGACAACTTCTAAACTGCCTTAAAAATGGAAACCATTGGTATTATTCCTTCCAATGCAGATCAAATGGCCTTCGGAAGAGCCTCTGAAAAATGATACTTCAGGTCTGCAATTCCACCTTTATTTAAGCGCAGATTAACTAGCAGTGGGACAAAGGAGCTGACTTCCTCAGCTGGACTTAAAAACCCAATTTGCATATCACAGAGAGGTACTCCTAATTGGTTGAATTCATCCACATTTGCACTTGTAAATAAGAAAGGGCACTGGAGCAGCAGCCAGAAAAATCTGGGTTCAGCTTGGTTCCACTACTTAGCAGCAGTAATGCTTGGAAACCTTCATTTTTAGCAACAGTGAAAATACACTAACAACATCTACCTCAATTGGGGTTGCCAGCAAAGTTGAATTCAACACATGCTTAAGGAGGATCTACTCTATGCCAGCACTGAAAAAGACCAAAGGAGTCTTGCACTTATGACATTTACAGATGTGGTGAGACAGATATCAGACAAAAAGCCGTGGAAACTTTGAACAACTAAATGATATCTGTATGAAGATGTGTGGCAGATAGCAGGTGCCTGAGAAGAGGGTTTCCTTCCCTTTCTCTTGTCCTGAAAATGTAGAAGGATGAGATGAGGAAATCAGAGCTCTGAAAAGCATCCGGTCCAACTCCCTGTCCCATTTCTTACACTGATTGCCCTTAAACCTCTGGGCCACGGGATGGGGCCAGTGCATGGCGATGATAACAACAGTGACAGATCAAACTTGCTGAGCACTGACTGTACCAGTCACTGAGCTAGATACAATTCATGTGTCAGATGCCGATGTACACAACAGACCCGTGGGATAAGTATTATTATCACCCTCATTTCAGAGTTAGCTCGGGCATGAGAGCCTAAAGCATGTGCTGAACCAAAACTTAATCCAGATGCATCATGCCGCAGAGCTTCTGCTCTTCACCAAGGATAAAACACAAGGGAGAGGCGGAGTGCTGCTCACCTTCCCAACGACGCACATGAGCTGCTGAGGGGCAGCCTGAACATGGTGATCCCATTTTTAGATTCAACATGAAGTCAGAGCGAGTCATGCCAGCTTATTTTGAGCTTGGGCAGGCAAAAAAAAAATTCATGGCACCAGCCACCGCGGTGACCTATGGTGAGTCACTTTTTTCTGTGTTTTGTGTTTAAACATAAATTTCGAGGGGTGTCTGGGTGGCTCAGTCAGTTAAGTGGCAGACTTTGGCTCAGGTCATGATCTCGTGGTCTGTGAGTTCGAGCCCCACGTCGGGCTCTGTGCTGACGGCTCAGAGCCTGGAGCCTGTTTCAGATTCTGTGTCTCCCTCTCTCTGACCCTCCCCCATTCATGCTCTGTCTCTCTCTGTCTCAAAAGTAAATAAACGTTAAAAAAAAAAAACCCATAAATTTTGAACTTGCTAATCTCCCAACTATTGCACTGAGGGAGTTTTTAGTGCCCTCAAAGCTGAGGTTCTGGGCTATTCTAAGCTATTGACTTTGCATAGGGGACCCCTGAATAAGAAGGGTGAGAAGGCGCGGGGAAAGACCATCTCATTTCATGAAGCAAACTGATAGAACACATTCTGTGTACATTATGTTATAATTCTCAGCGCAGTACTAAAAGCTCCTGAAAGAAAATTCTTTGTGCACCAAGCAAATTACTCTGATCAAGAGAAGGAACTTCCAAGTGGTGGACATAAAAAGCAACACTGCGAATATTCTATATAATAGATAATAATGGGATGTCCAGCTTATAGTCACCAAAGCTGGTTGACTCCTGTCCCACAGCTGGTAAACAAGCCCAACAAGCTCTGTCTGTCCAGCCAAAGTAATTGGTCCAAGGGCAGACATCTGGACTACACAAGAACATCCTATAAATTTTCTAAAGTGGATCCAAGGGAAGAGCCCCTTTCTGGCAGTGAGGCTTAGGAGCTTTTGGTGGCCATGCTCCCACTATGCTGAGGCAACAAGTCTGCAGTGGAAGAGTCACAGACTGTAGGTATCTCTGGCAGGTCCAGGTCTCAGGTTCCAATTAGCCCTGAGGCTGTCAACCCTGCCTTTCCTGTAGTTATGTAAAAAGGACCTGTCACCTATCAGTAAATTTCCCTTTGTCTACAGGTCAAGCTGAGGTTTTATCACTTGCAATCAAGAGACTACTGATTAAAATGAGGTGGAGCCCAGAAAAGATCTATCAGGATAACAAACTCATAGGGCTGAAGCCAGAGGGTAGTTAAAATGGAGATGAAGGAAGTGACCTGGGTACAAGACAGCAGACCAGAGAGAGCTGCTCAGCCTAAAGGTAGTCACATTCAAAAGTATTCAAATTCAGTGATTTTTAGAACATGCCTGTCAGACACACAACAAACACAAATCATCCATTGCTGATCTGGGTCCTTGGACTCCCACCTTGTAGCCTGTGGATACACTAGAAAAGGACAGCCTTTGCCTGAGTCAGTCCCGGCCTCCTTCCTCCGACCACAGGGATTAGCTGAACTCACACCAGCAAGAGCTCCATGGTCCTTCACCTGCTCTTCTGCAGTACGCCTCAACGCTAAGAACTACTTTTTAAGTTTATTTATTCTGAGAGACGGAGAGAGTGAGCAGGGGAGGGGCAGAGAGAGAGGGAGAGAGTTCCAAGCAGGCTGTGCACTGTTAGTGCAGGCCCCAGTGCAGAGCTCGAATTCACCAACTGTGAGATCATGACCTGAGCTGAAACCAGGAGTCAGATGTTCAACCAACTAAGCCACCCAGGTACCCTGCTAGGAACTACTTTTTTATTTTTTAAATAATGTTCATTTATTTTTGAGAGAGAGAGAGAGAGAGTGCACAAGCAGGGGAGGGGCAGAGAGAGAGAGAGAGAGAGAGAGGGAGACGCAGAATCGGAAGCAAGCTCCAAGCTGTGAGCACAGAGCCCCACACGGGGCTCGAACTCACGAACTGCGAGATCATGACACCAACCAAAGTCAGATGCTTAACCGAATGAGCCACCCAGGCACCCCGGAACTACTTTTTAAAAGTCGGATGCGAATCCTGGCTGTGACACTTAGTTGAGTATCTATGCCTCAGTTTCCTTATCAATACAATGGGGATAGTTATAGGCTCAATCTCCTATAACACAGAAATTAATACACTTAGAATGATGCCTTTTTGGATTGTTAGTAAATATTGTAAAAGCATTCGTGGCCATTATTATCACTTGTTCCTTCTTGTGTTGAATTTTAGATTGTGCAAGACAGGAAACAGTTATTTTTTTTTTCAATTTTTTTTAATGTTTATTTATTTTTGAGAGAGAGACAGAGCATGAGCAGAGGAGGGGAAGAGAGAGAGGGAGACACAGAATCCGAAGCAGGCTCCAGGCTCTGAGCTGCCAGCACAGAGCCTGACGCAGAGCTCGAACCCATGAACCATGAGATCATGACCTGAGACAAAGTTGGATGCTCAACCGACTGAGCCACCCAGCCGCCCCAGAAACTATTATTTAATGGCTGCTCATTATGTACTTGTCACTTAGTAGGCACCTTTAAAATAACTCATTTATCCTCACGTAATGTTAATAATAGCCTCCCCCATTTACTGTGCACTTACTCTTTGTTAGGAACTGAACAGTCTTTCTCTCTACCCTCCCCATAATGAAAGCTTTGTTGTTATCTGCATTGTGCAGATAAGCGACCTGAGTATTCTGGAAGTGAATTCACTTGCCCAAAGGCTTAGGTCACAGTGAGGATTAAAAGCCTTATGTATTTGGCTCACGTGCTTAATCATGCCACACTGCCTCTCCAAGAGATAGTTGGCATTAACCTATGAAGAAGCTCAGGTTTTAAAGAAGTCTAATTTGTCGTAGAGCATATAACTTATAGGTGGAAACATCTGGCTATGAACCACTATCCAACTTCAAAGTCCAAGCTTTCTCTTCTATTCAGATAATACTGAGGAGTGAGAACCACGTGGATCTGTGACCATTTCCATTGATTTGTGGGAAATATGAAAAACCACCATATGGAGAGTCCTTTATAAAGCTAAATCTATGCAAGTTCAAGGACTACGCTTTAAGACTGTGCCCTCCCTAAATTTGAAGTGTTAAAACGGCTCTTCTTATGTGACATTATGATAATGATATATGGTAGTAATGGGGATGGGAGGGGAGGGGAGACTTCAATAGGTTGAGCCCTCTGAAATCCCTGTTACTTGACCATTTCTTGACTTAGAAAATGACAGACTCATATGCTCCAAACTACTATTACTTTGGTTTTCATTACTTAGCCAAATAATAATAATAATAATAATAATAATAATAATAATTCTACATTCTCAACATTCTTTTGAAAATTTTCTGGTCTGTGAAATCCCAGTGTCTGAAAAAAATATACTTTGCTTCATGTTGTGTCCGTAGACTTAAGCATACTTTGTAAACGATTTGATGAAAGCAGACAAGGAGAGACATTAGTAAAAGCTGACTGTGGTTTTGAACCTGGATACACAGGAGGTTGATATTGTCTCTAATTTTTAAAATAATAACATGAAAAAAACCATGAAAAAAAAATAGATTTGTAGAGGAAGATAATGAGTGCAGTGTAGGATTTTAACTTGTAAGAGAATAACATGCTGTGTGATTTCTGATACATGTTCAGTTTATCGATTTTTTATTTTCCTTTAAAAACATATTAAAAGGTTTTTAAAAATTTTTTAAATATTTATTTTTCAGAGAGAGAGAGAACACACACAAGTGGGGGGAGGGGCAGAAAGAGAGAGAGAGGGAGACACAGAATCTGAAGCAGGCTCCAGGCTCTGAGCTGTCAGCACAAAGCCTGATGCGGGCGCGAACCCACAAACTGCGATATCATGACCTGAGCACAAGTGAGACACTTAACCAACTGAGCTACCCAGGTGCCCCTAAAAAACATTTTAAGTGAAATATAATTGACACCAGTTTATCAATTTTGACTACTAGGGTTTATTAAAAATGATTCCTAAGTGTTTTTAAAGTGCTGGTATCCAAGTTTGGAAAAACAGCTTAAAATGTGTTTTTGATAAAAAATAAAAAATAAATAAATAAAATGTGTTTTTGATGATTGTAGGTCTCAAGTCCAGTCTGGAATTGTCAGATGTATATCCTCTTCACTTTTAAAACAACTGAACTATGTACTTTAAATCCATTTTATCCCCAATTTGTAGTTCATCAAGAACTGCAGGGTTTTAGTTTGGATAGGGTAGCAGATGTCACTGTGAAAATCGTATTTTCTGTTTCAGATCCAACATGAAAACCGCTTCTATAGCAAGAGCCTAGGAATTCCCTTGTAAGGAGCCAAAGAGAAGAATATGTCTGAGTCAGCACTGGCCTCTCTTTTGTGACAGTATGCAAATTGCCAATGGCAGAGTTCAAGTGCATTCAAATATGTGGCATTTTTCACAGCTCATTGTACTTTATATCTTGTATTTCTGAAAATCACTTGAGATTTGCCTACATGATAAATTTCCCTTTCCTGGTCATAAAAAAGATGATAGATTTACAATCAAGTCAATTTCCTTCACAAAAGTCACAAGAGGAAAGTTTTGGGGTTTTTCCTCCGTTCTCTCTCCCTCTGTATCATAAATGAAGAAGATACTGTAGAGACATGATGGTAATAGGTAAAGTAATCTCAGGAACTCAAAGACGGCACAGAGAGAGGTATACGATTTCCCATCGTCGGGACATCGGGACACAAATTCCCATCGTCGACACCTGCTGGCTTGCTTTCATTCCCTTTAACTGGTCTGCTGTGAAGACTTGTTAGGTGAAATTCAATTTGCCAGGAAGGAAGCTATTATCAGATTTTTCTACACTGAGAAAATAATCTTCCAATCATAATTATTAGCGCTAAGAACCCAGAGAAGGAAAATGAGGCCCTGGCTGAGCCTAGAACTCAGACTTTCTTAGCTGTGCCTAGTGTCTTAATTCCAGAACTTATCAGAAACATAGAGGTGCTCACACGTGGTTCTCTGAGTCTGCAAAATTTTCACTTCTCTGGGCAAGTCTTATTTGTCACGATAATTTTAAGGTCCTATAATCTAAAACCCATATTAATTATCTTATATTTCAGAGGGAGCAGAAATTAAGCAAGTTTGTATTAAAGGCCTTTTATGTCCCAGACACAGTGAGCCACGGGACATATCAGTGAGCAAGACACATGAATCTTACCTCGAAAGTACTTTCAGAACTGCTGAGAAAAAATATGGCAGCTTAACACTTTCACAGTATTTCCTATGTGCATCAAAAGGCATCCGAGGTGTATTAATTTCTATGTTATATGAGATCGAGCCTATTACCGTCCCCATTGTATTGATAAAGAAACTGAGGCACAGAGACTCCACTAAGTGTCACAGCCAGGATTCGCATCCGACTTTTAAAAAGTAGTTCCGGGCGCCTGGGTGGCTCATTCGGTTAAGCGTCTGACTTCGGTTGGTGTCATGATCTCGCAGTTCGTGAGTTCGAGCCCCGTGTGGGGCTCTGTGCTCACAGCTTGGAGCTTGCTTCCGATTCTGCGTCTCCCTCTCTCTCTCTCTCTCTGCCCCTCCCCTGCTTGTGCACTCTCTCTCTCTCAAAAATAAATGAACATTATTTAAAAAATAAAAAAGTAGTTCCTAGCAGGGTACCTGGGTGGCTTAGTTGGTTGAACATCTGACTCCTGGTTTCAGCTCAGGTCATGATCTCACAGTTGGTGAATTCGAGCTCTGCACTGGGGCCTGCACTAACAGTGCACGGCCTGCTTGGAACTCTCTCCCTCTCTCTCTGCCCCTCCCCTGCTCACTCTCTCCGTCTCTCAGAATAAATAAATAAACTTGAAAAGTAGTTCTTAGCGTTGAGGCGTACTGCAGAAGAGCAGGTGAAGGGCCATGGAGCTCTTGCTGGTGTGAGTTCAGCTAATCCCGGTGGTCGGAGGAGGGAGGAGGGACTGATTCAGGCAAAAGCTGTCCTTTTCTAGTGTATCCACAGGCTACAAGGTGGGAGTCCAAGGACCCAGATCAGCAATGGATGATTTGTGTTTGTTGTGTGTCTGACAGGCATGTTCTAAAAATCACTGAATTTGAATACTTTTGAATGTGACTACCTTTAGGCTGAGCAGCTCTCTCTAGTTTGCTGTCTTATACCCAGCCCAGTTCATTCATCCTTCCCCACAAATGTGGGGAACCTTTCTCCTTGGTTCCTTTCCTCAGTAACAGCACCCAGCTGGCACCCAGCCAGTCAGCTTGCACCGATGCATGTTAGAGTCAGTCCTAGCCCTCCTCTTCCTCCATCAACTTTCATCATTGTTATTCTAACAACTTTTTAACTCTCTCCCTGTCTTCAGTTTTGACTTTTTCTAAAGGATTCTTTTCAGGGCATTCAGAAGAATCTTTTCAAATGGCTACTCTCATCATCATCCCCAGTTAAAACCACTCCAAAGGCTTCCTTCCCTTGGTCCACGAGGCCTTCCACCATTCACCCCTGTCCACTTCTTGGCTTTCACCTCCCACCACTCCACCTGCACAGCCACAGCTCTGTCTCCAGTATTAGACCAGGGACACAGACTCAGGTGTTTACAGGTGTGGGGATATGGGAAGCAGGCTGGGGTGGGGAAATGGTGTTAAAGTAGGGACAGAAGGGGGGCCTGGGTGGCTCAGTCGGTTAAGCCTCCGACTCTTGGTTTCGGGCTCAGGTCACGATCTCACAGGTCCCTGGGATCGAGCCCCTCATCAGGCTGTGTGCTGACAGCATGGAGCCTGCTTGGGATTCTAGCTCCCTTTCTCTCTCTCTTTGCTCCTCCCCTGCTTGCTCTCTCTCAAAATAAATAAATGAACTTAAAAAAAAAAAAAGTAGGGACAGAAATAAACTGCAACTGCATAATTGATTCATGGGGCAGCTTAGAATGCTGGTCTGTTTTTAAGAGAAAAGAGAAACCAGAATTTTTATGTGAAAATCTCATTTATAAAAATTAGCTCAAACATCTTTTTAAAAAAAAAATTTTTTTTTTTTTTTTTTTTTGAGAGAGAATGATTGGAGGAGGGGCAGAGAGAGAGGAGGACAGAGGATCTGAAGCAGGCTCTGCACTGACACCAGAGAACCCAGCTCAGTGCTCAAACTCGTGAACCATGAGTTCATGACCTGAGCCAAAGCTGGAAGTTTAACCGACTGAGCCACCCAGGCAACCCTAGCTCAAACGTCTTAAGAGCACATCATAGAGGCGAAATGAGATCTGGATCCAACTCTGAGAGCCAGTTTGTGACCTCTGCATCAGACTTAATGTGGTGTACATTATCTGAATTGTCAGACCTAATGTGGTGTACATCATGTGAATTATTAAGTGAATAAAAGAGGTCTTATGTATTTATTTATTAAAGGAACAGGGCACCCTGTGTTTCTTTTTTAAAATGCTTGCTTGCTTGCTTATTTATTTATTTATTTATTTATTTATTTATTTATTTATTTATTTATTTATTTAGAGAGAGTGAGCAAGCAGGGGAGGTGCAGAGAGAGAGAGATCCCAAGAAGCCGGCTCTAAGCAGTCAGCACAGAGTCCGACTTGGGGCTCAAACTCACAAACCATGATGTCATGACCTGAGCTGAAACTGAGTCAGTTGTAACCAACTGAGCCACCCAGATGCTCCGAAAGAGGTCTTATTTATCTTTACATTTCCAGAGCTCGACACATCACAGGTTCTCCGGAAATATGCACTGAATAAAGAGAGTCCTAGCACAGGTAGATTTTATATAGGCAGTATCTGGCGTTAACAACAGCTACATTACGGAGCCCTTCCTGCATGCCAAGCACTGTGTTGAGTGTTTCAGTCCTCACAACAGAGAGGTGGACATCCTCCTCCATTTTTGGATGAAGACTGCAGATAGGACAAGTCACTTTTCCTAGTGAATAGCAGAGGCAAAATCTAAGTCTGTTCAGACTTCAGAGTCCACAATTTATATCTGATAGCTTTTTTCATCTGAAAAAGCAAGTACTATCAGGCCATTTGGATAGTATCCGTAACACTCAACACTGATTTTTCAATAGGTAGGTTTGAAAACTTTATATGGATCAAGCATATCTAGTAGAGAGTAAACAGTGTTCCTAAAATGTTGCTATTGCAGCTGGTGTGGACTCAAATGGTAAAATGCACTGCCTGTTACAGTGTGAATTTCCATGTCACAGCTCATTTAGGTTAGTGATAGTAATTCAGAAAAAACTCATGTTTCCCCAGGCATCTTGCTACCCCATAAATTCCAAAATCTCCACAAAGAAGCCAGAGGTAGAATGCCACCTTGAGCTGACTGAAATGCTCTCATTTTTCTATTCTTGCCCAGAGGATCAGAAATATTTCACAATGAAAGACAACAGTAAAAACCATTGCAGACAGTTGGAAAAATCTAAACATTTTGAAAAATTTTGAAAAATCTAAGATGATATCAAGGCTGCTGTATCAGATCTGTGACGACAAGGATCATTTGACACAGAGACACATAGACTGTATTGTTGCTAAGCAGTTTCATAAATTGGGAAAGAACGCGGAGCACATCTGTTGGGGGCATTTCCTAGCAGGTTTATCGTGGGCTGCTGGCCAAGTCCTGGGAGGATGCTTGTTCTCAAGACCCAGATGGTGCAACAATTGCCATTTAAATAGCTCTAAACCTGCCTTCAGAGGAAAGTCTTAAAAAACACATACAGCAGGAGGTTTGCATACTGAGGGCAAGAAAGGTAAATTCTTTTACTGGCAACTTCCTGTGGAACTTGGTAAACACACATACTGCCTTGCTGTGTATTAAGGTCTTTGCATAGACAAGAGTATGAGAATACATAGTTGTCGCCGCCTCTCATGGATGGCCACTGTTATAATGAACCTCCAGGGAGCCAGTCAGCATCGATTCTGGTCCCTGTCCAACCTAGTCACCACATCACAGCTACAGTTCAGAGTCACCTTCTAAAGCCCTGCATGGCCTCCCATTGCTTTCGGCGAAGAGATCACCTCATTAACACGGTCTGGCTCCAGTTTGGTTTCCGTCTCACCAGTTCTGGCAACCAAGGCCTTTCATACTCTCAACGTTGAAGTTTAAGATTTAGACAAAATTACAAAGTTCAGATCCCAATGTAACTTTCTTGCTGTCCCTTGACTTCAGTATTGTTCTACGTCTGTATCTCTCTCAAAGGTGGTAGTGCACAGTGGTTTACAGACTAGCTTCCAGCCTCACAGTGCATGGACCTGGATCCAGGCTTCACTGGGTGATTATTTAATGTTTCCGTGCCTCAGTTTCCTCATCTCTTATATGGGGAAAATACTAGCACTAACCTCATAGGACTGTTAATGTAATTGAGCTTAGAATAATGCCTAGCACATAGGCTTTCAATAAATACTGTTATGATTACAATTTGCATTTTTCAGGTTGAAAAATTCAGTTTTCTAAGTTACACCTTGATGCTTTAACTTACAACAGTTATTCCTTATGTGGCTAGCCCTAAATGTTTTATTTTATTTTATTTTATTTTATTTTATTTTATTTTATTTTATTTTATTTTAATTTTTTAAATGTTTACTTTTGAGAGACAGTGAGACAACAGCATGAACGGGGGAGGGGCAGAGAGACAGGGAGACACAGAATCCAAAGCAGGTTCCAGGCTCTGAGCTGTCAGCACAGAGCCGGGCGCGGGGCTCGAACTCACGAACTGCAAGATCGTCACCTGAGTGGAAGTTGGACGTTCAACCGACTGACCTACCTGGGTGCCCCAAAATGTTTTAATCAGAATAACAGCAAGGGGGCATGCCTGGGTGGCTCAGTTGGTTGAGCATCCAACTTCGTCTCAGGTCACGATCTTACAGCTTGTGAGTTCGAGCCCCGTGATGGGCTCTGTGCTGACAGCTCACAGCCTGGAGCCTGCTTTGGATTCTGTGTCTCCCTCTTTTTCTGCCCCTCTCTTACTCACACTCTGTCTCGCTCTCAAAAAATAACTAAACATTGGGAGGGAGCCAAAACATAAGAGACTCTTAAAAACTGAGAACAAACTGAGGGTTGATGGGGGGGTGGCAGGGAGGGGAGGGTGGGTGAGGGATATTGAGGAGGGTACCTGTTGGGATGAGCACTGGGTGTTGTATGGAAACCAATCCGACAATAAATTTCATATTTAAAAAAAATAAACACTAAAAAAATTAAAAATAAATAACAGCATCATCATTGTCAACAAGTCACCGCTGCACAGAGATCCCAGCATACTCTGGCATGGTTCTGCATAGCACCTTATAGCTGGTACCTCCTCAATTCTCACAACTGTGGTTTCTTTCTCCCATTTTATAGATGCAGAAACTGAGGCACAGAAAGGTTAAGTGCCTAAGGTTATATTGCTCATAAATGGTAGAATCAAGACTTGAATCCCAGTAGCCTAGTTCCAGTGTTTGTACTCTTGATAATTTAGTTATATGGCCTCAAAAGAGTATAATGTATTAACACAGATATTCTCAACATGATAAAAAACATAGGTTGATATCCAAAAGATTAAAATAATCACTTTAGGGATTCATGACCCTCTATGTCCAATGCTAGGGGGTCAAGGAACCTTCAGGATGAGCCCTAGCTCTTCCAATTTTCAGTTCTGTGATCTTTCACTAAGCAGATTACAGTCTCATCTGTAAGTCTGGGGTAAATAATTCCTGCCCTACTTTTTTTTTTTTTTTTTTTTTTTTTTTTTTACATAGGCTTATTTTGGAGATAAAATTTAATAAGACCACGAACTAAATATCATTTTAGAAAAAAATTTAGATATTAAAAAATTAAGCAAATGAGATAATAGATGACACTTTGATTTGCAAATCACAAAGCTCTATGCAGATAGCTTTTGAAAAGTTCCTTTCAAAGGGCTTAAAAAACAGTCTTAACAGGCTCTCACCTAGACTTCTGAAATAGATTCCAGACACTTTCCTGCCTCCAGTCTCTCACAAGTGGAATCTGTTTCACAAACCATCATCTGATCAGTTGTCTAAAAACAAGTTATTCTCCCTTTAAAAATATTTTAGAGAAAGCCAATACCTACTGAAGTTATTATAAACTCCTTGGCTGTAAGTCTGGGGACCACTGAGATATGGACCAAAGCCAACCATAACTGAACAGTGGAAACAGTACTGGAATGTGTTGACCCATGGCTTGGTCTTAGCTCTGAAAACAGGGAATCTTAAAGAAATAATTTAATAGCTCTCTGAAGTACAGTTTCTCATAGGTAGCACCTTGTTTCTACATGAATATAGGCAGCTACTGAGACACTGATTGAACACTGAGCACATAAGGATGAATAAATTCATCTATAATTCACATACATACATAGGAAGGAGCATACAGTTCCTTCAGTTCTGTGATTCTACTGTTCAAATTGTATCGGCCACTGTTGCTCTACAAAAACCCAACCCTTACTCACTATTCCATAATCCACACTGATTTAGCTGCTAAACTTTCTATTTATGCCAACCTCACCTTTCAACCGCATTCTCGTCTTCAGAGGTTTACCTTAAAGGTCACATTCTAAGAAACCTTCCCTAATCCCTGAATGAGATGGTTTTCCTTCCATTTTTGAACATGTGCAACATAGCGTTTTCTTGTTATTTAATCTACTTTTGCATGTGTGGTTTTCTAGATGCAAATTCTTTTATCCTCACTGATTCTAGAGGGTCAACTGCTGAAGAGCAAGGCTGTGTGTTTCTCCTGATCACTCCTGCAGGGGTCAGCATAGTGTCTGATGGGACATATGTGCTGCCTTAGGAAGCAAGCAACTTTTGGAGGGTTAGGGCTTACTGTTTCCCACTGTCTTGACATAAACAGGGGTGAGAAGAGTTAAGACCCATACAGATGATATGCTGTCCTCTGACCAGATGCACTGGGCAATAATCCTAGGATGGTGTAGCAACCCAGAGGAGCTTGTATCAATCTTATAATAGAAATTGTCATGATGACTAGTGATGATTAATAGTTATTAATACTTTATAATAAGACTAAGTTGCACCACATGAAATTCTTACCTACAGAAACGGCTATTTCTTATGACCAAATCTAATATTTTGCTAATTTCTTATTTATTCTCCTCCCCCTACTCATTCCGAAAAGAGTCCACAAGAAAACAAGCATTTTTGTACATTTTATTCACTGTTGTATTTCTAGTGCCTGGAACATAGTGGCATTCAACAAATATTTGTTGACTTAAGGAATGAACTTGCTAAACACCAACTATTTGCCTTATACTCTATTACATGATTTATTCCTTATAGCCCTTGTGTTTCCTCATAATATCCTGATTACTACTCTCCTTCAGGTGAAAAAACTGGGGCTTGGTGAGGTCAAGTAACATGTCCAAGACCACATTCTTATTAACTAATGTTTTATGGTACGCCATCTATACTTATGCTATAAAAGTTGTTTAAATCTAGGCTATCTTTCCTCTCTGAACTAGACAATGCATAGATTCTACTGGAAACAGAATTATAAAATACTAAAAAGAGAGGAGGGAGGTGTGGAGGAGAGGGGAGGGAAAAAGAAAGAGACAGCAGTCAGTGGGTATGGGGAAGAGTTCCATCTTGGTGAAATGCAGTATAAAAAAATATTTAAAAATTACCCTTAGCCCTTTAAGTCCTCTGCCCGAGGGGGGGGGGGGGGGTCCCTTCAATTGTCTTGACACTTAGAGCCCCATCACTGGCATTGCTTTCTTGGGAACAGCGAGTGGATAATGGATGGCTTTTGCCTATAGCCTACAAGTGAACCTCATTGGACTACCAGACTTTTCTAGCAAGCAGATAAGAAAGTGTTTTCATCATTTTTACCATTTCCTCTGTGGATGAAGTTGGTGGCCTCTACTAACAAAACCCTGTTGCTTTACAATACTTTTCCTTAACCTATCTGTGGAGATATAGTGCCCCCCAAAACCAAGGTAACAGTATTTTTATTTGTATTTTTTTAAAAGTTTATTTACTTATTTTGAGAGAGAGAGAGAGCGTGCTCACACATGCACACATGCACAGGAGGTGGAGGGACGGAGAGAGAGACAGAATCCCAAACAGGCTCCGCACTCTCAGCATGGAGCCCAATGCAGGGCTCGAACTCACAAACCTTGAGATCATAACCTGAGCCAAAACCAAGAGTTGGAAGCTTAACTGACTGGGCCACCCAGGTGCCCCAATAGTATTTTTAAATGAAGGAACTCTGAGTTCAAAATTTGTTGATGTTACTCATTCCCCTTCTGTACAAATATGCTGTTTATCTTTCATAAAGGAAACAGTGTAACCTTGAAACATCTTGCTCAAGAACAATGGTCATAATCCATTAGTCCTAGTGTTCTTGATGCCAGGGTCCTTGGGTCCCATTTACAACTGGCCCAGGAGTAGCCCACTGTCATTTCCACTATTGCTGAAATGTCCTTTCCCTTCAGCCTGAATCAGTTTCTTTTCTAGGACACAGAATCTAAGACAGTCCCAATATATATTTTCTAAAAGTTGAAAGAAGATAAACGATTTCTCAAACTCCCTGAAGTAAAATGAACAACTCTGTGCTGCCATAAAATCAGGGTGACCCTCCTAAGTGATAATTCTTTGAGATTTGTAAGACATTTTGAAACAGAGAGAAAAAAGCCCACATTTCTTTCTAGAACTTGTAGTCTAACCTTGCAAGTACAAGGCTACAAAACAAAAAGATGGATTATGAACAAAAGCATGGGAGTCAGACCAAATGGGGGCAAATCTCCAGGTCTACCGTATTCTAGTGAGTGGGCTCTTGCAAGTTAGTGAACATCATTAGCCCTCAGTCTGCTTGTGGGTAAAAGAAAGCTATAGCCACCTGCACCATAAGACTGAGGAAATGAATGTAGCATACAGTATAGAACCTGGGACCCAGTAAAAATTCAATAAATATGAAATAAAATACCAAGCATTAAAATATGTAAGGAGGGAGGGTTCTCTAAAACTGACTCTCTTCAGGGTGCCTGACTGGCTCAGTCAGAAGAGCACACGAATCTTGATATCGGGGTCGTGAGTTCAAGCCCTATGCTGGATATAGAGATTACTAAAAAAAATTTTTTAAATAAATAAATAAATAAATAATAATAATAATAATAAACAAACTTAAAAATAAAACTTTCTTCTATTCTCCACCCCCTGGGCGAGTTTACCTATGATTTACTATGACTCAATGGAATACACTTAACATCTTTTTCTGTGCCTTTAGGACTAATTGAATATAGCTCTAGCCTGAAAGAAACCCAATATTAAACAGGATTAAAAGAGAAGTTGCTTCTTTAGTCCCAGACAGCATAATTCAAGTGTGAAGAAAACAGAATATGTTATTCTTTGGAATGGATGGGTCACTCCATACGGAAAAGCTTCCACTACCTCAGAGATCAAGAGTCCTAGAGAAACAAGTACAACACAAGTTGATCCTTTTCACAGTGGCACAAAATATAAATGATTCTCACCAGTTTGGAGCTTTCATTTTCAGGCAATTGTTTCATGCCATCTTCCTCACTGCTAATAGGTTCAGTACCACTCTGATCCTATAGGACAGTAAGAACAAAATAATAAAGATGTTAATCTTCACTCACACTGCCCAGAACTATATACTCAATCACAGTTGGTTGTTTTATTATTGTAGATACTGTTTCCTCTCTAGAGGCCATTTCTATTTTCTTCCTTTCCTCTAGAATGCCATCCCCACTCCCCCAGGGATCTGTTCCTGCTGCTTACAGATATGCCTTAGAAAAAGCTGATCTCTATTTTTTGTTCCAAGGTTGGGCCTGATGGTCTTATTGTTAAATCCCACTCCTTTAGCCAATGACTTTGTCAGGAATAGGTATGTGATCCAATTCTGCTCAATGAGACACAGAGACTTCTGGAAAAGTTCTTCCTTGGTCTTAAAAGAAACATAAGAGGGAAGTCTGGGTGGCTCAGTGGGGTTAAGCATACGACTTTGGCTCAGGTCATGATCTCACAGTTTGTGGGTTCAGGCCGCAGGTTGGGCTCTGTGCTATAGCGTGGAGCCTGGAGCCTGCTTCAAGTTCTGTGTCTCTCTCTCTGCCTCTCCCCTGCTCGCACGCTCTCTCTCTCAAAAATAAAACATTAAAAAATTTTAAATAAATAATAAAAGAAACAGAAGAAGTCTCTATACCTCCCAAATTAACAAGAAAGCATGAAGCTCAAATTGCCATGGGCAACCATCTCACAACCACAAGGAAGCCAGCCTTGAAATGAAGCCGACACTGTGACAAAGCAAAGGTAGAGAGGGAAAGAGTGGACTCCAATGGCAGAAGTGAGCCACTGCGTCACCTGACCTGAAGTACAGCCTTACTCTTAGCAGCCTTCACAGGAGTGCCAATATATTTACTTATTGTTTCAGCCAGTTAGCTAATCTATTCCCTCCAGCCCAAACTGTCCGAGATGCTTGTTTATCTTCTGAACAAGATTAAATTACCTGAGATAAGAGACTGTATTTATTTCTGAAGACTGTGTTTATTTCTGAAACTCAAATACCTATCACTGTGCCTGGTACCTGGAAAACACTGGACAAATCCTGGTTGAACCAATGAATGGAGCACTTGTTTACTTGATGATTATTTTCTGCAGAATTCTAAAAATATTGATTTAATATAAATGAGACATCCTGTAAGAATAAGCCCCATTAAAATTGCAAAACACATCCAGTATCTCCTCAATTGAATTGTAACATATTAAATGTTATAGTTAATGAACCAGAGGTTGAGGGTACATAGGGGAGAATAAGGATGATAAATGGAGTATCTATACTGACATTATTTGGATTTTTATATTAGAACACTACTTTCTTGGGATTACTACAAATTTTGTTGGATCGTTTGTAGGGAAAATAGTTTTTAAAGCAAAGATATAGCATTCTTTCATTTATCAAATGGACAATAGAAAGATAATATTCAGTATTGATAATGATGTAGAGAAAGAGGAATTTTTACATGCCATTGAAAGAATATAGAATATTCTTTTCAGAAAAAAACATACAAAATATACAGATATGTAGAGATATGCATATAGGAAAATATTTGTAGGCATACTGGACAAATTATTTAAATTGCTTACTTCTAGGGGATAAGATTAAAGATTGGGGAATTTTTACATTAGTTATTTCTATACTGTTAGATTATAGAAGAATTGGCACATATTATCGTAAGCTTAAAAAATAAAGGAGAGCTTTGAGAACTATCTAAAAGAAAAAAATCTAAGAAAGCAGCATGATGTTAAATTGGTTGGATCTGGGTTCAAATTGCAACTTTGCCATTTCGAATTCTGACTTTCAGCAAGGTTTTTTCTAAGCCTGAGTACTTGTTTTTATTTTATTTCATTTTTTTATTTTTTGAGAGAGAGAGGGTGGAAGTGAGCCAGGGGCAGAGAGAGAGAGAGAGAGAGAGAGAGAGAGAGAGAGAGAGAAGTGGGGCTCACCCAAACACCCAAAGCAGGGCTCATACTCACCTGAACTGGGGATTGATTGAGCTCACCTGATATGGGACTCGAACTATGAACCATGAGATTATGACCTGAGCTGGAGTCAGATACTTAAAGACTAAGCCACCCAGGCACCCCGGTTTTTATTATTTTATTTTTTTAAATGTGGGACCAAAGAGTTCTTTTATTTACCTATTTATTTAGTTTAGTTATTTATTTTGAGAGAGAGATAGGAGCAGGGGAGAGGCAGAAAGGAGAGATAGAATCCTAAGCAGGCTCTGTGCATGGGGCTTGATTTCAGGAACCGTGAGATCATGACTTGAGTTGAAACCAAGAGTTGGGAGCTCAACCAACTGAGCCACCCAGGCGCCCTTGAGTATATGTTTTTTTAAACAGATTTAAACATTTAAACAGATAAAAGTACCAGATTAAAATACTATCCCATCAGGTTGCCTTGAAAATTAATACATTAACAAGCAAAATATCTATTAGCATAACACTGAGTGCAGTTTATTTTTGTTTCCAGCTTTTTGTTGACACAGATTCGTTATCAACCATGTTTCGTGTAGTCTTCGTAACGACCCTATATGGATATGTACCAAGGTTATTCCCATTCATGGATGGGGAAATGATGCATTTTAAGTTAGCTTGCTAATGAATGCCTAACTACTGAGAGGTGAACCCAAGATTCAAAGCTAGGGAAGACTGATATCAAAGGTCCTGCTATTATTAACTATGCTCTAGGCCTTAAGTAAACGATGCTCTTGTTTCTCTTTATTCCTTGTCAGTGTTTTATTTATTTATTAAAAAAAAATTTTTTTAACATTTATTTATTTATTTAATTAAAAAAAATTTTTTTTTTTTAATGTTTATTTATTTTTGACAGAGAATGCAAGTGGGTTAGGGGCAGAGAGAGAGGGAGACACAGAATCTGAAACAGGCTCCAGGCTCTGAGCTGTCAGCACAGAGCCCGACGCGGGGCTCGAACTCACGAGCTGTGAGATCATGACCTGAGCCGAAGTCGGACACTCAACCGACTGAGCCACCCAGGTGCCCCAACATTTATTTATTTTTGAGAGACAGAGAGAGACAGAGCAGGAGCAGGGGAGGGGCAGAGAGAGGGGGAGACACAGAATCCGAAGCCGGCTCCAGGCTCTGAGCCGTCAGCACAGAGCCCAATGTGGGACTTGAACTCACCAACCATGAGATCGTGACCTGAGCCGAAGTCGGACGCTTAACCACCTGAGCCACCCAGGCGCCCCCCTCGTCAGTATTTTTAAAAAAACTTTTAAGTTTACTTATTTATTTTGAAAGAGAGAGAGAGAGAGAGCGAGCAGCAGAGGGGCATAGAGAGAGGGAGACACAGAATCCGAAGTAGCCTTCAGGCTCTGAGTTTTAGCATAGAGTCCAATGCAGAGCTCGAACTCATGAACCATGAGATCATGACCTGAGCAGAAACCAAGAGTTGGACGCTAATCAAGTGAGCCATCCAGGTGCCCCAGCACCGAGTGTTGATAACAAATCTTATGGAGAACAGGATTCACAATCTTAAAAAAAGAAATTGTTGTTATTAGACCATTAATTTTTCAACAGTGTTTTAGCATTTGTTAACCAGAAAATTTCATTAGGTAGAATATACTCTTCTCAGTGAATTTTGGGTAACCAAGAAATCACCATGTAAAATAAACATGCCCAAGTTAAGAAACAAAGCTTGAGAATATAGAGATTTTCAGTTTTTTTTTTTTTTTTTGAGACAGTGAGAGACAGAACATGAGCAGGGGAGGGGCAGAGAGAGAGGGAGACACAGAATCAGAAGCAGGCTCCAGGCTCTAAGCTGTCAGCAGAGCCTGATGCGGGGCTCAAACCCGCGGACCGCGAGATCATGACCTGAGCCAAAGTCGGATGCTCAACCGACTGAGCCACCCAGGCACCCTGAGATTTTCAGCATTTTAAACAGTAAGTTCTAGAGACAGAAAAATTCAGAAGAAATGAATTAGACTTTCAAAAACTAGTACTTAATCTATGGAAAACCGTTAACGCCCCAAATACTTAGTGTTCGCAACTGCAGCACACTAAATTGTAGAACAAAACACACTAAACACTAGAAGTTACTCTTCTAGTAACTCTGCAAATAGCCACCTCCTCTGATCCCAAATGAAAGGAGGTTGTCATCAGAATGGTGGTCAGCTGATGCCATTCTTTTATTTATGCATGTATCTTCTTGGGGAAAGCAACTAATGTTTAAATAAGTCAGAGGAATCTTACATTTCTTGGCAATATGAGTAGAGAAGTGGGATTTTCTTGGTCTTTATCAAATGAATACTAAAGTTGGGGAGAAATCAGTTGTTTGATGCTTCAACTTTGAAAATGTAAGAAAACATGGGCAAGGAAGTCTCAGTTGCAAATGGTCTACACATCCTTTAAGATTTGGGGTTGCCTGGGTGGCTCAGTCAGTTGGGTGTTCAAGTCTTGATTTCAGCTCAGACTACAATCCCAGGGTCATGTGATCAAGCCCCATGTTGGGCTCCATGCTGAGTGTGGAGCGTGCTTGGGATATTCTCTCTCTTTCTCTCTCTCTCTCTCTCTCTCTCTCTCTCTCTCTCTCTCTGCCAACCCCGCCCCCCTGCTCGTGTGCACACACTTGCACACGCTCTCTCTCTTGCACACTCTAAAAAAAGATTTGAATAAAAACAAAAAAGAATACCCTTTACATCTACACATACAGAATTATCACACAGAGCCATGTCTCAAATGTCACTTATTCCATAAATCCTTTCTTCTTCTTATCTGGAAGACAGCTCTTTTTCTTCTAACCTCACTTAACATTTTTCCTGAATTTCCTATGTCACTTGATTTGTATCCTAATTACATATATATGGAATTGATCTTCCTGATGAGACTGAAACATTCTTGAATCTAGCATCTGTGCCTCGTTCATTTCCTGTGAGCCTTCTTTTTATTCAACCTAGGTCTGTCTCATTTCGAAGTCAATGCTCTTTTTAACTCTACCATGAACCCCTTCTAAAGCTTTTCCTCTGTTTTTAGTTACGGGTTTAGTTGAGATGGTTCTATAGAGGAGGATTTGAAATAAAAATCTAGATGGAGAGGAGTCAGGTAAAAAAAGGAAGTTGGAATTGAGAGAGGTTAACAATAAAGCATGTACTTTCCTAGGAGAGTTCATGTTTATAGAAGAGTTTTCATCCTTAAATGAGGCACAGAACAAAACAATGTAGGTTCTGTTCTGAAAACAGAATGGTTCACATGTGTTAGGCAACCTTTAAAATACCCCGCTGACCAGGAGCTTAGAAATGAGGAATCAGTCAGAGATGGGAAGAGGAAAATAGGTCAGCAAGCATGACTTCCAAAGTCCAATTGTATCACGGTGGTTTGAAGACCATCTGGCTGGTGGATGGTGGCCCAGTGACACCCAAGATGATTCAGCTAATTTGGATAACGGGTGTTCCCTTCCTTCCTTTCTTGCTGATCCTCAAACCACCTGTCCAAAGTTGTCTGGGCAGCCAAGGCTGCTCAAAGAGAATGACCTTTTCCCATGAAGATCACAGGTAGTAGATTCTGTGGTGAATTATGTTTTAAAGATGAATGAAAAGAGGGGCGCCTGGGTGGCCCAGTCGGTTGAGTGTCCAACTTCGGCTCAGGTCATGATCTCACGGTTTGTGGGTTCAAGCCCTGCGTTGGGCTCTGTGCTGACAGCTCAGAGCCTGGAGCCTGCTTTGGATTCTGTGTCTCCTTCTCTCTCTGCCCCTCCCCCACTTGTGCTCCATCTCTCTCTCTCTCTCAAAAACAATTTTTTAAAAAAGATGAATGAAAAGAAAAAGTAAGGCTCATGATTGTATGTTTGCCACAGATTTTACCTAAATAAATAAATAGGCTGATGAGAAATGCTGTTCAATTCTCAGACGTTCCTTCCAAACCTTCAGGAAGTTCTAAACTCCCTAAACTCCTTCCCTGGGGTCCTCCAAAATCTACATAAAGTGGTGATAGTTTTTATTTTTATACTACTTAATTTTTTTCATACCCACCACTATAGTTTTCCCCAACCAGATAATGACATTATGAGAGAAGGAATTTATGTTTTTATTTGAGAGATTATCAATAAATTAGTTAAGGATGTTACTGTAGATCGGAAAAACTGCACTTTTTCCAATTTAATTTAATTGGAAATTTAATTCCAATTTAATTTCCAATTTAATTTTTTAGTTAAAATTTTTTTAAATTAAATGTATTTATTTATTTATTTTTAAATTTACATCCAAGTTAGTTAGCATATAGTGCAGTAATGATTTCAGGAATAGAATCCAGTAATTCATCCCCTATGTATAACACCCAGCGCTCATCCCAATAAGCATCTTCCTTAATGTCCCTTGCCCATTTAGCCCTTCCAGCAACCCTCAGTTTATTCTCTATATTTAAGAATCCCTTTTGTTTGTCCCCTTCCCTGTTTTTATATTATTTTTGCTTCCCTTTCCTTATGTTCATTTGTTTTATATCTTAAATTCCACATGAGTAAAGTCATATATTTGTCAGAAAAACCACACTTCTGATTTAAAAAAAATTTTTTTTTAATGTTTTTATCTTACTTTTGAGAGAAAGAGAGAGACGGAGAGACAGAGAGTTGGGGAGGGGCAGAGAGAAAGGGAGACAGAATCTGAAGCAAGCTCCAGGCTCTGAGCTGTCAGTGCAGAGCCCTACATGTGGCTTGAACTCACGGACTGTGAGATCATGACCTGAGTGGAAGTCGGATGCCTAACCGACTGAGCCATCCAGACATCCCAAAACCACACTTCTGATTCGTTAAATGCTCCATTAGTGTTGTTCCCTTACTTCTTCATTTACCATGACAAAACAGTTTATTTATATATAAAAATAAAGCTATTTTCATTATTATTATTATTATTTTTTTAATGTTTATTTTTTTTGAGAGAGAAGCAGAGTGTGAGCAGGGGTAGGCAGAAAAGAGGGAGACACAGAATCTGAAGCAGGCTCCAGACTCTGAACTGTCAGCGCAAAGCCCGACGTGGGGCTTGAACTCGTGAACCATGAGATCATAACCTGAGCTGAAGCTGGATGTTTAACTGAGTCATGTAGGTGCTCCCTTTTAAGATTTCACTAAGCAAATTAAAAAAACAAAACAGCGACTATACCTCCTTTAAACAATTGAAAGTTTTTTAAAAATAAAGCTTATATTGGTTTAAATTTTATCATGCCCACATTTCCCAAACTCAATGCTCTCTTCCAAAAAAACCACAGGATGATTTATTTGTCTCATTGCCAGCCTAAATTCACAAATATTTCTTTCTGCAAAGTCATGTTGACTAGATGTGACAAATTGAATTTCTTTCTTCTACCCCCATCGTAAGCATATTTTCTAGGCTACTCAGAATTCCAGTAAGGTAGTCCACAATTAAAGATAAAATAGGAATTATGCTAATAGCACTCCCTGGGTAATCAACCTCTCCATTCTTTATGAGGCCTGCCTCATCTCACTTAGTATTCAAAAAAGCACAACTTCTGAGAAAGAAAAAAATTAAAGCTCTTGCTTCTATAAAGATATTCTAAAAGATTCAGCCTGCCTTGTCGAGGACTGTAATATCTTACAACCCAAGTATACTTGAGCCTTGAGCACCTCTTCCAAGACCACAACAGTGACTTCCTAATTGGGTTTCCCTCTCTGAGATATCCTTGACATGCTATTAGACTAACCTACCTGAAGTAGAGCCCTGATCAGACTATTTCACTGTTCAAAATGCCTTCAACAGCTCTGAGTACCTAATACATGAAAATCAAACCTTCTGAGATTTATTTATTTTTTTTTAAGTTTATTTATTTTTTTGAGAGAGGGGGAGGGGGGGAGAGACAGAGTGCAAGTGGGGGGAGGGGCAGAGAAAGAGGGAGACACAGAACTCAAAGCAGTCTCCAGGCTCTGAGCTGTCAGCACAGAGCCTGACACAGGGCTTGAACGCACGAACTGCGGGATCATGACCTGAGCTGAAGTTGGATGCTTAACCCACTGAGCAACCCAGATGCCCCCAAACCTTCTGAGATTTAAATTCAAGCCTCTCATTTGATCTCGATTTACTTTTCAAATCCCATCTTCTATTACTCCCTTTCACATACCATTACTCTTCTCCCCATTCCAAACCCTTATTTTTCATATTTCCATGTTTTTGTTTATACTATTTCCACATTCTTATCTAACCATATTCATATTTTAAAATCCAATCTACTCATCAGAAATAGCTTACCAGGAAATAATATTCATCTTCTCTGAACTCGTCTTAAAGCTTTATCTTTTAGGACACCTTGTTTTAGTAATATACATGTGTTATTTTCCTTATAAGACTAGAAGTTCTTTGAGGTTAAGACACTTTGTGCATGATCTACAAAGTGGATATATGATAAGTAGTAGCAGAATAAATTAAATCAATAAGAAGTATCCAACACTGAAATGAAGCATCAAGGATACAGTTGAAAAGCCTAAATATGGTTCACCCTGGGTGCCTGGTGGCTCAGTCTGTTAAGCGTCCAACTTTGGCTCAGTTCATTATCTCACAGTTGGGGAGTTCAGACCCCGCATTGGGCTCTGTGCTGACAGCTCAGAGTCTGGAGCCTGCTTCAGATCCTGTGTCTCCCTCTTTCTCTGCCCCTCCTCCACTCACACTCTAAACATTAAAAAAAAAAAAGCCTTAATCACCCCATTCACTTATTCAACAAATACTAAAAAAATTTTTTTAATGTTTATTTACTTTTGAGAGACAGAGCATGAGCAGGGGAGGTACAGAGAGACAGAGAGGGAGACACAGAATCTGAAGCAGGCTCCAGGCTCTAAGCTGTCAGCACAGAGCTGGATGTGGGGTTTGAACTCACAGACCGCGAGATCATGACCTGAGCCAAAGTCAGACACTCAACCGACTGAGTCACCCAGGTGCCCCAAATTACTCAACAAATATTAAGCAAGTGCTATATGCTAGGATCTGAGAATAAAGTGGTCAAGAAGACAGTAGGCCAGCCTGCCAGAAGTTTATAATTTAGTGTGGTGCATATAGTCCTACATTCTTAAAATGTTGAGCTGGTAAGAGAGCTATAAGCAATAAAATCCTAGTTGAGAAAAAATCCTCATTGAGAAACTCATTTAGAAATGGGCCTCTCTTTTCTATAAGGCCCAGGTGACATCACATAAAGGACAATTTTTACTTTTTAAATGAACTATGAATATTACTTAACTATGAAGGGAGTTAAGATTACTGAAGGGAATGATGTGAGATGAAGTTAGTCATAATATCTCACATTTCAACACTTATTATATTCCAGGTGCTATGCATTATTTTATTCATTTTGAATAATAGAAAACTTGAAGTTCTGTTTTCTGTGTGTGTGTGTGTGTGTGTGTGTGTGTGTGTGTGTGTGTGTGTGTTTTAAGTAGGCTTCATGCCTAGCACAGAATCCCAACATGGGACTTGAACTCACAACCCTGAGATCAAGACCTGAACTGAGATCAAGAGTCAGACACTTAACCAACTGAGCCACCCAGGTGCCCCTGGAGGAGTCTTTCAAAAAGCAATCCTTCAAGAAATTATTGGTTGTGAATTAATAAGGAGGAAGTGGAGAGTCAACCCAGATGGAAGAAACAATAGGAATAAAGACATAAGTGTTGGAGAGACCAAGATATGTGTGTGTGGGGGGGTGGGGTGGGGGGGGTGGGTGGCATGAACAGATACATGGAGAGGGTCTAGTGCTTTACTATGCATTAATGAGAAAGGAAGGCTCATTAGCAGAAGTTGGGGAGGTAAATACAAAGCCTTAATTCCAACTTTGAAACAAGACTCTGAAACAAAGATCTGCTAGGCAAGAGTTATAAAAGAATTCTGACCAAGAGGACAAATACAGTAATATAGTAAGAAAATAAACCCTGTGTTGTATGCACCTGTTGAAAATGGAAGATGCTCGAAGCTGGGACTTTTGCTTTAGGGCTGTAACAATAGAAGTAGAATCACAACTGTAATGAGTTCTTACTGTTTGCCAAGAATAATGCTAAGTATTTTATAAACATTCAATTCTTCCAACAAATCCATAGAATTAATTATTATTATCAATCCCCCCTTTAAATGTGAGGAAATGGAAGTTTATAGTGTTTAACTGGCTCAAGTTCACTCTGCTAGTAAATGACAGAACAAAGATTAGGACTCGGATGTGTCTGAATTCCAAGCTTATGTTCTTAATCACTGTACCATACAGCTGCCCCAGTATTACAATTACCAAGAGTATAGCAGCAGAAATGCTAATAGTCCCTTATATATATGTATGAGCTGCATGGATTATCAAGTAGTTTTACCTACATTTAGTGCTTGATCCTCATAACTACCTGCTGACACAGATGAGGAAGGTTATGAGTGTGGCTTTTACCGAAAAAACAAGACTCTGAGAAACTACTTTAACAAGGCCGTCTTGTTAAAGAATCCACAAGAACCGACATCTTCAGACTTCTTGTCCAATGTTCTTTTAGCACTCTTGTTCACTATGCCGGCACACAACTGCATGAAGGGATTTTGTTCTCTGCTATATCCTTGGTGTCTAAAACAGTATCTGACACACAATAAGGGCTGAATAAATATTTTCTCACTAAAGGAATGAATATAAGATCCCATTAGTGTATAATAATAGTGCTGTTCACTATGCTAACTATTATCAGGTCCAACTTACTAATGATAAGGTTGTATTTCATCTGTTTGGTGATGATTTAAAAAAAATTTTTTTTTAACGTTTATTTATTTTTGAGACAGAGAGAGACAGAGCATGAACAGGGGAGGGGCAGAGAGAGAGGGAGACACAGAATCGGAAACAGGCTCCAGGCTCTGAGCTGTCAGCACAGAGGCCGACGCGGGGCTCGAACTCACAGACTGTGAGATCATGACCTGAGCCAAAGTCGGACGCTTAACCGACTGAGCCACCCAGGCGCCCCTGTTTGGTGATGATTTAAATGAGCGAGCGCTTTCAGCGACATGTCACATGAGTCATGCTTGAGTACTTACTAAAAACAGCTGAGGAGGGGAAAATGCATAGTGACAGGGTCACAAAATCGAGAGGGAAGGGGTAAGGAAGCGGGCAGGAGAGCAGAGACACCTCTAGACTTTCCTGGCCACCCGGAGCAGGGCTATCACTCACCATTTGGTGGCAGTTTTTGGAGGCCAACAGTCTACAGAAAAACTAAAAAAACCCCTCTTTATAATTCAATTCATATATTCAATTATAATACAATAAAATGTATTTTTTACTGGTGACTAAATGATTAGAGCCATTTCTGTGGTTAGCACAGTTAAGAAAATGAAAAGCATGGCTAATTTGTATAATACACTTAAAAATTGAGTTAAATATACTTAAAATATTTGAATAAACAGTTTACATTAATTGAGCATTTACTCTGCACCATGAGCTGTACTAAATGCTGTGTGTGTGTGGGGGGGGGATGTGTATTTTTATATATATATATATAACTTCCTTAGCTCTTTACAAGTCTATGAATGTTTGGTAGTAATAGTATTTAGCCTCTCCAGACCCCACCCTCTTCTTCTGTAATGTAGAAATAATAATGCTGTCTCTCAGAGGACTGGATGTAAGTGGGATAGGAGATCACATTTTGAAGGCCTTTAAGACAGTGTTTGACACAGTAGACTCAAGATTCAATCATCCCCTTAAAATTCAGTTCCAAAGCGATTTTTTAAAAGTTTATTTATTTATTTTGGGAGGGAGGGAGGGAGGGAGAGAGAGAGAGAAGAAGAGAAAGAAAGAGAGAGGGAGAGAACACGAGCAGGGAAGGGGGCAGAGAGAGAGAGGGAGAGAGAGAATCCCAAGTGGGCTCTGTGTCCCATGCAGGGCTTGATCTCACCAACTGTGAGATGACCTGAGCCGAAATCAGGAATCAGATGCTTAACTGACTGAGCCACTCACCAGGTGCCCTCAAGGGGATATTTTGATGGGAACATTCATAACTAACAATACTATAGAAAAAAAATTATTCTAAAATATGATTCCCCTTATTCCCCCCGCTCCCTCCAAAAGATTTATATGGCGTTCTGTAAAGATGAAAATATTAGGAATTAAGTACTAGCATTTATTGAGTAGCTGTTGTGTGTCAGGCACAAGATATATATGTCTTATTTAATCCTAACAATCCTATGAGGCGAAACTATTGTTACCTCCCTACATAGAAATAAAGGGAGGACAGAAGAGGTGCTCTAACTATCCAAGGCCAGGTGTCTAGAATAGTTACACTAGGATTTGAACTGAAGAGTATGGCTCTGGGGTCCTTCCTTTCTACCAACATGCTAACTGCCTTAGGTCTTAGAGTGAAAATACCCATTGCTGGCAAGCTTTGGCTACATGGTAATTGGTAGAGAGTCAATACCTATCAATACAATCTTTTATGATAGAAATTGGTCAATATAAGTAAAGATTTTGAACATATTATACAGCTTATGACTCAGCAAATGTACACTGGGGGAAATCTATGCTATAGAAATAAAGGCACCGTTACCTAATAATTCTCTCTCTCACACATACACACTCACAATGTTTATTTTGGTATCCTTTTACTGGCCAAGCCTTGGAAAATCATCTGGACATCTGTCAGTTGGAAATAATAGAGTATATCAAAATACGGCCATGATACTAAGCAAAAAAATAATTTTTTTAATGAATAGAATCTATACCAGAAGCATGTATACTATGCATTTCAGATGTAACCTACCTAAAATCAACCTCTTAATTTCCACTTCTCTGCTGAAGAGCAGCTATTCTTCAAGAGACTCATAAAAGGCACCACCACCCACTTTCTTGGTCAAGCCAAAAATCTAGGTTTGTTCATGAGTCTCTCGTTCTCCTCAGCTTCCACATTTAATCAATCGAGTCTGATTCACCATCTAAAACACCAAAAATCCACTCACTTTTCTTTGCCTCCAATACCAAACCACCGTCTGCATCTAACTGCAATCAGGTCTCACGGTGTCTGATGTCTTTTGGCATATTACTTTTACTTTCCCGTAGTCCATTCTCTACCCCGTGAACTGTACATCAAGTCATTTCATTCCCCCCATCACGAACCCTGCAGTGGCTTCCAGCCCACATAGGATAAAACCCAAACTTCTCACTCTGACTCACAAAGCTCTTGCCCCATACCAGTCTCCAGGCTCCCAATATGCCTCCAGCCATATCCCTCAAATGCTCCAGCTCATTCTCACTTGAGGGTTATTTCTGTTCCCTCTGCAAAGAAAGCTCTCCCCCTTTATCTTTGTGTCTGGCTCCTTCTTATCATTTTGACCTCATTTACATTTCCCCTGTCCAAGAGGACTACCCTGACACTAACCAAAGTGTTACTTTGGATCACAAGCTACTTGCCTTATTTTAATTCTCTCCAAGTCACAGACCACTGTTGATAATTCTCTTGGTGTATTTATTCATTAATTTCCTTATTAGAATGTAAGCTGAACCACAGCAAGGAGCCTTCTGTTTTATTCACACCTATGTCTCTAACACCTAAGACCATTTGATGCATAATATGCACTCCTCGAATGCTGGCTGAATGAAAAGAATGTGTACTGTACAATCAGGTTTTTACTAAAAGAGACACTATTCACATATAGCTGTTTATTTTTGTGGTAGAAGAAAAGGAGAAAATATGGAAAGATACTAAACAGTAAATATTAACTTCCTTGGGGAGGTAGGGAAAGGAAAATTAACTTTTTCTTCTAGTAACTCTGTATGGTTTGACTAGTTACAGTAAGTATTTTTTTTCCTTTTTGGAATTAAAAAATAAAAAAAATGTAAAGAGAATGTAATATTCCCTCAGCTGAGGAGACACTTGATTATATAGCTAGTTAGCTATCTAATGTACATCTATCTGTCTACTTCTAGAAGCAGATCAGCAGGTCCATGTGATGGCAATCTTGTACTAGTAATTTTTCCATTAACAGATTAGTTATTTAAAGATACTTCTGATCATAGGTATTAAAGTATTTCAAAAACATAAAGAAAGAGGTACTGACAGCTACCAGAGGGGAGGGGGTGTGAGGATGGAGGACAGGTGATGGGGATTAAGGAGGGCACTTGTTGTGATGAGTGGCTGGTATGGTACAGAAGTGTTGAATCACTAACTTGTACACGTGACACTAACACTACACTGTATGTTAACTAGCTGGAATTTATTTAAAAAAAATTTTTTTTTAATGTTTATTTATTTTTGAGACAGAGAGAGACAGAGCATGAATGGGGGAGGGGCAGAGAGAGGGAGACACAGAATCGGAAGCAGGCTCCAGGCTCTGAGCCATCAGCCCAGAGCCCGACGAGGGGCTTGAACTCACGGACCGTGAGATCGTGACCTGAGCTGAAGTCGGACGCTCAACCGACTGAGCCACCCAGGCGCCCCTAACTAGCTGGAATTTAAATAAAAACTCAAAAAAAATCATTTTTCCAATAAATTTTGAAATGCTCTGTTAGGACAAATTATAGATCTAGAAGAAACTTGAAGGAACTTTGAGGAAAGCAATACTTATATGTTAAGTTCTAATGTCTTTGATATTACTTTATAATCATACCTCAAATACTTTCTAATTAGGGAAATTTCCTATTTAGCACATTCTGTGAATTTTGAATACCAGGTACTGACAATCAAAAATGCTAGAATTGGAAAAAATAATCATGACAGATCCATTTAAGTCACCGCAAGCTCATTAGGAGCCATTTTACCTCAACAGAAGATGGGTAACTTGATGGTAATGGAAACGGAGCAACGGCCATCTGATTGACTGCATCTTCATTTCTGTGGATGGGAAAATAGGCAGAATCAGTACACACCAAATGCTAAGTTTCTGGCTCAAGACACAACCATTTCCTCTGTTGAAAATGCAAACACAGCACCTTAGAATAAAAAATATGTACAGATGTATACTGGTTTTAAGCATGCAAACCTATTAAGCACAAAAAGGGATGTATTACCCCAGGGACAGTAAGATGTGATTATTAGTGACAGAAAATGATGATGTTAGGGGTTAGCTAGATCCTGCTTACTAAGTCAGGATCATTTTGGAAAGACATCAACTCTTTCAGCACTGTCAAGTGTAAGTTTTTTGAATGGCCGTGTGTAACCTCTAGGCCCATTAATGTCCAGACCATTTTGTTCTTTGAACTGGAAAGGTTCCCGGCTCCCTCACTTGGCTTCTAACTTTGTTATGCCAAATGAAGGTCGATGGGATGTGTATGACAGGCCCTGCATGGGTGGGCACTGTGAGGAGGAGTGATGGATGGGGAGAGCAGAGATCCAGACAAATGTGGGTCAATCCCACTCCTCCTCATCCTAATGGGAGCAGAGAAGGTGGGAGCTAAAACTTCATCACCAGGGTCACAGGTACAGAACAACTCCTAGAATACCAGTTCTGATTATTTGGGCCCATTTCCATGACATTACCAGCAAAGGATAGGTGGTGATTTCGTGGGAGATTTAACCTTTACTATTCATTCATGATGCATAACCAGTAATAATTATCTCAAGATTTATGTGAAGTTTGACTTTAGGTTTCACAACATAAACCAAGGAAGATCACAAAAACGCTTCTTCCTGGTACGTAAAGCTCTAAGACTGTTCACGGATCTCTCTCCATATGACCAGTATATCCAGGATAGCCACTACCTGACTTGGTATGGCATTCAAAATCCAAACCCAATGTATTTTTTACTTCTCACCAATAGGAAAAATACATTGGTCCATGCCATTCCTGCTTTGGTGCTTTAATCATATCACTGCATTTACCTGAATTGTCTTTCTTTATTAAATTTCTAATCCACCCATCCTTCTCCTCCAGTGTGAGTTCAATAACCTCAATTAAGTGAATTATTCCCTTATGTTAAAAGACTATCTCTATATTGATGTCTTCCAAATTAATATGGTTAGCCCAGGTCTTTTTCTGAGCTTAATATTTGCATATCTAACTCCTACTTTATATTTCCACCAGATGTCTTACAAACATCTCAAATAAAATATATCTCTTTATCCCACTAGTTGCCAGAGGGTTTCATGATCAATCCTCCTCACTTGAGTAAATATCAACAAGGTCTGCCCCGCTGTTCAACCAGGAACTGGGGAGTCATTCTTGAAACCTCTAACCCCTCAGCTGTATATCCAATCAAGAAGCCTTGTTAATTCTACCTTCAAAATGTATCTTGAGTCTTTCCACTATTATCATTTCTTACCAGAGTTAACGTTAAGAGCATCCTATTTCTCCATTCTATTCTTCACCCGGCAGCATTATTATGGTTCTAATACATAAATCTGGTTATATTTCTATCCCCTGCTTAAAATACCCCTATGGCTTATTATACTTAGGATCAAGTCCACAATTGTTAGGGAGGCTGTAAGGCCTTGAGCAATCTGTCTCAGCCCCCATCTCTGGCTTGTTCTCTCTTCTCCTGGCTCACTTGGTTCTAGTCTAGTTACATGAGCTTTCTTCCCATTTCTCAGCTGAGCCAAGCTCCATCCACCTCAGGGTACTAGCTAGCCCTATCCTCTTCCGCTCTGCTCAGCCGTTGCCCAAATCCTTCATCTGATTTATATTCTTACTTCTTTTTCCTAGCTGACCATAAACATCATTTCCTCAAATAAGCCTTCTAGGACCTCCACTATATGCATATGGCACCCTATACAATAATTGTAGTTCTTGTCTTTCATAATTTACCTAACTGATCTGCATAAACATGTGCTTCTAGATGGTAAGCACTCCGAGGACAGGAACCATGTCCTTCCTACTCTCTCTTACATTAACTAGGGCAAACAGTGCCTGGCAAACAGTCTGTACTTAACAGAGTTGTTAAGTGAACTGAACTGCAAGAAATCTAGGCTGATGTAAATTTTATGTGGAAATAGGCAGAGTATATATAAATAAAAAGATGAAGTCTAGGTACCATTCCTTATTCTAACCTTCTAAGGTTCTTGGATTATCTAGCATATGAGTCAAACCAAAGCAAGAGGGAGAAAAACTAGAACCATAAAGTGACACAGCATATGAAGAATGTATCTAGTTTTTCTGACTGCATCACAGATGCCTTGAGCATGCACTATTACATTAAGAGATGGCTATTGTTTTTCAGGGAGTACAATCCATTCCTCAGCAGTTTGCTCATACACAGAAGAAGCAATCAGTTACCTCTGGATAAGTAACAGCATTTCAAAGAGGTAATTCCCTTTCACATTCATTTTCCTCCACTGAATAACACAATAGAACTCAGCTCTAGCTTAGAGCTGAAAGCCAACAGGACACGTCTGCTCCAGACTCAGAACTCACGGGGCAGAGTACATTTGGCAGTAATTAAGCAGATGGCTTTTCATACTTCTTTCAAAGGTTACCGGCATTAAAAATATGGCTGCACATAAATTCTTATTGAGAAGTCATGATTACCTGGACCAAGTTACTTCAAATCAGCCAAGTTATCCCTTCATAATTTAATGATTTTCTCCAAATGAGTATGACTTTAATGGCCTTTAAATTCTATATTAATTTTTTTAAACTTCACAAAATAGAACACTACAATTACTCTCAATGGAGAGAAAAAAGTGCTTTAAAAAGTTATAGTTCATAATCCTTTATAATCCACTTACCAGGGAGTGTTCACACACCTCCACGTCAAGTAAGCAAAGACCTGACAATTTTCAAGAGAAATGAGTAGGAAGAGGGAAGCCAAAGGACAGAAGGCATTCACACTTCAAACAAGCAGTCAGCTTGAATGACTTCTGGGGACCCTTTGGCCTTTCCTCTCCTGTAATTCTCACAAGGAATAAAATCTATTTGCTTTATAATTTACCTTTCCTTTCCAATATAATTAATGTAAGTTTCTTAGGCCCAGGCGCCCCATACAGGACACAATCAGAAATTATAATTGCTTATTGGTATTTTCATAATTATCATCAACAGCTGTTGAGAGAGAGAATGGAGTGCTACCATGGGTAAGAGGGAGAATACTTTTCCAGAGTATGTATATGTATGTATATGTATATACTTTTCCCTGTATGTATATGTCTGTATCACTGTATTTTTCATGCTCTATTAAAATTACCTGTGCTGTCCTCTCTCCCCCTTGAAGCCAAGGGATGGGATTTTATCTTTTTGCATCCCTCCAGCTTGTAGGAGGGTACCTGACAGAGTAGGGGTACTATAAACGTCTGTTGAATAAAGGTGATCTTAACAAGGCAGGAGAAAGACATGGAAACAGAACTATCAAAACTATACCCTGTGTTTTTCAAGCAGCTTCAATGAGTTAATGATAGTGTACTGCCTCTAGCCAGGCAGCTATCAGTACTTGCCACATTAAGGGACATTTCTTGGGGTGTCTGCCTAGCTCACAGGAATTCCCTGAATGGGCCAGAGTAGCAATGTCTACATTGTGTAACAATGACAGCCTGCCTCAACCTTAGTGGATGGAGGGAGAAAACACCTGTCTCAGTTTGGGCCAATCAGATTCTTTCCCAGGGACTCAAAATTTAGGACAGACACAGAGATCAGGAATGTAGTAGCTAGATAATAACAAATGAAGTGCTTAAGGCTAAGAGGGGGTTGAGAAATCGCTTCTGACATCTCTGGAGTAATCCTGATTTCTTCAGTCTTAGATGTAAAGCCCCTTCTTAAGCGCCCCTGAGACATCCTTGTATTCTTACAATGCATTCTCCTTTATTTTTTTAAATGTTTATTTATTTTGAGAGAGAGGGGAGGGGTGGGGGAGAGGGATAGGAAGGGGCAGAGAGAGAGAGAGGGAGAGAGAGAATCCCAAGCAGGCTCTGTGTTCTCAGCATAGAGCTTGATGCGGGCTTTAATCTCATGAATCATAAAATCATGCACTGAGCTGAAGCCAGGAGTCTGGTGCTTAACCATCAGAGCCACCCAGGCGCCCCCTGCATTCTCATTTAATGTAAGCTGGCTAGCATTTACTAATTAGAGTAAACTCAATAATATAGCTCTGATTTTGTTTTGAATACATTTAGTTTATTTAACAAATATTTATACTAGGGGTACAAAGATGAAGAAAACATCATTTCTGCCTTTGATGGTATTAGCCATTAGTAAGGAATATAGCTATATAAGTAAATGGACAATTACAATAATGGAATTAACTATACAAGGGCTGTCAATTTAGTTCTTCTCCAAACAGTTTCTAGGAACACCCCCAATTCAGTTTCTTGTAGAATATACTTATATTTATCACAAATATACATTCTAGATCCTGATTTCAATTCTATTTTGTTACAAAAATACACTCATTGGTAGTTGTGTTAGTTAGAATTCTAAAACGGTTCCCAAGATTGTTGCTGTCTGGTTTACATACTGCATAGGATCAATTTCACTTCCATGATTAAGTAATATTAAACAGCACAGCTGACTAGAATACAAAGAAAGATGATCAAGTGGAGCCTGACCCAATCATACCGGCCCTTTAAATCTGGAGATGTCACTCCCCAGAGCTCCAATGCCCTGATCTCCTAAATTAGTAGTTATTTCACAGGAATCCTAAAGAATGCTTGGAGGTCAGAGACAGGACGTCAGAGATTAGAAATATCATTGCTGGAGGATGCCTGGGTGGCTGAGTAGGTTAAGTTAAGCATTGGACTCTTGGTTTTGGCTCAGGTCATGGTCTCAGTTTCATGGGGTCGAGCCCTGCATCTGGCTCCACGCTAAGAATGTGGAGCCTGCTTGGGATTCTCTGTCTCCCTCTCTCTGTCACTTTCCCACTCGTGCTATCTTTGTCTCTCCCAAAATAAATAAATAAAACCTAAAAAAAAAAAAAAAAAAGTGCCATTGCCGGTTTGAGGATGGGGGAGGCCATGTGGTAAAGAATATGAATGGTCTCTAGGAGCTGAGAGTAGTCCTCATTTGAGAACCAGCAAGGGCATACAAGACATCAACTAGGGTGAACTTGGAAGTTGAATTTTTTCCAAGATTTCAGACAAGAACTTAGAACGGACAACACTTTGATTTCTGCCTTGTGATACACAGCCATGCTGTGCCAGACATCTGATCTACAGAACTGTGAGCTAATAAATAGGTGCTGTTTTAAGCTATTAAATTGGCGGTGATTTGTTACACAGCAAGAGAAAACTAGTACAGAGCACAATTCTTTGATTTGGAAAATATGGTCACCAGAAACATACCCATATATCACTGTTCTAAATGTCTTTCATGGATTAACTCATTTAACTTGCATTAACAGCCCTATGTGGTAATTACAATGATTTTCTTCATTTAACACAGAGGGTAAGCAACCTGACCAAACTCACAAAGCAAATGAATAGTACAGCCAAGGTTGAAACCTGGCAGTCTGGCCTCAAAACCCACTCTTTTAACTACTACACTACAGTGTTTCCCATTTTAACAACCTGCCCCAGAGCCACATATGTCTTCTCTTACATACCCAAGCCAATAGTCCTAGACTCATCTTAGGGAAAAGTTCTACTAGGTCACAATTTACTCTTAAAGCTATTTCATAATTTTCCTTAGGGCAAGAAGCATGAAAGGTTCTGAGTTTGCTCACTCTATCAACTTTTTGTACTTAAGTTCTGAGCGTCATGTCTTCATTACCTAGTCTTTGTACAGATATAATGACTATAAAATGCTTTAAAATACTCATCGTGTTTGATAGTGCATGTAGCATGGTAAAAAATACAGCAGAGTGTAATTCCCTCAATATTCTTCCGTGACCATAATTAGAACTGTTCCTAAATCCTCTGGCTTGTACTTTCCTTCTTTAAAGTTGAGTGGGTACTTGAACCAAGTACTTGGTAATCATGGAAATACATGTTGAGATGGAACATGCTGCCTTGTACTTTTTTTTTTTTGCGCCTATTTTGGGCCCTTGTAGTTTATTCTTTATTTTAAAAAATTTTTTTAATGTTTATTTATTTTTGGGAGAGAGCACGTGCACACAAGGTGGGGGGATAGGGGCAGAAAGAGAGGGAGACACAGAGCCCAAAACAAGTTCCAGGCTCTGAGCTGTCAGCACAGAGCCCAATGCAGGGCTCTAATTCATCAACTGTGAGATCATGACCTGAGCCAAAGTTGGATGCTTAACCGACTGGGCCACCACTAGGCACCCCTACCCAGTATACTTAAATACAGAAGCAGAAAGTAGAATGGTAGTTGCCAGAGGCTGCAGGGGAGGGGAGGGAGAATGGGGAGTTACTTTTTACCAGGTACAGATTTTTAGTTTTACAAGATATAAAGACTTCTGCAGATAGGTAGTGGTGACAGCTGCACAACAGTGTAACGTACTCATTGCCACTGAACTGTACGCTTAAAAATGGTTAAGATGGTGGACTTTATGTCATACATATTTTACTACAATTTAAAACAATTAAGCAAGACACAAGAACAACAAAGTGTGCAGAGAATATATTTGAATTACTTAGAATGTCACTTAAAAATCATTATGGTCGGGGTGCCTGGGTGGCTCAGTTGGTTGAGCGTCCGACTTCAGGTCAGGTCATGATCTCACGGTTTGTGAATTCAAGCCCCACGTCGGGCTTTGTGCTGACTGACGGCTCAGAACCTGGAGCCTGCTTCGGATTCTGTGTCTCCCTCTCTCTCTGTCCCTCCCCTGTTTGTGTTCTGTCTCCCAAAAATAAATAAAAAACATTAAAAACAAAATCATCGCCTCCAGACTGCTGTGGTTCTGCCACTTGGAAATTCACTTTCACTAAACCCGTAGGATCTTATTTTATACCAACAAAACAGCACTATATGAAAAACAGAAGTTTTGTGCCTGAATTCAGCCAGGATAGCTGAGTAGGCAGATTTCATTTTTTAAAATCTCTTCTAAAATGATTACAACTGCCATCCAGTGCCTAGCCCAGTGTTTAAATACACACACAGAGTTGAATAAATGAGTGATACAGGAACACAGCTAAACAGGCCTAAATGTTATTTTCTGATTGTACTAAATATAGTGATGGGAGACACTTGAGGACAGGAAAAATAAACTCTACATTTGCTTTATTAATTGGGACACGACACTGAATTAACATTTGGCTAGGAAAGCTCAATATAAATGAACCAGAAGTAACATATAAAACAAAGCACATCATTATATTTCAGTGGGAGCAAAACTCCTTTCTGTAAAGATTCCAAGAGAGGTTTCAAACTCTATGAACAGACTGAATAGTTTACAATTTCCAATTGTAAGAAACCTCCCAAATAGCAATATGCTGAATCTGAAATAAATGACCAATGACAGTAGAATTATGAACTTTATTTACTTGGCATTCCAAACAATGTCAGTAATGAGGGCTGCTGGGAGTAACTCAGCATCCAGACGCACATTTCACAAACGTGGCCCCAGGCAAGTTCTAAATAACTGTTGCCAGTTGTGCAGAGGAAAAGGTAGCTCATAAAGTATCTGGCAGTGCAGGTTGGTGGGAGGGTTGATGTAGAGAGCTTAGGACTGGATGGATGGGATGATTTAGCCTAATATGTTTCTCAGAGAGGTTCTTTCTGAAGGATAACGTAGTAGCTACCCTCAGCCATTTGTCTCTTTATCCTGGCTGGCAAAGCCTTAATGGTGTTCAGATATCCAGCCCTCACTAAAAGGCCATGTGCTGGGGAAAGGTGACTTCTTCCACCGCAGGTAAAAACGCAGGATAAATCCTGCCTAATTCCTCTGAGATAATCATGGCAATCCAATCTCATTTCAAGAGCCAGTGAATGGTTTGGCAATGGAAATATGTCATACTGGAGATACGCAGTGGAGACCTGCTCAGAGGTCTTGTGATTTGCTGAAGAAGTCTGAAGGATAAAAATTTGTCAGAACCAAGGGTAAAAGCCTGTGGGTGACCAGAAAATGTGCAGAAGAAACCATCTCACTTCGGCTCCTGGTGATTTGTTCAGATAGCTGACTTTTATTACCCTTCTCATTCATTAGGATTCTTTGGCAACAAGCAAGAGAAATGAATTTGGACCAACTAAAGCAAAAGGGAATTTATTAAAGGCATACAGGGATCTCACAAAACACAAGCAGGCTACATGATTAGATTTGGAACATACAGGAACTAAGAGGCCTCCAGAGGACAAGGAAGCAGGAAAACAGAATGATGTCATAGCAGGAACCTCCTATTAAGGCCCTGTGGTTTCATGAATAAACATCATTTATATAAAATCACTCACGTAATGTGAGTGCTTCCTATTCTAAGCAAAGGTATCATATTGCCTAAGTTTAGGTCACATGACCAACCCTGGGCCACATCTCAGAAGTGAAAGACAGGGCCCCTTCAGCTTACACAGAGGAAGAGAGGCATCTAGCTGTACTGTTTTTACTGTTCTACCATAGTACATGTATTGTGTGGGTGTGCGTGTTTCAAAAAAAAAGTCTATCTAAGGAAACAGATATTCTACAAGGAAAGGAGAAGTACTGACCAGCCAAAAAAAAAAAGGAAAGAGAAACTTCCCAAACATGATTAGAAAACCAGGCACAATTAGGTGTTTGAGTGCTAAACGAAATCAAACAAATATAGTCATAATTTTCCCAAGCTGGTACCATGTTAAGGATGGGGAGTAGCAAAGAAAAGAAGAAATTACCAATTTCCTGAAATAAGATAATGAAATAAAAATGATTTTTTTCTTTTTTATTTTTATATATATATATTTTTATTTTTTATTTTTTTTATTTTTTATTTTTTAAATCTACATCCAAATTAGTTAGCATATAGTGCAACAATGATTTCAGGAGTAGATTCCTTAATGCCCCTTACCCATTTAGCCCATTCCCCCTCCTACTTTTTTCTTTTTTTAAATGTTTTATTGTTTATTCTTGACAGAGACAGAGTATGAGTGGGGGAGGGGCAGCGAGAGGGAGACAGAATCCAAAGCAGGCTCCAGGCTCTGAGCTGTCAGCCCACAGCCCGACGTGGGGCTCGAACTCACAAGCTGTTAGATCATGACCTGAGCCGAAGTCAGATGCTTAACTGACTGAGCCGCCCAGGCACCCTGAAATAAAAATGATTTTCAAAGATACTTTATAAGTCATGCAAGAAAGTTTGATAGCAACACTTTATCTAATATACTGAATTCACCTGATTCACGAATGGCCCCAAAATGGCAAAATTTTGGGTTACTTCAGATTGACTAGCTACAATTACCTCCAAAAAAAAGGAAAACTTATGGCTTCTGTGGATATTCAAAAGAATATGCCATAGGCTTTCAAGATGATTCCAGAACTGGAATCCACCTAATGGAATCGTAACTGAATTAAGTGTACAACTTCCCAAGGTTACCATAGTAGGTCAAAGGGAACAACGCTTCTTATTTGGATGCATAACATCCAATGTCTTGAGAAAAGATCAAAACACAAAACACTCCAATTCCACCTTGTTGTTGAACTAAAAGGCTTATAAATTCTACTTACAAAATAAAAGTAATAAATAATTAAAATTACTCTTTAATATGGAGAGTACAATAAACAAGTATCAAAGAAATTAAGAAAGAGTCCGCATTGCAGAGCACTTGAGAGACTCACATGGGTCTACCATATGGTCCACCTAAACACAGAAGAGCTTTGAAACTGAAGAGTGTCTCTATCTTCCTTCCTCCTGCAAGTCCTAGAAAGAACTCAATGCTAACGACAGGCCTCTTCCTCAAATCTTGTCACATATCTCATGGATGATATTTTATTGTGTACTTGAAAAGGGGCATTACATTCTTTAATGGTCCATGAGAGTTGGAAGTATGCTTCCTCACAGATTTCAAAGCAGCTGATGTACACAGCTCATCCAATGATACTTTCAACGACTGCTTTTCTCATAGAAGTAAATGGTCAGGTACATTGGGTATAATATCCAATCTCAGAAACCTTTGGGTTTCTGGACACACTATAGCTTTGCTTACTTATCCTTCAGGTCTGAGCTTCAGCATCTTTCTCTGTAATACTCTCCCAAAGGCTCCAAAGTTTAGGTTAACTGTGTTTCCTATACATAAAGTACCCAGTACCTTTATCACTGGATGAGGTATCACACTGCTTATTCTCTGCCTCCTCCTTTAAGGTAGAGATTGTAGTCTTTGTATCACGGACTCCGCAGCCCCAGCACAAGTAGGTACCCTGCAAATACTTGTTGAATAAATGCATGAATAATTCTTTATGAAAGTTAAACTCATGCTTATTCCCACGATCTTTTTTCCTTCTTATTTAGATACAAAGAGCATAGCAAGGATTTTAAAAACAGGCATTTAATTCACTTCTTCAGATGGACTTCTCCCACAGATGACTGTGACATTCACATTAATTTCAAGTCAATATCATCTTTTCGGGATATGGCCAGAGGATAACGGGCCACCCTATATTTTTAGTGACAAAAACAAGACATATGCTCAATCGATACTGTATGGTAGCTCCCACGGTGAGTCCACTCTGAGTCAGTAGGGCTTGACAGCCAGCACTAAATCTTTCCATGGGGTTCAGTTTCACTTGGCCTCCCCTAGCCCCAGGAGTTTTTATAACAGTACACATTTTCCACATGTAATTAAGTAATGGAGAGTGAGTTGTTATACATGACATTTAATTTTCAGTAGTGGGGGAAGGTATGACAAGAGCTCCAGGCAAGATCATTAATCTCCTCGGATCCCTGCACTGCCAAATACAGCAATTCATTCTTTCTTGTATTAATATAGCTCTCCTCCTGTACTTAAGTTATAGTGCTTGTGTAGAGGGGATAATGTCAAATAGGAAAACCCACAGAACTGAAATGTGTGGTACATAGTAAGAATTCGAGATTGTAAAATGCATCTGGACTATCCATTGTGGAATAATTTAGTATATCAGAGTTCCTGTGCGTCATAGGCACAAGTACATGATTACCAGATTGTCCAAAATCTAATTTGGGGGCAAAAAGGGAGGGAAGAGTGATTATGTAAGTCATGTATACATAGCAGCAGCAACTTGCTAATGTCACTAATGACTCACAGGCCTCTTGTGAATTAAAGGTCAATTAGTATATGAATAAATACAAGTGTTAAAAGAATACGACAAGGACATGATCACACAAATGTGTATCACTATAGACTAAAGGCCCTAGTTAATTAAAATGTTGCCTGCAGCATATTTTAACAGCTTTCTGTGATTACTGCTAATCATACTCTGAAATCTGTGGCTAGTTCCCATTTTTATCTCAATTGTCAATAAATTTGGAAAAAAGTTGCTGAGGCATACAAGCCAAAAATTTCTCTATAATGGAAATGCACAGAGAATCAATAATTTAAACTAAGGAAGGCAATATTACCAAATAGAAGCACTACCTATAAAGAAATACGATTTATAAGCCTAAGTTTTTAAAGTAACATTATATAGCATAAGTTAGGCAGCTTAAAAGTATAATTGCACCTGTTGTGCTGAGGTGCTTTAAGTGCTAACTTCCTGAATCGATAGCAAATCAGTATTTAACTGCTTTAAGATTTGGTTCCCAAATAGGCACAACAAGGGTTCTCGTACCAATAGTCTAAAGGAGGTAACCTATAGGCAGAGGTTGAAAAATGTGGGGCGCCTGGGTGGCTCAGTCAGTTAAGCGTCTGACTTCCACTCAGGTCATGATCTTGCGGTTTGCTCTGTGCTGACAGCTCAGAGCCTGGAGCCTGCTTCGGATTCTGTGTTTCCCCTTCTCTCTGCCCCTCCCATGTTCATGCTCTGTCTGTCTCTGTCTCTCAATAATAAATAAATGTTAAAAAAAAGAAAAATGTATCTAATTGAGTGATGAACTAGATAATCAGCCTGAAGGAGAGAGGATGATAGGTTGAGCAGCATCTGAAATGCACAGGTTACCATATTTAAATAGGACACCAGTCCACCATTATACCCCCACTGGTGACATATGCAGTGGATGAGCAATAACATATATTTTTTTATTTCTTTAAGTGTTTTATATTCTGACACTATCTGATATTATTCACCTCAGTAAATCTATTATATTTTATTGACATGGGGATTAATTCACATTAATTAGATTTCTCTTTATACATTCTTTCATTAAATGGTACTCTACTCCCTGTTAGAATATCAGGTCGTCATTTCAAAGGAGGAGGAGGAAGGAGTGCCTGCCTGGCTCAGTTAGTGGAGCATGCAACTCTTAATGCTCTTGATGTCAGGGCCGTGAGTTCAAGTCCCACTAGGCGTCGAGCTACTTAAAAAAATAAAATAAAAAAGGGAGAATAAGGGGAGAAGCAGCAGCAGACACAGGACTAAAAGAGATGTTTTAGGCAGGCTGTGTCCTTGTCTTTTAACCTTTATCAGAAATGGTTTTATATAGGGGTGCCTGGGTGGCTTAGTTGGTTGAGTGTCCTACTCTTGATTTTGGCTCAGGACATGATCCCAGGGTTGTGGGATCAAGCCCCATGTTGGGCTCCACGTTGAGCATGGAGCCTGTTTAAGAATCTCTCTCCCTCCCTCCCTCCGTTCCTCTCTTCCACTCGTGCACACATTGTCCCCCCACCAAAAAAAAGTTTTATATAATGATAGCTATATAACTATATATATATACATATACATATATATATACACATATATGTATATATATATATATGTATATATATATGTGTATATATATATATATATATATATAGTTATATAGCTATCTCTTCTAAGTGTTTTATCATTATGATGTTAATTAAAATTCTTAAATTGTGAATATACTTCACTTGAAGTAAATATTCCAGATTCTGGAATGATACAAAATATATATGAAGGAGTGGCTAATCTTTTCCTCTTCTTCCTTTATCCCTAACTTCTTTTTTTCCTCTTACTTCCTCCCCTTTTTCTGCCACCATCATCATCTTCATCACCATAGCAACAAACATTGCTGAGCCCATATTGCCAGGCAATTTATATATATTAAGACATTAGAAAAATCTATAAGTCAGCTATATTATCTACATACTGCAGATCAGGAAACTGACCAAACTCATATACTTGGGGTATTCTAGAGCTGGGTTTCAAGCCCAGACCAGGTGAATCAGGGATTCCTCTTTTTATCACTTATCATTCACGCTTGCTTTAGAAAAGAATTCGTCACTTTAGGTAAGACCTCTCTGTTAGATGAATAGTTCCTTCTCTTATGGAAATGGCAGCATTAATTAATAAAATGTTGGCACACAAATTATCTATCAAATACATATCTACTGACTCAAACAAAAGGTTGTCAGCAGTGCATACATCTGTCTTGATTCAATTTAAACTAATTTTCCTTTACAGTCTCGAAGTGGATAGGACAATAGATTATTCAGAATCACACCTACATCTTTTTTCTCTCTATTCAGAAAGATAGAGGAACTTCCCCCAACTTAGATTATTTGGGAAAGTACTGAAGAGAAGGACTTAAGTATGAGAAAGAAATTATTTTGTAAAATAATAAATTGATCTATATGTATCTTTTTTTCTGTTATCTTTAAATTCACAAAATCAGCCAAACTAACTTACTATGATTGTTACCTTTGGAGAATAAGTAATCTGGAATTGCTTAGAGGGAGCTGCAAGGAAACTTATTCAATAAAGCTTTTCGAATGTCGACAATGTGCTAGGCACTCTAATTTAAGAAAGGTTCATAATTAGATTGCATGTTTTGAACGTACATTGATACTTCCAAATTGCTTAAAATCCCTTCCAGTAAATAAGTATTCCGTGACATCCTCAATCATGCTTACACCATTAATTCACTGAACAAATCATTTCTTTGATTCTGATCTCCTCTGAACAATCAAAATTGAAATCATCACACACTAAATTACTGGGGCTTTATTACTATGATTAAAATCCTCCTCAGCTTTCTCTTCTATCTTCTAAACAATTTCAAATCATGTAACCTTTCTTTTTTGAAAGAGGAGGATTCTATTTCCCAACTACTTAATTGCATTAGATGGTTTCCTCTGGATCCTATTCAATTATCTTTTTGCTCTCTTTAAAGTGGGATGACCCAGAATGGGTGATAAAAGCCCCACAGACGGTGAAGAGGTGACGGCGACGTTAATAACCATAATAGTTGCAGTAGTTGGTCAACATGTGGTGAGCACTAAGTGCAGACACCCGTGAGGGCTGTGTGTGCCTGCTTGTGGCATCCTCACATGACTCTCCGCAAAGTGGTCAAGCCTACGTGGATGTCTGTCGATGGACACCTTCATCTCTGAGCGGCTGACCTTTCCTCAGGCCTGTTCATGTTTTCAGCCTCTAACTCCAATTTTGTAACCTCTGGCAACAGGAAGGGCAGAGAAACCCAAAAAGGAGACTGGTACCTCACATAAGACTTCAAGGTGAGCCAGAGGAAGGCTGGCGTAACACACAAAGACAGAAGAGAAGGAGAAAGGATTCGCCCTTCAGAAGCAAGACTAAAACCTGGAAACCCAGAAGTGCTGCTGAGTGGGAGAAAAGGGTACCAATGTATGATCTCTTCAGGAGCAAAACAGCAATAACACCCTGTGAGGCTGAAGTGATGGCATGGGAAGGAATATTTCAATCACCTACATTAGTGTCCATATCTGGGAATAAAACTACCCTTTAACCCCAGTGGTCCCTAGGAATGCATAGCTCTTACTGACAAATAACTAGTAATAGTAGGAAGAGGAATAATGATCATCAATGTCATAGAATGCCATTTAACACTCTTTCAGTCTTTACGCGAGAAAGTGTTCAACATTTTAGATTTTTGACATGTCACAGTGAATGAGGTAGGTGCTTTATTATTCCCATTTTATAGAGGATACCTGAGGCCCAGAAGGAAAAGAAACAGAGTGACAGTTAACATACAGGGTTAGCTGCATCACTGAATGATAATTCTGATTTATCAGTCATTCTGATCCAATAAAAGGAATCAAACATTCCATTGCTGATAAGGCAATAGTAAATACCACCAACGAGAATTCCCAATTCTGACTTATTTATGCCAAAAGGACTCAGTCAGGTAGTACGCAGGGTATGGGAAAATGTGGAACCCCAAACACACCACATGACTCTAGACAGCAGAGTTCACATCTGCTCCCCTCGGGATTTCTCACCAGCATTTGATATATACATTTTTTAAGTTCAAAAAGAGAGACAGTGAGAGCATGAGTGTGGGTGGGGCAGAGAGAGAGAGAGAGAGAGAGAGAGAGAGAGAGCGCGCGCCCCAAGCAGGCTCCATGCTGTCAGCACAGAGCCCGATGTAGGACTCGATCTCATAAAATGTGAGATTATGACCTGAGTCAATATCAAGAGTTGGAGGCTTAACTGAGAGCTACCCAGTCACCCCACACCAGCACTCTTAATATGAAGCTCCTAAAATGTTTCTGGGTTCTGTTTTCCTGCCTATTCTTTGATGAAGACATTAATGAGTCAGCAAATGTACCACATGATGGTGACAGGAGGAAGGGAAGTTAGAAGACTCTATTATATTTATAGAGAGGATAACCAGCTCCAGGAAAGGAAGAAAATTTAAAAACCAAAATACAAATACTAGCCTCAACTACCAGTTTTATCATATGAAATGTAAATAACAAGAAAGCCTCATAATTGAAACAATCCAAATGTTCCTTAAAGTAACAGTTAAAAAAGGAAAATCTATTTTTAGGATATGGTGATTTTGTTAGACAAACCAAAGATAAAATATAGTCTTAGAAAATAATAACACCTCCAGAAGAAATCTTAGATTTTATTTTTTAAGAGATATTAATTTTAGAAAGCCAGATGTATGCATGTGTGTGCGTATCTTACCTGATGAAAACCAGCTTGACTTTTGATGGGGCAGTTTTAATAATGGCAGATGCATTTTGGTGGCTTCTTCCATACAGGATCTGATTGTTTATCTAATGGGGAAAAAATAAAATGCACTTGTAAAAATGCAATATGTTTGGTTTGTATAAAAATATACATGTATATATTTATACATTTATACAAATATATGTGTATATACTTGGAATTAAACAATGAAGTCCATTCATTTTTAAGTGGATCCATGTAGGGCTCTTTAATGCTAAAAAATCTTAATATTGTTTGTAGTATGGATTAAAATACTAATTCCAAATAGCTATTAAAATCTCTTAAATTCAGTTTTGAATGCAGTTAATAAAGCACATATAGTCCTTGAACCTTTTGCTAAACTTCAAGAGAGCAGTAGTTGAGCTAAATGTAAAAACTTTATGACAGATATATTTCCTACAGCCTTTCCAGATTTCTAAAAAATGTAGAAAACAGACTAAACTGTGGTATTCACCAGACCTCTGGAGGGCCCATTAAACACGATTCTGTAAATGTGTCAAGGTTATTACATAGCATAAATTTTGTTACTCCAGAGGAGGTAAATATTCTATCCCCATTTTAAATCAAATGTTAGATCAATCGCATGGAAACATTTTACTATACACAATCAATGAGCCATCTGCTCTTATCCAAGATATGGTGGAATTTCAACTTGATTGAGTTCGCCTAAATACGCTCTAAAAACATTGACATTCTAAATTTTTTTACTCCAGATTTTTCCAGTGATAAACTATGATGATAGTCGTAATCAATCTTTTATTTCATCCAATTGATAATAGCTCACACAGTTTTGGCTTTTCTCCTCTTGTCTCTTTAATAACTAGTTAATGATCTATACTGTCCCAATTTAACGGAGGCCTTGAAACTGTCTATTTAAGAGACAGTACAATATACTATATAAGGAATAGAAAATAGGGATTTCAGTTTTTTGTAATTAGCATTGGTCTGTCCTTGAGGTCTCTGAAATTTTGTGTTCGAAGACATACCTGGAAAAGGTTTTTGTCATAGCAGTTATAATGAGAAAGTGTATGGAAATGAACAGAGGAGGGAGCTGCCTGAAATGAAGCTCATCCATCATCTTGAAGTGGTAATGTGGGGATGTACATCAAAGTCTGTTGCAGAGACTAAACTGGAACTACCTTCTCACTATGTCCCTCATTCTATCAGCTTTTATTCTTCACCAAGATAACCTCCCAGAAACCCACTGATCTCCACACTATTTCTCTGTGCCTCAGTTTCCTCTTCTTTAAAAGGAATTTAAGCACCTGCTTCATAAAACTGTTGTGAGAATTACATGAGATAATGCCTTTAAATTTTATTTATAATCATCTTTTTTTAATGTTTACTTATTTATTTTGAGAGAGCACACATGCAAGTGAGAGGGGAGGGGCAGAGAGAGAGAGAAAGAGAGAGAGAGAGAGAGAGAGAGAGAGAGAGCGAGCCCCAAGCAGGCTCTGCGTTATCAGCGCATGAACTGTGAGATCATGACCTGAGCTGAAATCAAGAGCTGGACTCTTAACCGACTTCATTTATAATAATCTTAATACCAAAAATTATTTTGGGGGTGTTCAAAATTACTCATCTTTTCTGTTAAGGTTTTTATCTTTTTTAATAACATGTATTTAAAAATGTGTCCATCCTCTGTATGATACTATAATGATGGACACATACCATTATACATTTGTCCAATCCTACAGAATGTACACCACCAAGAGTGAACCCCAATGTAAACTATGGACTGGGAGATGATGATGTGTCAATGCAGGTACATCAACAATAACACATGTACCACTCTGGAGAGGGATGTTGGTAGTCTAAAAGGGACATATGGGAAATCTCTGTACCTTCCTCTCAATTTTGCTGTTCTAAAAAAATGTATATGTGTGTGTGTGTGTGTGTGTGTGTGTGTGTGTGTGTGTATTGAAGTGCCCACCGTTTAAATTATAGGTTTTCCCCTAATGTTTTCATAGTTTTATTTTTCTTATATTTACATTGTACTACCTAACTCATTATAAGGGGGAAAAAATGGTTAAGTCATGTAATGATAGAGTCATGTGAAAAAGAATAATGACATAGGAAATGTCCAACTGTACTAACCTGGTTACAAAATAGTATGTCTGCCAAGATCGCTTTTTTTTGCAAACCGTATTTCTCAATCTCTTCCATTTACAATGAACAACAAATAAGGATCTTTTAAATCACAACTGAAAAATGAGATGACATGTGGAATACGCATGACTCAAAGTCTGGCATTCAGGTAATTATTTGTGAATGTCTTCCCCACCGTGTCTGGCCTCTGCTTTCAGAAAGCAGACCTATCAAATCTTCCTGCCTTTGAATCCTGTGGCACTACATTTAAAAATGTTCTCTTGTCGCCCTTACGCCTCACCTGACACGGTCAAGCCAATCCTTGTCAGGTGGTAAGCATCAGTGCAGGCACCTGGCATTTACTGAACTGGGCTCAACTTGTTGAGGGCAGGAACCATGTCCTCCACTTGGTGTTTGCCAGCCTGCCACGCGTAGCCTGCACACAGCGGTGCTCGGCGAGACATACAAAATTGCAGAGCCCTGAATGCAAATGGCTCTTTCATTAATCAACTGCTACTATGTTTTCTCTGAGGTGGGCTCCAGTCTTCAAAGGGATTTTTTTTTTCTTTTTAAAGTCTTTTTTATTAGCAAAAGCTTGAACATACAGAAAATTGAGCTGTTTCATCTTTATGGAGATGCCTGCTTTTTAGCTGTGATCTTCCATTTTGATAGGATAAAATGTATGGTACTATTATTCTAAGAGGGAAAAATTACAGCCCAAATGAAGAAAGCAGGTCATTAATTTTAATTTATCTAAGAGTAAATCTACAGTTATGTCTTCATGGTGCTGTTTGTGAATATTCAGAGGCTCTGGCTGTAGAAAGGCGGAACAGCTTGCTTGCTTTGGATGTTTTTTCCAGTGCCAACAACTGTGCCATTTATTGTTATGGTAGCTGCTCCTGCCAGTGTTCGGAGGCCTCTGGAGAAACTCGGTTCTGCAGTGCAAGACCACGAACAGAATAAGAAACTCAACACAGAGTGAAACCTGATTTAACAGGATTATGTCAAAAAGGAAAATGCAGATCTCTGGCTTTAAAAATCTAAGACAAAGTCTCTCTTCTGACTTCAGAAATACGTTAGTAGCCTGTGAGTTCTAAGACAGGAAGGGCTCTTTTGTGTTTTCTTGGATCTTATTTAATATACAACAATTTCACTATTTAAATGAAAGGCACATACAGCTTCCAACTGCATAAGCAGTTTTTGTATTTCTTCATCACTAAAGGAAACACACGCCAGAGAAAATTCAGTAAGTAATTAGAAAGAATATGATGCATTTTATGCACAATTAACTTTAGACTGTCACTTATTCTATTTCTGAGAAGCTGCTGTTCTCTGAGGGCACTATTCTTTAAACAACAGATGTAGGGCATCTTCTAAGTATAGCACAGGCAAAAAAGAAAGCACTCTATACCTCCTGGAAGTCTTTCCGGTCAATTCTAATTAATAACAGCTATCATTTATCAAGTGCTTAGTCTGTACCAAACATTATCCTAAGCTCTTTAGGCACACCATCTCATTTAAATCTCAGAGCAACTGGGGTATTATGTACTTTCATCAGATGATGATAATCCTAAAGCACACCTAGAGGTCACATCTGTATGGTGCACATAAAAATCAGATGATTTTGAAAGTCATCTTTATAAAGATGTCTGTTAAATAAACTCTGAGTGGGAACAGGAGGATGTGGTGACCTACCATCGTAGGTCCTAGAGCTTTGAGATACAGAAGTCGGAATCAAAGCATCTTACCACAATGTATAGAGGAAATGCCTGAGAGTTGACTGCTAGGCTTTTCAAGTCCGAAATGCAATGTGGAGTCCCCTAAGACTGTACTTCTCTTCGTGCAAGCAAACTGCAACTTGAACAATATTATATACTTACTACCCTTTTTTTCATTGTACAGATACTGTATAGATTGATCACCATTTTAATTTTTTCTGGCTCATGCCAAAGGAAGACAATTAAAATATTTCATTTTGGGGCAAATACTGCTCCCATTCTTTTAAAATATGAGTGATCATTCAGATTATCAAGAAGTTAGAAAAAATATTATCATTTCCTATTTACTTCCAGTAAACTGAGGGGGTAGAGAAGTGCCTTTCCCAAAGTTTCTCCTTTTGAAGGTGACTCAATGACATAGAAAATGAGTAATAAATTATTTAGATATGTCCTTATTTTTGTTATTATTCTTACTGGTGGGAAGAACTGTCCTAAGTTCTGATTTAGTGTTCGCATTACACCTAAATTATCTTTTTATTATCTTAATAGCTGAGATCTATAACTCTTCCATTCAAGGATAACCATATATCCTACTTCTGGGACAGTCCAGTTTATGCATGTTGAGTGACACTCGTAACGATCCTCCACATCTTTTCTGAGCTTCTGCGAGGTAGCCATATTCTGCCACATGGATGAAGGAGCAGGAAAAGCCATCACTTTCTGAGGCCCCCAGGCAACCCAATCTCCAGGTTCTGGGATGGACACCCATACTATTGCAATAAATTCTCCCCTTTTTGGTTAAATCACCTTGAACTAATTTCTGTTCTTTCCCATCAAAAAAGTCTCCACCAATACAGTATCTGGGGCCCCTATTTCTAAATATTAATTTATACATTCAAGTGATATACCTCTTTTTATCTCCTAGTCTTATGCTCTCTCAGACACGTAGTAATTTATCCTGGCATTCAAAAAGAAAAGAAAGTAGACAAAGGAAAAAGGCTTTCTGACCCAAGGAGATTTCTATGCTCTTGAGTTACAATTCTGATTTTCTTATCTGTTTGGCTTCCTCTTCTGAATACTGACAAAAAGGGGTTTCTGAGACCTCCACATGGTCAGTAACTTCGATCTCAAGCTCAGGGGGTCCCGGTCCCAGAAAGACACTGATATTTTATCATGGGTAAATTAACTCATCTTTTCCTAAATTCTGAATTTCTAGTTCAATGAGAACAGGGGCAAATGATAGCAGCCCTAGATACTGAAGACAATAGCCTTAAATAAGAAACATCTGTTTTTATAAAACTCAGAAATCATATTATAACGGGTTTTCAATGGGATTTATATTTCCCTTCATAAATTGGTTTCTGCTACTGCAGTGGAGAAGGAAAAAAAACCCAGAAAGCACTCTTTTGAGGTAAACTCTCTATATTTTGGTATCAAAGATTGGATATTTAATTGCATTATTTTACAGTTTGTAGAAGAAGTAGAATTAGGGTTAATACAGCAAGATTCAGCAAAAGTAAATGAATGTAAATCCTTTTGTTATACTACGTAAACTTTCACTTAAGAGGTCTTTAATGAGATTTATTTTACTAAAATTAATTATTCAAAAATATCACTCAATTTTCCATAGTTCAACTGAACATGAATATAAATTTATGCTGGAGAGCAACTCAATTAAATCTATTCAAAAAACTTACCAAATTGGAAGTCAAAGTTAATTAACTTAAGCTGGGATTAAAGATATTAATTATAAAAAACTAAAATTTAGTTCAAGCAACAGATTTGCCTGAGGTTTGAATATCATGTTATAATATAATACCCAACAACACCACCTTTGCCCATACTTTTATTAAAGTAGAGGGATTTATTCTGAACAGTTGAAAAATTATTATTAAGAAACTGAGCTAGGAGCTTCTGTGCATCCCAAAGAGGAATTGGGGCCTGGCGTCCCCTCCTTGCCCTGGTCCAGGCCCCGCCCCACCCCACCTTATTTCTCCTGGTTGAGATGGGCTCAGCCAAGAGCTCCCCGGTCATTCTGGCTTGGTTTCCACCGCACAACAAGCTTCTGGCCCGCGTGGCGGACCTAGTGCTGTCATCCTGCGCACTCCCATCCAGATGGAGAGCTCTCTACAGCCAACCCTACCAGCAGGAGAGCAGTTGGAGGGTCCTAATGAGGCCCAAGACTCAGATCCCCGCTCTCCTACCCTTGGCATTGCACGGACACCTATGAAGACTGGCAGTGGAGACCCCCAAGCCCACTGGTGAAACAGCTGAATGAAGTCTTTGAGACAGAAGCCTCCAAATCGAATCTTCCCCCAGAGCCTGTTCTGCCCCTAGCAGCAACTTCACCTTCTGAATTGGACTTGCCTCTGGCCACCCAGTTTTCCCTTGAGGACCGGATGCCACTCTGGAGCCAGACTGAGCTCCCCTCAAGCAGGTGTCCTCCAAGGAGGAAGCAGGACAGCCCTCACAACCCCCCATGGCCTGCCAGGGTTCAGACAAGCCCTTAAGAGACCCTGAGACTCCCTGATCTTCAGGTTCTAAGCACAATAGACAGAAAGGAAATGGCAAGGTACTAGGGAGATCTCCCCTCACCATCCTACAGGATGACAACTCCCCCAGAACTCTGACACCACGACAGGGTAAGCAGCCTCCTCCCCTCAGTGAAAATGCTAGAGCACTAAAGGAAGGGGCCATTCTGAGAATTGGATGACTTCTGGAAACCGGAGGCTGAGTGTGGGAGCAGGGCCAGGGCCAGGGCCAGGGCCAGGACAAGGAAAATCAGCACTTTCCAAACTTGGTGGAGAACTAGGCCATGTGTGGCCCCAGCGCCGGGTTCACCAGGGGCCTGGTGATGTTGTGTCCTCACAGCCCTTCTTTCCCTGGGAGACAGGAAAGGCTCGTTGTCTTCAGCTCCCCCGAACTACCAACTCGAGGACTGAGCACTTTCTTAGCCTTTATTTGTGTCTCGTGTGTTTCTTGTATATTAAAGAAAGTGATTAAAAAAACAAAACACGGAGCTAGAGTTCAGGTAACTGGAACTCCTGATAATGAAAACTGACTCCTTCTCCCTACTTTACTTTTAAATATACTCTATTGTTTATATTTCATGACACTGGAATCTATAGGTTAACTTTTTCCTTTAATAAACTCTTTTACTGAGTATAACACACATGTAGGAAAAAACAGTAAGTATAATTGATGAGCCTTTTTACAGGTTAATTTTTAATCTAATAATTTCACTGCTAAAAGTTTATCCTAAAAAGATTAAAAATCTGGGAGTCAAAATGTCTATGATGGCTATACTTATAATAGAGAAAAAATGAAAAAACTATACACTCATCAAAAGTTTTATTATATTCTCTATCGTTACGTTGATAAATGGAAAACTGTGTCATTAAAAGGAAGTGAAGAAGGATGGCACAGACCTAGATCCACTGCCATAAGAAGATAAAATTGGGGGCACCTGGGTGGCTCAGTCGGTTAAACATCTGACTCTTGATATCGGCTCAGGTCATGATCCTGCGGTTATGAGATTCAGTCCCGCGTCAGCTCCATAATGAGTGTGGAGTCTGACATTCTCTCTCTCCCTCTCTCTCTCTGCCCCTTCTCTGCTTTTGCTCTCTCTCTCTCTCTCAAAATAAATAAATATTTTAAAAAAGATAAAATTACTGAGTGAAAAAAGTAAATGACAAAATACGTTATCTATCACATTATTTTCATTTATGTAAAAGTTCTGAGTCTAAAAAAAGCTCCATGAGTATATACTAAATGTCAACAATGATGATATCTCTGATTGGTGGGATTTGAGGTGATTTCCAGTTTGTTTCTGTATATTGATATTTTATTACTACTTTGTAATAATACCATTTAATAAATGCTTACAACACACAAGGCACATGCATATACACACATCTTAAATACATTATTTCACTTAAGTCTCACACAAATCAGTAGAGGAATACATTATCATCTAATTATACAGATGGAGAAAGTGAAGTATATTAAGTTTAAGGAATTTAACCAATATAACAGATCTATAGCCAGTAATTATAGCCAAATCTGTTTGAGTCCAAAAGCCTGTCTTGTTAACCTAAGTAACTCATTTTTAATCCTGTGAAATTTTAAATCCAATTAATAGGGCCTCATAAATAGAAACGCCAGACCAAGAAATATTCCAATAAAAGTATATTAGATATATGTTATATCCATCCATTTACTCATTTATTCAACTGTCGTAGTGTAAGTGATGAGGATAGAGGAATTTTCATTGCCATCATTACCACAGCTATCATGTATTGAGCACCAGCTTTGTTCCAGGTACCAGATCCTCTGAAAATTACTTTATAGGAATTATTTTATTCAGTCAGATATGGTCCCTGCACTCGAGCAGCTGGTACTCCAGTAAGTTAACAGTCTTGGAAACAAAAACCTGCAACTGGCTTTGGCATAATGAATATAGGCATAAAGCAAGAAGTGACTGTCTCTTCTTGGAGATGGGTGGGTTGGTCTTGAGCAGACAGAAACTTAGCAGGCACAGGGGGAAGTGAGCAGCAGGAAGAGCACCAGGGCCAGGGAAAAAACTGCAGGTCTTAGTTTCTAGGAAACACAGGTACTTTAGTATAGCTTTTGGGGTAGGGGTGTTATAGAAGTAAACAGGTCCTGTTCAAAGACGACCTTGTAGAATACTTTCCCTTTCCAAAAATTTTGGGCACTAGCCTCCATGAAGAATGATCCTCACTTTCCAAACCACCATTTCAGGTTTGCACATGGGAGAAGGAAAGAGAGAGGTACCAAGGCTAGCGATGGAACAGGGAAAGTGATGGAAACTCACATGAAAACAATTTCACTGTAATGAAAAAGTATTTCTGAAGAAAACTGTCACATTAATTTTTTTCTCAAAAAGACAAAATAATACACATCAAGCTCCAATAATTTAATACTTTGGGTAAAGGAGCAGGTTTTAAGGACTCAGTTTAATGATGCAGTGCTGAAATGAGGTAGGCAACTTCACTGTAATCTATTTCTTGTGAAGTACAATGTTCCCAAAGGAATACAGCCATTTAAAAGGCTTAAGCATGAGATTTATTTTCTCTCAAACAAATCTAATGAAACTGGAACACCTTCTAAAGGCAAAGTAATAGTAATACGTAGCTCACATCTCCCTAAATTTGGTGTATTCAGAAAACAGCATGTTCTTTTATTTTTTAAAGCTTATTTATTTTGAGAAAGAGCGCAAGTCAGGGAGAGGCAGAGAGAATCACAAGCAGGCTCCGCACTGCCAGCACAGAGTCTGATGTGGGGCTTGAACCCACGAACTGTGAGATCATGACCTGAGCTGAAGTTGGAAGCTCAACTGACTGAGCCACTCAGGTATCCCAAAACAGGTTGTTCTTTTGAATCCTAAACCTTGACAATTCTGAAAAATATTCTTCAAGGAAGTGAGCAGAGAAATATGTTTATGTGCTGCTCTGATTTTCAGTGTTTCTGTGGAAGTTGCCCCAATTGCTACAGGTTGGTTCACTTGACCAAAATAGGAAGGAATATGTAAATGGAGGCAGAAGTATAATCTCTCTCTTAACAGCTCATTAATATTGCAAAGGAATCGTGTTTCCCTAGGAGGCTGAGGCATTACAACCTACCTGTATTAGTGGTGTTGTTAGTCACAGAAGCAAACAGACTCAGGTGACCACTGACCTAGAATTCCTTCTTCCAAGAATTGGTACAGGCTATGAATCAAGACTAGTAATGCTCAGCTTAACGTTTGCTTCTTTCATATGATGATCTACTTAGAACTCTACTCCAATTCCCTCTGTTTTTAGACTTTTTCTCTTTTGCCTTCAAAATATTTTCCTAGACGCTCCCACAGATGTAGCCACAAACCCAGTGAATCATCAAAGGACTTCATCGAAGTTCCTAACTCCCCTCCTCCCAACTCCAGCTTCTCTTTTAAAAACATTTTTTTTTTTTTGACACAAATCTTGTCAGTGAACCAGTCCTATAGCCTATAGAGTCAGGATTAGATCGTGTGTATTTGATAGCTTTGAAAGCATATTTCATAGACAGTCTGGCACTGTCACACTGCTCTGCGTGACAGGTCGGCAAGGCAGATGCTCCGGTATTTCTGTAACAAGGACACTGAAACTCAAACTCAGGGACTTGTATAGGGTTCTAGGTAAGACACCTGCAGAACCAGAATCCAAGCTCGCATGTCCTGATCCCAGAGCCTCTTTTCAGCAGGTCTGAGGCTGGAATGGGTGGCATGCTATGGGACTCCTGCTACTTTGCTAAAGACTCGTCCTAATCACCCATAGCCCAACTACCTTCCTCCCTCTCCAAAATAATTTCCCAGCACCCAGTTCTCATTCTAAAGTGGTGAAGGCAGATAAAAATCCAAGTGTCGACTTTAAAAACTGCCTCACCAGAGTGTAGTCCTATTCTCTCAGTCACTTCCTCACGTGTATATGTATGATATATAAGTAAAGAATTTTTATTCAATTTAAAAAACTGCATCTGGGGCACCTGGGTGGCTCAGTTGGTTAAGCGGCCAACTTCAGCTCGGGTCATGACCTCACGGTTCGTGAGTTCGAGCACTGTGTCGGGCTCTGTGCTGACAGCTCAGAGCCTAGAGCCTACTTCAGATTCTATGTCTCCCTCTCTCTGCCCCTCCCCCACTAGCACTCTGTCTCTCTCTCAAAAGTAAATAAACAACAACAAAAAAATCTTTAAAAAAAAACAACTCCTGCCTCTGGCAGGTTGGCTATGGTCTGATTACATCTAGTGTTTGCTAGATTTGGCGGGTGGGAAACAACTTCTTTTACAAGCTGTTAGAGGAGCAGAAATTTTGTGTAACACCAAAGAAAGATAATATATTTTCTATGCCACATATTCAAACAATTGCACAAAGACATATACAGCAGTATGTTATAGTATTATTTGTACTGACATCTAAATAATATATATCATAAATGACATATATTCAGTAAAAAAGGTATGCGAATTATGATTCTGTTTGTGTACATTAATTAACTTTAAAATCTGTTTGCACAATGTATGTGACTGTGCATGAGATCAAGAGGAAAGATGATAAGTTGACAGGGGTTACTTCTAGAGGAGTAGTATTACAAAGGTAAAAGAGGGAAGATTATTACTTTTACCTAAACCATAATTTTTTATGATTACATATTATTTTAAAAACATATAAAAAAGCATAACCTGTAAGTTAGAAAGACAAAAGTAGCAATAAGTAACACCTTTATGACAACTTAGTATGTTAGGGAATCAATTAGAATTAAAATCTATTTGCTAACCTAATACTTTTGAGTCATAGCCAGAAACGTAAGTAAGGATGGGAAATAAAATTTAGAGTCAAAATAATTTTAAATTATATTTAAATATTGTGCAAAACTTTGAGCCTTCAGCTCAAAAATCACCTTATTTTCCTGCCCTAATTTTTCCAGTCACAGCCCCTATGTTAGGTCAATCCTATTCTCTTGGCATTCAAATTTTTTTTTTAATGTTTTTTATTTATTTTTGAGACACAGAGAGACAGAGCATGAACGGGGGAGGGGCAGAGAGAGAGGGAGACACAGAATCGGAAGCAGGCTCCAGGCTCTGAGCCATCAGCCCAGAGCCCGATGCGGGGCTCGAACTCACGGACTGCGAGATCGTGACCTGAGCTGAAGTCGGACACTTAACCGACTGAGCACCCAGGCGCCCCTCTCTTGGCATTTAAAAGGGACAGTATGGAGACAGAGACTCAAGTTGAAGGGCAGGAAGTACTACGGACCATTTCCCTTTGCTTTTTATGGATTCCGGGGCACATCTTATGTCCTTCTATGACAGGAGCAAAATTTCACATCTAGACTCCTAATAAGATTTGTTATATACTAACTAGTTAAAAGTACACCTAGGCTCCACCTTTGGAGGTTATCCTCTAAGAGGATGGGGTGAAGGGTTGTTATTTAGGCAAACCTTTCCTATGAGTCTGATACACAAACTTGGTTGAGAGCAACTTATATAGCTAAAGAGATTTGTTTGGTAAACATTTTTGAGAAAGGATTTGCAGTTTCATGTTCCCCAGAATAGAGATAAGAAATTCGTTAGGCTAAATTAATATGCTGAAGTTTGAGGAGCAAACATTTAGATAACAGATTCAGACAACATTAAGTCTGAAAGATTTGTTTTTAATTTATTGAGAGAGAGAGACAGAGAAAATGCACACGCCTGTACAAGGAAGAGGAGGGACAGAGGGAGAAGGAAGGAGAGAATCCCAAGCAGGCTCCTCACTGATGCAGGGCTTGATCCCATAAACTGTGAGATCATGACCGGAGCTAAAATCAAGAGTTCGATGCTCAACCGAGAGAGTCACTCAGGAGCCCCAAGTTTGAAAGATTTTTAAAGATATTATTGACCATTCTTCTATCTTACAGTTAAGAGATGGTAACAGAGATTAAAGGATTTATCTGAGAAAAACAGTTAGTTAAAAATAGAACTGGTATTACAAGCCATCTCTCTTATAAAAATAGTACTGTTAACAAATAATAGCTAGTATACTTGTTTTTCCATTCTGTCATCTTCACCTTTGAATTTCAAGTCAATTACCTAAAGTTAAGAAGCATTTATTTTTTTTTTTAATTTTTTTTTTAACGTTTATTTATTTTTGAGACAGAGAGACAGAGCATGAACGGGGGAGGGTCAGAGAGAGGGAGACACAGAATCTGAAACAGGCCTCAGGCTCTGAGCTGTCAGCACAGAGCCTGACGCGGGGCTTGAACTCACAGACCTCGAGATCATGACCTGAGCCAAAGTCAGCCGCTTAACCGACTGAGCCACCCAGGTGCCCCAAGAAGCATTTAAACAATGTATATAAAGAAGAGATATCTGATTTTTATTTAGGGCAGTAAGAAAAATAATGTCATGAACTTATGCTAAAACAATTGGGCTAGGTCTTTAAAACGTCTATGCAAGTATACTGAATAAAATACATGGGCAAAAGAATGGAATGATGGAAATACTCGTCTGTATTGAGGACTTATTTAAGTAGTTCAATACAGCTGGATCAGAAGCAGTGAAGCAGTGGCAGAAGCTGGAAAGGAAGGTTAAAGATATCTCCTGAGGGGTGCCTGGGTGGCTCAGTCAGTTAAGTGTCCGACTTCGGCTCAGGTCATGATCTCACAGTTTGTGAGTCCAAGCCCCGTGTCGGGCTCTGTGCTGACAGCTTAGAGCTTGGAGCCTGCTTCGGATTGTCTCCCTCTCTCCCTGCCCCTCCCCTACTCATGTGTTTGCTCAGACGTGGACAGACTCTCTCAAAAATAAATAAACATTATTAAAAAAACATAAAAAAGAACATTAAAAAAAAAAGAGGGTGTGCATGGGGCAGGGGCAGAGACAGAGGGAGACACAGAGTCTGAAGCAGGCTCCAGGTTCCTAGCTGTCAGCACAGAACCTGACGTGGGGCTCAAACTCATGAACCGTGAGATCATGACCTGAGCTGAAGTTGAATGCTTAACTGACTGAGCCACCCAGGCATCCCCCACCCCTCCACCCACCAAAAACAAAGATATCTCTTGAATGATTTTGAATATTATGATAAAGAGTTTGAACAATGCCATTAGTCAGTGTCTTTTTGTGTGATACTTAAATTTCATTTAAAAACATATATAGATAACCTAAGCAGGTGCATACAAAGCATTTGACAAAATATAATGTCAAATTGTAATTTAAATGGAAAACCCCCTTATCAAATTAGAAATGGAAAGGAATTTCCTTGGCTTATGAAAAACCTACATACAGCTAAGGTCTTATTCAATCATCCGACACCAAATGGCTTCTGAGACTAGGGGCACAAAAGAGAGAGAGAACAGAAGGTGAGAGAAGGAAGGAGGATAAAGGTCATAATGATTGAAAAGGAAGAAATAAACTCCCTATACATGGATGAATGATCAGTTACCTCCAGAGAATGCTAAGGACTCAACAAAAAACTACTAGAAGTAATAAGTTAGGTTAGCATGATTATAGGATACAAGGTCAATATACAAATACATGAAAATCAATTGTATTTCTACATGCTAGCAACAAACAAGAATGAAAAGGTAAAAATTCCACTTATAAGAGCACTGAATACAAAATACATAGGAATACACTTACCTGAAAATGCAAAAGTTCTACACTGAAAACTATGAAACACTTCAGAAAAATTATTAAATGGGGATATCACATTCATAATTTGGAGGACTCCATATTGTCAAGAAGTTTAGCCTCCCTAATTAAACTATAGATTCAATACAATCTCAATCAAAATCCCAGCTGACTTTGTTAAAAAATTAATAATTTACAAGTTGGTTTTAAGATTCATATGGAAACTCAAAGGAGCTAGAAGAGCCAAAGCAACTTTCAAAAAATAACAAAATGAGGACTTGGTGCTACCTTAATTCAAGACTTGCTGTAAAGATATGGTAATCAAGGCAGCGTGATAGGCAGGTTAATAGAAGAGGACCGAGAGTCCAAAAATAGACACATAGTTATATGGTAATTTCATATTTGACAAAGCGCAAAGGAAGTTAATGGGGGAAAAAAGTCTTTTCGCAAATGGTGCTTGAACGAGTGGGTACTCACACGGAAAAAATAAACCTCAAATTCTATCTCACACCACACATAAAAATTAATTCAAGATGGATCACAGAACTAAACATAAAAGCTAAAACCATAAAGTTTTTAGAAGAAAATATAGAAAAAATTACTTGCAATTATTGGAGGTAGGCCAAGATTCTTAGGGCAGTAACTATAAAAGAAAAGAATCTGTCTGAAGGGCTGCTAAACAAGAAAAGTGTTCAACGTCATCAGTCAACAAGAAAATGTAGGGGCGCCTGAGGGGCTCAGCCCATTGAGCGTCAACTCTTGATTTTGGCTTTGGTCATGATCTCATAGTTTGTGAGTTCAAGCCCCACGTCGAACTCCACACTCATGGCGCAGAGCCTGCTAGGGATTCTCTCTCTCTCTCTGTCTGTCTCTCTCTCTCTGTCTGTCTGTCTCTGTCTCTCTACTGCTTATGCGTGTACTCTCTCTCAAAATACATAAATGAACTTTAAAAAAGAAAAAGTAAATTAAAGCCACACCGACCAGAGGAGCTAAGGTTGTAGAACAACCAGAATGCTCATACACTGCTGGTGAGAATGTTTAATGGCCCAGTGACTTGGACAAAAGGTGTGGCCAATTCTTTGAAGTTAAGCACACAACTATTCTGTGTCCCGCTCATTTACCATTAATATTTATCCAAGAAAAAGGAAAGCAGTTGTCTTCAAGAAGACCTGTCACACAAATGTTTGTTTCCCAGAGTCACTGCTGCAAAAAATCCGAAAGTCCATCTACAGGTAAACTGAGAAATTGTGGTAGTTATACAATGGAATATCATTCAGCAACAAAAAGGAACAAACTACTAATATATGCAACAGCACTGATGAATCATAGGCGAAGTCAAAGAAGCTGGACACAAAAGAGTGCATACTGTATAATTCCATTTACGTGAAGTTCTAGAATAGGAAAAACCCATGAAAGGAAAACAAAACCAAACATCAATGCAGCGTTTGCCTCCCAGGATGGGAATGAAAGATTCCAGCGGGAAAGTACATGAGAACAATTTCTGGGGAGACAAAAATGATAGATATTTGGATTATTCAGGAGTATATAATTGTCAAAATTAGACAGAGACTATCTGTGCATTTCTTTTTCTGTACATTTTATCCCTCCCTTCCAACTATAAAAATAATTGCATAGGTGTGGACATATGGAGGTACAGGTGATACAGAAATGACAGTGTTGATAATTGGTGAACCATGTGATAGCTTTACAGAAGGCTTTCATTACATAATTCTGCTTACTTTATAGATGCTAAGAGTTTTTTTAAAAGGAGGAAAACCACAGATGGGTATACTTTCCAGGTAAGGTTTTCCCAATAGAATACCTTCTGATTTTCAGTACTCAAAGTTCATAGGGCCTGCATATACTCTCAATGAAGTATTTTTCAGTAAATGTTTACATAGGAAACTTTTGTATCTACATCCCCAATACAGAGTAAAACATTTTAAATGAGATGCTGTGAGGGAACAGTCTCCGGGCATATTCCTAATGCAGAATCGCAGGGCGGTGTTTAGAGCCATACACTCAGTAGCAGCAAGAAGGATGTGAAGTTTGAATGCTGCTGTAGTGAACTGGAAGCCGTGTTATTGTACACAATGCAACTGTGTTAACAATCATACTGTTGGGTGACAGTCCACACTTCATATCCTAACATGACTGTGTCATTTACATGCACTTTTTTTTTTAATCGCGTTTCAGTAACATTTTAGAAAATTGGCGCGAGGAGGAGTTGGGGTTCATGTGTAATGAATGCATCAACTTTCCTGACTTAAAATAATGAGAAATATGGGGCGCCTGGGTAGCTCAGTTGGTTAAGGATCTGCCTTTGGCTCAGGTCATGATCTCACGGTTCGTGAGTTCCAGCCCCGCATCAGGCTCTGTGCTGACAGCTCAGCCTGGAGTCTGCTTGGGATTCTGTGTCTCCCTTTCTCTCTGCCCCTCCCGTCTGTCTCTCTCTCTCTCTCTCTCTCTCTGAAAAATAAATAAACACTAAAAGTTTTTTTTCTAAATAATGAGAAATAGGCTGATGGCTACTCTTGGGAGCAGAACATCTGATTCTCAGGTTGGATTACTGATTTTAGGCCTACTCCTTAAAAACTATAATTAAAACATATACAACCACATTTCTGACGAGTTTAAGCAGCTGTCTGATATTGTTAGGAAGTCAAACCCGGAATAAGAATTTCATTAACACTTTTCTGTCAGGCTTCATGCCTCAAGACTGCATAGTGACTACAAGAAATTTCCATTGTGCAAATGGAACAAAATACAGGCATAAGTTATATGCTGAGGTTGATATAAGGAGACCCTTCTCCATAATCTAAGAGTATATCTTTCTAGACTGCATTTCAGTATGGTCATTATGATGGCCATGAATAGGACTGGAAGGAGGTAGAGAAGAAACTGGAAAAAGCAGGGAACAGAGACCTGGAGAATTACCCCAACAAGTCATGTAAGAGCTGAGGGAAAACTGCAGAAAGAAGTCTTGAGATACACTGCTAAAGACCAATTATTCATTCCAAATGGCAACTTTCTCCACAGCATACGTTCCCTTCCCTGTTTTTTATATTCTTTTCACAGTAATCTAAGTTTCTTTGATTATCCTCACATTTTTACTTTCTGCTTCCATGGCACTTTCTCTTTCACAGCACTTTATCTCTGATTTTAAGATAATGTGGTTCACTGTAGAAATCTCACATAAAGCTTTTGTACAGTGATAATGAGGACTGCAATGATAAAAATTAAATGATTGTCATTCCTCTCAAAGATCAGTAAGAACATAGACTTTTAGCCCAAATATTTCAGCAGTATAAAGACAATGAAGTGTGACTAAATAATTAAAACTCTTCCTCCAACAAGCCAGAGACAGAAACTAAAAGGGCAGAGATAAAGTTCTAAGACTTCATGCAAGAAATACAGAGAAAAATGAGGCCACCCAATATGAGCTAGGTCTTACATAATATTTCCTGCAGCCTGAAAATAAAACCTTACCTTTACAATGGTTTTGAGGGGGAAAGCTCTTAAATTATGACCTTCAGAGAAGCTCTCAAATTGGACAAGAATAACCTCAAAACCAGATTATTTTTCTTCTTTGATTTTTGAGAGATGGCTGTAATTTCACTGACTGCATTCTTCTATTGAATTCAAGTGGCATTCAATTTTAAGAAGATAAAAAGAGTAACATGGTATGGCATTGTGAGAGACTATTTCAGATATTTTGAACTGGCACCAGAATAACTGCATTAATCTAATCTACCCAAACTACAAAATGATGAGAAATTTACTTATCACTTTTTTAGGTAGGATTTTTGCCCAACGTGGGGCTCAAACTCATGACCTTGAGATCAAGGGTCGTACACTCTACTGACTGAGCCAGCCAAGAGTCCCCACTTATTATTTTTTTAGAATCATGATTAATCCACAATGAAATAACGTAAGAACTTTAGAGTCAGAAAAGTTAGTGTTTGCCTGTTGACTCTACCCCTTCAGATCTCAGTTTCCTTATCTGTAAAATGGGGATTAAAATAACACCTACTTTCACTGGTTTGTTATAAAAGTTAGGATAATGCACATAAAGTATTTAGCACTGACTTGAAAACAGTAAGTATTCAATGTGAACTCAATTCCTAATACAGCTTTCCTACCCCAAATGTTCTCTTAATGAGTACATCTTTTTGTAACTCATATTGGATATCATACAATAGATTACTTGGGAAAGATGACTTAACGAGACACAGACAGCTATTGATTATATGCTGTAATAACCAGGGGGCTGCACTGTGAAGAAAGAAAAAATGTTACACGCACAGGAGAGGCCCCTTTATGTGTGAGGTTGACCACATTCTTCTGTTGACTTTTAGAGTTGTGAATTGGGCTCTAGACTATTTTAAGAGCTCCCAAATGGGGTCACTTTAGCTATGCATATGGGAAGGTTATATTCAGGATCTGCTAAAAGTATTTATTTTTGTAAAGTTTTAACAACAAGTGCAGTGAGAAATAACAGACATACAATAAATTACTTATTTAAAATGTAAAATATGTTTTAACACTCATGAAACCACTGACACAATAAAAAATTTGGTCAGTTTATTTTTGCACTTTTAGCTATTATAAACCTATCTCTTAATAAAACTAGGAAAAATATATTGCAATTTTGCTTTCCTTTAGTCTTCTTTCTGCTCCTCAAACTAGTGTTTCTCCAATGGGATATTTTATTACATGAGGTCTCTTAGGGCATAATTATTGCATTAAGAAGCACTCATCAGGGAGTGGCTGGCTGGCTCAGTCAGTTAGGCATCTGACTTCGGCTGAGGTCATGATCTCACCATTAGTGAGTTCGAGCCCCACATTGGGTTCTGTGTTGACAGCTCAGAGCCTGCAGCCTGCTTCGGAAAATGTGTCTCCCTCTCTCTCTGCCCCTCCCCTGCTCACAGTCTGTCTCTGTCTCTCTCAAAAATAAATAAATATTATAAAAATTTAAAAAAAATTAAAAAAAAAAGAAGCACATGTCATAAAATTACATCCATGTATGGCAATAATCTAAAAGAGCCAATCTAAGGTGACAGAAACTTGACTGAAAATTAGAAAGAATCTTATCTGCGGCTGCACAAAGGCTAGTGATTTGTTTAGTACCCTTCTGCACTTCTAAATCACATTTAAGTCTTCCGAACATTTCAAAAATAATTCACTGGCAACAAGCAGAGGACAAAGAATCAGTGTTGAGACCAGGGAGGGGGTAAGAGCCCTCAGGTAGGAGTTTTGCCACAAAGCAGCTATGTGTACCTGGGCCAGTCACTGAAGTTTTATGGTTTCTGTTCTTTTTTCTCTTACGAAATAAACATAACAAGACAATAAGATCTGAGTTCACTTGTGGTTCTACGTCTTCATTCCTAGCAAATATGGGAAGTATTCGTGCTTTTTATTTGTAGTGGCTCTTAAATAAACATGTTAGACATGTGAAACAACAACATTCAGCTTTGGTTATCCTGCAGGCAAATGTCCCAAAGGGAATGTGCGTGCTCTGTGGCGCAGGGTGTGGGGGCCTGATGAGACATAGCTCTCCAGGCTGGCCCAATCAACTGTGCAGGTCTTGTGCCACCCACCCTGCTGCTTCTGGCTGCTTTTCTAACCTGACAAATCACTCCAATTCCCCATGCAGCATTATCCACTCTCTCTTCCCACACTTGCACTGTAGGGAAGATTATAAATAAATCCTATATTCATAGGACAGCACCATGCCCAGGCCTGTGTATTTTCTGGGACTAACTGCTCAGGGAAAGCCAATGCTCTGGTGCAAGTCTCATTCCAGTCTACATGGTAATTATATGCTAATGCCTTTTGAAATGAATTCAGAGCCCCCACACCAGCATCGTGGTAAAGGGTAAAGAAGCTGAGATTTAATCACATTGTCTTCTGGGGGCTTAACGTAAGATTTCTTTTATACATGAACTGGGCCATCGATCGACAGAACTTGCTGGCTGCTCCTGCACTGTAACAATGCAGTCCCATAGCAAGAAAACTGCTGGTGAATGGCGTGCCGGGAATCAGTCGCAGACAGGCTGCGGTAAAGAAGCAGAGCTTCTGGCTTCAAAGAAGGCACAATGCACATTTGTGCTCTTTTTTCCTTCCTATAAATTAGCCTCATCTTGGGGCCTAAAATAAGTCAGATCAACTATAAATAAAAGGAAGCTCGGAGCAAAGTAGTAACACAACAATAGCAACAAAGCAGTCATGAGAAAGAACGGGAATAAATGGTGGAGTTGCAAAAACAATCAAGACACAGATGACTTTACCTCATCAGGGAGAGAAGTCACAAAAAGAAATGGAGTGTGGGTGGGTAAGCAAATATACAAGATTTGCACTAGCCCAGAGACCTAGTAAGTGTAATCTAAAAGCCCACTCTGAATGCCTGCCACACAATGCAGTGTCCTTCTACCATCTATCGCTCTGCAATATCCAAAGAACAGCTATTTTAACATTGGCTTTCGGCTTTTCTGGTATTTATCGTTAAATCATTTTCCTACTCTTGGTTCAAAAGCACATTGGATTTAGGACACCTGGGTGGCTCAGTTGGTGAACTGTCCGAGTTTGGCGCAGGTCATGATCTTACGGTTTGTGGGTTTGAACCCCGCATCAGGCTCTGTGCTGACAGCTCAGAGCCTGGAGCCTGCTTCGGATTCTGTGTACCCCTCTCTCTCTGCCCCTACCTTGCTCGTGCTCTGTCTCTCAAAAATAAATAAATAAACCATTAAAAAAAAAAAGCACATTGGATTTGATATCATGCACTATACAAATTCCTTGCATATCATAGAGAAATAATCAAAATTTTTCTCAGCTATAAAAAGAAACCAGGGAAATGTTTCCCACACAAATTTTTTTCCCATCATCCCTGACCTACAGCCAAAAGTCACATGAGAAGATGGGTTATAAATGCTTAAGAAACCGGTCTGTGCATGTTTCCATTCTCTTAGTTTTTTAAGATGCTACATGGAGCTATTGAGGAAAATAATGGCTTCCCTTTGGGACATACTTTCAGAGGCAAATGTATTAACATAAACAAACTAAAAAAAATCTAGATACACAAATCCACATGAAAATATTATTTTATAAATAATATCAGTTGACACGTGTTACTTTGTGCCAGATACTGTGGCAAAAATCTGACCTACCTTTTCTCATTAATTCTCAGAACACCCTTGAAAGTTGATGCTATGCAGTCACTAGACTATAAGCTCTATGAGAACAGGTACCATGATTTTGTTTACTGATGTAAAATCAGCACTTTGTTCATACACTGCTTCTTGCATGAGAGATGCATAGCAAGACACTTGCTGAATAAGTAATTTTCATTTGATAAATGAGGCAACTGAGGGTTAAAGAAGATAAGTAATTAGCCAAAGATACAGGATGCTAGAATCTATGTTTCAACATATATTTATTGGTCATTTTTTCAGAGAAGAGAATCAGGGAGGATTGGAGGAAGATCAACTCATTGCCATGTTTAATCTTCTTGTTCTTTCCACCTCTGCAAGAAGATAAAGTTGTTGAATAGCAACAAAAGAGCCAAATTCAGAAAGTTCAAGAAAAAAAAGAATAGGTGGGGTCCAATATGGCAAGATGTTAATATCCTTTTTCAGACAAGAGAGCTCTTCTAGCGTTTAGCCTAGAAAACAGAGATCTGAACTTTCTGTCTGCAAGGGAGGAAAATGTGATCTAATGAACAGTCAACTATGTGCAGTGCACTTTGTTAATTAAGCCCCTTCTGAACTGCAACTAATAACTGGAAGAACTGGGAGAAGTGAAAGCAGGTCTTCCAAGTTCAGTGCTGGCTGCCCTACACACAGTAGACTTCCGTGTATGGACTGTAACACATGCTCATTACTTGGCAGGCACCGCTCATTTCTTACCATATCTAATACAGTATCAGGGAAATAATATACCAGTGCTCCTGTTGATCTGGATCCCAAGGGCCATTATTCCATCTTGAGTCTTTTTTTTTTTTTTTTAAGTTTATTTTTGAGAGAGAGAGAGAGAGAGCACGAGTGCAGAGGAGGGGCAGAGACAGAGGGAGAGAATCCCAAGTAGGCTCCACATTGTCAGTGCAGAGCTTGATGTGGGGCTTGAACTCACAAACCAAGAGATCATGACCTGAGCTGAAATCAAGAGTCAGGCGCCCAACCGACTGAGCCACCCAGGCACCCCTCCATCTTGAGTCTTAATAAGATAGAGAGACTAGAACTAGAATCTTTGTGTTCTACATTACTGCCTTTGGAACATTTTCACATACAAGATAGGAAATCCATGTCTATGTATATATAACAGAGGAACTTCAGATACGTGATTCCGTAAAGGTTAGAGGATCATAAATCAGGATTCTCATGGATCTAAAACAAATGGGGTTTGGTTGAAGTACCACAGGGCACACTTAGAGCATGAATCTTGGAGTCCGGTGAGCCTGGGTTCTTACTGAAACCTAGTAACTTAGTTCTGTAATATTAGGCAAATTACTTACATAGTTTTCTTATCGACAAAATGGGGACAGTACAAGTACTTACCGGATAGGGCTGTTGGGAATACTGAATACAAATGTGAGAGCACCTACGTACCAGTGATAACTCAGTAAATTAGTTTCTACTTTCACTTTGATTACCACAACCGTCAGTGTAGCCTCACTGCTGAAGTCTCTAAGCATCAGCGAAAGGAGATAAACGTGAAGTGATGAATTATATTGGTTATTATGTACTGCCACCTTTGATTTTTTGCTTACTTAATGATTATGCAGGTCATTGCTACTACCTAGTGTGGGTCCCTTTCTTGATGCTGTATTACAAAAGAACAAGAGAAGTCATTCCAAAAGTGACTTCTTGGTGGAAACGGCTTTTAGAGGGGGAGAAACTTACTGAGGCTTAGGAAAGAGGCATGATGTTCATGGTCGCACAGTGAACTGTCTGACCAGTTTGGGCTGTAAATATCATGAAGCAAGTCAGATTATGGGTGCCTATGAATTCTATTTTGAGTCAAGGTCTGAAGAGGAAATCATAAAATGCAAAATCGGTAACCCTCATTTTCAGTGAGCAGCCTGATACTCGTTGCCTCTGTGATTCATTCAGGTCCTTTAAATGTCCAAGTGTTGGAGCATCTTATCTCAGAGGCAGCGGAGTGCACTGGTTAACAGAGAGCTGAGAAGTCAAACTGCCTGATACTGAATCCCAGCAGCGTTTACTCTCTGACCCCACTAGTAAAAGAGGTTGCTTGTCTCACACTGAGTATATATAAGCTGCTGTTATTATTATATTTTTCATTTTGCAGTGCAACTATCTTTTTATGTCTGTTTTCTTCCTCTAGACTGTGAGCTATCTGACTGAAGGGAATGGATGCATTCATCTTTCTTTCTGTGTCCGGTCCTAAGAGACACTCAAACAATGTTTGCTGAATGAATCAAAGACTCTTAACAAGCAAATGAGTATCAAAGTAAGATAAACTCAGAACAGAAACTCTGACTTTAAGGGTGCCTGGGTGGCTCAGGCGGTCAAGTGTCTGACTTGGGCTGCAGTCATGATCTCCTGGTTTGTTGCGTTTGAGCCCCGCATCAGGCTCTGAACTGCCAGTGCAGAGTCTGCTTGGGATTCTCTCTCTCCTGTCTCTCTCTGCCCCTCCCTGACTTGTGTGTGCACTCTCTCTCTCTTGCTCTCTCTCTCTCTCTCAAAATAAATGAACAAACTTAAAATAAATAAAGAAAAAAAACCCCTGACTTTAAGTTGAGGAAAACAAGAATAACCTTTTCAGATTACTGATGAAATCATCTAGAGAGTAGTTGGCAAAGGATGAGCTGTCTCCTTAGCCCTTCTTACCTTTATCCTATTCCTAAATAAGGAATCTACATGGCCTTAGCCCACGTCACCAACTTCACAGATATTAGCCAAGCCTTGAAAACCATTTCACAAAGTTTTGTTGGTTCTAACACCTTCCCAAAAAACTAAATGACAACAACAAAAACAAATGCCATACTTCTAGTTTATTCTAAGGCTAAAGAGAATTCTGATAAATATGAATAATAGTAGATAAATACACAATTTAGTTTTGAACATTTTGGAATATATGTTAAAAACAAATCCTGTTCTTTCAATATGCTTCCACGAGATTTTAACTTAAGGGTCCCTAAATTATTTTCAAGACTAGTTTTTACTCAAGCAGCAAGTAACATTTGCAAGCGACAATATGATTTCTGTTCTTCCTCTGGAAAATGATTTTGAATAGTCAAAGAAAACATAATTTGCAACATTCTTCCCCATCGCCTCATTTTCCTGCAGAGTATACTCTTCACCCCTTCACCTTAGCAAAAGAGAAATTAAAAATCTATGCCCCTCACCTCCAACAGTTCATCTCCGATACGCATTCGCCCGTCCGTGGCAGCAGGTCCTTCCGGGTTAATTCCCACCACAAATATGCTCATGCGTGACCTGTCTTTATTACCAGCAAGGCTGAGTCCAAGTCCATTCTTATCCTTTTCAAGCTCAATAATGTGCAATTCTCCAGGCAGGTCTGCATATCTTTGCCTGATTTTTTCTATTAAAAAAAAAAGGGTAAAATAATTTAAATAGAGCACTTGAATCTATATTTTAAAGGCGTCGGCATGTTCCCATCCATACAGCGATTCCTCTACCATGATGGTCTCTTTCTGAGAACGAAGTAGTAGAGGTCATTAATAGCTGTATGTATAGGTTCCAGTTAATTATTCCATCTCCATCTAAAAAGGTTAGTTCAGCCATAAAACCTTCTCTGATTGTTCAGGTCACATTGGCCCACACTTTCCGTGCATTATTTTCTTCTCTGAGACAATGTGGTAGAAACCCTGGCTTCCCTGTCTCCTTCCAAAAAAGAGAGAGGGTGGGTAGGAAACAAAGAATATATACTGATCACCAGCTATATGCCAAGAGAGATATCATGCTGAACAAAACAGACAACATTCCTATTCTCATGGACTTGCTATCCAGTAGGAAAGAAAATCAACAATTCTCTTCTTAAAATTTTTTTTAAGTTTTTTTATTTTTGAGAGGGAGAGAGAGGGAGCCAGAGAGTGAGTAGGAGAGGGGCAGAGAGAGGGAGACAAAGAAACTGAAGCAGGCCCCAGGCTCTGAGCTGTCAACACAGAGCCCCATGCAGGGCTCGAACCCATGAACTGTGAGATCATGACCTGAGCCGAAGTTGGACACTTAACTGACTGAACAACCCAGGAGCCTCAACAATTAATTCTAAATAATTACAGTTAAGTATACAAAGGGTATAAATCCTTGCATGTTAAATGAGTAAAAACAAGGGGGAATTAAGGATGTTGATTTAGTGGTCGGATCTCAATTCAGTACAAAAATCAACCACTTACTCAAGGTCCAATAATTAACAGATTATTCTGTGGAATTCTACTTCTTCATCTGTAAAATGGGCATGCTAACACCCACTTCATGAATGTTGCGGAAATGAAATAAAAATACACATTAAAGGACTTAGTAGCACATGGCTTATAGATACTCTATAATTCTTTCATTCAATCTTCTGTCTTTCCTTGCTCTACTTTATGGTCTAAATTACCTATTTTAGGATTTGGCTGGTTAGGCTTTGTGTTGATTATGTGCAACAAAGCCACACTAGCAGATTGGGGTGGGGGATGATGCCACTTTAAGCATGTCTTGTACTCCATACAGCACCAGCTCAGGCCAGATGTGTTGCTGCAGCTCAAAGGTTGATACCTACAGTGTGATACAATCATCTTATCAGCTGAATAACCAGTTTGTAGATTGTGACTATCTCAGAACTCTCTCTGCTCAGTCTAATGCTTCTTGACTCAGGTTTGCTGTCCTTACAAGGAACCTTACAAATTCAAAGCTGAACTCGAATAATTAGTGCCAAGGGGGAGGAGGAGAAGTGCCTAGCCCATTGGATCACTTTACCAGACCTAACAAACACTGCCTTATGAGAGTAAATTTAAAAATACTTTATATGTAAATTCACATTAAAAGAATTAACCATATAAATGGCTGCTTATTTTAGAAAAGAGAATAAATCTGCTTGCTTTACAGTGATTTTGAAAAGGATCTTGGGGCACTTGGGCAGCTCAGTTGGTTAAGCGTCCGACTTCGGCTCAGGTCATGATCTCATGGTTCATGAGTTGAGCCCCTGCATGGGGCTCTCTGCTGTTAGCACGGAGCCCCACTTCGGATCCTCAGTACACAGCTCTCTGCCCCTCTCCCACACATTCTCTCTCCCTTTCTCTCCCTCTCTCCTCTTTCTCTCAAATGAAAACACTTTAAGAAAAGAATCTTAACTTTTACAAATAAAGCTTATTAATAATAAAGAACACATTTAGCAAAATACAGTAAAATACAAATCTTGCAATATATCAAAACCACCCTCTATATAGGAAAAAAAATAAAGTCATATTAAGGTTAAAGTAAGTAAGCTCAAAGTGTTTCTGTTGCTCAACTACCAGGAACAAGATGCTAGGTGACTATTTTAATGAATAGAGATGTGGACACGCATTACCCTCAAGATGCTTACACAGCAAAACGAGGGAAATAAATACAACAAATATCAAACCAAAAAAATTATTTATTTATTTATTTATTTATTTATTTATTTATTTATTTATTTATTTATATTTTAGAAAAAGAGAGACCATGAGTGGGGGAGATGGGCAGAGGGAAAGAATCTTAAGCAGGCTCCATGCTCAGTGTGGAGCCCAACACAGGGCTCGATACCAAGACTATGGGATCATGACCTGAGTTGAATGCTCAAATGACTGAGACACCAAGTGTCCCAACAACTATAATTATTTAAATAGAAGTTCCAATCACCACAGGTGCTGGTCATGAATACTCATTTATTAGTGAATTAGGTCAGTGAATAAATACTCAATTGTCATGAGCAATAGTTGCTTTTAGAGTTTTAAGAACTGACGTGTCTAGAAGACATTTCACGGAAGTAGCAGAATTTGAGAAGCATTTTGAGTAAGGCACAGAATTTGGTTATGAGAAGAACCTTGTAGGGGGAATAGCAAATTTAGAAGCATACCTGCAGGTGGAGTGAGGAGGAGCATGTGAGAGCCCATTTGGCTGAGAACTGAAAATTCTCTGGGTTAGTGGGTGAGTGATAAGAAACCAGAGTACAAGGTTTATAGAAATTCCAACTGGGGATTCTACAGAGGTGTCCTGAGGTCCCCTGAGGATGGGCCTTGAGAGGACACTCGATGTAAGATCTCTTCTCTCAGATTCGACGGGACCACTGAACACTTTCATCTGCTTTGTTTGTTGGAGTTACAGGGTTAAGAAAGTTAAATGCCACTACAGCTAAGAAAACCAAATAGAACATAAATTTTAACACATCCCTTTCAGAAAATAATAAAGCATAAAGATGATTTTAAAAAGATACTGAAGGGGCGCCTGGGTGGCTCAGTCGGTTGAGTGGCCGACTTCGGCTCAGGTCATGATCTCACGGTCCGTGAGTTCGAGCCCCGCGTCGGGCTCTGTGCTGACCGCTCAGAGCCTGGAGCCTGTTTCAGATTCTGTGTCTCCCTCTCTCTCTGACCCTCCCCCGTTCATGCTCTCTCTCTGTCTCAAAAATAAATAAATGTTTAAAAAAAAAAAAAAAAAAAAGATACTGAAGACTTTAACAACACCATAAGCTCAAAGTAATGCATATAAGAGAGCTCTCCATCTGACAGAAAATACACACATCTGGGGAGGCACACACAGAACAGTTACACAAACAGTGTGCTGGGCCATAAAAGAAACTTCAAAAAGAATCAATATCATATAGGCTGTGTCTTTGAACACAGTGCAATAAAACTATGAAAAACTATAAATTAAAAAAAATTATTTTATTTTAGAGAGAGAGCACAAGTCAGGGAGGGGGGGTGGGGGGGTGGGAGAAGGGGAGGGAGGGGGAGGGAGGGGGAGGGAGGGGGAGGGAGGGGGAGAGAGGGAGAGGAAGAATCCTAAGCAGTCTCCACCCTTAGAGCAAAGTCCAACAAAGGGCTCAACCCCATGACCCTGGGATCACGACCTGAACCACAATTAAGAGTCAGATGCTCGACCAAGTGAGCCACCCCAGCGTCTTAAAAAACTGTAAATCAACAATAAAAAATAAACTTTAAAACTCCATGGTATTTAGAAATACATTAATGTTTATTAAAATCCCAAGATTTAAAAGGGAAATAATTACAGAAATGAGGGAATACAGTACTCACAAATGAATACAAATTATAATTCTAGGTATCAAACTTGAGGGACACAGCTCAAGCAGCACTTAGAAGGTTATTTACAATTTTAAATAATTTTTCAGAAAATAAGAACAGTATACCCAAGAGGTTAGAAAAAGAGCTACCTACCAAATGCAAAGAAATAAGAGAAAATAATAAAGGGCATGTGTTAATGAAAATAGAACGAGCACCACCAATCAAAAACAAATAATCCACAGAACAAAAACACTATAATAAAGATCAGTGAAACCCAGTTCTTTGAAAACATTAAGAAGACAAACACTGTAAAAACTGATCAGGAAAAAAATTGAAGACAGACAGAAATTCTTCCAATAGAAAGGGATGAAATCACTACAAATAGATTAATAAAATTATTATGGGGGTGCCAGGGTGGCTTAGTAGGTTGAGCATCTGACTTCAGCTCAGGTCATGATCTGTCAGTTTGAGCCCCGCATTGGGCTCTGTGCTGACAGCTCAGAGCCTGGAGCCTGCTTCAGATTCTGTGTCTCCCTCTCTCCCTCTGCCCCTCCTTTGCTTGTACTCTGTCTTTCTCCCAAAAATAAATAAAAACATTAAAAAAAAAGATTATGAATAGTGTATTGATATGAAACGCTGGCACACTTTAAAATCTAAAAGACAGATACATCTCTCAAAATTTGAAATGCCATATTTAGTGTAAGAATAAATGTAAAACTGCCATAGACTAGTAATTATTAAAGAAACAGAAATGTTAGTCAAGAGTATTCTCTTTGAAAAAATAACAAAATCCCCCATGGTTCTAGGTATTTTTACATTTGAATTCTACCAGATTTCAAGTTTTAATGAATTTTATCTATGCAAATTGTTCCAGAACATAGGATGGGCAGGGAGTTATCCACTTCATATTTTGAGGCAGGTATAATCCTGATTCTCATCCCAAAAATAGAGACAAATCGAGAAAAGGAAAGTACAGTCTTATTTAACTTAAGGTCATAAGATGTAAAAATATTTAAAAAAAAATGATTTGAGGGGCTCCTGGGTGGCTCAGTCAGTTGAGCGTCTGCTTTTGACTCAGGTCATGATCTCATAGTTTGTGAGTGAGCCCTGTGTCGGGTTCTGTGCTGACAGCTCAGGGCCTGGATCCTGCTTTGGGTTCTGTGTCTCCCTCTCTCTCTGCCCCTTCTCGCCGGCTCACATTCTGTTTGTCTCTCTCTCAAAAATAAACAAACATTAAAAAAATAATAATAAGTTGAGAATATATTGAAAATATTTAGTTTAACCTCTATGATATAGCCAGTATTTGACTATTTTCTGACCTAAGAAACAGCAATTTCATATGATTCAACCTAACACTATATTATGAATAAGGGCGCATTCCAGGAATGTAAGAATAGGTAAATATCAGGAATTTTTTCAAGGAAATTATCACACTGATAAATTAAAGCAGAAAAGCTGAGAAACTATGTTAATAGATGGCAAAAAGCATTTGAGAAGGTACAATATCCATTTAAGATTTTTTTTTTTTTAACCCAAACTGTTGGCAAACTAGAATAGAAGGTACATTCTGGACTTAAGCTGACAAATAGAAAATATAACAGGAAAAAATATTTGTAGTATTTAAAATCAACAGGGAGTGGGGCGCCTGGGTGGCTCAGTCGGTTAAGCGGCCAACTTTGGCTCAGGTCATGATCTCACGGACTGCGAGTTCGAGCCCCGCGTCGGGCTCTGTGCTGACAGCTCAGAGCCTGGAGCCTGTTTTGGATTCTGTGTCTCCCTCTCTGACCCTCCCCTGTTCATGCTCTGTCTCTCTCTGTCTCAAAAATAAATAAACGTTAAAAAAATTTTTTTTTAAATCAACAGGGAGTTAATATACAGAAAGGCAGAAAAAGATAGTAACCTCAATAGAAATCGGGTCCAAAGACAAAACTTAAAATGCTCACAAAATGTAAAGACATGCTCAAGTTCATCAGTAATTATGGACATGCAAATTAGAGTGAGATACCAGTTTTTGCTATTAGACTGGCAAGTATCTGAAAGCTGCATCATTAAGCCTTAGTGGAGATATGGGAATCCTCATGCGCTGCAGTTGGGACTGTCGAATGGTGCAGCCTTCTGGAGAGCAGTCTGACACACTACTTAATCAGATTAAGCATACATATGCTCTACAAACCAGCAATTCTACTCTTGGGTATGTATATCCTAGTGAATTCTCATACAGGTCTTAAGGGGGTGTTCTTTGAGAGAGTAGTGGGGTTGGAGGTAATAGTTGGAGACAGTAGGGGGTGCTGGAGGTGTACGTCACTGGGAGAGAGGATGGATGAAATGTGGTAGATGGACATCACAGTGTACCATCAGCAGGTAGAAGCAATTAATTGGAAGTAGTGACAGAGAGGGGGCGCCTGGGTGGCTCAGTCGGTTAAGCGGCCGACTTCGGCTCAGGTCATGATCTCGCAGTCCGTGAGTTCAAGCCCCGCGTCGGGCTCTGTGCTGATGGCTCAGAGCCTGGAGCCTGTTTCACATTCTGTGTCTCCCTCTCTCTGACGCTCCCCGTTCATGCTCTGTCTCTCTCTGTCTCAAAAATAAATAAAAACGTTAAAAAAAAAATTTAAAAAAAGGAAGTAGTGACAGAGAGATTTTCAAAGAGTGCTGAATGAAAAGGGAAGAAAACAATAGGCCAATACCATCTAGGTAACACCATTTATGTAATTTAAGATTACTGCAGAAAAAAAACACAATACAGGTTTTGGAAGTGCATACATGAAGATGTGCATATTTAACACATTGGAATGGTTATTTATGGTGGGTGGAAAAAAACAGGAATACAAGGGAGAAAAGAAAACCAGTCAGGGACCCCCAGCAGACCAATGATGGTAACATGCTATGAAGATTATATATTTAATGCAATTCTCTGGCCCCGGGCAATAAAAAAAGAAAGATGCTCAGAAAAGCCTCAGTGTTGTATTAATATGAAAAGACCTCCAGGTTCAAAACTTGTCTGACTTGTTCAACCTTCAGAGAAACAAATTAACCTTCATGGCCATTAACTATATGTTCAAGTACTTAGACATGGAAATGATTAATGATAAGAGGGACCCTCCATTGCTAAATATGGTTCCATCACAGCTGGTGAACAACTCAAATTAACTGCTACAAATGGTGCATCTCTATCAACACATTCTTGTGGCAGAATAGGAAGAACAGGGGCTAAGGGGTCAGAATTTAGTCAATCCTAGCAGAAGCACTTAACATCCCTGGTTCTACCAATTACTGAGCCTTCATGAACAGCAGATTTCTTATTTGTAAAGTGGGGTTGTCGCCTTGAAAATGGATGTTAGCATAAAACTCCTGGGGATACAGGGTCCAAATACTGCCAGGAGAAAATACAACCAGGACTTTATTCCATGATTTAGCTATGTTGAGGTTTTAAGTTGGTCTTAAGTGGGTGACAAAGCTACTTTTCTTTACATTTGTCTATCTTGAGGAAAATAGAGATTTGTGACAGGAAGCAATCCCCCCTCCCTGAGGACACAAAGGAAGTGGTCACACAGAACTCAATGGGAATCACTAGAAGGGGTTAGCATCCCTCTCCCTCAGCTTCTTTTCCCTGAGTTACTCCTATTGAGGAGCTGTCAGGACAACTTCTGCAGGTGCAGAGGAGTAACACCACTGGATCAGGTGTTAGTCCCATGCTACGTAGGCCATTGAGGTGGCTTTCCAATGGTGTGCTAGATGCGCCTGGGTGGCTCAGTCGGTTAAGTGTAGGACTCCTGATTTTGGCTCAGGTCATTATCTCATGGTTCATAAGGTTGAGCCCTGCGTCAGGCTCTGTGCTGTCAGCAGAGCCCGACTCTCAAAATAAATAAACTAAAAAAAAAAAAAAAAAAAAAGAATTAGTTCAGATTTGTCCCTCAGTTAAAGAAACTATAATCTTCATGATTCCTCCTTATATGAAAGAAACATCTCATAGGTTACTATGTCAATGAATCCTTCCCACGCTTTTGTAAACACCTCCATTTGCACGAGTGGTCTGACAGAGAGGTAAAGCCATTTAGTCCGTGTTTGAGCCAGGTCTGCTGAGTCAAGTGCTGTGCTGTCTTTATCACACCAACTCACAGCTATCTCTTAGGCTGACAGAATTTTCTTTTAATGTTTATTTGTTTTAGAGAGAGAGAGAGAATATGAATGAGAGGGGGAGGGGCAGAAAGAGGGAGAGAGAATCCCAAGCTGGCTCCAAGCTGTCAGCACAAAGTCTGACCCAGGGCTCAATCCCACAAACTGCGAGATCATGACCTGAGCTGAAATCAAGAGTTGGATATTTAACCGACTGAGCCATCGAGGAGCCCCTAGACTGGCAGAATTTTGAGTAATAAGAGGATCCCCTTGTAAGAGCTCAAATAATGGTTCCCAGGCCTAGGCTCCTTATATTTGCTAGGCTGGCTACCTAAAAATCACCATCAGAGTCTATAAAACAGAATCACGACTGGGCTCCCCCAGCCAAGATTCTGAACCAATGAGTTGAAGTTTAGTAATGGAATAAATTCTCTTTGTTACAAGGTCCTTAGATGATTCTCATGGGCAGTTAAGGTCTGTGAATAACATGATTTATCTCCCATGCAGTACAAAATTTTTTTCTATAGTTATCATGACAGTCAGTCATAAAGTTCACAGATATCAAAATTTCAGGCAACCTTGAGTACATCCTTCACAAGACTAATCTAACATGAAGAATACCTCTGGCTCCACAATCACGCCTCAGGATTAAATAAGAAATGCTTTGACTATACAGGTTTCTTTAGAATCTCAATCTTAGCCTTTCTGCTTCTATCTCCCCCACCCCCTCCCAGGTTGTCTGCCTCCCTCCCTCCCTCCTCTCCTACCTCAGATGTTTTCTGCCACTTCCATTATTAATTGTTTCTAATCTATAGCTGTAATAAAAGGTGAGCTAGAATTTCAAAAGGGGAGAAGGAAACAAAGTTAGCCTTTGCGGGAAAAGCAGATCCGAACCCTTTCAGTGTCTCTGAAAAATCAAGACACTGCATGCCAGCTGGTTTATTCAGAATCTGAGAAATTGTAGTCGAGCTCCTCTAGATGATTCGGCACAAACCGTTCTGCAGTGTCAGGCATGTGGCTCCACCGCAGGGGAAACCCACACTGCCTGGCATTTGCTTTGGGGGCTGCTGGGAGTCGTTTCCAGGGTAACCAGTGACTGAAGAAGGGGATAAGTAGGAAGAAAATGTATAGAGAGTGATTTTCTGAAATCTTTTATCAATTTCGAGAAATACAATTAAAGATGTGGGGTAAAGCATATTATTTTCTTTGCACCCAATGGGGTTCTCCCCTAAACTTAAGAAAAAAGAACCCATACTTTGTTTCCTGTATACAAGCACACAACCCCCCCTCCCCAATCGATTATGTAAGTACCAGCTTTCAGCACCAAAATATTAGAAATGTTTCTAATGATCCAGGATCTTACTGTACCCATTACCTGTATTTTCTGGAACTATTTGTGATAAATAGCCAGTCTTTATACTGACTTTCATTGATTTTCACAATATGTTAGTCAAGTGGTAGTAGTTTCTATCCCAAAAAACCTAGATGCCCTTCCGTTTCTAAATACAGATCACATTCGGATACAAGGAACATACTTCTTTGGCAGCAGGCTTTACTTAAGTAACCCTTAATGAATATCAGCCTAGAATAACTGGAGAGAGAACAGTCTTTTCTACTCAGCCGAACAGTCACGCTTGTTTTAAACATGGATTTTCTAGCCCCATGACAATGTTATCTGAAGAAAGGAATCCCAAGTTGCTCATAATTCTATATCAAAGCATCAGTGCCTTTTCCTTGTCCAAGAAAGCCAATAAGATTTCTCCAAGGTGGTCTCAGGGTATTTTCCTATCATCCTAGGATATCAGGTGTTGCTAAGTAACAGAGCCTTTCTCCCAAGAAACAAACTTAATTCAAGTCGCTGTCCAGTATTTTAATAGAAAATGTTCAATACACCAGAATAATGACCTGATACAGTTTCAGAAGCATTTAGCTACTTGGTCTGTTTCTAAATAACAAAGGATAATGCAGAGAAAATATTTAAATACATTTTCTTATATATTAAATACAAGGATCCCACTTTTAGATAAGCAGGTAATAATAAACTTAATTTTCTTATGCAGTAACCAACTTTTAATTCAGATTTGAGAAATAAAAACGTATGAAAAGAAAATCATAACTAACGATAAAAAACAGCATATGCACTTCAGCAAAAAGGAGCAAATCTCAAGTGAAAGTCTAGACCAAAGAGAGGAAATAATGAAAATAAGTCAATGTAAAGAAACTATACTTGACATAACAACAAGTAAATTCCTCTCTTAAATGTTGTAGATGTTCTTGCCAGTATATAAATTTGATAAGATCCTATGGACCTATAAGTAGAAATTAGTAAATGAAGCACACAAACATGAGTATAATAATAATAGTTGGATATTGTTTACTTCATTCTGTTGAGCTCACTTAATCTTTATGAAAACTCTATGAGATAGGTATTCTCTCCAACTTTACAGATGAGAAAACTAAGGCACAGACAGGACAGGGAGTGCACAGTAATACAGTTACTGAAGGGTAAAATGGGGATTTGAAGTCAGTGACTCTGACTCCAGAGTCCATGATCTCAGGTGAAAGTCAGGACCAGAATTAAACACAAAGACTTACTTAAAGAATTCAGAAGCAAACAGAGAAATCAAATAATTTCATTCCTTTTAGTCACAAAAATTCAAAAAGCATAAGATATTAAGAATGGAAAAGAAAATCAACCACAAATCTAAAGTGACAAAATTCAGGCAGTCAATTAGAACAAGAATCATTAGGACTACTTCCTCAAGAGTAGGAAGGAAAAACAAAACAAAACAAAACTTCAACTCATAATGAAAATCTAAAATTTTCCATTAGATGAATCAAAATCCAATCAAGTCCACATGCAACGAGCAAACTTTAAACAAAATACACTGAACTTTCACTGTTAGACACTGTGCTGATTCCTTGGTATATTCGGTATTATGAAATATAATCTTTAACAAGTCCATTTACAGCAGAATGGATAAATAAATTGCGGCATATTCAAACAACGGAACTTTATTCAACAATGAAAACAAGTATTACTACATGCAACATGTTTGGTTGGATATTAGAGGCATACTGTTGGGGGGAAACAAACCAACACAGAAAAGTGTATGCACCTGATTCCATTTTTATCAAGTTCAAAAACATACAAAGCTAATCTATGGTTTTAGAAGTCAGGACAGTGTTGACATTTGGGGAAAAGGGAAGATACAGTGAATCAGAGAAACACAAAGTAACTTCTGGGTGGTAGTAATTTTCTATTTTTGTGACCTGGATGGTGGGTGAAAATTCAAACTGTGGTACAGTTTTCTGTTTATTTTCCAGTAAATTTACTTTTTTAGAAAAAGCCTTATCAAAATAATGTGAGGACCTTATTTGAATTCTGATTTGAACAAACCAACTATAAAAATCCATTTTGATACAATAAAAAAATTTGACTGTGGGTTGTGTATTGGATAAAACCAAAAAATTATTATTAGGTACATTAATGGTATTATAGCTGCTTTTCTAGAGATGCATATGTAAGGATGAAATTACATGATGTCTGGGAAATGGCTTTAAACTACTTCAGTAAAGAAAAATTGAGTTTTTTTTTAAACTCAAGGGTTTAAGGAAGGTGGGTGGGAAGATGGGATAAATGAGTGATGGGCATTAAGGAGGGCACTTGTTGTGATGTGCATTAAGTATTATATGCAAGTGATGAATCACTAAATTCTACTCCTGAAACCAATATTACACTATCTGTTAGCTAACTAGAATTTAAATAAAAACTTGAAACATAAAAATAATAATAATAAAAGCCTTCCTAACAATCCTATAAGGTATAATCATCCCATCGTTACAGATGATGAAACTGAGGCTCACTGAGGTTATGAAACTCGCCCAAACTTGCATTTAGTAATTGGTGGACCTGGGGTTCAGATTCGGGTCGGCCTCACTCCCAATCCCATGTACTTACCAACCACAAAAGGAAAATAAAGATGTGTGCTGTGTTCACGTCTGAGAGAGAGGCAGAAGGGAAGTCTAAAACCTGTCTTAGTCCTGTTGGAATTTATGATTTGGTGGGAGACACGGAACACATATCAGCAATCCCCAGGGCCCAGTCTTTGGAAGTTTAGTTTGGGAGCACACACAGGGTGACTTGAGGAGGGGAGCTGAGGAAATAGGAAGATCAAGAGGAAGCCCATACAAATAGAATGATGGAAAAAAATAGAGGTAAAGCTGGCATGTGGTGGTAGTAAAGTGATACACAAAACCAATAAGGCTTGTGAACTCTTTGGCTGTCTGAGGTAAAGGAAGGGGGAGAGGAAGCGGAACAGGAAGGGGAACAAGGAAACTGATCCTTAGAGACTAGGAGTTGAGTGAAGCATGAGGAGGAGACAATTTAGTTTGAATGGGCTGGTTTTGGGTATCAATAACAGAGAGCTGCTGAATTGAGCCTGGAGCTCCAGGATGAAGGGGAGGTAAGCCCAGAACTTCTCCTGGTAAAACAAAGCCAGGTGAAACACTTTACACAGTGTCTGAAAATGAATTTGCACCCAGCTGCGTGAGTGCTCAGGGGAGAAGGGTAGGGAGCCTGATCATGTCATTACTATCCACCCAAAAGGAAATACATACAAACTGGGTTTAGTGGGTATAGCTCAGTGGTAGAGCATTTGACTGCAAACTGGGTTTAGGTGTCGACTGAAATAGAAAATGGAACTCAAAGAGTCAAAGAAAGGAGTTAACAGCTGACTCCATCTATTCATTAAGAAAAACATCAAATGCTTGCTCTGGGCCAGGCACTGTGTTACTCACTAAGGATCTAAGAAGGGTGAATTAAAAGATAAAGGAATAAAGGTTGAATTAGGTTCTATCAAAAGCATAAGAAATCCCAATTAAGATTGGGATCTTCCAGTCACATAACAACAAAGATTCAACTTCTGTAACCAGTATCTAAATGGTTAAGAATCACATTTAGTTTGGAGAAGGAAACCAGTCCAGAGCATCCACAACCAAGGATACCAAGGATCACTGAAGTTAATCACAAACCAATGGCAAAACCGGGAACAGAATCCACAAGTCCTCACTGATTAGTTTCACTATCCTAAGGCTCAGATAATTGGGGCAATTACACCCAGTCCAAAGTGAGGTTAGAGGTGTGCTACTTACACGTCTCACTTTCATAAACCTTACTCCCATTGCTTTTTTATGTCGTGCCGTAAGAAGACTGATCGCTCTGCCAAATCTCTCTGATGACAAGGGATGTGGGGTCAGGCAATCATTCAGTGGGGACGTGCAATCAGCAAATAATCTATCTACAAAGTAGAAGTTCCTTGACCACCTTTAGGCGTACAATAAGAAATGAAATTAGTTTAGTACACACAAAGTTTATCCATCCTAATTAGGGAAGATCATATTTGCACCTATGCTCAAACACAAAGGCTCACGTAATCAGTCTTGATGAATATATCCACTGAGGCTTTCTGTAACGGCACCATCACACCTACACCAGTGTTTCCCCAAGTGTGGTCCACAGATTAGCTAAGTAGTTCTATACAAAACACACTTGGGGCACCTAAGTGGCTCAGTTGGTTAAGCGTCTGACTCTTGATTTCGGCTCAGGTCATGCTCTCAGGGTTCATGAGATCGAGCCCCGTGTTGGGCTCTGCGCTGACAGTGCAAAGCCTGCTTGGGATTCTCTCTCCCTCGTTCTCTGCCCCTCCCCTGCTTGTGCTCTTTCTCTCTCTCAAAAATAAAGACACGTTAAAAAAAAAACAACAACACACTTGTCTGGGCTCCATGTCATATCTACAAAATCTAAATCTTAGGATGCAGACAAGGGGTCACCAATTTTTTTTTTTTTTTAAGATCTCTATGTAATTGTTATACACATTAAAAAATACTGTCCAAAAACCTAAGATAAATTCCTCTCCAAGCTCAAAACGCTTTTGTGGCCCTTAGAGAGGACTGAAAACAAGGTATAAAAAAGGATTTGATTATTAGTGACTTCAGATTTTTACTAAGTCTTGAGAGAGACCAAAAACATGTTGATTTTGAAGACAGCACCGAGAAAAGCCAAATGCAACTTTAAAAACACTCTTAACAATCCGTTGTTGTACATTTTAAATATCAGGAGAACACATAATATGGTTCTTTAATCACTATAAAAGCACTGAGTCGCAAGCTCATTATGGTTATAGTGTGGTAGAACTGTGTTGCAGTTGTGATTTTGCTCCCTGGTCATTACCCAGTCATGCAGTAATGCTCAACAAAAGCCCCACACTGGCAACAGATCAGGAAATCAGCAGAGGCACTGACAGCATTAAGGTGTTTAATTATATTTTCTGGAGGGGGAAAAAAGTGGCAGTTTGCAATAATTAAAGGGAACCGTAGAATGTAGAAAAAGGAATATAACACGGTATTTTCCAAGTTCACCTGGTCCCCTTAGTGACTGATTCTTTGGAAGCAAACCTCCCTCTGCATTCCTGCTTAGGAAACCATCTGGCTTTGTTCACCCAGGGCCATGTGCATACGTTATTGGTTCCAATAACCATCAGAGCAAGGTTTAGGGAAGAAGTAGAATTCTAGCTGAGATCTGACAGTATTTTGTGTAGTCATCTTTAGGTGTTTATTTGTTATGTTTCCCCGCTATTATGAGAGAAGAAACTGCCTCTTTTGCATAGGTAGAGCTTTTGGCCCAAAGCAGGCATAGCATAAATATATGAATAAATTACGGAAACAAAAGTTTACAAATCCTTTGTTATCTGAATTGGTATCAATAAACGGGTTAACTTAATCAAAATTTCTAATTAATACAGTTATATCTTCCCTAAGAATTAAATTATAATAAAGGACTCTAAACTGAGAAGAACATCTTCTCGGAGTAATTAAGATGTTTCATCTTCATTAGAAACACAATCTTTCAGGTATGTTAACCAGACTCAGAAAAACTAGTGCGAGAAGTTTAGAGTCAAGAAAGAGCTTCAAAAAGCACATCCTTAAGTCAGAAAGTACTACTGTTCCAATTCCATCAATGCTGCATTTTAACTGTTTGACCTCCTGCAAGTTCCTTAGCCTCACATTCCCAAATTTAAAATAAGATAACCTTTCTTATCCTAGGAATTTGAGAAGACAGCACTAAAGAATACACTAAAATGTTTAGCTTAATGCCTAGCATAGAGAAGCTTTCCAGACAAAACTTTCCCTCCTTCTCTTTTGCAGTTGGAGAGCTCCTTAAAGTACCACATAAACCAGCCTTAATTACATTGCACTGCTTTTTAAAATTATCATTTTTATTTAAAAAATGAGGAAACAGGCTATGAGAATTTGGGTACCAAGCATGAGGTTGCATGGTACATTTGATTTTTAAATAGGACAAGAAAATATCCCATGAGACTTTTTCAACAGTTTTATAAGAAAGAAGAACACTAATTCTATAATTTGCCATAATATGATTAAACATAATTAATTTTGTTCAAATAATATTAAACAATAATAAAACTTGTTTAACAGTTTCATCCCAAAGCATGTGAGATTCCGTGATGTTATAAACAGAGCTTAGGCAAAGAAACCAGTCACGGGACAGATCTCCTTTACGGCTGCAATAGGCTGATGGCATATTCACATATGTTTCCAAGTCCAATGGGAAGCTGGTTGGTACAGTGGAGAGAACTGGTTACGATCCTGGACTCTACTTTCTAGCCATTAAATCTTGGGCAAATCATTTGCCTTAGTCCAGTCTCTGAATGGTCATGGGTTAAATGAAAATAATCTTGCCTGCGTTAAGCATCTTACAGGATTTTTAAAATGATTAGATTAGAAGTACTTGAGAAATTATGTTAAAAACAGTCATGCTCTAAAAGAATGTAAATGAGCTGGCAATCGTCTTAAATAGTTTTTGGTTTTGAAGTTTTTTTTAAAATAAAGATTTACTGAGAGTAAGGGAACACCATCCTGATTAAATTTCTACTTCAAATGACAACTAAATCAGGTGAGTGAAAAATCTCAGAGATAACTTATAGTCCTGTAATTTGAACACTGAATGCTTGGATGGTGGTATCTTCTGAACAGTTCAAAATTTTCTTGGCTAAAAGTTAACTCCTTGGGCAAAGGAGAGATGAGTAGGTGGAACACAGAGTTTTTAGGGCAGGGAAACTATTCTGTATGATACTATATATGGATACATACGATTATACATTTGTCAAAACCCATAGAATGTAAAACACCAAGAATGAACCCTAGTGTAAATGATGGGTTTTGAGTGATAATAATGTGTTAGTGAAGGCTCATCAATTATAACAAATGTTGTACAGGATCCTGGTATAGGATGTTGATATTGGGGGAAACTGTGGGATGGGGGTCAGAATTGGGGAGAGGAGTACTGGCAGGAGATCTATGGAAACTCTATATACTTTCTGCTCAATTTTGCTGTGAACCTAAAACTATTCCAAAAAATCAAGTCTAAAAAATAAATAAGTAAATGAAAATTATGTTATAAAAAAACTATAAACTTCCTAGAAGAAAACACAGGGGAAAAGCTTCATGACTTCAGATTCAGCCATGATTTCTTGGATATGACACCAAAGGCAACAAAAGCAAAAATAGACCAAGGAGACTACATTAAACTTAAAAACTTTTTTCCATCAGAAAGACACAATCAATGGAATGAAAAGGCAACCTATGGAATGGGAAAAAATATTTGCGAATCATATATATGATAAGGAGTTAACATCCAGAATATGCAAAGAAATCCTACAACTCTACAACAAAAAATTAAATAACCTAATATAAAAAATAGACAAAGCACTTGAATCATCGTTTTCCCAAAGACAACATATGAATGGCCAGCAAGCATATGAAAAGATGCTCAACATCACTAATCATCAGAGAAACAAAAAATCAAAATCACATAGTACCTCCTTCCCATTTGGATGGCTACTATCACAAATAAGCAGCGTTGGTGGGGATGTGTTGAAGTTGGAATCCTTGTGCACTGTTGGTGGGACTGTAAAATGATGAAGCCACTGTGGAAAACGGTATGAAGGTTCCTCAAAAAAAATTTTAGAAAGAACTACCATATGATCCAGTGATCCTATGTATGGGTATATATCCAGAAGAACCGAAAGTAGAGTCTTGAAAATATTCAAGAGCAGCCTTATTCACAATAGTTTTTCATCACAATAAACAGACAAATGAGTGAATAACTGAACCTACTAAAAGAAGTTACCCCTTGAGAATGTATTGAAGATCATACTGTGATCTAGCTCTGCACGTACCAACATGACAAGTGAGTGTGGGGAAGGAGACACTTAGACATGCCAAAAGATTGGGTTCTAAAAAGCTGGCAGCTAAGATGATTATAATAAAGACAAAGAAAAGATACGAAAGACTGTCAAAACAATCTGGCAACATTTCTCTTTCATGTACTTCCCACGGAGGAACAGACACTTGTTTTCTCTCTGCTGTTGGAACCTTTCACCGTTTAATTCTTTATCCCTTGGGCTTTAATATCTTTTTGGCTTTTTTTCAGGCAGTCAAGATGATAACATGAAGAAGGAATTATTTCAGGCATCGTAGCCAGTCTGTTCTCATTTATGTCTCATCTTTAGACTGATCACACACTGAAAGAAGCTGACAGTCAGAACCTGGACAGGATCTTGCACATCAGCGAACAATTGCTTTCTCCCAAGATAAAAGAAAAGATAAATGAGAGAGGAAGGGACTGAGAGGAACAAGCAAGCAAAACAGAAAAGCAAAAGTAACAGCAGCGGAGGAAAGTGAGCAAGGAAATGTCTTTTGGAGACTAATCTAAAATCTCCAATGGGCAATTCTGAACTCAGATTTATAACAATAACAGATGCTGCCTTTTCAGTGACAGTTACCTTCAAATAAATGATCTCATTTAGTATTTCAACAGTCCTTTCTAGAAATAAGAAACATTGAGGCTGGGAGGGATTAGGTGAACTGCCCAAGAATATTAGCTAGTAGAAGGTGGAGTTGATATTTTAACATAAGTCACTGTCTCTTTTATAAATTATAAACCACATATTTCTTTAAAGGTAATATAAAACTGTATCTAGCACTCTGGTCATCTTTTTTTTTTTTTTTTAATCTTTATTTATTTTTGAGAGAGAGAAAAAGCGCAAGCAGAGGAGGGGCATAGAGAGAGGGAGACACAGAATCTGACGCAGGCTCCAGGCTCTGAGCTGTCAGCACAGAGCCCGATGGGATGGGGAAGGGCCAGGTGGGGGTGGGGGCGGGGGTGGGGGGGTGGGAAGGGGCTCGAACCCACGAACTGCGAGATCATGACCTGAGCCTAAGTTAAACCAACTGAGCCACCCAGGCGCCCCTGCTCATCTTTTTTCTAACGTATAGTCAAGTTAATCTTATGGAAAGCAGGTACTGAATGTGTATTCAAGGCATCATTCCTTGATGAGAAAGTTCAACTCTTAAGAAAGAATTTAAGTGTTGTAGGGGCGCAGTGGGGGGCTCAATTGGTTAAGTGTGGGACTCTTGATTTCAGCTCAGGTCATGATCTCATAGTTTGTGAGATCAGTGCAGAGCCTGCTTGGGATTCTCTCTCTCTTTCTCGCTCTGCCCCTCCCCCCACTAGTGCACTCTAGTGAAAAAGAGAGAGAGAGAGAAAGAGAGAGAGAGAGACAGAACACAAGTGGGGTAGGGGCAGAAAGAGAGGGAGGCACAGAATCTGAAGCAGGCTCCAGGCTTTGAGTTGTCAGCACAGAACCTGACGCGGGGCTCGAACTCACGAGATCATGACCTGCGCTGAAGTCAGACACTGAACTGACTGAGTCACCCAGGTGCCTCTCAAAATAAATAAACTTTTAAAAAAAGAAATGTTGTACGTCAATTGTACCTCGATTTTAAAAAAAAAGGACAATTTAAGGTAAAATCAGTAAACAAAAGTATCATAAGCAAGGTTAGAAAAAGCTAAAAATTTTAGAATCAAAAGGAGAGTTCTTAACTTAGTATGGCCAAATAAATATAAAATGACCCCTTATATTTTTGATAGACTCATTAAATCCCTGGCACTCCTAGCTCCACACAAGATGCATGACAGTGTTCAGCAAATGTTTCTTTTATAACTCCATTTTCTGCCATGCTGCCTTGTATGATGCTCTATAGCTGGAGTATAACATCATGGCTCCTTCATTTTCTATGCCTCAGTAACTTTGTTTAATGATCAAAGAAGCATTCCAAGACCCCTCAGGCAGGTGTCCTTTCTCTCATTTCCAAGGTATTCTGAGCCTTCTCCTGTCAAAGCTCTCCATCCTCTGTGAAACTGATTTACTTATCTATCTTCCTCATAGGACTGGGGTTCCTTGGGAACCAGACTCATTTTGTATCCCCAAAACCCATCATGGTATCTGGCACAGAGTAATCAGTTAAATGGTTAATACTTGATTTGCAGCCCCAAGAAGTTAAGGATGAGGGACAATATTTTTTCAGGTTTGCCTTTCCTAGCAATTCACTTGTGTTAAATTTTGATGGCATCTATGGCCCTAACATCACCATTTAAGAATAAAGACAAGGGGGAACTGGCAGGAGAAAATTCAAGGTACTTGGTACAAAGGGCACCCAAACTCTCCTTTAAAGCCTATAGAATAGCTTCCTGGATGAATTCCCATGTGGGTGTTCCTGGGAGCCTGGGTTCCTGTCTCACCCTTCCCAACTCTCCTGGTACAAATCTCTCATGTTCTGACTACCCAAAGCAATGCTCCATCCAGTTAAATGGGGCAATAAAACCCAGTAACTAAGAGCAGGGGCTCTGGAGTTAAGACTGTGGGTTCAAACCCCACTTTTGTCACTTGAAGTTGGAAAAACTTGGGATGTTTAACCTCCGTCTTTTCCTCAGCTACCTCATGTAGAAAGTGAAAATTACCATGTGTTTGGTTTGTTTGGGGGATTATGTCAGGTAATGCATTTGAAACCTCGCACAGTACCTGGTCCTATTCCCACCTTTACCCTATACTTTCTTTACCATGCAGAATCCCAGAGCTCTCCCCATGTGCAAATTTTCTGCATAATTACCCCATACCCCACAGACTACTGTGCCCTCTCTATATTCCTTGTCTTTTGCCCTATCACTGGTTAGCTCTGTCCCTGGTCAACTGAACTACCTAACTCCCTGGGTCCCTACTTTTAGCTCACAGATTCAAAGAATAAAAACACAAAAGTTTCTATTGATTGACATGTAGGAGGAGGGGAAGTGGGGTTGCACTTTGAGATGCATAGTGTTCACTAAATGATTCTATGAGTTATACCTTAGAGATCTCAAAAACAGTTATGAGATGAATGCAGAAGATATAAAGACAATAATTATATTCAAACGCAAATAACATCTACTGAGAATGAATTCATATTAAGCACTGCCCCAGGTTCTTTTCATATATTTGTTTTCTCACCTAATCTTCAATCTAACATGCAAGGTAGGCATTAGCCATGTATACTAAAGATAAATAAACTGAAGACCCCAAATTTAAGCAGCTCGATTGAAGTTGTACAACAAAAGTAATTAAGGTGAAATTTCAGTACATATCTTCTGATTCTACACACAAAGGCTCTTTGAATATGCTATATGGTTTTTTGCTTCCAGAGATAAAAGTGAGTTAAATGCATGCATTTTTCTTGGTTAGGATCAGTAATATGAAAGTGAACTTTGCTTAGCTCTCCAGTGTGAAGTATAAAAGCTGAGTATTATACTTATTCATTCACTCACTCAAAAAAGTTTTTAACAATACTTACCACATGGTGAGCATGGTGCTAGATGTTGATGGGCAATGGAAATCTGACCCTGGAGTTTACCAGTTTATAGTGGAAGAGATAGGTTTAATCTAATAATCACAGAATTAACTCAGATAAAAATAGAGAGAAAAAGCACCACAGGGAGCGTGTAGAAGAAGTGTCAGTCTCTGAAGTGGACATCAAGAAGGTCTTCCTTACCTCTTATCTGTCCAGATCCAACAATACATTAAAAAAATTATTCACCACAACCAAGTGGGATTTATACCTGGAATGCAGGGCTGGTTCAATATCCGCAAAACAATTAACGTGATTCATCATATCAATAAAGGAAAGGACAAGAACCATACGATCCTCTCAATAGATGCAGAGAAAGCATTTGACAAAATACAACATCCTTTCTTTATAAAAACCCTCAAGAAAGCAGGGATATAAGGAACATACCTCGAGATCATAAAAGCCATATATGAACGACCCAACGCTAATATCATCCTCAATGGGGAAAAACTGAGAGCTTTCCCCCTAAGGTCAGGAACAAGACAGGAATGTCCACTTTCGCCACTGTTATTCAACATAGTATTGGAAGTCTTAGCCTCAGCAATCAGACAACACAAATTAAAGGCATCCAAATCGGCCAGGAGGAGGTCAAACTTTCACTCTTTGCAGATGACATGATACTCTATATGGAAAACCCTAAAGATTCTACCAAAAAACTTCTAGAACTGATTCATGAATTCAGCAAAGTTGCAGGATATAAAATCAACATACAGAAATCGGTTGCATTCCTATACACCAACAATGAAGCGACAGAAAGAGAAATCAAGGAATCGATCCCATTTACAGTTGCACCAAAACCCATAAAATACCTAGGAATAAATCCAACCAAAGAGGTGAAAAATCTATACACTAAAAACTATAGAAAGCTTATGAAAGAAATTGAAGATGACACACAAAAAAAGGAAAAATATTCCATGCTCCTGGATAGGAAGAACAAATATTGTTGAAATGTCGATACTACCCAAAGCAATCTATACATTCAATGCAATCCCTATCAAAATAACACCAGCATTCTTTACAGAGCCAGAACAAATAATCCTAAAATTTGTATGGAACCACAAAAGACCCCAAATAGCCAAAGCGGTTTTGAAAAAGAAAGCCAAAGCAGGAGGCATCACAATCCTGGACTTCAAGCTATACTACCAGGCTATAATCATCAAAACAGTATGGTACTAGCACAAGAAAAGACACTCAGATCAATGGAACAGAATAGAGAACCCAGAAACAGACCCACAAACGTATGGCCAACTAATCTTTGACAAAGCAGGAAAGAATATCCGATGGAATAAAGACAGTCTCTTCAGCAAGTGGTGCTGGGGAAAATGGACAGCGACATGCAGAAAAATGAACCCGGACCACTTTCTTACAACATACACAAAAATAAACTCAAAATGGATGAAAGACCTAAATGTAAGAAAGCCATCAAAATCTTCGAGGAGAAAGCAGGCAAAAACCGCTTTGATCTTGGCCGCAGCAACTTCTTACTCAACACGTCTCCAGAGGCAAGGGAAACAAAAGCAAAATGAACTACTGGGACCTCATCAAAATAAAAAGCTTCTGCACAGCAAAGGAAACAATCAGCCAAACTAAAAGGCAACCAACAGAATGGGAGAAGATACTTGCAAACAACGTATCAGATCTTTATCTGATACGTTTATTTGGGTTAGTCTCCCAAATCTATAAAGAACCGCTCAAACTCAACACCCCAAAAACAAATCATCCAGTGAAGAAATGGGCAAAAGACATGAATAGACACTTCTCCAAAGAAGACATCCAGATGGCCAACTGACACATGAAAAAATGCTCCACATCACTCATCATCAGGGAAATACAAATCAAAACCACAATGAGGGGCGCCTGGGTGGCTCAGTCGGTTAAGCGTCCGACTTCAGCTCAGGTCATGATCTCGCGGTCCGTGAGTTCAAGCCCCACGTCAGGCTCTGGGCTGATGGCTCAGAGCCTGGAGCCTGCTTCCGATTCTGTGTCTACTTCTCTCTCTGCCCCTCCCCCGTTCATACTCTGTCTCTCTCAGTCTCAAAAATAAATAAAAAACGTTAAAAAAAAAAAAAAACAACCACAATGAGATACCATCTCACACCTGTCAGAATGGCTAACATTAACAACTCGGGCAACAACAGATGTTGGCAAGGATGCAGAGAAAGAGAATCTCTTTTGCACTGCTGGTGGGAATGCAAACTGGTGCAGCCACTCTGGAGAACAGTGTGGAGGTTCCTCAAAAAATTAAAACTAGAACTACCCTACGACCCAGCAATTGCACTACTAGGTATCTATCCAAGGGATACAGGTGTGCTATTTCGAAAGGGCACATGCACCCCCATGTTTATAGCAGCACTATTGACAATAGCCAAAGTATGGAAAGAGCCCAAATGTCCATTGACAGATGAATGGATAAAGAAAATGTGGTATATATATATACAATGGAATATTTCTTTCTATATACAATGGAATATTACTTGGAAATCAAAAAGAATGAAATCTTGACATTTGCAACTATGTGGATGGAACTAGAGGGTATTATGCTTAGCGAAATTAGAGAAAGACAAATGTCATGTAACTTCACTCATATGAGGACTTTAAGAGACAAAACAGATGAACATAAGGGAAGGGAAGCAAAAAATAATATAAAAACGGGGAGGGGGACGAAACATAAGAGACTCTTAAATATAGAGAGCAAACAGAGGGTTACTGAAGGGGTTGTGGGAGGGGGGATGGGCTAAATGGGTAAGGAGCTTAAGGAATCTGCTCCTGAAATCATTATTGCACTGTATGCTAACTTGGATGTAAATTAAAAAAACAAATTATATATATAATATATATATAAATATATATAAAATATATACAATATATATAAAATATATATTTATATATGAAAGAATATATATGTATATATATGTATATGTATGTATATGTATGTGTGTGTGTGTGTGTGTGTATATATATATATATATATATATATGAAGGTCTTCCTTAAGGAAGTGAGATTTGAGTTAAGAGAGTTGAAAGAGCAGGGGTGCCTGGGTGGTTCAGTCAGTTGGGCGTCTGACTTCGTCTCAGGTCATGATCTTGTAGCTCGTTGGTTTGAGCTCTGTGCTGACAGCTCTGAGCCTGGAGCCTGCTTCAGATTCTGTGTCTCCCTCACTCTCTTCCCCTCCCCCACTCTCACTCGGTCTCTCTCTCTCTCAGAATAAATAAACATTAAAAAGAAATTAAAAACATAATAGGAGTTCAGGGGAAAGATTTCCTTATATATTACCTTCTAGATATCATTATATTAGGATAAACAACATTCAACTACAATCATAAACCAAAATCAAAATACTACATACAGGCCAAAATGTCCACTCTTTTCTGGTTTGGACAAATAAAAGCAAGCAAGTAGGGGCGCCTGGGTGGCTCAGTCGGTTAAGCGTCCGACTTCGGCTCAGGTCACGATCTCGCGGTATGTGAGTTCGAGCCCCGCGTCGGGCTCTGTGCTGACTGCTCAGAGCCTGGAGCCTGTTTCAGATTGTGTCTCCCTCTCTCTCTGACCCTCCCCCGTTCATGCTCTGTCTCTCTCTGTCTCAAAAATAAATAAACGTTAAAAAAAATAAAAAAAAAAAAATAAAAAAATAAAAGCAAGCAAGTAAACAAATAAAAAAAGAATGATGTATACCGCTTTTCATACTATCCTTCTTTAAAAAAAGTGCTTGAAGTTCTATATATAAAGTATATTTTGCTTTCATTCCACAAATAGAAAAATATACACTTGAGAATGGAGGAAATGTAATATTATACTGCAGTTTTTTCCCTATTCCTCCAAAGTTTTAAACTTATGCCATAAACACAAAATGATGGTCAAGGCCAGAACTGAACAGAAAAGAGGGTTAATAAATCACAGGCTGATGCAGCAGAGGGAGAGGGAGCTGGGCTCTTCCTGATGCATACACAGGCCTAAGGTCTTTAGCCCCTTTTGTGAAATTCAAAGAACTGTTTTCATCTCACCTAAGGTTAAAAGCTTCACCTCTCCCACACTGTCTTAGCATTGCTCCTAAAGGTTCCTTCTGATGTCCCTGGGGGGTTTATGTGGCAGGCCTCACACACACTCCGTGACCATCACACCTGCCCTTACAGCTTTCACCAATGGCTCTACACCAATGACTCCCTTAATACCTAGAACAACACAAGGCTCTCGGGACAGCTCTCAATAAATTCTTGTTGAATGAATGAATGAATGCATATCTTCTTTTCTAAGCAAAGTTCTACTTACGTTAGCTTGTGGGCTTCTCTCTGTATTTCCTAGAATATTAACAATCTCAGGGCAGCTGGGTGGCTCAGTTGGTTGAGTGTTCAACTTTGGCTCAGGTCACGATCTCAGGGTTCGTGAGTTCGAACCCCATATTGGGCTTGCTGCTGTCAGCACAGAGACTGCTTCGGATCCTCTATCCACCTCCCCCCCCCCCCCCCACTTCTACCCTTCCCCTGCTCATGCATGCTTGCTCGCTCTCTCTCACTCTTTCTCAAAAATAAACATTTATTTATTTTTATTAAAAAAATTTTTTTAACGTTTATTTATTTCTTGAGACAGAGAGAGACAGAGCATGAACGGGGGAGGGTCAGAGAGAGGGAGACAGAGAATCTGAAGCAGGTTCCAGGCTCCGAGCTGTCAGCACAGAGCCCGACACAGGGCTCGAACTCACGGACTGTGAGATCATGACTAAGCCGAAGTCGGGATGCTTAACCGACTGAGCCACCCAGGCGCCCCTCAAAAATAAACATTTAAAAACCTCACCACTGGAAAATCTACTAATTTGTTCTCTGATTATTCATTCTATTCTACCTTTCTTCCTGAGTAAGAGAAATACATAATATATATTTTTAGCTGGGCATCTGTCTGCCCAGAAGAAAAATAACATTTTTCAGCCTCTTTTGTAGCTAGTTATATTACTAAATTCTGGACAATGGAATATAAACTAAGGAATTATGGGCAGCTTTCCAGAAATATCATTCAAGGAGAAATGTCATCCTTCCCTTCTCTCTTTGCCTCCTTGACAGCTGGAATGCAGCTTTGATAATTAAAGCTAGAGTCCTCCTGACCCCGAGGTGATGGAAGTCACACAACAATACGAAAGAGGCCTGGATCCTAGACACCGTGTCCACTTCCTGACTCATACTTGTGGGAAAAGTAAAGTTCTGTCCTCCAGAGCACTATTATTTTGGGGTTCCTTCACCCACACTTGGAACTTAATCCTAACTGATGCATCTTCTACACAATTCTCTATATTCTCCCCTTCTTATCAAGTTCATTCTCCTTTAAGATTATGGTCAGATTATTCTTCCGGCTCAAGAGCTTGAATAGTCCTCTACTGACTACAAGAACAAGTCTCTTTGTTCAAAACCCTGCAGCATCACTCCACAAACCTCATCCAACTACTCTACCTCCACACCTGGGTTGATGTAATTTATACCTGCTTTGTTTACCACAAAACTGCTTTGTGCAATTAACTGAAAAACTCCAGGCACGGTATTTAAAAGGAATACTGTAAGCAGAAAAAGATTCGGAAAAACAGTCCATGTCAAACCTTTCGCATACCTTCTGCATAATTTTACATAACTTCATGTTCATCCACTTACCCATTCATTTGATATTTATTGAGTGTGTCCTCTGGACAAGGAATTAACAAGATGGGCTGAATTAAAAGTCAATCAAGATATACTATCCTTGTGAAGCTATAAATACAATGAAGAGCCACATATGAATAAGCTTAATATCACAGTGGTCTGTAAAAGTAAACATGAAATAAGAGAAGAACTGGGAGAGCCAGTAATGGAAGACAAACAACACTTCTAGCTCGGTCAGGAAAGGTTTCCTAGCAAGAAGAAAAGATGGTAACGTCTGAGCTCTGATGTGAAGGGCTGTTTGCATGTGCAAGCAAACACAGGCTGCTGTACTCATATTTCTTGTGTCTGCTCTACAGAGTATTTCTGCCTCTTTTGCTGTCAGATCGATACTTTTCCTTTGTTGATCCTGCAGTCAGCAGACCTGCCTAAAGTCTCTCTGTCAAATACAATTTTTGTGGCATCCTAGGTGAACTGTTACAAGATATCAGTGCGTGCACCTTTAACCCCACCCCTTTCAGTGACGATGCATTTTACCAAAACTAAAAGCGTCAGAAATCAGTGTTTCTCCCATCTATCTGCAAATGAATGAATTCAAGAATATTGAGAAAAACAATCAGGAAAATGATCTTTTCTGGGGTACTAATTTACATCAAGACTGTAGGCAACTGCCAAAGAATTAAGAGGGTTTGAAATGTTCTCCATAAAAATTCTACTTCATTCACAGGTAAAACAAATTTTGTGATGAGCTTAGATTTGTATAACAGAAAAGAATGAGGGAAAGGATGGTCATGATGAAAAACTACCATGTGCAGAATGCTATCCACCTTGTATGCATTATGTCACTTAGTCCTCTAAACAATTCAGTGAGGTAGGTCATTTCGTCTCCACTTTATAGTTAAGGAAAGAGTTGTAGAGAGATTAAGAGATGACGTGGGACTACAATTATATAACCCAAACCCCAATCTCTCTTAACCACTACATGATGAGTTATATGTATTTACATAAAGTCAAAGATAATTAGACTTTCATCAGAATATACAATACTGATCTTGAATAAAGAACCTTAAAACATCTTTTATTCTTTCACACAACATTAAGCAATTATTACGCATCGAGGACTGTGTTGGGACTCATGTGACAGAACCATTCTAAACGTGGCAGTTTTCTATAGAACTGGGAATTGTACTTCCTAAACTTTGAAAAATTCGCCTATTTAATTTTCTTAAGTTGCACTACAGCTTACATTAATTTTGGAGATAAAATGTTTTTTTTATTGGAGATATTTTTTATTTGGAGATAAAAAGTTTATTTATTTTGAGAGCAAGAGGCAGAGAGATTGAGAAAGAGGGAATCCCAAGTAGGATCCACGCTGTCGGCACAGAGCCTGACACAGGGCTTGAAGCCATGGGCCATGAGATCACGACTTGAGCCAAAACCAAAAGTCAGATGCTTAAGTGACTGAGCCTCCCAGGTGCCCCTGGAGATAAAATGTTATGTATTATTTATTATCTGCTATGTAATCATTGGTCCTGAACTAATTTCAAAAGTCATACTGTACTATATAGTTCTACTTAGTATGTTCCAATTTAAAGTGTCATTTATCCATCCCACCACCCTTCATGGTTTTTATAGATTAGAACAGTGGTATTTTGTCAGTTTCACAGATAATGTAATACAGAGAACTATCCTACCCCCAAATAACATACATTCCAAACCTAAATAGAAAGTTCAAGGGATTGACAGTCCTCCTTGGACTCCTTATCGGCTGAAAGATAAGTTTTAAAAAGCCCCAGATCAAAATTTAGGCTCTTGGAGAACCTGGTTGGCTAGTTGGTGGAGCATGTGACCCTTGATCTCAGGGTTGTGAGTTCGAGCCCCAAGTTGGGTGTAGTGATTACTTACCAATAAGATCTTTAGAAAAATAAAAATAGGGGCACCTGGGTAGCTCAGTCAGTTGAGCATCTGACTTTGGCCTATGGCATGATCTCACCCTTCCTGGGTTCAAGTCCCCTGTTGGGCTCTGTGCTGACAGCTCAGAACCTGGAGCCTGCTTCAGATTCTGTGTCTCCCTCTCTCTGCCCCTCTCCCGCTTATGCTCAGTCTCTCCCTCCCTCCCTCCCTCTCTCTCAAAAATAAACATTAGAAAAATAATAGTAAAAGAAAATAAAATTTAGGCTCTTAACATTAGTTGAAAATAGGTATCTTCAAGGTTTTATCTGCTCTTACCAAACAGAAAATGCTCTTCCCTTAAAAGTTATAGACTAGAAGGAATCTTAGGGGTGACAAAGTGCCACATTCATTTTAGAGATAAGGAGGTGAAGCATCACAGTCAGTGACTTGCTACAAACCAGAGGCAGTACCATGATTTCTAGGCCTCACTCCCTCTGCTCTACCAGGAATACCAGGGCATCCCTCAGGACCAGAATTTCTTCTCTACAATCCCTGAGGAAAATGAGAATTTCACACATAAGTGAGGCCAGATCCATGTTGGGTATTTCATGCACAGATAGAATAATTTGTCGAATGAACCAGAAAACACCTCTTAAATCTTGAGAAAATCCTCAAAGTAAAGCTATAGAATTTTCAAATCATAGGGTACTTTAAGCACTGAGGGCTTTAGTTCTATACATACTTTCCGAACATTAAACAAGCATATATGCAGAGGCGACTGGGTGGTTGCTGGTTAAGGGTTGGACTTCAGCTCAGGTCATGATCTCACAGTTCGTGGATTGGAGCCTCATGTCGGCTGTCTGCACTATCAGCACAGAGCCTCCTTTGGATCCTCTGTCTCCCTCTTTCTCTGCCCCTCCCTCTCCCCTGCTGCCCCTACTCTCTCCCTCAAAAATAAATAAATATTAAAAAAAAACAAGCATTAGGGAATAAAATTACTTTTACATTAAAATATTTTGATCCTTTAAAAATAACCTGATTAATTTGATACAATATTTGACACCACCATTTGTCAGAAAGAATTTGGGCCATGTTTTAATTACAATTTAAGGTTTACAAAGCTGATTTTTTTTATTAGTTTTTAATATATGAAATTTATTGTCAAATTGGTTTCCATACAACACCCAGTGCTCATCCCAGCAGGTGCCCTCCTCAATGCCCATCACCCACCCTCCCCTCCCTCCCACCCCCCAACAACCCTCAGTTCATTCTCAGTTTTTAAGAGTCTCTTATGGTTTGGCTCCCTCCCTAACTTTTTTTTCCCTTCCCCTCTCCCATGGTCTTCTGTTAAGTTTCTCAGGATCCACATAAGAGTGAAAACATACGGTATCTGTCTTTCTCTGTATGACTTATTTCACTTAGCATCACACTCTCCAGTTCCATCCACATTGCTACAAAGGGCCATATTTCATTCTTTCTCATTACCATGTAGTATTCCATTGTGTATGTAAACCACAATTTCTTTATCCATTCATCAGTTGATGGACATTTAGGCTTCTTCCACAATTTGGCTATTGTTGAGTGCTTAAAGCTGATTTTTTTATGGCATGTAAGAAACTTGAATAACCCGACAGACATAATTTATGCTATCAAAGTACAGAGAGTTAGAAAGAGTGTATCACTAATCATATCTGGAAGATAAATATATAACACAATAAACATGCAAACAAATTATTTCACAGTAAGAGTATACCACAATTAACAACTTTCAATCTTGCATGAAGGAAAATAATATACCAATATATATACCTTTTGTATATAGCTATCCTTTTCAGAGTACTTACCATTTAAAAGTGATATATTAAATAGTTTATATATTTTATGCTATTTAATCGCCAGGAAAAAACTTATGGAATATTATCTTTTTTTATAGAAAAGGAAATCAAAGGTCAGACAATTTTGTAGTAAATGATTTGCCCAAGACTACACAGAAAGCAAGCTGGAAGGCAGGATTTGAACCTACACCTGATTCAAAGCTTTAACTTCTATGGTAGAACTCAGGGACTGGCAAACTTTCTGGAAAAAGATGGTACATATTTTAGGCTTTGTGGGCTCTATGGTTTCTAATGCAATTAATGAATTGTTTTTTATTTTATTTTCTTAAAATTTTTAAAAAATATTTATTTATTTTTGAGAGAGAGACAGAGCACGAGTGGGGTAGGGGCAGAGAGAGAGGGAGACACAGAATCTGAAGCAAGTTCCAGGCTCCAAGCTGTCAGCACAGAGCCTGATGTGGGGCTCGAACCCACGAACTGTGAGATCATGACCTGAGCCGAAGTCAGACGCTTAACCGACTGAGCCACCCAGGTGCCCTGAATTCTGTTTTTTAAAGTTCAAAAGCACTAGAGACAATATATAAATTAATGGGTATGGCCATATTCCAAAAAAACTTTTTACAGAAACATGCAGGAGGTCAAATCTGGCCCATAGGCTGTAGTTTGCTGAATCCTGGAATAAATGATTCATTTTAAATAAGCTCACCCTCACCAAAAGTTTGCTAGTTATGAAGTGAAAAGGCTGCTACTTTTACCTACTTGATCAAGAAACTATCCCGTTAGCTTGCCCTGAACATGTTAACAATGCATAAATCATATTACAGATTTGTTCAGAAACCACTGAAGCAGCACACAAAATGATTTAAAACAAACAAACAAAAGACTCAGAGCAGGAAAATAAACTCATCTACCCCATTATTCTACTTCCTACTCTCCCCAAGTATACAAATTCCTCATAAGAACTTCTTTACAATTATTGAAAATTTTTTTTTCTAAGAAAAACCACTGTTCCACTGGGAGAAAATGTCCTTTCCTTACATACTATCATTGCACACTATGTAGTCTATAAAAAGAACCTTCTAAGTAATACATGTAGATGATAGAATAATTTCATCTTCTTTGGTGAGCCACTGTTCCAAGAGAATGCTCCCTTTATAAATTGAATAGACTTGGCCATTCTCTCATGAATATTCATTAGGTTACATGCAAAAATGTCTTTTTCTACATTCAAAGAACATTTACTGAACGTCTACAATGACCTTAGCTTTGGCTATAGACGAAACAGATGCGTGAAGACCTAACCCCAACACAGCACCATAAGCACATGAAGAGCCATATTCACACATGGGAAGCGATTATTTAGGCATTAACTGAAAAAAGCAAGAGCACAGACATATGAAAGTTATAGATTCCCCAGGGACTAAAGAATGAGAAGCCAGATTCTGTAGGTTCTGTGACCTGTGAAAGCACAGATTATCTACTTGCCAAAATGATTCTTCTTGAAGAACAATCAAAAAAGAGGACTAAGCAACTTGCGAATTATTATATAAATGAGCCTTGGCAATCAATCAAATCCATTGTCTGTCATTTGAAGAACCAAAGCCTTTAACTTAATTTTGCACAGGAGCAGAGAGCCGTTTTCAGAGATTTCCCATGACACAGATGAACAGCCATAACCAGTATAATTTTGTTATTAGACTATCACTATGTGCGTGTTTAATCCCTGCAGGTATACTCAAGAACTCTCCAAGAAATATCAGATGTATTCAAGCAAACGCTTAGATGGGAAGCTAGGAAACAATCCATCAGATATAAATTTTTAAAAAACTTTTATACCTCACGATCTTTTGCTTTATGAAGCTGAAAGTTGCTACCTTCTCATTCCCAGCAAGCTCTTAAATCTGCACTGGCTTTTGAAATACTCATGGGAGCAGATATTGAAAATCTGAAGCAGGTATAGGCAACACAGAGCCAAAACCCCAATGCAATTCAAAACACTTACCAAAGTGCTAATACATTTCCGTGTCACCTAGGATGAACCTGAAGTTACTGAATCACTCAAAATACAATTTTTTAGAAATTGCATCTAAGTATCTGATCAACCTTAGATACTTACCCATTTCCTTCTGGTTAGCGTCAAGAGACTTGTTATTTCTTTTCCAAATGTAGAAATTGTCCAGTAATGGAAGAGAAATTTGTTTATGCTCAGAAGCCTGATTCATGCTGTGCAGTGTGTGATGCCACAGTGATGTGTACCCTAACGACTAATGGCACACCTCCATTACTGTATTTTTCCCCAATTCAGCTTCATTTGGTTTGTGACTTTTTCTTTTAAATTGGAACTTCCAATATTAAAATGTGGTTTGCTGAAGAATACAGTGAACACTTTTCAGAATTCGGAATGTCAGCATGCTTTTGTTTTGTTTCGGAATTTGAATTACATGTCTACCTACCCAATTACTGAAAAAGAGGAGAGTAATCAATTTGTCTTTGCCAATGGAATGAACTATTTCACAAGATCCTTGAAAATGTGTTAAAACTAAGTAAAAGTACAGGCTTTGGAGTCATCTAGACCTCATCAATAAAATGATGAGACATTAAGAAAGAAACTTATAGGGGCGCTTGGGTGGCTTTGACAGCTCAGAGGCTGGAGCCTGCCAGGATTCTGTCTCCCCCTCTCTCTGCCCCTCTCCTGCTCACGCTCTGTCTCTCTCTGTCTCTCAAAAATAAATAAAAACCATTAAAAATTTTTAAAAAAGGAAGAAATTTATAAAATAATATGGATTGAAGACAATAATGTACATAAAGCAGTTAGCCCAGTGCCTGGAACATAAGCACTGAAAAAATTTAAGAAAGGAAACTACAAATTTTATTTTGACTATTCCAAAATGTGATTTCCACGGGTTAGCTACCACTAATTTCCATTTCAGGAAATAATACATTTGTGACCTTTCAGTTCTAAAATTCTTACTCCTCTGAAACCTGGTCTCACTTTGTCCTTTCTGCTTTCCTGCTTCTAACACTGCTTTGCCTGAGTGGACTCCCATCTCTGGAGCTACCACCTTCCTGCCAATCCCACCAACTTCTCAACCTCAGGTTCCCCCAGAGGGCCTTGCAGTGAATTTGTGTCTCTACCTGCATACATCCCCTCTTTTTAGGAAGATTATAACCCTCTTGAAGGCAGAAGCCCCATTAGTGTATTTTTCCCCTTAGTCTTAGGAAGCTCTTAGAGCTCCAAAAATTTGTCCTATCATTATAGTAACTGAGGTTACGCCGTACTTCCACCAACCCATGAATAAAGCACTCTAACCTTTCTAGAAAAGGAGTTTCACTATCTACAACAAGGGAAATAATAAGACTGACTTGGCACCGATACATTCAGAATATACAATGTGAATTCTTCACACTATGTAAGTATCTTAGAGTCCTGTCAAAGCATACATGTAAAGGAAAAGAGATAAAGTGAATATGTGAAAAAAAAAAGTACATAACTATCTAACTAAGAAAATATAATCAAAAATAGAAATGATATTTCTTACGTGCCCTCCCCACTGTTGTCACCAAAAAAAGAGGTAGTTTTCTCCAAAACACACTTTTAAATGATACTTAATTTTTGATACACTACCTTCCTAATTTAAATTATAATACTCTCTTTGTTCAACATTGGATCAATTTAAATGATGAACGGTTAACCTATACTCATATATGCAAACAAGAAATATTTTCAAGTGGCCTGTTTGAAAACCACTTATATCAAAGCAACATGCACTCATTTAAAAAAACATGTTTCGGGGCACCTGGGTGGCTCAGCTGGTTAAGCGTCCGACTTCGGCTCAGGTCATGATCTCACGGTCCGTGAGTTCGAGCCCCGCGTCGGGCTCTGTGCTGACAGCTCAGAGCCTGGAGCCTGCTTCAGATTCTGTGTCGGACTCCCTCTCTCTCTGACCCTCCCCCATTCATGCTCTGTCTCTCTCTGTCTCAAAAATAAATAAACATTAAAAAAAATTTTTTTAAATAACATGTTTCCATGGGTGCCTGGCTGACTCAGTTGGTAGAGCTTGAGATTCCTGATCTTGGGGTTGTGGATTTGAACCCCACACTGGGTGTGGAGACTACTTAAAAAAAAAAACAACCTCAAAACAAACAAACAATCATGATTCCAAGCAAGTACAAAAAAAAAAAAAAAAGAAGTAAATTCTCTGCAGACTGAAGCCTCATCTTTTATTTATCAACTTATGTATAACTATTTGTAAAATATGCCAAAAAGACACATGAAATAGAAGGATGCTTTTCAAATTAACTGAATACAGAGTAGCGAACATAATATAAAGACAATTACAAAGGATTTAAATACTCTGGAGTTAAATGTATATATACATTGAAAGGTAAAAAGAAACATTAAATAAATGCTGAATATATTTGTTATGTAAATCACGAACAATTAATCCTGAGCAGGAGCACTAGAAAAGGAACTTATATTTAACACACAAATATATGTCTACTTAAGAGGCACATTTATAGTTAATAACATAAAAAATATTTGCATATATTATTTGAATAAAATGCAAAAGACACAGAAATTCCTACCGACTAGACATATTCTGTGCAATTTCTGGAAAACTCACTGCGGGGATTCTTGAGGGTTCTACTGTGGTTTATGAAGCCAGACAGTAGCAACTTTAAGTTGGTGAGATAGAGATTAAGAAAATTATCAGGGGTGAGAGATCACTCTGAGGACACTAAGCACACATATATTTTTAATCTGGAGAAACCGATTTTTAAAATGACACTTCCTAAAATAAAAGGAACATGAGCAAATTGTTCCAGAGAGTCTGAAGAAAAGCAAGTAGGGTCCACCAATGTTCAGGATCATTCCTATAGCTGCCTTGTCAATACAAGTTTGAGAAGCAGTATTAAAAAGATGACCTTCAGACAAATGAAACCAGTTCCAACTATAAAATAAAAAGAAACAATCAGGACAGTTGTCACTACAGGGAATCTGTGACGCATCCTTTTAAGGGCTATAACATTTCCTCCAAATCAAAAGCACAAACTTGGATACTAAATAGCACAAGACTCCAACACTGAGATCTTCAGAAATTGTATTTTAGGCGAAAGAAAAGTTCTTGCTCAATTATTTTCACAGCATAGCCAAGGATAAGGTCTGCTAGCTTAAATCAGGTATGCAGCATATATCCTGCTGTTGCAGTAGAAATAACCTAATTTGCGTGTGCACTGCTGAAAAGAAAAAGCCATAATGTGATGTCTAACTCTTCTGAGTTTACAGTTGTCTCCCTTAGGTAATAATGCTTAGGCAGGAAGATCCCCCTATTATGTCTAAAATAGTCCACATCTTACTTGGATAAAAAGCTCTGTTAAATTAATTTTCTAGAAATCAAGCAAAAACATAGACATAGAGTACCCTGTTGTATGAGATTATATTACTATTGTAGCAATGATTTCAAGAACTATGTGTTAACAGGGAAGTCCCTGATAATACTTCCAAGTGCTGAGCCCCCACCCCTAATGAATGTGAACTTGTGGGTTTAGACGAATGGGACTTCGATCACAATTAGCAAATATTATTTACGATGCTAGTTAACAATTTAAAAAAAGCAGCCTTTTGTTTACTACTAGGATTCCTTAACGATATTCTACTTTCACCTCTCACAAAATGCTGAATGGTCAGTTTTTAAAAATTAATCAGAATAACCTTGTTCTAATGCAAATCATCTTCCTTTTTGATTATGGTGAAGTCACAAATAACAACAACAATAAGAAGTGTCCAGGAGATCTACTTCTCAATTACGAGTCTGAAAGGAGAGGCTACTACATGAACACAGTGTTAAGAATTTTGGCACTGAAACTCACTAGTATATCCTTGACAGTCTGATAAACTGCTCTACTTTTCAATAACATTACCGGGAAAATTCCAGCTACAATACACAGGAAAGGAAATTTTTAGAGGTTTCTTTCTAACATACAATTGCCTTGCACATGCAGATGTACCCTCACTCTCTCACTAAAGATAAATGCCTTAGCTTACTATTGTTCAAACCTTTAAAACAACATTCTGCACCAACACTAAAACAGCTTAAGACTGCATTCCACAAGAGCCACAGATCACAGAGGCACAGATATCTTACCTGGGAAACCCCCTTGGACCATTGCTGTACCAGTGTTCCCTTCAGGGTATCTGCATTCCTGATAAACATTCAGTGCTGGAAGCAGCTGAAATCCTCACCAGACTCTGTCCTCTCTCTTCTGTCGACCTTGGGCCTATTTTTTCTCCCCCTCAGGTTTTATTCTCCTTTAGGGCAAGTTGTCAGTCTATTTCTATCATGAGAAGCAATCAATTAAGCTAATTTCAAGCGACCACTCAAGCTACCAGTCACATCTGTCAGTAGGTAGAAGCTGCCTGGAAAAGTATGCCGGGAGAAGCAAAATCCCTGGTTTCCCACATCTGACCCTCAGATGCTTCACACTGCCGATTGTGGCACTCAGTTACCCTGCTCACATCGGGATGATTGCTCTGTTCCAGAGCAGGAGGCAATATAAACACGACCGTTTATTTTGTGGCCAGCTTCAATTAATATCACTTTAATGACCCCGTTTTCCTGCTGAGAAACAGTGCAGCGCATTAGTTGCATCTTTCGAATGCAGATTAAAAGGAAACTGTGGTGGATTTTAGCCCATCTGAAGTGAATGAAACAGTCATCAACTTACTCTCTCCTTCTTGCTCACATCACTGAATCATTTTTATAACAAAGAAACTGGTGAACCGTACTGAACATGTGGTATCCCTAGCGAGATTCATTTGTGTCTCAGTAACGTTTTAAATGTGCAGTAAAGATTCTGTTTAAGCAGTCAGGTCTTCAAGTTACCTTTCAGGGGGACAAAAAAAATGTATCAAAAAAAAAAAAAATAGAAGCTTCAGAAAAATCATTAGAAAAATGGTTGTAGTTTCTTAAACTTTTTTTTTTTTTTTTAAATGCCTCACTGCGTCCCCTCCTCCTTCCCATCCCCAGCACACCAGGACAGAATCAAGTAACTAACTGCAATTACTTCATGATTATCTATTAAGTACTATAGGGTTCTCTAACCTTTCTTTGTAAACTGTAGAATACCTGATCACCTCTCACGTGGATGAGTAATATTAAAATCCAGAACACCTGAACATAATTTAAATGCTTCTCAAAAGATCTTAAACAATATAATTTTTTATTTATACTTACAATAAATGCATCTCAATTCTATCAAGCGCTGGAGCTTTGGGAGTTTTCAGAACAAAAAATCCACTGAAATAGAAAGCGACGTTCACCAGTCTCCATCATAGGACCGGAATAAGAATTCTACTTATTTCACTTAATTAGAAAGATAAAGCGTTCAGAAAAGGATGATTAACTACAGGAAATGAGAAAAAGAATTTACATAAAACTAAAAAGTTAAAACTTGGCCTTTATTTCTTAATCTTTCCTATTTTGCATCAAAACCAAGAAACAAAACAAAGGAGGAAGCAAATAAATCCACAGATCTAATAAAAAGAACACGTAAATACTGCTAGAAGCTACTAATGAATGCTGTTTGCCTATTTGAAGTGATCATTCTTAACATTCCTTAAATCCCAGATAATAATTGCTGTTGATTGTAGTGACATCTATTGGCAAGGTAGAGATCAACTACAGAGTCCACAACAATACCAAAAAAAAAAAAAAGCAAAACAAAAATTTAAACCAAAATCTACTAGTTGCTCAATAAATCTCTGGTGACCATGAGTCCACTTCATGTTAAAAATTGGCAATGGTGTGAACGGGAAAGCACCAGAAGGGAAAGCTTAAATATGGCCCTGAACATCAAATGAGACCTACATTCTATTCTTGACCTCACAATAACTAATTTTGTGACTTTGGGCAAATTAATTACTCTGGGGTAGGGGGTGTCTTACGATTCTTAACTGTAAAATTAGACCAGATGAATTTTAGGGTTCTCAAATCCCAGCACCGTCAAGGAAGACATGAACACACTTTAATTCTATTCTTCAAAGTAATTTGCTATTTGATTGCCCTCCTCCTTTAACATAGATCTTTTCATAGTAAGTTTTCATTATCCTTTACAAATGAGATTCGTTTAAAAAAATTTATTTAGATATAATTGACTTTATCACATTATATTAGTTTTAGGTATACAACAATGATGTGATTTATATATATATTGCAAGGTGACCATAAAAATAAATCTAGTTAACATCTATCATTATACATTGTTACATTTTCTTGTGATAAAAACTTTAAAGATCTACTCTTAGCAACTTTCAAATATACCATATAGTATTGTTAACTATAGTCACCACACTATACATTACCTCCCTAGGACTCACTTATTTTATAGCTGGAATCTTGTATTTTTATTTTATTTATTTTATTTTATTTTTATATTTTATTATTTTTTTATTTTTTCAATATATGAAGTTTATTGTCAAATTGGTTTCCATACAACACCCAGTGCTCATCCCTAAAGGTGCCCTCCTCAATACCCATCACCCACCCCCCAATCAACCCTCAGTTTGTTCTCAGTTTTTAAGAGTCTCTTATGCTTTGGCTCTCTCTCCCACTCTGACCTCTTTTTTTTTTTCCTTCCCCTCCCCCATGGGTTTCTGTTAAGTTTCTTAGGATCCACATAAGAGTGAAACCATTTGGTATCTGTCTTTCTCTGTATGGCTTATTTCACTTAGCATCACACTCTCCAGTTCCATCCATGTTGCTACAAAGGGCCATATTTCATTTTTTTCTCATTGCCACGTAGTACTCCATTGTGTATATAAACCACAATTTCTTTATCCATTCATCAGTTGATGGACATTTAGGCTCTTTCCATAATTTGGCTATTGTTGAGAGTGCTGCTATAAACATTGGGGTACAAGTGCCCCTATGCATCAGTACTCCTGTATCCCTTGGGTAAATTCCTAGCAGTGCTATTGCTGGGTCATAGGGTAGGTCTATTTTTAATTTTTTGAGGAACCTCCACACTGTTTTCCAGAGTGGCTGCACCAATTTGCATTCCCACCAACAGTGCAAGAGGGTTCCCGTTTCTCCACATCCTCGCCAGCATCTATAGTCTCCTGATTTGTTCATTTTGGCCACTCTGATTGGCGTGAGGTGATATCTGAGTGTGGTTTTGATTTGTATTTCCCTGATGAGGAGCGACGTTGAGCATCTTTTCATGTGCCTGTTGGCCATCCGGATGTCTTCTTTAGAGAAGTGTCTATTCATGTTTTCTGCCCATTTCTTCACTGGGTTATTTGTTTTTTGGGTGTGGAGTATGGTGAGCTCTTTATAGATTTTGGATACTAGCTCTTTGTCCGATATGTATGTCATTTGCAAATATCTTTTCCCATTCCGTTGGTTGCCTTTTAGTTTTGTTGGTTGTTTCCTTTGCTGTGAAGAAGCTTTTTATCTTCATAAGGTCCCAGTAGTTCATTTTTGCTTTTAATTCTCTTGCCTTTGGGGATGTGTCGAGTAAGAGATTGCTACGGCTGAGGTCAGAGAGGTCTTTTCCTGCTTTCTCCTCTAGGGTTTTGATGGTTTCCTGTCTCACATTCAGGTCCTTTATCCATTTTGAGTTTATTTTTGTGAATGGTGTGAGAAAGTGGTCTAGTTTCAACCTTCTGCATGTTGCTGTCCAGTTCTCCCAGCACCATTTGTTAAAGAGACTGTCTTTTTTCCATTGGATATTCTTTCCTGCTTTGTCAAAGATGAGTTGGCCATACGTTTGTGGGTCTAGTTCTGGGGTTTCTATTCTATTCCACTGGTCTATGTGGCTGTTTTTGTGCCATGTATTTTTTATTTTAAATGGTTTTTTTTAAGTTTGTTTTTCTTTATTTTTGAGAGACAGAGATAGAGAGCAAGCAAGGGAGGAGCAAAGAGAGAAAGAGAGAGAGGGAGACAGAATCCCAACCAGGCTCCATGCTATCAGCGCAGAGCCTGATGTGGGGCTATAACTCTCAGACAACCAGATCATGACCTAAGCCGAAATTAAGAGTCAGACGCTTAACCCACTGAACCACCCAGGCATCCATTTTATTTTATTTTTTTAAGTAGGCTCCACACCCAGTGTGGAGCCCAACTCGGGGCTTGCGCTCTCAACCTTGAAATCAAGACCTGAGCTGAGATCAAGTCGGATGTTTAACTGAATGAGCCACCCAGGTGCCCTACGGAAGCTTGTACTTTTACAATTTTAAACTCCTTCACCCACAAATGTGACTTTTCAATTTAAAATTATATTTGGGGCACCTGGATGGCTCAAAAAGTGTCTGACTTCAGCTCAGGTCATGATCTTGCGGTTCACGAGTTCGAGCCCTGCACTGGGCTCTGTGCTGTCAGTGCAGAGCCCACTTTGGATCCTCTGTCTCCCTTTCTCTCTGCCTCTCTCTCTCTCTCTCTCTCTCCCCCCCTCTCAAAAATAAATATTTAAAATTATATTTAACTTTGAAATAACTTTATCAGGTTTTATTTTATATAATACATTAAATTCACCCACTGCAAGCATATACTTCAATGATTTTCAGTTGACTTACAGACATGTGCAACTCTCACCACAATCCAGCTTTAGAGCATTTCCACTACCTCAACAAATTCGATGAAGCCCAATCCCAGCCCCAAATCTAGGCAACGAATGACCTGCTTTTTATAGCTATAAATTTGTTTTTTATGGACATTCTATATAAAACTTTAAAAAAAAAATTTTTTTTTAACGTTTATTTATTTTTGAGACAGAGACAGAGCTTGAATGGGGGAGGGTCAGAGAGAGAGGGAGACACAGAATCTGAAACAGGCTCCAGGCTCCGAGTTGTCAGCACAGAGCCCGACGCGGGGCTCGAACTCACGGACTGCGAGATCATGACCTGAGCCGAAGTCGGACACCCAACCGACTGAGCCACCCAGGCGCCCCTGGACATTCTATATAAATGGAATCTTATAGTATATAGTCTTTTGCACTGGGTTTCCTTTACTTTGCATAATGGTATATATAAGTATTTTGCTCTTTTTAACTTTTTTTCTACTGTATGGATATACAACACTATGTTTCTCTACTAGTTGATGCACACTTGGCTATGTCCAATTTTGAACTATTATGACTAACATTACAATTAATATACTTGTAGGAGTCTTGTGTGGACATAGGTTTTCATTTCTGTTGGATATATACCTAGCAGTAGAATTGCTAGATTGTATGGTAAACTTATATTTAACTTTTTAAGAAATGACCAAACTGTTTTCCAAAATGGTATATCATTTTACATTCCCACCAGCAGTGTATTAGGGTTCTAGTTGTAGAGTCCTTTTTTTTTTTTTTTTTTTTAATTAAAATCTTGTGAAGGGGCACCTGTGTGTGGCTCAGACAGTTAAGCATCTGACTTCGGCTCAGGTCATTATCTTGTGGTTGGTGAGTTCGAGTTCTGCATTGGGTTTGTGCTGACAGCTCAGAACCTGGAGCCTGCTTCAGATTTTGTGTCTCCCTCTTTCTACCCCTCCCTGCTTGTCTCTCTCTCTTTCTCAAAAATAAAAATAAAATATTAAAAAAATTAAAATAATTCTTATGAATGTGTTGTGGTTTTAATTTGCATTTCTCTATAATTAGTAATATTGGGCATTTTTATGTGCTTCTTAGCCATCTATAGATCTTTGATTGAAATGTCATTTCAGTTTTGTACATTTTTAAAAATTGCATTGCTTGTTTTCTTATTGAGTTGTAAGACAAAATGGTTTTTCTCTTCCAAGCAAACATATTTTGTTATACAAAATTCAAGTGGATTAAGTAAAGTTGAAAGGACAAGATTTTTCTCAAAACTCCCCTCTCAAAGGAGTTAGTATACATGCTTTTGTACTTTTTTCAATTAAAAAATACTAGGGGTTCTGCAAAATTCAGCTTTGGTTGTAAAATTTTACTAAACTGCCATTAGGTACTGGCTTCAAGAAGGCCAAAGATCTGAAAGACACTCAGCATTCAGGCCCCTCTGAACCCATGCAGGATCAGTGATTCTGGGCATGGATTAACAATAGAAAATAAACTGTGTATTAATGGCAATAATTCAAACAAGGTTGCCATTTTGATTTACTGTTAATTCCTAGGTTAAAATTCTTGATGTAACTGAGACTGGAACATTTCTTTGTATGCCTGATATGTTCAAATTCTCTTGATTAATTGAAGTACAAATGTTCATCACTGTAAGAGTAACATACCACAGATAATTAAAGATGGGGGTGAAAGCTGCTAACATTTTGATTTAAAAATAAAAATTGTGGGGGATACCTGGGTGGCTCAGTTGATCAAGTGTCCAACTCTTGGTTTTGGCTCAGGTCATGATTTCAGATTGTGAGATCGAGCCCCACATCAGGCTCTGTGCTGACAGCACAGAGCCTGCTTGGGATTCTCTCTCCATGGCTCCCCAGTTTGTATGAGTATGCTCTCTCTCAAATAAATAAACTTTTTAATTAAAAAAAATTAAAAAAAAATTTAATGTTTATTTATTTTTGAGAGAGAGAGAGAGAGAAACAGAGCATGAGCAGGGGAGGGGCAGAGAGAGAGAGGGAAACACAGAATCTGAAGCAGGCTCCAGGCTCTGCACCGTCAGCACAGAGCCCAACGTGGGGTTCAAACTCACAGACCGCGAGATCATGATCTGAGCCAAAGTTGAAGTTGGACGCTCAACCGACTGAGCCACCCAGGCGCCCCTTAATTAAAAAAATTTTAAAGGTTGGGGCACCTGAGTGGCTCAGTCGGTAACAGTCCAACTTTGGCTCAGGTCACGATCTCATGGTCTGTGGGTTCAAGCCCCGTGTTGGGCTCTGTGCTGACGACGCAGAGCCTGGAGCCTGCTTTGGATTCTGTGTCTCCTCTCTCTGTCCCTCCCATGCTCATGCTCTGTCTCTCTCTGTCTCTCAATAATAAATAAACATTAAAAAAATTTTTCTTAAATAAAATTTTTAAAGGTTAAATAGGAAAATATATTAAAAATTAATGTTAATATTAAAAGAATTAACTCTACGGAGAGCACTATAACTTTTGTGAATCAACAAATGTTTATAAATATTTAAATACTACAAGTCAGAATAAGAGAGATTAAGTCATGTTATAAGCTTTGTAGGACTGTTTGGAAAACTATCACTCATACTAAACAAAGTAATCTTTAAAAGCTAGATTTTTAGTTTTTAAATTCCATTTGGGCCATGAATTTTTCTCAAAAAACTCTATTTTGCCCACATTGGAAGGAAAAAAATTACAAAATCATATACAAAAACTTCTAGGATAATTCCATGTTTGGTCCAAAGAAAATATAGAAGAGAAAAATACTCAAGAAAAAGGAAGTATTCCAAAATGCTTTTCTCTTCCAGTGATCACAGATGAAAGTGGGAGAATAAGAGTGTCACATACAATGGTGATGAGGGTGATGAAGGAGCAGCCCAGTTGTATAGAGTTCTTAATAAAGTATTGATCCCACACAATAATATTAAACTTAGAAGATTTAACTTACAGGGGAGCCTGGGTGGCTCAATCTGTTGAGTGTCCAACTCTTGGTTTTGGCTCAGGTCATGATCTCGTGGTTTTGTGAATTCAAGCCCCACATTGGGCTCTGGGCTAACAGCCGGAGGCCTGCTTGGGATTCTCCCTCTCCCTCTGTCTCTGCCCCTCCCCCACTCATACTGTCTCTGTCTCTCTCAAAGTAAATGAATAAACCTAAAAGAAAAAACTTTACAAACATTAAAAAAATTAAACTATAGTAATTTTTAGGTAAAATTTTAATATGTACATAGGCCAGAAATTTCATCCTGTATTGGCAATATTTGGCAAACACTGAAGAATGTTGTATTACTATTGATGATAATAAATAGTAGTAGCTCACATTTCTGGAATACATCCTATGTGTCACTTCCTGTAGAAGGATGCTATATACATTAACTCTTCTAGTCTCTCAAAACAATCCAGTCAAAGGAGTACTATTATTATTTCCATCTTACAAATGAGGAATCCAAACAAAAGGATGCAACCTGTTTCAAGTCGAATGTCTAGAAATGTTTAGAGTAAGTAACTTAATCAAGGGCATTTTATAAATTACATATAATATACACTGCTATAATTGCTATTTGTGAAAAATGTAGAACACATCTTTGTAGGTATATGTACATATATTCACATGGGCATTGAATTCTTTAAGCTATTATCACTGGAAGTTGAATTATTCAGTCAAAGAATATGCACATTTAAATTTTTTATACATGCTGCCAAATGGGTCTCCAGAAAGAGGTACATGAATTCATATTCCTGCCAACAGTATATAAGAACTCCTATTTCTTTTTCTACCCTTCCCCCACTTGCTCTCTCTCTCAAAATAAGTAAACTTAAAAAAACCTTAGATTTTTTTACAGTATTTTTATGTTTTCAGTGTTTAGAAGTAGACAGTATTCAGAATTAAATTGCAATTTTGATGAGAAATGGAGATCTCTACATTTTTCTCCCCAAATTATTATATACCCCATCATTTATCAAATAATCTATCCTATTTCTATTTCAAAAAATGTATTTTTTATGTTCTAAATTCTTGACATCTGGGTTTATTTCTAGACCATCTTTATTTGCAAATACTAAACAGATTTAATTACTGTAGTTTATTTATTTTATTTTATTTATTTGTTTTGAGAAAGAGTGAGAGCAGAGGAGAGGCAGAGAGAGAGAGGGAGACAGAGGATCCCAAGCGGGCTCTGGGCTGACAGCAGCGAGCCTGGTGTGGGGCTCCAACTCACAAACTGTGAGATCATGACTTGAACCAAAGTCGGACACTCAACTGACTGAGCCACCCAAGTGCCCCTAATTACTGTAGTTTGAGCAAGGTTTCTAATCAGGAGTGCTCCCAGAACTTTGAGCAGAATAATTCTCCATTGTAGAGGACTACTCCATAAAATGCAGTGCTCTTGGCATCCTCATAAATGACAGTAGAACCCCCCATCCTGTGGACCAGGGGACACTGAGCAATGTGTGGAGACATCTGTGGCTGTCACCACAAGTTTGTGGGAGAGAGAGCTCCTGGCATCAAGTGGGTAGAGACCAGAGATGCTGTTAAACATCTCACAATGCGGAAAACAGCCTCCTTCCCCACCCAACAAAGGGTTATCTGGTCAAAATGGCAAGAGTGCCAAGGTTGAGAAAAGCTGATTTAGACAAGCAAAAACACTCTCACTCATTTCTGAAAGTTCCAGATTCAGTTTGAAAACTACCAATTTAGAATATATTCAGATACGAGGGACACTTTCCAAAACTGTGTAGTGTTTCATTTCCAAATCAATTTTCAATCAAATCCTCGTATTTAAAAAAAAAAAAAGGAGGGGCTATATATATTTAGGAATTGGATTCAAATTATCTTAAAGACTAATTTAAAAATAATTGAAATCTTTAATATACTTCCTCTTCCAATCTGGAAAGGAACATGTCTCTAATTTTCCCCTGAATCTTCTTTAATAAAATTCCAGTTTTCTTTAAAAAAAGAAACTATAGAGGTTGTCAACCTGTGGTCCATGAATTCTTAAATGGGCTTCAGGACTTTCACTAATCAGGCAAAATGATGCCTACTCAAAATGAGGTAGGGGTGTGTGTGTGTGTGTGTGTGTGTGTGTGTGTGTGTATGGGTGAGTGAGTGTGAGTGTAGGTATGTGTGTGAGGGTGTGTGCACAGGTGACAATGGTTTTGTGTATCCACATACATTTTTTTTTTGGGGGGGGGGAGAGTAGTTTTAGAGTTTTTGTCACAGTGCCAAAGAGTAAATGACAAACTTAAGGATCACTGCCACGAGTTTCACATTTCTAATTGTATTATTCCTAGATATTTTCTAGTTTTTCTGTTATCACTATTAGAATATTTTTACAAAGGGGTGCCTGGGTAGCTCAGTGCATTAAGCATCTAATTCCAGCTCAGGCCATGACCTCGTGGTCTGTGAGTTCGAGCCCTGCATAGGGCTCTGTGCTGACAGCTCAGAGCCTGGAGCCTGCTTCGGATTCTGTGTCTCCCTCTCTCTCTGCCCCTCCCCCTCTCATGCTCACTCTCTCTCTCTCTCAAAAATAAATAAACATTAAAAAAAGGGGGGAGAGAAAATTTTTATATTTTTAAATAGATGAAACTGATTAGCCAATATTTTCATATGTGCAACTCATATATAGCCTTACTGCTGCCAAAAAGTTTTTTAAGGTTTTGAATTTTTAAGATTGACTACTATACCATCTGTGAATAATAATTTGTTCTCTAAATATTTTTTTTTTTTTTTTTGCGCAGGGCAGAGGAGGTGAGATTTAAAGCACTGCTAGATTTGAGGACAGTAACATATCCTTGTCTTCTTCCAAATTTAGATGCAGATTTCAATTTTTGGTAAAAGGAAGGAGGGTTTGGGGCAGGTTCCCCAAACCAATCCATGGGAACACATGCAGAGTATCTACAAAATCTTTTTTAAAATTAGAATATATATGTGTGTATATTTTATATATGGATGTAAAGAATTTCTGCATAAATATGGGAGTGACTGCTAATGAGTAGGAATATTGTGGGGGATGGGTGATTAAAATGTTCTAACTGTTCTAAAACTGACAGTAGTGATGGTTGAAGAACTCTGTAAATATGTTAAAAGCCATTGAACTACATGCCTTAAGTAGATGAGTTATATAGTAATGTGGATTATATCTCAATGAAGCTGTATTTTCTTTTTTTTTTTCTTTTCTGATTTTATTTAAGAAATCTCTATACCCAACCTGTGGCTCATACTCATGACCCCAAGGTCAAGAGTTGCATGCTCCTTCAACTGAGCCAGCCAGGTGCCCTAAAGCTGTAATCTTCTAAAAAGGCATCCCCTCTAAACATTAAAAAAAAATTTTTTTTTAATGTTTATTTATTTCTGAGAGAGAGAGAGAGAGAGAGAGAGAGAGAGAGTGAGTGAGTGAGTGTCAGAGTATGAACCGGGGAGGGGCAGAGAGAGAGAGGGAGACACGGAATCCGATACAGGCTCCAGACTCTGAGCTGTCAGCACAGAGCCCAGTGCGGGGCTTGAACTCACGAATCATGAGATCATGACCTGAGCCGAAGTTGGACGCTTAACCGACTGAGCCACCCAGGCGCCCCTGGCATCCCCTCTAAACTTTAACCAAAATAAATTCTTTTTACCAAATATTATATTAGAACATATAATTTTATGAGGTGGGGAAGGAATCAGAGCAAAAGAAAAAAAAATTGAGGGGGAAAAACAAAGCACCTAAGGAGAGTATGCTATTCTGAAATTAAAGTATAAAAAAAAAGGCTTTAAGAGGCCTTCAGCATGCAGTTCCATTCATCTCTGCTATACCATTTAAAAGCCAAGTGTCAGAGAAGTCAATTATATTCTGAGTTTCTAGAACCTAATATACATCAAGAAACATGTCTATTGTATGATTCTCATTGCTTCTCTATGATCATGCTCTTATAGGTTACAAAAAGTCACTCCAAAACCTTCTGCTCCTTGATGTTTAAAAATGTAGTTTAAATAATGAATACCAACAGGTTAGAAAGACCGGATATAAAAGCGTTTAATGTCTGGGATCAAAAGTGGGACTTTTTCGAGATAGTGGCTTCTCTCTGTGGGGATCACTCCTTTTAGATAAGGTGAGGGGTGGCATATTGGCAAAGAGAAGGCAAGTTGCTCTGGACAGAAGGCTCTGAAACTAGATGGATGGCACAGCTCAGTAGAAAGACTATCTCTAAAGCACTATGAGCGGACCTGGATTTTCATCACACCCCCAACATCACTATCCAAGTTACACACCCTCTGTCATTAATTTGTCCCAAATACGGAGTTTCTATAATGTGCCAGGCCCAAACAGAGAGGATCACTCGACTCATGGAACTTGAAGGGAAAGACAAACTAATAATCACATAAATAATCACATTTCATTGTGTTATAAAAAAAAATACAAGAATATATATTAGAATGAGGAATGAGGCAAGGTTTTCCAAAGAAGGTGAGATTAAGCTGAAATCAGCCCAAAGACAAGATATCCTTTTAGAGCTCTTCTGTAAATCAAAAGAGAAAGCATTTAAAGAATTGGGGAAATGTATGACACATAGTAGGTACTCAATAAATTGTGACTACAACTATATAGCCACTAAAATTGTGGCAATAAAAATGCAAAGGAAGCTACAAATGTGGGAGAAATTGATAATGAAGATTAACTGAGGAAGAGAGACCACAAACAGACGTGAAGCTTCAGTCTGGAGTAAGGGCTTTATGAAAAATTGAGAATATAAGGAAAAAGGTCAGCCTTCAGGAAGAAAACACATTTTGTTTTGCACAAAAGATTTAAAATGCTAGAAGAAAAAAAGACATCATATCTTTCTGGCAGCCAACTGAAAACATGTCAGGATGTGAAAGAGGATGGCTAAAAATGAAGATTTGAAAGTCACCATGTGATAGTCAACTGAGTGACACTTCATGCCCTCAGTGATCTTAAACCTTTGTCAAGACAATCTAGTTTTTAATTCAGGTATTAAAGACAATTACCATAAAGTTAACTTGGAAGTTCTCTACATTGGCAACTTCCCTTGGATAAATCCTGTAGGTGTGATAATAGTAGTTTTCAATAGCTAAGCATTTATGTGGATACTGTTTCTTAATTCATAATTGTTTCATAATCCTTAATTAAAATGTCAGCACTTTTTGGGGTGCCTGGGTGGCTCAGTTGGTCAAGTGTCCAACTTCGACTCAGGTCATGATGTCACGCACGGTTCATGAGTTCGAGCCCCATGTCAGGCTCTGTGCTGACAGCTCAGAGGCTGGAGCCTGCTTCGGTTTCTATGTCTCCCTCTCTCTCTGCCCCTCCCCTGCTTGTGCTCTGTCTCTGTCTCTCTCTCTCTCAAAAATAAACATTAAAAAAAATAATTAAAAAAAATTTTCAGCACTTTTCATTCAATTGATGGTTAGAAGCCTTCCTATAATTAGATACCAGAATGTCATGAATTATGCTCAACTATGCAAGATAAAGGATCTATAATATAAATAGCTATTATGTACCATACTATCTATATTAGTTGTCACATCTAATTCTCACAACAATCTGTACAGTATTTTATCAAGTATTCTTTTTCTTCTTAACAATTTTATGTTGTTAAGTTCAATGGTTACTTCCATGATTCTAACCTCCATAAACTCTCAGCATCATTCCATATTTGGCTACTGAAGTTCAGGGACAGAGGCCTTCTTGAAACATATTCTTCTCTTAAACTGCCTAACTCTACAATCTCCTGGAAATGCTAGTGTGCTAGGATGCTCCTTTGCTGGCTCGTGAGGCCCATGCTGGGTTAGCTTCCTGTTGTTGTCTATACATCAGTCCTAAGTAAATTCACCAGCTCCCATGACTTAAAATACTACCTAGATCAATAGTTTTCAGAATATGGTCCCTGGATGAGGAGTATCAGCATCACTTGGGAAATAATTAGGAATGCAAATTATCAAGTCCTCCCAGATGTAAGGAATCAGAAATTGGGAGGGGGCCCAGCAGCTAGTGCTTTTAACAAGCTCTTTAGATGCTTCTGATGACTCTGAAGTTTGAAAGCCAGACTTCTAGATTAGTGTTTTCCATACTACAGGTTGCAACTTATTAAACAGTCAAGAAATAAACTGAGTTGCAAACAGCATTTTAAAAAATGAAATAGAGGGGTGCCTGGGTGGCTCAGTAGGTTAAGCGACAGACACTTGATTATGGCTCAGGTCATGATCTCACGGTTCCTGATTTTGAGCCTCACATCAGGCTCTGGGCTGACAGTACAGAGCCTGCTTGGGATTCTCTCTCTCTCTCTCTCTCTCTCTCTCTCTCTCCCTCTTTATCCGCCCCTCCCCTGCTCATGCTCCCTCTCTCTCTCTAAATAGATAAACTTAAAAAAAAAAAAAAGAAAAATAATAAAGTTCTTTCATATGTTATAAAGGTAAGTAATATTTTGTGAAACTTTTATTTCAATTATATATGCATGTAAGTGTGTGTGTGTGTGTGTGTGTGTGTGTGTGGTCACATCTATACCCGATTGTTAAGTAAGATATAGGTTACCATGGATCACAGTCTGATTAAAACTCAGATCTATAGGATTATATGAGCTCTTTGTATGTCTGGCTCCTTCTTGTCACTTTGGTCTTATCTTGGCCGTTGTTTCCTATTCTACTTAATGTTGACTCCTGCAAAGCATTTATTCTCACTACTTTGTTTTATTTTAGTTATTCAGACTATTTATCAATATTTAATCTATCTCATTGTTTATAATCTTTCTCTCCTACTAGAATATAAGCCAATGAGAGAGATCTTGTTCCTCTGTCATGTTCCCAACACCTAGAACAATCTCTGCCCACCTATAATATCCACTCAAAAATGAAGTTTATAAAGAAGTAATTACCAAAGATCACCTAAGTTAGATTGTAACTACACTTTAAAATCCTATGTGTCTCATGTCTGTGACCTAATACAATCACCACTTTCTAGTGGGCCTAAGGCTTGGATTCCAGCCATCCACTTCATAGTCCTGGACCATGGGAAAGTCAGAAAATCATACTTTCACAACCATTAAAAAGAAATGCTTAGATTTGGGACAGTAAGAATCTGATAAAACAGTGAACCAATCTACTTTTAGTTTTGGATGGATGAGCAGAGTAGTCATTTAATAAGAGTTAAGGAACAAAGAAAAAAAGCCATGGGATCCACTTCACAAAGAAATATAAGAAGCTAGAGGGTTTAGGCTCACCTATATTTAAAATGTGAACCATCTAATACCCCATATGGTTCAAACCCTTCTGAAGAAAGGGAAAAGTATGCTGGGAAAATAAAATTAGGGAGCAAAACAAATGGAAAGTCATATTCACAGCCTAAATATATTTGCTGGAGAATCTGTGAAACGTTACAGTTGGATGACTTAACAATTAGAAGTTTTTTCTGCATTCAGTGTAAAATGGCGTTTCCTGAACCCCACTAATATGTGAATGTGTTTGTGCACATGTATGAAAAACATGCATGCCAACTTGGAACTTTGGGGAGGGTGCTACTGTCTTATGGCATCAAAGCCATATTTACTGGATAATCTTAACCACTTTGTACCTACTTCTGCTATACTAAATGAGATTTAAGTAACAGGAAGTATAGATGATAATACAGGCTCTGGAATCAGAGAGTCTGGGTTCAAATTCCATTTCCACTACTTACTAGCTGTGTAACTTTGGAACACATTCCTTAATTTTTCTGAGCCTCAGTTTCTTTATTTGTATAATTAGAGACCTCACAGGTTAGTTGTTAGACGTCAACTGAGTTAATAATAGATAAAGGCCTGACATATGGACACCAGAGTGTTTACTTGATATCACATCCTTATACTAAGCTCTTTAAATGCTTTTCTCCTCAGGTTATAACTACGCTGTGAGGAAGGTTATCATAAGACATCCCTTCCCCCACTTATAGATGAGCAAGTGTGAGCCATGAAGGAGTTAATTCACTTGTCCCTGAATTCACAAATAGAACTAGGATTAGAACATTGTCTTTATCACATGCCTAAACCAGATTTCCTAACTATGCAAATATGGGCATTCTAGCATCCTGGAAATTATGAATAACCAACAAGTATCTCCACTCTGCTGCAGCTGTCCTAACACCTATATCAGAACAAGGGATTATGGTACACATGTGCATACACATATCAATCATATCCATCAGTGTAACTCTCCAGAAGAGGTTGAGAACCAAAACACTACAGCACACTTGTCATATTTTGTTCCAATGCCTTTGTACACTCCCTTCCAAGTTGGTGACCCCAATAAAACTATTTATTTCATAACAGACTCAATACCGTTAGTAAAAAGCAGTTGGCTTTTAACAAAGATTTGTGGAATAAATGAAGAAAATGCTGCACGAGAAAGGGCTCTTTAAAACCACGAAGTGCAAATCAAGTTTTTATAAAGCCAACTAAATGATTATAAACATATCTATTTATATTTTAATCCACACACTTATTACAGTATTTGGGAAAATACCGTTATAAAATCAACTTAACAATAATTATTAGTAAGAGCTATAATACTTGTTGAAATTTCACTGTTTGACAAGCCAAAGGCTTTATCACCTTATTTTAATCTTCACCCCCAACCCTGGGAAGTAAGAACCATGATTTTTATACAAGAGGGCATGCTGAAGGTCATACACTAAGAAGTCCTGCAGTCAGAATTTTAACTCTTTCGATTTCTCTATCAAACTCCTTTTTTAAATCGTGGAAGGAACAAGGTTATTTTTAAAAGAACATATATAAATACGTATTTCACAAACCATAAAATTCACCCATTTAAATACATAATCCTGTGGGTTTTACTAAATTCACAAAATGTGCAACCATCATCACAATCTAATTTTAGGGTATTTTCATCACCCTCCCCAAAGGAAATTCCATGTACAATAGCAATCAGATCTAACTGTATATACTTTACATGCATAAAAGAAATGCAAATTCTTTTAAATAAAGCCTCCATTAAATACATGTATGAATGTATATTTGATACAGCTAATGCAAAGAAAATCATGAAAGGAATTCTAAAGGAGAATATGACTCCAGCCTTCTGTAATTTTGCATTAGCAACATCACCATCGGTTTGAATACAGAAAGTCATCAAGAGCTGGCATCCACATCCAACTCTGCTTATTGTGGGTCAAAGTGCAAGTTAAAGGACTTCTTAGCATTTTTCCGTTCACAACCAAATAGTAACAGTAGGAGGAAATGTAGATAAAATACTGTATAACCCGTTGCCTTTGACATTCACTCTACTATTAGTATTAAAGGAGGAAAGTTTAGTAAATTAAGTGAAAAATTAAGGAGACGTAAATTGTCTTTTTCAGCATGACATGCTAATACACATTTTCTAAGAACCCACAGAATGGCATTGATAACTGACAACCATCATGAAAGCACAATTTAATAAATTCTGCATTCACTGCAAAGAATGAAAAGGAACTCACTGTCGGTAAATGCGTATTCTTCATTTTCGTCACTGTCATCAGACGGAGCTTTATAAGGAGGTGGAAGTTTCATTGGAGGTGGAGCGGTTCCTGGTCTCTGAAAATGCAAAATTTGAGAGAAAGGTTAATTGCCTTTGCACAGTCCTCTTCCTCAATGACAAACAGGATAAGAAGATAATCTAAATATTGTGACTGTATCCAATTTCAGTCACATAAGAAGGGCTGTGAAACAAATACAATTTGTCTTCTTCTATTTATGTTATTATGTAAGTGACCCTGTGATATAAACATACTACTATAGAAAAATAGGAATTCAAAAGCAACATTTAAGATGGTTGACCTGCCCAGAAGAATACATTCCTTTCCCCAGTGAGAATGCCAATTATATATATTTTATTTACAGTTATTAACCAAGTAATTCAAATGAAAGACATTTCAAAATCAATGTAAAAACTATCCACTATATTAATTCTATAACTATTTAAACTGTTTACTCAATTGCAGAAGACACAGATCTCATTCTTATATAGTTGAAATGAAATACCAAGATTTTCTAACTGTAAAAATATTCATCTGTAATTTGCAGATAGTCAACATACACATTTTAAGGTTTTAAAAAACAAATCTTTATGATGAATACTTTTTTGTATTTCTGTAGACGTATTCTTTAAATTTAGCCACCAAATGATACAGCATATAAATATCTGCCTCAGACTTAAAGTAGAACAGAACTCTACGGTCAGATTACCTTCACAGAATGTAGACATTTTCTTGAACGCTGGGAAAAATAAAACATGCTAAAGTTTACGGAGAGATCCAAGCTGCTAAAAAGAATAGGAGCTGATAGATCCAAGCACTCCACAAATATCAAAATAACTAGATTAAGATTTGTTTGCTACAGGGTTTCAATAGAGTACATTCAATTATGCTTTATATGACAAAACCACTAATGGCAGGATACAATCCAGTAAATGTCCATTACAGAAAGCAGGCCTGTAATAAATTCCTCCAAAGCAGAAAACATTACCTGAGATCCACAAAGAAAAACACACACCCAAATTTATTTAAGATTAAGCAACAAAAGAATACAGAAGTGTGATCATGCTACGTCTTTATTCTTGCTTGAAAAAACTTAAAAGTGGGTTAACTGAAGAGTCAAGAAGTAAACCTTTTCCTCTGAACCAGATCATTCTAGGTCTAAGACAATACTTGGGACAAGGACAGACAGCTTTTAATATTAAGAGATATGAACTCTTTAATGTCATTTAAAAAACATATTTAAGAGGAAACTGTTATACCACTGATTTTATTAAAATTAACTTCTACCAACACTTTTTTAATTTATTTTTTAAATTTACATCCAAGTTAGTTAGCATACAGTGCAACAATGATTTCAGGAGTAGATTCTTTAATGCCCCCTTACCATTTAGCCCCCCCCACCGCCCGTCCCACAACTCCTCCACTAACATTCTGTTTGTTCTCCATATTTAAGAGTCTCTTATGTTTTGTCCATCCTCCCTGTTTTTATATTATTTTTGCTTCCCTTCCCTTATGTTCACCTGTTTTATATCTAAAAGTCCTCATATGAGTGAAGTCCTATGATATTTGTCTTTCTCTGACTAATTTCGCTTAGCATAATGCCCTCTAGTTCCATCCATGTAGTACCAACACTCAGAATATAGGATAAGCATGTCCTGGTCACCCTATCGTTTGATTGTGGGTTGCCAGATACCTGGGGCATATTTCTACTGCTCATAAGGGAAGGTTGTAGGGAGGGCCAGGCTCTCTTGGTGGCAATGAAGGATGGAGCAAGGGACATACAAGGAGGCCAGGTGAATATAATCTCCATGAGAGCAGAGAATAGTAGTGTGGTATCCTTAGTTTCAAGAACAGTGCCTGGTATAAAGCGGGCCTCCCAACACTATAGTCCGAATGAGCAAATAACTGCTTGCCAGTCATGCTGCTTAGGTCTAACATATTAACTTCTAGAAAAATGACAGTAATGGAAAAGGTTCTTGTCCAATAGCATTGCATAGTAATTTTGTCTGGTAGAGATGCAAATTATTTTAGTCCTATAAAAGCATAACTCCAAAGGTTATAGCTTTATTGCCCTGTCAAGATGTTAACCAGTTTTGTATCTAAATTTGAATCTTACTCATGCATTCTCTGCACAACTAATAAATACTTCACTCTCTCCAATTCTCTCAGAACCAGGCTATCTTGGTGGTTCCCTCCTTAATGAGGTAAGTAAATAACTGGCCCTTGTACATATTACATAATTTCATAGGTCACTTGGGCTGTGAATTATTTCCCATTAGCAGGAGTAGTAAATGGAGTTTGGGTTTTACAGTCTGACAATTTAGTGGTATTTGAGGACTCATTATATATTGGTTCTACGGGGATCCATTCTCCAGGTTGAGAGACAATTGAAAATAGGTTGTTAGTCCTTATTTCCCTGTTGGTGTTTTTGTACAATAACAGGTCTTGAGTCCACTGGAAAGAAAAGCTTTCTGACATGAAGACCAGTGGGTATGTACATTTCTATCTACATTTGTCCTATGGCTCAAGCTATAGGGTAGAAGCCGAAAAATCTCTGCGTATCTGAAAGTGAGAAAAGCCCCTACCCTCTCATTGTGAGAAATATTTTCCTACCTTCAGAGGGTGCTAATAAATTAGAAAAAAAAAAAAAATCTCTTTCTGATTGGTTTATACAGACTAATAAGCATTATTTAAATCTAATATTCCCAGTTTTCCAGAAAATAGTAAAACTAACCTCACATGACCTTAGATGTGTCAGCCTTTTAACTGAAAACCAAAATACCTTTCCATAGAAACCACAAACTCAGAGGCATTTTAATATAACAATTCAGATTCACAAAATCAAAGTGATTTGGTGAATTTAGAAACAGCTATACTTTCTCCCTAATATCCTTGATCTTACTGATGTGGAGTATAAAGCAAAATAAGACTAAAAACATTTATACCAATGTTGCATGATCCCCACATGTCTACATGCCACGTATGCATACATATAATATATAAAAGAATATCACAAATATTTACACATTGCAGAGTATTGTCAGCCAATTCTAAGACCTAGCACAATGTGGAGTATAGTGATAGAAAACTGTATCACCTGTTACTGTTAAGAATAATCAAAGAGCACATCTTGTAACACTCTAAGTGCCACCAGGAGGGTCACAAAAGATCATTCTGATCTTTGCAAAAACCTTCATGAGGTTCTCCTTAGCCCCAGACTCGAGCAAGTCCAGATTTCTCACTTGAAATAGATGTGAGTCTTAACATCAACCTTATGAAGGAATAATTTACATACAATAAAATGTACTCATGGGGTGCCTGGGTAGCTCAGTTGGTTAAGCTTTCGATTTTGGGTCAGGTCATGATCTTGCGGTCCCTAAGTTCAAGCCCTGTGTTGGGCTCTGTGCTGACAGCTCAGAGCCTGGAGCCTGCTTCAGATTCTGTGTCTCCCTCTCTCTCTGCCTCTCCCCCAGCTCATACTCTGTCTCATTCTCTCTCAAAAATAAATAAATGTTAAAAAAATTTTTTTTTAATGTACTCAGTTTACGTACTTACTTGGTATAGATACATTTTTATAAGTTTAACATGACTGTATTTTTTTTTAATGTTTATTTACTTTTGAGAGGGCCAGAGAGAGAGAGAGAGACAGAGACAGAGCGAGAGCAGGGGAAGGGCAGAGAGAGAGGGAGACACAGAATCTGAAGCAGACTCCAGGCTCTGAGCTGTCAGCACAGAGCCCGACGTGGGGCTCAAACCCACAAACCATGAGATCATGACCTGAGTTGAAGTCAGACACTCAACTAAGCCTCCCAGACGCCCCTAACAAGACTGTATTTTTAAGGACTATTATGTTTGGTTGGACACAATATTTGCATTTGGGTAGTACATAAAAAGAAAATAAAGAGAACAACAGGAGACTACTTCTCTGTGAAAGAACATCTCCTACTTGTATCAGCGTCCATGACTCCTTTAGAAAAAGAGTATATGAAGTAACACTGAAGCAAGTTTTAGAAGGAAAATGCCAAGGAGTTACAAGCATATAGTGAGTATTAGTATGTCTATGAATCCTGATCTGTCATTTCACACTCCGTGATGAAAAGCAGCCAAAATTTAGATTTCTAGCCTACACCTTTCCTAGTATTTGGTTTCAGGTGACATTTATTGTCTCTTTTAAGGTTGTAATTCTAGAGAATAAGCACTGCTTTTGTATTGAGGAAACAATGCATAAAAGGAATTTTATTTTACCTTATTTTATGAGAGAGTGTGAGCAGGGGAGAGGGGAAGAGGGAGGGAGGGAGGGAGGGAGGGAGGGAGAGGGGGAGGTAGAGAATTTCAAGCAGGTTCCACTCTTAGCATGGAGCCCAATGCAGGCCTCAATCCCATGGCTAAAGGACCATGACCTGAGCGGAAACCAAGAGTCGGATGCTCAAACGACTAAGCCACCCAGATGCCCCTAAAAGGAATTACTTCTAATGATGACAATTTTAAAGGAGATTTTTATTTTATTTTATTTTATTTTATTTTATTTTATTTTATTTTAATTATACAAAATTTATTGTCAAATTAGTTTCCATACAACACCCAGTGCTCATCCCAAAAGATGCCCTCTTCAATGCCCATCACCTACCTAAAGGAGATTTTTAAAGAGATAATATAATTTGTAATCTGACCACCCAACTTTGGGAAGTCTGTCTGCCTGTGCTCCCATAGTATCCCAGGCATGCTTTTTTCATCGTAATTGTACTTTTGGTTATTTCACTATGTGTCACATTCATCTGTGCACCTCTTGGAGTAAAGGTGCTTTGTTATTTTAGAATGTAGTATAGTGCTTGGCATGTAAACTATAATTTCAGATAAGAGACATGGTAAGGTACATCCTGTAACCACTGAAACATCATCCCGTAAGGGGAGATGCTGATACTGATCAGACTTCTCTCACTGCAAAGTTAACTCAGTGGTTAGTCATTCTCTGAACCAAAGAACTCAGCTGGACAGAACTTCACTGACTTTTGGTACTACCAAGCTCTAACTGGATTTTTTTTTTTTTTTCCTGAATGCAAATATCCTGGTTTCTTTGAGACTCAATTTAGTTTAATGGAACAGGCCAAAGTTGGTAAGAATCATATATTTATCTTTCTCTTTCCTAGGATCTTATGTGGAATTATCCTGAATCACCTAACTACCTGTTCCCCAAACCAATTAAGTTAGTAACCAGTTTATTCATATGTGTGTGGTTATTATCTGTGTCCCCACAGACTAATCCTTTCCCTGCTTCCTTTATGATTTCATCTCCCTGGACTGCTCTGCACAGTAGTAATGGGCCACACTATGGGTTTCCAGCAGACATTTGAGAATAGCTCAGATCTTTGAATCAAGATACAAATTAACAAAATTCCAACAACAGAATAGACTAAATATTCTGAGAAAACCACCTTAACCACACAAAGATGACAGATAAAATTTCAAAAATGTGTTTTTGCAACATATGACTGAAGCCAGAAACGACCATAAATCCCAAATCAGAAGGTCAAGTGGTGCACAAGAAGGTGGCACTTGCCCAGAGGGCATGTGCCAATTCTTGGTGACGTAAAGCCAGAGATTTTTTATTTTGTTTTTATTCATTCAACAAGTATGTACGTACTCTGTGTCTGTTAGGCACCAGGCAGTGTTTTGGGCAATGGGATAGGGCAATATTGAGATAGATGAGCTCCCTGTCTTCATGGAGTTTCTTTTCCAGCCCCCTTCCAATGCCACATTTTGTGGGTCTTCATGTCTTGTCCCCAAATTGCTTTAGGTGGCAGTCACTAAACTCTATATTGTTTGCCTTGCCCCAGCTAGAATGTAAGCTCCCAGAAGGGCAGGGACTTTTTGTCTTTAAAAACTTCACTGTGATACACTGACATAAAAAACTGCACACATTTTAAAGTATACAATTTGAATTCATCATCACAATCATGATAATGAATATAACCATCAATCCCAAAAGTTTCTCCATGCTTTGTCTTAATCCCTCCTTCTGGCCCCTTTCCCTGGTGCCCCATTCTCATAATCTCCTTTTTGTCAGCATTGGTTTTATATTCTAGACATTTAATCCCTTCAAATGAAGGCTATTACTTGCAAAAGGCTGAGAAAGATTTCTGCAAGTAATGACCTAGATTCCTCCACATAATATTTCTAGAAGCAAAAACTATGGTCTTCCAGAATCTACATATTATCTGTGTCTACCAAAAGGTGCCAAAATCAAACTAGAATCCTGAACACACAGCATATGCTGATAACCTGACTATAATCTATGTGATTAAAATCTGAATTCAAAGAAGGTAACCAGCCAGGTTAAAACAATTCTATAATTTGGTAAGGGAACTATGCTACTTTTTCTTATCCTTTTCAAGAACCCTTCCTCCCAAATCCTTAAGGATCCTTGAATGATCCCCACATACATGTCTATAAATAAATGTTCAAACTCAGTTATAGCTTTTTTTTTTTTTTTTTAAACAGGGTGAAACCTGCAATGAGTGAAGTTAAAGACAAATCGAACCAACAAACCAAAATCTTGACTACAGAAGATAGTTGGGATATTTCCTGACCCTGGCCTTAAGTTGATGTAGAAGGAAAAAAAAGAAAAAGAAAAAGAAAATAGGAAAACGGTCTTCCCTGAGAATTTCTTACAAGCCCAGACTCACTCAGGCTAGAGACCTGAATTTATTCTGTATGTGGCTGAAAAAATTTAAAGCCAAAAACCAGGCAAATACAAAAAGAGAGCTGGACCAGACTCAGTGATATTAGATGAAATATATGTTATAGCATTATTATATAATGCCACATAGAGTAAAGGTATAAAAATTTAAAATATGTACACACCTAATAAATGAACTTTAAAAGATATTAAATAAAAACCATATAAGGGGCGCCTGGGTGTCTCAGTCGGTTGAGTGTCTGACTTCAGCTCAGGTCACGAGCTCACAGTTTGTGAGTTCCAGCCCCGTGTTGGGCTCTGTGCTGACAGCTCAGAGCCTGGAGTCTGCTTCAGATTCTGTGTCTCCCTCTCTCTCTGCCCCTCAATTGCTTGCTCGCTTGCTCTTTCCCTCTCTCTCTCTCTCTCTCTCTCTCAAAAATAAATAAAACGTTAAAACATTTTTTTAAAAGTAAAAACTTAAAAAAACATACAACAAATAGACTGATTTTACTATCAAATGGGAGATTGTTAGATTGCCCTGACCCCCTTCCAAAATACATCAGTAAGTACAACGAATATCTGAGTAACTTAACTAACTACTTTGCCCTAGTGACTTTGTATATAAACCCATACCCAATAACTATTAATGCTAGGGGTGCCTGGCTGGCTCAGTCACTGCAGCATGTACTCTTGATCTTGGGGTTATGAGTTTGAGCCCCACTATGGGTGTAGAGAATACTTAAAAATAAAATCTTAAATTTTTTTATCCTATTCCTTTATGTTTATTTATTCATTCTGTGAGAGAGAGAAAGTGAGCACACCCATGGGGAAGGAAGGGGCAGAGAGAGAGGGGGAGAGAATCCCAAGCAGGCTCTGGGCTTTCAGCACAGAGCCCAATACAGGGCTCGATCTCCCCAACTGTGAGATTATGACCTGAGCTGAAATCAAGAGCCGGACACTTAACTTAGCCACCCAGGCACCCCTTATCCTATCATTTTAATCACAAATATACATTTATAATAAACAGAAAATGTGATAGGCCATAAGAAGTCTCAGCTAATGCAAAAGAGTATTACATAGGAGCACCTGGATGTCTGACTCTTGATTTTGGCTCAGGTCATGATCTCACGATTCCACAGTTCGAGCCCTACCATCAGGCTCCGTGCTTAGAGCCTGCTTGGGACTGACTCTCTCTCTCTCTCTCTCTCTCTCTCTCTGCCCCTACCCTGCTTGCACTCTCTTTCTCTCTCTCTTAACTTTCTCTCTCTCTCTCTCTCTCTCTCAGAAATACACTTTTTTTTTTTTTTTTAAAAAGAGATAACAAAAGGAACACAGCTGCTTCCATTAAAAAAAAAAAAGAGTATTGGGGTGCCTGGGTGGCTCAGTCGCTTAAGCATCTGGCTTCAGCTCAGGTCATGATCTCACAGTCCATGAGTTTGAGCCCCAAGTCGGGCTCTATGCTGGCAGCTCAGAGCCTAGAGCCTGCTTCAGATTCTGTGTCTCCTTCCCTCTCTGCCCCTCCCCTGCTCATGCTCTCTCTCAATCTCAAAAATAAATTAAAACATTTAAAAAAATTTTTTTAAAAAGAGTATTATATAAACCACAATCTCTGATTATAACTGAAATCCATGAGAAAATAAAAGGTTTTTAAAAATAGTCATATGGAAATTTAAAAATACATTTCTAAGTAAGTTTGGGTAAAAAAGACATGAAACGGGGACTTAAAAAAAAAAACAACAAACCTAACTACTGAACAACAGAAATTCAACCTAAAATCTCGGAATGTAAAGAGGGACTTGTCTTAAATGATTATTAAAAAAAAAAATGGCTCAAAATTAATAATCTCTATAACTCTCTAAAGATTACAGTGGGGAGTGGGGGGAGTAGAAGAATAAAAGCAAACAAAGTAAGGCAGTATAAAGATGAGAACAAAATTAAGCAGAATAAAGATAAACAGAGATGACTAACGCAGTTCAAAAATTAATACTTTAAATAGAGGAATTATAGGTGTGCCTGGGTGGCTCAGTCGATTAGGCGTCTGACTCTTGATTTCAGCTCAGGTCACAATCTCACTATTTGTGAGATCGAGCCCCACCTTGGGCTGTGTGCTACAGTGTGACCTGCTTGGGATTCTCTCTCTCTGCCCTTCCCCTGCTTGTGCTCTCTATGTCAAATAAATAAACTTCAAAATACATACAAATATACATACATACATAAACACCTACATAAAGGAATTACACATTTGAAACAAAGGTAATGTCAACTATTACCTCAATAAAGTTTTTTTAAGATAAATTAAATGAAAATTATCTTCAAAATTAATTAAGAAAGAAGTAAAAAATTAAACTATATTCACAATGAAAAAGAACTATGGATAGAACATATATAATTCGAGCTAAGAGAATACATAAACAACTTTATACCAAAAAATGTAAAAATTAAGTGATATCAGTATTCCCAAAAAAGAGCCAGTAACCCAAACTGACTCTAGAATAGAAAATGTGAATAGTTCCATAACTATTAAAGAACTGAATCAATATTTTAGATTTTCTCACATAGAAAACACAGGCCCAGGGGTGCCTGGGTGGCTCAGCTGGTTAAATGTCTGACTTTGGCTCAAGTCATGATCTCACAGCTCATGGGTTTGAGCCCTACATTGGACACTGTGCTGACAGCTCAGAGCCTGGAGCCTGCTTCAGATTCTGTGCCTCCCTCTCTATCACTCTATGTCTCTCTCTCTCCCAAAAATAAGTAAAACATTTTAAAAATTTAAAAAAAAAAAGAAAGAAAACACAGGCCCAAACTGGCTTTACAGGCTAGTGTGACCAAAGATGTAAGGAATGAATAATTACCATTTTACACAGAGAACTGAAAAAGAAGAAACACGCCTACCATCCATTTTGGTAGTCTCATCTATTCAAAAGCAGATAGGATAGTACATAAATCCCTAGCCAATCTCATTCCTAACCACAGATGCAAAAATCCTAAAAGAAATAATGCCAGAAAAATTAATGTGTGAAAAAGATCATGACCAGATTAAGTTTAATTCAAGAATTCAAGATTGGTTCAACGTTAAAAAAATCTATTAATGTAAGTTACCACAGTAAGGGATTCAAGGAGAAAAATACATTATACATACACAATTATTTCAGTGAATGCAGATAATACATGCGATGAAATTCAATGCCAATGCCATTCGTGACAAAAAATTCTTAGCAAAATAAGAATGAAAGGGGATACTTCCTTAACCTGAAGGATTATTATTTTTTTTTAATTTTTTTTTTAACGTTTATTTATTTTTGGGACAGAGAGAGACAGAGCATGAACGGGGGAGGGGCAGAGAGAGAGGGAGACACAGAATCTGAAGCAGGCTCCAGGCTCTGAGCCATCAGCCCAGAGCCCGACGCGGGGCTCGAATTCACGGACCGCGAGATCGTGACCTGAGCTGAAGTCGGACACTTAACCGACTGAGCCACCCAGGCGCCCCTTAACCTGAAGGATTATTACAAAAACTTACAGAACACATCATATTCAATGGTGAAATATTAAAAACAATTTCTTAAGAAAAAAATTTTTAAGGTTTATTTATTTTTGAGAGAGAGAGGGAGAGAGTGCAAATGGCAGAGGGGCAGAGGCAGGGAGACACAGAATCCAAAGCAGGCTCCAGACTCTGAGCTGTCAGCACAGAGTCTGACATGGGGCTCGAACCCACAAATCATAAGATCATGACCTGAGCCAAAGTCGGACACTTATCCAACTGAGCCACCCAGGCACCTTTATTAAAAGCAATTTCTTAAATATCAGGAGGAAACACAACAAAAATGTTAGCTATCATTACTTCTTTAGTAAACACAATGGAAGTTTCAGCAGATAGAATAAGAAAAAGATTGGAACAAAGGGGAAAAGAAAACTGCCTTTATCCACAGTGATTATTATTACCTATACAGAAAATCCAGAAATAAAAATTTACATAGTATTAGAATTTGAGATTCACATTCTTAAAATTACTTTATGTACACTTATGGAGGACATAAAGATACTAGAAAGCTCTACATACAATATTTAATAAGTTTATCCTTAGGTGGTGGGTTTATGGGAGATTTTATTTTTTTTGTTTCACCCTTTTGGTTTTCCCAATGTTCTTCACTGGATTATTTTATTTTATAAAAGAATAACAGTATAATGTTATAAGATGTTGAATAAATATGTAAAAATCAATTTTATGTCTATACACTAGCAACAAACAGAAAATGCAATTTAAAATATTTGAAAGCAATACAAAAAACAAAAACAAAAAAAAAAATAAAGGCAATACAAAATCTAAAGGTATCTAGGAATAAATCAACTGAAAGATTTACAATACCTTTCTGAACAAAATTATAAAAATTCAAAGAAATAAAAGAATATACAGGAAGATATACCATGTTAATGATTAATAAGACTAGATATCATAAAGATATAACTTCTTTACAAATTAATCTACCAATATGACACAGTTCCTATCAAAATCCTCAAAGACGTTTTTTTTTTGTGGAATTTGACAAGTTAGAGCTACAACTCATATGAAAAAGAAGGACACAAATAGGTAAGACATTTCTAAGGAAGAAGAAATATGTAAAGGAAATTGCTCTACTAGAAAACAAGATTTATTATTAGGCTTTAATAATTGAGCTAGTGCAGCATTTGTACTGGGACATACCTGGGGAACAAAGAGGAAACTCAGAAGCTGACTCCCCCTGATAACCTGAGATAGGATAGAGGTTTCACTATAAATCAGTAGATAAAGGAGGGCCTATTTTAAAATAGTAGGATAATTAGTTATCTTGATGGGGAAAAACGAAAATTACTCCCTACCAGATACCATATTCTAAAATAAATTGTAGATCACCTAATTCTACTAAAATAGAGGCGGGAAAACAGGAATGGATGACTGGTTCTGATCGATGGTAAGGAATGTTTTCTCAGAGAGATGACCTCTGAGCTTCTCCTTGAAGGATAAAAGGAAGAACAATGTGGGAAATGGACTTCCAGGCTGAGACAACAGCAAGATCGCTGTCCCAGAAAGTCCCAAGAGTGAGAAGCATTTTCTAGGAATGGACAGACAACCAGCCCAGCTGAACAGCAAAGAAAGACAAAGATGACAATGGATGACTGGTGCTTCATCATGGTTTTGCACCTGTTTCACTACTTTTCTGGCCTTCTTCATGGCCAGAACCAGTTATATTCTCAGGAAGGAAACATTATTAGTATGGTCCTTCTACCCTGATGCTAATTAAAAAACCATTCTTATTAACTGCAGCTCAGATATGCAAGAAGACACCAAAACACTTTTTAAAGGTTTGAGAGGTTCAAGTTACCTTTTCTTTTTTTTCTTCGGTGTTTTGGTCCTGGTTACTAGCGATTATGTTGGCCTTGTTATGCACAGTAGGAACAACCTAGGACCACAAAAAAAAAAAAAGGGGGGGAAGGAAAAGGGATAAAATATTTAAATGTCACAGTCATTATACTTATTTCTTTAAACAGTTAAAATCTTACTTAACTAAGTCTCTGACTTCATCTAAAAAGTAAAGACCTGAGAAGTAGAGTTCAAGGCCAACAATACAATTTGAAAAATACTACAAGTTAGATAACCCCAAATATTGTGTGTGTGTGTGTGTGTGTGTGTGTGTGTGTAACATCAAAGAGCAGTAAGTTCCCAAGCTGGTGTAGCTCCACAAAGTGAAGACAGAGAAGACTAAAAAAGAAAGTCATGACATCGACTGTCATCCACACATCTCAGTTTCCAAAATACAGTTTTAGGGGCAACCTATGTTAGTCTCTAGAACATGATATGCACCATTTATTTGGTAGGTTTACCTTTTTCTTCACTGTACCCCAGTTCAAGTATGTTATCTAGCACACTGTGCATACTCCATAACTATCTCAGCATTACTGTTAGCAGGAAGATGAATTATAAATCTAGTCGCAGTCCTGGATAAAAGCTCAGTGAGAGCTGGGATTTAATGATTGATCACTATTATCACTATACATAATGTTCAGGAAGAACCCATTACATGCTTGCACTCAATAAATGTTTACACATGAAACAGCTCCATTTCATAGAAACAATTCTAATTATCAATGGTGCCAACAGCATAGATTACTTTTGTACTCACTTCTTCTTATAAAACAATCCATGAAACATCTTAGGAAAATACAACAGTTTTAGTGATTTTTTTAAAAGGCTCCACGAATAACTAACACAAATAATTTTGCCATAGAATCTAATAATTAACATGAAGATTCTAAGAAAAAAAATCTCCTTTCCCAGAAATGTAAAGAAACTGCCTGTCTTGGGATAATTTAAAAGCCAAAACATAACAACAACAACAACAACAACAACAAAAACCCCACCTCTGTCTGGATATAATTTAAAATTAAATTTTCTTCACCTTTACTATAGAGTCTAAAGACATAAATTAATTTTGGAATAAATGAGCAAGTCTCAGAAATGTTTCATTTAAATAAAAAACAATACTAATCACACATCAACATATATGTAATGTTTTGTATACAAACAGACACTGTGAGTGCTTAATATTTATACCTCTATTTATTTATTTATTTATTTATTTATTTATTTATTTATTTATATTTTTAAATTTTTAAAAATATTTTTATTTATTTTTGAGACAGAGACAGAGCATGAGCAGGGGAGAGGCAGAGAGAGAGGGAGACACAGAATCTGAAGCAGGCTCCAGGCTCTGAGCTGTCAGCACAGAGCCCGACGCCGGGCTCGAACTCACCAACCGTGAGATCATGACTTGAGCCGAAGTCGGATATTCAACGGACTGACCTACACAGGCGCCCCTATACCTCTATTTAATACACACCACAATCCAAGTCAGCGTCAAAAACTGGTGGGTCTACAGGCATACACTTCCTGTCCTGAAGGATCTTAAAATATTTTGCCTCCCTGACAAGTCAGAATACCTATCCACACTGGACCTACTTTCTCCCATGGGAAAAACCAGCTGAAGTTGAATAGCAGAAGCTCTGGGGTGGGACACGATGTCAGCTGCCACTCGTAAGGTTTACTGTTTTTTGTTTGTTTTTTTTTTTTTAATGTTTGTTTTTATTTTTGAGAGAGAGAGTGAGACAGAGTGTGAGTGGGGGAGGGCCAGAGAGAGGGAGACACAGAATCGCAAGCAGGCTCCAGGCTCTGAGCTGTCAGCACAGAGCCTGACGTGGGGCTCGAACTCATGGACAGTGAGATCATGACCTGAGCTGAAGTCGGACACCCAACCGACTGAGCCACCCAGGTGCCCCAAGGTTTACTGTTTTTTAAATAGCACAGAACTATATCTCTGTAAACATATCATTAGCAAGAACAAAAGCTCACCAGGATGACTGCATCCTCAAGGAAAGTAGAAGACTCCATATTTCTTATGAAAAAACTACATTTTTATATCATTAATATGCAAATGTACCATCAGAAAAATTTAGGTGCCATTATGAAATAACGGCATTAGGGAAGTACAAATGGAATACAGGGAAAAAGAAAACAACACATGATAATAAACTTAGTGAACTGATGGGATGACCCCCAATTTCAAACAGGTTTGTTTTGGAATGTGGAAAAATAATATGAGATGCTACGGTGAAATGTAGTTATGTTATTAAGTCAAACAAAATTACCTTGGCATAAAAACTTTCTATAGAGGAGTGCAATATAAATCACGGGTTCTGGGGCACCTGGGTGGCTCAGTTGGTTAAGCGGCCGACTTTGGCTCAGGTCATGATCTCGCGGACCGTGAGTTCGAGCCCCGCGTCAGGCTCTATGCGGACAGCTCAGAGCCTGGAGCCTGTTTCAGATTCTGTGTCTCCCTCTCTCTGACCCTCCCCTGTTCATGCTCTGTCTCTCTCTGTCTCAAAAATGAACAAACGTTAAAAAAAATAAAATAAAAAATAAATTAAAAAAATAAATCACGGGTTCCGCTCTCAAATAAGCATTTGCCAAATAAATTTAATACACACATTTCTTTCTAGGATGCTGAAAATACAGTTGAGAAATTCAGGAGAAAAAGCTTAAAAAGGTCATATATTGGCGATATGCCTAACACATCCATTAAAAGTGCAAATATAAAAAAGTAAACTGCAACTCAAAGAATAAAAAAAAAAAAGCACAAATATAAATACCACTGCTCAATTCATGATGTTGATGACGATCTCCATGTAACAGGGGCACTTGAGACACAGGGTCTTTGGGGGCGCTTGGGTGATTCAGTCAGTTGGGCGTCTGACTTCAGCTCAGGTCATGATCTCATAGTTCATGGGTTCGGGCCCTGCATCAGGGTCCGTGCTGCCAGCTTGGAACCTGGATCCTGCTTCAGATTCCGTGTCTCCCTCTTTCTTTCTGCCCCTTCCCCACTCACACTCTGTCTCTCTCAAAAATAAATAAATATTAAAAAAAAAAAAAATAGACGATAGGGTCTTTGATAGTCCCATTAGGAAATGACTTCTTTGGGGGTTTTGAGGAAAGTCTCAAAGTTTAATGAAAAGTGGTCAAAACTGATTAAGCATGTGGCTCTATTTTCTACTCCTGTGAGGGTCAATACTATTTGCAACAACAAATAAGCCAAAGAGAGCACCATTTTGCAAAGATATGAAACTTGATTCCTTTCATTGCCTCATTCAAACAGGAATCATTTTGTGTTGAAAAATGGAGTAAGTCATGGACATAATAATTAACACCATCACCTGAATATGTTCCCTTGTCTAGAATCAGAGACAGTTCAATGCTTGCTGAACCGAATGCACCATGTGGCAGTCTGCTGTGCCGCATCGGGGCTGAATGACTCGAGCAAGGCACAATGCAGAGAAGATCTTTTTTGAACAGTTGCAAGAAACTGCACCGTTTGTCATCTGAGTGAAAATTTCCACTTCAGCTCACCAGCAAAGGCTGGATTAAATGCTTGCTTGGCCTTTTTGGTTGACTTTATAACTTACTTAAAAGCTTTGAACATTTTTTGGGCAGGGCATTCACAAGTGGCCACATAAAGGTATAATTTGATTGGCTCATTCTAGCTCAAAACGGTTTCTTTAGAAGTGCCATTTGGCAAGGAATAATTTGGCCATTTTTCCTATTGAACTCAAGTTTCCAGAAATAAAAGTGATAGCCTCCACAACTTTCTCTTAATGTAAGAGTTAAAAAGTGGCTTCCAAAAACTTTGATTCCAAAAAAGACTTCAAAAGTGGATCCCAAAAAATTTCAAATGGTATCAGAGGGAAAAGACTTTATTCAGTTCACCTCTGTCAGTCAGTCTTGGACTAGGAGGGATCATACTGCAATGCAGTGCACCACAGCAGAGCGGTGGGGTGAGCGTGTAGCCTACTGTGTGCAGGGAGGTTCAAGTGTGGCAAAGTGTATCGATGCCCCCCCACCCCCGCCCTCAGGGCAGCCAAACATCTGTCTGTCCGGTTTGCCACCCAAATACTATTCTCTGTATGCCTTGACATACAAAAGGTTGAAAAACACTGCCTTACTTATTGAAAAGCATTTTTAGAAAACATGCACAGTTTTTCTACTGTTCAAAAGTGCTTGTGTTTTGAACAGCTGTCTTCCATAAAATAAAGAAAAATAAACATTTCTTCCCGTTACAGGGCTTATGGGTGATATTTCTGCTGCATGTTACAATACAAAATACATACCCTGCCACTAACATTAGAGTTGTAATTCCATACCAAAAGAGTAATTTATTACAGAAGCAAGCGTTATGATTAAATACTGCTGGTTTTGAATTCGGAATGTCCAAAAGAACATACGACAATGCACCATGTTTGCATGCTTTAATAAATACACAGAACATGATAGTACCTCTAGAATGGTGTTATATCTGACCCCTTTATGTTCAAAGTATTTTTATAAATAACGTAACTGGCTCAGAAAAGTTAAGTAACTTGTCTCTCAGTTAGCAAAGCTGGTAAACAGGGAAATCAAGGAATTGAAAACAGGTCGGTTTGACTCCACAGCCTGTGACTTAAACCAGTGCAAGCTGGAATGACTCAAATTTGGCCAAACGACCACAATCAAAGAAAAAAGGGGAAGGTGAATAACTAAAGAAAATAACTAAATTTTTATGAAGTAATGCTTTCTCTGGGTAATAGTAGGATCAAAATGAAAATAATGTAGAAAAAAACACAGAGGAAAAGCTTGGTCTATAGATACGCAGAGAGTATTTTTAAACGCTTTGAAAATATTAACTTAGGCTTACTCTTGGAGTGGACGACAAGCTCTGAACAACGAACACCACAGGATTTCCTGCATTCTTAATGGCCTCGACTGCTTCTCTGTGTGAGGCATTCTGCAAATCTACTCCAGACACCTGAAACACAGAAGTCACTTCAATTAGAAAGGCTGTCGAGTTCACATATATTAACCAGCTACGAGAACAGCCAGAGTCTAATGAATTAGACCAAAGCCAAAAAACCAAGATTGGCCCATAAAAAGCTTTGTTGCTTTAGGAGAACATATTTAAGGAAAATAACATTCCGCCTTCAAGACAAGCGAATGAGACAAACATCTTAGTAACAATAGCCCTGGTTAAATACAATTATCCAAAATAGGTAGCTCAGTTCATGACAGAATCCCAAGAAGCTTCTGTGCTGTGGTGTCACCTCTGCCACCAACACAGCACATAATTCTGAGTGGGGACAGGGAAGGGCGGTCTGGACTCTTCTCTCGAATTGAGAAGTATGATATTTTAAGCACACTGTCCATTATCACAATTGAGTAGCGGAACATCTCTCAAATGATGTTCAAAAAAGAACTATGAAAATATCCATGGGTTCTCTTACTAAAAGTGTTCTCTGTTCAGTAAATTGGGGTAAGTGTAAATAGCCCCTCATCATACAGATTTCAGAAAACCTAACATGCAAACGTCCGTAATCTCCAAGAGCATTCTGTATTTACCATATTTAACAGAACCAGTTTTTCAAAATGATAATGTAACAAGGCCTTGGTAAATGCAGGGGTGCCTATGGTCAGCAGACAATGACAGTTTGTGAATACTTTTTCATGTTAAGGAGACCAAAGAAATCGGAATGTAGGTGGATAGGGATGTGGGATCAAGGTTGGCTTTTGTGTTTGAGATGGGAGGTATTACAGTAATCGTGGTGCAGTGGAGAGGAAATGGATATGAGAGAGAGAAGTGACACCTGTAGAAGTAAATCCTTGGACACTGAGGAGGGAATGACTTCTGTGCTACAAGTTAGGCAGGTTGGCTTTAGACAGAAGCACAAACAGTTCATTTGTTGTTACAGATACAGTTAGGAAAAAAAAGATTTGGCATGCAGTGGCAGCAAGGGGAAGTTCCTTTTTGACTGCTTTCATTTTCTCCATGAAATAAAAAACAAGGACCATAAACTGAGCAGTTTAGGAGGTATGAAGGAGTTACCTCGGGAAGCAGGAAAATGAAATAACTAGGGACATATTACAGGATTGCAGGGCAGAACTAAAGACTCACTTGAGAAGGAGCTCATGAATTTTAAAATGAGACCAGACAGCACTGTTATTTTCTCCAGCCATGCCAGAGTCCTGAAATAAGCAAAGGGTTGCATTTAACTAGGATGTGGTTCCCCCAGACAAGTTCAGTAAAAGCAAAGGGGATCCAAGGAGCTGGAAACGACAAGGATGATCAATCACGGAATCAGAGCGGAGCGAAGAGAAAACTGAGCACCTCTGAAGCTGAGGGACACACAGGTAAGGGCCTGAAGGTATGAGACAGGAGCATCGTATGTGAGAGGTCTGAAGGCAGGTGGGTCCAGGGGTGCCTGGGTGCTTCAGACACTTAAGTGCCTGACTCTTGATTTTGGCTCAGGTCATGATCCCAGGGTCATGGGATTGAGCCCTGTGTCAGCTCTGCACTCAGCATGGAGCCTGCTTAAGATTCTCTCTCCCTCTGTCCCTTCCCCTGCTTGCTCTCTCTCTAAAAAGAAATAAATGATTGGCAAAAAATTTTTTTAAATAAAAAAATAAAAAGGGCAGGTGAGTCTAAAGCACAGTGCAAAATGGAGAGGAGAGAGAGGTGAAGTCAGGAAGGCAGCTGAAGGCACACCACACAAAAGCCACGGCAGGAACTTTGGCCTTTTATTCTAACAGACATCCGGTGGGAGGTTTCAATGCTCTGTAAAGCCTTTTCCCATCTGAACTCAGGAAGGATGAGGATAATAGTAAATGCATATAGAAAAAAATTTAACTGAAGCTTAAAAGCAATCACAATGGTTTGATGAAGCTTCTTACGAATAACCTGATCCCCATGACATTCTACAATAAATGAGGTAGAAGCTATAAAAGAACGACTTCATCTTCCAATAATAACCAGCTTCGGTTTCCCCAACACAGATTTCCACAGGGTTAAATGTGAATCCCTAAAGTTGGGAAGTTAGGGGGGGAAATGGAATTCTGTTACAACAAAAAAATAACCTGAGTGTTTCTAAGCTGTAAATTTATAACCCAAAGTGTGTCCCATTCACACAAGACAGACCCATTTCTAAAAATGAAATTAAATTCCAATTTCCCACTTAAACAAATTCTTCTCTACATGGGCCTAAATCCTTTATGCAATTGTGCAATTGTTTCAAGGCAGAAAGAAATATTAAGCTTTACTTAAAAACAAATGAGTAATTCTCTTCACGGGAAAAAAAGTAAACAAATGACTCAGTATGTTTGACAAAATAAAGATTCAAGTATTAACATTTCACATCTGGTGTGAGTTTAAAGAAATTTACTAAATCTGAGACACAACAGTGATATAAAAGTGTTGATGGATAAGTGAGAGAATACATTCATCTTACAGCAGAGAAAGATGAGGGGAAAACCCACAAAATTTAAGAAGATAAACAATGAACAATCCAATTAGGAAACAGGCAAAAGACCTGCACAAACATCTCCCTGAAAAGGACACATACATAAGGTGTGAAAAGTTCTTTATCATTTTCCATTGGGGAAACTCAAAACAACAATGAGGTATCACTATCTGCCCATCAGAATGTGCAGAATGAAAAACAGTGACAACACCAAATGTTGGTGAGGATGTGGGGAAACTGGGCCACTCATACATTGCTGGTGGGAATGTAAAATAGTACAGCCACTGTGGAAAATAGTTTTGACAGCTCCTTTCAAAACTAAAAATGGACTTACCATACAACCCAGCAATTGCATTCTTGGGCATTTATCTCAGACAAATGAAGACTTATTTTCACTCAGGAACTTGTATGCGAATATTTAGAGAAGCTTTATTCATAACAATAAGCCCAGAACTGGAAACTACCCAAGTGGCTTTCAGTGGATGAATGGTTAAACTGTGGTACCTCCACACCATGAAATACTACTCAGACATAATAAAAGGGTATCAACTATTAATGGACACAACAGATTAAATGAACTTCAGTGAAATTATACAGAATGAAAAAAGCCAATCTCAAAAAGATACAGAATGCATAATTCCATTTCTGTGATAATTGTGAAATGAGGTAATTAAAGACATGGAGAAACAGATCAGTGATTCCCAGAGGTTGGGGATGGGGGGACATGAAGAGGGGAAGAGGAATGGCTGCAGAGGGTAGCACAGGGGAGTCTTGTGGTGATACGGTTGAGTTTCTTGATTGTGGTGGTGGTTATGCAAGGCTACACATGTGATCAAACTGGAGAGCTATAAAAACACATACAGTTCTACATCGGTGTGTGCCTAATTGGGAAGATGGAAATAAGGTCTGTGAATTATGTCAATATCAGTATTTTGGTTTTGCTATCGTACTATGGCTATAGTTACTGTTAAGGTAACATTAACATTGAGGGAGGCTGAGGGAAGAGTACATGGGACCTCCTTGTATATTTCTTTACAATTTCTTTCCCATGACTCTGTATTTCAAAATAGAAAGTTAAGGTGGGGGAGAGACCAAACAAAATACAAAACATATAGTTAAAAATTAAGTTCAAATATATCAGTAATCAAAATAAAAAATTAATCCGTGCCACTTATTTACTAGAAGATTATCAATATAGATTTAATAAGACAAAATCCCTTATGTATTGCTTACAAAACATACAGCTAAAACAAAATCACAAATAAGGGTGAAAATGAAGGAATGAAAAAAAACAAAAAAACAAAAACCAAACCAATGTACCATGCAAATACTTAATAAAGGAAACCACACCTGCCCCAGAAGGAGTAATCCTTTTAAAATATGTATGCATTCATCATCTTCTAATGGATTCTCAATGCGTTCAAAGACAACCTTCCAAGCTCTCTGTGATGTGGCTTCACTTTACCTCTCAGACCTTTTCTCTTCGCGCTCTCTTGCTCCCTTTAGCTACATTAGCAGTGCCAGTCTGCTTTCTGCTCCTTCAACACAGCCAGACAAACTCCTACCTCAGAGCTTTCGCCTTTTAGTTCTCTCTGCCTGGATCCTTCTTCCCCTATACATCCACACGGCTCATTCTCACGCTTCCTGTATTTGTAACCAACCTATCAGTTGCAATAACCACTTCCATTCCTTATCTTTCTGTTCTATTTCTCCATAGAATCTACAATCTAACACTCTACACATCACTTATGTAATATCTCCCCTACTACCATGTAAATGCCATAGGAGTAGGAATTTGCTCATTTTCTTCACTGCCATGTCCCCCGTGTGTTTGAAATTTTCTTTTTAGTTTCAAAAACACAAATATAACCTAATATTTGTATATACAGAAAGGTTTTACACAGTTCTTTGCTTTAATACTCACAATCATGCTATGGGTTTTGAATTCTCATTTCCATGAGAATAAGGTGCATTTAATAATTTGTCCAAGAACAAATGCAAAGTAAACAGGGCAATCAAGACTTCACCCCATGACCTCCAGTGCTCTTTTCACTTTATCAGAGCTGAAGCACCAGGGCTGAAGTTTATCATCATAAAGCAGGTGTCACGAAGGAGCAGATGCTGGGACTGAAGATATGGAATATGAGGTCATCCAATAAATGCAATGCAAAGAAATGTGTGAGGTTCAGACCTCAGGACATTCTCAGTGCCTTGATGGACCTTTTAAACTCTGCTCTGCAAACCTGCCACATGTGAACAATGGATTCGCCCCTCCCTCCAATGGAATCTGGGAGGATGTGCGTGGCTATTCCACTGACACATATTTATAAAAGGTAGAGCTTGTTCTAGGGAATCTAGTCAATAATATGGTAACAATGTTGTATGGGGACAGATGCTAACTACACTTGGGGCAAGCACTGCAGAATGTACACAATTGTCGAATCACTATGTTGTATACCTCCTACACCTACAAAAATTAATGTAACATTCATTCTAGATCAACTACACCTACAAAAGAGAATATTAGAAATTTTTTAAATGATGAAAAAAAATTACAACTTGTCAGACTGTGGGAGAAGCACAATGCTCATCACCTGCCTCATTCTGTTAAATCGTAGAATTGTTTTTTCAGTCAGCTGCGCCTTTGTGCAGCATTCTGTATGCTACCACCCTGATGTTATAATTATATACATATAATTATGCAAACAACATACAAACTAAGGCATGGGAAGAAAATACACCAATTGTACATACATATACCCCAACAATGAAAGGAGGACTTCTGGTTAAATATTACTGTCTTAAAGCAGGTTTCAAACGAAAACAGAATTTTAACATCATTTACCTCAAGTATTTTATCTCCTGTTTTAAGAGCATTTGTTTTTCCTGCTGGACTGTCTTCTAAAACTTGTTTGATAAATATACCTTTAAGTTCCTCTCCATTCTTCAGGCGTTTTATAACAGTTTGTCCACCAACAATACTAATACCAAGGGACACATTGGGTTCTCTGAAAATCTCAACACTGTAAAAAGAAAATAAATTCACTCATGAATAAGTTAGTATAACTTGTTGGACTGTCACTAGAAGTGTTCACTTTGTACCATATCCTTGTGACTCATATCTTATATGAATATATTTTTACAAATGTTATCAAAATTGTACCTCGTTCAAAAATTCTAAGATATTTTCAGTGATTTGTGGCACATGTGAAAGCCTGAATTTGGAAAAAGATTTCTAAAACAATAATTACACATCTTAATATTCTTAATGTTCACAGCTCCTACCACAATATATTTTCTGTAATTAGTTCTTTTAATCTATATCCATAACATTAGCAAAGAATGAAGAAAGTAATAAATGGGTGAAAAAAAAAATCAAGAAAGTCACATATATCATTTTGACAAAAACCACAAACTTTCATAATAAAATAAATTTCTGACCAAAAATCTTGTTACCCAAACTGTTTTTTCCAGTCAGCAGGTTTAACCTGTGGTTCTTTAAGTGGAGGACAGATTTTGCTCTTAAGGCTGGAAGTTGTTCTCTTTTCTTCCTACCTCCACATCATCTATTTTATTTTATTTTATTTTATTTTATTTTATTTTATTTTATTTTATTTTATTTTATTTTATTATTTTATTTGACAGAGAGAGAGCAAGTTGGGGAGGGAGAGAGAGAAAGGGAGAGAGAAATCCCAAGCAGGCTCCTCACTGTCAGCGCAGAGCCTGATGCAGGGCTCGTAACTCACGATGAAATCATGACCTGAGCTGAAATCGTATGTTCAACCACCTGAGCCTCCCAGGCAACCTGAATGAGCCACCCAGGCACCCCCACATAACTTTAAAAAATAAAGAATGGAATAAAACTTGCTCTTCCCTGGTTATGAATTTTGCTCAAACTGTACAGATGTGACCAATGATTAACTGAAATTTTTAAAAAGTAGTTCAGAAAACAGCTCCCAAGAGGGGCACCTGGGTGGCTCCGTGGGTTAAGCATCTGACTCTTGGATTTTGGTTCAGGTCATGAACCAGGTTAGTGGGATGGAGCCCGGGTCTATGAACTGAAAGTGTGGAGCCTGGTTCGGATTCTCTCTGCCCCTCCCCTGCTTGTGGGCAGCTCTCTCAAACTAATATAAACAAACATTGAAAAAAGAAAAGAAAACGGCTCCCAAAGACAAAATTCAGAAGTGCAAGAAGAAAACAGACAACGTTGGTAGGTATTGTGGCATTAATAACGCATGCAGAATAGAGCAGGTAATGGAAGACTTTTATATACTGTTAGCTCAAACTAGGCACAAACTTGGAACTAACACAAGGGAAGGAAGGAGGATAGAGATAAATTGACACATGATAGAAACCTCAACTGATGTTGTTGTTCACTTAAAAAAAAAAATAAGGGAAGGAATTTTAGTCCTTTCAGGGCAGTCCTACCTGCCTTCCTCAAGGATGCAGTAATAAAATATGCTTAGTCCATTGGTTACTACCATACATGGACAATTGCAAATTGCTTTCTCTGCAAAGGTATGATAAAGACTTTCCTAATATTGATTACAGTCATTTTGCCCAGGTAAAAATCTCTAGAGAAGACAAACTGAAACTAAAATTTAGGTCATTTTGTAGCAATGTGGATGGAACTGGACAGTGTTATGCTAAGTGAAATAAATCACACAGAGAAAGACAGATACCATATGCTTTCACTCTTATGTGGACCCTGAGAAACTTAACAGAAGACCATGGGGGAGGGGAAGGGAAAAAAAAGAGTTAGAGAGGGAGAGAGCCAAACCATAAGAGACTCTTAAAAACTGAGAATAAACTGAGGGTTGATGGGGGGTGGGAGACAGGGGAAAGTGGGTGATGGGCATTGAGGGGGGCACCTGTTGGGATGAGCACTGGGTGTTGTATGCAAACCAATTTGACAACAAATTTCATATTAAAATAATTAAAAAAAAAAAACAACAACAACACCTTAGACCAGCCTAGATGTACATTATGGCAATACTTAATCAGTAGAGAACGTCTAAATGACAGTCTGAAAGGAAAGAGCAACCAACTGTGTTCTCCTACTGAGAAAGCCAATGACATCATCAACGTACATTCTTGGTGGACCCCAGTGGCTGAAGTTTGGAGTTTCTTCTCCTTCACCTTCTTCTCTCTCAGGTAACTCACTGATGAGAGACAAAGGAAAAACACACATGCACCTTGTAAAACAGTGCTGTTAAAGGTTCTTACAAAGTTTTGAAGTTGAACAATCTATTTGTAGGTAAATAGTTCTTAATTTTTAAGGTTTAAAATATTTACATCAACAGTTAACTATCTGTACAAAACAAAAATACATTACTTTTAATGTTCAACAAATAATCCACCCGGCACCAGAAACATCACAGATTATAAACACTTTTATTGGTGACAGTCTAGACGCTATTTCTTAAAAATCTATGTGTGATTTGTACAACTTCACATTTGTTTCATGATCAAGGTACAAAATATTATAACATATATTCCTTAAAACTTGGTCCTGATCGACAAGCAAAGAAAACACTCCAGCATAAACCAACATACGTAGCTGAAATGGCTAAACAGGAAACACAATCCCTCTTTGTAGATCTGTCATCCTGGCGCTAAGTAACTCCCCTGTGATGTGTATCCCATGAACGTTTTGTGTCATTATCCATCACTTTGCAGTTTGCAGAGAGATTTCCTTCTGGTAGATCTAATTTGATCCTCCCACCTACCACTGCCATACTTTCACCCATCAAGTCATGCTGGTATGGAAGTGATAACATAAAATGCTGAATTACAGGGGTGCCTGCAAGGCTCAGTCAGTTAAGCATCTCTTTTTTAATGTTTATTTATTTTTGAGGGGGAGGTTAGAGGGGCAGAGAGAGAGGGGGAGAATCTGAAGCAGGCTCTAGGCTCCAAGCTGTCAGCGTAGAGCCCAACATGGGGCTTGAATGTGCAAACCGCAACCTGAGCTGAAGTAAGACCAAGCTACCCAGGTGCTACAAGCATCCAACTCTTGATTTTGGCTCAACTCATGACCCCAGGATCATGGGATCGAGCCCCATGTCAGGGCTTGGGATTCTCCCTCTCTGCCCCTTTCCCTCCTCAAAATAAATAAACTTAAAAAAAAAAAAAGATCCTTTTAAAAATGCTGAATTACAAAGTACTTATAAAGGTAATGCTATCTAATAGGGTAGAGACATTACCATATATTATCTGGAAGAGTACTCCTAAGAATACTCCTAAGCCCCAGTCTAACCCGCACCATGAAATGCGTGTGTGACTCTGGACCACCACCTGAGATAATAGGTCTGAAGGGTACATTTTATTACTCTATACAAAAATGTAGGTACTACCTCTTCCATTTCACATTCACAAAAACCCTGTGAAGCAGGCACTGCAGGTCATATTATTATTTTATTCTTCCACTTGAGGAACTGAAGCTCAGGGAAGGCTGCCACGTAACTACACAACCTCCTCACAGTATCCAAATCTGCGTTGCAGCCTAAACATTTCAATGCTCCATTTTTCTCTGAAGTCTCAAATGAGTCCTATAAATAGCAGCAAAACTCCAAACCCACCTGCGTGTCTACAGACAGACTTTCTAGGGTAGAATGGTTTCAGGCTGAATGAAAAAGAGAATACCGAAAGAATCCAAGTATTAGTTAAGAAATTGGAATCATTAGGGGTCGTTAACATCTCACCTATTCCCAGATGGTTTTGTTGCCTCAGCCAGTCAATGATTTCATGATTAAGAGCATCACAGTATTCAAGGAAAAAGAGTTTGGCAGATACTCGCCAATTACTTATCTAATGTCCTCCTCCTCCTTCCTTACCAACATAACTTCTCCTTTATTCCAGGTGGCACTATGCCCAGATTTAAAGAAATACATTTTCTGGACTTCCTTTCAGCTAATGTTAACTGGGAGCTACAGTTCTGAAATGGAAGTACAAGTCCCCAGAGATTTCCAGAAAAACTCATTACATGGAGAGAGAATCATCTGGCAGGAGCCTTTCGTGCTACGACCTTCCCTTTCTTCTTGCCTAGAAGGCAGAGATGATATTGGCAGTGAAGCATGCATTCTAAAATCATGAAGAAACAGTGACTAAAGCAATGCATTAAAGACAGCAGAGCAGAAAGAAGGTGTTTAAGACCCCGGCAGATCACCTTCTTCAGGGGTTTTTACATGAAAAAAATTACAGCCCCACTTGGTTAAGCCACCCCAAGTGGAGAGTTTTATAAGCAGCTGAATGCAATCTCTACAGGATACCCAGGATTCTACCAATTTAAGCAAAGTTTTCATATTATCACATCATATTATTCTTTGCACATGTGCATAGATGTTCATTGAATAGCTGTAATAGCAGAAGCTTTCATACTTTGATTACCCTATGTAACAGTAACAAGGATTAAATGACGTGACTGTCATTTAGTGGAAGCTTAATATTCATTTCCTTTACAATTTTTTTCATTTGAATTTCTACCAAAAATTTTCCCCATGTATTGTAATCTTTCTTTTTTTATTTAACAGCATCTTAATAGCCCATACTATTGATGTAATTTATCTGCCATCCCAAATATGATACTTTACATTATATCCTGGTTTTCAGAATATGGACATTACTGTAAGGAATATTGTCATGCTCTATTTTAGAATTCCCCTTTAAATATTAACTGAGGATTAAAAATTAAAAATCCCCACACAAACCAACATTGAAACTTTCCTTCCATTTTCTACTTTCCTGTATCCCAAATCATGACAGGTGTGATAATAAGACATAAATATTTGGTCTAATTAAGGACACACCTCGGGCTGACTAAGCCTTTCCAGAGAGGCAAGTGCTTGCATCATGCTCACCATCAGCCACGCTCCAGAGAGCCACTGACTCTTGGGAGGAGAGTTCTCCATGAGTCTGATGCCTGGTGTTCGCAGCGGATGTCCAGGGACACCCTTTGATTGCCTGGCTCTGGTGGATGAAGGGTCTTGCATTGTTGGGTTCCATAGGACTATGGCAATCAGAGGACCATTCTTGGTAGGCTACCATCACCAGGGCATTTCAAAGATGGCAGACTGAGGCATATGTCCTAGGCTTTCTGTGAAAAAGGTCACTTTGCTTGTCCTGGAGCTTTGGACTAAGGGGCAGGATTCAGGTTTGGCACACATCCAGTGCCCTACAGCGTGGCTCTACAGGAACATAGGCTGTGAACACCACCTTGGCACTTTCCATCTGCTTTGTTCCAGCTTGCTGGTATCTCCCCAAAAGGAGCTTATAAACACTCTTCTGGAGCCCAAATTTTTGTGACTGCCACCCAAGGCACACCTCAGATTGCCTGTCTTTGGTAGCCAGTGGGGCTTACACATGTGGTCCCTCAGGACCATATACATTTGCATACTTCTAAAGCTGCTGCCTAAGGGTTTGGCTTCTGGTCAAAGCCTGATTCTCCCCTTTTGGACACTGACAACCTCAGTTGAGGCACATCCTCAACTACCAGGAGCTATTAAAAATACAACAGCCTGCTTGAACAAGCACAGAAATTTGGGAAACAACCAAGAGCTGTGGTAGGGCTGAATGAAAAGTTTCACCTCCTACACAAGGCCACTCTTTCTAGACTGGGAGAGGTGGCAGTTTCATCTACTGTATAGAAACCAACACAGAAAGTCAAGCAACATGAAGAAACAGAGGAATGTTCCAAATGAAATTTAAAAAACCTCAGAATGCCTAAGTCAAAAGGAGATAAGCAATATACCTGATAAAGAGTCCAAAGTCATGGTCATAAAGATGATCACTGAAGTTGAAAGAATGGATGAACACAATTAAAACTTCAACAAACACATAGAAAACATAAGAAAGTACCAAACCAGTCACAGAGCTGAAGAATGCAATATGTGAACTGAAAAATACACTACAGGTATTCAATAGCTGACTAGACAAAACAGAAGGATCAATCACCTCAAAGACAAGAGCAACCAAAGAAGCAAAAGGAAGAAAGGATAAGGAAAAATGAAAATAGCTTAAGGGACTTATAGGACAACTTCAAATAAACTAATATTCACTTTTTATAGGGCTCCCAGAAAGAGAAAAGAAAGAGAAAGAGGTAGAAATTTCATTTGAGGAAATAATGGCTAAAACTTCCTTACAATGGGAAATGAAATAGCCATCCAGATCCAGGAAGCCCAGAGAGTTCCAAACAAGTTGAAACCAGAGAGACCCACAACAAGACATGTTATAATTAAAATGTCAAAAGTTAAAGACAAGGGAAGAATATTAAATGTAGCAAAAGAAAAAAAACCTTGTTAATATTAAAAAAAAAACCCACTCCCCATGATAAGATTGCCAGCAAATTTTTGAGCACATGCTTTATAGGTCACAAGGGAATGGCATGATATATTCAAAGTGTTGAAAGAAAACACTTGAAACCAAAAATACTCTATCTGGCAAAATGATCATTCAGAATTGAAGAAGAGATAAAGAGTTTTCCAGACAAGTAAAAACTAAAGGAGTTCATCACCACTAAACTGGCCTTACAAGAAATCTTAGAGGGGCTTCTTTAAGCTGAAAAGAAAGAGTGTTAATTAGTAACGAGAACACATGTGAAAGAACAAATCTCACTGGAAAAGTAAATATATAATAAAGGTCGTGGATTATTTATAAAGCTAGTATGAGGGTTAAAAGAAAAAATAGTAAAATAACTATGATTACAATAATTAGTTAAGGGACACACAAGATAAAAATATGTAAACTATGATATCAAAAACATAAAACATGGTTGGGAGTAGTAAAAAGATTGAGCTTTAGAATGGGATCAAATGTAAGTTATTATCAACTTAATGTAGACTATTATAGATGTAAATTGTTATATGTAAGTCTCTTGGTAACTACAGGCCAAAAACCTATAGTAAATACACAAAAGATTTAAAAATATAAGCATACCACTGAAGAAAGTCACCAAACCACAAAGAAAATAAGAGAAGAAAGGAACAGAGAAAAACTACAAAAAGATAGAAAACAATTAACAAAATGGCAATAAACACATACCTCTCGATTACTACTTTAAATGTAAATGTACTAAAATCTCCAAAGACACAGAGTAGCTGAATGAATGAAAAAACAAGACCCATCTACATGCTACCTACAAGACTCCTTTCAGATGTAAAGACACACAGAATGAAAGTGAAGAAATGAAAAAGTATATGCCATGTGATGGAAACTAAAAGAAAGCTGGAGCAGACATACTTCTATCAGACAAAATAAACTTTAAAACAAAGATTAAGAGACAAAGAAGGATGTTATGTCAGGATAATCAGTCCAATAAGAAAATATAACATTAATATAGAACACAGGAGCACTTAAATATATTAAGCAAACATTAATAGACCTAAAGGGAAAAATAGTGATACAATAACAGTAGGGGACTTTAGACCAAAAAATCAATAAGGAAACATCTACCTCAAATGACATGTTAGACCAGGTGAATTTAACAGATACATACAGAATATACCATTCCAAAAGCATTAGAATACACATTCTTCAAGTGCACATGGAGTATTTCCTAAGATAGATCATATCTTAGGCCACAAGTTTTTTTTTTTTCTAAGTTTATTTTTGAGATAATACATGCAACACAAGTGGGGGAGGGGCAAAGAGACAGAGGGACAGAGAATCTTAAGTGGGCTCTGCTCTGACATCAGAGAGCCCCACGCAGGGCTCAAACGCATAAACCCTGAGATCACGACCTGAGCCGAGGTTGTATGCTTAACTGACTGAGCCTCACAAAACAAGTCTTAATCATTTAAAAGAAAATTTTTTTAACATTTTTATTTATTTTTGAAAGACAGAGACAGAGCACAAGCAGAAGAGGGAGACACAGAATCCAAAGCAGGCTCCAGGCTCTGAGCTGTCAGCACAGAGCCTGACAGAGGGCTTAAAGCCATCAACTGTGAGATCACTGACCTGAGCCGAAGTCGGACGCTCAACTTACTGAGCTACCCAGGCACCCCACAAGTCTTAATCATTTAAGATGACTGAAATTAAATGAAGCATCATTTCCATCTGCAATGGTATGAAACTAGAAACTAGAAAGTTCATAAATATGTGGAGATTAAACAACATTCTTTGACCCACTGGTCAATCCAAAGAGAAATAAAAGAAAATGAAAGAGCAATTTTTAAAAAATGAAAGAAAAAAATGAAAAAGAAATACATTGAGATAAACAAAAATGGGAATTTAACATACCAAACTTTATGTGATGCAGCAAAAACAGTTTTAAGAGGAAAGCTCATAGCAATTAATGCCTACCTCAAGAAACAAGGAAAGTCTCAAACAACCTAACTTTTACACATGAAAAAACTAGAAAAACAAACGAAGCCCAAAGTTTTTAGAAGGAAGGAAATAACAATGATTAGAGCAGAAATAAATGAAATAGAGACTAAAATGATAATGGAAAAGACCAATGAAACTAAAAGCTGGTCTTTGAAAAGATAAACAGAATTGACAAACCTTTGGCTAGACTACTCAAGCAAAGAAGAGGTCTCAAATAAAATCAGAAATGCCACTGATGCCACAGAAATACAAAGAATCATGAAACTACTATGAACAAGTATATGCCAACAAATGGGACAACCTAGAAGAAATAGATAAATTCCTAGAAACATACAATCTTTCAAGACTGAATAAGGTAGAAATAGAAAACCTCAATAGACCAATTACTAACAAGGAGATTCAATTGGTAATTGAAAGCCTCCCAATAAACTAAAATTCAGAACCAGAAGGCTTCACTAGTGAATTCTACCAAATATTCAAAGAAAATTTATTACCAATCCTTCTTAAAATTTTCCAAAAAATGAAGGGGGTGAACTCTTCCAAACATATTTTACAGGCCAGCATTACCTTGATACCAAAACCAGACAAAGATACAAAGATGCAAAAATCCTCAACAAAATATTAGCAAACCAAATTCAACAATACATTAAAAGGATCATACACCATAATCCAGTAAGATTGATTCCAAGGATGCAAATATGGTTCAACCAATCACAAATCAATGTGATACACTACATTAACAAAATGAAGGCTAAAATTCATATGATCATCTCAATAGACGCAAAAAGACCATCTGACAAAATTCAACATCCATTTATAATAACAACTCTCAAAAAAGCAGGTATAGAGAAAATGTACCTCAACATAAATGCCATATATGACAAGCTCACAGCTAACATCAGACCTAACAGTGAAAAGCTAAAAGCTTTTCCTTTAAGATAAGGAACAAGACAAGAATGACCACTCTTACCACTTTTATTCAAAAAAGAAACCAAAGGCATCTAAATTGGAAAGGAAGAAGTAAAACTCACTATTTGCAGATGACATGATATCATATATAGAAAATCCTAAAGACTCTATCAAAAAGAAGTTAGGATAAATGAATTCTGTAAAGTTGCAGTATACAAAATCAACATGCAAAATCAGTTGTGTTTCTTTACACTAATACAAAGTATCAGAGAGAGAAATTAAGAACAAATCCATTTACAATTCAATCAAAAGGAATAAGATACCTAAAAATAAAATTAACCAAGGAGATGAAAGACCTGTTGAAAACTACAAGACCTGTTGAAAGACCTATTGAAAACTACAAGATATTAATGAAAGAAACTGAAGACACAAATAAAAGATATTCCATGCTCACGGATTAAAAATATTAATATTTTTAAAATGTCCATGCTACCCAAAGTAATATACAGATTCAATGCAACTGTTATTAAAATCCCAGTGGTACTTTTCACAGAAATAGAATAAACAATACTAAAATTTATATGAAACCTCAAAGACCTAGATTAACCAAAGCAATCTTGAGAAAGAACAAGGCTGGAGGTAACATGCTTCCTGATTTCAAACTATATTACAAAGCTATAGTAATTAGAACAGTATGGTACTGGCATAAAAAGAAACACATACATCAATGGAATAGAGTCCAGAAATAAACCCACACTTAGATCATCAATTAATTTACAACAAAGGAGCCAAGAACATATAGTGGGGAAAGGATGGTCTCTTCAATAAATGGTGTTGGGAAAATTGCACAGCCACATACAAAAGAATGAAACTGGACCACTATCTCACAACATACACAAAAATTAACCCAAAATGGATTAATGACTTAAATATAAGACCTGAAACCATAAAATTCCTAGAAGAAAACATAGGTGGTAAACTCCTTAACATAGGTCTTAGTCATGATTTTTGTAATCCAACGCCAAAAGTAAAAGGAACAAAATCAAAAGTAAACAAGTGGGACCACATCAAACTAATCAGTACAGTAAACAATAAACAAAATGAAATGGCAACCTACTGAATGAGATAAAATAATTGCAAATCATATATCTGATAAGAGAATAAAACCCAAAATATGTAAAGAATTCATACAACTCAATACCAAAAAGCAAACAATCCAATTAAAAAATGGGCAGAGGGGGGCGCCTGGGTGGCTCAGTCTGTTAAGTGTCAGACTTCGGCTCAGGTCATGATCTCACGGTCCGTGAGTTCGAGCCCTGCGTCGGGCTCTGTGCTGACAGCTCAGAGCCTGGAGCCTGTTTCAGATTCTGTGTCTCCCCCTCTCTCTGACCCTCCCCCGTTCATGCTCTGTCTCTGTCTCAAAAATAAATAAAAACATTAAAAAAAAAATTAAAAAAAAAAAAAAAAGGGCAGAGGATCTGAAGAGACATTTTTTCCCAAAGACGACATACAGATGACCAACAGGTACATGAAAATTTGCAGAGAAATGCAAATCAAAACTACAGTGAGGTATCACTTCACATCTATTAGAATGGAAATTATCAAAAAAGCGAGAAATAACAAGTGCTGATTGGCAAAGATATGGAGAAAAGGGAACTTCTGTACACTGTTGTTGGAAATGTAAATTGATGCAACCATTATGGAAAAAGTATGGAGGTTCTTCAAAAATTTAAAAATACAATCACTATATGATCCATCAATTTCACTTATGAGTATTTAGCAAATAAATAAATAAATAAATAAAAACTTAAAAAAAGAACACACTGATACAAAAGATACATGCACTCCCATGTTCATGTGTAGCATTATTTATGATATTTATTTATGATAGCCGAGATACAGAAAGAGCCAAAGTGTCCATTGATAAAGAAATCATGGAATTTAAAATGGAATATTATATAGCCATCAAAGGAATGAAATCTTGTCATTTGAGACAACATGGATGGAACTTGAGGGTATTATGCTAAGTGAGATAAATCAGACAAACAAAGATAAATACCATATGATCTCTCTTATATGTGGAATCTAAAACAACAGGGGTGCCTGGGTGGCTCAGTTGGTTAAGCGTCCAACTCTTGATTTCACCTCAGGTCATGATCTCATGGTTCATGGGATTAAGCCCGGCTGACAGCACAGGGCCTGCTTGAGATCCTCTCTTTCCTTTTCTCTCTACCCTTCCCCCATTGTGTGCGTACTCCCTCTCTCTCTCTCAAAATAAATAAACATTAAAAATAAAATAAACAACAACAACAAAAAAGCTCACAGATACAGACAACAACAGATTGGTAGTTGCAAGAGGCAGGGGGTGAGAGATAGAAATGGGTGAACTGTTTTTGTGTTGTTTTAGTTTATTATTTTTTAAATGTTATTTATTTTTGAGAGAGAGAGAGAGAGAAAAAAAAAAAAAACAGAATGTGAGTGGGGGAGAAGCAGAAAGAGAAGGAGACACAGAATCCGAAGCAGTCTCCAGGCTCTGAGCTGTCTGCACAGCACAGAGACGGACGCGGGGTTCAAACCCACAACCACAAGACCATGACCTGAGCCAAAGTTGGATGCTTAACCACCTGAACCACCAAGGTACCCCTGTTTTGTTGAGTTTAAATAAATTGAATAAACATTCTGATCTGTAGTCAGACACATTATCCATTGCACTACAGGCCCCCTTTAAATTTAATCTTAGAACAAACAAACAAACAAAAAATTAGGCCTCTAAAGGTACAGGGAAGTCAATGGGACGCAGAAGCACAGTGTACATTAAATAACTTAGCTGGGTTCTACACCAAAATTAATGCAAAGTAGAAACTCTAAACTATCATTTAGCACTTCATGATACCCTGATCTGAAAGACTGTCTTCCAAAAGAATCTATGCATTACTCAGAAAAGCTCCAGAGTGGCAATAAATATTCACCTATGAACCTAACTCCACGGGACATACCTCTAAAGACTAAAAGGGGGAACACATGACTTACAGGAACTCGTCTATTACCTGCTAAAATTTTAATATATCCTGAATCTATAACAGTAAGTCAAAAAAACAACATTCAAATGCAAGACTGAGCTCTCAAAAGTTAGGTTGAAACTCTTGAATGCCTGTGCCCACATAAGAAATCAGCTTGTCAAAGTTACCTCTGGAGAATAAGAAAGGAATGAGGTGGGAGTAAAGTGTATCTTCCCTTTCTGAAAGTGGTAAGAACTGAGTAAGACAGAATTGATGTTCCATTTTTACTTCTGCATAAGAAAGGGGGGGGGTGGTTTTGGAAATTTGTTTAGATATTTTCCAATTACAGTTCTATACCTTTAAAAAAGCAGTCTCATTTCTGAATTCTTTGTGAGATTTAATTATTGACACCAAGCAGAAGAGAAATTTAAAAAATAAAACGGTCTCATTTGAAAAGTAATTTGACCATATAAGTAGTCAAAATTAGGGGGACCTGGGTGGTTGAGTCACTGGAGCAGGTAACTCCTGATTTCAGGGTTGTGAGTTTGAGACCCACATTGGGTGTAGAGATTACTTAAAAAAATTTCTAATTTAAAAAAAAAGTCAGGGCCACCTGGATGGCTCAGTTGGTTAAGTGGCTGATTTTGGCTCAGGTCATGATCTTACAGTTCATAGGTTGGAGCCCCACATCGGGCTCTGTGCTAACAGCTCAGAGCCTGCAGCCTGCTTCAGATTCTGTGTCTCCCTCTCTCTCTGCCTTTTTCCCACTCACACCCTGTCTCTCTCAAAAATAAACATTAAAACAATTAAAAATAAATTTAAAATAAGTCATAAAATTATATATATACATATATATTTTAAATGTTTATTTATTTTTGACAGAGAGAAAGAGACCATGAGCGGGGGAGGGGCAGAGAGAGAGGCAGACACAGAATCGGAAGCAAGCTCCAGGCTCTGAGCTGTCAGCACAGAGCCCGACGTGGGGCTTGAACTCACAGACTGCGAGATCATGACCTGAGCCGAAGTCGGATGCTCAACTGACTGAGCCACCCAGGTGCCCCTATAAAATTATATTTTTAAGCCTTCCAGTACTTCCATCTGCAACCATCCCTCCTAAAGAAACAAACCCATTGCCTGTTTAATACTATGCATTTTCCCAGGAGCTTGGTTACATTGCTCATGCCAGGACACAGGACCTGTCAGCACCTCCCTGCCGAACACTGATCCAGTTCTGCTCAATGAAAAGCTATCAGATTTTTCCAAGTGGTTGAGCTTATCTGAGTCTTTCTTTCTTTCTTTTTTTTTTTTTTTAATTTTTAATTTTATTTTAAGCGGTCTCCATACCCAATATGGAGCTCGAACTCAAAACCCTGAGACCAAGAATCACATGCCCCACTGACTGAGCCAGCCAGGAACCTCTGAGTCTTTTCCTTTACACTCAGAAAGGAGCTTTGCTGAAGCACAGAGACCAATTTTTTGCAATATGAAGTTTCTGTCTAAAACTATAGGCAGAGGGACACCTGCCTGGCTCAGTTGGTGGAGCACGTGACTCTTGATCTCATGGTTTTGAGTTCAAGCCCCACACTGGGTGCGCAAAGATTACTTGGAAATAAAATCTTAAAAATAAATAAATAAAATTAAATGTAAAGGTCAATAAAAAGGGTCAAAGTCACAGGTTGCTGAATGGAGAAGTGATATCATTCTAAGACACTTCATATGTCAATACAAAATCATTCTTGGACTAAAGGTTTAATAAAAACACGAAGGCCAATAAACCCACCCTATCTCTCATCCCTGTTATGCTTGGCCAACACCTCCAACTCCTTCCTTCCTTGCTGCTCTGGTTTCTCCTTCCATTCTCATACACCCCACCGATACCCCTTCCCCTCTCCCCGCCCCCAGGCCAAACTACCCATCACACTCCACAGAATCTCCTTGAATTGTCAAGAAACTACTCCACACTCTGACCTCTTCACCAAACATTCTCTCAACAGCTTCTGGTTCTCTGCCACAGATACCATGTTCAAGTGAATGATAATCACTCTCTCACCTTGGGAAGTTGGAAGGTGGGGGGCAGGGAGCAAGATTTTTCTAAACTGCTTTCCACCAACCACTAAGCCATTACTCTCCTACCCTTGTTTCAAAAGTGACACCTCTACTTTTAATGTACACATTACTACCACCTTATCACTCTTTTAAAATAATCTTTACCTAAATGACAAAAAATATAAAAAATAAAAAATCTCTTTGGATTCCTATCTACAGGATACAAATAGCACTTGCATTTGTATTTTGCTTTCATTCCTGGCACCTGTCTCTGTGGATTAACCACCAAAGGTTAATCTCTCTAGGTGTGCAATGTCTTTCTCTCCTTCTCCTCTCTCCAGGGACTGTGTTTAATAACTTCCTTTCCAGCATCCACATATTTCTTTGCTGGATCTTTCCCAGAAAGACACACACACAATACATATATCAACATATATGTAATTATGTATGCATAACCCCTTCTTCTTTACCTCAATCCAAAAATACCCTCTAGCTATCTAGATAACATGCATTCTGTCTCTTTTCATGACCTGGATTCTGAAAACACTAGTCTCACTGGACTTACTATGCCCAATTTCGGACCTGTTCAATTCTCAACCTACTACTCTCTGATTTCCATTTTTCTTAAATTGTTCTATGCTTACCTAGTGCATCCGTGTGGCCAAACCCCAAGTAAACTTTTCCATTTTATCTGCCCTGACCTCTGTGTAGGCCATAATGAAGGTCTGTGAAAACCTTTGGTAAAATGTTCTCTTGTCCGGTTTCTACGACAACCTCTAGGTTTAATTTCCTCTGACATTTTGTTCATTCCATTTCACTATTTTCTGCCTCCATTCTTACTTGTGATATTGCTGCTCTGCAAGACTCTAATTTTGGTCCCATGCTCTTCTTAGTATTTGAGCTTACCCTGGATGACTATTCAAATCTAGCAGTTTCACCTACACTTGATCTTGCTCCCAATTATTAACATCAGGATAGATACCAACATGAATCCCCAGAATCACACACCTAATTGATTCCACTTCGCTTTGTTGTCCTATGGATACTGGAACCTTCGTCTTGTCCCACAATGAATTCGTTTTCCCTTACAACCTGTTCATGCTCCTATAAACTTTTTTTTTTAATTAAAGTATAACATACAATGTTATATCGGTTTCAGGTGTGTGACACAGTGATTCAGTGGTTCTATACATTGCGAAACGCTCACCATAAGTGTAGCTACCACCTGTCATCATAAAAATTATATTAACTGCATTCCTTATGCTATACTTGTCTCTGTGACTTATTTAGTTTATAACTGGAAGTCTGTGACTCTTAATCCCCTTCACCTATTTCATCCATCCACCTCCCCTCCACTCCCCTCCGCTCCAGTTTGTTCTCGGTGTTTAGGAGACAGTTTCTGTTTGTTCGTTTGTTTTGTCTTTTTAGATTCCACATATAAGTGAAATCGTATGGCACTTGTCTTTCACTGTTCGACCTCCCTCATTTAGCATGACACCCTCTAAGTCCATCCATATTGTTGAAAACGGCAGCACTTAATCCTTTCTTATACACCACATTTTCTCTATCCATTCATCTATCATTGGACACTGAGTTTGCTTCCTCTGCTCCTACAGTCTTGTTAAAGAATTAATGGCACTGCAATGCATTTATTGTCCGAATCCAGAGACACAAGTCACCCTCAACTATGTCCTCTCACCCTGACACACGTTATTAGTCACCAATTCCAACAAATTCTCTCTTAAATCCACTGCCTCCTTAATTTGTCTGTATGTCTTGCTTATGTTGTGAAACTCCTAATCTCTTAGTAATTGTCTACTACAGGGCATTTTTTTTATAAGAGCAAAAAAACCAGACTACTTTATAATGTGAAAACAAAGATAAATGGTATCATACCATGCATCAGTGGTATATCTAGAAGACAGTGTTCCTGTGTATGCCGAGGTCTTGGAAACAACTCGAGTCCTGGGGAGTTGATATAAAGGCAAATCTTCTTGCTCCCTTCTTTGAGCCACAGCAGGAAGTTCAACAAGCAAGCCAGGACCTTGGGCATCATCTGGAATCATCATACCTACACAGCAAACCCAGATGATAGTGAACACAAGATGCTTTCATTTAGCCTTCATTCATTCAACAAATAGGCCTTTTCTAGGTAGAAATCTTATTAAGTAAAATGTTTAATATGTCAGATGGTGAAAAATGAAGGAAGGAAGGAGGACAGGGACTCCTCAGTGGAAGAGTTGCATTTCACACATGGCCTTACTGAAAAGAGGACATTTTAGCAATATAAATATTTTATCAAAAGAATCCCCTTAATGATGGTATTCTAATCTCACTGCACATTTTCCCTTATCAACCTCAGCTGTCCCAACTGCAGGCACTCCTGCATTTCACTTATTAAAAAATAAATAAATAAATAAATAAATAAATAAATAAATAAATAAATAAGGGGTGCCTGGATGGCTCAGTCGGTTGAGGATCTGACTTCAGCTCAGGTCATGATCTCACATTTAGTGAGTTCAAGTCCCATGCTGGACTTGAACAGCTCAGAGTCTTGAGCATGCTTCGGATTCTGTGTCTCCTTCTCCCTCTGCCCCTCGCCATACACACACACACACACACACACACACACACACACACACTCTCTCTCTCTCTCTCTCTCTCTCTTTCTCTCTCCCTCTCAAAAGTAAACAACCATTAAAGAAATATTACAATTGCATATTTGAAAGTTACTTAAGAGAATAGATCTTAGAAGTCCTCATCACGCACACAAAATAACTTCACAGAATGACAAATAACCAAATAAAAAATCTTACATCAAAAAATGTTTTAATTTTAATTCCAGTGTAGTTAACACACATTGTTATATTGGTTCAGGTATACAATATAGTGATTCAACAACTCCATACATCACCCGGTGCTCATCAGGTTAAGAAAACAGATTTTTAAAGGGGCTTTGTTTACAAATTTCATAATTCTTTTACATTTGTTACCTATTTAATTCTCGTGTCAAACTATGAGTTAGAAAAGATACTAACAACTGTTATTTTATAGATGGAGAAATTCAAGTTAAGGAATTTTGCCAAATGGAATGTGCAAGTTTACCTGACATGCCATCTGTGTTATTTCCACATTTCCTGAAAAAAAGAATAACTGGGGCAGAGCTGTGCATAGAGTCCTATGACTCATAGGACCCTTACTGGCATAGGTCTATTAATCACTCTTAGGATACACCCGATTCTCAGCCAATCCTTCTCGAGCATATTACAAATATGATGAATTGTGATCAAATGTCTTCCTTAAATCCACACATTTATAGTATGTTTTGGAGCTCTGCCTAATCAGAAAATCACAAATTATTTCTAAAAGATATAGGTATTATCCTAAAACTTTTCCTATAAGCATTACCTCAACTCTTTCCATTTCTTCATAATGAACAAATTTTCTAGTAAACTCACTACTACTGCTTTTTATCTTGTCTAGAAACTTTGGAACTGGGGTCTAATCAGTTGGTAATGCAACAGAATCTGAAGAGGGAGTGAATTTAACTTTAATGCTCAGGTTGTGTTAAAGAAGTCTCAGGGTCTGTCCCCCATCCCTATGCACCCTTCACTCCTATTCTCTGGGGCCTCCATTCCTGCAAAGCACTCTAATCCATCTCAATGCCAGAGAGTTCTAGCTTGGCCTGTCTGCCTCTTCCCCACTGAAGAGGGACCAGGGGTGGGACTAGATTCTGGCCGGAATGGCCAGAAACCAGTGTTAAGAAGAGGGAACTGGCTTTATTTGCAGAGCTGGTTCTCATCCACCCACACTGGTAAAAGCAGACTGTTAAATTATGGCATTGGGTTTCATAGGTTGCTGCAGTTTGTTTAAAACTTTTCATTACCTGTTCCACAGAAAGGCTGCCGTGCCCTTTGCCCCACTCCTCCTCCATGGACCCTGGGTGCTGGTGCTCAGGCACGCATTTCTCATCTGTCACAGTGCGTGACACACTCACACTTTACAGAGCTGTTCGCCAAGTGCACTGCAGTTCCCAGAGCCCATAAAACAAATCAAGTCCTCGAGGAACTATGCAGTTGTTAGGGAAGGGCCATAATAGGAGCACAAAGGTTAGAAAAACAAAGAAGCTAAAAAAAATTTTCCTGGACAAATGGAGGTTAATGTTTATAGGAGAGGAATGGGGGAGACTTTCAAAAGGTTTATACTTGGTAAGGAGCAAGAACAGAATGGTCAACAAAATAAAGGCAACGAGAATCCAAGTAGAGAGGAGGGTGGGTTATTGTATAACTTGGCCGCTGCCAGAGGGAGGGAGGGCTGGGGGTTGCAATGCTGTTGAATAGCCACACATGAGCAGCATTTCACTCTCTCATTCAACAAATATTTCTTGAGCACCTACTACGGTAACAAAAATCAGATACAAGCCTTGCCCTCCAGAAGCTTAATTTATAGGAAGAGGTAGGCATGCAAATGAGTGTGTGTGCCTGACCCTTGAGTGCAATGACAGAGCATCATCCAGGGTTCCCTGGGGACACCATCCAGACAGGGGCAGTCAAAGATTAGGAATTAGAACTACCTTCTGTCAGAAACCTTTTGAAATGCTGTAATACTAAATGTGTTATTGATTTGGAATTTATCTTGTAAGCTTTACCTTACTAATTATGCTCATTATAGGTTTATTTTCACAGCCCATGAAGAGTAAAGGCTCTTAGAAGCTACATAATGTTGGACTAAATATAGGGTCAAGAATAGCTCTTCACATATAAGGTTCTCAAAAATAATTTTTTTTTTGATGTTTATTTTTGAGAGAGAGAGAGAGACAAAGCGTGAGCAGTGGAGGGGCAGAAAGGAGACAGAATCTGAAGCAGACTCCAGGCTCTATGCTGTCAGCACAGAGCCCAATGTGGGGCTCAAACTCACAGACTGTGAGATCATGACCTGAGCCGAAGTCGGACGCTTAACTGACTGTGCCACCCAGGCGCCCCTCTCAAAAATAATTTTTAAATTTATTGCTCAGAAAAAGAAATTTAATTGTTCAGAGATAAACCTAAAACTGTCTGATACTAATAAAGAGGTCAAAGAGTTACAGATTTGAAAGAGGGCTTAGCGAATACTTAGCCCAGGGGAGTTTACTTAGGAGAAGCTGGCAGGATTGCCTGGTGACAGAGCAGGGTACCTGCTTTGTACAGAGGGACGTGGGACTAAAAGCGTCAGCCCTTTGCTGGAAAGGATCTCAAGAGCAAAATCAAACTCTGACTAGAATAAATTCAATATGTATGCTGCTGAAACCTGTATCGACTCTGTATTAATAATTTCTCAGCCTACCCACAGTTAGCATTAATCCAAATAGTCATGCCTGCCACATGGCATTCTAGAGGCTTTCAAAATTTTTTCCTAAAAGCATGTGGTTATGAATGTATTTCCAGTGAGGATAGATCTAAGATATACAAGTTTAACTTCATTCCCAAAGCTATAATCTCTAAAAAAATAAATTTCCAGATCCTTGTAAAGTATCAGACTGAGGCAGAGTAGAGGGCATAATGGGGGGACCTCTCTAAAAGATACATCCAAGTCAGAGAACTTGTCAATGTGACCTTATTCGGAAAAAAGGTCTTTGCAGATACATTTAAGTATCATGAGATTAGACCATCCTGGATTACCCAAGTGGGCCCTAAATCCAATGACAGATGTCCCTATAGGAGACAAAGAATAGAAGACACAGGTCAAGAGAAGAGAGCCGTGTGAAGACAGAGGCACACATAACAGTGATGCAGCCACAAGCCAAAGAAGGCTGGAGCCACTAGAAGCCGGAAGAGGAAAAGAACAGATAATTCCCTAGGGCCTTCAGAGGGAGCACAGCACCTTGACTTAGGGCTTTGGGCCTTGAGAACAGTGAGAGAATTAATATCTGTTGTTTTAAGCCACCAAGTTTGCGACAATTTGCTACAGCAGCCCTGGAAAACTTCGAGAGCCAGTAGAAGTCAGAAGTAATTTTGGAGCCATTTAGATAATACACAGAGCAGAGCTCAAGAGGAACTACCTTCTCCGTCTTCTTCCCAACTCTGCTGCTCTTCCCCACAAACACCCACCCCATATAGCCAGTTTATCCTTTCAATCCTGACAGTGTAGAGCAGTGAGTGATTCTCAACTCTGCCCCCCCCCCCCCCCCCAGGGGACATCTGGCAGTGTCTGAAGACATGTGATTTTGATCAGGCCTGGCAATGTGAGTACCACTGGCATCAGAGTTAGAAGGCAGGGAAGCTATTAACATTCTACCAAGCACAGGTCAGCTCTCCACCATAAAGAATCATCTGGTCCAAAATAGTAATGACATTGCTATAAAGTATCAATGGCAATCAAACAGATATGGCCTATTAATTCAATTATTCATTCATTTGTGCAGTAAATCTTCTCTAAGTACTTAAAGGACTATGGAAATGTGATAAAAAAATTTAAAACAGTTTAATGGAACACTTTTGGGGGGAAAAGTCCCATTTTTATCCTAGTCATAATCGGTTATACGTCATGAAAAACTGGATAAACTCATCAAATCTTAGATATTCAAAATTAACTACCCATGCTCTGTTTTGACTCCGAACTGACAACTATTTATCATCTCAGAGAGGACTTGAATCTTCACTGCTAATGACTCCATTCTCTGGATTTTACTCAACAGAATGCTGAATTCATAAAAACCATTACATGGCTTTCTATAATGCACTCCATCCCCTCCAATGTATTACCATACAACATGAGAATTGTCCAGAGAAAGACTTTTCCTATAAGCAGAGTCATAACACATGAAGGACAGCATAAATCCTGAACAATGGCTCTATAAATCCCAGTGCTGTGAAAGAACTTAACGGTCTCACCTAGGGATCTCAATAGTATAACAGCCTCTGATGTTTCAGTGTTGGATGAAGAAAAATTATTTTTCACAGTCAAGTTTTCAAAATTATGTAAGAGTCAATATTGGGGGTAGGCAAGGAGAGGCACTATACTTTTAGGATTCTTTAATGGAAACTAAGTTATTAATGCACCAAAATTGACCATAATATATGGCTATAAAAATGTTTCATAAATGTTTAAAATATGACTCTCTTTATTAATATTTAACAACCTCATTCAATGAGCTAACAGTATCACTTAATAGCATCAGAGGTTTTAATATATATTAGTAGAGACTTATTTCAAACTTAGCACGTAAGGTACTAGTTTTAGTTTTAATCCACACTGCTTATAAAAAGCAAAATCAGGCATTGAAAATATAGCCCTTTCGGAAAAGAGAATCTTAAGTTCTATGTTGAAATATGAGCCAGGTTTATTCTTCCAGATATTCTGAAGCAGATTAATAAACATTTAAATTTGCATCATTATGAATGAAAATAGGACAGTAAGACTTATCGTCTATAAAAACAAAGCTGAAAGATTGCAAAATAATGTAATTTGTGTTTATGAGAAACAAAAACCACAAACCTAAATCCAGACTGCTTTGTGTTAATGAATTAAGATTTTCCAGATCATCAAATCTGCCTTGTTGACTGCTTCCTTCAGATGAGGGCATGGAGGGTAGGGAACCAATGCCAAAATTTTCTTTCATCTTGAGAGGAAGAAAGACAGAAATGCATTAGTACTTTGTGATAAAATGAGGTACAGCATAATGTTGTTCAAACCAGATAATGATTGCGGAAAACTGGCCCTGCAAACAGGCCTCCTCAAGTAGTGGTTTATGCAATGGTAAGCAGTAATGAATGCTGGTAACTTAATCTCCGCAAGAGTACTAATAGTTTTTTAGTAGTATTAGGCTAATAGTTTTTTCTTTTTTTTTTTTTTACACTGGATTTTTTTCACAAAAAAATTGTTTTATAAACATTAATGAGTGGATTTAAGTAAACAATCACAAAGGTATAAGAATAAAGATCTATCCAGTCAAGCAAGGTCAATGGCTGACACACACTAACTCATAGAGTATGTTGGAGCACAACCTCAATAGCTTCACTGACAATCCCAAACCAACTGGCGGATTTTCACAGCTCTGAGCTCTTGCTTTACCCTCCCTAAAACCTTTATCTGCCTGGCAAACATCAGCTACCCAAACCTAAAACCTACAGATAAGCACATTTTTGCATTTTCCAGTTGTCTTCCTTTGATACATGTCTTCTCTGGTTTCCCAAAGTTACAACCTTCCAGAACATATGATTTTCGCTGAAATATTTTATTATCATATTTTAAAAACTTTTATAAGCATAAAATTAAATGACAATGTTAGGGCCACCATAGGCATATACTGCAATTCATTTAAGACAAGTAACACCTATGTCATTCTCTGTTGGAAATTTAGCTTGTTCAAAACTGAAACATGAATGACATCTTTTACAGGGTCCCCATTTTTTTTTCATTATGTTATATTGGTCAGACCTCAATGGTATGAGAAGGATCTCTCATAAACTGGTGAACCAAATACTGCTAGCTTTTTCCATACAGATTATGAATAAAGCTAAGTATAGAACTGTATCAGATATTTAATGGAAATATTCAACTCAAATATTAAATTGGGGTGAGAAAGGAGATACAACTATCTAGTTGCCTAGAATAAAATAAGAATTTCTTAGAGAAGGGAATAAGGAGGAAATAGTAAGCAATGAATATTTATATTTGATAGCAATTTGGGACTTATTAGAAAAAGTTTATGGCAACTATATGAGGAATAAGAGAATTGATATCTGAATCTGAATTTCAATATAAGAGGGTTAGATCTTTAGGAAAAAAAACTTTTATGAAAAAAAAATTTTTTAGTGTTTATTTTTGAGACCGAGCATGAGTGGGGGAGGGGTGGAGAGAGAGAGAGAGGGAGACACAGAATCCGAAGGAGCCTCCAGGCTCTGAGCTGTCAGCACAGAGTGCGACACGGGGCTCGAACTCACGGACTGTGAGATCATGACCTGAGGTGAAGTCAGACGCTTGACTGACTGAGCCATGCAGGTGCCCCGGAAAAAAAAGTTTTTCTAAATAGAGAAGAAAATAAAAAAACATACAATTAGTCTTAGGTAATTAATCCTCAGGCAAGAGTCAGATATTTTATTTTTATTTATTTATTTTTTAATGTTTTTTATTTATTTTTGAGAGAGAGACAGAGTGTGAGCAGGGGAGGGGCAGAGAGAGAGGGAGAAACAGAATCCGAAACAGGCACCAGGCTCTAAGCTGTCAGCACAGAGCCTGACACAGGGCTCGATCCCACAGATCACAAGATCATGATCTGAGCCGAAGCTGGACACTTAACTGAAAGAGCCACCCAGGTGCCCCAAGAATCAGATCTTCTAAAAAGGGGCAAAAAATGTGGACATTTCTTCAGCGGGTGGCCAATGAACACATGAAAAGTTGCTCAACTTTTCTTAATAATTAGAAAAATGCAAATCAAAACCACAATAAGGGATGCCTGAGTGGCACAGTCAGCTAAGCGTCCGACTTTGGCTCAGGTCATGATCTCACGGTTCGTGAGTTCGAACCCTGCATTGGGCTCTGTGCTGACAGCTCAGAGCCTGGAGCCTGCTTAATATTCTGTCTCCGTCTCTCTCCCTGCCCCTCCCCTGCTTGTGCACTATCTCTCTCACTCAAATATAAATAAACATTAAAAAAATTAAAAAAACAAACACAATAAGATACTACTTGGGACCTATTTAAAAAAACAAAAACAGGGGCGCCTGGGTGGCTCAGTCGGTTAAGCGGCCCACTTTGGCTCAGGTCATGATCTCGCGGTCCATGAGTTCGAGCCCCGCGTCAGGCTCTGTGCTGACAGCTCAGAGCCTGGAGCCTGTTTCAGATTCTGTGTCTCCCTCTCTCTGACCCTCCCCTGTTCATGCTCTGTCTCTCCCTGTCTCAAAAATAAATAAAACGTTAAACAAACAAACAGAAAACAGGTATTGGCAGGCATGTGGAAAAACTGGAAAATTTGTGCACTGCTGGTGGGAACGTAAAATGATACAGCTACTGTGGAAAACAGGATGGTGACACCCCAAAAAATTAAACATAGAATTACCATATGAATTGCCATATGCAATGTTGCATCTGGGGAAATACCCAAAAAAATTTAAAACCGTTATTTGAACAGATACTGTATACCAGTGTTTGCAGCAGTATTATTCGTAATAGCCTTAGGTAGAAACCCAGATGTTCATCAAGTGATGAAGGAGTAAACAAATTGTGGTATATACATACAATGGAATGTTATTCAGCCTTACAAAGGGAGAAAATTCCAACACATATGATGTGGATGAAACTGGAAGGCATTATGCTAAATGAAATAAGCCCCACACAAGAGGACAAATATTGTATGATTCCACTTATATGAGATACTGAGTCAAATTCTTAGAGAAAGAAAGTAGAACTATAGTTTGTTGCCAGGGGATGAGAGAAGGGAAGAATGGACAGTCACTGTTTAATGGGTACAGACTTTCAATCTGGGAAGATAAAAAAGTTCTGGAGATGGATGGTGATAATGATTGTACAATAATGAAAGTGTATTTAATGCTACTGGAACTGTAAACCTAGAATGATTAAAATGGTGTATTTTATGTTCAGTATCCCCTCCTTATCTGTGGTGGACACATTCCAAGATCCCCAGTGGATGCCTGAAACCAAAGATAGCACTATACCCTGTATATACTGTTTTTTCATATACACGCATACCTATGATAAAAGTTGAATTTGTAAATCAGGCACAGTAAGAGATTAACAATAACTAATAAAGAAATAGAATATATTCCAATAAGAGTTATGTAAATGTGGTCTCTTTCTCTCTCAAAATATCTTACTGTACTGTAGTCACCCTTCTTTTTAGGATGATGATGTGAGATGATAAAATGCCTAAGTGACAAATAGCGAGGTGAATGGTGTAGGCACATGTTAGGCTACTAGTGACCTTCTGACACTGTTGGAAGGAGGATCATCTGTTTCCAAACCTCAGGTGACCACGGGTAACGGTACTGTGAAAGGGAAACCACAGGGACTACTAGGATGTATATTTTACCACAAATAAAAATAAAAAACCAGATCTGTAAATCTTGATGGTTTCACCCTTCAATTAAAATGGAGAAATGAGTGATAGAGAAAGGTAAACTTAAGTAGCAGGTACTACAAATATAGTTACGTCTGTACCCCAAAATGGATATTACAATAAAGACAGAAATGATAATGTTCCTCTACCCTTCTGGAGGGCACTCTCTAAACAAGAGTATTGAGAATTATATATTTATAAAATAATCAAATGTTTTAACAATCTACCCAGGGATTGTAATATTAGATGATAAATTTTCATCACAGGAGTATATTTCTGAGAGGAGGGTAAATAAAGATTCAAGCCCATCCTGATCTTATGTGTGTAACTGTTATAGAGAATCAGAATAGTCTATCAAAAACATGCCACTTTGGCATAAGGATTATTTTGAGAGGAAGACAAATGAGAAACAGCACACACAGAAAAGCTATCTTCCCCTGATTCTTGATCACTAGAGAGGATGCTAGATTTTATTCTGCTAAGAGATGGCACTAAGAGAAACATACATAACAAAACAGCCCTTATCTTCCATCAATTTCCCCCTTATATTTACCTTCCTACAGCTCTGACCCTAAAACCTAAACTCCTTTTCCTTTGTCTTGTTACTTCTCTAGAAATGTGTTGTTCTTTGTTAAAATGCCATGTAAGTCCGAGTTCTAAGCACCCCTTTGAGTTATTCATCACTGAGTTTCTTCTGCTTGTGTGCATGCCACACTTGTTAATAAATTGTTTTCCTTTTGCCAATCTTTCATCAGCTTGATTTCCATGGCCTAGCCACAAAACCAATGAGGTTAGAGGAAAAAAAACTGTCCCTCCCCTACACTGTCATCATTGTGGAGTCCAGAAAGGGAGGAAAAGAGTTAATGCCCCAAACAAGAACATATAATTATTTAAAGAAAATAAAATTTTGTGCAGACTAGACACATTAGGTCTGAAACAATTTTAATCAATGCCACTTTAGAGGGTTTACAGAGGTCACCTCACAGAATCAGAAATGGAAAATAAAAAGAAGGAAGCTAGGAAATTTAATAGAGATTCAGTAATTAGAATGCATGCCTTTCAAACTGTGAGCACTGAATGTTGTTATAAACCAGTGTTTCAAATAGTAATTTAACAAACAACAGAGTAAGTGGTTGTATTGTGAAGATCATTGCTATGTGCTTACGAATGGAATTCTTTTAAAGCCTACTGCCTTGCAAATGAGTAGTTGAGATCAGGATAAAATTTTGACTGATAGTATGGATTCAAAAATTACTGTATCTTGGGGTGCCTGGGTGGCTCAGTCTGCTAAGCATCCTCTTGGCTTCAGCCAGCACAGGTCGTGATCTGACAGATAGTGAGATGGAGCCCCACATCAGGCTCTGTGCTGGCAGTATGGAGGCTGCTTGGGATTCTCTCTCTCTGTCCCTCCCCCATTTGCACTCCCTCTCTCAAAATAATAAAATAAACTTTAAAAAAAAGCGACTGTATCTCAAACAACTTAGATGAAAATTAAGATGGTGTATCCAGAAAGCTGTGTTAAATGACCAAAAAGTGATTCTAGTAGTAATGGAAATATGGACATTCAATATGTGTTGAAAGAATCCAAATAAATCCAAATAAAATTGCCATTAAATGTAAGAATAAGCAAAAAAATTTAACATTTGACAGTGTTTAAAATGTGAATGTTTAAATTTATGATGTAAATATTGTGAATGTAGCTTTGACTATTTCATCTAGAACCCTAAAAATTTATACATAAAAATGGGCCTCTTTTTCAGGTTGCCTTGTATTTGGGTAAATAGAAAATTTTCCTTATAGAATAAAGCCACAAGTGACTATTTGTGAACATTAACTAGTCTGTGATTAGAATTTGTTCCACATAACTGGATATTCTGTTTGAGTTCAAATACTTAGGGGTATAGGAACAGGACCAGCAAGGAAAGAAAGCACCAATGTCAATGGCAACACACCAGGTGATTCTCTGTTACTTCTTCCTATATCCAGGTATTATTCACATAATCTTAAAATATCTGTTCTCTGGTAGGCTTCCCAGAGTCCTATATCATGGGTAATCCTCTAGGGTCCATAAATACAGCTTGCAGAGCACCTTGAATAGCAGAAGGACCCATAGTGTTTGCAAAAGGGGAGAAAGGAAGATAGGTTTGAAGGAGGAGGGAGCACAAAAACCAGCCTTATGAGCCCTGTAATAGAGCAAAGAAAGGCCCACTCCCCACAGCACTGCAAGAAAGTGGCTGACCTCCGTGAGGGGAACAGTGCACTGTACCTAAACATATTGCTAAGTGGCCTTTTAAATATCCCTATAAGTTTCTTTTCATTCACCTGGAAATTAATCTTCAGCATGAAATGAACAAACAAACCAAAACATTAAAAAATGTCCCTAATGAAAGATTCCAATTGGTGACCAGTTAACTCTAATTTTATAAAAATAAAGTTTATTGGTTATCTAATAGCAAAGGCAAACCTATTGAAATATAATGCTTTCCTGTCAAGTTGAAAACAGGTAGTATCACAAATGTAAAGATAATTTTTTAGAGTTCAGTGACCTTCTATTTAGTATGACACATAACACAGAACAGTGTGGGTAAGCAAGACATAAACAAGAGATCTTTAATTAATTTTGCCTTGATTTTTCCCTGATAAATACTATGTGAGAAATACAACGCTGTGTTTCTCTGAGAGATAAAAAATCACAAATGGCCAAATAGCTCTTTTTTGAAATGGATAATCTAGAGAAATAAATCACTAAAAAAATCAAGGCAAAAACCACTATAAACCACTATAAAAGGCAACTGCAGCCTATTGACTCTCACTAGAAGTTATATAATACAGAAAAGATGAGTTTATACTTACAGTAATACACAGTACAGTGTATCTTGGAAAAATGATTAATTACAAAAATTACCTTTTCCATTACATTTTTTTTTTTTTTAAATGCACAGGACTTAGCAACAGGGATAGGGAGGGAGGGGAACAGAATGGGGGGATGTGGAAGATCTGTTCTCAACCCTTACCATGTTTTCAGCGCTGTAGCCATACTGCTGTGTTTCCTGGGAATAGATACTCATCATGGACCTTGCTTCTTGAAGCTCAGGTGGTTCACTGTCATGTAACCACTGTGTGCCAAAATGAAGTTCCTTCACGGAGGGAACAGGAGCAGCCTCTTGAAGGTGCGAAGAGGCATACAAGTCCATGGACTGAAAGCGATCTTGATACAGCTCATATTCTTCATCCACAAGCATCTCTCTTTCTTCCCCCATCTCTTGCAACCTGGGAGTCAGAAATTCACGCATCTCCCAGGCCTCCTTGCTGTTGTCTATCTCTTTTTGTTGGGACTGGAAAGTCTTCCCCAAATCTAGGAACGGCTCATCTACAAGTTCCTCTTTATAATAGGGTTCATCTCTAAATCCCTGTAAATAAAAGTTGCAAAATAATTTGAATTCCCCCTCCTTTAAAGCGGCACTCTATACATTAACTGGAAGGTTAACCCGTGACAGAACCACAGTGACTACATTCCATGCCCAGCCACAGTTAACTTGAACGGCTCTCCATCACAAAGGAGGAGAAATAAATGCTCACTCCCACACAACCCTCAAAGCAGGAAAGGGACAAACAGTTAAGAGGCAGAAATCTGCCACTGGCAAGGTGAATGACTATTCTAAAAGGTTCGTTACACATTAACCACCTAAAACTTCTCAATCAGAAATAAGAATTTTGTTAACTGCTACATGAATATTTAACTCATTCATCTCAGAGAAAAGTAGTACATAAATATAGATACACATCATTCTATTCCCTAAGAAAGCAAAAACTTAAAAAGTCAGGATTTTCAAGCTTAGCTAATTCAAAATAAATTATGGCTATTGAAATTATCAAAAAGCATTCTCCATAAACTAAAGATATGGGAAGTAGGTCTCAACTACTTTGAGTATGACTATTTTATAATATGCCTATGTAACAGACATGTAATTTTTTCATCTGTACTGAAATTACATGGCAAAAAGGAATGAATATAGAATGCTTTCTAATTAATTTATATTTTACTAATTAGAAGATCAAGTACATGCAACTGAAACTAAATAGTCACATATGTGCAGAAACTTTGTTGAATTCCCAGGTAATGCCTGAGAAATGTATGGGTTTGCTGAGCCTCTAACCTAACCCTGGAGAATCCTCAGAGTGCTGACCACAATGAGGCCCAATTCCTCCTGAGAGATCAGTGACATTTCCTATTTGGAGACCTATTCATTAAATATTATCAAATGTAAATTCATGGGATGAATCACTACTTCCCACCTTTATATTATTATAGCATATCAAATACAGCAACCTAGTTAATTTTTTTAAAGGTGTATTTACAGGGTATATTTAAAGAAGTCATATACTTATGAAATTTTAACAAAAAATGTTGACACTAAAAAACCCACAATGTACAGTATAGAAATAAACATCAGGGGCGCCTGGGTGGTTCAGTCGGTTAAGTGTCTCCGACTTCAGCTCAGGTCATGAGCTTGCAGTTTGTGGGTTCGAGCCCCACGTTGGCCTCTGTGCTGGCAGCTTGGAGCCTAGAGCCTGCTTCACATTCTCTGTCTCCCTTTCTCTCTGCCCCTCCCCCCACATCAAAAATAAACATTAAAAAAATATGTAAAGAAATAAACATCAGTTTGAGACACTGTCAATAAATTATGCAAAAAATATCACCAGATGGTTGCTATCAAGTAAAGCAAAACCATACACCATTCTCTACCTGCAAAGAGCAAAATAAGCACAATTCATTTTAAGAATAAAAAAGGAAAAGCTTCAAAATATACTTCCTAAAATTAAAGCATAATGATGGTTTTGACTAAATAACTTTTCTTTAGAAAGTATTGAATGAGAAGTCCTTTGGAATAGCTCTGTTTTCTACAGCATTTTAAATGCAGGTCTATTTTCAAACATATGTTCTACCCTCAAATATTTAAGAGTATATTAGCGATACAAAATCAGATATGTTTGTGCTTTGAAAATGACTCATATCTGGCCTATGTTAATTATGAGGCCAATGTCATACAAGAGGGAAACCATTTCATCTTAAAAAAATTAAAAAGAGAGGAGGATCATTTAATTTGAATCTCTTTAGCCTAGAGAGTGAGAACAAGCTCTTGTCTTCTTTTTTATAGCAATGTTAGCTCACAATAAACCATTCAAATAGGAAATCAATTTACTAAATACCTGGGGTGCTTCGAGTATTAAAGATGAATTTATATCATGAATTGTTTCTGAAAGTTCAGTCTTGTCTTCATTTCTGTTTGAATGTAAAATATAATGACTTTCTCCCTCTTTATCATCTTCCTGAAAACAGAAGCAATTTTTTTTGTTTTTTTATGCACAATTGAAGACAAGTTTTTGTCAACTCTGAAGCTATTTTTTATTGACATATAACATTAAACACTGTATCCATTAAACGTACAACATAATAATTCGATATATGTATATTTTGCAAAATGATTATCACAATAAGTTTGGTTACATCGGCAACTTTCAAATATACAATATGGTATTGTTAACTGTAGTCACTATGCTGTATATTACATCCACAAGACTTATTTATAACTGGAAGTTTGTATCTTTTGGCCACCTTCACCCATCTTGCCCACCACTCCTCACCTCTGGCAACTAAAGAAGCACTTTCATAACGAAGAAAATACCTTAGTTTTGAACTCTCTTCAGATTAATTCTCATCTTTCCATTAAATGCAAGGACACAATAAACTTTATGCAAATTATATCATTAGAACGAACTTTAATAATTAAACAGAAAACCATATTCAGGTCAAAGCTTCTCAAATTCTTGTTTTCTTTTTAAGTATTCCCTACACTACATACAAAAGAATGAAACTTGACTGCTTTCTTTCATTAAACTCAAAATGGATTAAAGTCCTAAGCATCAGACCTGAAACCATAAAAATCCTTAAAGAGAGTACAGGCAGTAATTTCTCTGCCCGTGACATCAGTCATAGCAATATTTTTCTATAGGCCTCTTGAGGCAAGGGAAATAAAAGCAAAAATAAACCATTGGGACATCAAAATAAAGTTTCTGCACAGCAAAAGAAACAATCAACAAAACTAAACGCCACCTACAGAATGGGAAAAGATATTTGCAAATGACATATCTGATAAAGGGTTAGTATACAAAATACATAAAGAACTGATACAACTCAATACTCAAAAATCAAATAATCCAATTAAAAAATGGGCAGAACAGACATTTCTATAAAGAAGACTTCCAGATGGCCAACAGACATATGAAATGATGCTCAACATCATGCATCATCAGAGATATGCAAATCAAAACTACAAAGAAATATCACCTCACACCTGTCAGAAGGGCTAAAATCAAAAACACAAGGAACAACAAGTGTTGGCAAGGATGTGGAGAAAAAAGAACCCTTGTGCACTGTTGATGGGAATGTGGACTGGGGTAGCCACTGTGGAAAACAGTATGGAGGTTTCTCAAAAATTTAAAAAGAAATATCACATGATCTAGTAATTTCACTAGTGGGCATTTATTCAAAGAATATGAAAACACTAGTTTGCAAAGATATATGCACTCTTATGTTTATTGCAGCATTATTTACAATAGCCAAATTATGGAAGCAGCCCAAGTGTCCATCAATAGATGAATGGATAAAGAAGATGTGGTATATATGGACAATGGAATATTACTCAGCCATTTAAAAAGAATGAAATCTTGCCATTTGCAACAACATGGACAGAGCTAGAGAGTACAATGCTAAGCAAAATAAGTCAGAGAAAAGACACCATATGATCTCACTCCTATGAGTGAGATGGAATTTAAGAAACAAACGAGCAAAGGGAAAAAAAGAGAGAGAGAGAGAGACAAACCAAGAAACAGACTCTTAAGTATAGAAAACAAACTGATGGTTGCCGGGGGTGGTAGGGGAGGTGGGTAGGTGAAGGGGATTAAGAGTGCACTCACCATGAGAAAAAAAATTAAAAAAAAATGTTTAATGGTTATTTATTTTTGAGAGTGAGAGCATGAGTGGAGGAGGGGCAGAGAGAGGTGGACAGGGAAGTGGGCTCTGTGCTGACAGCAGTGAGCCCGACGTGGGGCTCAAAATCACGAACAGTGAGATCATGACCTGAGCCAAAGTCGGACGCTCAACCAACTGAGCCACCCAGGTGCCCCCGAAATGATAATTTTTTTAAAGAGGGAAAATTCAACAGAGTAACAAACGGAAGTTTCACAAGGTTGTCAGAAGATCAAATTACCAAGTCAGTATCATTACCGCCACTTCAGTAGTAGCTAATTTAATAAAAATGTAATAGAAAACAAGACATCATTCACAAAGGGGGAAAACTCAGTAAATCATCTCAGAATTAAATTTGAAAAACACTGCACAGAACATTTAAGGAGAAAACTGTAAAAGAAGATCTGATTAAATAAAGAGACATACTATGTTTACAGGGGAAAAAAAAGTATTTCTTAAATTAAAAACATCACTTACTACATCACTTACTAGTAAGTAAGGTCCTTACTAAAAAAAGGACCTTAATATTAAGAAATGTATCAGGGGGCACCTGAGTGACTCAGTCAGTTAAGCTCTGGGTCATAATCTCATGGTTTGTGAGTTCGAGCCCATATCAGGCTCTGTGCTAACAGCTCAGAGCCTGGAACCTGCTTCAGATTCTGTCTCCCTCTTTCTCTGCCCCTCCCCTGCTTGCGCTCTGTCTCTCTCTCAAAAATAAATGTTAGGGGAGCCTGGGTGGCTCAGTCGGTTAAGCATATGACTTCAGCTCAGGTCACGATCTCATGGTTTGTGGGTTCAAGCCCCACGTTGGGCTCTGTGCTGGCACCTCAGAGCCTGGAGCCTGCTTTGGATTCTGTGTCTCCCTCTGTTTCTGCCCTGTCCCTGCTCACGTTCTGTCTCTCTCAAAAATAAATAAACATTAAAAAAATTTTTTTAAATAAATAACGTTAAAAAAATGAAAAAATAAGTCCCATTCAGTTAACATGAAAATATATAAATATGTTATATTTGTATAATGTATACCTATATATGACTTAATAAAAAAAAGTCACGTTCTCTTAACTTTTATATATTCATAGTCTTTCTGCCCCAAGCTGACTTTGGGCCACCTTCTTCACACTCTCTACCCCACTTCTGCGGAGGACTGAGTTGAAAGCTCAGTAAACTTTACGTGATCAGGTAAGTGACCACCAAGTGGACAAGAGAGAAAGAGACCTCAGAGAAGATCCACACATCACTATTTACAGCTCGTGAGCAAACAGTTTTGCTAAAAGTGCCCAGATGTTAAAGAAGGAATCAATGGTCGTTCCACTAAGAATTTTTTGCCATCCTGAAAGTGACCTTTCTCCTCATCCCTTTTGTGGCTTCCCGCTCCCAGGTATCCTGGAAGACTTCTACTCACAGGGAAAAGCCTAGGCAAAGGTCTACCTCACAATTACTACATTCCAAAACCCTATCAGAATGTGGCTCTGATATCCTGAAATCTCTGCAGCCCTACCTCTGCCAGGAGCAGCACAGGAATCCACACCCAACTGGTAACTAAGTTCTCTTTTTTATACCTGAGACTTCCCTTAAACTGCTTCACAGTAAAGTCACGCCGTCCAAGTCCTCTAGGACATAAATAGTTTGGGAATTCCTCTGGCAGCCCAAACAACTAGACAAATAATCATCGGGTAAAATCTATATGAAATTCCCCCCCCCCCCCACAATGAGAATACCAAGAAGATGAGAGCCCACATAAAAATATCACACTCCTCCCCCCCACCAACTTAATTTGTCCAGAAATCAAACCAGGCATCTCATGGTGTTGGCTACGGCAACAGTCAAACAGCAAATATGCAATACAAAGTCGAGAACTTGATTAGCTGTGTGCTATACTCCATTTTGAAGTATTTGGAGTGCTGGATAGTATAATATACCGGCATCTTTACGGGAAATTCATGAAGGCCATGAGGTTCCCCAGTACATAAATACAGGAATCTATATCTATATATGAACATATCTGTATCTACCTATACTTATGGACACATGTAGTATGTTAACATACTCATGTAGTATATCGATGTATTTCTTAAAGATATTAGGAGTTCTCTAGGATTGTTCAGTCTTTTCAGAAATGAAAAAATAGGCTCAGGGAAGAAGAGTGGTGTACCTATCATCAAATTCCTAGTATGATGTTTCTCAAAGTGTGAAATTCGGCGTCAGAATTACATGGGTGATTCACTGAAAAGGCAGATCCCTAAATAGCCATCACAATGACTAGAAGAAAATCTCTGAGGGTAGGACCTGGAAAACTGCATTTTAACCACCTCCCAGGTGATTAAATATATTACATATCTTTGAGGTGAAACCCACTAGGCTAACTCATAAGAAAGCTAGAAACAGAGTCCAGGTTTCCTAAAATCCAGTCCTGGCACTCTATGAAGACCATCTGTCTGTTTCAGACAAGCTATGCAAACCAAGGTAGCAACAAGTTAAATATATAGCACTGTGGCTAACAGTGCAGGGTCTGAGGCCACCTTGCTGAGTTTATACTCTGTCTCTTACTAGTTACATCACTATGGATAAGATGCTCAATTCTCTGTGTCTTGATAGGCCCATCTCTAATGAGGGTAATAAGAACGACCTCTTCAAGTTGCCAAGAGCATTAAATTAGTTAATGCATATAAAGGGTTTAATATACTGACATATGGTAAGCACTCAATAATATTTTCATACTGCTTGAAAATTATCTTGAAGTATTTTGTTAATTGGGGAACCTCAAAAGCACCCTAACTGTAATGTGGCCCTCAGTCATAAACACTAATCTGACCCCATACGAAAGATTAAACAGTAAGTGGGGTGCCTGCGTGGCTCAGTTGGTTGAGCATCCAACTTCAGCTCAGGTCATGATCTTGTGGCTTGTGGAGTTCAAGCCCACATCAGGCTCTGTGCTGACAGCTCGGAGCCTGGAGGTTGCTTCAGACTCTGTGTCTCCCTCTCTCTCTACCCCTCCCCCGCTCACACACTGTCTCTGTCTGTCTGTCTCTCTCTCAAAATAAAAATAAACATAAAAAAAAAAAAAGATTAAACAGAAAGGGGTGCCTGGGTGACTCAGTCGGTTAAGCATCCAACTCTTGATCTCAGCTCAAGTCTTGATCTCAGGATCGTGAGTTCAAGCCCCATGTTGGGCTCCATATGCCCGCCACCCAAAAAGAAGATTATGCAGAAAGAGCACTTAAAGATGACTTGGCCACATAGACTTCTAGATCCTAGGGGTTATGAGGCACTTTGATGGGCAGAAAAGTGGATTAAAATCTCAAATCTGTATGTTAAAACGATATAGTTACTTGGATTTCAATTTATCATGACATCTCAACATCATTCCCAAGTGAAAAGTTAAAATGCACAGATTTTAATTTATATCATAAGGAATGTGATGAGAACTTACAGATCTGTGCTAAAAGCATAAAGCTAAAAATAATAGTAAAAGTGGTAGGAGGACTAGTAACGTTAGCAGCTACTATTTATGTAATGTGCTAAGCACTTAATGAACATAATCTTTAGTCCCCCCAAATCTTACGAGGTAGACATTATGTTGCTAATTTTTTAAGTCAAGGACATAAGAAATTTGTCCTAGGATACACAGAGAGTAAGCAGTGGAACAGGGATTTGAAAGCAGGTGCATCTGTCTCCAAAACCATGTTCTCAACTATTACACTATTATCACTTCCTATAGTAACACAATTGAACACTCACCACCAAGGGCTTACAGATGCCAAGGCGTACAATGCCTGGTGGTACGGCTTTCAACACTTCCACGGCTTCAGCAAGTGTGGTGTTCTCCAAAGAGTATTCGTTGACTGAAACCAGGCGGTCTCCAGGTAAGAGTTCTCCTGTTCTTTCTGCAACACCATCTGCCACCAGGGAACGGATCACAATCACTGATCGTGTGGGATCCAAAGGGTCCTAAAGGATCAAGTAAAGAAGAAACAATGAGTGCATTTCTGAAAATACATGTATTCATGATTCTCATTTGACTATTTATTATAAGTGTCCAGCATTCTGGTGATAGTCTTCCAAATTCTTCTGTTAAAATATTGTTCTATACATCCACACAAATATCAGCTTCTATCAAGGTGGAAACATAGTCCTAACAATTTCAGTTACATATCTGAGGGTTCAATACATACAAATTTCTTCTTTAAACTTTTGAAAACTGCTATTTTGTTGGACCACAAATCTATGGACAGTTGAGTAAGATTCTCTGACATCCTCAAGCGTCCATATTATAGACTAAAGACAAGTCTGCTCTTGGGCAATAAATAGGCTTTAAGAGAAGTGTACTATGGTAAATGATACTTCATTTTTATGTATTGCACCAGTATAAAATCCTCCTGTTAAATCAACGAAGTTCAAAACAGACATGGAATCCATGGAATATCCAACTGCATGACAAAAGTATTTTGAAAATAACATAGTTATGGGGCGCCTGGGTGGCTCAGTCAGTTAGGCATCCGACTTCAGCCCAGGTTATGGTCTCACAGCTTGTGAGTTCGAGCCCCGCATCGGGCTCTGTGCTGACAGCTCAGAACCTGGAGCCGATTCAGATTCTGTGTCTCCCTCTCTCTCTGCCCCTCCTCTGTGTGTTCCCTGTCTCTCAAAAATAAATAAATGTTAAAAAAAATTAAAAATAACATAATTATAATTTATAATCTATAACATGATATAGGGACCCCTAGGTGAGAACTATTCTGATATAAGAAAATGAGCGTCACTTTGTCAACAAAACCAAGGTGAAAATCTCTCCCATCTACTGGGAAGGCCCCGTTTTTCTTTTTATTAAGCAGCACTAAAGATAATGTTGACATTCAATAAATACATTTGGTTAATAACCAGTTTATAGTCCATTATTTTTTTATTTTATCGGACACTCATATACAACACTTACTATGTGCCAGGCTCTATTCAAAGTGCTTTACACTAACACTTGTCTCTGTTTTTACAGATGAGGAAACTAAGGCTCAGAAAGTTCAGGAAACTTGCCAAGATTACCCACGTGGTAAGTAGCAGAGCTAGGATTCAAACTCAGCCAGTCTGGCTCCTAGGTTCTTACTCTAGACCATCAGGCTCTGCCACTTGCCCCACTTTAAAATAATGGTACTACAGAGAAAAAATAAATCCCAATCATGACACTTGTCTATTTTGTTTCTACAGTTTCATAATGCACATACTATTCCATAAAGTCAAGATGTAGTAACATGAGATTCTACTACTGTTGAACCCTTCCTGACAAATACAAGAGAAACTGTCATATTTTGTGTTAGAATCAGAAGGCTCAGGAATTAGCAAAGTGAGAATTTGCCAAGTTCCAGGCTTTGTCAGTTTGATATGACTGATGGTTCTTTTGAAGTGTTCTGATCCAGTTTTCCATACCTCTGTGCTTTGGACATCAGAGTTCATTTTCAAGTACTATATGGAATTTTAACCAAATATATCATGTTTAAATCAACAAAAGCCACACAGCTAATTCCTTGAAAAAATGCCTTCAAACATAACTGTCATTACCCTCCTTAACCTTGCTTTTCTGCTCCAAGGTCAAGATACTCTTGGTAAATTTCTAACATGCCCTGATGTAGAACACCTCATATATAGGAAAAGGACTGAAAGTAAAAATAGTCATGAGTACTCACTAATAAAGTACATAGTGCTAAACTATAATTACACCAATATTTTCAAGTAGAGGGAGCTATTGCATAGGAAGAGAAGAGAAAAGAACAAAAAAAAAAAAAAAAGTACAGTGGTATATCAGCAGGCAATCAGTGCAGATATAAAAGAGCTGTCTGTTTTGTCACCGGCAACCATGAATCACAACACACTTTTCATTCTGAAATATGAAACCATTACATTTTAAGTCTGACACACTAATAAATAAGCTGTACAATTATGTCCTTCATTTAGGATGTCAGTTTATGATGAAAGGCTTTTTTATTAGGGGGGAAGGGAAACTACATAATAGCATATTCCTCTCATGAAATGCCCAGAAAGCAGCTAGCATTACTTCATTTTAATAATTACTAAACTTTCTTAGGGAAAACTGCAACAGTAAAATATACCAAAAGCAAATAAGTGATTTCACTAGGTTGGCGTGAGCAATCTCTTGCAGAGTCATAGAACACCAAATCAGAAAGTACTATTTTTAACCTCAACTGGGTGAACAGGTTTTCAAAATGCAACCAGCTGAAATGATAATCAGAAACATTTGAAAGAAAGATTAACCAGGAAATCATAGAAATAGAATGATTAACACATTTGCCTTATTACAGAAAAGTCGTGGTGAGCATTCATTTATACAAAGCGCAGTCTTCTTTAGACCTCAAGCTAGTACCAGGTATGCTTCCTTACTAAAATTTATTCAGGCTTAGACCTCTAGTTATTCTGAACACTAAGTCCAATCTACCACTGCTTTTCCTGGAGGAGTGAACCCAATGGCAGTGTCTTTGTCATTTAAAAAAAAAAAAAAAAAAAGAAAAGCCATCCATTTCTGAAGATGCCCCATTATGCATAATCACTATTTCATTTTCTGTGATGACTTTTCTAACTGTGTGATTTCCTATGTAGCCGAATGAAGTTGCTTTAATGAGTAACAGTCATTTCCTTTCATGGGGCATCACATGCAGCAGCCGCCCTATGGAAAAACAGCAGCTGCTACTGCCTACTGGGGTGACTGCTGTCCTTGAGGCTTCGCTGCATTAAAAATGCTTAAAAACCAGCCCGATTTAGGCTACTCATCATCAGAAAGGTCTGTATTCTGAAAAATCTAGCCCACAGTATCATACCCATGTTGTAGCAAACAAAATGTTATAACGGTTGTTTCTAAAGACCTCTACCCAACTTTGAGACCCCATGTAAAATTTTTTTAAGTTCCCATCAGTTCTTATGACCATTTATCATAATTTTAAAACCTCTGATTCTTCCTATTTTGGTAAATAACACTGCAAGGAACATGGTCTTCCAAAATCAAGACATTGTTTTAGACTAAGCAGTCAATAGAGGGCACTAAAGACCAATCACAGAACACAAGAAACAGCATCTTTTACTATGACAACTACTCTCTTCTGAAGGATTTGGTTCTTCTTTCTTCAAAAGCCTTATATTATTATACACATTATAACAGTATTCCATATGCTTGCTTCAACTTAACCATTTATGAAATTTGTCCCCTACAGCTCTTAAAAATATTAGCAAACTCTGACAATCAGTTAAGGACAGCTAACTTCCCTCAGAATGCCAGACCAAGACAGGAGATCTGACTTGAATTCTTCTCACTATTTAGCAATGAAATCCCGAGAATCCAAATACCCGGTCTCATAAGTGCATACAATCACTGTGCCTGCCTGAAGAAAAGTGCACATAAGAATTTTTGAGGTTTCTTGAAGTGATGCTAATGTTTGATGTTATAAACACAGGATGTTTCCATGTTGGGGGAAATCCAAGTTGACAGACTTCTCTCCTCCCATAATCCCTGACTCGCATTACCATTTACCCAAGCACTCACTTAATCCCTCTCCCCTAACCCCTCCACTGAGTTGCTAGCTAAGGCATGTCAATTTGAACTTCTATCTTTTCTACCTGACCCTTTCTCTCCATTTCCGCCACAACTAAGTTGGTTCAGCTTCTCATTATTTCTTGCCTCTGCAACTGTTTGTCTCACTGTCTCCACTCTTGCTCCCATCAGTTTATTTTCCACAGAAATAAAAGAATGATCTTTAACAATAAAAATGTGATGAGGGGCGCCTGGGTGGTCAGTTGGTTAGCGTCTGGCTGCGGCTCAGGTCGTGATCTTGCAGTTTGTGAGTTGGAGTCCTGCATGGGGCTGTCTGCTGTCAATGCGGAGCCTGCTCTGGATCCTCTGTCCTCCTCTCTCTGCCCCTCCCTTCCTCACTTGCTCTTGCTCTCTCTCCCCCTCAAACATAAATATTTTAAAAAATAAATAAAAATTAAATTTAAAATGTGGTCATAATTTCTTCTCTATTTGAAACACTTCAGTGACACCCAGTTGCCTTCGGACCATGTCTTAACTGCTTGTGAGAGCAATTCCTTCAGATGTGCAGAGGAGTCTAGGCTCCTATCGCTCTCCCTACACGTGAGACTGCCCGTTTCCATTTGCTTCGCACATCGTCCCAAAGATACAGAACTACTGAAATCCAGCGACTGTGAAATGCTTTGATACGTTGCCTGACATCCGACAAACCATTCCATCTGCCAGGAATACTTTCCCTGCTCCACTGCCACTTATCTACCTTTTCACCATCAGAGTCCACTCAAGTGTTTCCACCAATGGGAAGCCTTCCCTGACTTTCTCCTCTTGTGATCCCCTAATTCTAGAAGAGGACTTCCATACAGCATTTGTCATAATATAGTTTTCCTTATTGTCCCATATCTCTTAAAATAAGTTGGGTCTCCTGCTTGTTAGATGTATCCATGGCACCTTGCATTTTCTCTATTATAACACTTCTGGCATTTTTCAGAAATTATTTTAACTGTCTTATCTATTAAAAATAAGCTTCATGAGAGTGAGGGTGTGTTTACTTATTAGCTGCTTTATTTCCAGGACCTACTAAAGTGAATGCCATATGGAAGGTACTGAATAGTAGTTGAAATATTGAATGGCAAACTATTTACCTTCTCTCTCCTCACTGGACTGTTAAGTCAAAGGCAAAGGCCACATCCCGTCATATATGAATAGGAACAACAATGGTTAGCACTTACTATTTGCTATGCCAGGAATGTTCTAGGAATCTTACTAGAATTCATTTATTAACCTTCACACCACCATGAGGTAAGTACCATTATTATCCCTACTTTCAGGATGAGAAAACTAAGACAGAGAAAAAGTACCCAAGGCGCACAGTTGAGAAATGGCAGAGGCAGAATTTAAACCAGCTGGTAAAGTTCCAGGGTTTACACTCTTAGCCACTAAGTGATGCAGCTTCCCTACCTTCAAGTACTTGCCAAACGAATTAGTACTGAAAGAAGGGAAATTGATAGAAGATATATTTATTACCTTGCCAAAGTGTGTAAACTGAGGCCCTTACGTATGACACTTGGCCACTACAGGTTTATATATCAGTACCTAGTTGATGAAGTTAGCACAGAATGTAGAGCTTGGCTGCCATGTACAAATAAAACATGTATTTGTTTGCCAAATTTTAATTTATACCTACTTTCTCAAGAATCCATTCATTTGGTGACCTGAAGACACCTTTACATGAAGGGATACATACATGTGACAATAATTATGCCCAAATGGATAGGATTCCAAGTTTCTACAATGTCTATAAAATGTAGTATATGAATATTTGTGTACCTTCCCACAGATCAAAGAGATCAGAGTTCACATAAGATAAGGCAAGGTGCAGGGGCATCACCTGGGGCAGAATGGTGGCTCAGTTGAAATGTAGGCTCTGTGAGAGACGGCTATCAACCTGAAGATGTGGGGAGCTCTAGCCATGAAGCTGTCACATAAGCAAAACTACCAATACAAGCAAGCAGCGACGGCAAGCTCACTGGAAAGGCATGGAGCAGGGAATGTTAGAGAGAAGAAATAAACAAGAAAAGTGGTCACATTTAATAAAATTGGCCAGTGCATCAGTAAGAGGTATTTTTTTAAAGAGGAACATGAGACGTATACCCTGGACTATTCTGACATTTAACATGTATATGCTTTGTAGTATTACTCCAATGCAGAAAAATAGATATCAAGGTGTAAACAATGACCTTACTACATGAATTCAAAATAAAGAACAACTTTTTGATTATTTTTTTTTAATTTTTTTTTTCAACGTTTATTTATTTTTGGGACAGAGAGAGACAGAGCATGAACGGGGGAGGGACAGAGAGAGAGGGAGACACAGAATCGGAAACAGGCTCCAGGCTCTGAGCCATCAGCCCAGAGCCCGACGCGGGGCTCGAACTCACAGACCGCGAGATCGTGACCTGGCTGAAGTCGGATGCTTAACCGACTGCGCCACCCAGGTGCCCCAAATGATTATTTTTTAATTCTATATTTAACACCCTAACTTTTAAAAGCATTAAGGAAATGGAATATGAATTTTTATAGTAGAATGGCATTGAATAGAATGCCATAGAATAGATCAATGGAACAGGATAGAGAGCCCAGAAATACACCCATGCTTATATGGCCAATTAATCTAGACAAAAGCTGCAAGAATATACAATTGGGAAAAGATGGTCTTTTCAATAAATGGTGCTGGGAAAACTGGACAGTTACATGTTCTATGAAAGGACTGCTTTCTTACACCATACACAAAATAAATTTAAAAGGGATTAAATCTAAATGTGAGACCCAAAACCATAAAACTCTTAAAACACAGGCAGTAATCTCTTAAACATCAGCGTTACCAACGTATTTATGGGTATATCTCCTCAGGCAAGAGAAAGCAAAACTAAAAACAAACTATTGGGACTATACCAGAATGAAAAACTTCAGCACAGCAAAAAAAATAATCAACAAAACAAAAGGCAACCTAGCAAATGGGAGAAAGTGTTTGCAAATGATATATCTGATAAGGGGTTAATATCCAAAATATGTAACTTACACAACTCAACACCAAAAAGAAACTGACTAAAAAGTGGATAGAGGACCTGAACATTTTCCTAAAAAACATATACAGATGGCCAGCAGACACAGGAAAAGATGCTCAATATCACTAATAACTAGGCAAATGAAAATCAAAGCTACAATGAAATATCATCCTACCCTGGTCAGAATGACTAGTATCGAAAAGATGAGAAGTGACAAGTGTTGGCAAGGATGTAGAGAAAAGGAAACCCTCATGCACTGTTGGTGGGAATATAAATTGGTGCAACCACTGTGGAAAACAGTATGGAGGTTCCTCAAAAAATTAAAAATAAATACCCTAATCCCATTGCCGGGATTTACAATAGCCAACATATGGAAGCAACTCAAGTGTCCATCAATAGATGAATGAATAAAGCAAATGTGGTACATATATACAGTGGAATATTACTCAGCCATTAAACAGAATGAAACCTTGCCATTTTCAACAACATGGATGGCATTATGCTAAGTGAAATAAGTGAGACACAGAAAGACAGATGCCATATGATTTCACTTATAGGTAGAATCTAAAAAACAAATTAAACAAACAGGCTGTCAAATACAGAGAACTTGTGGTTGCCAGATGGGAGGTAGGAAGGAAGATCAGTGAAATAGGTGAAGGGGATTAAGAGGTACAAACTTCCAGTTAGTTATAAAACAAATACGTCACAAAAACAAAAAGTACAGCATAGGGAATATATTCAGTCAGTAATATTGTTGTATGGAGTCAGATGGTGACTACGATTATCATGATGAGCAATAAATAATATACAGAATTGGCAAATCACTCTATTGTACACCTGAAACTAACATAACACTGTATGTCAACTACACTTCAATAATTTTCAAAATGTGTATAAATTGCTTTACCTTTGATAATTTTGACACTGTTAACTGAGTACAGTATATTAAAATATAAAATTGGCCTATGTAAACTCATGAGAGGAAATATGGTTAAGTCATATAGTCTTAATCCTACATTTAATTACTCTAAGTAGTTTAATTATTAAAGCTCTTTGCTGCTGTACAGCTCACCACACCAAAATAACTGCTCTCCCATATTACTGGAGTCCTTCATCAAAATGAAATGATTAAAAAAAAAAAAAAAAGACTAGGAATACAACCTAAATAATTATGAAATAGAAAGTGCTCTACAAATGAACAGATATCCTAATCAATGAATTCAATGTCTTGGTATACATTATCACAGAATTAGGCTATTGAGCCTAACTCCACAAATACTCAGATCAGTGTGAGGAAGTATATTTCAAAGATAATTTTAAAGAATCTACATAATTTCTGGATAACATGAAATAGGTAGCTATGAAATATTTGATCAGAGAATTGTTCCAAATCAGTAATGTTCAACTGAGAGAAAACTATAAAAGTAGCAAGCAGCAAATATTTGTTTCTTGAAGAGCATACTCTTAAATGTGGCCATTATTATTTGAACTAAAGAGTATTAGGGGCACCTGGGTGGTTCAGTTGGTTAAGCATCCAGCTCTTGATTTCGGCTCAGGTCATGATCTCTCTGTTCATGAGATCGAGCCCCATATTGGGCTCTGCATTGATGGTGCAGAACCTGCTAGAGGTTCTCTTTTTCTCTGCCCCTCCCCTGATCACACTTTCTCTTTCAAGGTAAATAAAAGAAACATTAAAAAAACATCTTTGATCTCAAAAGAGTATTAAGTTAAAACGTAAATAAGTAGATTTTCAACGATCTCAAGGAAGTTACTAAAATGGAGAACACTGAAAGAAACCATTAAATTTAAAAGGGAGACCACTAACTTCTCCATCCTGGAGGTAGGCAGAAGAAGCAAATGGTATAAAAAAAGGCAAAGGAAAGTTTATTTTACACACACACACAGGAAAAAAAAAAAAAAACAGTGATCTGCAGAAGCTCTGAGGTACAGCTGGCATGAATTAAAATTTCCATTGTGAGCAATGTCAATCAGGAAACAGGAATCCAAAGTTTTTTGTTTTTTTTTTTTTTTAAGGAGAAAATATACATAGGAGAGAAAGACAAGGAAGACAGCTATTCAATCCACTAGTGGTAGGATGGGTGTGGATTAGAGGTCAGGGGACAAGTTTTGAGCCCCAGCTTGGTGCCAGCCTGGCTGTGTATAGTTTCAGAAGTTCATTTCTCTGAGTCAGTTTCTTCAATTGTAAAATGAGAACACTGGATACATGACAGTTAGGATCTGTTTCCCCAACTCCAAAATCCTGTAACTAAATTTGACAGAGTATCTTGAGTCAAATTTGTCATTAATTTCTACCAAAACATTCAGAAAACCACTGTAAAAAGTAGGGAATGATGGAAGTTAATTCAAAACACAGCTTCAGTAATGAAAAAGATGTACACTCTGGTCACAAATATGGTATAATTTCAGTTAGTGGGGTCTTTTAAGAACTCATAAAAAGGCCACTGACTACATAAGATCTAACTTCCTGGATATTGTACCATCAAAACGAAACATATGACAAAATGTTTATGACATGTGCCTTTTTTTTTTTAATAAGTTGAATCTTAAAACAACTTATGTTTTTCCCTTTGCGATTTTTAGATTGCAACAAAGACATGTCAGGGACTATTACCTGAATTAAAATCACTAACATAGTTCTGGTTTAAGATAGTGGGATGTAATTAATTATACTAAAAGAGCTTCTGATTTGACCAACAAGCTAAGCATTTACTTTTAGGAAAGAGAAATAAATGTATTTATAGTGAATGTAAGGCAATAAATAAATGATTTGATGAATAATGGGCAAGCTACCTTATTAGAATTTAATCCCATTTTTAACTATTTTATAATATAGCCAAGTATCACACTAATCGTACCAATTACCGCAACACCATCGTGTTCAAAGTACCCACAAAATACATTCAGTGCACTCAAGATAGATTAAACTGATATGGTTCCTGGCTTCTTGTGTCTTATTACTTCCTAAATACCATTAGACATTAAGAATAGATTTTTCCATGCATCATACATAGAACCGAACAGTCCCTGAGCAGCACAGTAAGCACAGCATGTGAGGCAATTAAAAGTGCAATGAAAGAGAACTGGACAGAGAAACTTGCTAAAAATTCAAAATATATTGCAAACAGGAAAAAAAATACAGAAGCTTGCACATAATTTTATTCTGCATAGCTTGGTACTTCAAGTCTATTTTAAGCCCTATAATAATTTAAATGGTTCAACCAGGAGTCCCATGGAAATTGCTTCTTGAAGACTATCGCTTTCTTTTATCCCCCTCTAGTCTCTGATTAGATATTTTCCTTGGATATTAGATCTGTTGCTTGAAGGTTTCATCTACTGAAAATTTTCTGTCATGCTGTAATTGTTTCCCATTCACTCCTGGCCCAGGACTTTTGCTGGTTTTAAGGAAAATAAAACAAAATCAGCCACACAAATGTTCTTTATCTGTAAGTCCCCTCATTTGTCTGGAAAGTCCACTAGGCAGACAGTAGTACTCAAGTACAGACTCATACCCTCTATTAAAATTACAGTAGTTGAAAAAAAAATGCCATTGGATGAAATGTGAATATACTTCACATTATGGGACTGCACACTTAAAAATGGTTAAGATGGTAAATTTTATGATATGTCTATTTTACAAAAAATTTTCTAAGTAGAAAATGAATTTATAAATAAATATTGCAATATCATCCAAGGAAAAAACTACAGAAATTGAAAGCTACTATGATGCAGGGCAAGTATAGACACATAAAATTTGTAAAAGCTTTTCTAATGTTAATTTTGGAATTTATTTTCATTTTCCATACAAATCATTCTCAGCTTAAGCATTTAGAAATACTAGCTGAGACTTGGGTTTCTCGTCTGTAACTGGGAAGAACAACAGTACAGATTTCATAGAGTTGTGCAAAGCATTAAATGACACAGGTCACATAAGGGACTTTATAAGTCCACAACAAGCACTTCATAAGCGCTAATCCTATTCTATGGTTATCACTGTGAAGATGATGATGGAGAAGTCAGTAGGAAATAGGAGATTGAGGAGTTAACAATTATCACTGAGTTTACAGTCTTCTAAATTCAACTGAGCATGTGTGATTTAAACCAACAGTTCTATCAACTACTGAACTATTTGTGATATGATGCTTATGTGGTAACACACGGAAATAAAGAGCTGACCCTACACTCTCCAGGTTACGAAGATCTCTGCATCAGAAGAGAAGCTCAGAGCAGCACAGCATCCTCAGCCCTCCTTCTCTCTTGAAGCAGACACTGAAAGACAGGAGCCGTCTCCAGGCTGGGAGGTATGCTGACAAGCATAGCCATAGCAAGGACACAGGATGCCATTCACTCTTGAGAAAAAATTCTGTGATTTTTTTTTAATCCTTGAAAGGGCAACCAATACTCTGTAGTATGTAGCATGCAACGTGCAGAATAAAACTTTGCCAACTCTGAAACTGTTCAGGAAAAAAGGCCACAGAGTCCTGCTGGAAAATCTAGGATGCAACACACATAGTTTGCACTCTCTGGTGGTAAGAAAGCAGCCAGGTCTCAAAAGCACAGGCCAGGTGGTAAGAGTAGAGGCGAGGGACCGCAAGGTTCAGAAATGATCTCAAGTAAACCTTTTGGAATTGTAGTAAGTATTTTTCTCTGGAAAGACAACTGGAAATTTTTTTGTCTTTCATCATTGTGTTAAACCACAGTCATGAAGAATCAATGTTGTTCCTATCACACTACTAGAGCACAGACTTAGGAGCCCAGCTCCACCCACTAATTGGGTGATCCTGAGCAAATTCCTTAACCTCTTGCCATTTTCCTAAGTCATAAAATGAAGATGATTACAGGACCTACCTCATGGGGTGGTAAGGATGATTAAATCAGTTTATGTGTATATCGAGGCCTTAATGTGCAACACAGAGTAAGCAGTACATAATTCATAATTGCTATTTTTACCATGTGAAATGTGAGTCCTGTTTTTCATATAAAATATGAGAACACAAAGTTTCTCAAAGGATTTTTCATTAAAAGGAATAAAACTCACAAATTTAGATAGTTAACAGATACTAAAGAAAAAAAGACTTGAAATAAGGACCAAGTAATCAATTCTAGGACAGGAAATTCCTGTGCCTGGAGTGTCCACAACCTGTTTGTCTACAAGGCATACCTCAGTTCCCTGTGAGGCCCCTCTGAATCCTAAGAAACAATCATCACAGAGTCTTAGTCTTACTTCCAGCACTGCTAAAACCATAATGTATTACACAGAGTTGTTCTCAAGTCTGTTCCCTTTATTATATTTAACATATGTTTATTTATCCACTGACTGTCTACTCCCGATTGAATTTAAATTCCATGAGGACACGGAGTCTATGATTTACTTTGTTCACTACTATCTTCTTCCTGTCTAGAACAGTGCCTGCCATAGAAGATACTCAATATATATTTGTTAAAGTTCTTTAATATCTCTTTTCATCTTTATATACCCCATACTAGGTCATACTAAATGGACACTTTTTTTAAATGTTTATTTATTTTTGAAAGAAAGAGAGCGAGCACGCATGTGAGAGCAGGGAAGGGACAGAGAGAGGGAGACAGAGGATCTGAAGCAGGCTCTGCGCTCATAGCAGATTCTGACATGGGGCTTGCGGGGCTTGAACTCACGAGCAGTGAGATCATGACCTGAGCCAAAGTCAGCCACTTAACCAACTGGGCCACTCGGGTGCCCCTGAACAATAATTTTTTTTTTTGAGGGAGACAATGAGTAACAGGTATAGTTACTGTGTGCTCAGATTCTATGTTTTAGAATCGTCATCATTTTTCAGTAACTGGTAACATTATTTTATGCCTAGAAAGTGTGGGCATTTATATACATCTTTTATTTAATATTTATAACTTTATAAGGCAAATACGATTTCTATCTTAGAGATCATTATTTTAGTAAACTGAGAATAAGGAAGACTAACAAGCCTGTCCAAAGTCCTAGGGAGTCACAGCCAGAATGAAAATCCTGGTCCTGACTCCTAAGCTAGTGCTGTTAACCATTCTATGTGTTCACAGTGGCATACGGGTGAATGTAACATCTGACTAAAGTAAAATACGAAGGGAACAGCTGAAAGGGAAACCTGAGCCCTAGAAAATGGTATGTAAAGATCAGGCAGCCAATCCCCTTTCATGCGTCATTAACAAATTAGGCCTTTGGTACCAGAAGGAGGCAGCACACTTCCCAGCCCTCACTGGGAATAGCATGGCTTCTCTGGATCACTGCCTGGCTCCAAATGACACCCACACACAGGGCAGAGCAGTACAAATCACCATGCCTTGGGAAAACAGATTCTCAATACCTGTTGGTGTTTTTGATTCACTCTTTCTGCTCTAGGAAGGGCTATGACGGTCACCTACTGCCATGGCTCTCGAAGCTGACATCACAACCAAGTGAGGACTTCTACAAGACACACACACACAGAGGCAGGGGAAGACGGGGCATGAAATAGCTCTGAAGAACGATTTTCTTCTTTAGGCCAACATTGTTTCTTGAGTTATTATTCTGCTTTTAATTACATGGGAAACAGCTACATAGCTAGACTGATATCCACTAACTTCCTGGAATATGTTCAGCATTTCACAAGATAGATGTAATTACCAGGTTTTGCAGTAAATCAGCTCTCTGTGGTTGTTTCATAAACACTTCGGCTATTTGTGAAATACTCATGAAAGGTAATACGACAAATATACCATTTACAGGATCTCCTCCTCCTCAGCATTGCCTTCTAGTACAAAGCAGAAACATTTGTTAAAAGGGGAGCCACCCTATTAGAAAGCACCAACCAGCTGATGAGAATTTGCTCCCTGCCCTCTATTCTCTCTCCCCACCATTAGACACAATGGGATTTTTTTTTTTTTTTTTTGCCAAATTCGTATTCCAGAGGAGCCATGAAATTCCCGTAAAGTTCAACATCAGGCCTGACTTAAGATCTTTGGGGCCTCCTGCTAACTTCATCCCCCTGCAGCTGCCTCGCTAAGGCAAGCTTTTGATCTGTACTATCTGGATTTCAAGCTGATATACACACAGCCTCTTTGATCTCTTATTAAGTGGCTTCTGGTCTCCTGATGCCTTTAGTCTTGCTGAACTGTGGTTTTTGGAAGTCAGTCATCATCCTGAGCACAGTACAAACTCCACACACCAGGAGTGGGCTCCCTTCATTCACCCACTTCGCAGGCTTGAAAAGCAATCTTTAAGCCATGAGAGAATTTCCCCACTAGCCACAATCAATCCACTCCATGAACACACTACTAAGAATTATTTTTCAAATGAAGCAGCTTAAAATGATTTAAAGGATACAGAACTTTCCCATAGAGGGAAAGGGAGCAAATCCTCTGTGAAAAGAAATCTTCACCCCAGTTGGCACTGAAGCTTACAGTACTTTGATGTTAATAAAAATAAATGTGGACAGGAATCAGGGATGAGCACAGAATAGCCTTTATCAGTCCCAAGTTCCATTAAGCAAAAGTGACCTTTAAATGCAGATGTGTGGTTTGTTCAACAGCAAGCTATAGGAGGATATATTTATGAGAACATGTATACGACCATTAGTAGCAGATTGATGGCATTTTTCTCAGTCTTACTGTCTTAATCCTACCTGGGTGAAGTAAACCCAAAGAACTCCTTTAAAAAAAAAAAAGACATAAGCAACAAAAGAAAAAATCAACAAGATATTGGTGTCCATGTTATGAGATCCCTTGAGCATGAAAGTGTAGCTATATAGTATATCCTCCGTGTCTTAGATTCTGGAATTAGTGTAGGTTTGTAATTGGCTTTTTAATATTACTAACATAGGCTGTATTATATGTTAAAATTATGTTGATACCTATCTAATTCTATATCTTAAAGTCTATGAACTAATCGCCTAATAAGAACACAAAGATACTGGACTTCCACAAGTTAGTGAACACTATGTATTCTTAACAGCATTCACCTAAAATAGCAAAAATTAAAATCCTTAATTGCTTCTCTTTATAAACTCAAGTTTTCTCATAAACAAGATTAAAACTGATAGAAGAAATAGGAATAGACTTTTGGGCACTAGCAGCATTGTATGAATATAAACCATTTATGCCCTTAGCTTCAAAAACCAATAAATTAATTACTGCCGGGATGCCTGGATGGCTCAGTCAGTTAAGCGTCCGACCGGAGCTCATGTCATGATCTCACAGTTCGTGAGTTCAAGCCCCAGGTCAGGCTCCATGCTGACAGCTCAGAGCCTGAAGCCTGCTTTGGATTCTGTGTGTGTGTGTGTGTGTGTGTGTGTGTGTGTGTGTGTGTGTGTGTGTGTCTCTCTCTCTTTCTGCCCCTCTCCCACTCACGTTGTTTCTCTCTCAAAAATAAATAAACATTAAAAATTTTTTAAAGTAAATACAACAATTAATTACTGCCAATATAAAGTCGAAACAAAATGAATAGTTATACATTGCTATCACTTATTAATCTGTCCATAGCATGGAAAATCATTAGCAAATTCATGAATTAGGCACCTGCTTAGACTTTGTTTTCCAGAGAATTATCTAATTAAAGAAATGACACTACATAAGAAGGCATCAATTTTAAGTAGTCTAAATACATAGGAGTCTCACAAATGGTTATATGCAAGCAATTTAGTAAAAATGTACCAAAATTTAAAAGATATGTGCTCTTTTGATGAGCAATTCTAGGAATTCATCCTAAGAATCATCCCCACCTTTTTACAAAAGAGTATGACAAGGATATCCACTATAGCTACATTTGAAATGCCCACTAAATAGGTACAGGAGATTGGTTAAATAAATTACTATACATCAATAATAATATACTATGCGGTTATTAAAAAGAATTACATAGATCTATAAATACCAAAATGAAAGAACATATAACTGAGATAAAACACAATGTGCTTAAAGTATGTTTGACATACTCCATTTATATGTAAAAAAAATTTTTTTTAAACTACTACTTTTATTACTTTGTATGTATAATATATCTCTGAAAAGAGACAAGAAAAACAGGAGTTTTTATCTAGGAGAAGTGAAGGGACTATGGTCAGAGGTAGACTTACTTTTCACAGGATACCTTTATGTACTTTGAATTTTTATGCCATATGTATGTATCACTTATTTTAAAAACATTCCTTACGTTCAGAGGAAGTCATTCTGTTGCACATATAAGAAAAAAGCCAATTTAGGGGCACCTGAGTGGCGCAGTCAATGGAGTGTTCAACTTTGGCCCAGGTTATGATCTCACGGTAAGTTCGAGCCCTGCGTCAGGCTCTGTGCTGACAGCTCAGAGCCTGGAGCCTACTTAGGATTCTGTGTCTTCTTTCTCTCCCCCTCCCCTTCTCACATTCGGTCTCTCTCTTTCAAAAATAAATAATAAACATTAAAAAAATTTAGAATAAAGCCAATTTAATGCCAAATACATGAAACTTACACAATCTCTTCCTATAACTTTTTAAATCTTTTAAAGAGAATTCATCTAATGGAGTTAGGAAAAAGTCAGGCAAAAACTACATACTAAGTTTTTCTAACAAACACTAAGCCATACCATATCCAAGACTCAGCAATACTATAGTCATTCATATTCATACTCTTTGGGCTTTATAACCCATTTCTTCTGTTAAGAAAAATTAATCTTTTTTTTATACAGAGGAATATTTTCACTATTATTTTTAACAAATCATCATTCGTCTTTGGTCTTTCAAACAACTTTTTAAAATATTGCTAACAGTATTTATGTGTGAATCACCTCTCAATGGCTGTGCTATTATGCTTTCTATTTTTATCTATCTTAGAGTCTGAGATAAACCCAAAGTCTTTTAAAAATATCGGCTTTGGCAAAAATTGAGTCTGTCCATATCAGGAGGGGAGAGAAACGAGGACTGGGATGTGGGAGGAAGGAGAATTATTGGTTAATAAATTTTACCTTCTAAATCACTGAAATTCAAAAGTACTAAGAATGGCAATATCATGGCTAATGTTCAAAAATTGGCTAATGTCAAACATTTCCAGTGAATTATAATCATGAGGGGTTATTCGAAGTTCAACATAAATCAAAACACCAGAAAATATCCACTTGCCGTCTTTAATACATAAGGTCAACCTAAGGTGAAATCCACATGATTCTAAATTTATTTCAAGATTTTTGGTAGAAATTAAAAATTACAGACTCATACTACTAATAATTGCTTCATTATTGAACACTAGCCCACAACAAATTAGTAGCACTAATTTAGGATACTTAAATTTGTAATTATTTTCATTGGAAACAATAAACACTAGCTCTTAGAAAATGTGTATGAGGACACTATATTAATTTTTAATACTTACTAAACTTCCAGATAAGCATTAAAAATGAGAATACTATCTAGCAACTTGTCTTTAAGATATGAAATTTTTTTGCAAGCTGGAAAAACAGGAAGATCTGCTGTAATAAATTTAGTACAAAGATCTCCTGTAATAAAATGCATGCATCATGAAAGGAACAGCATAATATGGTAGCTAAAAGCATAGATTCTGGGAGCCAACTGCTTGAGTTCAAATTCTAGTTCTGCCACATACTAGCTGTATGAACTTGGACTAGTTATGTAACCTCTCTGTGCCTCAGGTTCCTCACTTCAAAAATGAGGATAATAGCACCTACTCTTGGGGCACCTTGGTGGCTCAGTCAGTTGAGCATCCAACTTAGGCTCAGGTCACGATCTCATGGTTCATGAGTTCAAGCCCCGTGTCGGGCTCTGTACTGACAGCTCAGAGCCTGGAGCCTGCTTCAGATTCTGTGTCTCCTTCTCTCTCTGCCCCTCCCCTGCTCATGCTCTCTCTCTCTCTCTCTCAAAAATAAATAAACATTAAAAAAAAAAGTCATGGGACATCTGGATGGCTCAGTTGGTTAGGCGTCTGACTTCAGTTCAGGTCATGATCTCATGGTTCGTGGGTTTGAGTCCAGCATTGGGCTCTGTGCTGACAGCTCAAACCCTGGAGCCTGCTTCAGATTCTGTGTCTCCCTCTCTTTTCACCTCCACTACTCATGCTCTGTCTCTTTCTCTCTCTCAAAAATAAATAAAACATTAAAAAAATAAATAATAATAGCACCTAGTCCATAGGGTTCTTGCAAGGAATACGTACGTAAAACAATCAGAACAATGCCCAGCAAACAGTAAACACTCAGTAAACGTTAGCGATTATTACTGGATTTGTATTAGTTTTAGTTGTATTAATATTAGGATTAGTATGAGTATTAGTACGATTCCAAGGAATAAAGACATTACGCGATTGAGACAAAGATAACTCGAGCACAATATGTAAACCACATCTAGAAACTGGCAAGAAATTATACCATAAAAAATTATAAAAAATTTCTGAAGTTTTATGTTGCTTAGAAACAGAGTATACAGTTAAGCCATTATATTCATGTTCTTGATAAATTAGGCACATCACTGTTTTCCATGGCACTATCTTACAAGATATAATATTATAGTGACAAATGACCCTTCTAACATGGTACATATATAGGACAGGATTTTAACTAGCCACTACATGGAGTAGTGCCTAGAAATATTTGAAACTAATAAATATCCTACCTCCATTCAAATCCCAGCCAATAAAGCTAGTATCACTTTATCTTAAAATCTAATGAGGAGGCTTACCACCTGAATCACATTTACGATGTCTTCCCTGTCACTATCTCCTTTTGCTTTGTCCCAATCTGTTTTAAATGGCTTTCATGAAAATGTATTTCCACTTTGCATTTCCAGACTTTCACCTATCCAGGAAGCCACCCCATAGTTCCATGGCCAATTCAGCATCCTTTATCTGCTCGCTCATCTTTTCCTAAGGTTCAGTTCAATTTATGTAAAAAGCAAATTGCTGGCCAATAATCCACAATTGGATAATTCACATATGGTTTATCAAGAGTTGGCTGCATTTTAGAATATAATTTTACAATTAAATTTAGACTTCACTAAACAAAGGCATCTACTTATTAATTTTCCTAAATAGATGGCTAAAAATTGACAGTACAAATATATTGTAGTACGGCTATATATTAAAGGACAATATCAAGACTTCTGTAGTTTATTTTCTAAGTTGGATGATTATCGATATTCATATACCCATCGTAATGTTAACATTTCCCACTTCTTTACACATTAATTTACTTAATCCACACCAATCCTTTGAGCTAGACATTATCCCCATTTTATAGATGAAGAAATTGCGTAAGTACCAGTACAACAGATGCTGTATATCATTTAGTCAGGTTCTTGAGAAAGTTCTTACTATTCTAGAGAAAAACTGGTGAGAAATTACTATTGCAAAGTAAATTTTCAATCTCTTCAATATTGCTAATGCAGTCCTTTACCACCGGGAAGCTCTCCCACTGTCCTAAAACTTTCCTCTGGTGGCCAAAATGTTTCTACGGTATTCTTATTCTAAATGTACTAAGAGGGAGAATGGGATGGGGGTGGGTTTGCATTGGTCCTATTCAGCTACCTAATAAATTCATACAGGATATATTAAATACAATAATAGCCAGGAACATGGCCTTTCATGACTTTTGCTACACCTTCACCTGGCCTTGCAAAAAATGTTTGAACTTTAGAATTTATTACCTAATTACAACAAGAGACAATATAACCAATTAATTAACTTGCCCCAATCCAAATTTTAAATTGTGTTTATGTGTCATCTAAATGTCATAGTGTTTAATAGTTCTACATACCACTGACAAATGGTGAAAACGTGCCGAATACAGCTGTAAGTAAATGGACTTAAGAAAAAAGTTCAGTTCAAGATTGAATGTTTTTTCTCCCAAGGGTTAGCTACAGAAGTAAATAAGCTGAGCACTTTAATATGAATCAAAGTAGCATTTCAAAAATGAAATATTTTTCCATCAGTTCTCTGAGAAGCACAAAGGCAAAAGGAGTATCTAACACTTCTTTTGCAGCAAAATTACTTTATATAATTTGTAGAGAAATGTCTGTATATGTAACGATGATTATGAGGAAGATGGGGGAAAAACCTAGAATTTTATTTTATTTTTTAAGTTTATTTTGAGAGAAACAGAGAGAGAGAGAGAGAGAGAGAGAGAGAGAGAGAATACACAAGTGGGAGAGCAGCAGAGTGGGGTGGGGGGAGGGGGGAGCAGGGAGGGAGAGAGAGAATCCCAAGCAGGTACCACACAGTGAGCGTAGAGCCCAATACAGGGCTCGAACTCATCAACTGTGAGATTATGCTCTGAGCTGAAATCGAGAGTCAGACACTTAACCGACTGAGCCACCCAGGCAGGTACCCCTCATTGGCATTTATATGTAAGCGTTTTTTTTTCTGAGAGATAGAGAGAGAAAGAGACAGAGAGCGTGCACGCTAGAGTGAGCATAAGCAAGGGTGGGACAGAAAGAGAGAGGAGAGAATTCTAAGCAGCAGCCTCCATGCCCAGCACAGAGCCCACATGGGGCTCAATCTGACAACTGTGAGACTACGATCTGAGCCGAAATTAAGAGTCCAATGCTTAACTGATTGAGTCACCCAGGTGCCCCTAGAATTTTATAAATAAAAATAAATTTCAAAAAACCAAAGTATGCTACATGTCATACCTACAGGAATGTGGTGAAGAAAGAAATTTTCCATATTTGGAACTATTTTTAAGTGTAAAGCTCAGAACTGCTAAAAGAATTCTTCTGTTAACTAGAGGTTAAATTCTTAAGGACTATCAAACTTTTCTTTCTATCCTTTACTGAAGTTTGGTTTGGTTTTTATTTCTGAAACACTTCTCTGCTTTAACATGGGCAATATTCGAAATATAAAGCTTGCAGATAATGTCATTTAAGAGGGTAAGCATGACCATTTTAATACCTTATGTAATAATGCAAATACATATAGCTCCAATGATAATGGAAATGTACCTGAATATCTAACACTACATCTGAAAGGTGTTTTCTAAACTAAATCCTAATGATCAAAATGGTAAACAATAAATTTCGTTGGATGTGTTCATTTAGTTCCAGTTAATTTTGGCTAACCTAGAGGTGCCTGCATGGCTCTGTCAGTTGAGCGTCAGACTTTTGACTTCTGCTCAGGTCATGATCTCATGGTTTGTGGGTTTGAGCCTTGCATTGGGCTCTGCACTGTCAGAGGGATTCTCTCTCTCCCTCTCTTTCTGCCCCTCCCCCACATACACACACATGCACTCTCTTTATTCAGTTTAAAATATTCTGCAAATATTTATCATTTACCATATGGTAGGTAATAAGGATATACGGGGGAAGAAAAATTGAGGTAGTACCTAAAATTTGTTTTATATATCCTTATATTAACCAATAATATAAGCTTCTAGAATCTTACAGTATTGATATTTCTTGATAAAAATATCTCCCCAATTATGCATTATTTAGAATCAGCAAATCATAATTCAGTAATATTCCAAAGAAAAGTTCTAATAACAGAGAGGGTTATCTGGCATAGAAATATGCCAGCAAAAATGAACAATCTATTTCAGTAATCTTAAATCATACTGCCTAAATATGGAATTTAATGTTCTTACATAATGCTCAAAGTATTTTTCTTTTAATCTGTTCCCGAATGCCTTATTATATTAAAAAAATTGATTTTTATATCACTTGGCATTTTATGTGCTTTGATAGAGTACATTTTGCTTTATTAAACCACAATGTGTTTAGGCAGCACTAAAGTATTAAAATATGCATCTTAAAAGTGAAGAGCTTTTTTGCCAACAGTTCTAAATTCCCCATGATAATCAGAAGGTCTAAAAATACTGTAAACTGGTAAACTGATACAACATATAGATAGATGTCTTATTGGGATCTTTCACACACACCTCCTCCCAAATACATTAGTGACTTGACTCTAATTATAATCGGAGTACATATAAATAAATGTCATGTGTCCTATAGTAAATACAAATACATAGTTTCATCAAGAACATTTCTGTTAACAGAAAAGCAAAACAATAAAAACCTTCATGTGAAGGGGAAAGAGAAGAGAGAATTAGGAATGAATGACTATCATGTGGATGGGGTTTCTTTCTGCGGTGATGAAGTGTTCTAAAATTAAGACTGTGGTGATGGTTGCACAACTCTGAATATACTAAGAACAACCAAATGTCATGCCTGAAATGCATGAATGTTATGGTATGTGAAACATATTTCAATAAAGCTGGGGAAGGGGCAGCTGGGTGGCTCAGTCAGTTGAGTGTCCAACTTTGGCTCAGGTCACGATCTCACGGTTTGTGGGTTCGAGCCTCGTGTTGGGCTCCATGCTGACAGCCCAGAATCTAGAACCTGATTCAGATTCTGTGTCTGTGTCTCCTTCTCTCTCTGCTCCTCCCCTGTTCTCTCTTTCAAAAATAAATAATATTTTTAAAAAAAAATTTTTTTAAGCTGGGGAAAACAATCCCTCCATCTAAAAAAATTCTTGAAGGGTCACCTAGGTGGCTCAGTTGGTTGAGCATTGGACTTTTGATATCAGCTCGGGTTGTGGTTTTGCGGTCGTGAGGCTGAGCCCGTCATCGGGCTCCACACTGACAGAGAGGAGCCTGCTTGGGATTCTCTCTCTCTCCCTCTTTCCCTGCCCCTCCTCTGCTCACATTCTCTCTCTCTCTCTCTCAAAATAAATAATTTAAAAAATTTTTTCAAGCTCCAGTTTCTAAAAGCATCCATGGGTATAAAACTATTGCTTCCCTCACTATTCAATTATTATATCACCCATCATTTTATTCACTAAGAAAGCTACCAGTTGCAAAGGTAACAATGGGAATTTTAACACCTGTCTTTGGATGATAGCATTATACATCAAATCATTCAGTTTTCCCTAGTGGGTGCCTTAAATAACTACTTTTTCACATACCTTTAAAACAAACAAATCCCTCCAGAAACTCAATATAGATTTTTATACCTGGTAATCCAAAATGCTGAATCCCAAGCCTTTATGATCTTTTACAAGTTCAACTATCTTGACTTCAGGAGACCATAATGCTAATTCCCCATCATCATCATCTTCAGTATGGACATCTACACTGTGGTCAGCCTGAAACACCAAAGAAGATAAATGCTTCAAAACATTGTCCTTTCAATTCTGAAAAGAATTAACATATCAGGAATCTCATAGCTTCTTCTCAACTGGGAATTCTCTTTGGCATGCATAGTTTATAATCTTTTCAAAAGGGGCATGCGCTGGGGTACACACACTCTAGGATAAGATCCTCAAGAAAATTCAAGTACTTAAAAATGCAGGCTGCTCATACAGTTGGATTTTTTTTTAAATGTAAGTAACTGTTTCATTCAAAATATTGACACTGACCTCTTATACTTCAATGAGGTCTGTCATCCCATTAGAAGCATAAAAGGAAAAATATGTGATTTAAGAAAAAATGTAAATACCATACAAAGTCAAAGTTTATAAGATATTTAAGTAGCAATACCTGAATTCACAATTACAGTGAGAGACAGAAAGATGCCAACAAAGAGAGAGACTAGTGTAAGACAAAAGGGAAACCACTTCTGTTGGCTCCTGGAAGTTAAGAAAAACTTCACTAGAAAAACAAAGTGGGAAAAACCCCAAGTCCTTGTGAATTGTGAAGGTCTAAATACCAGATTAAAAAAAAAAATCACTGAGTTGAAATAAAGAAGATCTGGTCTTGGATGGAGGACATAAGCCAGCAAAACTATTCGATACAGAGATCCTTGGTTATTTTCCTTGACTTCACACTCCTGAGTCCCCCTATTCCAGACTCCTTCCCTCCTTTTAGGTAAAAGAGTCACTGCTATATGGAATTCTAGGAAGCTAAATCATAGTGGGTCAATGAGTCAACTACACAGAAGGAGAGAAGCTGCTTTCAGTTTTCAATACTATTTATAGCATGGTATTATTTTTTATATGATCTATCTTGCTCAAAATACTCTGAACTTCTACCTAAAGCTCAAAAATTATCTTCTTTTTCTTTGTAGCAACTAACAAAACGACAGGCTAGAATGGAAATTCTGTGTGGGCTACCATGGAGTTTACCAATGGTTATCTGCTCAGCCCACAATACAGCCTGGCGTGCACTAGGCACTTGATAAATATTTGTTCAATACATTAACAAATCATCCATCTTTGCATTTCCCTTGAAACTTTCTAAATAAAGCTATGGACTAATTTTTCAAAGTAGACTTCTTAAAACTTTGGGTGCTCTTAGTAAATAAAATCAAAGTGCATCATTCCTATGAATGTAATTTTGAGTGACTTGCATAAGAAAATCCATTTAATGAAATCAAAGGGAGGAGGCCCCTCTAATGTGGAAGAGCAAGGCACCAGAGCAAGTACAAAAACATTTTTAAAGTTAGGGTTGGTCCAGATCTCAAACTGTCCCCACAGGACATGGAAAGTCAATACTCAATTCATGGTGGATTGAATCGAAACATGGGAACAATTTCTGGGTTCTTGAATTACAAAACTTGAAATTAGGGGGATTCACTGAATCAGTAACCTCTGTATATATCAGTCTGATGTGAGGAAATGATATTTAAAAAGAAAACATTATACCTTCCAAAAAAGTAAAGTTCCAATACCTAATACGATGTGATTGATGTTTTGCTGTGCATTTAATATCCTCAATGATTAATGAGCATTAGAATTTTGGCTAAGTTGTCTAACCAGATAAGGTTTAAGAACCTAAGATGATATAGGGATAAATGGAAAAAAAAAAACAAAAAACAAAAAACAAAGACAGATGGAAAAGAAAGCCAGGATTTTAAGAAACCGCATACACTTATAAAACCTAAGCTTACAGAAATTTCAAGGCATCTAAGGTATGTAGGATATTATACTCCAACCTGAGATATATCACTCTGATAGAATCAATTCTGCCTAACTCTGTATTTACAGAATAGAAAGCAATCAACTAATGGGCAGCAAGGTTGACATTTAGAATAATTCAAAGCTGTTGTTTACCCATTGTGGTAAAGGATGACAGATGGGAGCACAGAGTCAGCAAGCTGGGTTGGTGATTTACACACCCTGTAAGATTTGATTAAAGGCATTTTTATCAACCTTTAGAGGTAAGCCCTCATCCACACTGAATTTTAGTACGATAGTAAGAATCACAAAAGTGATTCGAGTCTCTTCTTTGAAATAGGTTTTACCAAAGATAAACATTAAAAAAAAAAGATTGTCAATCAATAATCAATAATGGGTGGGACAATTCTTGTACACCCAGTACAGAATAAAAACACTATGAGACACAAATTAATTCTAAGATATGGCTTAAGCGGGAGCGGGGTTGTCATGTCGCATGAAAGACTTTGTGACCTACGACAGTGCTAGCCTCTTACATACTTTAGGAAATTAGTAAACAAAGATGGGTGGACTGGAAGAGTCAAGAGCTATAGTTAACTTTTCCTGAGCACTTTCCACGTGGAAGGCATTGCACTAAGAACTGTGCACATAGTATTTCATTTCCTTCTCACACAAACTGATGAGGGTGGTAAGTACTATAAGGATCCCCAATTTTCAAAAGAAGATGAATATTCAAAGGAAGTTATCTGCTCCAAGATTCACAATCATTAAGTGGCAGAGGCACAGTTAGAGTCCATATATGTTGAAATTCAGACCACAGGCAGGTAAAAGGCTCTGTGTACGTAAACTGGTGTTAATAGAATTATAACCTGTAAGAGTCTGGAAAGGGGGGAGGGGTAGGGAAAGCGGCATGAAAGATGAGGTTACAAATGGCATAAAATGGCAAAGCATGTGCTTAAAACTGTTTTCATAATCACAATGTTCTTTAAAATAAAAAAAAAATTAAAAAACAAAACAAAAAAAAAAAGAGTACCAAGAGCACAGAAAATGTTATATTCTTCTCTGACCTTCTGAAGGCTTTTATAGCAATTTTTACTCACTTCAAAACCGGTCATAGATCTTCATATTTTTAAGGCTCTGAAAAAGGGAAGTCCATTAGATATTTAACACTCATCACCATCTTAAACTTAAGATGAACTGAGTTGAACTGGGATCCAGAAGTAATGAGCCCAGGAAATTACTAAAAAAAAAAAAAAAAGTTCTCTAAAATCAAAGTGCATGCATGTTAATATCTCCACCATTTCAAGTTAAAAAAATTAAAAAAGGAAGAAAAAAAGGTTTTATGATGTTAAATGAAAAGTAACAGTTTGAAAAGCTATGCATTGTTGCCTGTGAGTGCTACTTTAGTCATATAAAAGAGGGAAGAAGTGTCTCCCCTCCCTTCCTATCCAAATACACTCTCCAGGGCATCCTGGATGAACGGGCATTCCTATGGGAACCGCATATGGGAACCATATTCAGTTAGTACCTCTATCTTGGGAAGAGAGGCTTCAGTGGTCCTTGGTTCATCTACAGAGGCTTCATCATCAAAGAGTCGTCGACAGCAAACCAAGGTAAAGGGAGGCGGCACTTCTTTGAGAAAGGAGACTGCTTCTCGGCGAGATTTCCCATAGAGCTGCACACCATTGACCTAGAAAGTCAAGGGACAAGTCAGAACTGAGTAGGCCCCAATGAAAAAACCAAAGTCCCATGCTTACATCAGAATCAAAACAGTATTATTTTATTTTTCCTATAAACAAAGGGTTTAAATGTATTCACGTTATTTTAGCAGTAACCAAACATAAAAAACTAATGCATAAGTGTACAAAACTAAATGCATAAAAATTAAAGCTAAACCTTGACTGAATTTCAGTGAACAAAGTATAACGTGTGAAGATTACAAGTGATGTGCCTAATTTTTCACACCTCCATGGTTTCTCTTTTCTAGACTCCGATGTTGAATTCTATCATCTACACATCTCTCTTTAAACATTAAACATCATCGATAACCTTTCTAAGATGGTCTCCTTGTGCTTTTTCATTTCATAAAAATACCACTAACAGATATTAACACTAAATTTAAGGCTAAAATTAAAACCTGCTCAGCTTATAATGTGTAGGTAACAAAATCTAGAATACTCAGCTGTCAAAATTTTTTTTCACATGCCATAAACTAGAAAATCCTAGAAAAACCCTGTCGATCAAAAAGAAATACGTATAAGTGTGCCTCTATTCTATTCTTACATGCTCTGACACAGCCATCAAGTACAGGAAGTGTGCCAGTTTTCCAATTGCTTTTTGTATGTCCCATGTGTTTAAGTTGCTTTTTTTTCTTTTTTCTTTATTTTTGAGAGAGGGAAAGAGAGACAGAGCACGAGTGGGGGAGGGGCAGAGACAGAGAAACACAGGATCTGAAGCAGGCTTCAGGCTCCGAGCTGTTAACACAGAGCTCGATGCAGGGCTCAAACTCACAGACCATGAGATCACGACCTGAGACGAAGTCTGATGTTTTACCGACTGAGTCACCCAGGCGCCCCTGTGTGTCCCATATGTTTAAAAGAACAAAAAGATAACCAACTACTCCTTACTAATGCTTAGTGCTTACCACCAAAAAATTTCCTAAATTTCCTATTTTAGTGCATAGTCACAATATTTTACACCGAAGATGATTTAGAAAGATAAACCTATTCTAACTTTATATATATATGACCTAAGCTCCAGGAGCTCTCCCAGTTCTGACTAAATGCCACCAAAAGCTGACCTGTCTGCTACTCCCTCAAAACTGAGGCATGAATACATCCAGGCATCAAATCATCTTTTCACATCTGGACTGGACTCCTACCTTCCTGGGAGGGTTCCGCAACATTATTAGTTTTAAAGATATCTCTGGTCTGGCATTAATTTCTGACAGGTGCAGTGTTAATGTCCACATAACTGGAGGGGCTGACTTCCTGGGAGAAGAAACCTTTGCACAAAATCTGTCATTCTCAGACAATATGACACTGTGAGTCGTTGGAAGTATCTCATCAGCAGCTGCCCGAGCCCCAAGTCAATCGTCCCTGGGAACTACTCTCAGGCCTGCAACATACAAGTACTTAGCGATCAGGCTGGACGCCATCTCTCTGCCTCCTAATTATTTACAGAGAAATCACCACCTAGTAAAGAGACCCATATGTGCTTCAGGGAGCTAGTCCTAGTAGGAAAGTAAATACCGTCTCCCAAGACTTTATGACTGATGAAAGGGAGCCAGGGGACAACAAGTTCAACAGCTAATAAAGGTTTTTCCTTGGAAGAACTGACAGTCAACCTTCACAGGTCATATCATGTCCACAGTGCCAACTGGTGCCACAAACACAGGAAGTTCTAAAATCACCCAAATGGGTAGTACCCTGTACTGGAAATAAAGCAAGCCGATATAACCAAAGCAGGAATTCTACCCACATGCAAGTATTAGTTTGTGTTTCACATTACTTCAACAAATTAGAAAATCACTTTTCAGGTTTTTATCTTGGAGTACATTTAAATATTTATTTAGCTCATTATTTATTCATTTGAATTGTCTCCAATTATTACAGCAGGTGCCTGGTAGTCCTCCTCACTACTTTCTACTGCTAAAGGGATTGGTCACATTTCCCATTACCAATTCCTATCTAAGAGGATTTATGGCTGCTGTAAATAGCTGCTCTGGGCTGAGACTTGGCACAATGTTCTAACCCCAAAGCACATTTGTGTTTCTGGTTTTAAGCTCTAAGGAGTATGCTACATTACACACACACACACACACACACACACACACACACACACAAAGTTCAAGAGTTTATTGGCTAACTTTAGACAGCTTTTTTTAAATTTCTATATTTGATTATTCAGAATAAGCCAACTTTTATTTTAGAGTTCACAGTATTTCTCTAGGCCCTCCAAGTGGAGACCCTCTTAGGTGGCATCAAGTCTCAATTACTCAGACTTTGTGATTAGAAAACACACACACATACACATTTGCAGAGTATATAATACTTTACAAGTATTGTCCTACTGCATTACCTCATTCAATCCTCATTCATCTTATCCCATCGAGATTGTTTATGCCTTTTCACAGTGATAATACTGCCAAGATCTCACCGTGAGATTATGCTTTCAAGTTTACATGGATGAACGTAGCCACTGTGGAAAACTGTATGAAGGTTCCTCAAAAAGTTAAAAATAGAAATACACTAGAATCCAACAATGGCACTACTGGATATTTACCCAAAGAATACAAAAACACTAATCCAAAGGGATACATCTACCCCCATGTTTACAGCAGTATTTACAACAGCCAAATTATAGAAGCGGCCCAAGTGTCCATAGACTGATGAATAAAGATGTGGTATACATACAGTGGAATATTATTCAGCCATAAAAAAGAATGAAATCTTAGGCAATGACATGGTTAGAGCTAGAGAGTATAATGCTAGGCAAAATAAGTCAGTCTGAGAAAGACAAGTACCATATGATTTCACTCACATGGAATTTATGGAAAAAAAGAGCTAAGAGGAAAAAAAGAAAAATCAAGAAACAGACTCTTTAAAAAAATTTGTGTTAATGTTTATTTTTGAGAGAGAGCAAGTGAGCGAGCACAAGCAGGGGAGGGGCAGAGAGGGAGACACAGAATCCAAAGCAGGCTCCAGGCTCTGAGCTGTCAGCACAGAGCCCCATGCAGGGCTCGAACTCATGGACCGTGAAATCATGATCTGAGCTGAAGCTGAATGCTCAACTGACTGAGCCACCCAGGGGCCCCAAGAAAGAGACTTTTAAATATAGAGAACTGATGGTTACCAGAGGGGAGGGAGGGGGGGGACGGGTTGAATAGGTGAAGGGGATTAAGGAGTGCATTTGTCTTGAGCACTGAGTGATGTATGAATTGTTGAATCACTATATTGTGCACCTGAAACTAATAAAACACGGTATGTTTAAAAAAAAAAAGTTAATATTCCATTACATCCTTACAAAAACCATGGTGAGGTAGGCATCTATTGATGAAAAAACAATTCTCAAAAAAGTTGACATGTCAAAGGACACATGGTGAAGCTGTGGCAAATTCTAAACCAGAACAGCTCTTCTGACTTCAAACCTATCTTTCATTCCCTATTTCCAGTTTCTTCACCAGAAAACTATACTTAGGAAAGTATACTACCTTACTATACCACATTCTGTTATAAGAGGAAAGGCCCATGGGATTCTAATCTTGGCTAAAGCTCAGAGGACTCAGCTGATGGCCAGAATCATGTACACTTGCTCCATACTTGCCAATATTTCTTTATCACCTACCATATACTAATAGTGAATCATACTTAATGTCATACACTAAAAATGGTTACAATGGCAAATTCTGTTATGTATATATATTTTTTTCTTGGAGAAAAAGTAATTTATTATATATTTTTTTAAATCGTAATTGACAAAACACTGTATGTTAACTACACTGGAATTAAAAATTTTTAAGTTGTAGTTGATATACAACATTACATTAGTTTCAGGTGTACAACGTATGTATCTTTCTCACAAAAAAAAGAGAGCATCATACTGATTTTTACTAATTCCACTTCTCTCCAAACAAAAATCTCTCATTTCTCATACCTAAAAACTACATATTATAGGGGCACCTGGGTGGCTCACTTGGTTAAGGAGCTGACTCTCGGTTTTGGCTCAGGTCATGATCTCATGATTTGTGAGATCAAGCCCCATGTCTGGCTCTGCACTGACAGGACAGAGCCTGCTTGGGATTCTTTCATCCTCTCTCTCTATGCCTCTCCCCCACTCAGGCACGATCTCTCTCAAAATAAATTTAAAAAAAAACATAGGGGTGCCTTGTGTGGCTCAGCCAGTTAAGCATCCGACTTCGGCTCAGGTCATGATCTCACGGTCTGTGAGTTTGAGCCCCGCATTGGGTTCTATGCTTCCAACTCAGAGCCTGGAACCCGTTTGGATTCTGGGGCTCCCTCTCTCTCTGTCCCTCACCTGCTCATGCTCTCAAAAATAAATAAAACATTAAAAAAATAAAATAAAAACTTTAAAAATAAATAAATAAAAACAACACAAAAACAAAAACAAAACCCACTTCATATTATAGAAATGGTCTGCAGGGGACCCTGGGTGGCTCAGTCAGTTAAGTGTCCGACTTCGGCTCAGGTCATGATCTCATGGTTCATGAGTTTAAGCCCCGCATCAGGCTCTGTGCTGACAACTCAGAGCCTGGAGCCTGTTTCAGATGCTGTGTCTCCCTCTCTCTCTCCCTCTGTCCTTCCCCGGCTTATACTCTCTTGCTCCCAAAAATAAATAAACATTAAAAAAAAAATTAAAAAGAAATGGTCTCCAATCTCCAGATTATCATGTGTGGTATCCATAAAGATATACTACATGCCCTGGCGATCAGAAGAGAAAGATATGACCTCAGTACCAAAACAAAAACCAAAACAATAAGCAAAGAAAAACCCTGAGTCATGTAAGTAAAACCTAAGGGCATTAATCTGCAGTAAGCATCTCAGTATGATTACTTGAGCACTTCTAAAAATAAGCAATTTACTACATCTTTTTTTTTTAACTTTATTTATTTTGAGAAAGAGAGAGGGATAAGGAAAGAGAGCGCACACAAATAGGGGAGGGGCAGAGAAACAGAGGGACAGAGGATCTGAAGTGGGCTCCGTACTGATAGCAGAGAACCTGACACAGGGCTCCGGCTCACAAACTGCAAGATCATGACCTGAGAGGAAGTCAGATGCTTAACCATCTGAGCCCTCCAGGTACCCCGTAACTTACTACATCTTAAAACAGGACTCCAACATCTTGCCCTCCCTTGCTTATGACAGAATACAACAACCAGTCATAGCAGCTTTCCCTCTGACCTCAAAAGTCAGTCCAGAATTCCCAACATTCTTCTCCAGGTGGCCAGACACTGCTAAAAAATGCAGTTGCATTGAACAACAAACTTACTTGCTACCCTTGTCATTTCACTTTGCATAAACATAAACTTTAGAAAGAAATCTCTAAAATCAAGGCCCATGGGAGTCTAATCTTGGCTAAGGCTACAAGGTTGATTCCATTAAACTCAACTGAGGGCTTCCTGTGGTTTCTAACTCTTGGGAGAACCCTCTTTTACATAGCGTTCTCTAAGTGTGACTATTCCCCACATCCCCTGCCCTCCACTAACTTTTTTTTGGAGCTTAGGAAGTAGTGTGATGTATTTGAAAAAAGTGAAATGGGAGTTAGAAGACATGAACTAAAGTCATCATGCTATAAGGATATAAGTTGGAAATAATCAATGACTTATTTTCTTGTCTGTAAAATTAGGGGATTCAATATTGTTTGGTTTTTTTGTGTTACCTATAGAACTGTCCAATTTAACAAAATCTCTCAAGAAAGTCTTGTCAAAGCAGTAGTGCTGTAGAATTGCTCTAAATGAAGACAGGCTGGGGAGCCAGAGTGAGCCCACTGAGGCTGCCATGTTGTGTGAGCAAATCCCAAGGAGACCATATAAATACCACTCAGTAATACATAAGCCTGAAGTCATCCAGCTAGCTTAATTCTTATTAGAAATAACCAATAAAACTTGCAAATGAACGGGACCATATACTGCAAACAAGGTGTAGGGATTCAAATCTTTAAAAAAAATTTGCTAAAACAAAGAAATTATGCTATAAAACTAAAACAGGCCATTAGCCTTTTTTCTCAATGACTTAAATAAACACTCAAAAGAATATCTCAGGACTTCCAAATGACAGGGAAAATGAACTGTCATTACACAGGCTGTATTTTTCTTTGCCTTCATTTTATTTCATTTTTTTCCAGTTTTATTGAGATATAATTGACACATAACACTGTGTGAGTTGAAAGCGTACAATGTGATGATTTCACATACACCTATATTGCGAATTGATTACCACAATAAAGTTAGTTAACTTATCCATCACCTCACATAGTTACCATTTTGTGTTTGTGTGGGGAGAACATGAAGGTCTACTCTTATAGCGATTTTTCAAGTATACAACACAGTATTGTTAACAATAGTCCGCAAGTATTTTTCAACCTAAGTAGCTCACATTACATTGGAAGTAATGTAAACTCAGTGAATTTCTGGTAAAAATACATCTTCCTACAACTTAGAAATTCCTGCCCTGTCTTTTATCTCTCAGAAATTTTACCTCAAGAAGCTCATCCTCTGGCTGCAGAAGTTTCAGTGTATCAACAGGACCACCTGGAACAATTGAAGATATATAATGGTGTCCATCAAAGGAATCCACTTCCATGCCAAGTCTCAGAGTGTGAATGGGCAGCAACTGTAGCAAAACACAAGCAGTAACATCAAACATGACAAGAGCATATCCAACTGTTAATCCCTCTGTCAAGTGTTATTTTGGCATGAAAGCCCCACCTCTTAAATCAGATCACGAAGATCCCAGTAGAGGGCAATAATGGAAAAACTAATCACTAATAAAATATGCAACATTTGTTTGCTTGTTCTTACTCTTTTCCTTTCAGATTCCCTAGAAATGGAGAGACAGACAAAGTCCTGCCTTCAATTCGAAGAAACAGGCATTCCAAACCTTCTATAGTTTCCAGTATATATTCAGTGTTTCACATTTCTGCAGGGCTTCCCATCTCCCAGAACATTCTAGTTCCTCTTTATTACCTAATTTCCACTCACACTTCCAGTGTAAGTGTCACTTCCAGGAAGCTCTTCCTAATATCAAAGTTAATGTGCCTCTGTGTGGGGTCTAAGACCACCTTGTACACATCTCTCTCACAGCTCACAACCTACGCTGTTTATAATTTCTATTTTCTTGATTGCTCCCCCCTGGTTAAGTGCAAAGTCTGTATGTTCTCTCTATAACCTCAGGCCCTACAATAGTACCGGGTACTAAACATGGGCTCATGTGTTTTTGAATTCATCTGTGAAAAATGGCACTTCACTCAAGAACTCCTTTTCCACAAACAAAAGCAAAAAAAGAAAAGAAAAAAAAAAAGAACTCCTTTCCCATTTCACCAACTTAAGTGAGAACAATTTCCAGTTAGGGAAGAGTAGTTATGTAATAAGGAAGGCAATCATTATTCCATCCTAGGATTGATGCCGTTGGCTTAAAAGAATTCATATGGGCTCAGATGAGTCAAAGGTTAAGAAATTCTAGCCAATGTCTAAGTAAAGAGATGAGACTCAGTGTTGTTGGCTGTAAAGGTCAAAAAGGCACTAACAAATCCACTCCCTTGACTTTCAAAGATGGAGCTAATGATTTCTCATTGCGACTGCAAACTCGAATGTGGTTACATGGTACTAATTATGGTTTATATTTCTTATATCAATAGTCTATTTCTCTAAAAGTACCAGCCCACCTCTAACTGTACATTTAAGGAGAAAACCCTACAGAATGTGGCAATGCATCCATAACATGGCTCCTTCCTTCATATATCCTATTGTCTGTAATCCCTTGTCTCTGAGTTTGTCACCTCCCCGTAGTCATCTGCTCTGAGTCCCCAGAGATCTACAGGCCTTTCTTCAGACACCATCTGGGGCTCATTTCCTTCCCACCATATACACACAGACAAATGTGAACTGGCAGACAGTGTTAAGGACTAAGACCTCAAGGACTTAAAACAGGCATGAGGGACTTCCGGCCCTAGGCTAATTTTCTGAAAGTTAAGTGCTCTTGACCACCGAGCACTTCAGGATCTACCACCATCTCTGGCATGAAGATGTTCCAGCACTCTTTTTGGGAAGTAATTCCTGTGATAAGTGAGAAGCAACATTAAAATAGAAGTACTTTCTCAGGGTCAATAAATTTTTACTTGTAATATTAAAAAAAAAAAAAAAAAAAAAAAAAAAAAAAGATGTTCCAGCACTTTAAATGAAGGGTTAACATTGTTTTTACTCTTGTTCCCATTCTGTGATTTATTTCTCACTGCTGCCACCTCATCCTCCTGTCTAGTCATTGCACCAAGTCATGCACATCCTTGAAGAAGGAAGGAGACATAGTTTCCTTATTATTAGTGTATGTGTGTGTGTATGCATGTGTGGGTTTTTCAGCGTTTTTTTATTTTCAGTAGTGAAAAGTTAATAAAAACTCTCGAATCTGTCTGTAATAAGAAACCACCAACCATCTCCCTTTGTTTATAAGGCAAACACTAGCGCAGAGAGTGGTCAGCGGATCCACCCACAGGTCGTCTCTACTATGCGAAGATTACTTGTAAGAACAGACTGTTCAATTTTCAGGAATCTTGTAAGCTAGCTATTGAAAATTCTATACAACTACAATTAAATAATATTAAAGACAAATGCAATAAGTATTGAAAATCCATCACTTCCTGATTATTTTTACCACACTTTACCTCCTTTAAGGGACTTCTGTTATACATGTACAGTGGAAATACTCTCTGTCTAAAAACTTAGAACAGAGGAACATAAGGGAAGGGAAGCAAAAATAATATAAAAACAGGAAGGGGGACAAAACATAAGAGACTCTTAAATACAGAGAATAAACTGAGGGTTGCTGGAGGAGTTGTGGGTGGGGGGATGGATTAAAGAGGCAAGAGGCATTAAGGAAGTCACTTGTTGGGATGAGCACTGGGTGTTATATGTAGGGGGTGAATCACTGGATTCTACTCCGGAAATCATTAGTGCACTACATGCTAACTAACTTGGATGTAAATTAAAAAATAAGTTAAAAAAAAAAAAAAAACCTTAGAAAATCCTAAAGGAGTGAGCAACTGAAAGAGACAGATGAAATGGTGGATATGTTGAGCTGCAAAATAAAGCTGGGTGAGGTAGTTAAACAGTCCTGTTCCCACAGAGAAATTGGAAACACTGAAGTGCTATTGTGAATTGTTTCGGAGCTCAGCAGTCCATGATGTCATTTTGGTAGCTTGAAATCTGCCATGGTGGGATTATTAACACCACGGATACTGGTAAATGCTACAAATTTGGGCTGGTTTTTGATTTTTGTTTTGAGAGCTAGACATTTACCAGCATACCACAATCTACAATCTAGTCTGGACACCATATCCAGCATATATTTATAGGATGTAAACTATGTACAAGGATGTGAGTTATGAGTTGGAATCATTAGGTGAATGAAAGAAACAGTCTTGACCTCCGCCCCCGGCACTAATATCCATTGTGAAACACAATAAACAAGATGGCAAGCAGATACAAACAAAAAAACAATTCACCAACAAAAAAATGAAAAGCAAATAATTGCTAATTGTGATAAGTGCCATGAAGGAGCTACTCAAAGTCAAGACACCACACACAACTGGTGGAGGTCAGTTTGGAAAGTTGGTCGGGGTAGGTTTCAAAGTCAGGGACATTTGCGGTAAAAATTGAAGGGTAAGAATGCACCTGCCCTACAAAAAGCCTGCCAGGGGACTGCTTGTAGAAGGTCAATGAAAAAGATAATTGCTAAATTTTTACTCAAGCAACTGACAGTGATAGCAATTTCTGCATAGAAATGCCCCAAAGACGTTACTGTACACACAGATCAGTTACTTACATAACAATATGTGCCCATAAAAAATAAAAGGGTTAAGGAAGAAACTGATCCAATCTCCTCATCCTGCCCCCTTACTAATCCTGATATATTCACATGGCTGACCCCACTCCCCAAATCCATGAAACAGTTCAAGTCAGGAATAGACTGGAGCATAGAGGAACAACAGAGGGTCGCCCATGGAATCCCTCACCTTCCAGATACAGGGCTGTGCCCTTCTAGGCTACTCTCCCAGATGTCTATAAACAGTACATGCTCCCTAGAAACTTAAACCATGAGCAAAACACACATGCTCCATCTTCAATCACGCTGAACAAATAAACCAGAAATGATGTTTATGAAATCTGTCAATCTAAAAGAGGCCTACCTAATATTAGTTCTGAATCTAAATCTGAGTACAGCTGGGTTTTTGAGACTTCATGTTACATTGCTGCAGGCTTCTCTGCAGGAGCAGGACTGTTTAATTACCTGTCCCAGCTGCATTTAGCAACTAAACAAATCAACCGTTTCATCTGTCTCTTTCAGTTGTCCACCCCTTTGGTATTCTGAGTTCTTAGAGAGCAGAAAGTGCGAAAATGACAGAAGTGGGTGCAACAGACAGATGATTGATGCCTTCACGCACATCACATGTTATGCTTTATTGATGCTTATTCAATGCGCTTTGCGAGGGGGGGTTCTATTTAAATTGACAAAGTTAATGAGCAGCGGGATTTTCATGATCCTGATATGACAAGTAAAGGATACAAAGAAATATATCCAAGGAAAAGTATGACCATTGTGTGATTTACTGTCAGTGCTAGGATGATGAAAATCAAATGAGACCAAGCAAGCTAGAGCCCTTCAACCTGTGAGTGGAGAGACCTGTCACGAAGCAAACCATAGGTTATTCATTTGTTAAAAGCTCTACTTTTAGGACCCGAAAACAAGACATCAGAATGCTCAAGTGGGAATATAAATGATGTTGCTTCAAGGGAAAAAACCCTTCTGGAGAGGAATAGATATGTCAATAGGATGGGGGAGGATGCTTCCCAAAAAGCTGAACTCAAAATAGAATAGGACAGAAAGAACCCCAGGATTGGTCCTTGTCTGTCTCTCTGCCTGTCTCTCTCTCTCTCTCTCTCTCTCTCTCTCTCTCACACACACACACACACACTCTCTCTCTCTGAAGATGTTAAATGCCATTTATGTTCAAAAGTTAGAAGGAGGGGCACCTGAGTGGCTCAGTTGGTTAAGTATCAACTCTAAAGTGGTTAAGCATGGCTCAGGCCATGATCTCAAGGTTCATTGGTATGAGCCCTGCTTGGGGCCCTGCACTGACAGCGTTGAGCCTGCTTGGGATTCTCTGTCTCCTCCTCTCTCTGTGCCTCCCAAGCTTGTGCTCTCTCTCAAAAATAAATAAATAAACTAAAAAAAAAAACAAAACTAAACAAAAAAACTTTAAAGATTAAAAAAATAAAAGGGAAACAATTACTAAATTTACCATAAATAAAAACAAACATACCAAAAATGAAGCTGCAACTTTTCAACTAACAGTGGAACACAGCATTAAAGTTTCTCATCCATCTAAAATTTTAATTCTAAATATTCAAAAAATATACACTATATACTCTTTTGTACAGAAATGCAGTGAAGGTTCTTTTCAAGTCGCCTAACACCAAGCTCAAGAATCAATTGGCACTCATTGTTTTAAATATCATTGATGTTACCTGCCTAGCTCACATGGTAGTTGAGCTTTTGACACGTGATTTAACACTTTGCACTTGGGGTGCCTGGGTGGCTCAGTCGGTTGAGCGTCCGACTTTAGCCAGGTCACGATCTCACGGTCCGTGAGTTCGAGCCCCACGTCGGGCTCTGGGCTGATGGCTCAGAGCCTGGAGCCTGCTTCCGATTCTGTGTCTCCCTCTCTCTCTGCCCCTCCCCCGTTCATGCTCTGTCTCTCTCTGTCTCAAAAATAAATAAATGTTAAAAAAAAAAAACAAAAAACACTTTGCACTTATGACTCTTGTTCTACCTTTGTTGTTGGTATTTCCTCCACCTGGAATCTCCAGTTATTTCTCCACATCCATTCTTCAGAATATACTCAAATGCCATCCTCCCAATAAACCTCCTTTACCTATACTGAGGAAGTATCGTCCCCTTCCTTGAACGAATGAAAAGACTTTTTAGCAATACCTGCACAGTAATTCTCAATGGAGGAAAGGAAGGGATCACAATTTCCTTTAAGGGCCTCACCACAAATGACAAAATTAGAATACTCGTCACGAGGAAAAAATAGGACATGTGTCTTTTGAAAAAGCTCCTGTTTCTGATAGGCCACTACCCTAGCAGAGGACCACAGTTACTATAGCACTGGATTCTGTGCCGTATGCTCTCCACTCAAAAAAGAGACCAGCGAGGTATAAAATCACACACTTGAGAACCTGACACAGTAGTTGTGTCTGCAGAGGAGAAGAAGGGGACTGGGATGGGAGAGAAGCTTACTTTTTGCAGTATATACTTATGTAACTTTTTAACTTTTGGTCTTTTTTTTTTTTTTTAATGTTTTATTTGTTTTTGAGAGAGAGAGAGAGAGAGAGAGAGAGAGAGACAGAGAATCTGTAGTAGGCTGGGCGCTGACAGCAACAAGCCTGACGTGGGGCTCAAACTCACCACCCATGAGATCATGACCTGAGCTGAAGTTGGACGCTCAATCCACTGAGCCACCCGGGTGCCCTTTAATTTTAGGTCATATCCATATATTATTTATTCAAAAGAAAAAATAGCACAGGTGTAGAAGCCACGTAACCCTTGATTTGTTACCTAACTTTGCCACTTACTAGCTGCATGTGATCTTGGACAAGTCACTCTACCTGCCTGACACTCAGTTTCCACATATTAAAATTGGAAAGAAGAAAACACTTGCTGACCAATAGGGTGTCTGTGAGAAATAAAGGAGAAAAAATACTTTTTTCAAATGTTTATTTTTAGAAAGAGAAAGAGAGAGTGCATGGCACAGGAGCAGAGAGACGGGGAGAGAGAATCTCAAGCAGGCTCTGTGCTGTCAGCACAGAGCCCAACACAGGGCTCGGTCTCATGAACCATGAGATCATGATTTGAGCAGAAATCAAGAGGGGGATGCTTCACCGACTGAGTCACCCAGGCGCCCCAGGAGAAAACGTGTTTAAAGCAAAGAAACTGAGAGTCCCTGGGTGGCTAGGTCAACTAAGCATCTGACTCTTGATTTCGGCTCAGGTTATGATCCAAGGGTCATGAGATTGAGCCTTGCACTGGGGCTCCATGTTGAGCATGAAGCCTGCTTGAGATTCTCTCTCTCTCCCTCTGCCCCTCCCCCTGCTCACCCACATACACTATCTTAAAAAAAAAAATGAAAATAAAGAAATTAAAAAATTAAATAAATAATAAAGCAAAGAACTGATCCTGGTAATCGAGTGTTAATACCCACTGCGACTCCCGGAGTGGGGGTGGGTGGGGGAGTGGGGCATCCCACTGCCTTAAAAATTAGATTTGCTTATATAGAGTGAGGGGGAAACTCATGTGTTAATGTCCTTTGGTTCAGAGAATATAATTCAGGAAGGAAATAAAGTGAAATCTGCCAGCCTGTCTTGTCAAAACCAGACAACAGGACCTGTTATGTTTGTTTCCCACACCAGGGATATTACTAATGCTCACTCCAAATTACAACTGATGGCCAGCGGAAAGGTCACCAGCATGAGCTAAATGCTTCTCCCTCACAATGCTGTGATCATCTTAATAGTAAACAGTTGCCAAGAAAGCCATCCCTAAAAGTACAGTCTCCCCAGATGCGGGAAAACCGTTCTCATGTCATGATTAACGGCTTCCTAGAAGCAGTGCAGCTAATGCTCAAGCCAGTGTAAATTGCTTTCACCTCCCTCTTTCCCCACAACTCCATCCACCTCATAAGAAAAGCTTATCTGTTACACTGGCCAGTAAGTAATTCGTGAAGATGCTTCCAGAATCGTCATCCCTTCAAGAGTGGTGGCAATGGAGAAGCAAACTGGAGTGACAACCTGAAGACAGCCAGACCCTTAGGAACACCAGCCATGTCCATGAAACATGGATTCCCTAAATAGAAACCTGAGGAGATGGAAGAAAAACCTACAGCCTTGACCGCAGATCTCCACATTGAACCACTTAATCTTTCCACTGGTGTTACCTGGCACCACAACTGAAGCCCAGGCTTAGCACCATGGATCTAGAAGCCCTGTAGCACCTGGTCTCCCCCACCATCCTCATTTAACATTCTAGTCTTCGGGGCGCCTGGGTGGCTCATTCGGTTGAGTGTCTGACTTTGGCTCAGGTCATGAGCTCATGGTTCATGGGTTCGAACCCCACATCGGGCTCGGTACTGACAGCACGGAGCCCACTTGGGATTGTCTGTCCCTCTCTCACTCTCTCATGTAAATAAACATTAAGATAAAATTTTTTTTTTTTAATTCTAATCTTCACTCAGTTTGACCCTAACAACTTCCATTCTCCCACAAGCTGGCCCTATCCTCCCAAAGGACTTTTACACCTGCCAGTCACCAGGTTCCCAGCCCCACATGCCCTTATCCTTCAGGCCCAGGCTCAGAAAGGCTTTCTCTGGCTTTCTCCAAAATGCTCCCTCCTCCCCAGCTGTGAGGTCACCATTCTGTTTACTCCTTTGCATCACTATTTACAATCTACAACTATTTGATCAAGCTACCTTTCACTTGTTTATTATCATGCCCTTACCCAAAGCCAGAGTCTAAGCTCTATGAGAGCAAAAGCCTTTTCCATTTTGCTGCCTACCATTGGCAGCAGTGTCCGGCACGGAGTAGGAACTCAGCAAATATTTCAGAGATGAATGAAGGTGCTCTAAGCACCTGCTATCTAGCTGCGTAATTTGAGGTGGGACACTGCACCTATGCAAACTCGAGTGTCCTCCTCTGTGACGCATCGCTAGGATAGTCTCCTTACATATTACAGGGGAAACAAGACACTGAGCCAACAACTAAACTCCTAATTACAAGAGGATTTTTTTTTTAATTTTTTTTAACGTTTATTTATTTTTGAGATAGAGAGAGACAGAGCATGAACGGGGGAGGGGCAGAGAAAGAGGGAGACACAGAATCTGAAACAGGCTCCAGGCAGTCAGCACAGAGCCCGACGCAGGGCTTGAACTCACGGACCACGAGATGGTGACCTGAGCTGAAGTCGGATGCTTAACCGACTGAGCCACCCAGGCGCCCCAAGAGGATTTTTAAAAACCATGATTTCATCAACATACAGAAATAATCTGTGGGCATCTTGATTAATTTCATCAAGAAATTATAGAAAAAAAGTAGAGATGTGTGAGAATGTGATGTGGGAAAAGTACACGTCCCTTCTCCTTCACACATACGTTACATAAAAGGATGGACATACCACAAATATGTAAACATACACAGGTAACAACTAAACATGAAAAGAGAACAGTGCAATTATGCATTACTCTCCCAGGATAAAAAATTTTAAGGAATTAAATACTTTGGCACAACAAAAGTTCAATTAAATGATTAAATGTTTTAAAATAGCTTTCTTGTAAAAAAAAAAAAAGTTCGAAACTAAAAATGAAGCACACACCTGGGAAACAAAATCACCATTTACTGAACAATTCTTATGTGTTAGCACTGAGCTATATTAAGGCATACGTTATGTATATTTATACTTAACCTTCCAACAAAGATATTATTGTTCATATTCTACAGAAGAAAAATTAGGCTGCTTATTCCACCTCCTAAAATGCTTCCTTCCAATGTCACCTTCTTAATGAGGCCTTCCCTGGTCAACCTACCTAAACGTGCAAACCTACCCTCTGTCCTGAATTCCTCATTCATCTCCACTGCCTCAATATTCTGCATGACACATATCACCAATACTGTGTAACTTACTTATTTCCTATCTCCCCTTATGAAAATATAAGTTCTAGGGGCGCCTGGATAGCTCAGTCAGTTGTGTGTCTGATTCTTGATTTGGGCTCAGGTCATGATTCTGGGAACGTGGGATCAAGCCCTGCATTGAGCTCAGTACTGAGTGTGGAACTTGCTTAATATTCATTCATTCATTCATTCTCTCTGTCTCCCCCTTCCCCTCTCCCCTGCTTGTGCACACTTGCTCACGCACACTCTCTAAAAATAAAATAAATCTTTATAAAAAACAGAACTTCTGCAGGCAGGTGTTTTTTTGTGTGTTTTTTTTTTTCTTCCTCCATTCTCTTCTGAAACGCCAGCACCCAGCAGAGGACATGACACAAAGTAGATACTAATAAATATTTGATGAATGAATAATGAATGAATGAATGTACAGCTGAATGCACTGGTGAATTTCTAGGAGTTAGTTCTGAAAGTCTATTCAACTCAAAGCCTTTCTGTGTCTTTATACAAGAATTACTGAGTACAAATATATATATTGTATAGAAGTTAATCAGGAAAGAAAATGAAATTAGTAAGACTGGTGAAAGGAACTAGGGAATGAATGCGAGACAGAACATACGTCCGGAAAAAGACAATGCCATTTTTTTAAGATGTAAGAGGTGCATGAAGTGTGGTTATTATACTTTTTTTTTTTTTTTAACTTATCGTAGAGTATGATGACACAGGGTCTTAATGGCTTTGAACATGGGAGGGCAGACAACTAGAGCTTAGCTGCATGAGGAACTGAGCCTGAGCTAAGGCAGGTTTCCTCCAAGGAGGTCTCTTGAGTTCGAAAGCAATATGAGCAAGAAGGCTAAAAGCCAATCAGAAAACCTCTGAAGGGGCACCTGGGGTGGCAGAGTTGGTTAAGCATCTGACTTTGGGTCACGTCATGATCTCACGGTTCGTGAATTTGAACCCCTCTTCGGGTAAGCTCGAGCCCCACTTTCAGCTCTACATTCTCTCTCCCACTCTCTCTGCCCTCTGCCCACTTGCACTGTCAAGGAAAGGAAAAGGAAAAGGAAAAGGAAAAGGAAAAGGGAAAGGGAAAGGGAAAGGGAAAGGGAAAGGGAAAGGGAAAGGGAAAGGGAAAGGGAAAGGGAAAGAAAGGGAAGGGAAGGGAAGGGAAGGGAAGGGAAGGGAAAGGAAAAAGGAAAAAGGAAAAGGAAAAGGAAAAGGAAAAGGAAAGGGAAAGGGAAGGAAAAGGAAAAGGAAAAGGAAAAGGAAAGAAAAGAAAAGAAAAGAAAAGAAAAGAAAAGAAAAGAAAAGAAAAGAAAAGAAAAGAAAAGGAAAAGGAAAAGGAAAAGGAAAGGAAAAGGAAAGGAAAAAAGAAAACCTCTGAAAAGCCAAGATTTTAGCAGCCCTGAAGTACTGAGGAGATAGAACTGGAGTTCAGGTCCCACCAAGAAGAGGGGACAGGTAAAAAACATTCCAGACTTGTGTGAAATACCTGGAAGGCTAGGTCTTAGGAGCAAAGGCAAACCAGACAGAGTCTGAACCTTACCAGAACCATACCTCTGCCACATCTCGGAGATCATCCACTCCCCACACCCACCCCCAACACACACTATACTTATCAGAGAAAAGAATGAATCCCCCTGGACAACGATAACATCATCTGAAGACTTTTGTAGCTGTCCTACATAATGTTGGGCAATTACCTTATGGTATGATGTGAGAGACAAACAAGTAACTACAATAAGAGAAAAGATCAAACAATAGAAACACATCCAAAGTTGATCTAGATATTAGAATTAACTGTTTAAAGTCCTTATAAGCTGTAATTAATATGTTCAAGAAATAGAGAAAAAGATGGCATTTACACATTTTTTTATGTTTATGTATTTATTTTGAGAGGGGGGTGAGGGGCAGAGAGAGAGACAACGGAGAATCTCAACCAGGCTCCTTACTATCAGCACAGAGCCCAACCTGGGGCTTGAACCCACGAGCCGTGAGATCATGACCTGAGCCGAAGTCTGACGCTCAACTGACTGAGCCACCCAGGCACCTCTGAAAGATTTTTTAAAGTCTGTATTTGGGGCGCCTGGGTGGCTCGGTCGGTTAAGCATCCGACTTTGGCTCAGGTCATGATCTCGCGGTCCGTGAGTTCGAGCCCCGCGTCAGGCTCTGTGCTGACTGCTCAGAGTCTGGAGCCTGTTTCAGATTCTGTGTCTCCCTCTCTCTCTGCCCCTCCCCTGTTCATGCTCTGTCTCTCTCTGTCTCAAAAATAAATAAACGTTAAAAAAAAAAAAAAAGTCTGTATTTGTGGTCCTGATTTTTGGCAAGCATTTTAAAAGGTCTGCTAATAATATCTGAAAGGCTAACACACTCTGCACAATGTTACTCTGTGCACTACCTTTAAAGTGGGCAAAGTAATTAAACCTGGGTTTGGCTTCTGAAAAAGGCACAGGCACGCCATGCCCTTCCCAGGCATATGTAACCATCACCTTTCAGAACAGTGAGAACCTACCACATTTCCAGAAATCATCTAAGACTAAAATTCTGGAAACATAGTTTCTCCAACAAGGACTTAGAGAAAGTTCTTCAAGCAACAAAAAACTGGTAACCTTTTAAAAAATAATGCTTACCTTTGAATATTTTTGTAACTCAGCATCATCTGCAATCTGGGTATCCAGAGTTGCAACCTAAATTTACAAGAAAAAAAAATCCAGTATCTGTAAAAGCATAACTTTATTTCTTCTTAGGTTTTCTGAAAATAATCTATAAACCCTATATATTGATAACACCAACGGATCTACATTCTCATCTTTTTTTGATATTTCTGAAATCCGTAAGTATAACACATAATGTAGAATTTCAGCGAATATTTCCTGTTACTGTTTTCTACAGCAATCCTTCCCCCTCCCCCACCCCCCCACCCCCACCAAATTACTCAGCAGTTGACCCAGAAGGGGATGGGCAAAAACATACACTATTTTTAAAAAGCCATGCCCCCTAAAATTTTAATATAATGTTCTGTTAGAAGGAGTCCATAAAAATTTTACTCTTTTCGCAAAGCCAAGAGTTATCGTCATTTTTGTTTTTAAATCCAGGCCTTAAAACAAAGATTGCAAGGTCAGTAAAGTAAGATGTGTTTGGAAAAATTGAAGCATCTGACTTTCTACAGAAAAGCTCTACCATTTCCCTAGGAAACTTGGCTGGCAAGGACACAAACAGAAAGACCTGGCCTGGTGAGAGGCTCATGGAATACTTAAAGCTTTCAACCCTGGCCTAAAACTATTGTTCTAAGCTCCAGTGGTGGAAATCCACAGAAGTAAATTGCCAGCAAGCAAAATACTTTACTGATGATTTGCATCTGTGAGTTGTTAATAAAATATGGTACATCTGGAGGGAGGAGTAAGTTAAACAATGATCCAACTTAAAGCTTCTAGAAGTACTGCACTTCACAGAAGTAGATTCTAGAAGAAAAATGAAGTAAGGAACACTGGAGTACATGCATATGTGCATGCATTTTTCATCTTGCCTGGTTTCTCCTTTCTTCTTCTCATCCCTCAAAACAGCAAGAACCCTTAATGAATAAGCTGTCACTTTAAATTCCCAGTCTCAAAGTATGTCTCCCCTCTCTACCTAATCTGTTATGACCTCACTGTATGATAAATGAAATTTGGAAATACAGTTATAAGGGCAAAGTAAAATTTTAACAAAAAAGAGCCCATGACAAAACTGGCCATTCATAAATACTCAGACACCAAATTATTTGAATATCAAACCTCTAAGAATAGTAGAAAAGGTTATTGGCTAAGGTGATAGATAGCCTAATGACAAAACAGCATTTGAAATCTATGAAGAAGCAGGCGTTCATAACAACCAACATGCAAGTACAAAATTAGCAAGAATAGAGCACTGAATGTTTTAACTCATCTTAAAAACACTAGAAATTTTCTGACACTAGATAGTGGTTATATGTTCTGAACCAAGAAGAGAAAAAAATTCTCCAACCAGCCAACGAGTGCTAATGATAAACATATGTAAGAAAACATGAATGACAATAGAAATTTAATAGAATATTTTATTACTAATGCATTTAGTGAACACTGTAGAGGCTTTTCTAAGCACAGCTTTCTGCTTTCATGTGGATTCATAGGGGGGAATGTAATCAATCCCTTACTCAATGAATCTAATAACAGGTGAAAGAAAGTCTAATGGACCACTGGCACTATAAACTTCTGCCTAACCTAAATTACTTCCTGTTCTCCCTAATCCATTTGATAATCATTCTTTCATTTTTCTCATAAAACTGTAAGATTCTTTGTGAAACATAGGACTAATATCCACAGCCCTTTCAGTGTACAATAAAACAAACAGATCATAAAAGCAATCATAAAAATGCCAGCAATTTTAAGCAGCTGATATAGGTTATAAATTTAAAGGCAAGCTTTCTAAGATTCTTCTGCCTACTGTTGACTTAAATGTTTGCAACATGAGCTGAGTGTCTGCTAATTGTAACTGAAACTTGCGTGCAGTCCTTAATTGTTCTTATAGCTTAAAATGCTAAAAGAGGGGGGAAAAGATCAATTGATCTGCTAGGGAAGAAAGGCAGGAGGTAAAAAAACAAAGGCAAGCTGGCTATTCTTGGGCTCTCCCATCTCTTTAAACTGCAGTGTCAGGAGCTTAACATGAAATGAGATATGAGTGTTCTTTATTGCAACATTTTAACATACCATTACTTCATAATCTGGACCCAAAAGGTTTTCCCATCTAGATTTCAGCTCATTTTCTAGAGAGTCAGGAGCTTTTTCTGGATTAAAAAATAAATAAATAAAAAAGAATATTGAAACTACGGTGAGCCAAACACACTTAACTACTAAATTCTTCAATAACCACACAGTTCCAGTAAGTAAAAGGGAAACGAATGAAAAGGAAAATGCATTAACTTGGGTCTACCAGGTAAAGTAAATCAGAGGTGACTTATAACACTAATGTAAAATGTAAGGCCAACTGTGACCAAATTATGATGGGACTTTTTTGTTAAGAACTATTTTCAAGGGAAAAGGAAATGATGACTTAGAAATGAAATTTGAAATATATGCACTTTAGATGTAAACATCCTGCCGTTTATAAGAAAAATACATCTGGCTTTGCTTTACAATATGTTAAGGCAAACAAGGACCTAATTTAAATGTTAATCACTTCAAAGTAATACTTTCCACTTACCCATAGAAAAAGTACAGATTTATCAAAAGATATCTTTACTATCAAGTGGACATATCAACACAACCCAGTCAGAATTCTCACTTGGGCGGATATAAAGGCTTGTCTGGTTTAATTCAACCACGGAGATGCATGAGCTTTAATATAATAGAAACTCTGGCTTTACTTTGGTCTTTAACTGTGGTTAGTTATACCTTTTTGACTCCTAAGTATAATATTACCTTTTTTGCAAAGGTAAGGTAACATTCAAGAACTAAGACAGATTTTAAGTATCCTGCCTGTCCTCCATATGATCTTAGCCAGAAGTTCAGGGCACCGTTCATAGTCTGAATAATGCCTAATGGGTGAAAGTTAAAGTACTGAAAATACAATTTCAACTTATATCCATAGTAGCAGAAAAAGCAAACCTTCACGGTTTTTTCTGTAAGTTAAAGAAAAACTCTCCATTTTATCACAAGATTAAACAAGTCACAGAACACTTATTCCAAATGACATAACCATCTGTCTAAAATCAAACATAACTTGCAATATCAGCTCTTTCAGTCTTCAGTCCGGACAGCTAATCTTGGGTGCATATAATGCTTAATAAATCATCAAGTAAAACAGGCTAACCTCAGAATTAAGAGACTAACACTAACACTAAAGAGCTAAACTCACTACATGTACAAAAGAATATCCATGAAGTAACTCTATCAACTGATACGCTAGGTTACATTAAGGGACTAACCGGAAGTCTTATTAAAAACAAAGTATCATTCACGTGGGCTCTGTACTGTGTGTCTATTTACTGCTGTCAATACTTCCATAAGAAATTACATTAAGAGTTCTACCATCTTTGTTAATTTCTTCCGGGCAGCAGTTTCTTATCTGGTAAGCTAATTGGGAAGCTTAAGAACATGATATTTAAAGACATTTCACACACATGTATAAAATAATGATATTTCACCTACAACTCCTTTTAACTTTTTCATCTTTCAGTTGTACAATGGAAGCACAGAGAGTCATTGAGTTTTAAAGCACAGCACAAAGCTAAGTACCAGAGGAAAAAGACTAATTTCAGCAGCCCAATAATCCTGAGCTACACAAAAGGACTTGCAAAACAAATAGTATGGGCACCTCGGTGGAGCAGTCGGTTAAGTGTCCAACTCGATCTTAGCTAGGGTCATAATCTCAGGGTTCGTGAGTTCGAGCCCTGCATCAGGCTCTGCGCTGACCGTGTGGAACTTGCTTAGGATTCTCTGCCTGCCCCTCTCTCAGAAATGAATAAATAAACATTAAGAAAATGAAAACTATGATGATCTGAAACATTATTCCAATGGTAATGAAGGGGAGAATATGCCACCCCAAAATATGCCATTCTGACACATGGAATACTTAGAACTAAAGACAATCAAGACCCAACAGACTTAGGAGAAACTTTTACCTCTCCCTTAACTACCTAAAAGAATTTAGATAGGAGGCCTATACCAGAAAGAGCTATTACCAGAGATAATTACTTTATCTGAAAGACCTATTGTCATGGTAGAGCAAACTTTTAATCACCAAACATTTACTCTTCTTATCACGCTGCAAATTAGCCTCCTTGTCTTTGAAGCCACAGGCCTCTATCCCATTTCTTAATTTAGGACGGCATGTAAGCCTCAATTGCCCAACTTACTCTTGGGTCTCATATTTTTATGGGGCTTCCATACTCATAGAATGTGTTTTTCTCCTGTTAATCTGTCTTATGTCAATTTAATTATTAGACCAAAGAACCTAGAAGGGAAGAAGGGAGAGTTTTTCTGCCCCTACAGCAAACAAGAAAGCTAACTTCTAGCAGTTCAATGACTTTGGTCTTACTCTCAAACTGAAGTTAAACATACTCATGAAGAAAAAAATGCAGTGAGATTGATCCAAAAAGAGCAGATAAAAATGTCTGAAGATATTTCTAATTTCAGAACGTATTTGATTTTCACCCAATAGCTCCATGACAATCTATCCAGGTACACCTGAATTTAAATAGCAAAGATCAAACTACAATACAATCCACTCGGGTCAAAAAAGAATAAGGTAAATTTCCAAATTATAGGAAATTTTTTAACTTGAATGAGGGGCTACTCCTTCCTTCAGGCCATTCTTTCCTGACACAAGACAAAGCCAAAACTTCTCTGGAAGAGGATGATGTGAAGTATCCCATTTCATTCAATTGTCAAGGCTTTCCTGAGCAATGCTGTGCAGGGAATTGTGTGAGACTGTTATTCAAAATGCTTGCAGAACAGTCAACTACATAGCCAAGTTATCAAAGTACAAAGAGGACAAAGTTGCACATCAATTGAAAAGATTAAAGTATAAATATGTAACAATCTGGCAGTTTGATAAAACATACATATGTATAGATTACAAATTATTATGTTAAAAAACACTGCTACATGTATACAGATACCTAGATATTTATAACTGTATCAACGACAATACATAAGCTAACATATGCAGTAAGCTTGTTAAAATGCTAGCAAGATGAAAAGGGTTAACACATGCTAATAAAAATGCATTTAAAATTAATTAAACAGGGGAGGCTGGGTGGCTCAGTTGGTTTAGCATCCAACTCCTGATTTCGGCTCAGGTCATGATCTCACAATTTATGAGATCGAGCCTCTATGCTGACAGCATGGAGCCTGCGTGGGATTCTCTCTCTCCCTCTCTCTCTGCCCCTCCGCTACTTGTGCTCTCAAAACAAAGTTTTAAAAAAATTAATTAAACAAAGATTAAACAATAACAACTGGTCTTCAATTGTCACAAGTGGTAAGATGTTGATATTAAGAATATCCTGTTTCCTATCTCCAAAATGTCTCTAAAATTTCTCATATTAGCTCTAAAGGGAGAAAACAGTTAACAAATAAAGTCAAATTACTTTGATTGTTTTGAATTGAATGCTTTGTGCCTACCTAATTTTTCTAAGGCTTTTAGATTACCCATTCTTTCTTCAGTTTCCTCATCCCCACCATCCAAATTCGTTTCCGTTTCCACTGCTCCAGTTGAATAGAGGGCTGGTATTTCCGATGATTCTATGACAGTTCCTAAAAAAAAAAAAAAAAAAAAAAAAAAAAAAGAATTACTAACTTGAATCACTAGCAGCTGAAGACCATATTTAAGTGAGTTCATTCTAGTCCTGTTCTCCCATTTGACCACCTCATTACAAACATCTCAGGTAACTTACATATATGATACTTTATTTAAAGCGTCATGTGTGATAACCACTCAATTCCTAAAAAAAAAAAAATAAGGAAGCTCTGGTAGCATTGGAAAGGATATGGAACCAGGCAATGGGGAAGAAGGGCAAGGCCAAGTCATTCTACAAAAGATACTTATCAACATAGCCTTGGTAAAGAAAAAGAACACTAAGGTCTATATATACCCTTGCACTTGTGGTGGGTAAGGAGCAGGTTATGCAGAATAAGCCTGTCCCACTGCTCTGGGCTCACCTAAGTTCTGGCATGACACCATCATAAGTTTAAAAAAAACAAAAACAAAAACAAAAAACTCTACATAGGTAACTTTATGAATTGGAAGGGAATTGGAGAGAATTCCCCTGGTTGCAGCTAAGGGTTCTCCTCCCTTAGCTAAATTGAGCTGAGTAATAGGATATCCAAAACTTTCAATCTCAAGCATGCAAGTCATTATGTATCTGTTAAACACAAGAAAGGTTGAACAAGAGTCATTTTTGGTCATTTTTAAATGGTCACACATGACTTACAAAGTTTTCTTACCAAAAATATTTAACCTGGATCTAACTAGGGCTTTATATCTAGCTTCTCACAGGAAACACAGTGGATAGAGGAACAAGTTAAATTACACCACAAGGACAATGAAATTCAGAATGTAGTGTTCTGGTGACAAAATGGACAAATCCTTTCACGAACAGTCTGTGCCATGGAGGTGGAGGCAGGGGTCGGGGATTCTTCTAGATTAAGAAACTGAAGAAACGTAACACAGGAAACCAAAGAAACATAACGCATGATTGAATCTTGATGTTATGAGGTTTCTCTTTCAGAGAGTGGGGAGTGGGAAAAGAAGCTACAGAAGACATTTGGGGCAATTAAAAAAATTTAAGTACGTGCTGCACATTGGATATTAGGGACTACTATTAATTTTCTTCGTTGTGATAATGATATATTATCATGTAAGACAATATCTTTATTTTTAGAAGCTATAAAGTATGCAGGACTAAAGTGCCATGATGTCGGGGCGCCTGGGTGGCTCAGTCGGTTGGGCGGCCGACTTCGGCTCAGGTCATGATCTCGCTGTCCGTGAGTTTGAGCCCCGCATCGGGCTCTGTGCTGACTGCGCAGAGCCTGGAGGCTGCTTCGGATTCTGTGTCTCCCTCTCTCTCTGACCCTCCCCCGTTCATGCTCTGTCTCTCTCTGTCTCAAAAATAAATAAACGTTAAAAAAAAAAAATTAAAAAAAAATAAAGTGCCATGATGTCTACTACTTACTCTCACAGAGTTCAGGGAAAAGGACAAATAGATGAAACAAATATGGCAAAATGTTAACTGTTGAATCTAAATGGTGGGTCCGTGGGTATTTGTTATATGTTTTTCAATTTTTCTGTATGTTTAAAAATTTTTACAGGGGCGCCTGGGTGGCTCAGTAGGTTAAGCATCCGACTTCAGTTCAGGTCATGATCTCACAGTTTGTGAATTCGAGCTCTGCATTGGGCTCTCTGCTGTCAGCATAGAGCCCGCTTCAGATCCTCTGTCTCCCTCTCTCTCTGCCCCTCCCCATCTCATGCTATTTCTCAAAAATAAACATTGAAAAAAACCTACAAAAATTTTTACGATACTGTTGACCCTTGGACAATGTGGAGGTTAGAGGCACTTTCCCATCCCATGCAATTGAAAACCTACATGTAACTTTTGAATGCCCCCCAAAATGTAACTAATAGCCGATTATTGTTGACCAGGAAGCCTTACTGACAACATGGTCAATTAACAGAACTTGTTTATTATGTATTATATCGTATTCTAGAGAAAAAGTAAAAGCAACATAGAGAAAAGAAAATGTTATTAAGAAAATCTTAAGAAAGAAAAAAAACCACATTTATAGAAAATATAGCACAGTACTGTATTGGAAAAAAATCCACATATAAGTGGACCTATACAGTTCAAACCTGTGTTGTTCAGAGGTCAATTATAAAATGTTGAAAAATATAGCCAGTTAAAAGTTCCTATGATCTCAGCATGAAATTTTCAACCACATGATATTTTTTACATCATTAATCCACTGATACACACTAAAACCACAGCCTAGTGCTAGCCAAAGTAACGAGGCCCAAAGTTGCTAGTGTAACTGGGGAGAATAGTTACACACCACAGTTTATAGCACAGAGCAGTAGATGATGTAATTGTATGCTACAAGGTATACAATTGTATACAAACAGGTACACCAAAAAGATATATAAGGTATACAAACAGTAGGAGAGAAAGACAGTAAGATCTAGAATAGTAGAGGCAAGTATTGGGCAAGCGCTAGAAGTCGTGCAGTTTCCCTCAGTAAAAGACTGAAGGCAGAGGAAAATGTGTTACGTGGGGCAGGGAACAAAGGCATCACCATTTCCTTTCATTATAGTGACTACACAGGAAACAGGTGATCCCCAAACAGAGTGATAAATGCTACAGTACAGCGCTCTTCTAAGGGTGCTAGTGAAACCCACATGAAGGACATCTCAACCGTGGAAGAAGTGCGAATTTAGAGTCAAAATTTATCCCAACATAAATTTAAAATGGAGGCATGCGCAGGAAAGAATTGCTAATTCGCAGATAACGTACTTTATTTGATACAGTAGACTGAAGCCAAGGGCTCTATCAGAGCTATTAAAAACCATTAGGTTGGTATAAATATTTATGTAAACCTTTTAAGGTCAATATAGCATTGGTACAATTTGTACTATTTAGGCAATGTTTAATTTCATACATACGATGCAGTTGACAGGGCACCTGTCTTTCAGCAGCAAAATTTTCACTATCACATAAAACTTAAAAAGTTCCCATTTAAATACAAATCAATATTAGTTGAGACAAGGCTTCCAGGCTTATTATATCTTCAGAAGAGAGGAAAAAAAATATATTCATCTTCTGACAAATTCTAATGGAATTATTTCTTACTAGTTCTATAACTAGTCATTCATTTTAAATTGAATTTGTTTTCAGGACTGTCAAATTTTTCAATCTACACATTAATAACTTGATAATTAAAAAACTGGCATGCATACCATTTGTTCCATAATGACAATTTGCTATTCTTTAATCAAAATAACAAATATTTTACAAATAAAAATGTTCTTAATAGAAATCCTTATTTTCTCCCCTCTGTATTTCATAGGGTAAATCAGGAGACATTAGAATTAAATATATTGTTAGAAGTAGTATGAAATCTTAAGTGTGCAAAATGTCAAAGCCTTAGACAAATGAGAGCCCCTAGAACAAAAGGTGTCGAAGCTTTATTATTCAAATATAAGTAATAAATGAAATTTAGAAGCTTTTTGGAAAAAACGATTTCCATCTCCATTTCAAACAGCTCTCAAAGCTTAATGCATGTCAGGGTTCATGTTCTAACATTTGGAATGGCACAAGGAAGTTCTTCTTCAATGCACAAATGAGCTAGCTGATTCATTTCTCCATCACTACATTATACAAGATGGGCACTTTTTCCTTCCCAGACTCACAGAGCAACTTCTGTAGATAAGATATTCTTCTAGACCTAGACTACGTGGTGGGGAGAGGGATCGTGGAATGAACTACCTCTGTCTGAAGGCCATTCGTGTGGAGAAGCAGATGAAAATGTCTTCCTTCGAACCAGAGTTAGGTGTACCACCTGCCCTGCGTTTCGTAACACTTCAACAACATCCTGGTTGGCAAAACCCTGAATATTGACACCATCAACCTAAAATGTTAAGAGACACATTAAACAGAAGCTTCAAGTTAGCTACTATTTTCAACTCTGACAAGGCAGAATAAAATCAGGCAATTCATTTTATGCCAAAACGAATTTGTATTAAACCTAAGGAATTATTTTTGAATAGGAGGCAAAATTAGTAGTGAAACATGCTGACAAATGTCCTGAAAACCTACAGAGCAAATTCAAACTTGTAATTGAGAGTCACACATTTTAACTGACAGCCTGAGAGGGAAAAGGTCTTAGTCTCTTATGCTATTCAAAATTCAAAGTGCCTTCAAAGATGGTCAACTGTTAAACACAGCTCTCAAGATGTACTAACTACAAGCCTGTATTATCAACATTGAAGAGGTCATCCAATACTTCATCCCTCTATCATATCATTATGTGGTAGTTTCCAGAAGAGATACACACATCTCCCCCCATAGGGTTTTCTAGTGCCGTGAAGAAGTATATGCAAGAAACGGATTTACTAATCTAAGTCAAGCCCAATTCCTCACTTCTGAAGTCCATCAGAACACACAGGCCTCATCTCCCAAGCTGGCCAAACCATTACGTTTAGTTTTCCCTAGAAGTATTTTCTCCAAAGCATCCACTGCTTACTGCTTGACTCCATATCCTGCAAATCACAAGACGCTTCCTAAGCCAAGAGTCATGAAAGGTGCTTCCCTAGATGGACTTGAAGGACGAAGATTCAAATGACACCAATGAACATTTGTTTCTATGTAAATCACTAAATTAAATGTGTGTATGTGTGTATGCTTCAAAAATATTATTCAAATAAACTTTAAAATTTAACCAATTTCTACTAAATGAAGAAAGACCAGTCTGAATTGACAAAAGGTAATTATTATATTCTCCAATATATAAAATAATTCTATGTTTTTGTATGTATTCAAAATTACTTACGATTAGTAGAAAAATTACTTTCATGAACAGATAAAAAGATCTGGTTAATAGCCTATTTTCTATGAAAAATGAGTGAGTTTAAAAAACACAGAGGTGTTTGAAAAGTCTTTTCTAGGGGCACCAGGGTGGCTCAGTCGGTTCAGTATCTGACAACTTCGGCTCAGGTCATGATCTTGCGGTTCATTGGTTCAGGCCCTGGGTCAGGCTCTGTGCTGACAGCTCAGAGCCTGGAGTCTGCTTCGGATTCTGTGTCTCCCTCTCTCTGCCCCTCCCCAGCTCATGCGCATGCTCGCTCGCTCGCGCTCTCTCTCTCTCTCTCAAAAATAAATAATAAAAACATTTTTTAAAAATTAAAAAAAAGTCTTTTCTAGAAGAATCGCAGACCATCTTTCAGATATGTGTGTGTGTATATATGTGTGTATATATATATATATATATATATATATATATATATATATATGTTTTATTCCTACCAATATGGTTATTGATTTGTTTCTTCACACACAATGAAAAACAAAAACAAAAAGCAAACAAACAAATTTAGAACCCCAAGAGTCCAAATCAATGAGATGACACTCAATTTTTTGAAACATTATGAGATTATGCGAAGCCATTCTCCTCTCACACACATACATTATAATAAAGATAACTCCCCCCAACCCCCCAAGTTGATTCCATTCTAAAACAGAGGACAGGTACTTACAGCAATTATTTTGTCATTCACTTGAATTTGGCCATTGTGGTATGCAGCACTGCCAGGTATTATACTTTTCACATAAATCCCTGAAGCCTCCCCTGAGGTGCATGAAAACATATGGAAAAAGGAAGAAAGCTCTAATTAGACCTTGATTGCAAAATTCATATCAAGAGGTTAATTAGCTACAGGGGCTGACTCGAGGCTTGATAAATACTATCTTGAACACAAGCAGGGAAATTGATGGATTATTTCAAACTGTCACCATCACGAGTGACCCGAATTTGAAATGATGTGACTGATGACTATTTCTGGAAAAATCATCAGTAATGGAACCCTGATGAAATGTGCTCTACCACCAACTGGAATTCAGGAGAGCCCAGGCAGTCTCAGCCTCTTCTCTTGGGCTGTCTCCCTTCTCCCTGCTGCCTCAGAGACCTTGTCACTTTTCACCAGCACTAAGACAAGAGTCTCCCTCCTACCTGGTCTTCCGCCTACATTTAGTTCACTGTTAGCTTCCCAGATACGGAAAAGTACACATAGTGTTTTGTTTTGTTTTTTTTAAGTAGAATCTTCACAATGTTACGTAATCTTTATATTATAAAATATTTAAATAGAAACAAATGGCTATATAAAAATTACAACTATATAAAAAGCATGCGTTCCTAGGGGCAAAGACTGGAGGAGAAACTGGAAAATGAAAACCATAACTCTGGATGATTTTGTACTTTTATTCTTGTATTTCAAATGAACTTAAAATATTGTCAATAGAAGAAAACTAAACACCAATGGATTCCTATTGCCTAAATGATTGTAAATTTCATAGACTCATACTCAAGGACCTCTATACTCTGCCCCAAATATCTTTTTCTCCTTACATCCAACTACCATCCCTCCAACAAGACAAAAGTCCACACACACAAGACTTGAGATTTCACCAAAACACTAAGTATTGTCATGATGCTATCCCTTTTCTTATCCATTTTTTCTTCCTATAACCTCACCCCTTCTACTAAAATCCTTTTTCATGACTAGCGCAAATACCTTTCTTTGTGAATTCTTTATTTCATCAAATTTAATCTTTCAACTGTCATGATAGTTTGCTTAGATCTCTACTAAAACATATATTTCACTTATCCTTAAATAATTGACAGTTACTTACATATTTCTTTCTCTGACTAGACTTTTCTTACATTCATTTTTCTATCCCTTTCAGAACTAAGTAACCCCCTCAAAAGTCCAATGAATGGAATAAAATGAATATTATTTTGAAACACTACATGTTAAATAGCATGCTGAGTTTGAGTTTTTAAATGTTCTAGTTTTTGGATTTACCATTGCCCCCCGCCCAGTCTCCAAAACTTCTTTTGAAGGTAAAGAAGGTAAAGGATTCTTTTCTTTATTCAGTAACATAAACATCAGATTTTCTCAGTCTTCTATCATTCACTTTCATTTTACTCTGTGTGTATATTGTTAACTTTATAAGAACACTCTAAAAACTTAATAGAGTATTTGAGTCATAAGCCACAAGTTTAGGAACAAAGTCATGATTTCTTTAACCAGACAGCATATTAAGAGCTATTCAATATAGTTTATTTTTCCCCCAACATTATTATACGATCCATACTTAGCTCTTTTGGAACTCATTTAAATTCTGAACCTAATAAAGGTGGCACTTAGAAAAATCTAAAGGTTTGAAAACAGTTATTTCATTAGGCTAAAATAGCACAAGGTGGCCTGACATGAATTTCATTCAGGACTTTGAATACATTAGCACTCTTAATCTTTCCACCTGCTGTAAGTATGCAAAATAATAATTTTTTTAAAAAATTAACTTTCTAATCTTGCTATTTTTTAAAAAACTAGAACATTTCATACCTCTGAATTCAGGTTACTAGCAAATATTTGTGCAAAAAATTTATTTTACCTTACTCTAATGACTGTCTTATAATAACAGAGTAATTCGTACAGTGAAAGTTACCAAATCTTTACATGTAAGAGCTGAGGGGATGTTATTCAGAAATACTTGGGCCATGTATTTATTATTACAATAGAACCCTTTTTTATATGACAGGAAAATAATTCTAATCAAAGAAATTGTTTTATATATATATGTGGTTATACTAACACTTTTTTGACATTTATATTATGAAATACAGTAATCTTTATTTTATCACATCTAAAGTGTCATAATATGTAACAGTCACAATATTTTAAATATATTTAAGAAATAAAAGAAGGTACAATTCAAATGCTATATGATGAGTTGGATAATTAAATCCTTGTTAATGAAAATCAAGTCAGCTATAAAACTACTGAGATAAAACTGTAATTCTCTAATCACTGAAAAGTAACTGGTTGCCACTAAAAATACACGGTTTATTGTTCAGTATTTAAATTAAAGTCTGCAGATAGTTAATTTTACTATCTAGAAACCTTAACATCCTTTACAATTATTTCCAAATACAAAATGGAAATGATTCATTTACCTGTATGAGGAGTTCCAATATACCCAACAATTCTAATTCCAAGACTTTGTCCATCTTTTTTAATGAGTTCAACATCATAAGTTTCAAAAAGAGAACTGTCCTAAAAAAAAAAAAAAAGAAAGAGAGAAGTGTCTTAAAAGGAAAAAAAACTTTTTAATGATATATATTTAGTTTCATAACTGTGTACACAGTCAATTTGTGCATGGTTTGTCAAGTATTTTTTTAGCACCTGTGGCAGAGAGAATCTTAAGATGGTCCCCATGATTTTTGATTCCTGGTGCTATTCCTGTGTTTATGTTTCAGTATGTGGCAAAAAGACGACTATCCAGGTGCATCTAATCTAATCACAGACCCTTCAAAAGCAGTTTTCTGGCTGGCAGCAGAAAAGGAAGTGACAAAGATTTGAAGTATAAGGGCTGGACTTGTGGTCTGAAGATGAAGAGGTCCTATGAGAAGTTCCACGGGGAGCCTCGAGGAGCTGAGAGGGCCTTAGCTGACAGCCAGCAAAGAAAAGAGACTTCAGTCCTACAGATGCAAGGAGCTGTTTTCTGCCAACAATCTATATGAGCTTAGAAAGAGACTGTCCCCAGAGCATCCAGATAAGAGTCCGGCAAGCCCTTGATTTTGGCCACACAGCAATCTAAGTAGAGAACCCAGCCCGTCCTACCCAGACTTCTGAACTGCACAACTGTGAACAAAGAGTGTTGTTTTAAGCCACAAGGCTTAGGGGCGCCTGGGTGGCGCAGTCGGTTAAGCGTCCGACTTCAGCCAGGTCATGATCTCACGGTCCGTGAGTTCGAGCCCCGCGTCGGGCTCTGGGCTGATGGCTCGGAGCCTGGAGCCTGTTTCCGATTCTGTGTCTCCCTCTCTCTCTGTCCCTCCCCCGTTCATGCTCTGTCTCTCTCTGTCCCAAAAATAAAATAAACGTTGAAAAAAAAAAAAAAATTTAAGCCACAAGGTTTGTGATAATTTGTTACACAACAGAAAACTAATACAGCCACTTAGAAAAAAAACTCAGGATAAATTTTTATCTAAAAGAACCAAATGTAGGGGTGCCTGAGTGGCTCAGTTGGTTAAGTATCCAACTTCGGCTTAGGTCATGATCTCAAAGTTCCTAAGTTCGAGCCCCGCTTCGGATGAGCCTCGCTTCTCTCTCTCCCTCTCTCTCTGCCCCTCACTCACTTTTACCCTCCCTCTCTCAAAAAATAAATAAAAAAGAACCAAATGTAAAGAAAAATTTTGAAACAAATGCTAAGAATTATTGTGAATAATAATTATGAGCAAAAACTGTCGACCTAGAACCTTTTTTCATTACTTGTCTTCTAATTTAAAATAGTTCTGGGGCGCCTGGGTGGCTCAGTCAGTTAAGCGTCCAACTTCGGCTCAGGTCAGGATCTCATGGTCCATGAGTTTGAACCCCACGTTGGGCTCAGTGCTGACAGCTCAGAGCCTGGAGCCTGCTTCAGAGTCTGTGTCTCCCTCTCTCTCTGACCCTCCCCCGTTCATGCTCTGACTCTCTCTGTCTCAAAAATAAATAAACATTAAAAAAAATTAAAAAATAAATTAAAAAATAAAAAAATAAAATAGTTCTTTAAAAGAATAAAGTGTCTAAAAACATGATCCAATTCAAAATGCTAACAGGAGAAAGGAAACGGGTGATTGCATCAAATTCTCGCTTATCACATAGCTACATTGATCCCAACTACTGAATTGGAGGCTCAAGAGAGCTAAAGTAATGGAAGGGAAGAAAGTGGCTGTAACCAGTCTGGGGAGGAAAACAAAAATGATGCTAACATCTCTGACAGAAAACTTCCAGCGACAAGATGCCAAAGAGGGAGAGGCCAACAACTTCGTAGAACAGCCCCTCGAATGCAGATGAATGACGGTCTTCCACCTCTTCCCACCAAAATCACTTCTCCTTCTTTCTTCCATAGCCCCTCCTTTTAAAAACTATTTCTCTCCATTCGCTTTATTACCCCTTGATTCAGAGCCTGTGTGATGGTTGGAAAGGGTTTGGAAAGGACCAGAAAGACCTGAATTCAAATCCCAGCTTCAACTTACTCACTACATGATTGTTTTTATACGTTTATTATTTTTTTAGGGACAAAAAAAGCACAAGTTGGGGACAGGGACAGAGGGAAATAGAGAATCTGAAGTAGGCTCCACACACAGCACAGAGCCCAACCCATGCCCAATCCCGTGACCCTGGGATCATCACCTGAGCCGGAATCAAGAGTCGGACGTTCAACCTATTGAGCCACCCAGACACCCCTCACTTTATGACTTTTAATGAGTAATTTGGACTTCAGTTCCTTCATGTATTGCAATCTTCTCTTTTTTTAATTTTTTTTTTTAATATTTATTTTTGAGACAGAAAGAGACAGAGCATGAGCGGGGGAGGGGCAGAGAAACAGGGAGACACAGAAGCAGGCTCCAGGCTCTGAGCTGTTAGCACAGAGCCCGACGCGGGGCTTGAACTCACAGACCGTGAGATCATGACCTGAGCTGAAGTCGGATGCTTAACTGACTGAGCCATCCAGGCGCCCCTGCAATCTTATCTTAATGAAAGATTAAGACCTATCTTGGAGAATTCCTGTGAGGATTTCAGATGACCTCAACAATTCTAGGTGTTTGATGATAATAATAATGATTATTATAACAAATATTATTTATTTCCTTTGGTCATTCTGTTCCTATCTGTAGTAACTCATACACTGACCAATATTTAGTTTCCCCTCCAATACATGGATGCCTCAACACCACTCTAATGAAGTAATAATGACAAGTACTAGGACTTCTGGCTGGCTCAGTTGGTAGAGCATGCAACTCTTGATCTCGGGGTCATGATTTCAAGCCCCATGTTGGGTTTGAATCTTACTTTAAAATAAAATTTAAGAGGTGCCTGGTTAAGCGTCCAACTTCAGCTCAGGTCATGATCTCACAGCTCATGGGTTCGAGACCCGCATTGGGCTGTGTGCTGACAGCTCAGAAACTGGAGCCTGCTTAGGATTCTGTGTCTCTGTCTCTCTCTGCTCCTCCCCCACTCGCACTCTGTCCCTCTCTCTCAAAAATAAGCAAACATTAAAAAGGAATTTTTTTAAACAAAATTTTAAAAGTTTTTTAAAAGCCTTTATTTAAGAAAAAGAAATGGCAAGTACTATTATTTTCCAATTTACAGAGGAGTAGCTGAAGCTCAGGGAGGCTGAATGACTTAACCCTGAGACACAGCAACAAAGAAAATCAAACTTATCTAAGGTCTCTTAGCGGGGTTCTTCTTCATTTCCTTGGGGACACTATTCACAATCATTGGCACTCTGAGTTGAAGGGATTTCTAATCTTGCAGGATCTCATATCCAGTATTTAAGATTAAAGAATGGTTTGTATACTCACAACACTAGGGCTCCTGTTGGCTACAGCAGGCAGGGCTACAGGTAAGGCTGCAGGGGGGGGAGGGGTTTCAGAAATTTCACCAACTGGGTCTCTTGCAACAAGCATCCTGACTGAATTCCCACAGTTCCTTAGTACTTGGGCAACTTGCTCGCTGGTCATTCCCTGCACATCTGTGCCACCAATCTTCAAGATGTGGTCCCCTGTCTGGAGTCTTCCATCCTTTAATTCAAGAAAAAAACAAAATTCAGCCACTCTGGAAAACAGTATGGAGGTTCCTCTAAAACCTAAAAATACAACTACCCTACGACCCAGCAATTGCACTACTAGGCATTTATCCAAGGGATACGGGTGTGCTGTTTCGAAGGGATGCATGCACCCCAATGTTTATAGCAGCACTATCAACAACAGCCAAAGTATGGAAAGAGCCCAAATGTCCATCGATGGATGAATGGATAAGGAAGATGTGGTTTATATATACAGTGGAGTATTACTCGGCAGTCAAAAAGAATGAAAGCTTGCCGTTTGCAACTACGTGGATGGAACTAGAGGATATCATGCTAAGCGAAATTAGAGAAAGACAAATATCATATTACTTCACTGATATAAGGACTTTAAGACACAGAACAGATGAGCACAAGGGAAGGGAAGCAAAAATAATATAAAAACAGGGAGGGAGACAAACCATAAGAGACTCTTAAATACAGAGAAGAAACTGAGGGTTGCTAGGGGAGAGGGGGTGGGGGGAAGGGCTAAATGGGCAAGGGGCATTAAGGAGGGCACTTGTTGGGATGAGCACAGGGTGTTATATGTAAATGATAAATCACTAAATTCTATTCCTGAAATTATTACACTGTTAACTTGGATTTAAATTAAATAAAAATAACAATAATAAAAAAATATTCTAAGAAATCAATGATCTAACTTCACTAGCTAATAACAATTCATCAGACTTTCAATTCTGGCAAAATGGCTGACAAAGAAGCCATCTATAAAACGTTAAATAAAACATAACAGTCTTAATGAATGCTGAACTGGCAACAGAGAAAAGGAAATCTTTGCCAAAAAAAAAAAAAAAAAAAGATGGGGTGGAGGATGTGTTCAAAAGGAGAATAGTATCTAGAATTCTAAAACAGTCATTTATTTGCTCAAGGGCATCACTTCATGCCTGATGGCTTGGAGCCAGGGTATTAATGGCCACAAAAGTAAGGAAGAGATCAGAAAGCCCTGGGCCTCAAGAAGGGAAGGAGCTTGGATCAGAAGCCTCCAGCATAAAGCTAGAAACTCTCAAGGCCGGAAAACTCAGTGGCATGTGTAAGGATGAGCGAGATATCAGTGTAGCTGGAAGAGAATGAGCAAAGAGGAGAGTAGTCAGGAGGAGAAGGGAGCATTAACTGAGGTCAGCAGTGCAGAGCATTTACTCGGAGCCAATGGGAAGGGAAGTCACTGAAGTGTTCTGAAAGAGAAGTGACATTATCTGACTTACTTTTAACAAGATCCTCAAGCTTCTGTGCTGAAAATAGACTACAGGGGAGGAAGCAACAGAAGCAGAGATACCAGTTAGTAGACTAAAGCAGTAATCTAGAGATAGTGGTAGCCTACAGACTGGGTTAGCAGTTGGAGTGTTGAGAAGTGAGATCCTAGATGTATTCTTAATGAACTTTCAACAGACCCTACTGATAGTTTCTACAGGAGGTGTGAGGGGACAAAAGGACTTAAAGCTCCAAGGTTTTAGCCTAAGCAACTGAAAAGACAGAGCTGCTATTAATGGAAATAGAGAACTACAGAGCAATAGATGGGTGGGAGTAGGAATGAGGAGTTTTGGAGATAGCCAGTCTGAGATCCTATTAGACATGCAAGTGAAAATGTCAAATATGCAGCTGGATATACAAATTTGGAGTTCAGGAGAAAAGTCCAGACCACAGAGTTAAATTTAGGAGTCATTAGCATATATAAAGTCAGGATTCTGGATGAATTTAAAGCAAGGATATGTGATGTTTCATTTCTTTTATTTTTTATTTTTTTTAAATGTTTATTTTTGAGGGACGTCTGGGTGGCTCAGTCAGTTAAGCATCTGACTTCGGCTCAGGTCATGATCTCGCTCAGGTCATGATATCTCGGTTTGTGAGTTCGAATTCCACGTCGGGCTCTGTACTGACAGCTTGGAGCTTGGAGCTAGCTTCGGATTCTGTGTCTCCCCCTCTCTCTGCCCCCTCCCATGCTCATGCTCTGTCTCTCAATAATAAATAAAAGTTAAAAAAAAAAAAAGGAAAAAAATGTTTTTATTATTTTTTTAAATTTACTTATTTTTGAGAGACAGAGAGACACAGAGCACAAGCAGGAGAGAGGCAGAGAGAGAGGGAGACACAGAATCGGAAGCAGGCTCCAGGCTCCGAGCTGTCAGCACAGAGCCTGACGCGGGGCTTGAACTCACAGACCGTGAGATCATGTCCTGAGCTGCAGTCAGACACTTAACCAACTGAGCCACCCAGGTGCCCCGAAAAAATAAATGTTTAAAAAAATAAAATAAAATGTTTATTTTTGAGAGAGCATGCACACACACGCACACCAGTGGGGGAGGGGCAGAGAGAGGGAGACAGAAGATCCGAAGCAGGCTCTGTGCCAACAGCAGAGAGCCCTATGTGGGGCTTGAGCTATGAACCTAAAGATCATGACCTGAATCAAAGTCACACGCTTAACTGACTGAGCTACCCAGAAGCCCCTGTGACATTCTATTTCTTAAACTAAGCGATATGTACATCGGTGATTATTTCATTACTTAAAACGTGCACAGCCATCATACATACTTCCTATGTACATTTTTCTATGTGGGTATCTCATGCACAGAAAAGTTTAAAACAATAAAAAAGCACATCAGTTCATAATGTTTAACATTTCCATTCTACCTCCAACTGTGAAATTCTTGAAACAGCAGACCCATCTGCATTTTGTTTCATTGGAAATTTTGAATTCTCTTTACTTATCTTTACTATATTAAAGATACCAAAATTTAACATAGCTGGTTACAAAAAATTATACCTGCAAAATACCTTATAGGTCGAAAATCACTTTTCATATATCATCTCATTCAGAGAGGGACAACTTTATTTTATAATTTTTAAAGTTTATTTTGTTTTATTTTATTTTGAGAGAAACAGAGACAGTACAAGTGGGACAGGAACAGGGAGAGACAATCCCAAGCAGGCTCTGCACTGATGGTGCAGACTGATGTGGGGCTTGAACCCATGAACCGTGAGATCATGAGCCAATGCCAAGGGGCAGATGCTTAACCGACTGAGCCACCCAAGAGCCCCTGAGGGGGACAACTTTAAAGATGAACAAATGGAGATTCAGAAAGGTCGACTGACTTGACCAAGGTCATAAAGCTAATAAGAGAACCTAGGTTCAACCCAAGCTGTCCCAGTGAAGACCAGTTCTCATTAGTCCTTTATCTTACACTTCAATATCTTCAAAGTAACACTAGTAGATCAATTTACTGTTTTCCTGTTCTCCAAGAAACTGTAACTATCAAAAAGCTTCAGTGAAATGAAGATGAAAAGTAGGTATTTTGCAACTGGGAGAGAAAGACAGCCTGAGAATAGAGCAATGACCATCAGGCTTGTGCAGTACTAGGCTTCATATTCCTGGCTCCAGAAGGCACTATCTGTAAGGTATAGGTGAAATTCAGAAGAAAAAAGTAAAAACAAAACAAAAAAAATCTTAAGACTAAAAAGTCTATTCCCCATCCTTCCTTTTCTCCAATTTTTCAGAAACTTGGATGAAGGTATTAGATCAAAAGAATGAGTTGGGACGCCTGGGTGGCTCAGTCGTTAAGCATCCGACATCGGCTCAGGTCATGATCTCATGGTTTGTGAGTTTGAGCCACACGTGGGTCTCTATGCTGACATCTCAGAGCCTGGAGCCTGCTTCAGATTCTGTGTCTCCCTCTCTCTCTGCCCCTCCCCCACTTGTGCTCTGTCTCTATCAAAAATAAATAAATGCAAAAAAAAAAAAAAAAAAAAAGAATGAGTAAAGAGCTATGGGCTTTGTTTTGAAGTCTGGAGAAGGCCCTAGAAGCAAATGGAAAAGGAGAAGAGGAAGAAAACAGAAACGCAATTCAATTTAGAAACTCAGAAAAAAAGAAGATGCAAAGAGCAAAAAAATTGGTGGATTTCTGGGGTGCCTGGGTGGCTCAGTTGGTTAGGTGTCTGACATTGGCTCAGGTCATGATCTCACAGTTTGTGGGTTTGAGCCCCATGTTGGGCTCTGTGCTGACAGCCCAGAGCCTGGAGCCTGCTTCGGATTCTGTCTCTCTCTCTCTCTCTCTCTCTGCCCCTCCTCTGCTCATACTCTATCTTGCTCTCTCTCAAAAACAAAAACAAAACAAAAATTAAAAGAAATGGTGGATTTCTACTTTAAGCACTGATAATTTTGATATTCTATCAATGTAACAACTTGAGATAAAGCAAGTACTCAAGAAGAAGTCAGTGCTTATGATGAAAAACAAGGGTGAAGCGGCCTCTGTAAATCAAACCATCCTTGAACAAAATTATGGCTGGGCCAAAGAATAAAGAATTTGTCAAATAAGTGTTTTCATACTTGGCTAAAGAAGGGCACTTCACCATAAGTACATATTTAGTTACTTCCTTAGGCACTATTTTTTTCCCTATTTTATCTCAATTCAATTTAAAATGATGTAGATAATTTGCATCTGTCACTGAAAGTCAAACATTTTCTTCTTCCAGAAAAACAGGTGTTCTAAGGAATTCATAAGCGCAAAAACAATCATCAGTCAGATTGATAGGAAAGACACCAAAATGACAGCTACCTTGTTTAAGTCCTGAAGCTCTAAGCATTACATTTTACTGATATTTTCTGATCAACATTCTCCTTCCATAACCTGTCTACTGTGCAAGGAAAATAAAAGGCATAGAGTCCTTTCTTTTCTTTGACAGAAATCATAAATCAGTGATAGCCAATAAATAGCTATGCCAACATTCAAAGACAGGGTGTTGGGGCGCCTGGCTGGCTCAGTGAGTGGAGTGTGTGACTCTTGATCTAGGGGTTGTGAGTTCAAGCTCCACATTTGGTGTGGACATTACTTTAAAAATAAAAATACACAGAGCATGCTAATCAAACATTCAAGTATAAAAATTTATTAACCCATGGGTTCTTTCACAAGAGAAAAATAATTATGCATATAGGCTAAATAGTATGGAAGGCACAAAAACTAAAACAGCTGATCTACTTTCTCTTTCTCAAAAATAAATAAACTTAAAAAAAGGGGGGGGGGGGCAGAGGTGCCTGGATGGCTCAGTCAGTTAAGTGTCCAACTCTTGATCTCAGCTTAGGTCATGATCTCACAATCGTGAGAAGGAACCCCGCATCGGGCTTAGCGCAGAGCCTGGAGCCTGCATGGGATACTTAAAAATAATGATAACAGCTGATGTAATAGGTTACCACAGATTATTGTGAAAGCATTAAAAGTATCATTTATTCCAAGTTAGCAATTATAGGCTAAAAAAATATATTACTTTGCATCTTAAGTTCTCTGATAGGCAGACTGGATGAGGGGTACCTGGCTGGCTCAGTCAGTAAAGCATGTGACATTCATTCGTTCATTTAGAAAGAGAGAGAGCCTGTGCACAAGCCAGGGAAGGGCACAGAGAGAGGGAGACAGAGAATCCCAAGCAGGCTCCACTCTGTTAGTGCAGATCCTATGTGGTGCTTGAACTCACATACTGTGAGATCATGACCTAAGCCAAAATCAAGAGCCAGACATTTAACCAAGTGAGCCACCCAGGCACCCTGAGCATGTGACTCTTGATCTCAGGGTTGTGAGTTCAAGCCCCACATTGGACATGGAGCCTACTTAAAAAAATAATAATAAATTAAAAACTTTTAAATATATTATAATAAAATAAAAATATTTGAATACCTAAAGGAATTCAAGCTTTAAAATAAAAGCAATAAAATAAATAAATTTGTTTTTTTTTTTTAACTAAAAACAGAAAATAAAATTATTACTAGTTTCAATGCCAGGCCAATTCTATCACTGGTCTTTAATCAAAAGACAACCTAACATTGGCAGAAAACAGCGACTTTATAAAATAAACACTCTTTTCCTTAAGGAATTAAAGGAAGATAATACATCTAAGTATATCTATCCTATTCTATTCAAATTCTCACAGCCCTCATCAAATATTTAAGGATAAGGAAAATATCTGTTTATAGACTCAAAGCAAAATTTCTTGGGAATAACCAACTATTCAATGGCCTCAAGCTGAGCCTCACTTATTCTAGGCTGAAAATTCCTCATAGTACACACCCACCCTCTAATCCTTGCTTCGTTACATTCTTTCTTAGTATGAAAGATTACTGGAGAGCTAATGTGACTCATAATTGCCTAACTCCAAAATGTCAATAATTCGTGAAAACTTTTAAATAGGTTGCTTTGCTATAGTTACCTTCTAGAGAAAACAGGATAAACTCAGTGTACCTGATTTCCCTAGAATTTCTCCAGACCACAAGAAAGATACTTATGTAAAATGAAGTTTTACACTACTCATTTTTAATTCAAAACAAAAACAAAAACAAAAGTTCTAACTGCTGAAAATTTTTGAAACTTTTGTCATAGCCGAATGGAATTCTCAAAAGATGTATGTTTCAGGTACTGTGAATTTTGGAGACTGAGGATTACAGGTTGGTTTATAGGTAGGTCTATAGGTTTATAGATTATAGATTATAGGTTATAGATTTATAACATAGATTGTAAGTCTTTAACTCCCCTTACACAATACAGTTTTCCTATCCATGGAATTGGCCCTGATTACATTAAATGATTGGTCATTGTAATTAAATCTCAGTAAGTGTTTCTTAAAAAGCTCATATAAATCAATAGTTTTTTCATTTACTTTATACTATTAGAGGCAGTAGACAGCAGAAGGACAAAGACCAGCTTAGGAGTCAGACACACCCAAGTTCAAATCCTGGCTCTACTTCGATCAAGCTGTATGACCAAACATCAGTTACTTATTCTACCGAAATCTCAGATCCTTCTTAAGCAAAATGAGAATAAATCCCTCTCTGAGTTGTGGGCATTATACTCAACACTATATGTAAAGTCTTTAGCTTAATGTCTTGCTTATAGCAAATCATCAATTGCTTCTGATCAATTGCTTTCTGATGACCCTTTATGCTGCAGTGACCTCAGTTAGGTGTTTTTTGCCACACTCCCTCAACTGTACCCACCTTTTAACTGTGTATTACCTGTACACACAAAAGGAAACACTAAAGAGCTATTTCATAAAAATCTTTTAAATAATATGGACTTCTTTTTCTAACTTTCTATTATCTCATCTTATATTCTTTGAAGAAAGTAATATTAATTAACCCCACTAGCTGAACGTAGGTATCACTTTATGATCAATCTTGATCACACTTAAACTAATGACCCAAGACATCTGTATTCCCTTGCCATAAAGATTGCAATAGTCAAGAGTGAACATTAGTATTCAAAACAGGAATACATTTTAATTAAAGGCAATAATTCCCTTTAAAATTCTTTTAAAGCTATGATCAGGCTGGGGCGCCTGGATGGCTCAGTTGGTTAAGCATCTGACTTTGGTTCAGGTCATGATCTCACAGCTTGTGGGTTCGAGCCCTGCGTCGGGCTCTGTGCTGACCGCTCAGAGCCTGGAGCCTGCTTCAGATTCTGTATCTCCCTCTCTCTCTGCCCCTCCCCTGTTCGTGCTTGTGTCTCAATCTCTCTCAAATAAACATTAAAAAAAAAATTTAAAGCTATGTTCAAGGCTACATGAGCAAAAACTTGTAAAGGCTTAGCAACAACACACAGAATCTGTTGAAGAGATTTTATCTGCCATTAGCCGAGGTGAGAAGAGAGAGGGGATGTCTCTGTCCCCTATGATCAGACTTCACCATATTCCCTACAGGAAAAAGCCAATTGTTCTGTTGCTTCTAGAGCTGGCTATTTCCTGATAAGCTTAGACCAACTCTGGACAAGTATACATCAGAAAAAGAAAAACATTAGGATGAACTTTAGATAAATAGATTTAAGCAGTAAAACACAGGCTTCAGAGTCAGATAGATGTGGGCTCAATCCTGACTTTGTCATTTCCTAGTTGAGTAGCCTTGGGCAATTTCTTAACAGCTTTCAAATCTATAATTTGAAAATAAAATTTATGACTGTTTCAAGGATTACATGAGAATAATATATATTAGGTAGATAACAATGTCTGGTATAAATAAACACTTGCTTCTCCATCATGACTGATGGGCATACCACAACCCCCTCCCTAATGACCTGAAATAGTGACAATCCCTTCCAGTAAAGGCTAAATATCAGACCTGGGCCTTTCCCAACAGTGTCTCAAAGGGATTAATTTGGGAAACTGCACATCATATTCTCCTTGTGACAATTCTTAATGCACATTAGGATATTAAAAGCTCAGAAAAATTCTTACAGTAAAAAAGTCTATTTGATTTTATTTAACTTGGTGTTTTCTAAATTTATCTGACCCTTTGTTTTTCACAGTAACTACTCCACTTTGCATCTTGAAAAATGCTACTCCAGCAAACAAGCCTATGAAAATTGCTAAAGTGAGGGGGGGGGGCGGTGTTGGGGAGGAAATGTGGAAAAAGATATCAAAATATTCCACAATACTTCATCCTTTTCCAGGTTACAAAAAATTTCCAAAAACCCTTAAAGAATATGTTTTCTGCCCCAAATGTGTTTTGAAGGCCCATAAAATGACCATTTTCAACCCTTTTGGTCTCAGAAATGCTTCACACTCTTAAAAATTATTAAGGATGCAGAAATGGGGATTACAAAGAAGCACAGGAAACTTCTGTGGGTGATGGATATGTTCATTTTCTTGAAGAAACAGATGGTATGATGGTTAAATTTTATGTTATCACCTTGGCTAGGCGATGGTACCTAGTTTTTTTTTTGGTGAAACACTAATCTAGATGTTACTGTGAAAGTATTTTGCAGATATGATTAATATCTATAACTGGCTGACTTTAAGAACATTACTCTTGATAACAAGGGGGAAGGGTTGCACCATCAAATCAGTTGAAGACTTTAAGAGCAGAAACAGATTTCCTAGAGAAAAAGGAATTCTGCCTTAAGACTCTAACAGAAATCCTGCCTGAGTTTCCTAAGAAATCTTACTAACTGACCCTACAAATTTCCAAGTCCAGACCATGACATCAAATCCTGCCTGAGTTTCCAGCCTGCTGGACTGCCCTACACACTTTAAACTTGCCAGTAAACATATTTCAAATTTAGTTTTTTTAATTATTATTATTTGGGGGGGGGCACCTGGGTGGCTCAGTCGGTTAAGCTTCTGACTTCAGTTCAGGTCATGATCTCACAATTGGTGAGTTCAAGCCCCTATCAGCACAAAGCCTGCTTCAGATCCTCTGTCCCCCCTCTCTCTTTGCTCCTCCCCTGCTCGTGCTGTCTCTCAAAAATAAACATTAAAAAAACAAAACCTTTTAAAAATTATTATTTTTTATTTGAGAGAGAGAGAGAGAGGGCAGAGGGAAAGAGAATCTCAAGCAGGGTCCACACTCAGTGTAGAGCCTGACATGAGGCTTGATCCCACGACCCTGGGATCATGACCTGAGGCGAAATCAAGAGTCAGAGGCTCAACTGACTGAGCCACTGAAGCACCCCATCAAATTTATTAAACTGTATACTTTGCATATGTGTAGTTTATTATATGTCAATTATATCTCAAAAATTACTGAGAATCTCAAAGCACTTTTATTTCTGTGGTTCTTTTTGTTGATATCTACTGAATTAGAAAATAGCAGAGAAGGGGTATCTGGGTGGCTCAGTCAGTTAAGCATCCGACTTCAGTTCAGGTCATGATCTCAGTTTGTGGGTTCAAGCCCTGCTTCAGGCTCTCTGCTGACAGCTCAGAGCATGAAGCCTGCTTCTGTGTTTCCCTCTCTGTCCCTCCCCTGCTTGCACTCTTTCTCTCTCTCAAAAATAAATATTAAAAAAAAAAAAAAAAGAAAGAAAAGAGAAATTCTTAAAATATTTAATACATGTAATATATTAATATATATTTTATCTATTGATGTATACACTTTTTAGTTTGAAAATAAAAGCTATATTTTCTAAAACAAAATGGTGAGAAGAGTGGCAGTTTTAAATATTTTTGGAAATCTCTTTAATATGTGGCTTAAAAGAAGACAACTGGATTTTCACATCTGCTTTAGCATTCAATATGTTGCAATATGTTGCTTGGCTGAAGTATATAAAGAAAATCTGGCTTCCATAAAATACATGGTTAAAACACGTATTTAATAGTATTTAATAGCTCTTCAGGCCCATTCTTTGATAACACACCAAAATTTGACAAGTTGTAGTTTCTTAAAGTTCAGTGGCAATGTAGCATCTGCAACTACATCAAAAAACTTTCAAATACTGTTTCATTAAAGTCTATTGAATTCTGAATGGACCTTTCACCTATACATTGTCCTATCACACGTTGGTCTTCAGAAAATATTGATCTACAGACTCATGCAGATGTTCCAAATGTTGACATATTTCATTATATAATATTTTAAAAATTGTATTTATATCAGCAATAATATAATCAGAAAAGTCTAAGTATGGGGAAATTTCAACTCCTGGTAAGACACAACTTTTCCAGAGTTCTAACTTTTGCTTGAAAGTTCAAATTTTATCATCACCAACAAATGTCAGTCGTTTTTCTTGAAGTGACAAGCTTCCTTCATCCATTTTCAAAGAAATGTCTGCCAAGTCCCCAAATCTGAATAACCATAATTTTTCCTTCAATTATTTTTTCAAAAATAAAAATGATTTTCCTGATTTGTGGTTACCAGAAAGGGGGGGGTGGGGAGGGAGGGCGTAGGTGGGCAAAATGTATGAAACTGGTCAAAAGTTACAAACCTCCAGTTATAAAATAAGTAAGTCATTGGGATATAATGTACAGGATGGTGACTGTAGTTAACAGTACTGTACTGTATATATGAAAGTTGCTAAGAGTAGATCTTAAAAGTTCTCATCACAAGAAAAAAAAACTGTAATATGTGTGGTGATGGAGGTTAACTAGATGACTGGTGATCATTTCACGGTATTAACAAACATCGAATCATGTACAGCTGAAACTAACACTGTATATCACCGTATTGCAAAAGAGATTTTTGACTGAGGGGCACCTGGGTGGCTCAGTCGGTTAAGCATCTGACTTCGGCCCAGGTCATGATCTCATGGTTTGTGGGTTCAAGCCCCACATGGGGCTCTGTGCTGACAAAGCCTGCTTTGGATTCTGTGTCTCCCTCTCTCTCTGCCCCTCCCCTGCTCACATTCTCTCTCTCAAAGATTAAAATAAACATTAAACATTTTTTTAAAAAAATTATTTTGAATGAGAACACAAAACTTAAGAATTTTAAAAATCGTTAGTGTTTTCCATATAAAAAAGCAGCTAGTTTGTCTCACAAATATTTGTCTCAAAACCACCATCCAAATTCAGTATGTGACAGGAGTGCTGTTTTGTCACACATGCACTTCAATGTCAAAATTGACTAAAAAACAATACTCTTTGTTGCACTTCCTGTAGTAAGACTTTCTTTTTTTCTTTTTCATTGCAACCACACAGTGGAGAAGATTGCAGTGACCACTGGCACGGTTTGGTGCCATTTGCCTGTCTTGATCCCACAGATCCCCTTCAAGAGTCTCAGGGACCCCCACAGAATAAACCCTGAGAGCTGCTTCTCTAAATACTGTGGAAGGGAGAAGAACCTTGAATAGAAATGGAGCGCTAAGGAAATTGCCTCAAAGCTGCATTTGCATAGCAGGTTCCTCTTTACTTACCCTTATTAGAAGGGATAAATGTATAGGTAACTGAATATCAATCAGTGAAATTTACATACTATTCTGATTATCACAGTCTACATACTATGGGCTTATCATTAAGTGGTGTCATAACCAAATTTCTAAAGTACTTTCTAAAAACTGAATGTAATGTGTAACATTTTCTTCAATGTAAAACTAAGCAGAAATAGTTAATAAGTTTTAAAATGGCCCACTTTCAGGGACACCTGGCTGGCTTAGTCAGTGGAACAGATGACTCTTAATCTTGGGGTTGTGAGTTCAAGGCCCACGTTGGGCAAGGAGCCTACTTTAAAAAAAAAAAAAAAAAAAAAAAAAAAAAAAGGCTCACTTTCAGTTTAAAAACTGCTAAATAATGAAGTGTAGTCATTTGACTTATGATGCCAGAAAATCATAATCAAGTAAAATTTACCACATACAATATTTGGACAAATGTTTATAATCACTGTACCTTCTGAGTTTAACATTTAGGCCCCTGAAAGATACGCTGGGAGAGAATACAAATATTCAAAATACAATACCTATTAACAATTCTTCCACAAAAATACTGTTCTCTGATGGAATCAGGAAGACTGTCAACAACAGAACCTCCCCCTCCACCAAAAAAAGAAAGCTGACTTAGGAACTGTTTAAAGCCAAGTTGAGTGTGTATTAACATTTATGGGGGGGGAGGGGGATAAACATTTTTAGCAACACTTCATTTCTATTTATGGAATCATGTATCCTAGTAACCCATGTTATAAAATTACATTTCAAACCATACATTTTAAACTGTATAATACCAAAGTGAAAATAAACAAGTCAACTTACTCGATCCGCTAATCCTCCAGGAACTATTGTCCTCACAACCACACCACTCGATTTTCCTCCAACTATTCCAAAACCTAATCCAGAGCCATCATTAATGAGCTCAACATCTTCAATATGGCCCCAATGAACCTACAAATTAATAGCAAATAAAAGCCACAGTGTTAGCGAGACATAGATGCTTAGCTTCCCGATAATTACTGAAGTAACAGATATACCACAAATTGAACATTCATACAAGTAATTAAGGCAACTCTCTAAAGGCTAGGAGATAAAGATGATCATATGGTCCCTGCTCTTGAGAATCTTATAATCCAGTAGAGAGATAATCTAAAACACAAATAATTAAAATGGGAAAGAATATCGAATCTAACAGGATAGAGACATGTAGCTCTAAGAGGACAGAGACAGGTCTCATTCTCTAGTCTATACCCAATATCTACAACAATGCCCAGCCCACAGGAGGAACCAATAAATATGTGTCTACCTGAACTGAAAGAGAACCTCAAATATTATAAAGGTTGGCAGGGGGAAGATAGGGGAGGCAGAGACAGGAGGTCAAATCCAATGAAGAATTACAGAAACCTTCAAGAAAAAGGTAGCATTTTAATTGCACTATGGAGAAAAAATACATTGAAGCAAAAGGGAAATGTAAGAGCAAAGATGGACCAGGTAACAGAGTGAGTCAAAGATGTGGTCAAAAGATTGGATTTAGTTGGGGAACCTGGGTGGCTCAGTTGGTTGGGTGGCTGACTCTTGATTTCGGCTCAAGTCACAAGGTTCATGAGACTGAGCCTCGTATTCTGAGAGTCAAGTCACAAGGTTCATGAGACTGAGCCCAATTCCCAGAGAATTGGGATTCTCTGTCTCTCTCTCTCTCTCTGTCCCTCCCCCAGCACATGCTCTCTCTCCCTGAAAATAAAACAAAACATTTTAGAACAAGATTGGATTGGGGCTCGTGGGTGGCTCAGTTGGTTGAGCTTCCGACTTCAGCTCAGGTCATGATCTCATGGTCCGTGAGTTCAAGCCCCACGTCAGCTGTGCTGACAGCTCAGAGCCTGGAGCCTGCTTCGGATTCTGTGTCTCCCTCTCTCTCTCTGCACCTCCCCCCACTCACCCTCTCTCTCTCTCTCAAAAATGAATACATGTTAAAAAAACTTCTTTTAAAAAGATTGGATTTACTTCACTGGATTAGCAGAAGGAATAACTGAAAGTTTTAGAAAGGGGAGCACAAGAACAAAGCAGTGATTTAGGAAGATTAATTGGGCAGCAATGTGAACAATGAAATGCTGAGAAGGACATAAAGAGACTAATTAAGCAGACTGTTATGAGGGAAAGGAAAGGTAGGCCCCACTGAAGATGTTAGCAATAGGACTGTCCAAAACAGACTGAGAGACATACGCATTTTCCCTGTAAGTAGCAGGTTCCCACCAGAAATGTGCATTAAATTCACATAATCTAAGCAGAACCAAATCTTCCATCTCAAGTTCAGCAGGGTACACTTACTGCTTTTACTATTACACTAAGTTGGAAAGTTACTGTGCAATGTTAAAATGATCAGGAATTGGGGCGCCTGGGTGGCTCAGTCGGTTGAGCGTCTGACTTCAGCTCAAGTCATGATCTCGCAGTTGACGAGTTCGAGCCCCACATTGGGCTCTGTGCTGACAGCTCAGAGCCTGGAGCTTGCTTCGGATTCTGTGTCTCCCTCTCTCTCTCTGCCCCTCCCCCGCTCATGCTCTTTCTCTGCCTCAAAAATAAAGATAAACGTTTAAAAAAAAATTTTTTTTAAATGATCAAGAATATTGGAACACTTAATAAATTCACATCTAGAACACTACCTAGTATCTGCGGAGTAAAAAGATTTGCTAAAATACACCTGAATTAATGATCACAGCTAATACTCATAGAGTGTAAATTCTGTACCAAGCACCATGCTTAGCTCTTCACACGCATTCTCATTTAATCTGCACATTTAATCTCTCTGTGAAGTGGATGCTGTTCCTAGTTCCAAGTAAAAGAAGAAACTGAGGTGTGGGGGAGTCAAGGAACCTGCCTGATAGGACACAGCTAGAAAGTGGAAGAACTGGACTCGAACCCACCTTAGCCTGGCTCCGGCGCCCTTGTTCTTACCCACTGTGCAAAGCACTTTCCCACTTTGTACATTCTATTTATTATGTAAATTGTACTGTATTAATATCACTGATTGCAACAGGGAAAATGTCTACACATTAATTTGTGTTATGACCTTGTCCTGTACCCAGATGGTCTATTTTTTCTTTTGTCCCAGTGAATGAAAATTAATCAGCTAGCACTTAGTGTTATAAGAAAATGAGATTTATTAGCCTGCATTCTGAAGATGGAGGCCAAAATCCGTAAAATGTTATAAACCAAATTCAAAGATTTCCAAGAGACTCTTACTTTTATTCTTTTAAATTGCTCAGTAGGCATGCTTACGTGAAAAGGAAAACTTCTGTAATTTTGCAGTATAAATAATCTAGTCATAAACATCCCATCTAACTTACAAAAATTTTTTTCAATAATAATTTTCAATATTTTTGGAATAAAATAACTAAATCTTACTTAAGATACTTAATAGTAAATCTCTAATAAAACTCTCAGCTTAATTAAGGAACTCCCTACAGCACCAAGGAACACGAGACTCTTTCCCTCACCAAATAAGTTAAACATAATACTACAATTCATCTTCTATGTTAACTGATAATCTTAAATGAGGAGAATCATAGGATGTTGAAAAAACAGAATATCTTGTTTAATATGCTAATGCTATATTTAGAGATGATCTTTCTCAAAGTATGACAAGTAAAATGACACCTTCTAAATGTCTTTACACTTATTAAAATCAGTGGCATAATTCAAAATTGAGTTATTTTTCCAAGTTTGCAACTCACGGTTTCCGGCACAGTTGTATCAGTTAGACTGGTGGACGTACTGCTCTTCATGTGGCCTGGTTCCCTGGCCACGACCAGACGCAAAGATCCAGTGGTTTGTTGCAATAATGCAATTGCTTGCTGATGGGAAACGTTCTGATCCAGCGGTGTGTGATTAATAGCCAATATTTGGTCATTTTCCCTTAATCTTTGATCCCTTAATAAGAAAATTTTGTTGTAATATAATAGCATCATTAAAAAAAAATCTATTCAAGTGAAGCTGTTTATTTCTTATGGCACTATTTCACTTAGTACAATTACTCAAATAATTATATAACAGAGCTCTTCAGAGTGCTTTTCAGCAAAGCACTTATTAGCTAATTAACCAATTAAGTGGTGCATCCCTGAACATGTGTGCATGCACATGTATGGATGTATGCGTGTGTGCGTGCACCCACACACACATACACACACACACATACTTTAAAAACCATTTGGGGTGGGGGGTACCTGGCTGGCTCATTGGTAGAGCATGCAACTCTTGATGTCAGAGTCCTTAGTTCAAGCCCCACTTTGAGCATGGAGATAGATAGATAGATAGATAGATAGATAAAAACATTTGGCTAGAAAAATAAGCAAAAGCAATGTATGGAGCCCCACTACCAAGTTTTGCAAGTAAAACACTGCCCCATTATTGCAAGAACTGTATCCTTCTGAACCCCTTCCAATCTGACTTCAACATATATCACACTGGGGTAACTATCCTCAAATTCACCAAAAACTTCCTCTCTAGCAGAGTCATCCTATCTCCATCGTCCCTTGCTTTTCTGACACTTGTCAATAATTAGGCCCCACTCTCCTTGAAAATCAGCAGACATTACTTCTAAATCTGTTATCTAAGCCCTTTTCTATCCCAATCACCAACTGCCCAACTGCTAACCAAGGTAAAAGGAAAACAAAACAAACAAACAAACAAAAAAAAACAAAAAAAGAACTGTTTTTAAAAGAATTTAGCAAAACCTGGGGCGCCTGGGAGGCTTAGTCAATCGAATGTCCGACTTTGGCTCAGGTCATGGCCTCATGGTTCGTGGGTTCAAGCCCTGCGTAGGGCTCTGTGCCAACAGCTCAGAGCCTGGAGCCTGCTTCAGATACTGTGTCTCCCTCTCTCTCTGCCCCTCCCCTTCTCATGCTCTATGTTTAAATAAACATTAAAAAAAAAAAAAGAATTTAGCAAATCTTAAGAAAAAAACACCTCTATTACAGTTAATATTTACTAAGCACTTGTCATTTAGCCAGGTACTGCACAAGATGCTTCACAAGCATGATCTCATTTACTCCTCACAATCACCTCTTAAAAGTACTCAGGCAGAATTTGGTAACTTCTGAGCTCAAGGACACAGTATAAACTTGGTTTGTATTCAAAGGCCTGTACATTTGGTCCCCAAGCACTCCTTCCAACTTGGCTTCCTTCCTGCATAAACCCCTTTTCCAACTATTCTGATCTATTCTTCCCCACTCAAACACGCCTGGCATTTCCCACTCTCATGTAGATGGTTTCCTGCATCTTTACTGTCCTCTGACTTACTTGGCCAAAATCAATCCACCTTCCATGATCCAGCTGTCTGTCTGTCTCTCTCTCTCTTTCTCTCTCTCCCCCACCCTCCCCCCATCACTTACCTCATTATCACAATGATCTAAACCACTCATTTACCACTCACTGAGTATTCATTTATATTAAATATGCTGTAGACAGAGCTAGGTAAATCCTTTAAAATTCTAAGTTTTCTGAGGACACTCATGTTTTAGGTTCTCCTGTGAAACTAGCAAGATCAGAGGAGCATGCAGTTCTTGATCTCAGGGTTGTGAGTTTGAGCCCCATGTTGGGTGTAGAGATTACTAAATAAATAAAAACTAAAAAAAAAGAAACTAGCAAGTTAGATATGAAATATCTATTTTTGATGTCGAAATTGTGGATGGCTCTCATGATAAATCAGGTACCATTAAAAATGTTGCTTATATAGGAGTGCCTGGATGGCTCAGTTGGCTGAGTGTCTGACTCTTGGTTTTGGCTCAGGTCATGACCGCACAGTTCATGAGTTCGAGCCCCAAGTCAGGTTCTGTGCTGACAGTGCAGAGCCTGTTTGGCGTTCTCTGTCTTTCTCTCCCTCTCTGCTGTGTTCTCTCTCTCTCTCTCAGAATAAACTTTAAAAAAAAATGTTGCTTATATGTCCTTTTATTAATATTAGGAAAGGCTTGTGTTAAGAGATAAAAGTAAGATTAAAAATTGTATATGCTCCATGACCTTGTCTTTATAAAAAGAAACCATTCTAAGGTATTTCCTAGTTGTCTCAGGGTAGTCAAAGTCCTAGATGTTTGGGGGAGGGGAAAGTAGTTTATTATATATTCTATAATTTTCTATTATATACATGTATTACTTTCATAATTTTGAAATATACATATATTAAATTGAGAATGTTGCTTGTGAACCTTTCCCAAGTCTGAAAGAAACATTTATTTTAAAATGTGACCACTATAGGACGATACCAGAAATCACTTCCATTTTCCCATCTCCAATGTCCTCCTTTCTGACTTCTTCACCTAAATTCCTATTCAGTTTGTTCGTTAAGGAAAATTTCTTAATTAATCCCAAATGAATGGATACTCTTGAGTCTTTTCAACCCTGATGTAACTGATTTTGTGTAAGTTCTTAATTTACTCACATTCAAATCTTCTGTTTTCTGGAAATCAACCTATATTAATCTACCTTCCCCCTACCCAATAGACTGCCAAGACACTGCGTTTCTTTCCAGTTAGTAACTGCTCAGGGAATATACACTCAACCCCAGATAAACAAGTTGTAGAGAAGTGAAATCTCCTGGAAAATATGATTTTGATGCATTCTAAAGTTGAACAGAATTAGTTTTCCTGCTACTATAATTTAACTCCTCCATACTGTTTGTATATATTGAATTCATATTTTTCACTCAAGGGGAGACCAATTCTTGTCTCTCCATTGCAACATTTGAAAATAATGGATTCCCATTACTTTGAGAGTCAAAATAGCACAGGTAGGTCTTAGGTAAGATCCTAAAATAGCACAGTTCTATGTGGAAAGTCCTCAGGAGAAAGGAAGAACTGATCGTGATACATTTCACATGACCTAGGAAGTCATGAATAACTGACCACCACCTCTCTCCAGTCTCTTCTCATACTGTCTTGCACTAAATTCCTACACCAGATACACAGCAGCCTCACTCCAAGAATAGGAGCTGTATTCCATCTCTCCATAGGACTACTGTCAAGACAGTCTCTTTATTCTTCTAACACCTTCTCCTCTTCGCAGACCCCACTGTCTCAAGTTTTCTGCCAAGCACTGTGGTCTCTGGGAAGTCACCTGACCACTTAGTCTTAGTAAAGGTTGTTTACATGCTGACACATCAAATTCCACTTTTTGGAAATGCTCACCTCACTCTGTAATTACAGACTTCATACAGAGCAACTCAGACACAGGACTGACCACAAAAAGTTTGCATAACATTGAAGATACACTAAAAACTAGTGAACTGTACATTTTAGAACAGTGACATTTATATTATGTGAATTATATCCCAATAATAATTTTTAATTTAAAAAAAATAAAAATAAAAGTTGGGCCAATCAAAGTTAAATAGGCTTTTTGTCCAGGGACTTCAAAGCCTATGGTAAACTAATGGTAAGTGACCCAAGGCCCAGGCTCACCCGGGATTGTCTTAGGTTTGTCAGAATAGTCTTACTCTATACCTGCTGGCTCAGTGTCACTAACTGCATACCCTCTCAGTCCCAAAACTCTCCCAACATGGACAATAAATTATATGGTTACCCTAACTATGTATACCCAATCTCCAAGAACAGGATAGAATTTCTCAAATATATCTAACCATTGCTAAGGTTCCTCAGAAAATACTTGAGGAAATGTTGCATGACATGGCAGAAGAAAAGCTGCAAAGTCATGGAAATCCATTATTTCTGAACTTTCAGTTAGAGAGACTAGAACTCATACCCCATGAATGCAGAATGTGAATTCAAAAATTTATTATTGGGTGAGAATTTTTTTTATAATAGTACCAGTACTGTTGCCATTATTCTAACAGGCAGTAGAACTGTGATGAATAACAGTGTACTCGTTAAATGAATAACCAAGGACCTGAATCATATAGAAACAAAATACAAGGCTTGCACATACCTCTTAAAAATAAAAAAATATATACTCAGCAATCAAAAAGAATGAAATCTTGCCATTTGCAACTACGTGGATGGAACTAGAGGATATTATGCTAAGCAAAATTAGTCAGAGAAAGACAAATATCATATGACTTCACTCGTATGAGGACTTCATGACAGAACAGATGAACATAAGGGAAGGGAAGGGAAGCAAAAATAATATAAAAACAGGGAGGGGTACAAAACATAAGAGACTCTTAAATATGGAGAACAGAGGGTTACTGGAGGGGTTCAGGGAGGGGAGATGGGCTTAATGGGTAAGGGGCATTAAGGAATCTACTCCTGAAATCATTGTTGTACTATATGCTAACTTTGATGTAAATTTTTAAAAAGTAATAATAAATAAAACAAAACAAACAATAATAACAATAGTAATAATAATAAGGGGCACCTGGGTGGCTCAGTCAGTCAAGCATCTGACTTCAGCTCAGGTCATGAACTCACAGTTTGTGAGTTCGAGCCCCACGTCAGGCTCTGTGCTGACAGCTCAGAGCCTGGAGCCTGCTCTGGAATCTGTCTCATTCTCTCTCTGCCCCTCCCCTGCTCACGCTCTGTTTCTCTGTTTCTCTCTCTCTCACTCTCTCTCTCTCAAAAAGTAAATAAACATTAAAAAAAAATTTATTTTAATAAAATAGTACATGTACAATAGGGGGAATCACATAGATTTGAGGAAGCTTTTAATTGATAAGAGAAATAACAGTGTGACATGACCACCAAAACAGCTGTTATAATCTTAAGATGCAAATTTCAGTATTTCCATCTTACTGATCAGACACAGCTAAAATGCCATGTTCAACTGTGGGAGAATGTGGTGGAAGAGGGCACTAGCTTTGGAGTCCGGCTGTCTTGGAATCCTATCACGGCTCGTGGTTCCAGCGCCAACAGCTCTGTGACTGCAGGTAAAGTGCTGAACCTCTCTGAAACCCAGCTTTCTCATCTATAAAACAGGGCAATGATACTACCAGCTGGATCGCTGCCACAAGTACATGGGAGAATATCTGCAAAAGGCCTGACGAATGCATAGGAAGAGAGCAAGTGTTAGCTGCTACCATTAACTGTTTTCATTACTAGTTTCTTATTTCCTTTATAACATTTTCAGAATTATCAGAAAAAAATTAGCAAAACACAGAGGGAATGCCCTCCTCACCTGTCTGCTATACTCCCCGGCTGCACCTCCTTCACAAAGATATCAACTTCTCCCAGATTTTGACTTCTAAGGGCCACCACACTGAATCCCAGGCCTCCAGTTGAAGGTCGTTCTATCTCGATATATTCAATTTGGCGACCCTAATGAAGGGGGATTAAAAAAAAAAATAGGAAAAGTCAATAAAGTATATTTAACTACCATACCCTTTCCAAAGAACTAAAATTGCTATTTTTGTGAATAACACAAAAAACAGCTTCTCTTAAGTCATCTCTATCCAAAAAATCTCAGAATTTCAGCAATAAATTATTTCTGGAAATGCTCTCACTTGGTTATTTTCAGTAGAACACGAGAGGGAATGTGCAGTATTCTGCAACCTCAGGGAATCGGAGAGGTATTTTCACACTTCATTCACGTTATGAGATGAAGCCCAAGCTGGATGAAAATTCCCGAGAAAAACATCTTTTTCCACAGTAAATTCTAGATTACTTTTTACACTGAATTTCTCTAAATTCTTTCCATGAAAAATACATTTTTCAATGAGGAAAGCAAAATAGATATCGAGAATGTGTTAGTGTTCAGCCGAAGTTACAGCCAGCTGCATTTTTTAGGGTCTAATTTTTAATTTTATTGTGATGAATTAATATTCCACTTTATTAGGTTAACTCAAAATATTATGGAAAGGCCACCATTCAAATGGGTTCAACCTGTAACAAACACATATTTTATTGCTTTAGTTAATAACTACATTTATGACATGAGAACTTCATAAATGTAATCATATAACAAAAGCGTTACATTAGGGGCGCCTGGGTGGCTCAGTCAGTTAAGCATCTGACTTCGGCTCAGGTCATGATCTCATGGGTCCTGAGTTTGAGCCCCACGTCAACTGTGCTGACATCTCAGAGCCTAGAGCCTGCTTAGGATTCTGTGTCTTCCTCTCTCTGCCCCTCCCCTGCTCATGCGCTCGCGCGCGCTCTCTCTCTCTCCTCCTAAGAATAAACGTTAAAAAAGAAATTTTTTTTAATTATTAGTCAAATTAATAGGATAGAGCTATAAAGTCAAAAAAGGAATTAGGTATAGAATATTTAAATATCACACCTTAACCGATTCTATTTAACTCTAAAACTCATGTTTCATTTTTTTTTTTTTAAAGATACTTATTAGAAGGTGAGGTAAACAAACATTAACACATCCAAAATTTCAACTATTTAATTTTTAATAGTACAAGGGGTAAAACTGGATGACTCCTTCAAATGTTTCCCTAGATTTTCCAAATTATATTAGGTCTAACTCTCATTAATTCTGTCTTGATAAAAAATTAAAAATAGCTTCAAAGGAGCTTCATCACTTCTGGTAGACATCAATTTTCCTCCTATGACCAAAATCCTAAGAATCCCTTTCAAGTGCAGAGATATGTCAAACTGAATTGTCTAAAAACTCCTTGCCACACTCAGATATTTTCCTTGCGTAATTTTAAGTCAATAAATGTCTAATACACAGGTTAAAAATAGTATCAATCTCTCCTAACAATATAAAACTGCAAGCAAACCACACACACAGAAACTAATTTTAAGGCAAAGAGTTTTTTTTTTTTTTAAAGAGTATTGTTTTCTTTTTTAACCTATAAGAGGAAAAATATAGCAAAATAGTCCCATGACAAGATATAACTTTACCTGAGCCATCTGTTGAATGACTGAATTAAAGTCTTCATTTCCCAGATTAGGAGTCCAAGGAAACAACCCAGAGGCAGTCAGGTTATTAGAGGGTCTTTGGGCATTCCCGTTAGTAATGGCACCATCTGTAAACACTAATAAACCTTTCCTAGAAAAATCAAAGTTGGCTGAACAATCTGAGGGTATGTGGCTGAGCTGTCAGAGAGAAAACAAGAGAATCATTAACAGAAACCTACACAAAAGAAATTACTTATTAAATATTCTATTTTCCCCATTACATGTATAAATTGCATATTAAATATTTACACAAGAAATAAATAAGATACAGATACATGAATCTGTGTGTTTGTAAGGTTAAAAATTTTTTTATTTAGTATTGCACAGAATATTTAATAGTTTAAAATATGTTGCTTCCTGCCTTCTACCATCATCCTAAGTTAACAGCATGTACAACAGCTCATTACACTTCTTATACACAGGTACAACCAGTCAGATAAACATGTAAGACCCTGATCCCTTTTGCGTTTCCATGTAGAAGGCCACAAAAGATCCACAGGTAATTGAAACAAAAATAACAGTAACAGTATTTAATGAATGATTGCTATGAGCAAAGTACTACACCAGACTCTTACATATTATCTCATTTAATCCTTACAATAGCCCTAAAAGATATTATTCCATTTTGTGAACATGAAAACTGATTCACAGGTTAAGGAACTTGACCAAGATTAGCAGCAAACGAGTACTGTTTATACTTACATGGTATAGAAAAAAAGTGGGGGGAGGGGAAAGAAACCTATAGTTATGGTGAATAATAGAAGTTAATTTTTAAAATATCATTGGCTGAGAGGTGCCTGGGTGGCTCAGTCAGTTAAGTGTCTGACTTCAGTTCAGGTCATGATCTCACAGTTCGTGGGTTCAAGCCCTGCATTGGGCTCTGTGCTGACAGCTCAGAGCCTGGATGGAGCCTGCTTGAGATGTTGTGTCTCCCTCTCTCTCTGCCCCTCCCCCACTCATGCTGTGTGTGTGTGTGTGTGTGTGTGTGTGTGTGTGTGTGTGTGTCTCAAAAATAAATAAACATTAAAAAAAATTGAGAAATAAAATAAAATCTCACTGGTTGAAGGGCGCCTGGGTGGCTCAGTCAGTGTCTGACTCTTAATTTCGGCTCAGGTCATGATCTCACAATTTGTGAGGTCGAGCCCCATGTCAGGCTCTGCACTGACAGACAGCTTGGGGCCTGCTTGGGATTCTCTCTCTCACTCCCTCTGCCCCTCCCCATTGTGTACATGCTCTCGCACTCTCAAAATAAATAAACATAAATATATATATATATGTGTATATATATATACATATATATATACATATATATGTATATATATGTGTGTGTGTGTATATATATATATATACGTATATATATATATATACATATATATATACGTATATATATATATATATACATATATATATATATACGTATATATATATATATATACAGGAGTGCCAACACATCAGAATAAAGGTAACATCAAGAACAAATGTCAATAGGACCACATAGGGGAAAAAAAAAATCAATACCCACCAAAACTCTATGAAAACACTCAAAAAAATTCAGATTTTACAGTTGAATGGATACAATGATTATGCATATAACAACTGCAAACTATATAAATACAAAAGATAGTTATTATGATGGAGTGGTTGGTCAATTCCACTCTTCGTCCAATAAGAGCAACAGATTTGTAGTAACCCTTCCCAATTTCTATTGCTATTAATAGCATTCACTTGCTCTATAGGACTCATCCCCTGGCCAGGGACTATAGTACCAAAGCATCAACATGGGGAGTTCTAAAATTATGGTTTAAATCTGATCCAGAGAAAGAAATTCACAAAAAGACATATGTGTGGACTTTAATCCTTAATTTGTCATAAGAAAAATCACTTGCTAAATATTTATGGGCAGCCATTTTGGTTTATTAGCAAAAATCATTTTTCCTAGATTTTGTTAATTTTCACTTAACAATGTTCTGCTACATAATCTCCAATTACATTTAAAATTCTGCCCAGGGGCACCTGGGTGGCTCAGTCGGTTAAGCCTCCGACCTCGGCCCAGGTCATGATCTCACGGTTGGTGGGTTTGAGTCCTGCATCGGGCTCTGTGCTGACAGCTCAGAGGCTGGAGCCTGCTTCAGATTCTGTATCTCCCTCTCTCTCTACCCCTTCCTCATTTGTACTCTCTCTCTCTCTCTCTCTCTCTAAAATAAATTAAAAAAAAATTAAAACTCTGCCCAAATGTAATCCATAGGAGAGCTACTCTTCAAGCTCACCTTCTAAAATAGATGATTTAAAATCCATTTGCCCTCCGTGACCCCAAAAAACAGCAACCAAGAGGACAGTTAAAACTATTAATTGATATCACTCTAAGAACTGCTGCCATGTGATCTATAATTCAACACATGTGTGTGGAAACCCTAAGACTCCGGGTACAATACTGTATGTAGTAGAGAAAACACAGGTAAAACACCAGTTATACTGCTTCTGAGACCTTTCTAATCGGAAAATCCATGACATTTAACATTTATTTGATAAATATTTGATAATTGGGAGGTGTAAGTAATATGGTACAAGGGTATGATCACTTCTCGCTAGAAAAAAATGGCTTCATGAAGAAAATATATTTAAGCTCAACACTATTTTATATTCTGAAGAAAATGTTGGGAAGTCTGAAGGTATCTGACCTTTACATATTTAAATAAGGACAACTTATATTCTAAACACAAAATTTATCATCAATGTATATATTTTTTAAGTAAGCTCTACACCCAATGTGCGGCTTGAACGTAGGACCCTGAGACCAAGAGTGCATGCTTTACGGACTGAGCCAAACAGGCACCCATCGCAAACATTTGAATCTATCCGTGCAATGCTACCTGTAGGTCGCAGGTCCCAGTACAGTCTCCCTGTTGAATTAAGTGCACCGAGAGACAAGTTTGTCTCTAACTCTTTCTTTCTTGAACATACCAACACGTAAAGCCCTGATGAGTAACTTACTTGCCCTCTCAGTTGCTTGATGGACTGCTGAAGTGTAAGGATCTGATTGAAGAGAGGGCTCTTTAGTGTTTCATAAAACAGAGAGAGTTTTTCATTCTGCGATGTGTCCCCCTTCTCCTGCAGTTTCGTTTTCAGCCGATCAAGAACTTGTAAGACCTGCAGTTTATCTTGTTTGAAGAAGGATAACCAGAGTACAAGTTAATCCCATCATCATTTGAATCGTTTGAATCGTTAATTCACTGATAGAAGTGTGTAGCTAGCATACCTGGAGCAGGATTTTCAGGCATTTTGAATTACTGTGTTCAATCTCTTCTAAAGAAACCTAAAGAAAATTTTAAAATACAAAAGATGAATTTCAATTAGCATATACTTTTCTATAGTACTGTAAAAAAATTAAAGAAAACATCAAGAATGTTCTTCATCAAAAGACTTCACTCAGGAAATTCAAATTAAAACTACAATTTGGGGGGTGACTGGGTGGCTCTGTCAGTTATGTGTCTGACTTTGGCTCAGGTCAGGATCTCACACTTTGTGGGTTGGAGCCCCGGGCCGCGCTCTCTGATACCAGCACAGAGGCCGCTTCAGATCCTCTGTCTGTCTCTCTCTCTTTGCCCCTCCCCTCCCTCAAAAATAAAGAAACATTCAAAAAAAAAAAAAAAAAAAAAAAGCTACAATTTGAGGCACCTAGGTGGCTTAGCTGGTTAAGTGTCCAACCCTTGATTTCAGTTCAGATCACGATCTCACAGTTCATGGGCTCCACGCTGGCAGACACAGCCTGCTTGGGATTCTCTCCTCCTCTCAAAATAAATAAATAAATATTAAAAAATACTTAAAAAAACAAAAAACTACAATGAGGTGCTAAGATGGCTAAAACTAGAAAGAAAAACAATTTATTGACTGTTGACAAAGATGTGAAGCAACCAGAACTCTCATATGTCACTAGTAAGAACATAAGATGCACATACGCTTTGAAAAGTTGTTTCGTAGTTTCTTATAAAGTTAAAAATACACTTGCTGTATGATTCAGCACTTCCACTCTTAAATACTTACCCAAGAAAAATGAAAATATGAATTCACAGAAGAGCTGTATATGAAGGTTCATAGCATTTTTATTTATAAAAGCTCTGAACTACAAAACCCCAAATGTCTAATAACAGATGAATGTACATGTTATAGAACATAAACAGAATATTTGGAAATAAAAAGGAAAAAAATTATGAATATACACAACACGGATTGTTCTCAAAAATCCCTCAAATGTTGAGTGAAAGAAACAAGACAAAAAAGGTTACAGACTGTATGATCCCATTCACATGAAGTTCAATCTATAGCTATAAATTAGTTTACCTGGGCAGGGTAGAAAGGAGCTGACTGGGAAGGGATTTGAGGGAGCTTTTGGGGGAAATGGAAATGTTCTAAGTTTTGAATGGGGTACTATTCACACAGATGCCTACATTTGTCAAAATTCATTGGCTTATATTCTTTAAATCAGTACATTTTATTGTATGTAAATTAACTTCAATTTTTTTTAACGTTTATTTTTGAGAAAGAGAGACAGAGACACACACACACACACACACACACACACACACACACGGAGCTTGAGTAGGGGAGGAGCAGTGAGAGAGGAAGACACAGAATCCCAAGCAGGCTCCAGGCTCTAAGCTGTCAGCACAGAATCTGACGTGGGGCTTGAACTCATGGACGGCAGATGGTGAGATCATGACTTGAGACGAAGTCGGATATTTAACCAACTGAGCCACCCAGTTGCCCCTAAATTATACTTTAATAAAGTTGATTTTGTAAAAAGGAGCCTGGGCTGGAAAAGAACATCTAAATTAAGAGATGAAGATGATTTTAGAGAGATTAGGGGGAAAAAAGTCCCCAACTGCACAAATGATCCCGGATCCAAGTGCATCTGAGTCTCCAAAAGGTAACCACCCAATATATTGGCATTTTCTGTTTTTTTAATTCCAGTGACTTATTCAAATAAATTAAATACCTAAAATGGAACTCAACTCAAATGTAACAACTCAAAATGCTAGCAAACCCTCTGCTCTGACCAAAATGGCACTTTCAGAGCGGTCACTTGTCCTAATCGTACACTAGACGGTAATAAATCATCAGAGAAACAGGAGTCCAAATTTTCCTACATCAACTCTGGATACAGTTGCTGAATGAGGTCTTTATCTTCTAATTCAAGGTCACTAAGAAGAAAGCATATTAAAAGCCAGTAAGGGATGCCATCTGCACTGATAAAAGGTCCATGTATTCCATCCAAACACTGGATTCAGTGAGAAAGAATTGCTGAATAAGAGCATCACAGAAACGCTACCAATGAGCTCAGCATCTCAACTGTGCAACCTTTACAACTACCCATTGACAGGTAACTGAGTAACAAAAGACAGTTACAATGGCACTGTCCTTTTCTATAGCAGCCTAAGGCCCAAGAGGATTGACAAGAGCAGCTTTGTGGTCATTAATACATCAACCACTCTGAAATAAAGAATGCAAGCTAAAACTATGAGATGCTATTTTTTACTGTCAAGTTGGCAATTTTTTTAAATGAATAACCGCATGTAGCATAGATGTCATGGAAAAACAGGCGGGAATATAAATTTGCACAACCTTTTAGGAGAGCAACTTAGCAATAGCTATCAATATATTAAATTTGCATTCTCTTTTACCCAGAATATCTACTTCTGAGGGTCTCTCTTAAAGAAATACTTGCAGACGGGCACACAGATGTGTGTACAAGAATATTTACTTCATTGTTTTTAAGAACAAAACTCCTGGAAAAATTAAACTATCAAAAGTAGTCAGTCATGGGGTGCCTGGGTGGCTCAGTTGGTTAAGCGTCCAACTTTGGCTCAGGTCATGATCTCACGGTCTGTGAGTTTGAGCCCCACATCAGGCTCTGTGCTGACAGCTCAGAGCCTGGAACCTCAGATTCTGTGTCTCATTCTCTCTCTGCCCCTCCCCCTGCTTGTACTCTGTCTCTGTCAAAAATAAATAAATGTAAAAAAAAAAAAAAATTAAAAAGTACTACTTCTAAAAAAAAAAGTAGTCAGTCATTACAATAATAAAGTAGGTCTGACTGTATTGAAATGACAATGGGAGGGAAAGGGTTAACAGTAAGCCTGTGGCTCCCTCCTTCAGGGAGGGATAGCCAGCTTGATAACCAAACCCCCTCGCAAACCCTCTAAAGATTTTTAATAGGTAATAGCCCATGTTTTTAAATGTCAGGAAATACCTGATCTGTCCTAATTGCTTTTTGTAAATAATCTGAGAATATGTGGAATTATGGGGCATGGCTGACTAGAAAATAGGAGATAATCACACAGATATTTTACATTTGTCTAACTCGTAGAGTATAAAACTCAGGATTCCCCAAAAACAAAAGGTTTCCTTATAGAAAAATGTTTCCAGAGGCGCCTAGGTGGCTCAGTCGGTTAAGCATCCGACTTCAACTCAGGTCATGATCTCACAGTTCACAGGTTTGAGCCCCGCATCGGGCTCTGTGCTGACAGCTCAGAGCCTGGAGCCTGATTCAGATTTTGTGTCTCCCTCTCTCTCTGCCCCTCCCTTGCTCATGCTCTCTCTCGCTCTCTCTCTCTCAAATAAATAAACATTAAAAAAAAAAAAAAAAGGTTTCCATATATATTATTGAGAACTTGTCCAGTAATCTAAAACAAAACAACAATGTGTCCTAAGGTTGTACTTTATTCCTGTAAATAAATTAAAAACTGTGACTGAAGTGTGTCAGAAATACATTTATACGTTACTTAATGTCTACACATAACTAGGTTTCATAAGTGTGTTGATAATATGTCCTAAGAAGAAAAGTGACATTCTTTGGAATGCCTACTGGCTGGGTACTCCTCCAGGAAGGAATGTCTGTGCCTAACTCCTACCTGTAATCACTGAATCATGAGTAAGCTTTGGTGCTGGTTTGAAGTTTGATCTCTCATTCACATGAGCATGCTTTGACAATTCAACCCCCTATGTTAACACAGGGATATTACCTAACACTCACAACTGAATAGGGAAAACAGCAACTTTCAGGATAGGTGCATTTTCTTTTTGTGAGGGAAAAAAATATGTTGGGGCACCTGGGTAGCTCAGTCCATTAAGCATGGACTCTTGATTTCGATTCAGGTTGCGATCTCACAGTGCTAAGATTGAGCCCCACATCCGGCTCCATACTGGGCGTGGAACCTGTTTGGGATTCTCTCCACCCCTTCCCCACACACTCTCTCAAAACAAACTTAAAAAAAAAAAAAAATGGAAGCAAAATGGAACATGTCCAAGCACATATAAGAAGTTAAGGGTAGACCTAGGACTTGAACCCAGTCTTTTTAAGTACAGCCTTCTCTCAACCACTCTGCATCAGGATACAGAACATAGTACAACCTGACCTTTGCACTCCAAAGGAAGCAAGAGAAACTTAAAGCTGTTCATGGATTTTTATTTTTTAATGTTTGCTTATTTTTGAGAACAAGCTCTCTCTCATAAACAATTTATAAAAAAAAATATGTACTCATGCGTAGGTTTCTAGTTTTAGAAAGGTAGTCAATTTTATAGTGATTACTTCTAAAAAGTAAAAATAAGGATGCCAAGATTAAAAACTTAGATTTTTATAGATTTTAGTGCTGTTTAAACTTTATTTTAAAAGTATGTCTTAATTTTATAGCTGAAAAAGACAAAAAGATAATGGCGAACATGGCCTAGTGAGACAGCACACAGATACAAAGATCATGACAACACAACAGGATATATCATAAGGCCTATAAATAGTAGAGGTGTGTGCCATGTACTAAGTGAAATCACAAAGGGAGAGTGACTAAGCCTGAGTGGGGATGTGTGGAATGAGAACACAGTAGAAACTTCTCTTAAAGAGAATAGGGTGTAAGAGGAGAGTGACCATTTGCCCAAGATAGTTTCAGATTACCCAGCATCATTGACAGTGTTTCATTTCACTGGCAAAAGTGTTGCAGTTGTGAATGGATAGAAAAGACGTAGCACGCGCGCACACATGCGCACACATGCGCACACACACACACACACACACACACAATGGATATTACTCAGCCATAAAAAAGAATTCGACCCTCCCATTGGGATGGACCCAAAGCTTATTATGCTAAGTGAAATAAGTCAAAGAAAGACAAATGGAATCTAAAAAAATGAGTAACAACAACAACAACCTCTTAAATACAGAGAACAAACTGATGGTTGCCAGAGGGGAGGTGGGTGGAGGGATGGGTAAACAGAAGATTAAAAAGGTACAAACTCCCAGTTACAGAATTAAAAAAAATTTTAAGTGTTACAGTTTGAATGAAATATAGGGATGCCCTTGGTCAGTGGTTCTCAAATTTTAGCAGGCATCAGAATCACCTGGATGGCTTGTTGAAACACAAGTTGGGGGGGCGGGGGGCTACCCTCCAGAGTTTCTGATTGTGCAGGTCTGAAGTGAGCCAGAGAATTTGCATTTCAAACAAAGTTCCCATGTTACCCTGAGGCTGCTATAGCCTAGAGATCACAATTGGAGCTGTACACAGGCATAAAAATACATGATTCTCCATAAGAATATTAACCAGCTTTAAATGATGTATTGTATATAAAGTCTCTGAAAACAGGACAAAAAAATAGTTGGCTTGTTTTGTTTTTACTGCAGATGTGGACTGCAAATTGATGTTTGGCTCACAAAGGGATAAGTACCAAAATTGGTACTTAAAAACCATGCAGTGTGGCACAGTCATGTTTATTCAATGTAGTAATAAAAACTTGACTTTTTAAAAAATCTCCTTGTTCTAACAATTCACTTTTCTAACAAATTATGTTACAAAAATATCAGTCCTTGAAAGACTGGGGGTGCAGGGGAACCCTGATCTCTTACTACTGACAGTTTAAGAAGCACAGACTTAAATAGACTTTGAGAGGGTCCTTGTAAATAATGTTAAGTAGACTGGTCTTTATCCTGTAAGCAACAGGAAGTAATTAAAGGCTTTTAAGTAGGGAAGTATTGAGTCCAGATTTCTTTTTAAAAAGGTAATTCTGGTAATAGGATAGATTAGTGGTATTCAAACATTCCCATCAGTGAAAATATGTTGACTATTCACCTTATTTTTTATAATTATAAACACATATCACTATTATTTACATGTCATATGTTTTAAAACATAAATAAAATAAAAAATACCATGACAGTAAGATAAAAGCACTAAAAAAGTAAGGTTTTCTTGTCATCTTCCCATCTTCCCAATTGAATCATCCTGTGCATTTTGGAAACCATGGTGGTAGAGTATGCTTCAGGAAACGTTAAGGGTAGACAATGGGTGGTCATCCAACCCTCTGACTCATATTTAATTACTGGAAGGATTACCGGAAAATTACTACCATTCCATCGTGTTAGGGAATATCTAGGGAAGGCCACTAAAGCCTTAAGAGCATATGACGACAGAAGGAAGAAATGCCATAACTCTAGAGCTGAACATCCAGTAATCAGCACGTAGGCTAAATGGCCTCTCATTTCATGGTCCTAAGAAATCTTCAACCAAACAACTTTGATCTATTCGACTAGGCTAAGAAATAAGGCTTACAGCAAGGAATCTCCAGTTTGTTTAAACGTGGTAAAGTGGAGTCTAGCTTGTCAGAGATAGACCACCTAAAATCAGTCATAGCCTAGACATTAAAATGCCACAGTGTGCCGCTGTCCTCATAGTCGTACAGCCTCCAGAGAAGTAGTTATTATGCTCAGCTTCCACTCCATCATTGATCAAGTGAGTTTGAGCCATGAATTTTTCATGTCTGGTTCACTGTAGGATTTCACTGAAGGAAATTATTATAATATTGTGGCTTTTTTTTTTAATACCCATGCCTTTAGCCATTAACAATTAATGGAGTATGTGAAAAAAAAAAAAGCTGATGCAGAGATAGAAATGTAATTTGACTTAAATTTCCAGGTGGAGGAAACTTATTGAATAGATTTATTAATCTCCTCAGTTCAAGAATTTAACCAAACTAAGGACCCCGGTAAACACACTTTTCAGATTCCCAACAGCACATGGAATAGAACACACCGGGACAAATTTGGAGGGAAAAAAGATCACTGGCAGTCAGCTTGGCAAAGTACAGGTATTCAGCATCTAACTGCAGATGTGAATTGGGAGATCACAATGAAAGGCCTCACTGGGAATTCCCCAGAGCCAACCAGGGAGTTTGAACAATCTAAAAGCTATTAACTGTAAAAACAAAGTCATGATTTCAGAAGTTGCTCAAAATTAGAAGGTCAAGAGCAACTAAGTTTCTATTGCTTCCTTAGGAGTACAAAGCCCAGGTGGTTATCTAATTATCATGCCTTTTGTTCTCAAAGCTCAGTATTTGTAAGGTATCAATTGAATGGAAAACAAACTCTCCTAGCCAAAGTAAACACATCTGCTATCATGCTAATGCAGATTCAAGACAGTTGTCAAAGTCGTGTGCCCCTATCAAATGACAAGGCCTTTTGTAAACCCTTTAAATGTAAATGATAATGTATTTTTGGCTGCTGTCAAAACACGATATTCTTGGAATTCTGAAAACATATACAAATTCCAGAAAGATCTTGATATTTGGGGGTCATATGCTTAAGCCATAGCCAATCCTTAATTAAGTCCACTTAGGGGCACCTGGGTGGCTCAGTTGGCTAAGCGTCTGACTTCAGCTCAGGTCATGATCTCAGGGTTCATGGGTTTGAGCCCTGCCTCTAGCTCTGTGCTTCAGATTCTGTGTCTCCCCCTCTCTGCCCCTCCCCCCTCATGCTCTGTTTCTCAAAAATAAACATTAAAATTTTTTTAATTAAGTCCATTTAATGCTATTCAGAATATATAGAAGTTGAAGATAAATGATACCATGTTAAACTCAGAATCAGAACTGAAAATTGAGTCAGTTCTCCAGAATTATTCAGCTGGCGATATACTAATTTTCTTATTGAACTATTCAGTTAATCAATGCATATCAATACTCTCTGTGATTGGCTATCGTGTGAGAGTGAAGTTAAACTGTTTTATAGTACGCTTTTGTATTTCTGATGGTGGCAGTTTTCTCTAATAATTGACAAAAACAAGAAAAACCAAATCAGGGCAATGTTCACCCTTATGGATCTCTGTATAGCCAGTCCCTCACTGAAAAGACCCAGGCATTCATAAATGATTAGTTTCCACCTCAAATAATCTGTTCAATTCTCCCTACACTGTAGGCTGTATGCCTTTCTCTCCAGAAATATGGTCGTGGCATTTTTGACATGCTTGGGATACTCAAAACAGTCGCAGCAAATTGTGAAATAGACAAAACTAGGCTTTGGACACCCGTCCCACCAATGTTCACCCTCCCTTTTCCTCCTGACCTTTTTCCCAATCCATTTTATCAGTCACTAAATCAGGTAACTCAACTTTTGGTGTTTACTATGCACCAAATCCAAGGCCTTTCATTCTGTAAAACATCTCATTTATCTTAATTAACAACGTAGTATTATCGCCCCATATTGCAGATGCAGAAACCTTCCTACAATTTCAAAACAACAAAGGGGAAATTTCACCTTGGGAGGAGGGAAGGTCAACTGTTAATGATTTTAAAAACAGGAGTCAGATATTTCACAACAGAGAGAAAATGTCTGTCAATGTACCCCCCAACTCATCTTCCTCTCCTACCATGCTCTGCCTGGGAGCTTCATTAAAATCTCCAGAAAGTAACTCCTAGGGCACCGACTACCCTACTCAAGGCAGAAGCCCCACCCTGTCCCTATTGTCAAAGTCACGCCCATCAGTTAGTGGCCAAAGCTAAATGAAAAACGTTCTGCACCTGAAAGCTACCTACCAGCTAGGCAAGATGTGCAAAACGCCAAAAGTACGGGACTCTGGTTTTGTTTTTCGAGTAAGGCCAACATAAGAGAATGCTCATCTCATGGAAATTTTACTAATTTTTGTTTTGTTTTTAAAGTTTATTTATTTTGAGAGAAAGCTTGCACATGCGGGGAAGAGGCAGAGAGAGGGAGAGGGGGAGAGGGGGAGAGGGGGAGAGGGGGAGAGGGGGAGAGGGGGAGAGGGGGAGAGGGGGAGAGGGGGAGAGGGGGAGGGGGGAGAGGGGGAGAGGGGGAGAGGGAGAAGGGGAGAGAGGGAGAGAGGGAGAGAGGGAGAGAGGGAGAGGGGGAGAGAGGGAGAGAGAATGAATCCCAAGCAGGCTCCCTGCTGTCAGTGCAGAGCCCAACGTGGGGATCAGTCTCACAAACTGTGAAACATCATGACCTGAGCAGAAACCAAGAGTTGGTGGCTTAACTGACTGAGCCATCCAAATGCTCCCACTAATTTCTTTTAACCTGAAGACAGCTTCACAAATGCATGTCATCAACATAACATAAACAGAATTAAAATCTGAAATTCTTTTTTTTTTTAATGTTTATTTTTGAGAGAGAGAGACAGAGACAGAGTGAGAGCAGGGGAGGGGCAGAGAGAGAGGGAGACACAGAATCCTAAGCAGGCTCCAGGCTCTGAGCTGTCAGCAGAGACCAATGCGGAGGTTTGAACTCAACAACTGTGAGATTATGACCTGGGCTGAAGTAGAAAGCTTAACCGACTGAGTCACCCAGGAGCCCCTTAAACCTGAAATTCTTCCTTTTTTTTAAAAAAAAAATTTTTTTTAATGTTTATTTTTGAGAGAGAGAGAGAGAGAGAGAGAGAGAGAAACAGCATGAGTCAGGGAGGACCAGAGAGACAGGGAAGCACAGAATCTAAAGCAGGCTCCAGGCTCTGAACTGTCAGTACAGAGCCCGATGCAGGGCTCAAACCCGTGAACCATGAGATCATGACCTGAGTTGAAGTCGGACGCTTAACCGACTGAGCCACTCAGGCACCCCTCAAGTCTGAAATTCTTTAAAGATTTTTCTTTTATGCTTATTTTTGAGAGAGAGAGAGATAAGAGACAGAGCACAGTGGGGGAGGGGCAGAGACAGTGGGAGACACAGAATCCAAAGTAGGCTCCAGGCTCTGACCTGTCAGCACAGAGCCTGACGTGGGTCTCGAACTCACCATGAGATCATGACCTGGACCATAGGCACCCCAAATCTGAAATTCTTAAACACACACTACATGTAAACATGTTTGTTTACAACATTACTGTTCGATGGTTTTTAAACTATATGAATGGTGAACGTACTGTACATTTATCCTGCAGCAATTTGTTTTACCTTAACTTTACAACGTTAAGATTTAGTCATGGAGCACCTGGGTGGCTCAAGTCAGCTGAGCAGCCCACTCTTGATTTCGGCTCAGGTCATGATCCCAGGGTCATGGGGCTTGATTCCACATCAGGTTCTGCACTGAACGGGGAGCCTGCTTGAGATTCTATTTCTCTCTCTCTCTGCCCCTCTCCCTCACTCGTGCACACTCTCTAAAATAAAAATAAATAAAATTTAAAGATATAAATAAAAATGTCTCCTTTCTGACCACAAGCTTTGTCTTCTAAAAATAAAATAAAATTAGTCATGATGATACACATAGCTTCTTTTCATTTACTATAACTACTATATAGTATTCCACTCTAGGAATCCATGATTTCTTCACCCAATCTCCTGTGGATGGGTATTTGGATGGTTTCCTACTGGTGACAAACACAAAAACAGGATGAAGCTAAATACCTACCTCAATAATATACTCCTTTCCAGTATTGATCCGATAACCAATGCATAAAATAAGATTCTATAGCCTATGAACTTTGAAATCATGGAGACCTGGTTTCTACTGCTGGGACCAGCTCTGTGTTCTTATGCCAGTTGTTTAAATTTCCCTATACTTCAGATTCCTCATTTGTAAAATAGTTAATGAAAACTACTACATATGTACAGTTGGAAGGACTAAATAAGGTATTGTAAAACATTCAGCCTGGCACACAGTGTACATTCAATGAATAAGAGCTACTATTGTTATTAACATCTCTTTTCAACCAAAATTATTTAAGATATTTTAAGGGCTTCAAAAAAACTATTGTAGCTGAGATTTTGCTATATACTCATTAATGGTTATTTCTCAGAAGACTAAACTATAAAAATGTTCACTAATGCAATATATACAAGGAGGGGGAGTGGGAAGGCCCATAACTTGGCAATTAAAAAAAACTGTTTATAGGTAGGAATGTAAGTGCTTCAGTCAACTAAACCCTCTTAAGGATAAACATACTCATACTGAATCCTAACCCAGTGCTGTTCAATAGAAAAACAATGTGAGCCACATAAGTAATCTTTTTTTTTTTTAATATTTAAATTTTTCTAGTAGCTGCAGGAAAAATGTTAAAAGCAACAGGGTAAGTTAATTTTAATTTTTTTTAATGTTTATTTTTGAGAGAGCACGAATGAGGCAGGGGCAGAGAGGGGGGACAGAGAATCTGAAGCTGGCTCTGCACTGACAGCAGTGTGCCCCATGTGGGGCTCGAACTCACGAACCACAAGATCATGACCTGAGCCAAAGTCTGGCACTCAACTGACTGAGCCACCCAGGCGCCCCAGGGAAAATTAATTTTAATAATATATTTTGCTTCACCCAAAATATACAAACATTTCAATATATAAATATAACAAGTTCTTTTTTTTACACCAAACCTGCAAAATTTGACGTGCATTTTTACATTTACATCACCATCCCAAATGGCCCTATCTGAAGTGCCCAATAGTCACATGTACAAGTAGCTAACCATGTTGACAGCAGTTTTAACCTATGGCTTTTCAGAAAGATCCCTGTACAGTGTTTTTAGCAAAGATGTTTATTTAACAGCTAATATGGTCTCTATGCCTTTTATCAAAGTAACTCACAACCTTCAGTTCTTCCCAATAAAAATAGCACAACTCCCTAATTTTATCAGAATTAAACATCACAGTGGAGGAGCACAAAGTGGGGAAATAATGGCTCACGGTTTACAAGACACATTCTTAAAAGGATTTAATTTCAACCTCCCCCAAGCTCAGTGAGGTAGATCATTTACAGATGAGAAAACAGAGGACCAGAGATATGTGACTTGCCAAGTTATATGGTAAATGGACTCAATACCATGTCTCCAAAATCCAGTCTACACCGTTGTGCACAGCAAAACAGAAATGAGCCCTTCATGTTCAGCATAGATCCATCTCAGTGACTAAAGTGTATTGACAGGCTCTAAATTTCTATTTGCACCAGAACCTAAAATGAGGGCTTAAAAAAGGCATCCAAATCTACACAAAAACATCAGAGTATGAGAAAAACATAGCAATGGTCAAACAATATAAAGGCGGAATGATTCTCTCAAAAATACACTACCAAGATGAACAAAATCTTTACAAATTAAACCCAATTTTGATTTCACCAACCTAATGTATTTTTGTTACACTTTAACAAAGCAAGTAAACTCAGAATACTTAGTTGTTTAGTTTAAGGACTAGTATTAAATGTTTTTTAGGTTTTTTTAATGTTTGTTTTTGAGAGCAAGAGAGCATGTGAGGAAGGGAGGGGCAAAGAGAGGGGGAGGTAAGACCAGAGCTGAAATGAAGAGTCGTCCCTTAACAGACTGAGCAACCCAGGCACCTCCAGTAACAAAGGTGTTTTGTTTTGTTTTTAATGTTTGTTTGTTTGCTTTCTTTTTTGAGAGAGACAGAGAGTGTGAGCAGGGGAGGGGCAGAGAGAGGGAGACACAGAATCCAAAGTAGGCTCCAGGCTCTGAGCTGTCAGCACAGAGTGCAATATGGGGCTGGAAGCCACTATGAGATCATGACCTGAGCCAAAGTTGGATGCTTAACCGACTGAGCCACCCATGCGCCCCAAAAGCCTATAAGTAAAAATGCAATTACAAGGATTACTGAATGCTGAACCCATCTCAGAATCACAAGGTTCCAAAAGTGAAGTCACTGTGGGAAAATACACAGGTTTCCCTTTTTAAGAATACTAACAAAGACAATATACCATAATTTTATTAGTGGTTACTTCCAGTGGTAGGTGGGTTTGTGTATGCTTTTACTTCCTTTTATAAAAATCCTCTTCAATTTTCTATGATGCATATAGGATGTTTATAGTTTAATATTCATACATGACTTAAACTTAGGCCTTTAGGGTTGCATTTTTGGCTCATCATATAGAGCATGAAACTCTTGATCTCTCCAGGTGATGAGTTTTGGCCCCATCTTGGGAGTAGAGTTCACTTAGAAACTAATGAACGTATTTAGGGTATTAAACACAGATAAGAGCTTAGTACAATTTCTTTTCAATTTTTAAACACAACTATTATTCTAATGCTAAGGTCATCTTATGTGACTGTTAACAGGATCTCAATTAGCAAGAGCAAATCTCTTCAGAATAGTTTGCAAATTCTATCTCAGAAAGTACCTTCCAGCTCTGGTATTTATTAACTTTGTAATTATTTTAAATTTTTAATAATCTTTATATAGGCCACAGGGGCCGGGAAACATCAAGTTCATTTTAGTTAAAAGTCACAATCCCCCGGTTCCAATACTGCAAAATGAAGCAATTTGAGTTTTTACAACCACTAGCTTTTTTCTAAAAAAGATGTGTACAGGGGCGCCTGGGGGGCTCAGTTGGTTCAGGTCACCATCTTGCCGTTTGTGAGTTCGAGCCTTGGGTCTGGGTCTGTGTTGACAGCTGGGCGCCTGCTTCAGATTCTCTCTCAAAAACAAGTAACATTAAAAAATAAAAAACAAAAATTTAAACAATGTGTACAAATGAGTTGGCAACCAATAGGAGCTTAGACAGCCTAGAATGTGGTGTTACCATTCTAGGCATAACGGAGATTTCTTCTTCTAGGTCTCCAGAAGGCTTCTTCATTAATTTAAGAAACACATACTTGTTGCATAGCTATCAACGGCCAGAGTCTAAATACAGCTGAGAAGCTAGCTAGAGACATAGGGCCCTGAAAGTCGAACTCTTTCAATCGCAGAGACAAACCAGTAAACAACTAATTTGAATCCAAAGTGAGAAGAACCATCTGGAGATACGACAAAGTGCCAAGCGAACGCTCCTGGGGGAGATTAATTTGGCACTCCTGCTAGGTGTGCTAGCCGGGCTGGGGCGCCTGGGGTGGGGGAAGGGGTAGGATTTGAAAATGTTTTCCTGAGCTTGACTTCAAAGCAGGAATCCAGAAATTCCCCCAAAGGCTGGAGGCCACGGTACTTTCCATCTGATCCTCCCCATCTGAAAAGGGAGGTGAGCAGAGCCCGAGCCTGACCGCAGTCCTGGGAACGCGGCTACGTGACCACCGGGCACCCAGAGGAGGCCAGGGCCAAGTCGTCCACTCAGACGAGATCTGGGAACCCCCTTCTTCTCCGGACCCCCGTGGCAGGCCACCACCTGTTCACTCCTCTCACCGTCACCAGTGGAGGAAGACTCCGCCCAGCTGTGGGGCCAAGCGCAGGCACCGATCTGGGTGCAAACTGTGATCCCTGCCAATCCCGGAACAGAAGTGGGCCGAGATTTGAGGGCCGGCAGGGCCTGCTGAGGCGGGGCGGCACCGCGGCCGGCTGCCGGGTGCCCCCAGAGAGCTGTGCACCCAGCCGCGGGGACGCCCACGTTGGGGTCACCAGGGCCCCGCGCGGGAGGACGGCGCCCCGCACCCTCCGCGGGCCTGGCGCGGCGCTCAGCGGCGCCCTGGGTCTCCAGGGCGCACCTCTTCCCGGAGGGCGGGCGGAGGGCGCGCCGGCTGCAGGGAAGGCGGGCTCCACACGGCAAGACGAGCGGCCCCGCGCCGGCCTCTGGACGCGGGGACCACCACCCCGCACCGCACGCGCCCGCACAGCCCGGACCCCTGCTTTACCTGGTCCCGCAGCGGCGCGGGCGGGAGCGAGCGGGCCGGCTCGGCGTCAGCCCTCCCTCACCTGGGCGGAAGTGAGAGGCCCTGGGTGACCGCGCCTCACCTGGCAGGCCCTTCCCTCGCACCGACCCTCCCCGCCCGGGGCGGGGCGCCGGGGTGGCGCGGGCGGGGGAGCCTGGGCACTGGGAGGCCGAGTCCCGGGAGGGGAGCGCGGGGGCGGGGGCGGGGGCGGGGGCGGTGGGCTTCCCTGTTTTCTGCAGGTGGAGTTCGTCTGCGCGAGGGAAGGTTAAAAATGCTGGAAGAGGGGGGTCTGGGGGCCGCATGGGCAGGTGAAATGCCAAGTGGTGGGGGCGGTCGGCGCTAATGGGGTGGGGAGATCCGGCCGGACAGGTGTTGTTGAAGGGCTAAGAGGAGAGCGTGACCCAAGGTCGAGCAAATGGAAGGATATGATGAAAGAACTTGGTCAGACCGGCTGAGTCCTCCATGGTCCCTCTCCTTTCTGTTTCGTCGTATCTTCCTTGTGTTTTCTTTATCGTCTGACCCAACATTAAATTCTAAGAAGTATACCTGGGGAAATTTAGTTGGGAAATAAAGGAATATGGAGTATTCCTGCAATATGCCGGGCACTAGCTTATACAGATCTCATTTTCCTTCGTGAAGAAATTGATGGAAGAACTGCGCTCCTGATAGGTTACGTGATTTGCCCAAAGTTTGGGACCACATGGGATCGTCTGACTCTAGGTCCAGTGTTGACTTCACTAGACATCTTAACGTTCTTATTCTTGTTACCGTAACTTGACTTTGAGAAAGATCTGTGTAAAACCTGCAATTCTCCTGTCTTTATTCCACTCTCTTTAATGTAACTAAGAATTTTTATGATAGGCCTTTTACTTTGTATAATAAAGTCCATGCATTAACCATAAAAATCAGTCTTCAGGTCTGTATTCATTGAATAAATGCGGTGTTTGTTAGGCACAGTGCTTACAAAATGTTAAAAAAAAAAAAAAAAAAAAGAGATACCTGTCCTCAAGGAAGATGAGGTATATATACAAAACACCTGCAACATAAGAACATTTGTTGTAATATAATTTATAGTGTTGTTAGTTTGCTTGTTTTCAAGGATATATTGCTTCCTAGGCCTCCTAAAAAGAGATACACAATTGCAGCATGGCCCTGCCTCTTAGGAACTAACTATTAAGGGAAATAAATTTATACAGTAACTTAGATTACCAAATAGAATGAACCTAGAACTTCTGGAAGATAAAGAGGTTATGCTTGTTGAAATCATCTGTTAGGACCTAAACAGATTTTTTTACAGGTGTTTGGGATTAAGGTAAAATGGAGAAGGTAATGTTTCCCAAGGCACTGGTGCAGTATACAGGTGGGGACCAATTAATCTTGAAGCATCACTTTGCAAGCATTGTGTCTCTTCTTACTCTAACATGTGATGGTGGTTTTGAATGTATTTCCCCTTTCCCCCAAAATAACATGTCTTTGAATTGATCATGAAACAAAGTTGAAGCTTCTTAATATGCAAGATCTTCTAAATTCTCCCCCCTCTTGCTGACTCTTCAACCTATTCTCCCACTTAACATCTCCAAGATCCTACTCTGGCCAAACAAGTCTGGTAATGGCCTTTGCATCACCACACCAGGGCTTTTCTGTTGCTTATTCCTATTCTTTCCCAAGGGTGGAATGTCCTGCAAGCCCCACCATTCCCCCAGGGCTAGACTCAAGTCTCTGCTCTAAAGAGAAGCTGCCTCCATGACTACTCCAGCAAACATCCCTCTAACCACATCTAATCTAATTTTCTCCACATTTTATGTTAATGTGAGCTTTCCTTTGACTCTTTCCTGGAATTAAAGAAAACTTTTTTTTTTTTTTTTTGCATTTTAGTCAATGAAAATTTATTCAGCGATTTTTAAGGAGCTTACTCTATGGTGAACATTTTCTGGCACTGAGTTGGTTTGTGTTTGTTTTAACCTCCTAGAACCCTCCAGTGTCTTATTCATAGAATAACGAAGACAGACAAAATTTTTAAGAACACCTCTGTGCAATCAGAAGATCTGAGCTTGAAATCTGACTCCACCATTTCTGAAAATATGTGACTTTAGCAAGTGACTTAACCCTTCTAATTCTCATTAGGGAATTTTATCCTTTATCCTTCATCTCTAAGAAATTAAAGAACCACTGAAAAAATTTTGAATAGAATTTATCTATTTTAACATTTAATGACTGGTGTCTATTCTTTTAAAGACTTTTTAAAAAAGAACTTTTAGGGTCACAGCAAAATTGAAAGGAAGACAGATTTCCCAAATGTCTCTTCCACACATGCATAGCCTTCTCCTGTATCAACATCCCCCACCAGAATGGTATACCTGCTACAATTAATGAACCTCCATTGACCCATCAAAATCACCCAAAGTCCATTTTTTACATTAAGGTTGACCCATCAAAATCACCCAAAGTCCATTGTTTACATTAAGGTTCACTCTTGATATTGTATCCTCTATGGGTTTAAATAAATGCATTGTGACATGTATAGTATTAATATAAGTATTTATATAAATATAAGCATATATACTTATATATAATTGTATTAAATCAATGCATCGTGACAGTTATAGTATCATGCAGAGTATTTTCACTGCCTTAAAATTCCTCTTGTACTCTGCCTATTCATTCCCCACGCTACCTCCAACTCCTGACTGCCTCTGATCTTTTTATTCTCTCTGTAGTTTCACCTTTTCCAAAATGTCCAATAGTTGGAATCAAATAGTATATAGCCTTTTTACACTGGCTTCTTTTACTTCGAAATAAGCATTTGAGATTCTTCCATGTTTTCGAATGGCTTTACAGCTCTTTCTTTTTAAAGCAATAAATAATATTCCATTGTCTGGATGTACCACAGTTTATATATTCACCTACTAAAGGCATCTTTGCACAGGGCCATGCTAATTTTCTCTTTACTGTTCTGATTTTAGAATTTGTGCTGCTGAAGAGCGCACACCCACTAAAGGACATCTTAATTGCTTCCATATTTTGGCAAGTATGAATAAAGCTGCCATAAACATCTATGTGCAGGGTTTTGGGTGCACATAAGTTTTCAACTCCTTTGGCTAAATACTGTGTAACTGAATAAAGGAAATATTTAAAATAGAGCTGAGAGACCTGAAGAAGAAGCGCTCATGCCCTATCAACTTAAGGTCAATTCCAGACCCTCCAAAGAAGCCTACTTTACTACCTCAGCAAGAGGAAGATTTTCTCCTCACCCAGCAACAGCCCAGCCAATGAGTAACTGCCACAAGTCAACTAATGAGAAACCATCACCACCCTGAACTCCATTCTTCTCCAATGGACCTTTGTTCAAAGCAACCCCTCCCAACTTTCTCATTTTTCTGTAGAGTACCATTCATCTCTTTTGTTCTCTTGATTTGACTATGGTTTGCCATAGCTTGCAGGTCTCAAATTGCAATTCCTCTGCTATTTCTAGAAAACGAAACAAAACAAAAACATTTTCTAGCAAAATAACTGGCCGTTTTATTTTTGAGGTCAACAATGCCAAGGAACTTACATAGGATGTTGAATAAGATTTTGAATATGATATAGGTTTTTCTTTTTTGATGAAAGATTAATCAGAAGCAGTATAAAAAATGAATGGACAAACTTGGAGAGACGGCCTAGGATCACAAAGAGGAAGGGGGTGCCTGGGTGGCTCAGTTTGTTGAGTATCAGACTTCGCCTCAGGTCTGATCTCAACCACTATTCTTGAGTTGGAGCCCACTTCAGAGCCCCCCTCAGGTCCTCTGTCCCCCTCTTTCTCCACCCTTCCTCAGTCATGCTCTCTCTCAAAAATAAAATAAACACTAAACAAAAAAAAAAAAAAAAAAAAAAAAAAAGGAGAGGGGGCCCCTGGGTGGCTCAGTTGATTAAGCATCCGACTTCAGCTCCAGTCATGATCTTGAAGCTTGTGGGTTTGAGCCCACTGTCAGGCTCTGTGCTGACAGCTCAGAGTGTGGAGCCTGCTTCAGATACGTGTCTCCCTGTCTCTCTCTCTCTGTCCCTCCCCAACTTGTGCACTCTCCCTCTCTCTCAAAAATAAATAAATATTTAAAAAGAGAGAGAGAAAGGAAGAAATCATGATAGCAAGGTAAATGGGAAAGGATAAATAACCCAAAATAGGGTTAAGAATATAGGATTGAAAAAAATGAACATTTAAAAATATCAGTCACTTACTGATTAGATAAAGGAGTTACTGAAGAATAAGGAGAAAAATAAAATGTAAAGAGGATTCTAAATTTTGAACCTGATAGAAGGGATATGGGTGGTGAAACAGAGAAAAGCCAACTTATTCTGGTCTGGTTTTTGAGAAGCAGACTCTGATAGAGTCAGTTTTAGAGCCTACATTTGACATTCAAGATGAAATATACTTGGCACAGAGTAGGCCTTATGAAGTGATGAGTCAAAGTTAATTGGATAGTAGGCAGCTAGATTGGTGCACAAAGAGAGGACACAATCGGAAATACTTGAGAGACAGCAGCATGGATATGGTAGAATTCCAAATATGCAGCTGACCATAATAAATATCTCCTAGAGGCGCCTGGCTGACTCAGTGGGAGGGGCATGCTGCTCTTGATCTGGGGGTCATGATTTCGAGCCCCATGTTGGGTGTAGAGATTACTAAAAGTAAATAAAACTACAAAAACAAACAAACAAACAAACAAACAAACAAACAAAAAAACCCACTACCAGAGCCTTGATACTATGAATTTATCACTGGGAGAAAAAATTGCCCATCACAGTCAAATGAAAAAGAAAATTTTTGGGGGGGTAACAATCTTTTATCTCTTAGTGTTTCTGTCTTAACCACAGAAACAGGAGTCAGGTTGGTTTCCTTCCCTACCCTCCCCCCCCCAAGATTTTATTTTTTTTAAGTAATCTCTACACCCAATGTGGGGTTCCAGCTCACAACCCTGGGATCAAGGGTCACATGCTCTACTCAGTGAGCCAGCCAGGTGCCCCCAGGTTGATTTCCTCAGAAAGTTTTGCTAAGGGTGAAACTATCTGTCAATGTAATTAGGTCTATGATAGAATCTTGGGGGTGGAAAGATCCAATGTACAGAGCCCTTAAATCCCAGGGTAACCTTGCTTCAGGCTTCACTGGTAATCTCATTTCCTAATGCTTCTATACAGCAATTTCCATATTAGACTGCTATTCATGTCTTTTGCTTTCTGTAGAATTCTATATAATTCTTACATGACAAAGAAATTTGGCATTGAGATTTAAGAACTTAGCTGAATTAGAAAAAGTAGTAATCATGTGATCAGAGACAATGTATGCAAAGAAATAATGTATTTTACTGAGCCACAAGAAAATAGATTAAGGGGCAGTAAGAAGAGAAAGTGAATTTTTTTGTTTATTTATCTGTATTGGTGGAGAACGCATGTAGTAACCTGAGAAAGTGAATTTTTAAGTGTACCATCATTTCAAGAGTTAAAAATTTTGTATCGTTTCTTTACTTTTCATGGGAGACTCTTGTCTTCTTTTCAGTTTATACATTGCAAAAGAGAATGAAGATAATCATTAGAACCATAAAAATAGATTTTATGATGGGATTAATCAGCAAAGATAAGTATTTTCAAATATTTAACTCTATAAATAGAGTTAATAGATTTCATAAATTTATATGAAAAATGGTACAAATACAAATACCAGCAATATTCCTGCAGTCATAAGGAAAATACCTAATTTTGTTATAATTTCAATAAACTCAGACTAGAAAGTCTTCCTTTTACTTTCTGATTATCTTTAGATTGAATTTTGAAAATCAAACAAGAATGTTTTGAAAGAGTATCAAAATGGTAATCAAAATGCAAAATCACTGTCTTTTATTACCAGAAAATATGTGTAATAGATATTCTGGTATTTTATTACCAGATAATATGTGTAGCAATTAATATGTGTAGCTAATCCTTGACCTCAACCCCTTTGCTAAATTTCATCTCAGGATGGGGGTTGAGCCATATATTACATATATTATTGGTATTATTTTAACTTAAAGTTAATGGTTAAGTTTTCTAGTCTGCATTTTTTTTTTTTTTTTTTTTTTTTTTTAAGTAGACTTCAGGCCCAGTGCAGAATCCAACACTGGGCCTAAGGCTGAGCCCAATGCGGGACTTGACCTCATGACCCCGAGATCATGACCTGAGCAGAAATCAAGAGTCAGACACTCAACCAACTGAGCCACACAGGTGCCCCTGTAACTACTATGTGCTTCTATTAACAATTATCAAATAGTAGTTTAACTGTTTATCTTGTCCCCTAGGAAACATGAAGTATTTAAATCACTGGGTTCTTGTCTCTTCATTTTTTAAGTCTGTAAGGTCTTGCCTAATGATGGGTACATAGTAAATGCTTGACAAATATCTCTATGGAGGGGAAGAGAGGGAAAGAAAGAAAAGAAAAAAAGGAAAGGATAGTGGAAGTAAAGAGAGGAAAAAGAAAGAAGTCCACTTAAAAAAAGTTAAGTTTAAAAATTGAACTAGTAAAGGGGCACCTGGGTGGCTCAGTCGGTTGAGCGTCTGACTTTGGTGTCAGGATCTCAGAGGTTTGTGAGTTCGAGCCCCACAAAGGGCTCACTGCTGTCAGTGCAGAGCCCATTTCAGATCCTCTGCCCCTCCCTGGGTTGTCCCCCCTCCCCAAAATAAACATTAAAAAAAATGAACTAGTAAATTTCAAATTTCTTATCACTTAAATAAGCATAAATATTTTAATTGAGAAACAACTGAGGGGCACCTGGCCGGGTCAGTCAGTGAAGCATGGTCTCTCGATCTCTGGATTTCAGGTTCAAGCCCCACCTTGGGTTTAGAGAGGACTTAAATAAAATCTTTAAGGAAATGGGGCGCCTGGGTGGCTCAGTCGGTTAAGTGGCTGACTTTGGCTCAGGTCATGATTTCACGGTCCGTGAGTTCGAGCCCCGAGTAGGGCTCTGTGCTGACAGCTCAGAGCCTGGAGCCTGTTTCAGATTCTGTGTCTCCCTCTCTGACCCTCCCCTGTTCATGCTCTGTCTCTCTCTGTCTCAAAAATAAATAAACGTTAAAAAATTAAAAAAAAAAAAATTAAAAAAAAAATCTTTAAGGAAATAAAAATAGCATAGTAATGCTGAAAAGTTGGTTTAAGAACAATTTTCAATGTTGTTACAATACTAAAATATTACTGCAAATAATTTCATGTCCTCCTATTCCAAAATGACACTTCTCATAATATATTATCCCATGCTTCTCCAAGTGTGGTCTCAGGACTAGCAAACTCAGCATCTGTTGGAAATTCGTTAGAAATGCAAATTATCCTGGCCCACCCTAGAATTTCAGAATCAGAAACTTGAGAATGGGTCCATCCTTGGTGTTTTAACAAATCTTCCAGGTAACTCTGATGCTCCCTAAAACTTGAGAATCACTGCAGAACTCAATTCTTCAAAACCAGTGCCACTGTGAATGAGGAGGCATCAAATTCAAATATTGTTACGTTAGATAAAAAGGCTTAAACTTTCACTAAAAAAGTAAACGTATTGCCCAGTATAAAAGATAGGCCCATTACAGAACTTTTAGACTATATAAAATTTAGAAGGTAGAGCTGGAGGGGAAAAAATTCCAACTTTACTTGGTGTAGTCGTAAAATCTTTAAACTCCTTTTCCTTTAGGCCCTCTCGCATAAATGTCCACTACTAAAAATAAAAGTGTAATGCCTATTTTTGTTATGGAGTCCTTAAGTTCTGTGTAAGAGCCTTCCACAAATTCTTCTCTAAGTCAACAGGCAGGTCATTATATCATAACAGTAAGAGAACAGATTTCTGAAATCGGGCAAACATCAATTTGACTCCAATTCAATAACTAACGTCGACATGCTTTTTTAGCGTCTTGGAGCCTGGCTCCTTATCTGTAAACCCAAATCCTACCAGAACCAACCGAGATAATGTCTGTAAAGCGCTTAGCAAATCGCTGGGCGCCGCGGGCACATCTGTAGACGGAAAAGTCAAAGCAGGGTTAGCTCGGGAGGAAGCAGTGGATGCACGGCCTCGGATTCTCAAAGCGAACCTTCTTCTCCGGGATCTCAAAGACAAATCAAAGCTCTTCCAGATAAATGCCCTGCCCTGTACAGACAAGAACCTGCCTCCGGCTAAGACAAGGTCCCTTTAAGAGCCTCGCTCCTTCCGCCCTTCTCCCGCCCCCGCCTAAGCAAAGACGGAAGCGGAAGAGGTGGGGGACTTGCTGGTCCCCAGCATGGCGGCCGCCTGGCCCTCCAGGCCGGCTGCGCAGGAGACGGTGGCCGCCCAGTTCCTGGGTGTCCTGTGGTTCGTGTCAGTCACCACGGGACCTTGGGGAGCTGCTGCCATCGCCGCCGCTGGCGGGGAGGAGACGCTTAAGTGCGAGGACCTCAAATTGGGACAATATCCTCTGTGAGGACCCCCCCCACCCCCCGCAACCTTGCCTTGGGGGCTAGGTAGATTAGGGGTTGCGAGTGGGTTGCGGTCCTCCATACGGGCCAGGGTTGTGCTGAAGGGATCGGTGACTTGTGGCTTCTAATGATCGACGGGCTCCGGGAGGTGAAAAGAGATGTGGGTGTGGGAAGGACAGCGGTCATCCTGTGTGATTTTCTTGGGATTTTACTGATTTTTGGCCCTTCCTTTTCTGAACTACCTAGTTTTAGTTTTAGTTTATTTTTGTTTTGTTTTTACCGGCGAGCTTATTTGTTCAACCAACACCTAGATCCTGAAATGTGCCAAGTCTGTTTTAGGCACTAGTAATAAAACGATTGATAGGCTCTACCCCAGAAGTTTGCTGACTTGAGGAGGGAGGAGACAAGTAGTTAATAACGATTAAGCCAGTGTATGTTGCCCATTTATCATTAACTCTATGTGTATTGCCTTACATCATTCTAAAACTCCGTGAGATGCTGGACTGTTGGGGGCAAATTCCTGCTCTGTCTTGTAACCGTGGGCAGATGATCTGAACTCTGTTTTCTCTTGAGTGAAAATGTAGATAACAATGGTACCAATTTAAAAGTCTGTTGTAATAAGTGAGTGCAAGTGAGTCACATAGAACAACCCCTGGCACATAGTAGGGACTATCTGCGTTATTTATTTACAGATGAGAAAACAGGTTGCGGGGGTTAAGTGGCTCTCTTTGTAGTAGCTCTGATAAAGGGAGGAACAGTATGAAATGGGAGTTACAGTCAAAATAGCCATTTTTGTACAATATTAGATCGTTTTATACAAATTGTAGAACAGAAAAATTAATAACAGAGGCCAGAAATATAGGAAAGATTCTACTAGACAAAATTTTTAAATTACGGAAATTCTATAGTATTTTCATGTGAGTTGGGGAGAGGCAGCCATTATTAGATGTTTACATAATAGCTCTAATTTGTTGAATACCCTTATGCTTGGAGTTTGAGAATCACTGACCTAGTAATTGAGTCTTTTTTTGGCAAAGATGTCAGAATGGTTCTGCGCAAGAAAATAATTAGATGGTATGAAGAGTTGTACGACTTGAACCCTAGAGAGAAATGGCTGAGCATTTGGTGATGATAATGGGAAAATGTCTGTTATTCCTCATGAAGTTGGGTTTCCAGTAGTGTTTCAAAAACCTTAAACAGGTGTCAGTAGGTTCTCTGTTTCTAGAGACATCCTGTGAACACCTTATCCCATCTCAGTGTCAAAGTATTTTGGAAACAAAAGTCGCGCACAGGTGTTTTGGACATCTGTTAAAGGACAGTTATACTTACACCTGTTTTCAAAAGCTTGAAATCCTGTTGGGCGGACCATGTAGACACACCTAGAAGACCTATCTTCCCTACAGTCTGATGGAAAGTGCTCTAGGCTTGGAATCAGGAAACCCGATTTTACTCCTTATCACTTACATGACTTTGGATATGTCTCTCAAACTTTGAGCCTCAGTTTGTGCTTCTGAAAGGTGGGAATAATAGAATTTACCTCACAGGGTTATTTGTTACATGAAGTTACAGATGTGACAATAAATACAATGGGACCCCATAAATTAGTTCAGGCAAATATCTGGAAACTGGTTTTTTTTTTAACCTAAAGCACTCTTAGAATAATTTGGTAAAGATTTTCCTTTTTCTTTTATGCTTTGTGGTTGAACCTTGACTTATGTTGTTTAAGGATGGCATCCTTTGTTAGAGCTTTTAATATGTATTAAGTTAATATACTTTTCCTGTAATAAATTAATGTTCAATTTTTATTTAGTGACCCTAAAAGTATATTTGTGGTTGTGCTTGTTGCTGTGGACCAAGTAACAGCCTTTCTTTACATGTGAATGTGAACATGAGTATATAATACAAGATATTAAAGAGAAGATAATAATGGTTTGTGTTGGAATGTCATTCATATTTCCTTAACTATTCTCACATATATTTGTAAAGATCCAAAAATAAATGATGCTACACAAGAACCAGTTAACTGTACAAATTATACGGCTCATGGTAAGACTTCCAGAAACATGTTTTTAAAAATAATTTTTAAAACGTTATTTCATAAATCAATGTATGATCACTGAAAGTCATAAATATGTGCTTTTTCTTGAGTTAATCACATTATTCAGTTTCCAGAACAGCTTAAAATTGGAGAACTGGCTAGGGGTTTAATTCAAGAAGAATGTTATTCTTAGTTATATGAATTGGGAGTTTTATATTTTCATTCTTTTTTTTAAACCTTTAAAATCAGCTTTCTTTCTTATTTACCAAGCTATGTATGCAAAGATGCTTTTTAAGTTAGATTTTTCATTACTTGAAAAGAACTTGAAATGAGACTTTTAGCCCAGTAAGTTCCAATAAGAAGCTATATCACCCATATTATGTATTTGTGAAATATACTTAGGTACATGCTAATTATGAAAACAGTATAGTTAGGAGTTTAACAATGTATCAGTATTTTTTTCCTAGTATTTTCTTTTTTTAATTTTTTTAATATTTATTTTTGAGAGACAGAGACAGAGCACGAGTGGGGGAGGGGCAGAGAGAGGGAGACACAGAATCTGAAGCAGGCTCCAGGCTCTGGACTGTCAGCACAGAGCCTGATGCGGGACTTGAACTCACAAACTATAAGATCATGACCTGAGCTGAAGTCAGAGGTTTAACCAACTGAGCCACCCAGGCACCCCTTTAGTATTTTTTATAGAGATGTTTTGATAATAGATCACACCCTCAGCGTACTGATTTTGGGGAGCTTCTGTTACTCTAAAATATGTGGAATGCCAGATAAGAACTAATAAATTATTCTGTTTAGTCTTTTGTTCCAAAGAGGTATATGTTGGAAGGGAGGAAGATGTATGTTGGAACTATTTGACCTTTTTTGACATGGTACATAATGATGGCCGTTACATGGTATTATTTTGAGAAAAGAACATTTATTGAATATATACTGATTATTTTATGTATTAGGTAGGAAGTAAGCCAGTAATTGATGTTTTCTTTGTAAGTAAAATCTCTTAAACTCATGTAAAAATGAGATTAAAGGAATTATTTCCTTACAGCAGAAAACTTTCATGCTTTTCAGCATATTCAGGTAATTCACCCCTTGATTATGAATTTGTATATATTTTATTTTATTTTTTATTTTTTAATAAAGTTTATTTTTTTCATTTTTAATAAAGTTTATTTATTTATTTTGAGAGAGACAGACAGTGCCAGTGGGGTGGGGGCAGAGAGAGGGAGACAGAATTCCAAGCAGGCTCCACACTGTCAGTGCAGAGCCAGATGTCGGGCTCAAACTCACGAAGCATGAGATCATGACCTGAGCTGAAACCAAGAGTCAGAATCTTAACTGACTGAGCCACCCGGGCACCTCTGAATTTGTATATATTTTAAAAAGCAGATCTTCTTTTATCTTTTTATATCTTTATATTTTGGCACACTACTAGCCCTATATTACCAACAAAGATATTCGTAAATAAGTTGTGTTAAACTTTTATAAATGGCATTTAGCTACTACTTTGAAGTAGTGAAATTTTACCATATAAACAGTTATATGTATATATATAATTTGTAGGTTATTTATATATATGTATGATTTGTATAGCAGATATTGCTTAACATGTATACATTAATTTAGATGTGTTAAAGGGACTTTATAAGGAATCCTTTTTTTAGTTAATTTAGAAGTATACTAGGATTTGCCTGTTTTACAGTTCTGTCTTATATTATGCTTTTGGAACACAGACAATAGAGTAAATGTGTATAAAGAAGACTCAGCTTTCAAGATACTTAACCATTTATATGAAAGATGTTAGAAATCTGTGAATACTATTGTGACTCAGGTATCTAACTAAATTAAGAAGCAGGCAGGCTTTGCACTATCAGCATGGGGTGCGATCTCAGGAACTGTGAGATCATGACCTGAGCTGAAATCAGTCGGGTGCTTAACCACCTGAGCCACCCAGGTGCCCCTAGCCTGTATGATTCTTTGCAGGTATGAGGATTTTGAAGGAAATTATGCAACTAAAAGGAATAGTTTCTGCCCCAAAGAGCTTTGACCTCCATTTAGGTGTATCTTGCATAAAATAAGTTTGAATCCACTTGTGCAAATATTGATAAGTAAGTTTATAAACGTGCAAAAATGATCAGACTACTAGAAAGTAAAAAGACTTGGAGGTATTATGGTACTGTCGTGGCTGATGTAAGTGGAGAGTTACGGGAAAGTAAAAGGAAGACTTTCTGTATAAGGGAATGATACGATTATTCATATGGAGAGAATAAACCAAGTGCCTTACTGAATGTGAGAACAAAAGTAGATTAATAAATGATTTTAAATCATTATAATTTTAAAAAGAAAGTAAAGTTTTTTAGACAAATACGAGTCACGGGGCTTCTGCATATGGAGGTACAATTTGTTATCTCTCTATCTGAGAGCTAGATAACTCTCAGGTTATCTAGCTGAGAGCTGGGATAGATGGTACCATACCAGCCCAACACTCCTGAGGCTGGCTGTCTACAGGAAGTTTCTTTTTTTTTTTTTTTTTAACATTTATTTATTTTTGAGAGACAGAGACAGAGCATGAGCAGAGGAGGGGCAGAGAGAGAGAGAGGGAGACACAGAATCCGAAACAGCAAGCTTTCAGCACAGGGCGTGATGTGGGGCTCGAAGTCACAAACTGCGAGTTCATGACCTGAGCCAAAGTTGGAAGCTTAACCCACTGAGCCACCCAGGTGCCCCTACAGGAAGTTTCTTTTAATTGCCGTTTTAAAACGCACAAAAGCTAGTAAAGTAGTCCTGGTGAAATACTTCTAAGTCCTGATCAGAGAGGACATCAAAATGACCCTGGAAACATGTTTTTGGGTCCTACCATGGAACTGATGAGCAGGAGAACAATATTGGAGTTGTGGAACATGTGAGTGACGTGATTTCTCTCCTCCTCCAGCCAAGACTCTTTTTCCTCTTTTTTCACTGTGTATGTGAAGGACTATTACAGAATCCTCAAACTCAGTTTAATTTTCTTCACCAGTACTTTTTGAGTAGGTATGAATAAGAACAATGTTTTACAAAGAGGGGAGTTTCAAGATAGAGGGATTGAGACCAAAGGCAAAATAATTCAACTGTGACAGTAAACTAATGTGATCTTAAAATGGTTCCCAGTTAGAGACACAGGCTTCCATTTATGGAATGAATTAAGTCACAGGGATGACAAATACAACAAAGGGAAATCATGGTATTATAATAGCATTGTATGGAACAGATGGTGGCGACACTTACGAGCATAGCATAATGTACAGACTTGTCTAATAGCTATGTTATACACCTGAAACTCCTATAACATTGTGTGTCAGCTATATACTTAAGTTTAAAAAAAAAAAAAAAAAAGGAACTGAGGCCAACCAATCACAAAAAGTCAGTTAGACCTTTCCAAATAAGATAAATTCTTAAGGTATAGCCAATCAAATAATTTCCTTGCTTTGCTTCCACTAATTCTCTGTAGAAATCTTTTAACTACCTCCTACGGGTGGGGCAAAGCACTGTAACCACTTCTGGGTTGGTACCGCCCAATTTGAATTGATTTTTGTTCAAATAAACTCTTACAATAAAAAAACAACAACAACACAAAAAAACGGGGGTGGGGTGGGGGTTGCTGCCTGGGTAGCTCAGTCCATTAAGTGTCCAACTTCAGCTCAGGTCATGATCTCGCAGTTCGTGAGTTCCAGCCTGGCATCGGGCTCTGTGCTGACAGCTCGGAGCCTGTACCCTGCTTTGGATTCTGTGTCTTCCACTTTCTCTCTGCCCCTCCTCCATTCACACTTTTCTCTCTCTCCCTCTCTCTCTCTCTCAAAAATAAATAAACGTTTAAAAATTTTAAAAATGTTCTCAGACAATGCCAACTAACAAGCATATTTATTTATTGAGAAATTATTTGTAATAAATAATAACTGATTAAAATAAATGGATCAAAACAATTAACCTTAATGAAAATTATAGGATATTTATTATTTGAGAAATTATTTACTGTATTTATTGAGAAATTTTTACATGGCAGGCTTCCACCAGGTGATATCGATGATGTATGAAAGAAGACAAAATTTCTGCCTTCAAAGAGTGTTCTGTCTAGATTATACAGACCTACATAAGCAACTGTTTTCAATTTTTTAAAATTTTTTTATTTAAAAACATTTTAAATGTTTGAGAGAGAGAGAGAGAGAGCACAAGCAGGAGGAGGGCAGAGGGAGGGAGACAGAGGGTCTGAAGCAGGCTCCACACTGACAGCAGAGAGCCTGATGTGGGGTCCTAACTCACAGAAGTAGGAGATCATAACCTGTGCCGAAGTTGGATATTTAACCAACTGAACCACCAGGCACCATGAATTTTTTTTATTTTAGAGCGAGAGTGTGCTTGCATGAGCCAGGGAGAGGGGCAGAGTGGGAGGGGGAGAGAGAGAGAGGGAGAATCTTCAGCAGGCTCCACGCTCAGCTTGGAGGCCAACATAGGGCTTGATCCCACAACCCTGGGATTATGACCTGAACCGAAATCAAGAGTCAGACACTCAGCTGACAGAGCCACTCAGGTGCCCCAGGTGTTTTCAGTTTTCTGATCAGTGAACTACATCTGACTCCATCTCTAGGAAATTTTGCTCTGATCCTTTGGCAGGTCTTCTTTATGTTCTTAAGTTTTTATTGAAACGTATTTATAGGAAAGTACACATAAGGGTACCTCAAATGATTCTCAAACTGACCACATTTGTATTTCCAAATCAACAAACATTATCCACATACCAAAAGCCCCCTCGTGCTCTCTTATAGTTCCTATTCTGCCCTAATGGATAACTATTAACCCTAACTTCACCATAAATTAGTTATGCAAAGAGTATGTTATTGTTCGACTTCTTATTTGGAGATAATTTCAAGCTTACAGCAAACTTGCAAGAAGAGTAGTACAAAGAACACCCATACGTCCTTTGCCCATACTCACCAGTTGTTAACACATTATTCTTCTTGCTTTCTCATTTTGTGTTCATGTGTGCTCAGTCTCTGTCTCTCTGCATTTGTATGTATTTTGCCCCTATGTTTGCGCGTTTTTCCTAAGAATAGAGATATTCCAGTTGTAAATTTCAGTAAATTTAATATTAATACATATACTTTATCATCTGTATTCTAATTTTATCAAATGACCCTAAGTAATGCCTTTATAGCATTTTCTTTTTCAGTACAGGATCCTTAGATCAGGTTTTGATCCTTAAATCTGACAGATCAAGATTATAGTCCAGAGGCATGATGTTAACCAGAGTAGGATCCCAAACCACCTACTCCCTAGGTCAGTCCTTTTGACTGTTATGAAACTTCATTGTTTATTTCTGATAATTTTTTTCCATTTAAAAAGCAGTGCTACTTTTAACAATTGATAAATACTGTGTACCTACTGGTTTATATTGATGCCATCTAAATCGTAGACATTGGCAAGAATGAAACTTGTTACAGAAAAGCTATGAATCAAGTAGCTTTCAGGTTTGTAGCATGTTGCTTAATTTTGTCTACCAGTTAACATTTATTGTTAACTGGTTACCTTAGTCTCATCATCTTGATTTATTTTTGCTTGTTTCTGAAATCAATGTAAGCCAGGAATTATGGTGTAATGGAAAGAGTATTTAAAACTAAATTTTTTTTTAATCTTTATTTTTGAGAGAGAAGAGACAGAGTGTGAGCAGGGGAGGAACAGAGAGAGGGAGACACAGAATCCAAAGGAGGCTCCAGGCTCTGAGCTGTCAGCACAGAGCCCAACGTGGGGCTCAAACTCACGAACCGCGAGTTCATGACCTGAGCCAAAGTTGGATGCTTAACTGACTGAGCCACCCAGGTGCCCCTGGAAAGAGTATTGATTAAGAAGTAATGATGCAGGGGCGCCTGGGTGGCTCAATTGGTTGGGCGTCTGACTTTGGCTCAGGTCATGATCTCATGGTTCGTGGGTTTGAGCCTGCATCGGGCTCTGTGCTGACAGCTCAGAGCCTGGAGCCTCCTTTGGATTCTGTGTCTCCCTCTCTCTCTGTCCCTCCCTGCCCCTCCCTCTGTCTGTCTGTCTCTCAAAAATAAATAAACATTAAAAATAAGAATAATAAATAAAAAGAAGTAATGATCCAGCCACTCTGGAAAACAGTGTGGAGGTTCCCCCCCAAATTAAAAATAGATCTACTGTATGACCCATTAATAGCACTGCTAGGAATTTACCCAAGGGATACAAGAGTGCTGATGCATAGGGGCACTTGTACCCCAATGTTTATAGCAGCACTTTCAACAATAGCCATCATGGAAAGGGCCTAAAAGTCTATCAAGTGACGAATGGATAAAGAAGATGTGGTTTATATATACAATGGAATACTACTTGGCAATGAGAAAGAATGGAATCTGGCCATTTGTAGCAACTTGGATGGAACTGGAGAGTGTTATGCTAAATGAAATAAGTCAGGCAGAAAAAGCAGATACCATATGTTTTCACTCATATGTGGATCATGAGAAACTTAACAAAAGACCAGGGGGGGGAGGGGAGGGGGGGAAAATGTTACAGAGAGAGAAGGAGGCAAACCATAAGAGACTCTTAAATACTGAGAACAAACTGAGGGTTGACGGGGGGTGGGGGAAAGGGGAAAGTGGGTGATGGGCATTGAGGAGGGCACCTGTTGGGATGAGCACTGGATGCTGTATGGAAACCAATTTGACAATAAGTTTTATATATATATACATATATATATACATATATATATATATATGTATATATATATGTATAAAATAAAAATTAAAAAAATTTTTCTTTAGTTTTTGAGAGACATAGGGAGACAGAGCACAAGTTGGGGAGGGGCAGAGAGAGGAGGAGACACAGAATCTGAAGCAGGCTCCAGGCTCTGAGCTGTCAGCACAGAACCTGATGCAGGGCTCAAACTCACAAACCGTGAGATCATGACCTGAGCCAAAGTCGGACACTTAACCAACTGAGCCACCCAGGCGCCCCTAAAATAAAAATAATTTTTTAAAATATTTCTTAAAAAAAAAAAGTCATGGGATGTAATGCATAACACAGTGACTATAGTTAATAGCACTGTACTGTATATTTGATAGTTGTTAAGACAGTAGGTATTTTTAAAATTATTTTTATTATAATTCCAGTATAGCTAATATACAGTGTTGTATCAGTTTCAGGTATACAAAAATTGCTGGTGAATCAGCAATTCTACACATTACTCAGTGCTCATCATAAGTATACTCTTAATCCCCTTCACCTATTTCCCCCATCACCCCACTCACTTCCCCTCTCATAAACCCAGTTTGTTCTAAGAGAGTAGATCTTAAAAGTTCTCAACACAAGAAAAAATTCTGTAACTATGTACAGTGATGGATGTTAACTAACTTATTGTAGTGATAATTTTACAATATATACAAATATCAAATCTTTATGTTATACAACTGGAACTAATATAATGTTGTATGCCAATAATACCTTAATGAAAATAGATAATAAATTTTAAAACTGGGGGAAAAAAAAAGTAATGAGTGTTAGCCTAGGACTTAAAGAGTCTTACCTACTTACAAGACTTTTGTCAACTCATTTAACTTTTTTTTTTTGATGGTACAGCCACTTTATTTGTTTATTTTTGAGAGAGAGAGGAGTGTGAGTGGGGGAGAGGGGCAGAGGGAGAGAGAAAGAATCTTAAGCAGGCTCCATGCTCAGGATGGAGCCTGACACAGGGCTGGATCCCATGACCCTGGGATCATGACCTGAGCCAAAATGAAGAGTTGGAGACTCAACTGACTAAGCCACTCAGGTGCCTCAACTATTTAAATTTTTAGAATCTCAGTTTTCATGTTTGTGAAAGGAAAAAAAGTTATGCCTACTTATAGGATTTTTTAAAATAAGGGTCAGTAAGGCACCTAGCTGGCTCAGTCAGTAGAGCATGCAACTCTGGATCTTGGAGTCATGAGTTTGAGCCCCATGTTGGGTGTAGAGATTACTTAAAAAAAATAAGGGTCTAAAGAAATTATCATAAAGTATGTGAAAACAAACTCTAGGGTGGTAGGCTTCTTTTGATTTATTAATTTCATTACACAAAAAATTCCATTAGTGATATAGCCACTTACAGTGTTATATTCCTTTCTCGTGTCAGATTCATTCTCTTAGTTTTCTCAATATTGAAGTTCTCTAATTTACTAGAGTGGGGAACCTGATACTTGTTGAACAATTCCTCTAACCAAGTACCATGCTTTACACACCATATGCTTGAGCATTATAAGAGTATTATCCACATTTCACAAGATTTAGTGAGGTTTTGTAACTTGCTCAAAGGAGCAACCTAGTTAAGTGACAGAATTTGTAGTTAAACCCAGATTTCTCTGTCAATTCAAAGACTTCTGATTAAGTCAGTATTGATGTTTCTCTTATTTATTATTTTCTCATGTACTCTCTATATATTTGGAGCAACAGCTTATCCTTTCTCACTAAAGTACATAATTTTCATCCCTTGAAATAATTCACATACTTCTCTCAAATTTCTAGAAGCACTGTAGCAGTGTGATTTCCTCTTTCCACTGTTGTTAGCTTTCCTAAGGTTCTGAACCTGGAGCATTGGGCATTTTTTCTTATATGTCTCATGTCAAATACAAATCCTTTCTTATAGTAGAAATGATAAAATATCATTGAAAACTAAAATTGTCAGAATACGGGAGTTCAAAAAATAGTATCTAACTGAAAATGGAAAAGTATGATTTCTTACTATTTAATATTTTTATGAGGCATTTTTACAACTCACCTATAAATGTTTGATCTTTTAAAATGTACAGGAAACTGTCATTGCTAAAAACAGTGCATTAGGGAAGGTGTATTGGACAATAATCCCGACTGGAATCATAATTACAGTGTTTTGCATTGCAACTATCTCTTTAAGACCTGACTTTAGATAGTCTGCAGGAAAATCTCACAAGGCTGTATGTAAGACAAGAAAGTGACAGCTTCAAACTGAGCAAGTAAAGGCAAGGTAATACATTTAGAGGAAAATTATCCAAAATTTATCAGTAGAATTCTGTTTATGGCACAGCCAATCCAGAACTTACTACTTTGAGGATTTAAAAAAATTTAAAGGCACATTTTGAGGAAAAACTTGTGTTTATCGATTCCTTGCAGATCACTTCTTTGTGAAGGTAGAACAGTCCTCTTCAAAGCAAAAAAGTAACTTTTAAACCAGACATCTCTTTGATTTATATGTCTGATGCCGAAACTCTTGTACATGTACTCCTGGAGGTAGACAGAGCGATCCAAGAGGTAAACAGGTTATAATTGTTGAATTAGTTTCCTAGGGCTGTTATAACAGAGTGTTACAGACTAGATGGCCTAAAACAACAGACATTTACTGTCTCGGTTCTGGAGGCTAGAAATCTGAAATCAAGGTGTCAGCAGGGCGGCTTCTCAAACTCTGGGTGGCAAGTTTCCTTCCCTCTTGTGACCTGCTGTGGTGGCTGGCAGTCGTTGGCTTTCCCTGACTTGTAACTGCATAGGTCTGGTCTCTGCTTCTGTCTTCATGTAGCATTCTCCCTGTATGTCTTCATATCATCTTCTCCCTGTGTGTATGCATGCATGTAATTTCCCCTATTTATAAGGACAGCAGTCTTCTTAGATTAGGACCCACCCTAATGACCTTATTTTAATTTGGTTAAATCTGCAGAGACCCTATTTCCAAATAAGGTCACACTCTGAGGTACTAAGGGTTAGTACTTACACATATCTTTTTGCGGGGGACATAATTCAGCCCATAACAGGTATCTTTAAAGGAATTGAATTCCAGAACCTCAAATATTATATGTTTACTTTTCCTAAAATTGATGTAAAATCTCTGAATTTTAAAGAGGAGCTCTTTCATATCTATTCTTTGTTGGATGGATGGCTATTCAATTGCTGTGGTATTTACAAGTGACTCTTAAATACAGAGAACAAACTGAGGGTGGCTGGGGGAGGGGAAAATTGGTGATGGGCATTGAGGAGGGCACTTGTTGGGATGAGTCACTGGGTGTTGTAAGTAAGCCAATTTGACAACAAACTATATTTTAAAAAAAGGAAAAAAAATGCTGTGGTATTTAGATTCCATTGTAAAAGTGCTATAACATTTAAATTTTAATGGCAATGTTTATAATCTGCCGGAAATTATATTCTTTCCAACCATTTAAGTCCATGATGAAAAACTTTAGGTATCAACTTAAAAATGTGTAAGGGAATATACCTAGTTGTAGAAAGCTACTTAAGGGAGTGTGTGAGCAAAGTTTTTTGAAGACCCATTGGTCTAAAGCAGGGTTTCTCAACCTTGGGATTATTGATGTTTCAGATTAGGTAATTCTTTGTTGTGAGGAGCATGTTTTATGCATTGTAGGATGTTTAGGAGCATCCTTGGCCTCTACGCCCTAGGTGCCAGTAGCAGCTCCCCAGAGGTGACAACCAAAAGTGTCTTCAGACATTGGCAAATGTCCCCTGGGGAGCAAAATTGCTCTTGGTCATTGAAATAGAGTATAATGATCTCCTTTCAGTCAGTAATGTAGAATATATATTAGCATTTCAGACATTTGCTCATCTCAATTTTTTTAAAGCCTATTTATTTTTGAGAGAGACAGAGCAGGAGCAGGAGAGAGGCAGAGAGAGAGGGAGACACAGAATCTGAAGCAGGCTCCAGGCTCTAAGCTGGCAGCACAGAGCCCGACACAGGGCTTGAACCCATGAATCGTGAGATCATGACCTGAGCCAAAGTCAAGGGTTGACACTTAACCGACTGAGCCATCCAGGTGCCTCTGCTAATCTCAATTTTGAGATATAGCTCTACATATGACCTAATATGACAGATTTTCAAGAGATACCACCTAAGGGTATTGATAATAATTTATTCACTAAAGTCAATACATTTTATCCCAGTATCAAGGCATATATCCAAACAGCTATGTATAAATTGTCTGTTAACTTTTGCCCCATCTCTGTAAATTAGAAGTCCTTGCTTATATCTGAAGTCAAGAAATGGCTGTGTGGAAAGCCTCTATGTTTTGTAAAAGAAGTTCTTTTTTAAAAAAAAAATTTATTTATTTATCTTGAGAGAGAGAGAGAGAGCAAACAGAGGAGGGGCAGAGAGAGAGGGAAACAGAGGATCCGAGGCAGGCTCTGCACTGTCAGCCCAAAGCGGGCTCAAACTCATGAACCATGAGATCATGATCTGAGCTGAAATTGAGAGTCAGATGCTCAACCAACTGAGCCATCCAGGCACCCCTGTTTTGTAAAAGTTCTTATTGAGGACTTTCTCTGTGTTTCTCTTGGATCATGAACCAAACAAACCAAGTTCCCACGGTTGCTCAGAGGTGAATTGGAATGCTTTCTTTCAATTATATCACAAGAGCTCTATAAAGCTTTTTGTCTTAACTGCCAAGAAGCTCTGACCCAAATTTGTGGCCCAATTACAATGTCTTCTCTTTCTTGTTTCCTAGTAAAGTTGACCCTTGAATGGTGCAAGGGTTAGGGGAGCTGACCCCTGTGCAATAAAAAATCTGTGACTTTTGATTCCTCCAAAACTTAACTACTAATAGCCTACTGTTGACTGGAAGATTTATCAATAACAGTAGATTAACACATACTTTGTATATTATATTATTCTATACTGTATTCTTACATAAAGTAAGCTAGAGAAAAGACTGTTATTAAAAATATTATAAGGAGGGGTGCCTGGGTGGCTCAGTCAGTTAAGTATCCAACTTTGGCTGAGGTCATGATCTTGCAGTTCATGAGTTCAAGCCCCATATCAGCTCCATGGTGACAGCTTGGAGCCTGGAGCCTGCTTCAGATTCTATGTCTCCCTTTCTATCTGCCCCTCCTCTGCTTGTGTTCTTTCTCTCTCTTAAAAATAAATAAACATTAAACTACATTTTAATAAAAAAAGAGTATCATAAGGAAAGTATATTTTACAGTACTGTATTTATTGAAAAAAAAATCCACATATAAGTATACCTGTGCAGTTCAAATCAGTGTTTTTCAAGAGTCAGCTGTATATTATTTCTTCACTCTCAACTCTTCCCTTCATTTTATTACTTTTTTTGCTTGTTTAAATGGTTCTCAGTTATACTGAATCTGTGGCTTTTAGTGTAAGACCTTGTTTTGGAAATTTGAATACATTAAATAAATTAAGTTTATGGGTGACATAGTTTGAACTTTCAATAGCCCAACAAAAGTGTGCAAAGTCATTATACATTTTTTTCTAACGTCATTTTCTCAGTGTACTACTCTGGCCTAAAAAAGGACAATGATTTGTTGGAAATCATAAGATAATTATAATGTAGACAGAAAATGAATACCATTTTCCTCTCATGATAAAACTCTAGGGTCTCTTTTAGACTATTATACAAGATTCGATTTTCATTTTCTGAAAAAACAAAAACAAAAACAAAAAGTGTAATTATTGATCCTAAACATAGAGATAAGCAATTACTGAAACTAGCCTAAAAACCTTAGTACCTTTTAATCAGGAATGGTGAAGGTGGAAAAGGCATTAACATTTAGCAAATAACTACACTATGCTGTGCTTTGTACTAGGTACTTTATATCATATTTAGTCCCCACAATAGTCCTATGACATAGATGATCTTGGTGCTATTTTTATCTACCAGGAACCCAAAGTTCTGAAAGAGGCAATGCACAGATAGGTCATTCACATCCCAAAGTTCTTGTTCTTTACACAATGAGGCTATAAAGGTTTCAGGACAGTGTCTGCCTGGCACATAGTAAGCTCTTTAAGTATTACTTCCTCTTATTATGTCATCTGGGGTATAAGTAAAGATCAAAAATGTTAAATGCTGAAGTGGTATATTACATCAATTCCTGGAGGGAATAGAGAAACAAATACATTTAAAATAACCCAGGGGGGCACCTACCTGGCTCAGTCCATAGAGCATGCAACTCTTTTATTTTTTAGAGAGAGAGAGACCACATAAGCAGGGGAGAGGGGCAGAGAGAGAGAGACAGAGAGAGACAGAGAGAATCTCAAGCAGGCTCCATGCTCAGTGCAGAGCTTGACCCGGGGCTCGATCCCATGACCCTGGGATCATGACCTGAGCTGAAATCAAGAGTCAGACAAGAGTCAAGAGCCTGGGAGCTCAGTCAGTTAAGCATCCAACTTCAGCTCAGGTCATGACCTCATTTTTTGTGGGTTTAAGCCCTGAATCGGGCTCTGTGTTGACAGCTCAGATCCTGGACCCTGCTTCAGATTCTATTGTCTTCCTCTCTCTCTGTCTCTCCCCTGCTTGCACTCTGTCTCTCTCTCTTTCAAAAATTAAAAAAATAAATAAAGAGTCAGACACTTAGCCAACTGAGCCTCAGAGCATGCAACTCTTGATCTTGGGGTTATGAGTTCAAGCCCCACATTGGGCATAGAGATTACTTAATAAACAAATTAATTTTTAAAAATAGAATAAATAATCTATTTAGAATAAATGAAAATAATCTTAGTTTATGAAAACTGTCTTCTGCAAGAGTTGATATAAACTGGAAATACAAAATCAGATCATATTAAATTTAATGAATTACCCAATGAGTTACTAACAAAAATTTGAGAAGTATTCTTTACCCTACAGATAAAGTAAAGGGCAATAATACTGTGCAATTCTTGTCACCTTTGTCAGAGGTGAGAGATTAGAGTAGATGGGTCATGCATCTAACCCGATGTGACAATTCTTACATGTTTGTGTTAAGACCACTGTATCATATTCTTTATCTTGTACATGTATATATACATTTAGGTATTCCTATCTAAAGTCTCATGTCAGATATTATATTGGGATGTGGTTTGTTATAATTTTATATTTTCTTGTGTTTTTTTGCTAGTCTTAAGCATAATTACATACCTTTCCTGCAGAGAAAAACACAGTGGTTTCTTGCTTTTTTTTCTGCCTTTTAGTTCCTTGTTTTCCAGCACCCAACATAACTTGTAAGGATTTCAGTGGCAATGAAACACATTTTACTGGGAACGAAGTTGGTTTTCTCAAGCCTATATCTTGCCGAAACGTGTAAGTCCATTACTGAAGCTAAATGTTCAGATTACTTGCCTGTGTTGTATCTTGGCTGCATGGTGTAAAGAGATAAAGAGCAATTTGTGGGGAAAATCCAACACTAATATAACTTTTATGTCTATGTCAGAAAACCTCTATTTTAAGTGTATTTTGTAATGTAAATACAATTGACCACCAAGTAAAGCATAGTAGTTCACTATGTGGAATAAATAAAGACTGTGAATAGCCTCATGCCATGTTATTTCGGTCAGTTTATGCCACTAAATGAGTTATGAAAAATTCTGTTTTTAAAATTTGGGGGGTTTCTAGAGTGCAAATAAGGGATCGTGTACCTGTAATAGTAAAAGAATGTTAATTATCCATCATTTGCATTTCAAGGGCATTTTGAAATTTTGTTTCATTCTTGGTAATAGGTATGGATGAGGAATGGTTAAACAGCATTCAAAAGTTTGGGACATTAAGACAAATGGCTTTTATTTTGTTAAGAGTGTTCTTTATTTGTTTTTAAAAATTTCTTTAAATGTTTTTATTTTTATTTATTTATTTTTTTTTTAATTTTTTTAAAAGTTTTTTTTTTAACGTTTATTTATTTTTGAGACAGAGAGAGACAGAGCATGAACAGGGGAGGGGCAGAGAGAGAGGGAGACACAGAATCCGAAACAGGCTCCAGGCTCTGAGCTGTCAGCACAGAGCCCGACGCGGGGCTCGAACTCACGGACTGCGAGATCGTGACCCGAGCCGAAGTCGGCCGCTTAACCGACTGAGCCACCCAGGCGCCCCTAAATGTTTTTATTTTTGAGAGAGAGAGAGAGAGAGAGAGACAGCACAAGTGGCTGGTGGGGGGTGGGGAGTGCAGAGAAGGAGAGAGACACAGAATCCAAAGCAGGCTTCAGGCTCTGAGCTGTCAGCACAGAGCCTGATGTGGGGCTTGACTGCATGAGTCATGAAATCATGACCTGAGCTAAAGTCGGATGCTTAACCGACTGAGCCACCCAGGCGCCCCAAGAGTGTTCTTTGTTTAAAGGACTTTGAAGTTTGCTTTTTATTTTTGCTTTGGTAAAGCTAACATTGTATTCTTCTATTTCTGCTTTGTACTAAAAACATGGTTTAGTTTCACCCATTTTTATTTAATTGGTGGCACTATATTTTTACCTTTGAACTGTACATTGTTTTATTTGATGGCACCTATTTGCAGTTGTATCAAGGAATAACCACTGTTATTTCTTTCTTTCCTTTTCTTTCTTTCTTTTCTTTCTTTTCTTTCTTTCTTACGGTTTGGCTATTTCTACCAGTTCTATTAGAATTCCTAGAAATTATAGTAGAGTCTTATTTTTGACCCTACTTCACTGAGTTAATGAGGGGCTTTAGATTCTATCTTGCCGTGTAATCCTAAGTGAATCACTTACACTTTTTTGGGTTTAAAGATTGCTCATTAGTAAAGTAAAAATTGCTAAAAGGATTTACTTCACAAGTACTTAGATATGGTTTAGCCAAGTTTTGAATTTATAGATTGATATTTCTACCATAAAAAATCCAAATGACAATTTATTAAGCGTTGGTCCAAGATATCATAGATTATAGTATAACAACTAAGAAAATCATCTATTGAGAACAGTTAACCACTCAGGTTGGATGTGGAAGTTTATATTACCTGTTATGGTAACACCACAATGGTCTGTTAATCAATTTCCAAATTAATTCTGATTTCTTTTCAGTGTCTCTGGGTAGATCAGGCTCAGTGCAACTGAGCTATACTAATCATGCTTACAAAACAGTGATGTCAGTGATAAGAAGAAATGTAATTATCAAGGAAACCAGATACTCGCAAGTATACTGGCCAACTTATTCCCCTCCTATAGTAAAATCTACAGTTTCAAAATAGAATTCACTTAATGAGCATTGAATCAGAACAAGGGGAGTTAAATTGATGGGTAATTTTAATAATAAGTCACAAAATTAAGATCAACTCATAAGTCATTTTTCTATATCAGGATATTCAGTACATGCCTACCAAAGATCCAGCTCCTGGTCAGCTACTGAATGCTCACTGACAAATTCTTACTCACTGAGTGTTCCTTTTCCAGTTTACATATTTTCCTTCTACTCCTGTTACTCCTGTATATAATATTGATAGTTGATTAAAACTCCTATCTTAATATTGCAGATACAGTCGTTCTGTAATGTATTCTCCAACAACTAAAGTCTAGCAACCATGTCTGATTGATTACCAAGCCACACGCCTATTTATACTGGCCAACTATTTTAGCTGGAGCAGGCTAACTGCTGTAACAGATGTCTTTAGAATTTCAGTGGCTTAACGCAATAAAAGTTATTTCCCATTTACATCATGGTCCAAATGGTGTTGGCTTGGAGGTCTGGATGAGGTAAGGGGAGTAATTGTTGTTCTATGCAGCCATGCCGGAGCCTTGCTCCTTTCATCTTGTGGCTTTGCTTCCTCTAGTCCTCACAGTCCTTTCCATTCAGCCAGCAAGGGGGAAAGAGGAAAGCAACCCTGTATAGGAGAATTTTATGGGCCAGATCTAGAAATGGCACACATCACTTGTGTCCTCATTACACTGGGCAAAACTCAGTTATGACTGCACTTAAGTTCAAGGTGGGCTAGAATATATAGCTTAGCTATACATCTGTGAGCATAAGAGCAGTGTTTCAGTGAACAATTAGACAATGTCTGCTACACCACCCATTTTCAGATTATTCTTTAGGATGGTTTAATATACAGATCATTGTGTTTCCAATTTCATTCCCCTTTCCAGCCAAGCTTTTTGAAAGGTATGTTCCTATAATACTTCCCTTTTATGAGTTTTTCTGTCTAATGTAAAGACAGTTTTTCTGTCTAAGCTTTTGGCCATGCTGAAATTTGCTGCTATATCAAATAGATCTTTATAATCCATATCTTAATCTTTCTACAGCATTTGGCATTCCCTTCTTTTAAAATATTTTCTTTCCTTGACTTTTGTATAAAGCACTCTTCTATTCCCTTTGATTCCTCTTCTTTTTTTCTGTAAATCTTGATATCCCCAAGATTATATCCTTGGTCCTATTCTCTTTGTCATTCATTCCCCTCTTTGGCTTCTCTCACCATCTTTATGTGTATTAAAGTCCCAAACTGAATCTATCATCTTTTCCTTCAGATCATTTCCTCCTTTGTCTTAATGTATGGCCCATGTTCTACTCAGTTTCTTAAGCTGAAACTTTGGAGTCATTCTTGACTTCTCCTTTTCCCTCATTTCCCACATTTAGCACGGTTGCTTCTGCCTTCTTAGTATTTCCCAATTTTGTTTACATTACTCTTCTAGTGCTATTGCCTAGTAGGTTATGGCTTGAGTTTCTTAAAAGCCGACTAATTTATTTCTCTACTTCTGGTCTGGTGCCCCATTCCAATGTAGATAGGACAACCACTGCCCTCAGCATAAAATCTGACATCCTTATAAGAACAGGATCTTTGGGCCATCTATCATCCCCCATCTTCCCCAAAATGTCCTAATTGTGAGTGAAATGCAAAAAATATAGGATTGTAAGCAGGAGATGGACATAATCAGATTTGATATTAAAGTGATAACTCCAGCTACTTCTCTGTTTATTTCTTTTTTGCAGCAAATCTCCTTCAAAGAGTTGTCTAATACTCCTGTACTTCAATTTTTTTCGTTCCAGGCTTTCTTAAGCCTGCTTTGTTTGGTCTTTTTCCTCTACCACATCACCAAAATTGTCCTTGCTGAGGTCACATCACCAAAATTGTCCTTGCTGAACTTCTCTTGACTAAATTTGGTGGTAAATTCTCAGCCGTTACTTATGTGATCCATCAGTCACATTTGGCACAATTATCACTCTGTTCTCCTTAATACACAGTACTGTCTTCGCTTGACTTCCAAAATATCACACTCTTCTAGTTTAACTTCTTCCTCAATGTTAGCTCTTTCTCAGTCTCCTTTCCAGCTTTTTCTCTTCTTGGTCTCTTAATATTGGAGTATATCAGGGCCCATTCTGTGAATCTTTTTTTTTTTTTTTTTTTTGGTCTATCTTTTCTTACATGGCAATATCCTGGTTTTAAATACTTGGTATATGCTTGTAACTCCCTAATTTATATCTCCAGCTCCGACTTCTCTCTCTAACTCTAGACTTGTAAATCTGACTGTCTTTTGGACAACTCAACTTGGATGTCTGAGAAACATCTCAAACTCACATGCCCAACAATGAAATCCTGAACATCCTTCCAAGGTGTAGTCTACCCTCAGCCTTACTCAACTCAGTTAATGCTTGTTTTATCCCTCTAGTTACTTAGGACAAAATCTTTAGCTTTATTCTTACTCCTTTCTTCTTTCATAACCCAAGTTGAATACATCAGGAAATCCGGATATTGTACTTCAGAATATATCCAAAATCTGATCACTTCTCAGTGTTTCTTTTGCTATTACTCCAGGTCAAGCCACTATTAATTTTGATCTGGAGTACAGCAAGAGCCTTCAGAGCCCTTTGTCCCTGTGGTAGTTGGAATTTGTTCAGCAAATTCATCCCTCTCAATCACTATTAACTGGGCAATGTATACTTTCCACTCTATTGATTTGGGGCTTGACCCGGTGATTGTATTTGGCCTGTGTAATGCTAGCCAGTATGAAACAAGCAGAGGCTTAAATGGGCTTGTGAGTTTTCGCTTTCGTCTTGAACCTTGGTGACGTGCTCTGAAGAGAACTTGCCCCAGGTAAATGCTATACCTTCAGCCTGGGCCCTAGAAAAACTTAAGAGGAACTAATTTGAACTGATTTGAACTAGCCTGGATTTAAACTGAGCCAAACTTTAGCCTGAAGCAACATCTCCTGGCTGAACCCACTCTACATCAGCTGAACCACAGCCAGCTGCAGTCTACAAGTATGAGAACAATTCCTTGTTGTAAGCCACAGAGATTTAGGGTGGTTTGTTATACAATGTTATTGTGACAGTAACTCACAAGTACTCCCCTACAGTCAGTTTTCAGCACAGCAGCTAGAGTAATTATTGTAAAATCAAAATCAGATCATACCACATGTTTACTTAACATGCTACAGTAGCTTCCCATATCTTTCAAAGTAAAAACCAAAGTCTTTACAATGGTATTCTGGGCCATACATGATTTGCCATTTTTGCCCCTTGTTATCCCTCTGACCTCAGCTCCTACTCTTCTGTTCTCTAATTCTACTCCTACTATACTGGCCTCCTTTATAGTCCTCAGACATGTCAGGTATGCTGTCCTTGCCACGGTGGTTACTTTTGCCTGGGGCTCTCTTCCCTTCCAGATGTGGTGTGGCTCACTAACTCACTGACTTCCCTCAGGTCTTTGTGCATATGCCCCCTTCTCAATGACGCCTACTCTTATTACCCTGTTTATATCTTATATCACCCTTGTCTGCATCCCTGGCATTCTGAATTCCCTAAATGCCCTGCTCCACTTCTTTTTTCCATAGCATTTATGACTTTCTAACATAATATATGGTTTACTTTTAAAATACATTTATTTTTACTGCTTGCTGCCTGTAGATTGAAAGCTCTTTAGGGGCAAGGATCTTTGTTTCTTTTGTTTATTAATATATCCCAATAGCCCAGCATAATGCCTGGCATGCAGTAACCACCCAAAAGGCATTAAGTAAATGAATGAATGGATGGACAAATTAACAAATAAGTATTAATTAATAGTTTTACTTCCTGAAATGTCTACATGTTGAGAATACATGTATATAACACTCAGGTTCTAATTTTGTACAGAAATGGCTATTCATACAAAGTGGCAGTGGCACTATCTCTTTTTCTTGGATGGTTGGGAGCCGATCGGTTTTACCTTGGATACCCTGCCTTGGGTGAGTATGTTTCATCAAAAAAAAAAAAAAAAAAAAAAAAAAAAAAAAAATCCTTGTGAAACCTGTACGGTAGGTAAATGTACCTATTCTTATAGATTAAATCTCTGCATACTATTAATAGTTACAAGTTCCAACTAACTGGAGTTGAATAGTTAATGTTCTCCTGTGAATATAGAGCTAGCTCTACAATTCAGCCTGGGTAAGAAATATTGACCTCTCCTGTATTTTCATCTTTTTGAAAACACACAAAATAGTATAGGTACTTCCTGTCATTGCTAGTACTGGGCAACATGGTAGACATTTAATAAATCTTTTATGAATAAATGCATATCCCTTCTATCCCTCTAAAAATATTTGTCTTCTACCTGAACCTCTGTCAGTGTTCCCTTGAGAATAGAAACTACTTCCTTTCAGGAGACGTTGGGATTGCACCTCCAGCTACCGGCATGAGCTGGTGTAGAACCTGACTTTTAGTACCCTTAGCATCCCCCTTATGTGTTCCTTATAGCCGTAATCTTCGCATTTACCCTAGTTACTAATGCTTATGCAAACTGTATACATTTGATGATAGCTTTTGTTTGAACAATACTTTTATATACCTACCCTTATTTAAACCTTACAGCTCTCAGACTTTATCAACCTCTTTAAATCTTCTTTACCAGGTAGGGAAATTGTCACCAGAGAGGTTAAGGGATTTACTCACTCTAGAGGCCTTGCTTTATTCTGTGACACATTTGTTGTTATCGTCCTTGTTTTATGGATAGGGAAATTGTCATGAGATTAAGAGATTTACCCAAGGACGCTCAGCTAGTGACCTGAATTTGAACCTAAATTTTCTGGCCCAAGAGATCATACTTTATTTACTGTAGTACTCTGATTCTTTATTAGCCCTGTACTGAGAAAAATTTAAAGTTTCTGAATGCTCTACTTTCCAGCTAGCAAGGCTTATCTTATTCTTTCCATGTTGCTACCTACCAGAGATCAAAGAGGAATCTTTACTGTGGTGTTAGTGGGAAGTATGTTTCTGATAGCCTTACTTGGAACTGGACAAATTTGTCCAGTTAATAGACATTTATTCAACATTCACTACCTGTTAAGTAAGTGTGTGCTCTGGAAATAATGATGACGATCACAGTTCTCATTGGCTAAGACCATATAAAATCATATAATCTTCATAGAAGGCCTCAGAGTTGTTAAAATAACAACCCTTTAGCCTAACTTTCTTTTTAGATGATGGATGGACAGATGGATGGACAAAAGGAAGGATGGATAGTTGGACAGAAACTAGATTCATAGTGAGAAAGTAAAATGATATGGTGATGGTAAGAATACACCTGAAGCCTTCTGCCTTTATCCTTGTATTTTCTTTGCTTTTTTTTTTTTTAAGTTTATTTATTTTGAGAGAGAGAGAGGACGAGCTAGAGAGGGGCAGAGAGAGAAGGGGACAGAGGATCTGAAGCAGGCAGTATGCTGACAGCAGAGAGCCTCATGCAGGGCTCGAACTCATGAACTGGGAGATCATGACCTGAGCCAAAGTTAGGTGCTTAGCTGACTGAGCCACCCGGGTGCCCCCTCCTTGTATTTCCTTCTATGTTTTCTTTAAAAAAAAAAAAAAAAAAAAAGTTTTAAATTTTTATTTATTTATTTTTGAGAGAGAGAGAGTACATGTGCAAGCATGAGCAGTGGAGAGGGAGAGAGAGAATCCCAAGCAGGCTCCATGTTGTCAACACAGAGCCCAATGTGGGGCAACACAGGGCTCGATCTCACCAACCGTGAGATCATGACCTGAGCTGAAACCAAGAGTCGGATGCTTAACCAACTGAGCCACCCATGTGCCTGTCTTCTATGTTGTCTTTAAGAAGATGAAATTGTATAGGACTACCTGGGTGGTTCAGTCAATTAAGCATCTCTTGGTTTCGGCTCAGGTCATGATCTCACAGTGAGTTCAAGCCCTGCATTGGACTCTGTGCTGACAGCACAGAGCATGCTTGGGATTCTCTCTTTCCCTCTCTCTCTGGTCCTCCCCCACTCGCTCTCTCTCTCAAAATAAATAAACTTTCAAAAAAAAACTTTTTTAAAAAGACAGAGTTATATATATATATTTTGTAAAGATTTCTAACTTTCAGAAAGTTTTTAAAAAGTTAGGAGGGAAGGAGAAACGCTGTTCTTTACAACAGTTTATTCTGTGATGATTTCGAAGTCTATTTTAAATTTTAAATATTTGGCCTAACGAGTGACTTTTTGGTTTTTTGTGATGTGTGTTGGATGAGCTGTCATGTCATATGTGTAAGTTAATGTTTTTTTCTTACTGCAGCACATAATAATATGTTGGCATGTATATTGTGAATTTTTCTTCCTGCAAAGTAAAATTCTAGGTAAAGCTCTGTATAAAGCTCTGTATAGTGAATATTAGTTTCCTGCCAGGAGCTGCCTTTCTCTGGCCACTGCTCTTCCAATCTATTATTAGGTCAGTCAAAGAGAACCTTTCCATTGGAGGCTGAGATTCCATAAACTTGCAAGTATAATTTTTTTTTTTAATTTATTTGTTTTTGAGAGAGAGAGAGTGAGAGAGAGTGAGCAGAGGAGGGGCAGAGAGAAAGGGAGAGAGAATTCTAAGCCAACTTCACACTGTCAGCACAGAGCCTGATGCAGGGCTCTGTCCCACAACCCTGGGATCATGACCTGAGCTGAAATCAAAAGCCAGACGCTCAACCGACTGAGCCACCCAGGCACACTGCGAGTGTAATTTTTAACATTCGATGTTATGCTTCAGCGTAAAAGTTTTTTTTTTTTAATCTTTAAATAACTTACTTTATTATCACAACAATTTTTGTGTGTTCATTAGTTCAAAAAATATTTTGACTGTTGGCTTAAGATAGAACTTTCTCAAGATTGTTGTCTGTCACTTCTTATTCGTCTGCTTTTCAGCTTCTGAGTTTTTGTTGTTATTGTCTTATCTTTTATTTTCTTTATTCTGTTGGGTTTTTGGACTTTAAAAATTCCTTACCATCTTTTCGTGGGATCTTGGAGTGAGAGGAGCTAAGTGGGCATGTCAAATTCATGATCTTTAACTGAAAATCCTCTTATCTCTGTAAGCATTCAGACATTTTTATTGTATCTTACTTGCATTTAAGCTGTCTTAATGTTAGGGATTTTGATATGTTTTATCAACTAATCTAATCTAATATGTAAAGTAATAATGTTTTTGAATTTTAAAATATTAAATGTTTTTAAATTAAATTTTAATTTTTACTAAGAATCCAGGGTTAAAGATTTTTGGTATTTTTGAATAAAATGACTACCATTAAAAAAATTTCTTAACTGTATAGTATGTTGACTGACATGAAAATAGTTATAGATAAAGTCTAAAATTATATTTTTCTTATAATCTTATTTAATCTTCATGGTTATAAAAAGCAGTGGTAGCTTTTTAAAATACTTCCTCAATACCATTTATGATCATTGGAATTTTATTTTGTTTTATTTTATTTTATTTTATTTTATTTTATTTTATTTTTTTAATTTAATGTTTATTTATTTTTGAGAGACCGAGAGAGACAGAGTGTGAGTGGGGGAGGGGCAGAGAGAGAGAGAGAAAGACACAGAATCTGAAAAGGCTCCAGGCTCTGAGGTGTCAGCACAGACCCCGACGCGGGGCTCGAACTCACAAGCTGTGAGATTATGACCTGAGCTGAAGTCGGACACTCAACCGACTGAGCCACCCACGTGCCCCAATCATTGGAATTTTATAAGACAGAATAAATAATGTAAATCATGCAATATGAAATCTGCTTTTACTAAGTAATTTAGTGTTAAATGTGATACTTCATTATATAAATTTTACTTCAGGAATAGACAAGGGAAATTTGTTGTGGGGGTGAGCTTGAGTAAAATTTCATAAGATCTAAAAATTCACTTAAGGAAAAATTTCAGATATTTCAAATTCCTTTTTAGCTCATGACTAACTTTATGTATAGCTTTATTATCTTTAATTGATTTATTCCTCAGTATACCAGTGCTATATTAGCTGGAAACTTTTTTTTTATAATGAAACCTTAGTTTTTATTTTTATTTATTTATTTATTTTTATCTTAGAAAGAGAGAGAGCAGGAGCAGAGAGAGGCAGAGGAAGAGAGAGAGAGAAAATCTTAAGCAGACTCCACACTCAACTCAGAGCTCAATGCTGGGCCGGGCTTGATCCCACAATCCTGGGATCATAACCTTAGCCAAAATCAAAAGTCAGATAGATGCTCAACCGACTGAGCCACCCAGGCACCCTGAAATCTTATTTTTCTAATAGCATTCTGTCTTTGTATTCTTAATTGTTTTTAATGTTTATTTATTTTGAGAGAGAGAGGGTGTGAGCAGGGGAGGGACAGAGAGAGGGAGACAGAATTCAAAGCAGGCTCCAGGCTCCAGGCTATCAGCACAGAGCCTGACGCAGGACTCGAACGCACGGACCGCGAAAACATGACCTGTGCCAAAGTCAGATACCTAACCGACTGAGCCACCCAGGTGCCCCATCTGTCTTTGTATTCTTAACTGTAACATCTGTCATTTTTTTATATGGAATAACTAGCATATTTTGTTTTGCCCATCTGTAGCATTAAACTGTTATGGATTCTCAAAGATAATAGCTCTTTTGAAGCAGTTAACAGGAGAGATACTCTTTTCACAGTGGTATTCCTTTTAAAATGTAAATGTTTTCTTATTATGAGAATAACAGAGTGTCTTTAAGCCCAAATCTTAAAAATCTTTGCTTAATTATTCCTTTTTTTTTTTTTTTTTTAATTTGAAGTTACCAGTCTGGACTAGTATATAATATCCACAGATCATAGGACAAATAAAGGGATTTGTAGGTTAGATTGTTCTAAGATTTGAAAACTCTCTTTTATAGGTACAGACACAAAAAGAATAATGATAGCTAATTACCAAGTCATTATAGAACACCTGTGGTTTGGCAAATAGCAACTTCAATACGAAATAATCTGCATTCTGTAAAACAGTTATGCAGAAAGCAGTGTTTGCAAGACTCAACCCGTAGTAAAAGAAAAAAATACCAAAAATGTTCTTAAATACTCAAAATTAATTTCTGTTCTTTTTATTTTATACCCAAATCCTTTTATTGCATTCATGTTTTTAAAATATAATATTTGCGTTACTAAAGTATAAATAAAATACACTCAACATGAGCTTTATGAATATAATCTGTCAGCATAATCTTTTTGAAAGAATATAATGGTAATGGTTCAGGATAAAAATGGATCCTTCTTGATTAGAAACACTTTTATTTGGAATTTTAAAATAGTTTTTAAAATCTAAAATTGATACTCCTTTTCACAATAAGAAATTAGTAAATAAGGTCTGCACAAAGAGACCTAACACTTTTTTTATTTGGGGGAAAAAAGGCAATCAAGTTTTGGTAGTTCACAGATACCTCACTTTTTAAAAAACTGGTATTATGCTCAAAATAATGAAATCTACAAGAGTAACGGTTTGTATTGATTTTGATAACTGCTGTTTAGAATATATGCTACTTTGTGTTCTGATCAGCGTTTGCTTGCAAATAAGATAATTTACTATTGATATAGTTTGTTCCTTCAGTAATCACATTGACTAGGCATGGGAATGACACAGCACTGATTTCCAGTTGCTCACGAAAGGATAGGAGAAGACAGATAAATAAGAATATATAATAAGTCATACCATGGGCTATGTGCTATGCTGAAAGTTCAGGGCAGGGCTGGGAGCATCTAGGAATAGTATTAAATTCATCCTGGCGGCATTAGAGAAGACTTTCTAGAGGTTTCAAACAACTCTTAGAGCTAGATGATTGGGAATAGAAGGTGTGCAGAGGAGGACTCAAGGCAGAGAGTAGTGCAGCACATATAAATGCAGAGATGAATGAGAAAACTGAGTGCACAGCACATTGGAAGAGAACTTTGGGTAATTTGGTGGTAACATAGGCAGAAGGAATTTACAAGATATGAGACTAGGTTAGATGATCCTATTATAAAGAACGTAGGGGCACCTGGGTAGCTCAGTTGGTTGTGTCCGACTTCGGCTCAGGTCATAATCTCACTGTCCGTGAGTTTGAACCCCACGTCGGGCTCTGTGCTGACAGCTCAGAGCCTGGAGGCTGTTTCAGATTCTGTGTCTCGCTCTGTCTCTGCCCCTCCCCCACTCATGAGCGCGCGCGCGCGCGCTCTCTCTCTCTCTCTCTCTCTTTCTCTGTCAAAAATAAATAAACGTTTAAAAAAATGTAGATTTATGCTGTATACATTTCTCAATCGATAATAATCGTAATGGTAACAGAAGTAATGACTGGGCTAACATTTCAGATGTTTGCCATGTGTCATGTATTAATCTGAGTCTTTACTTTTTCTCATCATCTCTTTTAACCTTCAGTGTCCTTCCTATCTTATTTTCATAAAATATTTTTATATTTGGAAAACTAAAGTTTAAAGTAGCAGTATTAGCAATTTCCTTTAGTAAACGTAACCCTTGTGTTAAATTTACAGAAATAGATGAACCATAGTTAATATTATAGGTTTGGATTTGAAGTGAAACAAGATGTAAATCACTGTAATGATTTTAAACTTTCTTTTTATTTTTAATTTTTTTTAATGTTTATTTCTGAAAGAGAGAGACAGAGCACGAGTGGGGGAGGGGCAGAGAGAGGGAGACACAGAATCTGAAGCAGGCTCCAGGTTCTGAGCTGTCAGCACAGAGCCCGACCCAGGGCTCAAACCCACAAACCACGAGATAATGACCTGAGCTAAAGTTGGATGCTTAACTGACTGAGCCACCCAGGTGCCCTTGTGATGATTTTAAACTTTCAAAAAAAATTTTTTTTAATAGTTAACTTAGTTCCTTAATTTTTAAAGCAGCTTTATTGAGGTATACATGACATACATTAAAATGCACATACCTTGGTTGGCTCAGTCAGTTAAGCGTCTGGTTAAGCATCCAACTCTTGGTTTTGCTCAGGTCGCGATTTCACAGTAGGTAAGAATGAGCCCCATGTTAGGCTCTGCACTGACAGCATGGAGCCTGCTTGGGATTTTCTCTCTCTCTCTCTCTCTCTCTCTCTCTCTCTTTGTCTCTCTGTCTCTCTTGCTCTCTGCCCCTCTTCCCACTCTCTCTCTCAAATAAATAAACATTAAAAATGCACATATCTTAAATGTACAGTTTGATAAGTTAGACATATGTGTACACCTTTGAAACAATCCCCCATAATCAAGATAATGACCATATATGTCACTACCCAGAGCATCCTCATGCCCATTTGTAATCTCTGGTCCCCCTTGTCCTGCTCTTTACCAAGCAAACATTCATCTGCTTTCTGTTGCTGTAGGTTAGTTTGCAGATATTTTAAATACTTAAGTATCATATTGGGTCTGTTCTATAGTTTCTTTATTTTTTTTTGCATATATCCTTTTATTTTTTTAATTAAAAAAAATTTTTTTTAATTTACATCCAAATTAGTTAGCATAGAGTGCAACAATGATTTCAGGAGTAGATTCCTTAGTGCCCCTCACCCATTTAGCCCATCCCCCCCTCATACACCCCCTCCAATAACCCTCTGTTTGTTCTCCATATTTATGAGTCTCTTCTGTTTTGTCCCCCTCCCTGTTTTTATATTATTTTCGTTCCCCTTCCCTTATGTTCATCTGTTTTGTCTCTTAAAGTCCTCATATGTGTGAAGTCATATGATTTTTGTCTTTCTCTGACTAATTTCACTTAGCATAATACCCTCCATTTCCATCCACGTAGTTGCAAATGGTAAGATTTCATTCTTTTTGATTGCTGTGTAATACTCCATTGTATATATATACCACATCTTCTTTATCCGTTCATCCATCGATGGACATTTGGGCTCTTTGCATACTTTGGCTTGCACACACAATATTGTGTGGCTTACACACACACATTTCCATACACAATGTTGATAGTGCTGCTATAAACATTGGGGTGCATGTGTCTCTTCAAAACAGTACACCTGTATCCCTTGGATAAATGCCTAGGAGTGCAATTGCTGGGTCGTAGGGTAGTTCTATTTTTAGTTTTTTGAGGAACCTCCGTACTATTTTCCAGAGTGGCTGCACCAGCTTGCATTGCCATGTTCTATAGTTTCTTTAAATGTGTTACTTTAGAAGTAGGTGACACTCACCAAAGTTTCAAACACACATATCATTCCCTTATCTAATACTTTATCTGAACAGGAACCTCTCATGTTCATTCTTCTGAAGAACCCTTAAGTAAGGATTCAGCAGCAGAATATCAAGATTTTCATGAACTCATTATCGTTCTCTCTTTTGAGTGTTGTCCCATCACTTTGCCAATAAATATATTTTACATCATTGTTTTAAACAGCTGCATAATACTCTCTCCTATTACTAGGTGTACCTTGATTTTCTGAGGCAGGTCCTCCCTGTTAAACATTTAGATTGTTTCTAGTTTTTTGATAGTCATAAAAGAAATATTTATCAGACTTTTACTGTGTCAGGTACTGTTCAAGGAATCGATAAGGACTCTGCCTTTAGGAATTTACATGGCAGTGGAAGAAAGAGAATGAATGAAAACCAACAAATGAGGCCGTTACAGATTTTTAATTGGCACCAAGAAGGCAATAAATAAGGGAGATGTGGCAGGAAGCAGCATGCAGCTTTAGACAGGCAGGTTAGGAAGACTGCTCTGAAGAAGTTGCCTGAGAAATGACAAGAGCTACAGAATACTGTTGGAAGAAGTCATGACAAGAGTAAAGGATCTGACATGATTATGTTTTCTTCATAGAGTAGCAATTAATTAAAGAGAAACTTTTCTCGGACCATTCTTGACATTAACCTTTTATAAGAAAATTAAAAGAAAGGAACCTCTATGGTATTTCCAAATTTACACTAAAATGCTACATGAAGAGCGACGCATTTGAGAAATATAATGAATGAGTGAATGGATAAAATATACCAAGTTAGTGGATCAAGTTCCCTGGGCAACTATAATAAAACATAACTAATAAATAAAATAATTTAAGGAGTTGTTATATAAGATAATGGCTAAAAAGTTAGAGGTCTTTAGGAAACAGAAAAGCTGAGACCATTTATCCATTCATGTAACAAATATTGAACATCCTCCCTGTGATATGATGTAATGCTGTAGGTACTAAGGACACAAGAGTAAATAAAACAGATAAAAGACCGTCCTTTGATGGGACTTCCATGAGACAAAGACGGAACATAACAACTGTTTAGAAGAAAACTAAAAGCATAATTTTATATAATCTGTATATTTTAGTAGTTTTAAAATTATTTCCAACATGTGTTATCTTAGTACTTAAACATTATTCTGCTGTATGTCCAATTGTCTAATACTAAAAAGGGAGAAATAATCATGTAATGTACCTACATATTTCAGTCTTATTTGTGTATTTCCAAATTGTGTGCAGGAGGTGATCTCATCCACTCTTGTGATTTTAGCTGGCATCTATTTGTAGTTGATACTTAGAACTACCCTTTCACGAAAAGTCTTGTTTCCTACCATTTTTATATCTCAAATGCAATGTCTGGAAAGCAATTTAAGTTTAAATATAGAAGAGAGATTACTCATCCCACCCCCACCCCCAATCTGCCTCCTCTATTTCATCATCATGTTTTGTGTAATATCGTTGTATATGTCCTAGATTCTATGCTCTGTTATTATCTGTTTTAGTACCTTAGTTCTAAGGTTGGGACTGAAGGCAGAAGTGTATATAGTACACAGAATTATTGATTTTGAGTATAGAATTAATAATCATGAGATGCTTAGAAAAAAAGTATAGGATAATTATAAGATAATTAAGTATAGGATAAAGATAATAGAGTTGCTAATAAAATTTTGCAATTTAACTGTAAGATTAATGTTTTTTCCTGGTTATTTTTTCTGTGCCTTGATAATCTTTATTTATTTGAACTTTCTATTGTAAATGTGTATTAAAACTTGGATCACCTATGTATTAAGTCTAAATAAATAAGTAAGGGTTTTAGGACTAAAAGATGTTCTATAATTCTGGTGTACTGAGATTTAAAGATTTATTCCTTTAGACCTTTTCTCTTAAGAAATTTTGTGAGATTACACTGAGGTGGTTTTTTTTTGTTTGTTTTTTTTTTGAGCTTATTTATTTATTTTGAGAGGAAGGAAGAGAGAAAAAGTGCGAGTGAGGTAGGGGCAGAGAGAGAGGGAGAGAGAGAGAATCCCAAGTAGGCCCTGCACTGTCAGTGCAGAGCCTGATGCAGGGCTCAAACTCACAAACCATGAGACCATGACCTGAGCCAAAGTCGCTTAACCAACTGAGCCACCTAGGCAGGCATCCATACACTGAGTTCTTATTTCACTTTATAATATTTATTTAGGTGAACTAATCATTTTTTGTGTCTTTTTTATATAGAGAGTCCTTTAAACCTTTCTCATATTTTCAGGTGAAGATTTGATTTTTTAAAGTGTTAATTTTATATTCTTGATATAAAGAGTTTGTGGTACAGTATACCTAATGGTTTGTTGGAAAACAAAAATTAATAGTTATAAGACTTTCCGAGTTTTAAATGAATTTATCTTCTTTTCTAGGTTTGTTAAAGTTTTGCACTGTCGGATTTTGTGGAATTGGGAGCCTAATTGATTTCATTCTTATTTCAATGCAGGTAAGTTAGTTTCAATCTAGAAGATGAACTACTTTTACATTCAAACTGTGATCTGTGATCTTTTCCTGGTATATTTTAGATATATTAGAAAGCACACTTTATCTCTTAACTCAGGCAAAAACACCCTGTGGGGCAAAGTATCCCCTGATGAGAACTGAAACTTCCCCCTCGAGCAATAAGAACTGCCCTGAACCAGCAAGACCCCACAGGATTGATCCCCAGACAGTGATCAACCTGACCTTTGCTGCCCCACCTTCATGTAACCACCCACCTTTGACCCACATTTTCGTGATAGAAATCTACAAATATTTCCAGCATTTTGAGAACCTAGTCCATCGTCTTACCAATGTTAGCCTCACTGAAATAAATTCCTTTCTTGTTTCAAAAAAAACAAAAAACAAAAACTAAGAATAAATATATTAGAAAGCAGTTAGGAATACTTTTTCAGTTTTTCTTTAGATACTAGATCTCAGGGATCATAGCTATGTTTCCAAGTAGCATTTCCCAACCTGTGTTCTACCAGTTCATAGTTCTAAAAGACGTAAGAACTTCATAAAGAAAGGATTCAGTGCTCAAATATGATTTGTAAATGTGAATTCAACTGAGATTTCTTTACCGGATAACTTCTAAGAGTCTTTATAATTTGTATTATGAATCTCTAATAGGGATTAAGATTATTTCTTGGATTTATTATTTATTTTCCTGGATGGTCACAGCCACATTGTCAATTATTATAATAGAATATTGATGGGGATCTGATATTTGCATATGAACATATATAGGCAGAAACAATGTTTGTGGTTTGTTTGTTTTTTTTAATGGACAGGCACTGTATATTAGTATTCTCTTGGTTGTAAATTACAGAAATTGAAATCCAGCTAGCTTAAGCCAGAAAGAAAAAAGCAATGTCCAGGAGGTCTGTAGAAAATCTAGGAATGAAAGAAAGAAAGAAAGAAAGAAAGAAAGAAAGAAAGAAAGAAAGAAAGAAAGAAAGAAAGAAAGAAAAAAGAAAATCTAGGAATGGGTTGGTCTTGGGCAAGACTAAATCCATAGGATCAAATGATGTATTTGGGGACTCCCCTGACACTCATCTCTGCTTCTCTGTGTTAACCTCATTTTCTCCTGCTGCACTGGTGTGGAGGCAGGCAAGTTTGTGAAATGCTATCCTGTAGCATTTAAAAGGGCCACCAGATGTTTTACATTAAATTACCCTGAACTGGTGGTGGTTAACTCATGAGGATTCTTAAATTAGAGAAGGAGATAAATTTATCACAACAAATGTCACAAAACAGCATTTCAGTACGCATTTATGGAGCACCTAATGTCTTCAGCAAGTGTGTCATTATGTATGTAGAGCATCATCAGTTTTGGTCTTCTTTCTCATACAATATTTCCACTCCTCAATTCTGTCTGCTTCATGTTAATCCTTATGTTTTAAAAGAAAGTCAAAATCCAGGAGATTTTGGTAGCATACTGTGAGGAGGGTACCATACTGTGAGGAGGAGGCAGCATATGGACCAATAAGATACCAGAATTAAACAAGGAAAATATTTGGTTTCAAAGTTGGAATTTTCCTGTCTTTATTCATAAACATATGCCTAACCAAATATCCTGCCTTCTCTGACTGTGGGACAGGCAAGCAGGCATGAAGAGGCTAAGGTACTTGTGCACATATGCTTGGAAATGGATTTCTCACTTCAAATGAGGATCCAAGGAACTTAATGTATTATTGGGATTCTTTAAGATATCCATAATTCAATGTCTTTGAAACCCATTAGGTAATATTTTCACACTAGGTTCTTTCTTTGGTGACGTCATTGCTTTATAGCTTTATTTATATCAGATTATGGAGTTTTTTGATTCAGCTACTGCTTTCTGGTACATGAATGCCTGAACTTTTGAGAACAAATAGTTTGTTTCTTAAAGATCTTGAATTAAAACTATCGCATTAAGAAATATTGAGGCAGAATTAGAGTGTTTGAATTTCTGCAGTAAATTTCTCTAAGTAAGGCATGTTAATAGGTATTGCCACTTTAGTTTTAGACCGCTTTCAGATTGGAGAAAATATAAGTTTTCAAATGTAGCCAAAATAGGAGATATAGCCTTATTCTACATGACATTTAATATACTTAACATGTGATGTTGACTGCTTTAGTTTTTAAGGATTATTTTTTCAGCAAATCAAGTGTTTTTAGTATAAATATTATAAACTATGTTAATGTTTTTGTCCCAAATATATTTTTTCCAATTTCTCATAGACCTTTTACATTTGTCCATCATCTTTTTGTTTATTCTCTTTTCTCATTCTCTCCATTCTGGTTTTTTTTTTTTTTTTTTCTCTTTTTGCCATTAAATATTGTTCCCCAGTGAATAGCAATGTTTTTCTATTGGGCTGTGATCCCAGAAACATATTGTGCATGAACTCAAGACCTATAAAAACATACTTGCTTCACAGTGTTTATAACAAAAATCTAGGAAAATCCTCTTTAAAAATATAGGTCTAGTTATTTCAACTTTGAACCAAAATAATATAAAGTATAATGTATATATTGCTAAAGTAAGCTTTACATGTCACTGTATTTATTGAAAATACTTTAATGAGTTTATGTAATAAACTTTTGAAGTTTCTTCTTTTCTGTTCTTAAAAAGTATGGAAATGGCAGTGTGAATTAATAGTATGAAACAATACATAGAATTAATTCAGCTTTTTTGTGCATTCAACAAAAATCTAAATCAGTGATATGTGTGTAGCATACAGTCTTTCAGTTATAAGTAGCTGTTGTATATAATTACAATATATATATATAGTTATTTATAAGGCAGTTCTGAGGATTTTAAAATAAACATTCTTTTGTGCTTATACATTTTTATATGTATGTCATGATGGATAGATTAGGCATTTAATTTTTTTATCAGAATAAGTATGAGAATATTTTGATTTCATTTAAACTTCTTTCCTTACTTACACAATTTGGACATTTTTAACAATACCAAAACCACTGATGTGGACTGTGCCAAACAAAAAGAAAAGAATGTTTCCTCTCTTAAGTGGAGACAAGATGGCCACAAATCAGAAAGATGGGGATGGGTAGAGGGAAAATGGAAATATGAGTTGGAATGTAGAAAGTTGTTGGAAGAAAGTACATCAGCGGTGCTTTGTGACAATTTAAAAAATTCTATGCATCATGGAAGAAATTACTTTCATTTTTATTCCTATTAGCATTACAGAGTATATCTCCTTAAGGGACTAATAAACTATGTAAATAGTAGAAATTCACAAAAGCAGCATAATTTCAAGACATTAATTAATTTTAAAAATGTATAAAATATCTTGTTAGTTTGGCATTTAATATAGATAATTTTTTTTAGCACTGCATTATATATTGTTTCTGTGTTATTTTTTTTTAACTTTCAAACACCAGGTTTGACTTTTCACTCATAAATTTCTTTAGAAAAAAAGAAAAGTTTTTGGGGCACCTGGCTGGCTTAGTCTGTTAAGTGTCCGACTTCAGCCCAGGTCATGATCTTGCAGTTCATGAGTTCAAGCCCTGCGTCTGGTTCTGCACTGACAGTGCAGCAGTGTGGAACCTGCTTCAGATTCTCTCTCTCTCTCTCTCTCTCTCTCTCTCTCTGCCCTTCCCCCTACCACCCCCAAAATAAACAAACATTTAAAAAAGAAAAAAAGTTTTTAGAATTCCCTATAGCACTGGTAGTTTGCTAAACCAAGAGTATGCCATCAGAAGTTTTGGCTGATTTGAACTGAATGCAGTACACCCTGTGAAAAGTGTGGCTGTGTACGAATTATGGGGAAAGTGAGAAGCTAAAAAAGATAGTTTTTAAAAGTGCTTTTTTTTTTTCTTTAGGCCCTTAAAGCTCTAAATTTCCTGGTGTCACTTGAGAGGTAATAAAATAAAATTGGATACGATAAACTATAAATAGTAGGTTTTATGCCATCAGGGAAAACGGGTTTAGTGAGTACCAGTTAGGTATAATAAGTTGAGGTCCTGCGCTAGAGAAACTTATACTCTATCCCCAAAGTGGTCTGATAATAAGATCCCACTTATCAGAAATAAAATGTTTCCTTGAGAACTGCAGGCTTAAAATAAAAATGAGTTATCTTGATTTTATCTTGTTTAAATTCTTTGAATTTTACTAAAAATTTTAAAAACCTATACTTTTCAGTGTAGAACATAAGCAAGGCTTAAGTTGTTGGTTCACTTCTGTGTAAGCCAGTTTGTTTCGTCCAATGCCTAACCTACATCCTTGCCCTGGGACACACATACTATTGATCAAAAAAAAGGACTAACCATGTAATCACCCTAAATCTGTTACCAGTGCTGGAAAAGTGGATCAAAGTCCTTGATAGTTCACTAGATGTTGGACAGCAATATATAAAAAGCAGTAGACGTTTTATAGATCTTAGTTCTTTCAAATAGCTCTCTGTATTGTTTATTTAACCCTGGTGTGATTTATTGGGGAAATAAACTAGAAAACTGAGGAGACTAATAATTTGTGTAGCCTCTGCTCTGTCATGTGACCTTAACTAGGTAGATTTCACTTAGTTCATTTATCAGGTGGGCAGATTTTTATTTAGTGAATTAAAGGAATGTTCAAAAAGTAAAGAGTATCTTAAACTGGTTTTGAGAATCATCCCAAAGCTGTGTTTTCCTCAAGAGATATATAATATATGAATCTTACTCATTTCTTGAGGAATAATATTGATATTGGTTATTAAGCATTTATACTAACAAGTCTTTAAATCAGATGAAGTCAAGGGGTCTGAATGTATAACTTCTGGCACTATGTAGGAATTTTGGTGCTTAATTTATTATTTAAATGTTTATTTTGGGGGCACCTGGGTGGCTCAGTTGGTTAGGCGACCGACTTCAGCTCAGATCATGATCTCATAGTTTGTGAGTTCGAGCCCTACGTCGGGCTCTGTGCTAACAGCTCAGAGCCTGGAGCCTGCTTCAGATTCTGTGTCTCCCCCTCTCTCTACTCCTCCCCTGCTCACGCTCTGTGTCTCTCTGTCTCTCAATAATAAATAAATGTTTAAAAAAATTTAAATGTTTATTTTTTATTTTTGAGAGAGAGCATGCATGAGCAGAAATGGGGCAGAGAGAGGGGAACCGAGGATCCCAAGTGGGCTCTGTGCTGACAGCAGAGAGCCCAGCCCAATGTAGGGTTGGAACCCACGAACCTTGAGAACATGACCTCAGCCGAAGTCAGAAGCATAACTGACTGAGCCACCCAGGTGCCCTGGTGCTTAAATGTGACTAATCAGAGTTTTAATAGCCTCATATTAAAATTAACCACACGCAGAAGTCAGCTATGGACACAGAAATGTAATTTGACTTTTTTTTTTTTTTTTTTAATTTTTTTTTTTTCAACGTTTTTTATTTATTTTTGGGACAGAGAGAGACAGAGCATGAACGGGGGAGGGGCAGAGAGAGAGGGAGACACAGAATCGGAAACAGGCTCCAGGCTCCGAGCCATCAGCCCAGAGCCTGACGCGGGGCTCGAACTCACGGGCCGCGAGATCGTGACCTGGCTGAAGTCGGACGCTTAACCGACTGCGCCACCCAGGCGCCCCAGAAATGTAATTTGACTTTTAAAAGAATATACATGTATTTTTGGGGGGAGAACTAGGATGGATACATATTGCATCATGATCCTGTAATTGCGGACAGTGGGGTCATTTTACTTTTCACCAGGTTAGTAGGTCTTTAGGAGATGATTTGATCTTGCCAGTATTGAACTTGCATTCTTAATATGGAGAAACTCCTAAGTGCATTATATAGAAAAATGGTGCATTGATAGAGTTGTATAAAGTGTTCTTAGTTTTTTCCTTTCCCTTTTTAGTTTCTGCATAACGTTTAAATTTGTAAAATAATTTGAGTTACCTAAGCCAGTATGACTTTGTTGACAATGCAAAGCCATTATATGCAAGGGCATAGATTTCTATTGCTGAAGTTCAGATATTGGAGTACTTACAGGTAACCACATTTTTTTCTTGAATTAATTTGTTTTTATTCGAATGTTACTTAAATATAGTCAAACAAAATACATTTTCCACTAACAAAATCAAAAGTTTACAAACAAAACTATAACATTAATAAAGTTCAAATGAAGTAAGCTCTTTTTTGATCTGGTAAAAAATAAATCCATATATAATATAAAATTTGCCATTTTAACCTTTTTTAACTTACACAGTTTGGTGGCATTAACTACATTCAGAATGTTGTACAACTGTCACCACAGTCTATTTCCAAAATTTTTCACCACCTGAAATGGAAACTCTGTACCCATTAAGGAATAACTCCGCATTTCCCACTCTCCCAACCCCTGGTAACCTCCAATCTACTTTCTGCCTGTATGAATTTGCCTATTCTAGATATTGCATATAAGTAGAATCATATTTTTGTCCTTTTATGTCTGACTTAGTTTACTTTAAATAATGTTCTCAAGGTTCATTGATAATATGGCATGTATTAGAATTTCATTCCCTGTTATAGCTAAAGAACATTCCATTGTATGTATATACTACATTTTGTTTATCCATTCATCTGTTGATGGATACTTGGGTTGTTTCCACGTTTGGGCTATGGTGAATAATTTTTGCTATGAATATTTGTTTGCAAGTATCTATTTAAGCCCCTGTGCAGTTCTTTTGGATGTATACCTAGGAGAAGAGGAACTTTTACATTAAAGCTAATTGAGGAGATGGGGCGCCTGGGTGGCTCAGTCGGTTGAGCGCCAGACTTCGGCTCAGGTCATGATCTCACGGTTTGTGGGTTCGAGCCCCACATCAGGCTCTGTGCTGACAGCTCAGAGCCTGGATCCTGCTTCGGATTCTGTGTCTCCCTCTCTCTGCCCCTTCTCGGCTCACACACATACACACACACACACACACTCTCTCTCTCTCTCTCTCTCTCTCTTTCTCTCTCAAAAATAAATAAATGTTTTTTTAAAAAAAAGCTAATTGAGGAGAATATCTTCATGACCTTAGATTGGTTAAATTTTTTTAAAAAAGAGCCTCCAAACATAAATCATAAGGGAAAAAATTATTGAATATGATTACCTTAAAATTAAGACATTCTGTTTTAAAAAGAATGTCATGGACATAGACCAAATTAACACTTAATAGACTAAATAAAAGGATACTAGCAATAGGAATTGATATGTGGAATATACAAATAATTTCTGCAAGTTAACAAGATAGAGATCCTAATAGTTAAATGAGTACAGTAAACTAATAGGTGATTCACAGAATCACCTGAATAACTAATATGTAAAAAAATACTTCTGGGCAATTACTCTAAAAAATTTGTATTGCTTCCACAAGGGGACATGAGCAGAGATGTCTGTTGTAGCCTGTTTGTGGGAGCAGGAAGTTGGAATGAACCTAGATGTGAACACTGATAAAAGAATGGATGCATTCTCATGCTAGGCAGCAATTATAAGCACTTACCTAGATGTGCATATGCCATATGGAAATGTCTTAAAATTATAGCATACTATGAAAATAGTTTAAAACTGAACAAGATCCACAACAATATTATCTGAATAAATTAAAAAAGCATATTCAAAGAACATGTTTTTTTTTTTAAAAATAAACATGTATCCAGCTCATATACCAAATTAAGTGTATGTTCATTTTTTGTGTGGTTAGGTGTATGAGCAGGAATTAGAATTAGAATGGAGATTAGAAGATAAAGAACAAAAAAAGGCAGGGAATTTGGTGACCACTTAACATTCTTAACTTTAATATGTATTTCTAGGTTTCCTGATTTATTTTTTTGCTATAGACTTTGCATCTATAGAAAAGCCTATCCTTTTAAGTAAACAATTCAAGATTTTTTTGCACTTAAGCTGCAAATAAAATCTCATGGTGAAGACAATCAGAAACAAATTAAAGAAGAAATTAAATTCCACTCAATTCCTTCAAACCTCCACCATTTTCACAGAAGTAGGGTGTGGTAGGACAAAAGATACCCATGTTAAGTCCCTGGAACCTGGGAGGATTACCTTATTTGGGAACAGTCTTTGCAGATGTGATTAAGTTAAGGATCTTGATATGAAGAGATCATCCTGTATTATCTAGGTAGGCCTTAAATCCAATGACAAGTGTCCTTATAGGAGACAGAAGGGGAAAAGACAGACACAGAAAAGAAGGCATTGTAAAGACACAGGCAGAGATTGGAGTGATATGGCCAAAAGCCACAGAATGCCTAGCAATGCTGATTGCTCTCAAAAGCTAGAAGAGGCTTAGAAAGGATTCTCCCCTTAGAGTCTCTGTAGGGCGTGGGGCTGTTGGAGATACCTTGATTTTAGGTTTCTGGCCTTAGATCTGTGGGAGAGTGAATTTCTATTGTTTTAATCCACTAAAGATTGTGGTAACTTGTTATAGTAGCCCCAGAAATCTAATATAGAGGTATTTGACATGGCTTTCTTGTGGTTTTAAGGCTTCTCACGCAAGAGACGTTGATGCCCATTGTACAAAACAGCTTCCCACAGTGTAGTGGACCTCCTGTTTCCCTTCTTAGAAGATGAAGATTTGTAGCACCCTCCATTAATTGGACCCATAGATTTCAGAAATCTGCCCCAGCTTATCAAATGGAAATACATCATGGTATAGAATTTGGCCTCAGGCTATTTTATTTTATTTTATTTTTTTAATGTTTACTTATTTTTTGAGAGAGAGCACCAGCAGGGGAGAGGCAGAGAGAGAGGGAGACACAGAATCCAAAGCAGGCCCGTCATGGGGCTCAAACTCATGAACGGCAAGATCATGACCTGAACCGAAGTCAGACACTCAACTGACTGAGCCACCCAGGTGCCCTGGTTTCAGGCTATTTCTTAGCAGAGAAACAGACATAATTTTAGGTTTTATACTGTGTTGTCAATGAACAAATGGACATAGGCGTATTTAGCTGAGTAAAAAAGTTCCCAGTATGGGATATTTTTAGACTTGTGATTTTATAATTAACAACTCAGTAATATACTCATTATAAAGGAATTTATAATTGGCACATATATTGTACATAAGTGTATATAAGATGCTTAAAAACAGATTTAATTTTTGATTTTGATGAGGGAATATGGATTTGAATAATTAAAAATTTTACAGCAGATAGTTTTCTTAAAAATTAAATCAGGGGCGCCTGGGTGGCTCAGTCGGTTGAGCGTCCGACTTCGCTCTGGTCACGATCTCACGGTCCAGTGAGTTTGAGCCCCGCATCAGGCCCTGTGCTGACAGCTCAGAGCCTGGAGCCTGCTTCCGATTCTGTGTCTCCCTCTCTCTTCGGCCCTCCTCCCGTTCATGCTCTGTCTCTCTCTGTCTCAAAAATAAATAAAAATGTAAAAAAAAAAAAAAAAAAAAAAAAAAAAATTAAATCAGATGAACAATTTCTTCTTTGATGGGATAGTTCATAGAAGAGTATATTAACAACACCTTATACATGTGTTTATATTTAAATTGCAAGGTCATACAAGATGTAGAAATTGTAAAGTACCGTATAGATCAACTTATTCTGTTCCTTTTCATATGGATATGAAAAACTGAGATCCAGAGAAGATTCATCCTACAGCTAGTTATTGACTGCTTTCTCTTTACATTTTCCTTTCATCTAGTGCTTTCCCATAGTGACTTAATTTGGTTGTCTTTGGGGCAGCTCTTCCAATTGTTTTAGCAGAGAAAGTGCTGTGCTTTGGTGATCTGGTGGTAGCATGTAGGAGGCACTGAAAACAAGTGTTTTAAAATTTTTTTTTTAACGTTTATTTATTTTTGAGACAGAGAGAGACAGAGCATGAACGGGGGAGGGTCACAGAGAGAGGGAGACACACAGAATCTGAAACAGGCTCCAGGCTCTGAGCTGTCAGCACAGAGCCCGACGCGGGGCTCGAACCCACAGACCGTGAGATCATGACCTGAGCCGAAGTCGGACGCTCAACCGACCAGCCACCCAGGCGCCCCAAAACAAGTGTTTTTGACTATAAGTAACAGAACCTCAATTTAAATTTGTTTCAATACTATAGTTTACTATATGATATACCAAGAATCTAGAGATAAGGTAGTTTTAAGATTTATTAATTTTTAAAAAAGATTTATTTTTGAGAGAGAGAGGAGGAGGAGAGAGGATCTGAAGTGGGCTCTGTGCTGACAGCAGAGAGCCTGATGCGGGGCTCGAACTCATGAACCCTGAGATCACGACCTCAGCCAAAGTCAGACATTCAACTGGCTGAGCCATCCAGGCGCCCGAAGATTTAGAGTTAAAGGATGTAATAAAAGACTGTCCCCTTTCTCTTTCCTTTCTTCCCTCCTATTTCTCCCTCTCTCCTTCCTTCTTCTTTTTTTTTTTTTTTTTTTTTTCATGTTCAGGTCCTTTGGCTAGCATCACTTTGTTGTACAGTGACTTTCAGAGATAGACAAAAAATTGTTTCCTCTCACACATATCTTCTTAAGGGTGGCTATGCCAACAATGAACTTGCGTCATAGGTGGTTGGCTAGAATTAGATTCCACGCCCAGGCTGAACCAGTCTCTGGAAGGAGGACCGGAATTACCTCGCTAGAACTAGATGTGGAGGAGCTGAATTAACATAGTTTGAGTGGAGAGAAATGCTGTGATAAGATGACTAAGTTAGTTGCAAAGTTGGATCATGTATTAGAAGGTAATAAATGGTATCTTTGGGGGCTATCTTCTCTATAGAACAGAGGAAACAAAACTGAAAACATTATTATTTGTCTACATGTTAACTGCTAACTTTACAAGATTGTAAAACATCTGGGTCCTAAGAGAAGTAAGGGAGCCTCAGGTAGGCTTATTAGATGCATGTTATCAATAGGTCACTTAATCATATATTTTCCTTATTTCTTGAATATTTTTTTTCAACAGGGATAAATGTTGTTAGGGGAGATGGCAAAGGAAGAAAAAGAATGGGATAAAAGGCCTGGTTCCAATCTATGCACATATTCCAAATCAGGTAGTTTTTGGCCTTGTGGTTTATTTCTACAGGCTGGGCTTTCCTTTTTCTTTGTTCCCCTCACACAGTCTCAAACCATGTTGTAACTCCTAGTCACCATTCTCTTTCTTAGTTTAATGCTCAAAGTAGTTTCCTCTGGGACCTGGGCCACTGAAAAGGCTTAATTAAACTCTTAAATAACATTCATAAATGTCAAGCCAAATGAATTTCATCTTTGGAAAATAAGTCAAAATGCATGACAGCACCTAGCATGGTATTTAGTACATAAGTTCTTTATAAATGTTATAGGAGTATTAACATTTATAGTTCACTAGTGTAAGCTCTTTGTTGGCAGAGATTCTATCTTATTCACGGTTGTGTGTAGAATGCCTACCACAGTGCCTGGGTGTTGTAGCAATTCAGTACTTGTCGAATAGTTTTAAAAGCCAAACTTACTATAAAAACGAAGCATGCTCTCCAGCAGTGTTCTTCAAATTCTGGTTGTATAACCCCTGAATATAATATATATATATATATATATATATTTTTTTTTTTTTTTTCTTTAATCCCTACCCTCCACACGTTTTTAAGTTGACATTTAAGTTTTACATCATAAGTTTAAATAGTTGCAAAGGATGTAATTTCTGGTTTCCAAATATTGACATATTTAAGTAAAACTGTTACATCAATTTTAAAATATATCCAACAGAATATAAATACCATAGAATTTTAAATATCATTCATTTAAAAAAAGACACGAACGAACCCTTCGCTAACCATTATAATTTTTAGTTTCTTTATCTCCCAGAATTTTTTAAATTTTTATTTAAACAAATTTTTAAAATATTTATTTGTTGTTGAGAGAGAGAGATAGAGCGTAAGTTGGGGAGGGGCAGAGAGAATGAGTCACAGAATCTGAAGCAGGCTTTAGGCTCTGAGCTGTCAGCACAGAGCCCAACACAGGGCTTGAACTCCCAAACCACGAGATCCTGACCTGGGCTGAAGTCAGATGCTTCACCAACTGAGCCACCCAGGTGCCCCTCTCCTTGAATTAAAAAAAAAAAATGTTTATTTTTTGAGAGAGAGTGTGTGTGCCTGCTCGCCTGATTGGGGGAAGGGCAGAGAGAGGGAGACAGAGGATCTGAAGTGGGGTGTGCTCTGACATCAGAGAGCCCCACACGAGACTTAAACTCATGAACCGTGAGATCACTACCTAAGACAACACTGGACGCTTAACCAATTTAACCATCCAGGCACCCCTCTCCTTGAGTTTTTACTTCTGGTTCCATTCTCCCAGAGAATTTTATCCTAATGTAATATATTTTTATGTTTGAAAAATCTTCTGATCATTTTCATGATCATGATTTTCATTATTCATTAAAATTAAAAGATTTAAAAATTTTCTGTAATTACTGGATTGTTGTCATTATAATTGTTGATATACTATCAAAACAGCATAAACATATTCTAAATCTAAGCAAATTATTATTTTAAGAGAAAGAGTGTGCATACATGCTTGCAAGTGGGGCAGAGGGCAGAGGGAGAGAGAGAGAATCTCAAGTAGTCTCCATACTCAGTGTGGAGCCCCACACAGGCCTCAATCCCGTGACTCTGGGATCATGACCAGAGCTGAAATCAAGAGTCGGACGCTCAACAGACTGAGCCAACAAGGCACCCCTTAGCAAATTATAAGCAAAAAAAGTAAAATGTTATTGGGAATACATCTTTTGAACAAGATGAGGCAGAGCATATGTTTGGACTCTTGATTTTTTGTTTTTGACTCTTGATTAAAGGTTTCCTGAAGTCCATCATTGTGCGTGATCTCTTTGTTTGGTACATCAGAGGCAATGTACCATCATAAGATTCAGGTGTGCTCTGATAGCAGGTGTGGTTTAATGTTTTCACGTTAGAGAGAGGACCTCGGGGAGAGGGGAGGGAGTGGGGAGCCAGCACGACATCTCCACCATAGCTTGGTATCAGTTGGGTCACTTTTACAAAGAGTATGGGAATTAAGGATCTCAAAATTGATTCCCTTAAAACCATCTGGGTAACTATCTTGGTAAGTCTTTGTGTATTCCTAAGGCCACTGTTCGCAGATTGCCACCTTGAAGGATAATTTGTAGAGATCCTGTCAACTGGGTTGTCAGAAATGTGATTAAGTGGACAAGATGACTGTAATGAGCATGTGTTTTTTTCTCTCTCTTCCATTCCATGTGGTTTCTGGAAGGATTGTCAGTCACATTCCCTCACCTCTTACAGGGAGCCTGGCCTAGACAATCATATTAATCCTATTCCCTTGACTATAGTAATTTGTCCAGCAATAGGCATAAAAAACAAACAGATCAAAGTCCTTCCCTGGAATTGGTATATAAACTCTGAAGATTTTACTTTCTTTCTATTGGGAGCTGCTGAGCTTCGAAGATGTAAATCTGGAGCCACTGGCAACCAAGCGGGAATGCCTCTGCAGAATGAAGGCAAGGGTTGCAAAACGGCAGGGAGGTCAAACCAAGGGCCTCTGGGGGCCCCGAATTTCAGTCCTTGAGGCCTTGTGATCCTGTGAGCTTCTCCAGTATCCTTTCCAGCTGCATGAGCCACTGAGTTGCTGTATTTGCTTAAGTTAGTTTAAGCGTATTTTGGTGCTACTGAAATAATTTAGTAAGAACCAAGAAAAGTAAACACAAATTATTGTGAACCTATCTTTCGTAAAGTGGTAATTTTGAAAATTTTCTCTTCTAGATTGTTGGACCTTCAGATGGAAGTAGTTACATTATAGATTATTATGGAACCAGACTTACAAGACTGAGTATTACGAACGAGACGTTTAGAAAAACACAGCTATATCCATAAGTATTTTTTAAAAGAAACAGTAAGTAATATGCATATATAATCTTTATTATAGTATATCACCTGTATAAAATTATGAAAATTTGCGAACCGTAGGAAATTTAAGGAGACCATCTAATGTTATAAACCTCTCATTTTGCTTATGTGGAAACACAGGTCTCCATTTGCCTGAAACATCTCTAGTCTTTTGTAAAGCTTTTTTATGTACACTCATTGTTCCTGCAGTTCCTGATTCAGTCCCTCTTGCTTTGCAGACATTATGGCTAGAAGACAGAGTTCACAACAAAAAGATAACTTCAAAGCAAAAAGATATTTCATAGTATTATAGGACAGTTCTGGAGAAAGCATGTGTTGTAGACATTTCAGTACAGCATGTCTTTGCTTCTGTCCTGCTTTCCTGGGGTCACTATGATCTTTAAACCTCTTTCTTCTTCCCTAAACCTGAAGGTTAATTGAGACTCAACCCTGAATAAGTACTTATTCTAACCTAAAGTTTGGCCCTGCCCATGAGAACATGAGAATTATTAATTGGCCTTAGCTTTAATGAGGTAATACACCGTGGCCCCTCGGTGACTCAGTCGGTTAAGCATCCAACTTTGGCCCAGGTCATGATCTCACGGCTCGTGAGTTTGAGCCCCATGTTGGACTCTGTGCTGACAACTCACAGCCTAGACCCTGCTTCGGATTCTGTGTCTCCCTCTCTTTGCCCCTCCCCGCTGCTCACACTCTCTGTCTCCTTCAAAAATAAATAAACATTTTAAAAAATTAAAAAAAAAAAATAGGTAATATACCTGGATAAGTCAGAGATATCATCAGTCTTCCTGGCTCAATTCTCTGATTCTCTAGAACTCTGCTACTCCAAGGTTTTTATTTCCAGGGCTGTACCTTAGTCTATTCTAATAAATAATCTTCCAAGAATGTCAGGCTGTTCTCAGGGTTTTGGTAGAAAAATGACTCTCTAGCACTATCTCCTCTGCAGTGGTGAAGTTCTGTATAACATGTAGGGTGCAGGGTACTTGTTAGGTGACAGTTCACATTGAACCACCTAGCAGCTTTCAGAGAGAGAAACACAGGCCAGGTGTTCTGGCCAAAGCCATAGCCCTAGGGTTTTCAGTTGATTCTATCTCAGAGAGTGCTTCTAGAGGCCAGGAAAGGAACAGACATTTATTTTCTATGCTGCAGTGTATAAATAGGATATGTAGTATAATTTTTGCCACTAAGGTAGATTTTTTTTTCTCTTCTCACAGTAATATTATGAGATATGCTTTATAGTTAGTGTCATGAGGGTTGAACAGTGCCAGACCCTGTCAGGATGTGAGGAATTTGTTCAACCGTCCAAAAAGTTTTTCAAATCTTTTCCTATAAAGAGTCTTTAGGTTCAATATTGAAATGAAGCTCAGAGATCCATCTGTCTCTTCTTGCCAGGGAATAAGTTGAGCCCTGGGGACGTCGAGACTAAGATACAACTAATCAGTACAGAACTGCCTCTCAAATCAGTTCTTCTGTGCCTTCCACTGGTTGCTGTGCACTGCCCACCCCACCTCAGCCCCACCAACTCTGTCATTTTGCAATATGCATCTTCATTTTGGAAATTGTTATTCCTGCTCTATGGGAAGGGTTGTGTGGTTTCACATAGCCCTATTTTCATCCTGTAAATTGTTGTGTCTCTTTCAAAGTATACAGATTGTTTTCAACATGGTGAAATTAAGCAACTGCAATTTAGAAAGCAGTTTCATTCTCTGTGGCCTATTAGATCAACTTTTAATTGGGATTCCAGACTCCGATTTGATATTTAAAACTTGAAGGGCTCATTGAGAAGGCAGATCTCTGCACTGCCATTCACATGATCTCCTACAGTAAATATGGCAATGTTCCAAGAGAAAGAAAAAAATGTCCTGAGTAAATGAAACGTTAAAATGTGCATCTACGGTAACCTCACTGGACTCTTAAAATACTGTGTTTTAATGCATTTCTTTTTTCTGTTTTAGGATTTGGGCTTCCTTGATTTTAACAAAGCACTCTCAGTATGTGGGTTTCCAGATTTTCCTTTCTCTTCACACATCACTTTATGGATTCTGTATAACTTTGTATTATTGTTGATATTTTGTTTTGTTGTTTTACTTAAAAGCATATTATTCTGAGATTTATTTAATTGGACTTTCTTTGAGAGCTGTATAATAATAGAGTCTTTCTCTGGCTACTGTCTCTATGAGATAAATAGCTTATTACCCCGATATTCCTTAAAGTCTTTCCTAATGGCAGGTTGCCACTTGTCATTTTTGCTTCTGAAAAATAAAAATATGGCCTATTCACATTTTTTAGCTCTTTATTGTCAAGGAAACCTTAAATGTTGAATGTAGCTGTCTTCTAAATTTTGATCCTTCAAAACAGCTAATCCGTAGTGTGAACAAATCCCATTACTATATTGCCTGGGGCTGCGGTCATGTATGAGAACCCACCTGTTTTTCTGCGGCTTTCAGATCTGTCTCTGCCTCCGTATCCAGGGAGCGAAAGATCACTGGGGAGTCTGAAACCTTGAGGCAACGCGGATACTTCTGGCACTGATTCAGGCCTCTGAAGTGTGAACTTTTTCCTTTTTGCTTTGGGAGTGATGCACTAGCTTTTGGAAGACCAGCTGCTGACTCGTCTAGCTCAGTGCAGTTATATTTGAAGCTGGATAGACAAGGTGGGAACACCAAACAGATGATTAATGTCTTCCATCTGTTAACACTGCCAGGCAGATGCCGGCACAAGTGCCGGACGTGGTGCACCAGTGTCTGAAGGGAAGGAAGCGGCACCTGAACGCTGGCACGGCCTCTTCTTACCGTGCTTACAAGGGTTTTGGGAAGATGGAAATACACGAAATGTTATGTGCTCATAATACCGCCGAGGTTTTTTTAGTAACAGGCATAACGGCTTCACAATTACTTGCGTCCGGGCTCCCCAAGAGTAACACCATAATTTTTTTTATCACTCATATTACTCAAAAGTAGACAGTCTAGTACAGTTGGCTTCCTAACATGTTAGTCACTCAGCAACAGTTTCTGCAGTTGGCGGGTGATTATTAAGTATTGATATGTGAAGTGAATTTGGATTGATTCCTCATACACACAAGGAATGGGCCCTTTGATTCCTTCATTGAAATACTGAGTGTCTACTACATGGGAGGTACTGTTCTAGATGCTAGGATGCAGCAGTGAACAAAAACATGAACAAACATCCCCTCCCTTAAGGAGTTTACGCTCCCCTGGGATCTGTTTTCACAAGCGATAGTATTTTGGGCTGCAGTTAAGCTAGCTGGTAGATGCCCAGTTTCTAGTATTTCCTAGTTCCTTTTGTTTGCAGACAGTGCTTTGAAGTTTAACCTCAGGATCACCTAAGTCCAGATTTGAAGTCTACGTTTCTCTAGCCGTGTACGGTATGAGAAATCCCTGCAATCGAAGCTTGAAAAAGTCCTCTTGATTCTTGCATAATTGTTCCAGTTATTAACTTGGCCAGGGGGAAAGTCTGTTTCAAAGCAGGTGCTTCTCAAAGTGTTTATTCAAATAAGCTATACTCCAAAAGGGTTGTAGGTAAAATCTAGAAATAAAGTCTCTTCACAGTGCATTCTTAAGCCTGTAGACTTTATTTTCTTTATAATTTCCTAAATTTATATGACAAGAACACCTCAGCTTTTCCACTTTGCTTAATTCCCTGTTGCCTAAAATATGTACTTCTGTAACAAATGGTTTTTCTGTGTCTTATTATTTATTTTTTATGTGAATACATTTAATACATGTAATTTCAGTTTTTGTTTTGTTTTGCTTTCATGGAGCACATTTTATTATGGCTATTTGTTAGTAGTGTCTCTGAATACAAATTGTATGTTAAGGCCTCTGTAGGAAATGTTTTATATAACCCTACTTTTAGAGCAGTGGCCAAAATTGTGAGAAATGAATTAACTCAATCATTCCTTGGGTTACTCCTAAACCCTCTAGGATGGAATGGAATGGATTCTTTCAATGCTACATAAACAGTTAGTGTTTCTATAGAAATATTTACAAATGGTACTGCTTTAGCCTGAAAGAATTAATACAGTTTCCAGAAGTACCTCTTTACCCAGGAGGATTTCTTACCTACAGTATATTAGAATAAAAGATCTTTTTAAGACTTCAAAGATTGTGCTATGTGTATGGCTAGCATCTGTTCATGGGATTTCTAGGACTATAAGAAATACCGGTTTGTGGGTGTGTTTTGTTTTTGTTTTGCTTTACAAAAAAATGCATGTCTTTTCTCCTTATTTTAACCTAGATGCTTAAGGCTAAGTTAAGTATATAATACTGATAAGCAACTAGGAAACTACAACAGATCTAATAGCAAGGACTAGCAAGAAGAAAAATTAGTTCTTAAAAAGTACAAGTCTAAGATGTTGGTTCCTCTTCCTGATTCAAACTTCTTAACTGTAGATGTTCCTCGGGGTTCTGACACCTTCTCCTTTTCTCCCATTAACTCAGCATCTATTTTGCTTTTTTCTGTTTACAAAATTAATACAAACCTAATGCAGAAATTCTGGGAAACACCAACAAGTGCAAAGAAAAAAGCTCATTCCGTAGCTCAAAGACAACAATGTTAGTGTTTTTATGTATGTCCTAGTAGTTTTTCCATGCACGTATGTACATTTTCTTCACAAAAATGATATAGTACCCATACTGTTTTGTAGCCTGCTTCTTCACATTGTAAAGATTTTTCTATTTCAATAAATATTCTTTTACAACACCATTTTTAATGGCTGCAGAGTACTCCATGTCTCCAAGTCATAATTTATGTAATTCCTTTATGTATTCTTTGGTATTGAAGTTATTACAATAAATGAGCAATACATGTTTATGATTCTTTTTCTGTAGAATTGCCATTCTTAGTCAAAAAGTGCTCATACATTAAAGTTCTAGATACCCATATTAGTCCTAGTTAACCAGGGTTAACTGGATTAACTGAAAGAATGAGGTCAAACAGCCCAGAGCCAAGTTCAAACAAAACCATAGTCAACTCTCAGTTGTCCTGGTGCAGATTAACTGTAGATCAGATACTGCAGGGACTTGTAAAACTACCCCTGCTCTGCAGTCAGGCCACTGCTCCTTGGTACTAAATTCTGTCCCTCCCATCCCCAAGGGGCTGTAGAAGAGCAACTGTTTGAGAACAGGATGGCTGCTGGAGAAGGGATGTGGTCATGAGTATTGGGGAATGGGATATTGAATAGTTGACTGAGTTATCTAACGCCCTCCAGAAAGCTTCAAGACAGAGGCATTTTAAGGAGTAAGTAGGGGGTGATTCCAGAAGAAACAATAGGGTGGCGTGAAATGGGGAAGCAAAAGAATGTAAAAAAGTATGTGACTATGAAACAAATGCAGAGATCAGAGCCTTAAAGAGAAGGACAGATTAAAACATACAAAGCAAGAAAAGAGAGATCCCAGTGCACTCAAGGAAAGAGAAGCCCCCCAACATCCTTCCTGCTTAGTCTTAAAACACAGCTGAGCCCCCTTTTCCATTGTCATGGTCGATACCAACTTTATCAACTTTTCCATTAAAGCCAAACTCAACTTAGTACAGTCAATGATGGACTGTTGTCTATATGCCAGGCGGATCCCTTGTATAACTGACTGTGTAATGGCGAAACTGGGAAATTGGGGCAGAAGTAAGGATTGCTAAGGATCCAAGATTTGAATGATTATCATGCACCCACAAAGGAACCTATGCAGATGACTGCTTAGTACAGAGAGTAACTCAGCAAGTGTTACATTGTGGCCACAGTTGACCAGTATCTTAAAGGAAGGATCTGGAAGATCCCTGGGTTTCCCATCATGTACATGTCTAACCAGATAAATATGGAGCCCCTCCTTCTAATTCTTTAAAAAAAATTTTTTTTTTTTTTAACTTTTACCTATTTTTGAGAGACAGAGCATGAATGAGGGCAGAGCAGAGAAGGGGGAAACACAGAATCCAAAGCAGGCTCCAGGCTCTGAGCTGTCGGCCCAGAGCCCGATGCAGGGCTCGGACCCACAACTGTGAGATGATGACCTGAGCCAAAGTCCGACGCATAACAGCCTGAGCCACCCAGGTGCCCCAGCCCTCCTTCTAATTCTTAAAAGATAGAGTACCTCTGACTTCCTTTACCATTTTTTTCTGTTGCCAGTTCATATAGCAATATGCTATAGCATGAATTATTATTCCACTTACCCATTTGCTCTGTTATGAACTGAGTATTGTTAAATGCACTCAGTTTTTGATGTTGTTTTGGAAAAAACAAGAAGTAGAAAGCTTATTCATAATGGTCTTTATTCTCCCATACTAAGAGGGCAAGGGAGATAGGTAAATTTGGAAAGTGAGAAAAGTTACTAATTAGGAATGAATAAAAGAATTTGGGGGGCGCCTGGGTGGCTCAGTCAGTTGAGCATCCTACTTCGGCTCAGGTCATGATCTCATGGTTCATGAGCTTGAGCCCCACATCTGGCTCTCTGCTGTCAGTGCAGAGCCTGCTTAGAATCCTCTGTCTCCCTCTCTCTCTGCCCCTCCCCTGCTCTCTCTTGCTCTCTCTCTCTTTCAAAATAAATAAACTTAAAAAAAAAAAAAATTCTGAACAGCATTGAGCACCCAAATGAGTCCTGGATTAATGCGTTTGTAGCTAAATTGATGAGCATGGTACCAGTTATTTCTATTCTCTCTCTCTCTTTTGCTTAAGTAATCTCTGTGCCCAACATGGGGCTCAAACTCACAACCCTGAGATCAAGAGCCCGATGCTTTATTAACTGAGCCAGCCAGGTGCCCTCCTATTGTCTTTTTAAACAGAGCCTCGTGTTTGCTTTGGTAGCACATATACTAAATAGAGCCTAATATCTTAATTCTTAGTAAACTATCAATGCTCTTAAAGCTAGTCATTGTCTGATGGAAACAATGTTATCTGCCTTCGTAGAAAATAGATATTTTTAGGAAAAAAAAATAAAAATATTCAGGCTTATAATAAATAAATAACTAATAAAAAGAAAAGTTAAAAAAATATTGAGGCTTAAAATCTTAACATTTCAAGAAGATTTTAACTTGTTGAAAGTTCCTTTTATCACTCTCCATGTGCAAGATGTTATACTAAGTTCATTTTACATATTTTTTTCCTTTTTTTTTTTCATTTTAGAGAGATGGTGTGAATGGGGAAGAGGAGCAGAGGGAGAGAAAATCTTAAGCAGGCTGTATATTCACTGCATAGCCCAATGTAGGGCTCGATCCCACAACCCTGGGATCATGACCTGAGCCTAAATCAAGAGTCAGATGCTCAACTGACTGAGCCACCCAGGTGCCCCACTCATTTTATATTTAAAATGATTTAGTCCTTGCAATATTTCTGTAGGATCTTTCTAAACCGTTAATATCATTATCCCCACTTTCCAGATAAGTAAATTGAGTCCCACAAAAATTGAATGACTTGTTCAAGGCCATGAAATAAGTGGTGAAGCCAGGATTTAAACCCAGGACTATATCTGCTATCCTGCAATGTGATAGTTATATCTATCTAATTCTATGAGACACTGCTAATGATTGTGTAATAAGAGAGTTTTCTTACCATGTTGTTCAGTGTTATCAGTATGGCAGTTATTTGCCTATACTGAGCCTTTTTGCTTAACCAATAGTTTGCTGGTTTAAAAAAAAAAAACTTATTTAGGGGCGCCTGGGTGGCTCAGTAGGTTAAGTGTCTGACTTCAGCTCAGGTCATGATCTCGCAGTTCGTGAGTTCAAGCCCTGTGTCAGGCTGTGCTGACAGCCCAGAACCTGGAGCCTGCTTCGGATTCTGTGTCTCCCTACCACTCCGCCCCTCCCCCACTCACGCTCTGTCTCTGCCTCTCAAAAACAAATAAATGTAAAAAAATTATAAATAAATAAAACTTACTTCCTTAAACTTCTCCACTTTACATCATGCAGATGCCAGCATGTTTTATGAATATCTAAATGAGACTGACAGAGCAATGATTTTCCAAAACCCAAAGATTTTTCTATTGCCACCTGATCTGACATTTGCAGCACTTTCTGGACCAAAAGTCTGATTATGTTTGTATGACAGGGAGAGAGATGTTAGGTAGGACCATACTGTCACGCTCTGCTTTAGTCTTGCTGAGGTCAGATGATGACAGAGACATCTGTAGATGTTTGCAGGTGATTTTTATTTAGTTAGGGTGATTTTTTTTTTTGGCTTATCTGAATTTTCTAATTTTTCCACAATAAACATGCATTTTTTGCATGCACGTATTTGGCAAAATAAGTAATAGTATGGGTAAATTAGAAGAAAGAAACCAAGAAAGTCTTGTTCTTGTCTTCTCTCCTTCCTCAAGATACACTTACCCTAATCTCTGATGTGACCTCTGACTTTAAACAATAACTAGTACATTTAAAAGAAAAACGCTTTTTGTCTTCTGTCTTTGTCACTTGTTTTGTGACTGAGCACATAATGGTTCTGAGCCCATCTATCTTCATATACTCGGGGATAATAATGGGGCACCTTGTTGGCTCAGTCAGTTAAGCATCTGACTTTGGCTTAGGTCAGGATCTCATGATCCATGAGTTCGAGCCCCACGTCAGGCTTTGTGCTGACAGCTCAGAGCCTGGAGCCTGCTTTGGATTCTGTCTCCCTCTTTCCCTGTCCCTCCCCTACTCTTGCTCTGCCTCTCTCTCTCTCTCTCTCTCAAAAATAAACATTAGAAAAAAATTTTAATATGTAAAAAATAAATGAATAGGGATAATAATATTAATTAGGTGATGTTGAGAGATTAAGATGACATAAATAATAGTCACTACTTATTGACATATTTTAAAGGAATAGAATGATGGTGTTAGACATTGGGTGGGGGTCGGGTGTCCATGTGGAATTTGCAAGGGCTTCCTCATACTTGGGCTGCAGTGTGGTCACATGTTGAGTAAAATACCAGTGGACTCGAAAGTTCCTTTTACAGAAAGAAGGTAAGATGTGTTCTTGGGGCATTGTGTACCTACATTTTTCTTACCTCCACTATTGTTATGGTTATACATAGCCACTCTGTAATAAGGGCCAAAAATGTCTTTCTCAAAAAAGTAGTCTTGTTGGTACCTTTCACTCCTTGAAGACTTTCCTTACGTAAGGAAAGGCTGCAATGTTGCAGATTTTGTTTTTGCTCTTTAATATGAAGTTCTGTGGAGATATTTATCTAATACATTTAGAAAGGTTGCTATGAGGCAGAAATGTTGCTACTTTCAGCCCAAATTAAGGTTAATTGCAAGCAATTGCTATGCCATACAATGGAATGTTGCTTTTGCCCTGTCAGTGTTAGCAATATATGCCAAGCATGTGGAAATTAAAACTTGAAAAATGATTAATGTTAGAGCTCTTTGGCTGAATGTGCCAAAGAAAAACGTTGTCTTACCAGAAGACTTTAGAAAGTGTGTGGCGTTTGGAACTTTTAATCATGTGAGCCCGTTTTACATTTAACAGGCTGTGATTATGACGGCTCAAGGTACTGTCTTTGGTTTTCAGACAAACCTCAAAATTTGACTGCTCATTTGAATGAATGAAATCCCTTTATTATTGCAACATTAGAAACATTCGGGAAAATGGCATGAATTCTTTATATGACTTGTGATCGAGTCAAGGTGTTGGAGTGAAGTGGCCCGAGACATCCCACAAATTGTTCTAACTAAATACAGCAAGTCTTTAAAAAGGAATTCAAAACAAATGAATTTATTGTTTATTAGTTCTCAACGATATATTGGCCTCCTGTGTATGCCTTCTGGTCCTGCCCATGTATGTATATATACAGTATATTCTCCACACAGCAGCCAAAGCGATAAAAGCAAATGAGAATGTTACATTCATGCTGATTTTTTAAAAATGTTTATTTATTTATTTTTGAAAGAGAGAGAACAAGAGGGAGATGGGCAGAGATATGGGGAAACAGAGACTTCCAAGCAAACTCTGTGCGGTCTGCACAGAGCCCATTGTGGAGCTCATGACCTGGGTGGAAATCAAGAGTGGGACGCTCAACCGACTGAGCCACCCAGGCGCCCCATCTTTCTGCTAATTCTTAATGGTTTCCTGTCATGCTTCAAATATGCCAAAGTGGTTCCCACCTCAAGATTTTCATACGGGCTCTTTCCTTTGCCTAGAATGCTCTTTCCCAGGTCTTTGCAAGGCTTGCTTCCTCATTTGTTTGAGTCTCTGCTCAACCCCCCTACCCTGACTGTCCTTTTCAAGTACCACCCCAGTCAGTCCTCCACTGATCATTCTCTGAGTCCTTATCCCACTTCATTTCTCTTCACAGCACTAATGCTAGCTGAAATGATGTGCATTTACTTATTTTCTCTTTTTTTCCTCTACTAGAATGTAAGCTTGGTGAGGGCAGGAACTTTCTCTTGGATATTGAGGTACCATCAGTGCTTAGAACAGTCTCTGGAACATAAGTTCTCAAAGGATATTCTCACTAGAATGGGAACACTAGAATGGGTTAGTAGGAATATAAATTAATCTGAGATTAAATAACCTGCTTTGAATAATTTACTTTAGGAGTTGGCATCCAAATATGATTTCAACCCTAATTCTTGTCTATGGGGAGGAAATGAGCCTCTGCCAATTTACTCAAGTCCTTGATGGTCCCAGTGCTTAGAACAGTGCCTGGCATAGCATAAGAATTTTATCAACATTAAATTCTTACCATAGAATGGGTGATTGCTAGAGGTGGTTCTCAAAAAAAGGCCAGCAAGTAGACTATTAGAGATAATAGGAAGGAGGTAGATGGAGGGGCCTGGGGGCTACTAAATCACCTAATTTATGTCATATTATTATATGTCATTATGTATTTTCCTGACTTGATTATCTTGTGGTAAGAAGAATAATAACCTTCTGGAGCTATCCACGTCCTAATCTCCAGAATCTGAGAATACGTTACTTCATGTGACAACAAGGACTTTGCACATGTGATTAAGTTAAGGTCTTAAAATGGGAAGACTATCCTGGATTACTTGGGTTGGTTCAATACAATTACAAGAGTTCTTACGAAGGAAAGGGGGAGGAAAGAGAGACGAAGATAGATGACTGACCGGGAGGCTAGAAAGTAAAGCGATTTGAAGAATTCTGCACTATTGTCTTTGAAGACAGAGGGCAGGACCATGGGCCAAGGGATATAGGTGGGCACTAGAAGCTAGAAAAAGAAGGAAAGGCATTCTCCCCCTGGATCCTCCAGTTTTAGTATACGTGCTGCCCAAGTCAGCACCGCCCCGAAGCCTGCAGAGGAATAGAACTCTACTGATACCTTGATTGTCACCTGGTAAGATGTGGCTCAGACTAGTAACTTCCAGAACTGTAAATTCTAAATGTGGGCTGTTTTAAGCTACTAAGTCTACCGTAATTTGTTACCGCAGGACTAGGAAACTACTACAGTTGGTACTTTCAAAGTGAGTTACTTGTAGATAGCATGTTGTTGGATCATCCCTTTGTTTCCATTCTGCTGGTCTTTGTCTTTTAATGGATATGTTTAGACCATTTGCATGTAAATTAATTACTGACGTGTTAGGGCTTAGGTCTGCCATTTATTACTTGTTTTTTGTCTTTCTCTGTTTCTCATTCTGTTTCTCTTTTTTGCCTCGTGGGCATTACCTGAACTTTTTTTTTTTTTTTTTTTAATCGATATTTATTTACTTACAATGCTTTTGAGCATATCACCCTGCATAATTTTTTTTTAGTGGTTGCTCTGGACATTACACTATATATACATAACTTATCACAGTGTACTGGTATCAATATTTACCTCCATTAGGTCCCTTTACCTTTTCCACTTTTTTTTAAAAACATATTTTTAAAGTAATCTCTACCCCAACCTGGTGCTTGAACTCATAACCCCAAGATCAAGAGTTGTATGCTCCACTGACTTAAGCAGCCAGACACCCCCACCTTTTCCACTTTTAAAATGTCACAGAGGTGCCTGGGTGGTTCAGTCATTAGCATCCAACTCTTGGTTTTGGCTCAGGTCATGATCTCACAGTTTATGAGTTCAAATCCCATGTCAGTCTCTGTGCTGACAGAGAGCTACCTTTCTCTGCCCCTCCCCTCTCAAAGTAAATAAACATTTAAAAAAAGTGAAAATAAAATGATATAGCAGCAATAGGAAACTAAGACAAGCCTCAAAACCCTATTTCACACACAGCTACATAGCCCTGTGGGCTCAGGCGTTAAACTTCCCAGGTTCAAATTCTACCCTCTGAAGTTAACATGGTGTATGGCCTTGGGCAAGATATCACCCCTCCGAGTCTCAGTTTCCTCATCCATAAGTCAGAAAGGAAGCAGTAATAGCAAACTACTCATTAAACATTTTTATTTCTTCAGGACCTATATGCAACATTTTCAAAATTGGTCTCATCTTCTTCTTTTTTAATATAATTTTAGGTCTTAGAGAAATTTTAGGTTCACAGAAAAACTGAGCAGAGGTAGAGATGAGCCCCCACACAAGCATAGCCTGCCCCATTATCAACATCTCCCACCAGAATGGCACTTTGTTATAATAGACAAACCTGAACCCACACATCATAATCACCCAAAGTCCAGAGTTTACATTAGGGTTGTGGGTTTATGGGTTTGCACAAGTGTATAGTAACATGCATCCACCATTATATCATACAGAGAATTTTCACAGACCTAAAAATCCTCTGTGCTCTGCCTATTCATCCCTCCCTCCCCTCTAGCCCCTGGTAACCACTAATCTTTTTACTGTTTCCATAGTTTTGCCTTTTCCAGGATGTCATATAACTGGAATCATACAGTATGTAGCCTTTTCAGATTGACTTCTTTCACTCAGTAATACACATCTAAGATTCCTCCCTGTCGTTTCATGGCTTGATAAACTCATTTCTGTTAGTGCTGAATAATATTCCATTGCTTGGATGTACCACAGTGTATTTACCCATTCATCCACTGAAGAGCATCATAGTCATTTCGAAGGTTTGGTAATTATGAATAAAGCTGCTGTAAACATCTGTGGGAAGGTGTTTGTGTGGACTGGTCTTCAACACCTTTGGGTAAATACGAAGGAGCATGATCGCTGAAATGTGCAGTAAGAGTATGTTTAGTTTTGAGAGAAACCTTTAAACTGTCTTCCAAAGTGGCCATGTTATTTTACATCTCCACTGGTAATGAATGAGTTTCTGTAGCTCCACATCACCAGCACTTGGTGTTGTCTGTGTTTTGAATTTGTGGTCATTCTAATCACTATGTTGTGGTATCTTGTCTTAATTTGCACTTTTCTTATGACATACGACGTGAAGCCGCTTTTGACGTGATTATTTGTAGATCCCCTTTGGTGAGGTCTGTTAAGGTCTTTGGCCCATTTTCAGTCATGTTATTTGTTCTCTTATTGCTGAGTTTTAAGATTTCTTCATGTACTTTGGATAATAGTCTTTTCTCAGATGTGTCTTGTGCAAATATTTTCTCTCAGTCTGTGGCTTGTCTTCTCATTCTTTTGAAAGTACCTTTCACAGAGCAGAAATTTCTAATTAGATCGAAGTCCAGCTTATCAATTATTTCTTTCATGGATCGTGCCTTTGGTGTTGTATCTAAACAGTCATCACCAAACCTGAGGCCATCTAGATTTTCTCCCATGTTATCTTCTAGGAGTTTCATAGTTTTGCAGTTTACATTTAGATCTGTGATCCACTTTCTGTTAACTTTTGTGAAGGGTGTAAGTCCTATATCAATCTTTTTTTTTTTTTTTTTTTTTACATGTGGATGCCCAGTTGTTCCAGCACCAGTTGTATAAAACTCATCTTCATTTCTAAGTATATTCCTTCTGCATTGTTAGCATGGGAGGCAACAGCACCTTTGCCAAGACAGAAACTCAGCAGTTATCTTTTTTTTTTTTTTAAGATTTTTTTTTTTAAGTAATCTCTATGCCTAAGGTGGGGCTTGAACTCACAACTCCGAGATCAAGAGTTGCAGGTTCCTCTGAGCCAGCCAGGCACCCATTAGCAATGATCTTTTGTTTTTTAACTTATTTCTTTAAATTCAAGTTAGTTAACAATGTAGTATTGGTTTCAGGAACAGAGCCCAGTAATTCACCACTTCCATATAACACCCGGTGCTCATCCCAACAAGTGCCCTCCTTACTGCGCATCACCCATTTAGCCCATCCGTCCACCTAACACCCCTCCAGCAACCTTCAGTTTCTTCTCTGTATTTAAGAATCCCTTATGATTTGCCTTCCTCTCTGTTTTTATTTTTCCTTCCCTTCCCCTATGTTCATCTGTTTTGTTTCTTAAACTCTACATATGAGTGAAATCGTATAGTATTTGTCTTTCTCTGACTTATTTCACTTAGCATAATATACTCTAGTTCCATCCACCTTGTTGCAAATGGAAAGATTTCATTCTTTTTGATTGTCAAGTAATACTCCATTGTAAATATATATACACCATGTCTTCTTTATCCATTCATCCATGGATGGACATTTGGGCTCTTTCCATACACTGGCTATTGTTGATAGTGCTGCTTAATAAAAATTGGTGTTCGTGTGCCCCTTTGAAACAGAATTTTTGTATCCTTTGGATAAATACCTAGTAGTTTAAATTATGGATTGTAGGGTAGCTCTATTTTTAATTTTTAAAGGAATCTCCATACTGTTCTCCAGAGTGGCTGCACCAGTTTGCATTCTCACCAACAGTGCCAAAGGATTCCTCTTTCTCCGCATCCTCCCCAACATCTGTTGTTTCCTGAGTTGTTAATGTTAGCCATTCTGACAGGAATGAGGAAGTATCTCATTGTGGTTTTGATTTGTATTTTCCTGATGATGAGTGATGTTGAACATCTTTTCATGTGTCTGTTAGCCATTTGGATGTTTTCTTTGGAAAAGTGCCTGTTCATGTCTTTTGCCCATTTCTTCACTGGATTATTTGTTTTTTGGGTGTTGAGTTTGATAAGTTCTTTATAGATTTTGGATACCAACCCTTCATCAGATGTCATTTGCAGATATATTCTCCCATTCCATTGGTTGCTTTTTAGTTTTATTGTTTCCTTCACTGTGCAGAAGCTTTTTATCTTGATGAAGTCCCAATAGTTCATTTTTGCTTTTTGCTTCCCTTGCTTCCAGAGATATGTCGAGTAAGATGTTGCAGCAGCCGAGGTCAAAGAGGTCATTGGCTGTTTTGTCCTCTAGGATTTCGATGGTTTCCTCTCTTACATTTAGATCTTTTATCCATTTTGAGTTTATTTTTGTGTATGATGTAAGAAAGTGGTCCAGGTTCATTCTTTTGCATGTCGCTGTCCAGTTTTCCCAAAACCATTTGCTGAAGAGACTATCTTTATTCCATTGGATATTCTTTCCTCTTTGTCAAAGATTAGTTGGCCATACATTTGTGGGTTTATTTCTGGGTTCTGTATTCTGTTCCGTTGATCTATGTGTCTGGTTTTGTACCAGTAGCATACTGTCTTCATGATTACAGCTTTGTAATACAGCTTGAAGTCCAGAATTGTGATGCCTCCAGCTTTGGTTTTCTTTTTCAATATTACTTTGTCTATTCAGCACCTTTTGTTGTTCCATTCACATCTTACAATCGTGTATTCTAGTTCTGTGAAGAATGATGGTATTGTTGTCATAGGGATTGCACTGAATGTGTAGATTGCTTTGGGTAGTATGAACACTTTAACAATATTTGTTCTTCTGACCCATGAGCATGGAATGTTTTCCCATTTCTTTGTGTCTTCTTCAGTTTCTTTCATAAGCTTCCTATAGATTTCAGTGTACAGATCCTTTACCTCTTTGGTTAGGTTTATTCCTAGGTAACTTATAGGTTTTGGTGCAGTTGTAAATGGGATCAATTTCTTGATTTCTCTTTCTGCTGCTTCATTATTGGTTATAGAAATCAGCAGTTATCTTTGATGCTGTCCTCTCCCTATATCCAATGGATCTAATGGATCACCAACCTTTTAAATCCCACCCTATAAATACTCTTAAATAGTTACTTATTCCTCACTGCAACTGTATTCTTCAGGCCCCTGAATCCCTCTCATCTGGGAGCTTGTGTCAAACTCCTGTTGGGTCTGCCTGGCCAGTCCTAGCTTCCTCTCCGTCCATTCCTGCTCCAATCACAATGATCTTTCTGAAAAGCAAATCTGATCATCTCTATGCTGCTTACAACTTTCCAGAAGCTCCCTATTTCATTTAAGATGAAATCCAAATCTAAGGTACCTGGGTGGCTCAGTCGGTTGAGCATCCGACTTCAGCTCAGGTCATGATCTCCTGGTTTGTGAGTTTGAGCCCCACATTGGGCTCTGTGCTGACAGCTCAGAGCCTGGAGCCTGCTTTGGATTCTGTGCGCCCCCCCCCCCCCCGCCCCTCCTCCATTCACTCTTTCACTCTCACTCTCTCAAAAATAAATAAACATTAAATTTTTTTTTTTAAAAGGTGAAATCAAAATCCCTTTTCCTGGATTAATGGGTTTATCCTGAGTCCCAGCAACCATCAATCACCTCCCTTCACTGCCAGTACTTTTGAGCTGACCCCTTGACATGATGGGACTATGCCCTGATCTCCCTCACTCTGAGACTTATCCTTACTGCTGCTCACTCTGGTCACCCACTTCAAAGTAACCCTTAGTTTCTTGAAGACACAGCTGGAAGTCAGAAGTCCAATCAGATCTCCCTGGGCTAAACTGGAAACATCTGCAGGGACGTGTCCTGCTGGAGCTTCCTTTTTCCTTGCCTTTTCCAGCTTCTTTTTGAGTTAGGTTCGAAGCCTTCTTCTGTCCTTCTGTACTACCCTGTGCTTCCCTTGAGCATGTCACTGATGATTTATTATTGTGATGATCTCTTTAGGCAACAGTAACAATGCTTCTTAAATTCATTGATGTGGGCCTTCTTGTGGTACATCGCAAACTAAACTAAAATGAAGAAAAGTAATGTAACAGACACCTGTGTAGTCGGCACTGAGGTTAAATATATGTTAGTGATTTGCCATACTTGTTTCAGATTTCTCTTTTTTCTCTTATGAAATAAAAGGGTATGACATAACAAAAGCCCCACCCCTCCCAAACCTTTCTCCACATTTCCTCCCTGAAGGTAAATACTAACCTGAAGCCAGTGAGAAAAAGTCTCTTTAGTCCTCTGTCTTCCACTAACAGGTTGGGTGCCACAGGATGAGCAGGGAAGATGGGTGTCCTTTTGCTGTGCTCTCTCCACTGCCAGTGCTTAGCACAGGGCTTGTCACAAATGCTTCTTGCACAACCAGCTGGTAAAGCTAGACTCTGTGTGGCTGCCTGAACCCCTGCCTTCCAAAGCAGCTATTTCTAATGGTTCAGACAGCCCCAACTTTTGTTCTTCCTTTAATGGGAATTTGCTCCTTCTCAGAGAAGGGCTGAGATGATTACTATGGGGGCAAAAAGGAACAAAGGCCAGAGTATGAAGTTTGGAATCAAACTTAATCTCTCTGGGCATTTCATTCCCTAATCCCCTTGTTAATAATACCCATTTAACAGAGGTTTTGTGAGGATTAAATAAAAAAACAAATGCGCATGTTCCCTTTGTGGTGGAGTAGGTGTTCAATAAATGTTGCCATTGCCATGCAAATAATTAAATGTTTCATTTTCTTGTTTTTCTTTCTCCAATTTTTCCCCTCATGGGCTTTTTATTTCCTTTCCCCATTTTCACGCTCATTTATGCCACCGTTCCTTCCCTCATACCCTTTCCTCTACCTTGAAGAAAGCTCCGCTGTGCACTGCCCATCTGTAGCCCATGACTCTGTAAGGTCCAGCTCCATCCAGTCCTGAACATTCCAACTTTCTTGTCCTCTTCATTAAACATAGACTATAGATCACATAGCCTCTTGACATACTCTCTGTAATGTGGCATTCATGTTGGAGTGCTCTTTCCCATTCTATCTGTAAGTTCCTTCAAGGCCAGGACTGAGTCTTAGAATTCTGTTATTTTCCACGCTTCTCAGCCCTGACAGGGAAGGTAGGATGACATGGGGTCAGGTGGCCTGGGTTCAAATCCTTGTTCTGCTACTTGCTAACTTGTGATCTGGATCAAATAACTTAATTTTTCCAGACCTTGGTCTTCTTAGTGTAAGTTAGGAGTAATAATAATACAGACCTTATGGTATAGTTCTGAGAATTAATAAAATAATGTCTGTAAAGTCTTTTGTACTATGCTTCTAACTGCTCAATTAATGCTGGCTGTCATTATGGTTATTATTCACTCATAACATAATGTTACATGTCAATTGTATCTCAATTTTAGAAAGAGTTATTGTGTGGTTAATAAATGTTCATGCTAATGTATCAGTTTCCTATTGTTACTGTAACAAATTACTGCAAACTTCTGGCTTAAAATAATACATATTTATTATCTTACAGTTCTGGAAGTCAGAAGGCCAAACTGGGTCTCATTGGGTTAAAATGAATCTGTGGGGCAGTGTTCTTCTGGTGGTCCTAGGGGAGAATCTGTTTCCTTGCCTTTTCCAGCTTTCAGAGTTGACTCACATTCCTTGACTCCTGGTCCTACATCACTTCAACCTCTGCTTCTGTTGTCCCATGTTCTTCTCCGACTCTGATTCTCCTTCTTGTCCCACTTATTATAAGGACCCTGTGATTACCTTGGACCAGCCCAGATAATCCAGGATAATTTCTCCATCTCAAGATTCTTAATGTAATCACATCTCCAAAGTCCCTTTTGCCATGTGAAAGAACATGAGATACATATGTATTTGAGAGATAGAGAGTCTGTGTGCATGTGTGAGCTGGGGAGGGGCAGAGGGACAGAGAGAGAGAAACTCAAGCAGGCTCCATACTCAGCATGGAGCCTAACACACAGCTCCAACCCATGACGCTGGAATCATGACCTGAGCCAAAATCAAGAGTTGGACGTTCAGCCAACTGAGCCACCCAGGTGCCCCTGAAACAATTTAAAGGTTCTGGGAATTAAGATATAGACATCTTTGGGGGAGGCCTTATTCTGCCTACCACACCAATATAATAAAACTCATTCATTCATTCAATAAACATTTATTCATCACCTAGTATATATCAGACCTTTTTTTCAGTCCGTGGGGTTGCAAATACAAATAAAAATAATATCTACCTCTCACATGGCTCTTAGTTTAGTGGAGGAACTTGGTTGGCAGTGGACCTATCTTATGATAGTACTTCTTAAAATGTGGAGGGGAAATGAGAGCATCTCATGTTTAACAGTTACCCAAAGCTTGGTGCCATTTTGATTGATGGAGAGGCAGAAAATGGATGCAATTCAGCACTCATTAGGCTAAACACACCCTAGACTTGTGTGTGTGAATACGTGTCCATTAAGTTAAGGTATTCTTGAAATCGCTCTTTCAATGGGAAACCAACAGAAGCTGCACACACCAGTTTAAAGTGAGAAAGAGAATGTGGAGGGGCAATATTGTAATATTGTCTTTTATTTTCTGTTTATCACCAAGGTGGTGTGTGTGCATTGCAAGGATTAGGAAGAAACATGTTTTTTTGTTTTTTTTTGTTTTTTTTTTTTACTTTGGGTATCATTTACCTAATAGAGTAAGCTTATTTCACTTACCTTCTCACCCACTAGAATAAACACACCGATTTGGTTTTGGTTTTGTTTTTTTTTTCACATGTAAGCTTTCAGCTATTGATTGTGAGGGTGACCCAGGGGCGTTATCACATCCTATTCACAGGAATAGACATGGAAGAATAAGCATGGGAATAGGAAGTACCTGCCAGAATTCTTAGAGATATGGGCCTTGGTTGGCAAAGCAAAATCCTGGAAAAGAGAACAAACCAAAAATAATATTTTCAAGTGACAGGTCAATCATGTCTTTATTCCTCTTCCCTTGTCAGAGATGAACAAAACATATCCTTCTTTGGACCCTGTATTTCCTATCAAATAATTCTTCCTGACTCCTTTGGACACAAACTTGCCCTCCAAAGTTTTCTCCTGCACAGCCTTCCTCCTACATGATTGCCAAGAAGTGGGCCGATGACACCGAAGGACAGATGCCAGAAAGGTTTTCTTTCCCAGTACTTGGCAACACGTCACATTTTTTTCATTGGTTGGGGTCTGGGCTTGTTTGTATTTTGTCTTCTTTAGCCCCGAAAGGACCGTAAATGACTGGAGTGGCCTTCTTAAAATGCAGGAAGTTGGCTCTAGCTGCCTTTTGTTTATTCATTATTTTAAAAGGTGAGACTTTTGTGAGTCACTTTGGTTTGTAGAGACCACACAGCTCATTTTATGAAGGTTACACTGACATTCTCTCATTCAACAAATATTTATTGGGTACCTACTGTGTGAAAGTTGGCTGCAGTAGGGCAGGAAGTAGGGAAGGGATTAACATCTACTGAGCTTCAGATGGGCATGCACTGTTACCTTTTTTTTAAGATTTATTTTTAATTTTAGAGAGGAGAGTGTGTGAGCAGGAGAGAGAGAGTGAGAGAGAGAGAGAGAATGAGAAAGAGAGAGAGAGAGAGAGGGAGAGAGGATCTTAAGCAAGCTCCACGCTTAGCATGGAGCCTGATCTGGAGCTAGATCCCAAGACCCTGGTCATTGTGATCTGAGCCGAAATAAAGAGTCAGACATTCAACTGACTGAGCCGCCCAGGTGTCCCTGCACTGTCTCCTTTTATGCTTGGATAATTTGTCTAAGTATAATTCATTATAATCAGAGGCTTTCAGTATGGCAAATAGGTTTCTTCTTCCATGCCAGCTCCATTGTCTGTAGCACTGTGTTGTAAAGGACTGTGAGCTGAGCTCAAACAGAATAGGAATGCATGGTGAGATCGATAAATTATGTCTGCTATAAAATTTTTTTTCAATGTTTATTTTTGAGAGACAGAGAGAGAGAGACAGAACACGAGTGGGAGAGGGGCAGAGAAAGAGGGAGACACAGCATTGGAAGCAGGCTCCAGGCTCTGAACTGTCAGCACAGAGCCCGATGCGGGGCTCAAACCCACAAACTGTGAGATCATGACCTGAGCCAAAGTCGGATGCTTAACCGACTGAGTCACCCAGGTGCCCCAATTATGTCTGCTGTGTGAGAGGGGAGGATGGTGACATATATGCATGTAAACTCTCATTTACTTGTTAAACCCTTACTGAACAACCAAACATGTACTCAGCACCGTGAAGGCATATGCATATGTAAATGTAACATGTGACTAATGCCTATAGATGATCACAAACACACTGTAACACAGAAATGTGGAGAAATGCTCTGGAATGGTCCAGAAGTCATCAAGGAACAACTTTTACTTGAACTGAGCCCTGTGTATCAGTCAAGGTTTCATCCTTGACTGTAGAAGTAGAACCACCATAAGTATTATGGAATAAGGGATTTATTATAGCAATTAGATGTGACATAATTGTGGGAGGGTCTGGGGAAGTAAGATCCAGAAAAGGGAACTGGAGGACCAGAAATAAAATGGCCGCCCAGCTGAAACACTGACACCGATAGGTGGGTAGGAGCTTGCAAGGGATACCTGGGAAGGCAGGCGAATCTAGCCTCTGGGATGGGACAGCAGGCACAGTGCTGGAGAAATTCATGGAAGGTTGCTGATTCTGTATCTGGGGGTGGGCTGGAGCAGTGAGTGGGCAACAGGACCAGCAACTGGGAAGAAGAGCTGGTCACAGAGCAGGGGACACATTTGAACCTGCTACTGCTTCTGCTTTTGTCCCTCACCACATCTAATCAAGACTGTAACCTTCCAGAACTCTTGCAAATTTGTCTTTTGGGTCAACTTTAATGTGCAATCATACAGGAAAAGAGATCATGAGAGAGGTAGTTCTAACTTAGCCACGTGGACACAGTTCAAAACATCACACCTCAAAAATGTGGCACAAATCTGCATAAGAGAAGGAGTGAGCAGAGCATGTGGGAAGGTTTGTGGGCAGGGTCTGGTGTAGGAATGAGTAAGTTAGTATTTAGGAAACCATGAATAGATGGGCCTGGGTATAGTGAAGGGCTTATGCTGGAAGATAGTGGAAGCTAAGGTTAGAAACAAAGATTGGAATCATTAATTAATGAATTAATTAACCTATTCAATCATTATTTGTTGAGCACATTTTATCTACCAGGCACTGTATGAAGTGCTAGGAGTATGGTGATAAATGAAGAGCCAGATTTTGAAACAATTTGTATGTTAGACTAAAATATTTGTTCAGTTTTTGATCCTTTGTTTGAGAAATAGTAGACTCTTCCAGTTGGGACAACTGATTAGTTGAATTTCTGCCCTTAATTCAACTCAACCAATACTTAACTCATTTCAATCAACATTTAAACCTCTTCTCTGTTCAAGTTCCTCACAGACACTGTCACTGTCCTCTCAAACTGTGAAACATGGCTGCACCTGATAATATTGGTCAGAGTAGAAATACTGAGTCACTTCTTTCCCTGGCAATTTTCTAGAATGTTTTGTGCTCACATTTTATTTTATGCCATGATGTTTTTCTTCAAAGCAAAGGTACTTATTTATCAGGCACTTAAGACAAACCACATACAGGTTGAATTGCCTTAAATCCTGAGATTTGTGTTGAAACCGATGTCATTTCAGACCTCTGTGCTAGTCAAGTGTAGCACAGCCTAACATCGTGCTCTTGCTTGGCATACATGATCTCATTGAATTCTCCCAAAGCCTTAAAAAGGTAGATACTATTAATTGGACCCATTTTGTGGAAGTGGAAAGCAAGACTTAATGAGATTAAGTAACTTTGCCAGGATTATGTAACTAGTAAGAGACTCAGCTAGGAATCCAGTTTTCCTAACCACTCCATAGTCAACAAATGAGCAGTTAACTACTTTATCATTTGGCGACTGGTGACTTTAAGAATCCTGCAGATGACTCAGGGCGAATATTTTATAGGCAGGATAGATGTCTAAGAAGTATTGCTTACAGTCTTAATAGATACAGATTAAAAATAAAGTATCTGCGGATGCCAATCTGTAAAGAGCAAAGAGTGATCTTTGAGGACTTTAGGTTTCACTCCAATGGTTCAAGTTGGCCTATGAGCCTTTCCTCCAGATTTCAAGATGCAGGCACCTGCAAGTTAAACCCTTGTGATACATGGACAGTTTTGAGGATTGTGTGGTGGGTGTGTTTTATTTTCACAACTCACCCCTGAACTTATTATTGGATAATGTGGATATGCTGCCATTTCTGCTAAATAAGCAATTGTAATGAGGATCCCATTGCTCATTGTGTGTTGTGTGTGAGAAAGAGCACCGAATCTTTAGAGTCAGAACTGAATTAAAATAAAAAACAGGGGCGCCTGGGTGGCTCAGTTGGTTAAGCGTCTCTCTCTCTCTCTTTTTTTTAATTCAAGTTTTCTTGTTTGTTTGTTTGTTTGTTTGTTTGTTTTGAGAGAGAGAGAGAGAGAGAGAGAGAGAGAGAGTATTAGCAGGGGAGGGGCAGAGAGAGAGGGAGAGAAAAGTCAGGGGGTTCAATCCCATGAGCCGTGAGATCATGACCTAAGCCCAAATCAAGAGTCGGATGGTTAACCTACTGAACCACCCAGGAACCCCAAGCCCCCAACTCTTGATTTTGGCTCAGGTCATGATCTCACGGTTTGTGGGATTGAGCCCCACCCACATCAGGCTCTGTGCTGGCAGCATAGAGCCTGCTTAGGATTCTCTCTCTCCCTCTCTTTCTGTCCCTTCCCTGCTTGTGTGTTCTTTCTCCCTCTTTCTCAAAATAAATAATTAAACAATAAAATAAAATAAAATAAAATAAAATAAAATAAAATAAAATAAAATAAAATAAAGTAAAATAAAATAAAACAGTATCTGACCCTTGAAGGGTTTGCCACAAAGTCAGAAGCATTTCCTTCCTTTCATTTCTATTTTACCACTTGCTGTTATCCCAGATCCTCATTGAAGTGTTTCTTTGTATCAGTTTGACACATTGTACTCTTTGGTACGGAGCCCATTATCCTCACTTTGCTGTATCTAGTAATAGATTTCTTCATTACTTTGTGGTTTACCAAGCAGTGTTGCATTTAACTCTCATAACAGCTTAGTGAGGTAGAGAAGGCTGGTCCTACTCTCCATTGTACAGCTGAGCAAACTGAGGCCTGGAGAGAGGAAGAGACTTGCCCAGCTAGTTAATGGCAGAGCCAAAACTAGTCCTAGCCTTTTCTGTTCTGCCTTGTAAGTAATGTCAGTCCTGGGAAGGAGAGCACCATAGTTATGAGCCAGATTTTTAACTTGTTAATCATATTTTCACATGTTGACATTCTGTTTTCTTTTGGACCCATTCTAAATTAATTTTTGGATGCGGACTACTTGAGGTGTTGTTGAGGGGGAGCGGGTGGACGGGAGTCCAAAAAACACAGGTCTATGACCAATGAGCTGCTTTCTTTACAGCACAGGCGATCTAAACCAAATGTGACAAATGGGCAGAATCTCATAAGTATTCCAGCTCTTCACTTCCCTAGTTTGATTACATTGTACCGGATGGCATTTGGAACTCGGTTCAGGGTGCATGGAGCTGAATTATGCAATTCGCCAATATGCAATTAACTGGAGTAGCAACACATTCAATCTAATGGGGGCCAGACAGAGACTGCATAATTCTTGGGAGCACAAGTTGATTATGCAGTTAAGTGATATGCACTTAAGAGAAGTGCACCACATCTATCTGATCCCATTTCTTCCAATAGATTCTTCATGGCACTTTACTCCAGCCTTTCTGCTTTTATGGTCAAACATATTCTAACCTGTATCCACTTGAAATGAGAACCTTACAGTTCATATGTAGATTTGGGATTCATTTCTTTTAAGAACCAACCTTTAAAAATCTTAACTCTTGAATGCAAAAATGGATAGGCATGTGAGACGGGAAAGGGGCGAATCAGGGGGCTCAGTATGTCTGGGTCTTGAAGATAGGGAACAATACCTGAATTGTACAATTTAGGGTGCTTCGTTTTCAGTTTCTTTCTTTCCCCTTGGTTAGGAAGTTGTGTTTCAAATGCAAACGTGAGGTGCATGAAAAGATTTCTTTTTTAAAAGCAACGGGCTTTGCAGTCAGTATTTTTTTTTTTTAACTTGAAAATGGATATTGTAGAAAGGGGGCCCTTTTACGAGAAACTCCAATTAAATGACAGTTCATTGAGTGTGGCTAGTTTTAAGTTACTCTGATGATGATGGATCGTTAATTTAATTTGGCAGGTTTTACTGGTTTACTGTATGCTTGCTGTATGCCCTGGATCGACCTAAATCCTTTGGGGGACCCCCAGAAGTATAAAATATGGCTGCCTGTCCTCAACCTTCTCAGTAGGTCATGAGTCATGCGTACAAAGTAATTGAGGAACAATAAAACACAGCATATGATTAGGTGTCCAGTATGGTTGTTAAAGATGAAAAGAAATCAGAGAAGGGAGGAAAATAAACTGGGCTGGAGTTTTTCATCACTAGAGGGAGACAGAGGGAGAAGCAAGGGTCGGAGCTTCACATGTTAGGTCAATCAAAACTACTCTGCAAAGCTATTCCTGTCCCAGATTTACAGATGAAGAAACTGAGGCTCAGAGAGTTGAAGGAACTTGTTCATGATGCACAGGTAGTAGGAAATAAAGCTAGAATTTAGAATCAGGTCCACCTGTCTCCATGCTTCCTCCTTGGAGGTGTTCAAGTGGGAAGCCATGGCAGACAGGCTGTGGAGGATTCAGACACCTGTTGGGAGAATTAATTGTATGCTCATCACCATCTCTCCCAGCCCTGTGGCCCTATGGTCTGGAAAGATTTCAAGAAGCAGGTGGGAGCTGTGGTCTCAGTTTTAAAAGAACTCCTTCTTATCCCTTTAGCAGAAAAAATCCCAGTCTTATAGACACAAGTCTTCCTGAGTTAAATGCATTTCCACAAGTTTAGCAAAACCAAATGTGGTGAAAGAGCAAAGAAGAGAGTGACTTAGTATTGGGACTGTTGTGGTAGGCAAGGAAGAGAGAATAACAAAGATTGTCATATTATCATCAAATCTCCTTTCCCTGAAGGAGAAGATGCTCCTGGCCCTGGAGTGGAGAGCCAGGTGTGGCTGGGCCCAGTTGGGACCAAATGGGTCCCTATGTTTTAGGTTTGTATCAAAAGCACTTCAGGGCTTTCTGCTACTCGGTAATTTACTCTTTACCCGTATTCATTATCCACTGCTGTGTAACAAACTTAGCCACTTGAAGCAACAACCTTTAGTTATGTCACAGTTTCTGTGGGTATGGAGTACATGCATGGGGTGGCTGGTTTCCTTGCTCAGAATCACCAAGACTGCAATCAAGATGCCATCCAGGGGTACCTTCTCATCAGGAGGCTCAACAAGGGAAGAATCTACTTGGAAGCTCATTGAAGTTGTTAGTGGAATTCAGTTCCTTGCAGCTCTGGGACTTGTGGTTTCTGTCTTCAGTGGCACTTTGCTTTTGGAGAGCACTTTGTAGTTTGTAAATGCTTTTCCAGTCTAAAATTAACCACATGTATTTTCTTCCTATTCTCAGCTAAGGATTCTACCATTCAAACAGTTGTCTAAGTTGGGGCACCTGGGTGGCTCAGTCGGTTAAGCCTCCGACTTCAGCTCAGGTCACGATCTCACGGTCTGTGAGTTCGAGCCCCGCATCAGGCTCTGTGCTGACAGCTCGGAGCCTGGAGCCTGTTTCGGATTCTGTGTCTCCCTCTCTCTGACCCTCCCCCGTTCATGCTCTGTCTCTGTCTCAAAAATAAATAAACATTAAAAAAAAACAAAACAAAACAAAAAACAGTTGTCTAAGCCAAAATCCTGAAAGTCACCCCTGATTTCTCAATTCATCAGCAAATCCTATGGGCTATACTTCCAAAATAACTCCTGCATCCAACAGCTAGTTTCCACTTCGTAGTCCCCACCGTTGTCTGAGCCAGTATCATCTCTCAGTCGACCTGCTATAACGAGTTTCTCACTGCTCTTCCTGTTTGCTTTTCCTTGAGTGCTCCTCAAACCCATTCTCCACTGAGCAGCCAGGGTGGTCTGTGAGAGATGGAAATAAGGTCATGTCACTTCCTTACTCAAAAATCTTCCCATGACTTGTCATCGCAGTTACAGTAAAATCCAAATTTCAGTCCTCTGTGATCTGGTCCCTTCTTGCCTCTTTGATTTTACATCTTATCATTCTCCTTGGTCATCATGTTTTACCAACCGTGGCTTCCTTCTGTTCCTCAACTGTGCCATGACCTTGTCTGCCTTAAAGTCTTTGCGCTTGTTGTTCCCTTCACCTGGAGCTCACTGTCCTTGGACTTACACATGGCTGGATCCTTTTCATTAATCAGGTCTCAGTTCAACGTCTCACTTTTTTTTTTTTTTTAATTTTTTTTTTAACGTTTTTATTTATTTTTGAGACAGAGAGAGACAGAGCGTGAACAGGGGAGGGGCAGAGAGAGAGGGAGACACAGAATCCGAAACAGGCTCCAGGCTCTGAGCAGTCAGCACAGAGCCCGACGAGGAGCTCGAACTCACTGACCGTGATCATGACCTGAGCCGAAGTCGGACGCTTAACCGACCAAGCCACCCAAGTGCCCCTCAACGTCTCACTTTACAGAGAACATCTCTCACCGCCTTTTGCAAAGTAACAATTACCTCTCAATCTAAAATCCCTTATCCCATTACTTAATTTCCTTTTGCTCATGTCATTTATTGCTGTCCAAAATATCTTCCTTTTTCCTTCCTTCTTTCTTTCTTTCAATGGTTTAGGTGTCAACTTTCCTGGGATACAAGGTGCCCAGATTAAACATTGTTTCTGGGTGTGTCTGTGATGGTACTTCCAGATAAGATTAGCATTTGAATCAGTGGATTCAGTAAAGCACATTGCCCCACCTAGTGTGGGTGGGCCTCACCCAATCTGGTGAGAGCCTGAATAGAAGAAAAAGACAGAAAGAAGGAATTTGCTCTTTGCCTGACTGCTTGAGCTGCAGACTTCGGTCTTCTCCTACCCTCAACTGAGAGTTACACTGCTGGCTCTGTGATTCTCAGAATTACACCCTGGATTTCCTGCATCTCTATCCTTGATAGCAGACCATGAGACTTAGCCTCCATAATTATATGAACCAATTCCTTATTATCAATCTGATCTTTTTAATAATTAAATCCTTATGTATCTCCTATTGGTTCAGTTCTCTGGAGAACCCTGACTAGTACATTTTCTCCCTCCCTCCCTCCTTCTCCCTCTTTATCTCTTTCGCTCTCTTTACTTATATATCTATTTTATACATCATTATTGCCTTCTTTCTAGAATATAAACTCCATGAGGGAGTTTTAGCACTATGACTGGCACATACTAAATGTTTAATAAGAACTTGTGCAATAAATAAGTGAACCCTTTGATGAGGGTAAGAGACAGGCTGTTAATTCCCATTTTTATCAGAAACGTTAGGCCACTTGCCCAAAGTGAAAGTATCATCCAGTGTTTAGCCATGAGCTCTTCAAAGGGCTGGATTATGTTTTACACATTTTTCTTGCCCAGCTGGTATACGGTTCCTGGGAACAGGATAGAGTAGTGGTTAGTTAGCTGGAGTCCCGACTCTGCCATTTACTGTGTGACCATGGGCAGGATATTTAACTTCTTTGAGGCACAATTTCCTCATGGAAATAAATATTAAATAAATAAATATTCCTCAGTGGAAATAAAAATAGTACATACTTTGTAGGGTGATGAAGAGTAACACAATCAGGCCAAGCTCTTAGCTCACCACATGACACATATTGAAGGCAATATATTTTCATTTTCTTCTTTGTCTCTTTTTTCTCTTTGTAGGCTTTCAGTTAATTTTGAGCCAAATCATTCATTTTTCTGTAGCTTTCAAACTGTATCAATGAATCAACTTATTTACTTTCAGTTTCTCTAACCCCAAGCAAGGATACTTTCTTGACTTCACACCAATGTGAGTGGCATCCACACCATGCAAACCAGCTACTCTGCCCAACTGGAAGATGCTCCCATTCCCCCTTCCAGCCTTCTGTGAGCTTCATGGCTGAGGGCCTGGTAAAGGGGGGGGAGCTGCTATGGGTGGTTGAAGCTTTGCTTTGGGTGGAAATATTTCAGACCCTGAGCCACTGGCAGGGAGTCCACCTCCATACTGGATTTTTAGAATCCCTCTTGTGGTGCTTTCTTTAGAGATGGAGAGAACGCTCCTCTCTGTCTTCTTTTATCTTCTCCTATTTCCTTTCTCTTTTCTCCTTTGCCCAGTCACTGCCACCTTCCTTTTTTGGCTTCCCCCATCTATGTGTCAACATATTAGCTCTACTCAAAACCTTCTGCCTTTGAATCTCTTTCTTTACCGAATCTGCCCGAAATGCAGCAATGACAAAACAGAGTTGTGGGATGTCAAACAGGAGTCAGATGGGCCTGTGTTGATGTTGAAATGATTTGCTACTTGTTACCTTTGTGACCTTGTGCAAGTTCTTTAACTTCTTGGAGCCTCTATTTTCTCATTGGTAAAATAAGAATAACGTCTACCTCACAGTTTATCAATGAATATTTGATAAGTTACCTAGTAGATGTTTAAGTAGTATTAGTTTCATCTCCCATCTCCATGTCCCAACCAAATGGACAGATTTGAATCTCACTCCAAAAATAAGAGTCAAACTAATGTTCGCCACTGCTCTATTTATAGTAGTCACGGATTAGAAGCAACCAAAATGTCATCTAATAGGTGAATGGATAAACTGTGGGTTTAGTGTAAACATACAGTGGAATACTACTCAGCAATAAAAAGGAATGACCTATGAATGCACACAGCAACATGATGAATCTCAAAAACATTATGCTAAGTGAAAGAAGACATACGCAAAGGGTGTATACTCTGTAATTCTGTTTATATGAAATGTTAGATGAGACAAATATAATCTACGGTAGAAGGCAGATCAGTGGTTGTCTGGGGAGAGGGGTGAGAGTGGGATCTGATTGGCACAAAGAAACGTTTTTGGATGATGGAATCCATGAAAGTGATTATGGTGGTGGTTGCATAAGTCTATGGCTTTGTCACAAGTCATGGGTATGCACAATTAAAATGAATGCCTTTTACTCTATGTAAACTCTACCTCCATAAAGTTGAGTTAGAGAAATAAGAATCAAGAGAAATCGACAACCTGGATAACTTGCTCTTCACGGTACCTGGCAATGTGATTTTTCCTTTAACACTCATCATCAGAAAAACAATTCCTTTGTTGTACAGATATTCCAGTAAGTGGTATTAGCCACTCCTTGGAGTGAGGAGGAGTTTGGGTGTAGAGTGTGGTGCTTTCATGGTTTGGGAAGGAGAACATCTGTTGTCTCCCACCAGCCTTGTTCCTTTGTTCCCCGAGGGTCTGGGGTGTGTTCTATTACTTTATTAAGCCTTCTCAAGTTCCGCCCATCTTCTTTCATCCCCCACTTTCCCCTTTCCTTTTCTTCCTTTCTTTGTATTTCTTTGCCTGCCAAGTTCTGTGAGGTTCTGAATCACAGAGAAACAGATCACTTCACATTAATCTGAAAAGCCAGGTTCAAACAGGAAAAGTAAGCAGGAAGTTTTCAGATGATTGTCTTGAGATAATCCAAGACAAAGTTCTGCTTTTTACCCTTGTTCTCATAATAATCTGGGTTTCTTAGCCTGAATAATTAAGGCTAATTCTTCGTTACTCTCTTCATCTGTGCCAATGGAGCTCCCGGGTGTCTGGAATTTGTTGACGAGGAAAAATGTTATAGAAATACTTTGGAATCAATCGTAATGAGCAAATTTTTAAAAGAAATTATTAAAAAGTTATCATTGTAAAATGCCCAGAAATAACCATGTTACTTCTTTGCTGAGTATCTTTCTCATTTATTTTTTATATTTTTATTTCTTACATTTTTAACATCAATATGTACTGTTCTATAACTTGCTTTTTCTAATTACCAATACACTTATAAATTTTTCATGTCTATACATACATTAATTTGAATCATATAAAATTGCTGTTTCTATAGATCTATACAGGAAAGAATTGTTAACCTAATACATTTACTCCAGTATTTTAATGGATACATAGTATTGCATTATATGGTTATACCTTAATTAAAAAAAAAAAACATTCCCCTATTGATGGACATTTAGTTTGTGTCTATTTCATTTTGCCAGTACAAACAGAACCATAATGAATACACACACACACACTACACACATTTGTGTAGTGTGTGTGTGTGTGTATATATATATATATATATATATATATATATAATGTCTTTGCACATAAGTTTATATATGCATTTGTGTTAATACCGTCATAAATATCTTTGTGTATGTGTATATCCTTGAATGTATATACATACACATGTACAAAATATTTGGGTATATTTATCAGTTTTTCTGTGGAATAGATTGGATTTCAATTTCATTTCAATTACTACCAGTGTATTTTATTTTAATTTTCTAATTTTTTAAATGTTTACATTTTTTTAATTTTTTTAAATTTACTTGTTTATTCTGAGAGAGAGCGGGAGGGGCAAAAAGAGAGGAAGAGAGAAAGAGTCCCAAGCTGTCTCTGTAGTGTCAGTGCAGAGCCCAATGTGGGGCTTGAACTTATGAGATCATGACCTGAGCCGAAACCAAGAGTCCGTCGCTTAACCGCCTGAGTCACCCAGGTGCCTTCCTACCAGTGTATTTTAGAAGGAAGATAAGAGGTAACACTGTAGATATTTTTAACCAGAATAGAATGGTGCAAAGTTAAGCCATGGAGATGTTTACTCATAATAGACAAATTTTCTGCAGTTATTATTAACGTTTCAGAAAATACTGTTTTCTTCCAGGTATGTAAATTTTGTGTTCACTGTGGTAGCATAAGCAGGTGGGTGGAAAAGTGCCCAGTCCGTTATGCATGACCATGAAAGTACCGTCGTCCCTAAACATACAGCTTCCTTCTCCAGTACATTTATTAAATCTGTTCCAATTAATTGCCTGTTCGATGCTCAGGTGGCTGCCGCAAAACTGATGCTCATTGGAAGCTGCGAGAAAAGATCAGAGAAATGTAAACGATTGACGATCCAACAAGAGGGCATTGTCCCCACTGGAAATTCATTAGGGGGAAGGACTTTGGTGCATATAAATAGGGTTTGGAAGGAGGCATCTCCATTAGCTGCTCAGGATACCCTGCCCATGTGGAGAGATCTGGATTGCTCAGTAGCAGTAAGGAGATGCTAAAATGCTGAGACCCTTCCAGGTCACTCAGACTTAAGGTTTTCTGTGTTGAGATCCATTGGCGTAATTATTAGTAATCAGTAAGTGGTTCATAGGCTACCTACAATAGGCTACCTGTTTCCTCTGAGGGTGCTAACCTAGTTAGGGTCATTGACTACCTGATGAAAGTGCTAGTCCCACCTGATACTTCGAGGTTAAGTACTATATTATCCACCACATTGGATTCAAGCAAGCTCGTTTGAAGTGTAGGGTGTGTGTGAAGTGACCACGGACATTTTCAGTTGTGTGGAGACCTTCAAGCCCTGAGAGCTGTGCTTTTAATCTCAACCCTCATTTTCATGAGGAATATCCCATGTCGGGCAACAAAATGGAGAGGCCATAGTGATAAGAGCTTTCATTTCTGGTTTTCATTCTTTTCTTAGGACACTGGTTTGAAGAGGCCTAATTATGCCATGGACACAAGCAAAGACAGTGAAACAGATCCTTCTGAGTAGTGTGTTTTAGTATAATTGCCTCTTCCAGATTTTCTCAAGGAAAAAACATTTGCTTTTTGGCATTTGGTCTTAGTATTAGGACAACTTACAGACTGTGGGCAAAGGCTTTGTGAAAACAGGCATATTGATGCATAAGGTTAGGCTTTTTTTTTTTTTAGGTGAAAATAAAATTTGGATTTAAAAATTACTTTAATGCATTTAGTGAATACTCTTTTTTCTAAATTTTTAAATTTTTTAAAATTTTTTTTAAAAAATGTTTATTTATTTTTGAGAGAGAGACACACAGAGCACAAGCTAGGAGGGGCAGAGAGAGAGAGGGAGACACAGAATCTGAAGCAGGACCCAGGCTCTGAGCTGTCGGCACAGAGCCTGACATGGGGCTCGAACTCACAAACCGTGAGATCGTGACCCGAGCTGAAGTCAGACACTTAACCAACTGAGCCACCCAGGTGCCCCTACTCTTTTTTTATTTTTTATTTTTGAGAGAACAAGAGAGACAGACAGACAGAGTGTGTGAGCAGGCAAGGGGCAGAGAGAGAGGGAGACACAGAATCTGAAACAGGCTCCAGCCTCCAGGCTGTCAGCACAGAGCCCAATGCAGGGCTTGAACTCACAAACTGCGAGATCATGACCTGAGCCAAAGTTGGACGCTTAACCTACTGGGCCACCCAGGTGCCCCCATTTAGTGAATACTTGTAATGTTTTGGAAGAATGTTATACTGAGTTAGACTTCGCAGATACTTCTTGAGGACCTCCTGAGTTTAGTGCTACAGATGCAATCCCAGACCTTGAGGAGATCAAGTCCAGAAAAGAGGTTGTATCCTGATTTTTTTAATCTACATATTTATAATGTCAAAATATGAGATTGTATTAAGAATTTATGTTTCTTTAAAGCTTTAAAGTGGAATTTTAGAAAGAAGAGTCAGAGCCCTGGAATCCTAGCATCTTTGACCTTTAAATTGTAGATCATGAACTTCCCAAAATAGTTTAAAGTTAACCTGCAATGGAGTCATACGGAAGCACGGGGATGACCAGCACACCTTCAAAGTCTCTCTCTTTCCCTGCCCTCTCGGTGAGAATTTCTACCATTTTCATTCCTTTCAGAAAGTCCTAGAAGTCTTCAAGAAGGTTCTCACGCATGCATACTCCACCTACCAGTCCTTGGTTACTTGTGGTGGCCTCCATTTTGTTCCTTACTTCTCTAGCTCCTTGTAATGAATCTCCTTTCATGCGCTCGGTCACCAGAGACCCTCTCGTTGCAGACCCACCCAAAGCCCCCAGTGGCCGCTGGTGCCGGCTGGCCTGTATGGCCATGCCTTTGTCGACACCTCCACCAATTCTAGTGCTGCCACCCACCCTGCCTACAGATATGGTCAACACCTTTCCTCTCTTCCCCTGCCTGTGGCCAAATGGCTCTAAAACAAAACCAGAGCACACACCTGGATCCCGTTAGCGATCTGTTCAGGAGCCAAGTAAACAAGGAATTTCTGAGTCACAGCCTTTCAGTCCCCCACTTTATAGCTTTCTGCTTGCTACCTCATCAGGCGGGAGAGGCCTGACATAAGAAGCTCTATCTTTGAGTCAGATGCCCCAACCCAGGCCCCATTTCTGCTCTCATTTACCATCCCCCTGGGAAGAGCCGGTTCCACTCCAGAGCGATTTGGAGAATCTATTGTGTAGGTGTGTTTGCAATAAGGCACATGCCTATGCTCCCCACACCCCTAAAATTAGCTCAGAGAAACATCCCTTTCTTCCTAAAGTCAGCTCTTACTGCCAAGGAGGAGCAGATTTCCTGAGGCTGTTTGTCCCAGACCTTCCCATTCCCAGTAGGGGGTCTGGGCTGCCTCATTTTATAGCCCTGCCTTAGAAAAGAGAACAGTCTGCTTTGGTCAAGAGGCTAAGAATCCCAGCACACAGAGCAGTTAGGAGCAGAGGCTTTGGGGGCCAGATCCCGATTCTGCCACTTCCTAGCCAAGCTAAGACCGTCCCTGTGTCTGTAAACTGGGTAAATCCCTGCGATGGTACGTGAACCCTAAGGTAGGGTGTATAAACTGTGTTTAGCTTTGACTCACAATAATCCCGCACTTATTCGTTGCTACTAATAAGAACAAAAATAGCTAAGTGTTTTTTTTTTTTAACAGTAGGATGTATGGCAGTAGTGTTCTATCTTCCTCTCTCCAGCTTCCTATTCTCTGCAATCCATTTTCTGCTTTTTTTTTTTTTTACATTTATTTCTTTTTGAGAGACCGAGACCTGGCCCAAGTGGGGGGAGGGGCAGAGAGAGAAGGAGACACAGAATCTGAAGCAGGCTCCAGGCTCTGAGCTGTCAGCACACAGCCCGACGAGGGGCTCGAACTCAAAAACCGTGAGATCACGACCTGAGCTGAAGTCGGACGGTCAACTGACTGAGCCACCCAGGTGCCCCTCTGCAATCCATTTTCATTCAGTTACCAGATTCATTTCCCCCAGAACATTTTATTTATTTATTTTGAGAGAGAGAGAGAGAATTAGCGTGTGTACGAACGGTGGAGGGGCAGAGAGAGAGAGAGGGAGAGAGAGAGAATCCCAAAAGGCTCTGAGCTGTCAGCACAGAGCCCCCAGGCAGGGCTCTATCTCATGAACCGAGAGATCATGACCTGAGTAGAAATCCAGAGTCGGACGCTTTACTGACTGAGACACCCAGGCGCCCCAGAACATTTTGATTATATTGGTCCTCTATGTGAAAACGTTAGATGTGCCTCCTAGTACTCACAAATAAAGTCTGAAGTCCTTCTCTCCGCTCAAAGCTTTGATCTGGCCCCAGCACAACATTACCTCCTTTTCTCCACTACTCCTCTTCACACATCCTCCGCTCCAATTAAAATCAGCCCACATTCTGGAAGTACACCCACACACCCTGCACACTGCTTGTTCTTTTATCTGGAATCCAGATCTCATCTCTTCTTTGCGCCTGGCTCAAGTATCACCTCCTCCGCCCAGCCCATAGTACACCCCATAGCTCATTATGGACTTTACAGACTTAGGTGCATTTACTCCGCCTCACCACACAGTTATCTCTGCAAACTTTGTGCTTCAAATTTACACATATATCTCATGCATCAGATGATTGATAGGATCTGTCTGATGATGCATCTTCATATTCCTAAACCTGGGTTTCTTGAACTCAGCACTATTGACATTTGGGGCAGAATAAAATTTTGTTGTGGGAGATGTCATGCGTATTGCAGACGATTCAGCAGCACCTGTGGTCTCTATTCACTAGATGCCAGCAGCATCCCCTCACCCGAGTTGTGACAGCCAAAAAAGTTTTCAGACATTGTCAAATATCCCCCAGAAGGCGAAATCATCCCCATTTGAGAACCAGTGTCCTAGACCGAGTTTGGAGGTCTGAACATGGATGGTTCATGGCAAATGCTTATGAAAAGAGGGAAGGAGGTTAGCTTAGGCCCTTTTAATTTTAAATAGCAGTGAAATATATAATTAATGATATTCTTTCAGTAATTGGAAATAAAGTATAGAGCTCCCATGAGAACTCAGAACTAGAGATAAAGATCTGAATGTCACTGGCATGGAAGCAGCCAATAGGTATTTATTGTATAGCGTAGTGCTTAGGAGTCTGGAGTGAGGTAGGATTTGGGTTCTGATAGGATTTGGGTCTCACCACTGTGAGCTGTTACTATGGGTGAGTACTTAAACCTCTCTGAGCTTCAGATCTCCTTCTGTAAAATGGGGATAATTGTAACCTACATGGAGTTGTTATGAATTAGATAATGTACTTACAGGGCTTAGCAGAGAGCCTGGAATGTAGTAAGCACCAATAATAGTTTAAAGCTATTATTATTTTTTTTAATGTTTATTTTTGAGAGAGAGAGAGAGAGAGAGAGAGAGAGAGAGCACGCGAATGTGAGCTGGGGCAGGTCAGAGAGAGTGGGAGACACAGAATCCAAAGCAGGCTCCCGGCTCTGAGCTATCAGCACAGAGCCCGACATGGGGCTCAAACTCACAAACTGCAAGATCATGACCTGAGCTGAAGCCGGACACTTAACTGACTGAGCTACCCAGGTGCCCCAGTTCAAAGCTATTATTAATATTGTGATTATTGTAATAATGATTCATTTCTAATCCCTTTAGAGGTCATGACAGTATTACTTCCATTTTATAAATGGGTTGTGGTTAGAGTCTGGATCTTTTGATCTCCAACTTTCCCTGGATCATATTCATTTGACATAACGCAAATGAAGTCATTTACAAGAAGGATCTTCACTTTATTTGGAAACTGAGCGCTAACTGCCTACAGCAAAAATTCCTTTTCAATTGGTAAATACCAGCTTCATCTGTAACTATCACTGGGAAGCTCAAGAACTGCTTATTAAGCACTTTGGGTAAGTAGATGTGCTAGCTACTGGATAGAAGACACCTGTGTTGCTAAAACAAAGCACCTGCCTGTTTTGTAGGTTACAAGCCCACAAGTGCAAAGATTCTGTCCTTTAGGCTTGAAAAAATGAATTCATAAGTTTAGCAACGGGTTGGCATCAGCTCCAGGCAGCATTTGATATTTGGAGTAAAGCAACATGAGCAGCTGCCTTGGCCCAGAGCAGAAGCTGGGACAGAAGCTCAGGGACAGGACAACAGGTAGGCAGGGAAGCCAATTTCCTCCTGAGATAGCCAATCAGCTGAGCATATCCATGCTGGCCAATCTACAGTAAAGTAGAATAATTCTCTTGCTTTAGAAACCAAACTCCAGAGAGGTTAGGAGAATTTAGCCCCAAACCATTTCTATCATCAACAAACTAGTTGACTGCGGGGGGTTGGGGGGAATCCTCTCCATGCCTCTGTTTACTCACCTGCAAAATAAGGGCGCCAGATGAAACAGGTGACCCTTACTTTGTGCTGCCCACCTTGGAGGTGGAACACAGTACTAATGTAGATAGTGGAGGATTTTTGTAGCAATTACTAGCCATTAACAAAATACTTGACAACTCATAAATACACCTGAAAAAAGGGGGGGTGGTGGTTTTGATCACATTCGTTCTCTGTTGTTTGATAGAGTGGATTTGTTCATGTATTCAATAATTGAGCACATGCTATGCGTTCTGTCTGTACTAGAACCGAATACTGCCTTTGGCCTTCAAATGGGGCTTACCTTTAACTAAGAACAGGTTGTCGGAGGGCATGATGTCTCTTCTCCCCCCAATACAAATCCCTGTACTGAATAGGGCTTGCCGCTCCTGATCGGTGTTGGAGATCCCTACTTCCCAACTCCCCCCACCCCCTCCTCTTACCCCGTGGGGAAGGGCTGGGACAGGCCCCGGCGGAGGTCCGTCCCCGCCCCCACCCGGTTTCTGCGGAAGCGGGGCATCTGAGCGGTGTGCCTTCCGATTCCTGCAGGTGGAGCCAAAGCCCCTGGCTGCGCCGCGGAGGCCGGCTTGCCGGGCAGCCCCGGCCAAGGTTCTTTCGCTCCCTGCCTCGCTTCCTCCCTCTCCCCGTCTCTCTTGTGCGGTCTCCCTCGACATCCAAACCAACCGAGTGCGTCTGAGGTGAAGTCGTGCCAGACTTGGAGCCGGCTGCCAGCTCCCTCTCAAGTCTTGGCTTCACAAAGGAAAGCAAATTACAAAAATGGAAATTTTCAAACTAGCGTTCAGTGGTATTCAAATCGACGTTTGGGTAGCACGCAGGCACAGACCGCGTTCGTGCTATTTTGCGATTAAAATGATACCGAAAATACCTCCTTGTTGGTTTTCATCTGCTAAAACGACTTGTATCTTTCCCTCTTCGAATGTCCCCTCTGTTCGGGGAGCAGCAACCCCCTGACCACTCTCGAATTGCTAACATTGGGATCATCAGCGGCTGCTGAAATTTCGCCCCTGCTGACTTTCCTAGAGTTGAACTTTGAAAATGCCTGCGCTTTTCAGCCTGGAGAAATAGAAATGAAGTTTCTAGGTACTTTGCCAGGAAGTTCTGTGTTTTGTGTCAGGAACCACGAGTTCTGCGATAGCGCATAAATCCTCTACGTGTCATCTGGATGCAAGGAGAAAACCTGAATGTGTGCCTTGCTGGAGATGCCTGTTACCTCGTTCTCCCCTTCGCTTGAATTGAGTGCTCTGGCTTCCCCTTTTCATAGATGGTTTTAAAGTGGCCGTTGAGGGTCGGCTTTAGCTCAAGCGGTTACTTCGCATGTGGTTACTAAAGTGGCCATTGAGTTGGGTCTTGAATGGCTTTACTTATTGTGAAGTTAAAAAAAAAAAAAAAGGCCTTACCATGTCCTCCTTGCTAATTTTTTGCGGTTGCTAGACAGGCCCTGTCCCAAGTGGGTTTGTGAGAAAGGCGCTCCCATTGCCGGCTCCCCCCACCCCCTGGATTGTACCCTGTCTTTCCTTGGAAGCTTTGGCTGTCTCCTTACACAGCTGTGTTTGCAGTGCCTGGAGACAGGTGGGGGAGCAGCCTCCAGCTGAAGCTGCCAATTCCCTCTCTAAGGACTGTCTGAATAGCTATTAAAAACAAATGTAAAGATCACACACATACACATGCACACACACATGCACACACATACTGTATTTATTTATTTTTTTGGTGGCGGTCATTCACTACGCCTGACTGCTGTACGAGGGCAGCTGTACCGGTTTGCCAGACTAAGTGTCAGGATCATCCTATTATCTGCACTCTCCAGGCCACATAAGCATTACCTTGGGCCACTGCTGCCTCTTTCTAGGTATATTAAAAGCTGGGTCCTGTGGCCTTGGCCAAGCTGTTGGACTGATTTTGATTGTGGGAGGGAGGACCGCCCATTTCAATAGGTCAACCTCAAACTTGCATGAACACAGGCAATATTCAGGCAGTAGTCACATGAAGTGAAGAGGTTTTTGCTGATTTGGGTCCACTCAAATTAGAATTCCCTGTCTGGCTCAAGTGATAGCAGGTAAGTCAGACTAGACTGGTAGTGTTTTTCAGACTTCAGAATGGAAGGCGACTTTTCCAATTTGGACCAGACACCCTGAGGGCTCTAGTCCCAAGTACCCAGTGCTCTTTGGGACCCTCATATCTTGTCTTATGCTGTTGCCTTCTCTTGGAATATCTCCCCCATCCTCTTCTTTGCTTAGCAAACTCTTGTCTATCCTTCAAGACTTATCTCAAATGCAACCTCTCTGAAAGCCTTGATAGCCATGCCCATGTGCCTGTCCCCCACTCCCCCCGGAAAATTAATAATCCTATCATCTGCTAAATATAACTGTATTACTTGATCTATATAACATGCTGCACTGTATTAGACTTTTTTTTTTTTTTTTTTATGCCTCTTTCTCCCCTGATAGAATATACTCTTTGCAAAGGCAGGGAACACATCTTATTTACCTCATATGCTCCACACTAAAAACACTCAGGAAAATCTATTGAATGAATAAAGAAATAAACTTGGTTTTCAAATATTTTCAAAGGAGCAATTTTTTTTCCAGATTCTCCTTATTCCACTGCCGGACATCTATGACCGTGTCTGTAGAGGTGAGAGTAAATATTTTAAGTTTATGTTAAAGTCTGATTTTCATATCTCAGAGACATTCTCCTGCTTATGGTAAGAAAAGTTTGGTGTGGGGGCGCCTGGGTGGCTCAACTGATTGAGCGTCCAACTTCCGCTCACGTCACGATGTCTCATCCCGTTTGTTTGAGCCCCGCGTAGCGCTGGGCTTTGTGCTGACAGCTCAGAGCCTGGAGCCTGCTTCACATTCTGTGCCTCCCTTTCTCTCTGCCCCTCCCCCGCCTCAAAAATAAATAAACATTAAAAAGTATTTTTTAAACAGTTTGATGTACATGTAGGTGGAAAATTTCTCTGTATCCCCACCATCTGATTAAGGCATCTGTTCCTTAAAATCTGATGAGAGCAGAGTATCACTACAGACATGGGAGCTTGTGAGAGTGATGTAGTTCTATCCCTGTGGGGTATTCTTATGAGTTATGCTAACAGGTTAGTATTTACTAGACTTTATTCATTAAGCTGCTGAAGCCACAAACCTGAAGATTTCCTTGGGCTTCCTCTCCCTCACTTCCCAGGTCCAGTTATCACTAAGTTATGTCACTTCTCCAAAATATAGCTCACAGGTGTCCACTGTTCTTCACCTCTGCCATTGCTCCATTCGAAGCCACTAGTATTTTTGATCTGGACAATAGTCAAGGTGTTCTAGTTAGTCTTTCTGCTTCTTGTCTTGCCTGCCTCCCATTATGTCACTCCCTGACCTACCACCTTTGAATGGCTGAACAATCCTTCTATAATCTTAGCATAATCGTTTACATGGCAAAGTTTGATCTGTCTCTTGCCTATCTTTTTAGCTTCTTTTTCACTGAATATACTAGCCTTCAGATCCTTGAATTTGCCAAAGTCTTGTCTACTTCAAGGTTTATCTATATGCTTACTTCTCCTGGGAATATGTATCCACTCTCTTGGATTGCTTCTCATCTTTCAAGGATCAATTTCAATGGTACTTTCTTGGAGATGTGTTCCCTGCTTCTCTTCCCCTCTCCATTTCTCCTGGATAAATCAGACCCCCATTTTTGTCCTTCCTGATGCTCTACTTTTTAAAAAAAAAAATTTTTTTTTAACATTTACTCATTCTTTGAGAGACAGAGAGAGACAGAGCATGAGTAGGGGAGGGGCAGAGAGAGAGGGAGACACAGAATCCGAAGCAGGCTCCAGGCTCTGAGCTGTCAGCACAGAGCCCGACACGGGGCTGGAACTCACGAACCACAAGATCATGACCTGAGCCGAAGTTGGACGCTTAACCAACTGAGCCACCCAGGTGCCCCTCTACTTTTTCTTCATGTTAATTATCACAGGTTATAGTTATAAAACTATTGATGTTTTCATTATTTTATGCCTGTCTCTCCATCCACAGTTGATCACATGAAAGCAGGGATTATATCTCTTTATTTAAAAGAGTTAACCTATAGATCCAGTGTCTAACATTTGGTAGGTAGTCAAAAAATACTCTTTAGATAGTTCTGCAATGAGAAATGCTAGCAGGTCATGTGTAACAGTCCTGTGACATGAAAATAGTTTCATGCAAAAAAAAAAAAAGATAATCTGAAATATCTGAAATGAGACTCAAAGATGTTTATGTGCATGGAAAAAGCAAGGGGAAGACTTGAGTTATGATATGATATCCCACGGCCTTTCTCCACTGCTATTTGAAAAATAAGAAGAGAACAAGAACAAAAATATTTGTTTTACAGCTCTACCAAGAGTCAGCCCTCCCCTTTCTCTCCCCCTTGCATCAAGTACATCCTGTACTTTTGGCAACATGTTGACTGGATATTTAAAAGCTGTGAACTGTTCTGAAAATTTCACATACTGGGTTATGGGCCATGTGTGTTTGATCAAAATTCAATTACTACACTGTACCATACTTGGAAACCTATCATCCCAAGTTATGAAGTATGACGAAATAGGCAAACCTAATTGGTTCAGTATGGGAACAGTATCAACCAACCTTGTTATGATAAATAGCTTCCTGTGTTAAAGGTTCTCTAGAGCTTATAAGTATCTTGGCTCACCTCCTTCAGTGGAATAAGAATATTGCTCCCAGGGACCCCCTCGATCACCGTCCCTCCGATGCAACAGCAGTTCAGAGTTTTCTTCAACTTGCTGCCCCTGAAAAAGAAAAATGCTGTGCAATTTCTCCTCTTCCTTTCCATTTCTTCAGTTAGAATTTGAGTACCTGGGAACTTCTTTAGCTTTATTTTTCTTGAGAAAAGCCATTAAAAAATTATGAAGCATTCCAAATACAGAAAACTAGACAAAACATCAGAAATACCTACCGCCTAGAAATAACAATAATTTTTTTCCTATTTCCATTGGCTTTTTTGTCTTTGTTTCTTATGTATTCTTTATTCTCTCTTTGGGAGCAAAGATAGACTACCTCTTATTAAAGCACAGTTTTCATGAGCTCTATCAACTAAGTGCTGACATACTTTGATACACTTGAATCAGGAGGATGTACATATTGTTACAGAGAAGTACCTGTAAGTTGCAAGTCTTCTCATGTGTTGAGATGGACTCAATAAGGATTGCTCATCCATGTTGTAGATGAGATCACAAGGATTCATAGAGGAGTAAGGTTTCTGGAGGTGTGAGAGAGAGATCAAGAAATTGTCTTAACAGTTTTGAAAGGATAGAAAAAAAGGAAAATATTTCTGTGCTTTGTGGTCATCATGGGCATACGAACACAATTTTTCTTTAGAAGTGACATTTTGGATTGGGTTGTAAGTATTTCTTTCTAATGTTCTTTTTTTTTAAATGTTTTTTTTAATGTTTATTTATTTTTGAGAGACAGACAGAGACAGAGTGTGAGTGGGAGAGGGGCAGAGAGTGAGGGAGACACAGAATCCAAAGCAGACTCCAGGCTCTGAGCTATCAGCACAGAGCCCGAAGCAGGGCTCGAACTCATGAACTGTGAGATCATGACCTGAGCTAAAGCTGGACACGTAACCAACTGAGTCACCCAGGAGCCCCCTCCTTCTAATGTTCTAAGTAAAAGGCAAAACAATTGGGTGATAGCCATCTTAACTTCTGAAAAACAATCAGTAGCATTGGCTTTTTCCTCAGAAGACAGTTGTAAGTCCAGAAAGATGTTCACATATTTACCCATATTCAAGCCAATCACTTGCGATTGCTTTCTCAAGTTTGCTCTCATTCCCTGTTTCTATTAGACCATCCTCCTTAATCTCTTACCAAGAAAGCATGAAACCAGATCTACATTTCTCCCTCAGAAAAACATTTGTGTTCCGTAAAAAGTTCTTTTGGTAAAAAGCAAGGGCCTGAGTCTGTCTTTGACAACAATTCATCAATCATGAATGCTGCAATACATAACCAAGGCACAGAGAAAGATCCTTGGTGAGGGTTAATAGGCATCCCACACAAAGGAAAAGTGAATATACTGTGTGGCTTAGCAGTTTGAAATCACAATGCTGCCAAGATTAGATTAGAGACGTTCTTGTTCTCTGCAGTACCATTAGGTTTACTTTAGAAATTGCAATTAGCTTAAAAGTTGTGATTTCTAAAATGACCCACTTGCCTTTCTCGTTTTCCTCTATCAGGTAGATGCGAGTATCGTAATCCTTACGTAATTTTTAAATAGAACTTCCAGCAACACGCGCTCCCTGAGAGCTGTAAACCTCAAAAAATAGAATGTCACTGTAGGCACTTATGCTAATAAGTGCCTACATAATTTTTTTCACTTAACAAATGTCTGATTTTGGCAAATCAGCTTTTTTTTTTTTTTATTGAAACTTGTTTGATTGAATAGCACAGGATCTGCCAGAATACTACTACTGTCTTTGTACAGTAATTAAAGAAACAGTTCTTGTCATTCTAACAGGGACCAGGCTCTGCCTGCCTGTAATAAAGTTAAATGATAAAGAATACATAAAGCAAAAAAATAAAGGGAAGTCAGTTACTAGCACATGGTTATTCCAGATGAATAGTAGACAAAATGCAGTGGTATGTTTTATAGAAAATGTTGAAAAAGTTAACAAAATTATATCAACTTTTCCAATTTAATGAAATAATCATTTCAGGAAAAGAAATTCTTCCAGACTTCAAGCCGTATTACAAAGCTGTAATCATGAAGACAGTATGGTACTGGCACAAGAACAGACACTCAGATCAGTGGAACAGAATAGAGAACCCAGAAATGGATCCACAAACGTATGGCCAACTAATCTTTGACAAAGCAGGAAAGAATATCCAAAGGAATAAAGACAGTCTCTTCAGCAAGTGGTGCTGGGAAAACTGGACAGCGACATGCAGAAGAGTAAATCTGGACCACTTTCTTACACCATACACAAAAATAAACTCAAAATGGATGAAAGACATCAATGTAAGACAGGAAGCCATCAAAATCCTTGAGGAAAAAGCAGACAAAAATCTCTTTGATCTTGGCCGCAGCAACTTCTTACTCAACACGTCTCTGGAGGCAAGGGAAACAAAAGCAAAAATGAACTACTGGGACTTCATTAAAATAAAAAGCTTCTGTACAGCAAAGGAAACAATCAGCAAAACTAAAAGACAACCAACAGAATGGGAGAAGATATTTGCAAACAACATATCAGATAAAGGTTAGTATCCAAAATCTATAAAGAACTTAGCAAACTCAACACCCAAAAAAACAAATAATCCAGTGAAGAAATGGGCAAAAGACATGAATAGACACTTCTCCAAAGAAGACATCCAGATGGCCAACCGACACATTAAAAAATGCTCCACATCACTCATCATCAGGGAAATACAAATCCAAACCACAATAAGATACCACCTCACACCTGTCAGAATGGCTCACATTAACAACTCAGGCAACAACAGGTGTTGGTGAGGATGCGGGAAAAGAGGATCTCTTTTGCATTGTTGGTGGGAATGCAAGCTGGTGCACCCACTCTGGAAAACAGCATGGAGGTTCCTCAAAAAACTAAAAATAGAACTACCCTATGACCCAGCAATTGCACTACTAGGCATTTATACACGGGATACAAGTGTGCTGTTTCAAAGGAGCACATGCACCCCCATGTTTATAGCAGCACTATCAACAATAGCCAAAGTGTGGAAAGAACCCAAATGTCCATCGATGGATGAATGGATAAAGAAGATGTGGTACACACACACACACACACACACACACACACACACACACAATGGAATATTACTCAGCAATCAAAAAGAATAAAATCTTGCCATTTGCAACTATGTGGATGGAACTAGAGGATATTATGCTAAGTGAAATTAGAGAAAGACAAATATCGTATGACTTTACTCATATGAGGACTTTAAGAGACAAAACAGATGAACATAAGGGAAGGGAAACAAAAGTAATATAAAAACAGGGAGGGGGACAAAACAGAAGAGACTCTTACATATGAAGAACAAAGTGAGGGTTACTGGAGAGGTTATGGGAGGGGGGATGCGCTAAATGGGTAAGGGGCACTAAGGAATCTACTCCTGAAATCATTGTTGCACTATATGCTACCTAATTTGTATGTAAATTAAAAAATAAAATAAAATGAAATAAAATAAAATTCACAAAAATTTTTAAATCTATTTCCTAGAAAGCCACAATAGTTTGAAAAAATTCTTGCATTTAAAGTTTAAAATTGGTTCTGCTCTAAAAATTAGAGTAATCTGTTCCAAATAGCATGTGAACTTTTTCAAATGATTGTGTCGTTGTTGTTTTTTTAAGCAAAAGCTTCAAAGCTGATGTCTTCATCAAATAAACAGTGCATCAATTGTGACTTTGAAGAAATTGATCATTTATTTTCTCTGTAATTACTGTATATGTAATACATTTTCACTCTGTAACTAACTTACCATTTCTGTATGCAAAATGTTAAAAGAAACTTAGAAAAATCTTATTTCTGAAGTTACTTTAACCTTGACTTTATAGAAATAACACATGAGCACAACCTGTATCAAGTGCTAACAACCTACAATTATCCATTACAAATCTGCACTGGATACCATTGGAAAAGGTATAAAGGCTGAATTCCTAGAAAAATTAAAAAATTAAAAAATTAAAAAAATTAAAAAATAAAAAGAAATTCTTCAGTTTCTCTCCTTGGGAAAAGTTGATGTTTCCTTCATAAACTTCAGTGTCTTATTTTAAAACCTAGCTTCACCAAATACAGGTCAAACCCTATGGTAAACATCAGTTTTAAGACAACAATTTTCTCAATAATTACAATGAACACTTTACTGTAGTGAAAGTAGTTCCAAGCTTTGGGAAAGACCACATTACATTGTTTACATGATGCTGACAGAAGTAAAATTTCCTTTATGGATTCAGTGTGCCAAAGTGTGGCCTCCCCCTTTTCCTCTGATGGTCTTTTTCTCCTACCTCTCTGTATCCATCTACCTTGGCTACTATATATCTTCTTGTTTCCAACATGGCAAAAAGGGCCTAGGGTGTTGACAAGTCTCTCACTAAACCTTGCCCAGAAGCCATAATATAAAAAAATACAGTTTAATATTTTTAGGTGGAGTTGAAGTGCAGGAGTAGTGCTCTGCAAAGGAAGGAGGCAGCACCATATTAACCATTGTCTTAAAAATGGTTATGTGCTGTGCTTTGGAAGCTCTGGTGTAGGAGTTGGTGAGCTTTTCCTGTAAAGGGCTAGTGTTTTGCGCCAGTCACAGCCTATCAATAACCAATGTTGTGGCAGTACCAGCCCTTGTGGTTCTTGTTAAGAATGTAAGATACCCTTTGGCAACAACCATCAGGAAGCTTTGAAAAAATAACGGTTTATTACTTACAAGACCTAGAGATTGCATAGCAAACCAGGGCCACACAGAAAGGCCCTGGTTAGGGAGAGAAAGAGAGTGCATGGCTCTGAGGTTCTGTTTTAATTGAGATGGAGAGTGGGAGCCTACGGTTTCATGAGCTCACTCTCTTTATTGGCGAATGTATATATGTATGTATGTATTTATCTATTTATTTAGGTAAAATTGGTATTGACATTATATTAGTTTTAGTTATGTGCACAACATAATTCAATATTTGTATACACTACAAAGTAATCACTACAATTAAGCCTAGCTCCATCTGTCACCATATAAATGACCCTCTTCAACCATTTCACCTACCCCACAAGCCCCTTTCACTCTGATAGCCACTAGCATATTCTCTGTATCTATGTGTTTTGTTTTGTTTTGCTTGTTTGTTTATTTTGTTTTTTAGATTCCACAAATAAAGAAAATCATACCATATTTGTCTTTATCTGACTTATTTCACTTAGTAAAATACTCTTAAGGTCCATCCATATTATCATAAGCACAAAGATCGAATTCTTTTTAATGGCATATATATATATATATATATATATATATATATATGTCATATATAACATATACATATGCATAAAGATATCTATCTATAGATATAGATCTCACACCTTCTTTGCCCACTTATCTACTGATGGACACTTAGGTTGTTTCCACATTTGGCCATTATAAACAATACTGCAATGAACACAGTGGTGCATATATCATTTAGAATTAGTGTTTTCATTTTCTTCAGCTAAGTACACACACAGAAGTCAAATAGCTGGATCATATGGTAATTCTATTTTTAAGTTTTTGAGGAAGGTCTATACTGTTTTTCATACTGGCTTCACCAGTTCACATCTCCACCAACTGTGTATGAAGATTCCCTTTTCCCACAACCTCTCCAACACTTGTTTCTTCTTTTTCTTTCGATACTAGCCATTCCGACAGGTATAAGGTGATATCTCACTGAGGTTTTGAGTTGCATTTCCCTGATGATTGGTGATGGTGACGCATCTTTTCATGTGTCTGTTGGCCATCTGTATGTCTTTAGAAAAATGTCTGTTCAGATCCTCTGCCCATTTTTAATTGGATTGTGTCATGAAATATTATTATTCTTTTCATTTTTCATAACGCTTTAAAAATGTAAAAACTATTGTTAGTTCATAGGCCATAAAAATCCGTTGGCAGGCCAGATTTGACCCACATGCTGTAGTTTCCTGAGTTCTGACCTAAACGATCATATTTTGTTTTCCTTTAACAAATGTCTGTTAAGCACCTACTTTGACCAAAATATTTTCAAGGCATTATGATAAATATTAAAATGTAGAACACATTCAACAAACATTCAACATGTATCTGTTGAGCTCTGTTATATCCCAGGCACAGTGCTAGGGTTGGAGATATGAGGGAGAGAGTGAAACAGATCCTGCCCTGCTCTCATGAGTTTTCATTATAAAGAAGCATGAGAAGTGCCACAGCAGGAGAATTATAGGGACTGTGGTAGATCATGACAGACATAACCTAAACTCAAGTAGCTTTTGGGTTTTTTTAATGGTACATTTTACTTGGTCTTTCTATATCTAATCACTCCCCCATATATCATTATCTGATTCTTCTTCTTTTTTTAAGTTTATTTATTTATTTCGAGAGAGACAGAGACAGTACAAGTGGGAGAGAGAGAATCCCAAGCAGGCTTGGCGCTTCCAGAGCAGATCCCAATGGGGGGGCTCGATCCCATGAACTGCAAGATCACCACCTGTGACGAAACCAGGAGTTGGATGCTCAACTGGCTGAGTCACCAGGTACCCCTGATTATTCTTCTTAAGAGAGAGTATAGTGATGATACTTCCCTGCAGACAAGAAAGGTAGAACTATATACATAGGACAGATTTCTGTTCCAGTGAGGACAAATCATTGCCCCCTCCATTGTGGGCGTGGTCCAATTATTCTGCCACCAGGTACCTATCTGGTCTCCCCAGGTGTGGTATCAGATAGGGAGCTAAGCTGGGGTCCCTGCTGTTGGAAGAGTGAGCACTCAGCAGCGGTGCCATCCAGATCCAACATGGTGAGGAGAGAAATCTTGCTCTGTTATTGAGTCTGTAAATAACAACCATTTCTGCCACTGTGGTCCCTTACTTTATTTGTGAACACACTGAGCCAGCTCTGGCGTTATTAGGAAAGATGCGGACTGATATTCACAGATCATTTTCCTACTGTTATGGAGAGCCTCCTCTGCAGCGGGTGCCCTCCAATGAGCGTCCACACATGACACAAATATCCTCACGCTCTGGGGTCATTGTGTGAGATCCAACCTCACAACTCTCTCCCATTGATCCCTGTCCCCAACCCTTCAATCTAGTTCCTTCCAAGTCTATGGCCTTCTAGCTAAACCATTTGGTACTACCCACACATCTCTGTAGATCTGTACCTTTTTTTGTTTCCTTTCAGGAGGGGGACAGCATATGTACTGCTTGAGGCTCTGCCTACGGAGTCACCCTGAAGCAGAGCATACTGTTCCTGCCGTCTACTTTTAATCAGTGCCTATTTCTGCAGATAGTTATTTATTTATTTATTTATTTAGTTTCTTCAGGTCACTTTTGATAAGCAACTCCCTACAAAGCTATTAAAATGAGTGAAAGAAGAGGTGATGGTGCCACTGGAGTAGATGTGCTGGGAACACAAATGACCTGCCTGTGTAGCCTTTACCAGCTGTTTCAGTACAATCTCATATTTAACACTTCCGTTTGATTTTGGAGTGTTGCTACGCATACCCAATTTTATAGCTTGATGTGTTGGGTAACACACAGTGGATAATGGGCAGCTCAGGTCACATGATCCCTTGGTGTCCCGTGACTAAGCAATCAGTCTCTACCAGCCAGGAGATGTTTCTTAAAAAGAGACTATGTATTCATAGAAGAGTGCAGAGCTTTGCTCCACACCCCCAGGGCTTGTATCTTGATTCTTCTATTGGAGCTGTTTGTCCAGCATCCTCATCAGTCATACGCTGAGCACCATGATTCTGCTAGATCATATGTCCAAGTTGCTTGCTTTGCATCTTGGACCAGCTGGAGAATTGTTGCTGGCTCCAGGACCTAATCAAAGTTGACAGTCCTTAGGTGTTATTTGGTACATGTGTCCAGCAGTTTATCCCAATGTGGTATGAATTGCCTCCCAAACCCTAAGGGACCTTCTAAGCATCTCTGTACTGAGGTGGCAGAGCCTTGGGATTTTATGAGGTTTATCTCACACTCTTTTAGGCACATGTGTTTTATCAAGGAGTCTAAAACTACAGCTGCTTCTTATTTACTATGTCTTAAGAATACGATATCATCAATGTACTGAACTACCATGATATCCTGTGGAATGGTGAGGCAATCAGTGTCCTGTTGACTACATTTTTACAGACAGTCAGAGCTGCCGCAGCCATGAGGTAAAACAGTACAGGTGAATTGCTTTCCTGACAGATGAGAAAGCAAACTCTTCTGGTATTCTCTGCTTATTGGTGTGGAGAAACAAGTATTTATCAGATTGATAACTGCATACCAAGTGCCAGGGTCTGGGTTGATTTGCTATAGTAAAGAGATCATATTTGAAAATGCAGTTGCAATTAAAGTGCTGTTTACATAACTAAATTTAAGAGAATCCACTGGCATTCTCCAAAGCCCATACATCTTCTGCCTTGGCCATCGCGGTGAATTGAATGGGACTATGTTAAAAATCACCACCTTAGCATCTTTCTTTTTTTTTTTAAGTTTATTTTATTTTGAGAGAGAGAGTACAAGTGCAGGTGAGCACGAGTTGGGGAAGTGCAGAGAGAGAGGGAGAGAGAGAATCCTAAACAGGCTCCATACTGTCAGCACAAAGCCCAACTCAGGGCTCAAACTCACCAACCGTGAGATCATGACCTGAGCCAAAACCAAGAGTCGAATGCTTAACGGACAGAGCCACCCAGGTGCCTCAGCTCCTGAATCTTTTTGACATGACCCCAGTGGTCTTTGATAGCTTCCTTGGTATCTGTTATGTCAAGATGTTCCAGGAACATCTTGTAAATCTTTACCTAGACCTAGATCCAGTCATTTCTCCAAAAATCCCTGTTTGTTTTTTTAAATGAGGAATATGGGCCCTAGGGGTACCTGTGATTACTGATCATGGGTTCTTGTTCATACTAACATTTCCAGTTTAAATTCAGCCTACAGGATTTTTTACTTGACCTCTTCTATATTATGTCTGTATCTTCTTTCTTCCACAGTGAGAATCTGGTTTGCAAGGACATGATAGAATTAGAATATCCCACAATTATTCATTTGTTTCATCCCTCATTACAATTACATTGGTCTCAGGTTAACAGTGCAAATACCACCACCAATTATGGTTATTCAAAATATAATTTTAAAATATTTTTATTTTGCAAATCCATCTCCCCCATTTTTAATGGTTTTACTATATGTCAATTTTCAAATTATGCAGCTTTTATATACTATCAGCCTTTTAATCCTCATTTAGTCTTTGCTATTCAATTAAGTATATATGAAAGACCATCAGTCTTTATGTTGATGATTCTCCAGTCATTTGGTTCTCTGAAGCTCATTGGCTTAAGCCAGTTCTATCCCATAGAATTTTCTGTGATGATGAAAATGTTCTATATCTGAACTATCCAGCATGATACCACTAGCTGCATTTGTTTTTGAGAACTTGAAATATAGCTAGTTTGATTAAAGAATTGAATTTTTAGCTTTACTTCATTTAGTTCATTAAAATTGAAATTTAAATGGCAACACATAGCTAGTGACTACCATATTGGTCAGCTCAGCTCTAAGTAGATCTCTTGGGAAGGACTCATGGGAACAATACTCCTTGAATTCTTGTATGTTGACAATAATTTGTCTGCACCTTTTATATTTGTAGGTCAGTTTTGCTGTGTATAAAATCTTTGGCTCACCTTTTCTTACTTCAAGCATTTTAAGTATGTTGCTTTATTTTCTCCTGGCATAAAATATGGCTGTTGAAAAATTGATGATAATATGTATTTTTTTCCTTGTAAGTCACGTGTGCTTTTCAAGCCCCAAAGCCTGAAATATATTTTTCCTTAAAGCTCAGCAATTTTGCTAGAATATGTCTTGGTGCTTGTGTAGATACTTCATTATAATCAACCACAGATGATAATTTCATTAGCTGTGAATGCCACTGCAGGCCACGGATTACCTAACATTTTCCATTGGCAAAGAGTTCTGCACTCTGTTCCAGAGCGAGGACATCACCAAATCAATCTTCGATTCAATCTTTGAGGGTCTGTTTCCTGGGACCACTCCTGGTACCAATTTCTGGATCAGGGTCCGGTTAGGAGATAGAAAACATTCCAATAATTAGAATGGGGAGAATTTATTATAAAAGAGGGACAGTAACTTTATAAATAGCATGACCATTTTAGGTATCTTTTCTCAAGCATACTGTGTATTCTTTCGATATGTAATTTCAAATATTTTTGTTTTTTATTTCAGGAAAGATTCTAGTATTTGGTCTGTTCCTCTGCTTTGGGTTTCTTCAGGGACTCCTATTATCCATATATTGGATTTTCTTTGCTTATTGTCAGTATTTATCCATTTCTCTTGACTTTTTTTTTCTCATTTCTTTTTGAATTTAAAAATTTTCCTTCTTTTTGCCCTCCATTTTTAAAGGTTTCTCTTGTATTTATTTGCTCTTACTTTTCTCCAACAGTGATCTTTATTTAAAAAAATTTTTTTTGTTGCCCTTTATTGGTAATTCTTTCTTGAGTTTTGTCACATCACTTCTGGGTTTTCCTAATTCTGACTTTTGTTATTTTTCCTTATATTATGTTATTTTCTGAATATCTTTTACCTCATTTTGAAATGGTACATTAGAGTTTTGATTTGTCTTTGAGCATGGCTTTCAGGTGTCCTTTCATTGCCTGTAGGGATATCATTCTGCTCCTTTTCTTTTCTTTTCATTTGGTAACATTTTATGGGACTTGATTTTGATACTTTTTCGTTACTCATTTTAGTATATATTGGCTTTTAGTGCAGTTTTAGAAAGAGGCTTGTTTCAGAGAGGTCCTCTAACTTTACACAGCACCCTCTTCTGGTGTTTTCTTTTTTTTTTTTAAGTTTATTTATTTTAAGAGAGAGAGAGAGACAGAGAGAGAGAGAGAGAGAGAGAGAGAGAGAATCTGTCAGCAAAGAGCTCAACGTGGGGCTCGAACTCACGAACTGCAAGATCAGTACCTGAGCTGAAACCAACAGTCGGCCGGTTAACCCACTGAACCTTCCCTGTTGTTTTCATGTAATGTTTAAAAATGTGGTGGTCTGGTTTCTGAGAGTTTCTGGCTCTTTCGCCCTCCCATACTTTGACCTAGGCTTTCCTTTACACTCATTTCTGTTGGTCCTAGCCTACTCAGATGTGACGCTATGGCAGCAATTTCTCCTGTGGAGGTCTGTCTTGAGTTCCAAGGGATTAGACAACTCCAGCCCCTTTTAGGACTTGTTCTTGGCCCTGTACACTCACCCACTATTGGAGTTTCTGCTCCTTTCTCAAACTGACCAGCTGTTCTTTTTTCAGTTTCTGTTGCCTTTTTGACAGGTTTCTGTCCATCAGTTGCATTGTTGCATGTCTCTGATTTCTCAAACAGATGACATGAATTCAAGTTACTGTTGTTTTTTCCTCCACCTATTTGTAGTTTGGGGTTTGTGGGGATATCTTATCATCTAGTTTTATTATAAATATTGATCATATATAAATTATTGTGTATATATATATATATTTTTAATGTTTATTTATTTTTGAGAGAGAAAGCATGAGTGGTGGAGGTGCAGAGAGAGAGAGAAGAACAGAGGATCCGAAGCAGGCATGTGCTGACAGCAGAGAGCAGGATGTGGGGCTTGAACTCATGAACTATGAGATCATGACCTGAGCTGAAGTCAGATGCTCAACCTACTGAGCCACTCAGGGCCCCCCTGTATATTTTTATGTGGGGATTCAACAAGATTCCAAACTATGCTTCCCCTGCCAGCACCATCTTCCTCTTTCAAGTTTTTTTTTTTTCCTCCCTGAATTACCAGAATTGAGTTTTTTCAGGAATAGCAGAGGAGTTGCAGTTCAAGAAATGCAGAGTGTAGTGAGCTACAGGTGAGACCCTCAGGTCTTTGAGGTGATATTAGTGTGTAATTCCCCCACGGATATGATATTGTTTTTGATCCACTATTTGCCTCACTTCATTTGTCCCTTCCCTTCATGACAAGAGAATAAATGTGGATAATCTACTACTTGCTGAAATGTTATTACAACTTTGTCTTCTGGAATGGGAAAATAACCACAGAATGGGTTCATGGACATTCTTGGCCCATTGCAAAATGGATTCCAGCCAAAACTGCATGTATCACTTGACCCTCCTAAGTCCTTACTCTTACTAGTGGATCACAGCTGCCTTTTGTGTCCCTAAAGATTAATGCTATAAGCACTGGTGTCTGTTTATACCCCAAAGTCTGGGTATTTCCCTTTTCCCAGTTCACAGTTACTCTGGCAATTGGCTTTGGTTTATTTAAGGGGACAAAGGAGAAATTTGCAGTTGATGCTTCAGACAACGTCACAGGGTCCTTGCTCAGGGTTACCTTGCTTCTATATTCAATAAGCTCATCTGTGAACTGGATCCATCACTGGGAATTGGGTAAGGTAATCTGACTTTTTGTTGAGGCAACTCAAATCAGGGCTAGAATTTCCCAAATTATTTTTCTTGACTTTTTCATTGTCCATTTGCTTCAATCCCAGGTATCCTGTCATAAATAATCTCATTCTTGAAGGTCAGACCATTCTGATTGCAGCTGTATCCCTGCTGCTTATATAGTAACCAGTTAGTACTACCACTTGACCTCTGCCACTCCAGAATCACATCATCACCACTGATCTCAGGAAACCTATTTCATGGATGTGAGATGCAAAAAAACCTTCCATGCTCTTCCTCCATCTTGGCTCCTCCCTCAGGAAACCTATTTCAATAGCAGCATCTCCTACATAGGGCAGCCACTATAGTGTTTTAAAGGATATTGGTACTTCAACAAGATCTATTTCTCTGTGTTTTAGTTAAAGGAGCATTCTTTGGGCCCTCTTGGCAGACATAGTTAGATGGTGAATGAACAGGTCCTAAATAGTAATTTCATTTCAACACTGTTATCTCTCCTAAGTCTTTTATTTCCCCCTCCTCTACATTATGTCAAGGAATTGTGACATTTCAATCTCACTTGGGGTAGGTCTCTGTTGAAACCAGATTTAAATTGATCAGCTGAACAAAGAGATGCATTCTCTTGAATTAGATTACTGAATTAAAAATCTCTAGTAAATGCATCCATGTTGATAATTACTTCTCATTGATCTAGTCCTTCCCCTGTCTGAATCCATTATCACACATATTTCCCAGGTTTCTATAGATATAAGTAAGTAGGAAATCATAATATTAAATGGTAAACTCTCTACTTGTCTCCTTGAGGCATAATGGTATTTGACTTTTTTTAATAAGGCAAGAGACAATGAAAATGGTGGAACATGGCCCTGGCTATGGTGAAACATGGGATTTACTGGCATTTCCTTGAAGGTAGATACCTCTGTTAAGCACAGCACAGGCTGTCCAAAGAAGACAGAACTAACGTTATCATGTGGGAAGGAAGGAATGCCTCTTCTACCAAGTAAGGCTCAGTGTATACTGAGGGCTCCAGAGACTCATATTCATCTGAATTAAAAAAAAGTTTTTTAACATTTATTCATTTTTGAGAGACAGAGTGCAAGTTGGGGAGGGGCAGAGAGAGAGGGAGACACAGAATCTGAAGCAGGCTCTAGGCTCTGAGCTGTCAGCACAGAGCCCGAAGCAGGGCTCAAACTCACGAACCATGAGATCATGACCTGAGCCAAAGTCAGATGCCCAACCAGCTGAGCCACCCAGGCGCCCCCATATTCATCGAAATTTATCCAAATGTTCTCATCTCAGTTCTCAGGGTTCCATTCTTTCCTAATCAAAATCTGTCTTGACCATAAAAGAGTGGGAGAGGCTACAAATTCAATTTCATTTGTGATTCAATAGTCACATGATCAGCTTACTTTTGGACATGTCCTCCATGTTGGCTTTAAGAGATTAGAGATTGTTGGGGTGCCTGGGTGGCTCAGTTGGTTAAGTGTCCAACTTTGGCTCAGGTCATGATCTTGCAGTCAGTGAGTTCGAGCCCTGCATTGGGCTCTGTGCTGACAGTCCAGAGCCTGGAGCCTGCTTCAGATTTTGTGTCTCTTTCTCCTTCTGCCCCTCCCCTTTCACACTGTCTCTCTCTCTCCTTCAAAAATAAGTAAATATTAAAAAAATTAAATAGAAACTGCCCCTTTCCTCTGAATTCTTCTACTAATTACTATCGCATCTTTCTCCTCTTCATATAGAAACTTTTTAAAAAGAGTATACTATTTTTCTTTTCATATAGCCTCATTTCCATGAACTCTTCACCTCACTGTAGTTTATCTCCCACTTTGTATGAAGCAACAGAAACTGATCTACATAAGCCAAAAAAAAAAAGTTTGGTTTTTCAATAAACTGGATAGCATCCATTCTTACCTTGAAGAGCCTAGAAAGTTAAAAATGGCATCTCCCAGACTCTTTTGCAGCTAGCGTTCTATATGCAATTTAGGTTCTGCCAATTAAGACACTCACAAAAGCTTTGGATGGCAAATATGGAACAGACTATCTTCCTACTGCTAACAAGCAAGCTCATAAAAACAAGTGTCAAAAAGCAGTCAGGGGCAGTGATAAGCAGATCCAGTGCCTGGTTAACACCTCTATGGGTGTCAAGAGAGTTTTGATGGTGACAGAGGAAGTGGCTTCCTAACCCCAACAACCTGATCTCTGAGTAGCACCTATTATGAACATTGAACTTAATAGTACCAATGATCAATCAGGTGTTCTCCTGATTGATGCTACTCTAACATTTCTAGCTGTTTCTTAAAGCTTCCAATTTCTTATACAAAAGCCTTTAATGTTTAAAATACCTGGGATATTTTCCATCATCTACATCCAGCCCTGACTAATATATAGTTTGTGAAACCAGAAGTGTTTATAGACAACAGACTTTCAACAAGGATTTGGAAGTGGTTATCTGATTCGGTTGGATTTGAAGGCAGACATGACTGAGTTCCCACTGAAAAATGGGAACTGACAGTCCATGGCACAGTTGCAAATAGAGTTACTTAAATTATCACATTTTTTGGAGGACTTTAAGTGCCTATTGAAGGCAAGTCTTTGATGGATTTGTATGGTAGGAACGAGGCAAAGACTACGGGGCAAGCTGAACACTTCTAAAGCCCTGGAGAGCTTATGAAAGGAGCCAACGTACATTTTTAAAAATGCTACACTCTAGGCAAATATAGAGGATTGGAAAGTTTCTGTAACTGCCATCAAACAATCTCTAATCTCTCTTTTTTTTTAATGTTTATTTAGTTTTGAAAGAGATAGAGAAAGCATGAGTGGAGGAGGGGCAGAGAGAGAGAGGGAGACACAGAATCTGAAGCAGGCTCCAGGCTCTGAGCCATCAGCACAGAGCCCGACGTGGGGCTCGAACCCACCAGTGATGAGATCATGACCTGAGCCAAAGTCAAACTCCCAACTGACTGAGCCACTCAGGTGCCCCAACAGTTTCTATTTAGATATAAGAGATTTAAGCATTGTTATGGATTGAGGGGGAGCAAAGAGTAGAGAAGAGGTTGGTTGAGGACTTAGAATAGGGACGCGAGGGACAATTGATCATACAAGGTCTGTAGGAGGTGGGAAGATAGGAATCAAGGTTACAAGCATCAAGGTTGGCCTCAGACCAGAGATGCAAGAGGATCAGTTTTACTCTATGGAGCTTTACTCTGCCAGTGTGAGAAATCAGGGAGCATGATCACAGGCAAACTCATATCTACATCAGTCATACAAGAGTAGTTTGTGTATAAAGAGATGACTAGATGTGCATGCAGTTTCAGTTTTTTTCAAATGAAGAACTTTTGGGGGACATTTCATCTTTCAAATACTTTAAATTGCTGGTTATCAGATATTTATGTAGGACAGATTGAATCCAACCTGTATCAGGTTAAATGGAAACACTGTGAAGCAGCATTCTTCACTCTTGTGCATGTGTGAAACCAACCAACACTGGAGCAATGGATTGGTGGGGACTCTGCCCCACTCTGCTCAAGCCTGCACTCAAGCCTCCATTTCTGCCAGCCAGCCAGATCTCTAGAACTTAATTCTATCCATGGTTGTTGTGGCTTTTTGCAAGGCCCTGAAAAGCAAGCTCACTTTGGTTCAGAAAAATAATGCAATAGTTAGGTTATATCCCCAGTAAAACTGTCTACCCTTAGAAATCAATGTGATAAGAACCTGGTTATGCAAAAAGAACAAAAGCAGGTGGTGAGGGCAGAATGAGACCTGCCTTCACATTTGCCTTTTGTTAGGGCTGTTAGTTTTAAAACACCTGGGCAGGGGGGCTTTTGTGTGTAAGCACAGGTGGAAAACAGGCGAGTCTGTTCTCTTGAGGTGCAGTGATTGGGTCTTTCCAGGTGGCCAGTGGAGAGGTAAAAGTTGAGCAGATTGATTGAGAGTGGTGGTGATTTGGAGGGAACTTTCCAAAGGAGAGTGAGAGGATCCCCAATTTCCCTCTTCTTCTTCTTTGGTCAGTCTTGGGTCACAAGGTCACTTGGCTCTAAACTGTCCCATATATTCTCCCCACCACCGCCCCATCCCACTTTCCCTACACATCCATCATCCTAAATAAACCTAGAATCCAATTAAGAGTGGTTTGTCCAAATGTTATGCAAATGTGCCCTGAAGACAGTTCCCACGCAACCCTTTTCCACCAGCAGTTACCCCAAGACCTTCCTGTATAGACAGTGTGGAGCTGCTACAGTCTTTCAACACACATGCATGTTCTAATGCTTTATTATGAAAACAAAGTTGAAAAAACACTTTCCTATGTGTTAAAATTTTTGTCTGCGATTCTCCTTTCTCCCTGATACATCCACCACAGGGCTACTGCCTTGAACTACACTTCTATTTGCCAAGGGATCCTATTTTCTTACCCACCCAAATGTGGGGCCCTTCCTCCCATTTTTAAGATGAATCCTACCTGTGTCCCTTTTTCTTGGGGCTCTGCAAGGTGACTGGTTAGTAAATTTAATTAACTAATGCACAATAAAGCCCCATCAGTTTCATGCATCACTCTTTGAGGATAACATTTGCATTTTAAATGAAGCTTCTCAGACTGTCAATGTCAGCAAATAGCATATAGATCATCAGGACAAATGCTCTGATTTCACAGAGGAGGCCACCAAAGCTGCCAGGCCTCACAGGACTTGCTAGCGGTCTGAGGGCCAGTAGCAGGTAGAGCCAGAACTGAAACCGGTTTGCATTATTACCCATAAGCTCTCACATGATGATGAGTTAAAAAAGAACTGTCAGGTACTAAGGGAAAAGATATTTTGAATTGTGCATTTAATACTCAAGACACATTTACGCACAAAGTTATCACTCCTTACCTAGAATTCCTATTCTCATTTATCTTTGTGGCCACTTAGCGCAGAAAACTACAATTGTTTCTTACTTGTATGTCTCTCCAACTGGACTCTGAGCTCCTAAGGACAGGGACTGGTCTTTGTTTGTCGCTGTGCCCCAGCATGCAGGCCAAGGTAGGGCGGAGTGGGGATTCAATATACACTGCTGAAAGAACGATCGAACAAATGAATGATTGCCAGGCACAGGGGCTAAAGTCTTAGGTACCACACTTCCATGGTTCCAACTAAGTTATTCTATTGGTGAGGCATCTTTTGTAATATTTTTTAAATCATATCAGTTACTCACCTTCTTCCTCTATCTCCTCTTAAGGCTGGTTGATGCCTTTAACTTTTACTTTTGTGTCATACATTGATGTTATTACCTCCTAGCTTCTACTACTCCATAGGGTTTCTTTTCCTCGCTGAGTTGTCATCTCTCTTTTGCAAGATTAAGAAATGACATACTTAAAGAATACCAGATTAATCTGTCCTGATTTTTTTTTTTTCACAGCTAGGGCTAAAAAAAGAGCCTTTTGAAGAGCCTTCAAACCAACAGTAATTTCAAATTTTCACAACATAAAGAGGCAAAGTACAAAGTGAATTTGACACTTTGAAAAATGCTGTAAGCCTCCCAGTAGACGGATGAACATGCTTCCACTTCATGAACGCCTGTTTCATAAGTATTCCATAAATATCGATGTCAGGGTTGTTAAGTAATTAATATTAACCTATTGAGAAAGCATTTCTTTTCTAGGTGGTTGATTTCCAGTGGGGAGACTAATGAAATATTAAAAACCATGTGAGATGTATTCTATAATTACAGCTTCTAGCTGTATTTACAAATGATATGCCTACATGCAGTGAAATGATAACATGGTATTAATTTATTTTTATTGCCATACAGAATATATAGATTTTTTTTCAGTTTGAACCTTTTCTGCCCAAGCTTGTCTAGTTATTTATTAATTTTCACAGTTGCCCTGATAGATTCATTCTTGTTTCTATCATGATTTGAGAGGCTACCATTCCACATTTTTATGCTTCTCTGTTTTCTGGTTCTTCAAATCATCTTGAGTTGTTTCCATCAATTCCTATTATGTTATTTATAGAATAAATTCATTTTGAGTCATCAATATGACCCATTCCCTAGTTAGTTGAGTGTTTAGACCTTGGGGTTTGGGGATAATCATATCATGTAAATGTTTGTATAATTTGAGTGTTATCTGGGGCACTCTTGCCTCTTAACATCTTCTTAGGATTCACCTGAACCATGTTCCACACCCTGTAGGGAGATCTAATGCCCTCTCTAGCATTTGCGTAGATTCTCAGGGAACTTAATTTCTTAATTTCTTATAGTCTTCTTTGAATCCAGTCTTGTATTTCTAGTCAATTCTTATTTTCCAGTCTGCCTTTTTGTGGTTGGCCATTTCTCTTCTTCACTTTGGCATTGACCCCAAAAGAACTCAAACACACTTCCTCCCCTTCACATGCACATATATATGCGTGTACATGTGTTTATACATAATACATATATGTGTGTGTATATAACACATATACCTGTGTGTCTTTTTTTTTTTTTTTTTAATCAGACCAAAGGCCTCTGTATATTTGGCAAGCTGAGGTTTGGTTAAACAAATGGGAGATTCAGCAGTATGGTTAGAAACTTAGATACACGAAAACTTAGATACACCTGTTCTTGAAAGTTCTCCTAGTCTTCCAGCTGCTTGCCCATTATTTCCCTTCTCTATTCCCTTCTCTCCTCTGTGTCCTCTTCCTCTCAAGAACAAAAGGGCTTCCTCAAATTCTTCCCAATATCTATGCAAGGCAATCAAAGTCTCTCCACCCTATTCCAAATACCCACAACCCCTGGCTTTTCTTGGTAAATACAAGAATTCAGTCAAAGCTTAAGAATCACTGTGTGCAAGAACTCGTACCGCTTTGTTCTTTGATCATCCTCCTCATTCTCTGCTAGTTTTGGCTCTTCCATTACACTCAATTCTCAGGCAGAAACTATTAGATACCTTCAGATTTTCCTCGCACCTCAAGAGCCCATGAATAAGGCAGTTTTAATTTTTCCTTTTATTTTTCTTTATGCATTTATCTTTTGCTGTAAAAATATATCACACTTACCGTGATTTTAGATTATTGACCTTAAGAAATAATTGAAAGGAAGAATTTCAGAAGCATCCTTGCTGACCTTGCTAAATATTTATATGACTTAAGTGGATTCAAGCAGGATTGTTTCTGATGCAAAGAACCTTGAATTGTTTTTAGTATATAAAATGCTATGACTTTCACGTGTATGTTGAAAGAGGATTAGATTTGCTGTGTTTGAAAAGGGAGAAATACATTTGAATAGGACATTTACCTTATACAGTATGGAGGAAATATTTCAAAAATCAAATAAAATGTGCTTATTAAAAGAAGAAAAAAACTTGCCTTTTATTCTCCAAAAGCCAAGGAAGAGAATTAATCTACTAATGGTTTAGAAGCTCTACTTTCTTCCATTCAACACAGAGCCCTCGGTGGCTATGCACTTGAGGACTCACCCAATCAATACCTGTGAGAAGGAAAACCACTCCTCAGACTCGACCCCCACAGTCACAAGGCTCAAGCACACTTAAGTCAAGGCTCCTTTTACAAAGTTCAATGTCAGATGGAGAGTTCCTAAATCTCTTTGTTCAGTGAATTGGACCAGGCATGATGGCTTTTCTGATAAGAGCATTCTTAACTTTAGGTTCATTTAGTACTTTAAACTAGGAAACCAAGAGTACAAACTGGAGTCTTTACAAGTGTTTACACATTAATGAACATTCTAGACACTTGCTAACTAGGCAAATATTGTTTAAGGAGAAACTGCATGTAGACACAGGTAGTGTAACCTCTGCATCAAGATGTGAGAAATGGGTACAGTGTTGATGAACAGCAGACACTAAATAGGTTTGGGGGGTAGAAAGAATTCCCTTTATGCAGAGATAACTACCAAACCTTTTGCCAAGTTATTTGTTCATCTATGTAACATTTTTTTTAATGTTTATTTTGAGAGAAAGAGAGAATGAGCACATGTGAGCAGGGGAGGGGCAGAGAGCAAGAGAGAAAGAGAGAATCCCAAGTAGGCTCTGCACTGTCAGTGCACAGACCAATGAGGGGCTCAGTCCCATAAACCATGAGATCATGACCTGAGCCAAGATCAAGAGCTGGACACTTAACCAACTGAGCCATTCAGGCGTCCCTGTAACATGTTTTGTTGGGTCCTATATTCCAGTCATTGTGATTCTGAGGGGACACAAAGTCCAAAGATATATATTAGTCAGAATTCTTGGTTGCAAGTAGCAGAATATAACTCAAATACCTTATGCACAAAAGGGAATTTATTGGCTTATACAACAGGGAAAGGCAGAATGTACTTGTTTCTCATATACTGATCCAGGGGCTAAATTATTTAGGCTCCATTTCCATATTCTTTTTTTTTAATGTTTATTTATTTTTGAGAGAGAGAGAGACAGAGTGAGTGGAGGAGGGGCAGAGAGAGAAGGAGACACAGAATCCAAAGCAGGCTCCAGGCTTTGAGATACTAGCACAGAGCCCAATGCGAAGCTTGAACTCACGATCCGTGAGATCGTGATCTGAGCCAAAGTTGGATGCCTAACTGACTGAGCCATCCAGGCACCCCTTCATTTCCATATTCTAACTGTCTATCTTTCTCTAGGGCTAGCTTAACTTCATGGACATGCTCTGTCCATGAGATGGGAAAGGTGAGTGGTGGTGGCCTAAGACCTCTATCATGATAGCATTTAATCCAAAAGTGAAAGAGGGACCTTGTCTTTCCAAGATCCATATAGACATATCACGGAAAAGACTATTCAGTCATATGCCCATGCTTACATCAGCCATTGTTGTTGAGAGGATATGGTACCAGAATTTGCCAGGCCTGGCTTTATAGGCCCAAACCTACTGTAAGCAGGTAGACAGAGCACTATGATGGAATCACATGGAATGAAGGGATGGCACTTCCACAATGGAAGGAACGGTCCCCAGCAGATAAATAGAACTGATGCCCACAGCAAAAAACAGCTCCTTCCTCAAGAAACTCTGAGTATGGTGAGGGAGATGGATATATAATAGTCAGATGAAAGCTAATACAGTGCAGATAAGCACAGAGCACTATGTGAACACAGAGTTGGGACTTATAAACTCAGATTTGGAACATCAGTGATGGTTCCTTGGATGAATCTTTTTTTTTTTTTTTATGGACCATACTTTTTTTTTTTTTTTTAATTTACATCCAAATTAGGTAGCATATAGTGCAACAATGATTTCAGGAGTAGATTCCCTAATGCCCCCTACCTATTTAGCCCATCCCCCCTCCCACAACCCCTCCAGTAACCCTCTGTTTGTTCTCCATGTTTAAGTCTCTTATGTTTTGTCCCCCTCCCTATTTTTATATTATTTTTGCTTCCCTTCCCGTATGTTCATCTGTTTTGTATCTTAAATTCCACATATGAGTCAAGTCATATGATATTTGTCCTTCTCTGACTAATTTCACTTAGCATGATATCCTCTAGTTCCATCCACATAGTTGCAAATGGCAAGATTTAATTCTTTTTGATTGCTGAGTAATATTCCATTATATATGTATTACATATATATATATATACACACACACACACACACACACACACACACACACACACACACCACATCTTCTTTATCCATTCATCCATTGATGGACATTTGGGTTCTTTTCATACTTTGGCTATTGTTGATAGTGCTGCTATAAACATGGGGATGCATGTGCCCCTTCAAAACAGCATACCTATATCCCTTGGATAAACACCTACTAGTGCTATCCCTGGGTCATAGGGTAATTCTATTTTTAATTTTTTGAGGAACCTCCATACTGTTTTCCAGAGTGGCTGCACCAGTTTGCATTCCCACCAACAATGCAAAAGAGATCCTCTTTCTCCACATCCTCACCAACACCTGTTGTTGCCTGAGTTGTTAATGTGAGCCATTCTGACAGGTGTGAGGTGGTATCTTATTGTGGTTTGGATTTGTATTTCCCTGATGATGAGTGATGTGGAGCATTTTTTAATGTGTCGGTTGGCCATCTGGATGTCTTCTTTGGAGAAGTGTCTACTCATGTCTTTTGCCCATTTCTTCCCTGGATTATTTGTTTTTTGAGTGTTGAGTTTGCTAAGTTCTTTATAGATTTTGGATACTAACCTTTATCTGATATGTTGTTTGCAAATATCTTCTCCCATTCTGTTGGTTGTCTTTTAGTTTTGCTGATTGTTTCCTTTGCTGTACAGAAGCTTTTTATTTTGATGAGTCCTTGGTTGAATCTTGATGGACAAATAAATAGGGGATGTCAGTGAAGGGGGGTGCAGAATATATTTTTAGTATTAGAAATAGCACAAACAAAAACAGAGAGAGGAGAGAGCATAAAGCCCATTTGAGGAATTCTGTTTTGGGAAAGCTCCACTGCAGCTTGTTTGGGGGGATTTTCAGGAGAGAAGGCTAAGGAAGTATACAAGGCTAGACTATGAGGGAATCCATGTAACTCAAAAAGCATCTAAAGTCATTAAAATTGGACAGTTATTTGATCAAGCTTGTGCTTTATGGCAATAGATGAAGAATAGATTGGAAGGCACATGGACTAGAGGGAGAGAACTCACGTAGTAATCAGAGGGAGAAATGGTGAAGATGTAATTTAAGTAATGCAATTTAGGAGACATTATTTGTTTTTTAAATGTTTATTTATTTTTGAAAGAGTGCAAGTGGGGGAGGGGCAGAGAGAGAAGGGGACAGAGGATCCTAAGTGGGCTCTGCACTGACAGCACTGAGCCCAATGTGGGGCTTGAATTCACAAACTGTGAGATCAGGACCTGAGCTGAAGTTGGATGCCCAGCTGACTAAGCCACCCAGGTGCCCCTTTAGGAGACATTATTGACAGGACTTGACAACCGATTGCATGTTGTCAGAGAAAGCGAGAAGTCTGAGAAGACTACGTGTTTTCTAGCTTTGGTAACTTGGTAGGTGGTGTTGTAAATCTCCAATATAAAGAATGAGGAGGTTTTTGGTAGATCCTGAATTTTGATTTGGAAATTCATCTTTATGATGCAAACCTGACGTGTCCCCAGAAGGTAAATGGACTCATGAGAGAGATTGCAGAGAACATGCTTGTCAGGAGGAGAAACAGGGACAAGGTGACTTCTCAGGATCCTTTATGCCCGCCCCAGTGAAGAGTCTGTCGCTAATTACTTTTAACCACATTTACCTTCCTACTGTCACAAGTTCCTGTGACCTTTGTTATATCTGACACAGCTCTGATACAGCTTGTTCTTATATGTATGGACCTTGTACAGGAGAGAATTTTAATACTATGCTTTATTGATTTAGTCTTCATAATTTAGGGATAGCAGCCTGGTGATAGAAAAAGTAGAGTGGTGCTTAATCATTCCATTCCACAGAATGGAATCAGAAGCTATCTTTAGTTTTCTCAAGCAAGCAGTTGCTACATTTATAGTTTCTCTTCATAATGATCACCTTTGACACTTCAGAGTATACAAGATAGATCTGAGCTCTCTTGTGTGACCTACAACGCCACGAACAACTTGATCAGACCCATCTTTCCAGCCCCATTTCATGTCACTCCCTCATGTAAATACGCAGCTCTGATCAAGGTGGTCTGACCTTCAAATGGCACTGTGACAAAGGGCCTGGCACATACTGGCACTTAAAGACTTAACTGAATTTTTGAAAGGAAAATTAGAAAAAATCAAATGAATCTTTCCTTCTTTTTGAAACGATTTTTCTCTTCCTGATTAAATAAACTTTTCATGGTAAAAATTGAAACTCATAAATATAAAGAGTAAAATAAAAATTACTTATAATTTCATTGCTCACGATTAACTATTTTATAACTTTTAGGCGAATTTCTTTCCAATTTTCGCTATGTATGTAGAAGCATATGTGTGTGTATATATATACACACACACATATGTGCACACATACGCACACATGAATCTCATTATATAAAATGTTGAATTCTGTTCTTCTCACTTAGCATTTATCCTAAACTTTCTCCCAATCTTTGAGTACTCATGAAAAATATGCTTTTTAATTGCCTGTATAAATACCTGTCAATTGAGTATGTAGTTTACTTACCATTCTCTTGTAGTAGATATTTAGGGTGTTTCTAGTTTTTGTAACTGATAAATATCTTATAAATATCCTCGTAGGCAAATTTTATCAGCATTTCTGGTTATTTCTTCAGATAAATTCTTAAAAGTAAAATTCTGGGTGTGCCTGTCTGGCTCAGTCGGTAGAGCATGTGGCTCTCAATCTTAGGGTTGTGAGTTACTTAAAAATAAAATCTTAAGGGGCACCTGGGTGGCTCAGTTGGTTAAACATCTGTCTCTTGCCTTTGCTTCAGGTCATGATCCTAGGGTTGTGGGATTGAACCGCATGTCAGGCTCCATGCTAAGGGTGGAGCCTGATTAAGATTCTCTCTCTCCCTCTCTCTCTGCCCCTCCCCTGCTTGTGCTCTCTCTCTCTCTCTCAACTTAAAAAAATTTTCTTTAATTAACAAATTAAAAAAATAAAATATTAAAAAATAAATAAATAAAAATAAAAGTAAAATTCTATATCAAAATATTGTGGACATTTATTTATTTTTTTTATTCCTTAAAAGTATTTTATTTTTTAAATATTCCAATTAAATTGTAGAGTTATTTTTTAATATGAAATTTATTTAAAACAATCTTTGATTTACTTAGCCAAATTGCTTCTAGAATAATTTTATCCACTTATTTCTCATTAAATTATATGAGAATGATTATCACTAAATTGCATGAGAATGATTAATTTTCAGGATATTTAAGCATATGTCGGGTTAAAAACTGTGCTGATAAAGCTTGTGTGTGTGTGTGTAACTTTATTAAACACTCAGATAAGTTGAAGAATAATTTATATTTTAACGATATTTAAGCTTCCAATAGACTATGTCTCTCCACTTATTCCAGTGCTATTTTTAGTCCTTTAAATTTTTAAAGTTTTTGGGGCACTTGGGTGGCTCAGTCGGTTGAGTGTCTGACTTTGGCTCAGCCATGATCTCCCAGTTTGTGAGTTTGAGCCCCACATCGAGCCTCACATCAGTTTCACTGCTGTCAGCATAGAGCCTGTTTCAGATCCTCTGTCCCCAGCCCCCCCCCCATTAGTAAATAAATATTTAAATTTTTAAAGTTTTCATCTATGGGTAAATGACACACATTTCCGTCAATGTTATTTCTAGGTATTTATTTCTACTGATACTAACAATGGGATATTTTCCCATTGTATTTTTCAATTAGCTGCCTCTGCCACATAAGAAAGCAATTGATTTTAAAACATTTTTTTTAATCTCCTTCCCATCTTGTAAAGGAAAGGGGGAAAAAAGGGAGGAGATGCTCTATCTTCCAAACATGTTTTGCAATTTATTCTCCTCTCAATTTCATTCATATGGTCTGACTGTCTTAGAAAGCCCTGCTAATGCTTTTCTGCCCAGGAAAATCTTAACAATGAAGAAGAGACTGTGGAGGTCTGCCTGAACTCCTCTGCATACAGAATGCAGGTTCTGGGACCCCAAGGGGCACCTGCCAGATGTGCTTGGCACCCTTGCCAGTGTTGTTTCTCACTCTTGTCAGGCTCTGTGGCATCTCTGTAACTGCCAATACCAGCCAACAAAGAGGAGAAAGAATGCTTGGTCATACCTCCCACCTGCTGGCTCCCTGTGTGGTACAAGAACTTATACTTTTTGGCCCTCTAGCCACTGTAAACCAGTCTTCTTGTGTAAGCCTGGAATAAGCCCCTCCAGCCATCCATTTCCTCTGATATGGCTGTGGTGTTTATTTACTTCTGGTCTGTCAGTTCCAAAACAACTCTTCTGTGTTGTGCTCTGTGACGCTGGGCTCAGGGTCTGCATACTGTAGTTCTCAGAAACTCTTTCCACTTGGCTCCCTATTAGCCTGCCTATTAGCCTCCCTATTAGACTGCCAATGGGAAGAACTGGAGGGGGACTGGGAGATGGAAGGAAGAAGAAGGGACTTTCTATTTCTAGTGTGAGTGTTGCTACAGCACAACAGCAACAAGGTGTGGCTGTGGCTCCCAGCCCCCAGCTTCATCTGGCACTCCCCAAACCAGCTGTGCTATTCCCTCTTACAAGTATCAGCACCAGCCAACCTTTCCCTTCCTAGAGGTCTGAGCATACTCTTCTCCCCTCCCCTTCCTTCCTTCCCTCCCCTTCCCTGCCCTCGCTCTCCTAGTTAACACTTAATCCTTCAGATTTCAGCTCGAGCATTGACTTCTCAGATCATTATGCTTGTTCCAGGCACATCTGCTGAGGGTAAGCTTGCCCCTCTCATGTAAAACCAACTAACAACTAATCAAGAGGTACTTTTTGGGCTTTATGAGTATGTGACTATGGGGCTTGGTATGGGCTTTTGGCTCTAATTGTACACATGTTTTTTATACTTCTTTTCTATTGTCTCCAAATCTTAAGTAATATATACTAGCTGACTTCATTTCCTTTCCTATTATTTATCCTACACAACCTGGCTTTCTTTACTGTCCACGAGACTATGCATTTTCATGGGTGAAGAGATCATATCTATTTTATTCATCTATCAGCAGTAGATAACATATGCAATGAATATTTTTTAAAGGAATGAGTGAATTATTTGGCTAGAATTGCCATTTCTAAGGCCATTAGTGATACAGCACTTACCAAACGGATGATGGACACCTTCAGACCTCACTATCGTACTCTGCTAGTACTAATGCTTTAATCCCTTGCTTTCTGTGGTACTGCTCTTTCCTGGTTCTCTTCCTACTACTCTATTACTCCTCAGTTGTCTTGGTAGTCTCTTCACAGAGGCCCCCCCATATTTTCACTTAATTCTCCAGTTGAGCCTCTGCAGAGACCAGATGTTTCCCAGGTGTTAACGATAGATTACTCAACTAATTTGTGCCATCCTTCCGGGATATGGTACTGTTTCTGATTTACTCTTCTGGTGGAGCCAGAGGTAGGGCATTTTCAGAGACCTCTACTTGACTTTACCCACTATGGTAGCTTTTGTCCTAAAGGTAAAGGACTCAATATGGGAGTTGCACCAAGTATATCAAACCCAGTTAAACATTCAAGGATGGGGAAATGACCACTGGGTGGGTCCATGGATCCAGTGTAAACTAGACCTTGGCCAGGATTCCACCCATTACCTAGTCCCTGTAGTTCCCTAATCTAAGAGAGGGGCCATGATGATTGTTCCGAGCTCTTAGTATTCATGCCAACTCTGTCCAACAGTTCTTGAAACGTTTGAATATTTCCTTTTCCTAAGTGCACAGTTGCCCAAGTGCATGGCCATATGTCCCTTTGGAGAAGGAATAGGGACATCATTACCATGTATATTTGCTTGGGTGTTGCAGGGTCCTTCCTCCTGGAGACCTGGCCTCCTGTTGAGTTAGTGAGTCTGAGTCTGAAAACAGGTTGAAGTCTAGAAATTAGGGATTGTGACTTTTTATTAGGGTAACTGCCTTCAGTCTCTTATTATCCAACCTTGATTACTTAGGAGATAAAGGGTGATTAAGATCCTTTTTAGCTGAGGAATGCCATGTTCTATTAGGTATCTTAATAAACCTTTGTGGGTCAAGCCCTTTTGGCTGCCATACAACCATGGTCTCCTTAGGATAATTATGTTCTTTTGACTTCTGGTAATTAAGCACCGCACCCAACCTCTACTGTTTTGGGTTTTTTGGGGGGGGAGGGAGGGAGGGTTATTATACCCATTGCTATGTGAGTCTATTTCTGACATGGCCTCTCCTACTAATAGCCGTGGCCTAGTGTGCAACTCTCTGGAACATTTTGGTGATGCCCAGAAGAATTGGGAGTCACTGAAGAGTTTTTAAACAGAGGGTAAGAAGGTCAGATGTGTGTTTTGGAGACATTAGTTTGGCAGCTTTATGACATTCTCACCACAACATTCTTTCTGGTCTTTGTAAATGGTGTATCTTGGCATTCTCCTGGAGAACAATCATTTGGTGAGTCTTCTGGCCTTACTTATTATATCCATTCCAGCATGCCTACATCTGTGAACCTTCTAATCACTTTCTCAACCATCTGGCACAGCAATTCTGAAATTTTTAGTTTACTTAATGTGGTCCATTGCTTTTTCCAATACTTTTTGGAGCTATCCAAGAAGTGAGTTTGTATTTATCTCTTAGAGTCCTTGCTGAGGTGTTAAATCCTATATTTTGGCAGAGTGCTCCCAAATAAATAAGCCCATCCCTACCTAATTTCATGTTCTAGCCCCTATGATCATGCACCTTCAGAATCCAGCCCACACCTACTCTCCAGCTCCTGCTGGTACATGTTGGTTATGTCTTATAACATTGGAGAATAGTAGGAAGAGTCCCTTTCCTCCCTTATTAGTCCTAGTATATCTCCAGCTGGATTACATTGTGACCCACTTCTAGTTATAGCCTACTGGCAGGGGTGGGAAGGAGGGGGGCAAAGATACTGTGAGGGACACATGCTGTCTTTCAGGTCTGAGGTCTTTGCATTGTCTTCAAGAAAGGGGGATTCTCACTCTTACTGGAGAGGGTGGGACATTTCTGAAGGTTGAGAGAATTCAGAGGAGTCTAAGAGTTCAAAACTTGAAGGGACATTTAACTAGGTAATTCTGTGTCAGGTCTCATTTTTTCCCCCAAACAGAACCTTGTCCCTATGTAACAGGTGTGGTTTGGTTGGTCATTTAACCTTTTCTAGAATTTAGCCACTTTGACTTCAGTCCTGGGTCTGGGCCTCAACTTTCTCTGCTCTCTCACTGAAGTAGATAGAATCCTTGTTATATAAGCTACCAGGGAGTCCCTTCAGCTTTGCCACTTGGTTTTCAATTAATTTTTTAATGCTTATTTACTTTTGAGAGAGACAGAAACAGAACACAAGCAGGGAAAAGGAGGGAGATACAGAATCTGCAGCAGGCTCCAGGCTTTGAGCTGTCAGCACAGAGCCTGATGTGGGGCTCGAACTCATGAACCATGAGATCATGACCTAAGCTGAAGTCAGATGCTTAACCAATGGAGCCACCCAGGTGCTCCTCCCACTTGGTTTTCAAATGCCTGTTGATCTCATATCGCTCTTCATTATCTTTTTCTAAGTTACTAATGGCACTTATCAACAAGTACCCAGTCCTATTTTCCTTATAATTAGTAATTACCCCATACTTCTCAAATGCCTGATGTATTACACCAACTAGTACAATCTCCTCCTCTGATACACCTTTCCAATTCACCATACAGGAGTATGTTCACAACTAGATCACCACCTGCTGCCAAGGTCCATCTGTACTCCACCTGTCACTAGTGATGAAGTTCTTCTTGCCAGCCGGACAGTGAGTGATCCAGCTCCCAAATCCGAACCTATAGCCTGCTCTTTTGGTCCATTCCTGGTGCCAACTGTCACAGATTGGGTGCTTGGAAAGCAGATGTCGAGGCAGAGATTGACATGCAGGATGTTTATTAGTGGTCAACACCTGTGGAAGGCAGGTGGGGTAGCAGGATCGGGCAGAGAGAGCAGTCCAACTGTGGTACAGGCCTGACTAAGACTCAGTCAACTCTACAGGGAGCTCCAGAGTGTATATGATCTGTTAGAATTATCCCATCATAGGCAGAGTAGCTAGGCCTTTAGACCCCTGTGGGATCACATGTTGGACATGGTTTCTCTAGGTAGGGCATGACCTTGGGTAAGGTGGCTTTCTGCAGCTGAGGCAAACCCTGAAGGGACTGACATCTGGAGGCTGTCTGCTGATAGTACTCCTGGCTGCTTGGGCAAAAAGTTCTACCTTGAAACAGGATCTGGGTGGCATATTTTCATGTCTACCACAACATTCAGTAATGAACTCAACATCTGGATTAGAGTTCTCCAGAGAAAACAGAACATACATGTATATATTTATGCCTAGATAGATAGATAGATAGATATAGACATTTTATAAGGGATTGGCTCATGCAATTACAGAAGTTGAAAAGTCTCATCATCTGCTGTCTGCAAGCTGGAGAATCAGGAAAGCTGGTGGTGTAGCTTTAGACCAAACCCAAAGACCTGAGAACCAGGGGAGCTAATGAGACAAGTCCCAGTTTGAGTCCAAAAGCCCCAGAACAAGGAGCACTGATGTCTGAGGGCAGGAGAAGATGGATGTCCCAGCTCAAACAGAGAACATGGTCCCCTTTCCTGTACATTTTTGTCCCTCAGCAAACGTTGTTCATATACATTTTATTCAGGTCCTCAGCACATTGGATGGATGCCCACTCGCACTGGTGAGGGCAATCTTTACTCTGTCTCTAGATTCAAATACTAATCTCTTCTGAAATACCCAGAAGTAATGTTTTTACCAGCTATCTGGGAATCCCTTCAGTTGACACATAGAATTAAACATCACAACCTCTATTCTCTTTTTCCCTCCTTCACACCTCTTTCTTCCATGTTCTTCATCAATGTGGTGGAACTACTCCTTGCCCAAGCATCTGGAAGCCATTCTGTTTGTCATCCCTCACAATTATCACATCACCACATTTTAATAATTGGATATCTTGACTATTTCTCACATCTATCCCTTCCTTTCCATACCTCCCACAAGAACTCAGAGCTTTGGCGTCTTTCCCCTGGACTGTCTCAGTAGGCTTCCAACTTGTCTCCTGGCCTTCAGTCCCCGTGCTCAATCCATCTTTCACGAAGCTGCCAGAGGGAGCTTTCTGAAATGTAAATCTGATCTTATCTGATCTTATTAAATCCTCATTCATTCATTCACTCAGTAGTGAATTCATTCCCCCAAAGAATTGCTCAGGTCAGACTTTGTAGTTGAAGAAGACTTTTTCTCTCACATGCATTAAGTCCTATGGGCACCAGCTTCAAAATATATTCTGAATTCAATCATTTCTCACCACTTCCACCTCTGTTGGTCTGGTCCAAGGCTTCCTTATACCTCATGGAGACCAGTTAAGTAGCCCTGCATTCGATCTTTCTGTTTTCTTTTTTGCCTCTTTACTGTGATTTTTCCACAAGGTAGTCAGAATAAATTTTTTAAAATTTATTAATTAATTAATTTTTAAATTTACATCCAAGTTAGTTAGCATGTAGTGCAATAATGATTTCAAAAGTCAAATCCAGTGATTCATCCCCTACATATAACACCCAGTGCTCATCCCAGCCAGTGTCTTCCTTAATGCCTCTTGCCTTATTAGCCCATCCCCCCCCCCCCCAACAAGCCCTCCAGTAATCCTCTGTTCTCTATATTTAAGAGTCTCTTATGTTTTGTTCCCTTCCTTGTTATTATATTATTTTTGCTTCTCTTCCCTTATGTTCATCTGTTTTGTATCTTAAATTCCACATATGAGTCAAGTCATATGATATTTGTCTTTCTCTGACCGACTAATTTCGCTTAGCATAATACCCTCTAGTTCCATCCACATAGTTGCAAATGGTAAGATTTCATTCTTCTTGATTGCCAAGAAATACTCCATTGTGTGTGTGTGTGTGTGTGTGTGTGTATCACATCTTTATCCATTCATCTGTCAATGGACATTTGGGCTCTTTACATACTTGGGCTATTGTCAATAGTGCTGCTATAAACATTGGTGTGCATTTGCCCCTTCAAAACAGTACACCTGTATCCTTTGGATAAATACCTAGTAGTGCAATTGCTGGGTCATAGGGTAGTTCTATTTTTAATTTTTTGAGGAACCTCCATACTATTTTCTAGAATGGCTGCACTAGTTTGCATCCCCACCAGCAGAGCAAAAGGGTTCCTCTTTCTCTGCATCCTCACCAACATCTGTCATTGCCTGAGTTAATTTTAGCCATTCTGACTGGTGTAAGGTGGTATCTCATTGTGGTTTTGATTTGTCTTTCCCTGATGATGAGTGATGTTGAGCATCTTTTCATGCGCATGTTAGCCATCTGGATGTCTTCTTTGGAAAAGTGTCTATTCATGTCTTTTGCCCAGTTCTTCACTGGATTGTTTGTTTTTTGGGTGTTGAGTTTGATACGTTCTCTATAGATTTTTGATACTAACCCTTTATCTGATATGTCATTTGCAAATATCTTCCCCCATTCCATCGGTTGCCTTTTAGTTTTTCTGATTGTTTCCTTTGCTGTACAGAAGCTTTTTATATTGATGAGGTCCCAATAGTTTTTTTTTTGGTTGTTTGTTTCCCTTGCCTCTGGAGACATATTGAGTAAGAACTTGCTGCAGCCGAGGTCAAAAAGGTTTTTCCCTGCTTTCTCCTCTAGGATTTTGATGGCTTCCTGTCTTACATTTAGGTCTTTCATCCATTTTGAGTTTATTTTTGTGTATGGTGTAAGAAAGTGGCCCAGATTCATTCTTCTGCATGTCACTGTCCAGTTTTCCCAACCATTTGCTGAAGAGACTGTCTTTATTCCATTGGATATTCTTTCCTGCTTTGCCAAAGATTTGTTGGCCATATGTTTGTGGGTCCATTTCTGGGTTCTCTATTCTGTTCCATTGATCTGAGAGTCTGTTCTTGTGTCAGTACCATACTGTCTTGATGATTACAGCTTTGTAATACATCTTGAAGTCTGGAATTGTGATATCTCCAGCTTGTTTTTCTTTTTTAGGATTGATTTGGCTATTTGGGGTCTTTTATGGTTCCATACAAATTTTGGGATTGTTTGTTCTAGCTCTGTGTAAAAGACAGGAGTGTTATTTTGATAGGGATTGCATTGAATATGTAGATTGCTTTGGGTAGTATAGACATTTTAACAATATTTATTCTCCCAATCCATGAGCAGGGAGCATTTTTTCCATTTTTTTATGTCTTCTTCAATTTCTTTCATAAGTTTTCTATAGGTTTCACTGTATAGATTTTTCACCTCTTTGGTTAGTTTTATTTCTAGGTATTTTATGGTTTTTGGTGCAATTGTAAACGGGATCGATTCCTTGATTTTTCTCTCTCTGCTGCTTCATTATTGGTGTATAGAAATGCAACCAATTTCTGGGCATTGATTTTATATCCTGTGACTTTGCTGAATTAATGGATCAGTTCTAGCAGTTTTTTGGTGGAATCTTCTGGGTTTTCCATATAGAGTATCATGTCATCTACTAAGAGTGAAAGTTTGATTTCCTCCTGGATGATTTGGATGCCTTTAATTTCTTTGTGTTGTCTGATTCAGAATATTGTTTTAAATGTAAACAGATCATGTTTCTATAGAAAAGAAAATCTGCCAACAATTTGATAATCTAGGGAAAGAATATTTCAGAAAGAGGGAACAGCAAGCACAAAGGCCATGGGGTGTGAGCAAATTTGGAGTGTTTGAGTTACAGAGGAAAGGTCAAAAGGGCCGTGTTACAGTGAGCAAGGGAGACTTTGGTGGGGATGGGGCTATGAAGCCTCACATATTTCTTCCTCCTGCCCTTCCCTTCTCCTACCCCTCAGCTTGCTCTCCAGTTTCTGACTCCTACAGCGTGTGAGCAAGGGACAGCGGAGGACATAAAGGTCAGGAAAAACCTTATTTGAGTTGGTTCTATCTAGGCTGGCCTCATGTTCTTGGGCTGACAGATGTTTAAAGCTGTCTCTGCAGTGGAGTGCTTTCTGGGGCTCTTGTGGAGGTTCTGAGTCCAGCCCTCCAACTGCAACTTCAATGTACATTTTCCTTGACTTGACTGTTCCCCTTTCTGTAGACCCTGGCTTAAGAGAAGCCACTCTCCATGGGCTCACACTTGGTGGAATCCCCTTACCCAGAAGGTTCAGCCAGAAAAAATTTAACAGGTCTGTGACTCAGCTCTCTCTATAGCATCGCCAGGTATGTTCCAGGGGAAATACTCACGCTTTGTCCTCCCAAACTAAGGGTGTACAGGACTTTGTCTAACTCAGCAGCCCTCTCCTGATTCTGCCTTCAAAGTAGCCAGTTATTCCATTGCTCAGCTTCTGGATATCCCAGTGGGAGTCAGACTATAGGCCACGGTTGTATCTGCCAACATGTGGCTTTCATCTTGTGGCCCAATGGAAGCCCTCTTCATCTGATTTGGAATGAAGGGGATGCATGTTTCCATCACCACCATCCCCTGTCTTTTACCCACTCACATGCATGCCCATTTACAGGAAGGTGTCAGAACTCAGAGCACTGTTCAAAAAATTCTAGATTATACATGCCAATTAGAAAAGGAGACGGCTTTTTAAGGTCACTGGGTATACTTTCTATTTAGTTGTTTCAAGGTTAGGAAGAGTCACTTATCCAATTAGAGGGACCATGAAACAGTGACTGCTCTTTCCCAAAATAAATGAAAAGGGTGATGCTGGTAAAATAATTCTGACCCTAAGTTAAGAAAGGGGCTATTAAAATAATGAGTCAGTATTTCAAATGACACATCTAATGAGATGTGCTAGCCAGTCATACAGCTTTTGTTCCTAAGAGTGGCCTCTTTTTTTTTTTTTATTTTTTTTTAACATTTATTCATTTTTGAGAGTGAGAGAGACAGAGCATGAGTGGGGCAGGGGTAGAGAGAAAGAGAGGGAGACATAGAATCCAAAGCAGGCTCCAGGCTCCAAGCTGTCAGCACAGGGGGGCTCAAACTCATGGACTGCGAGATCATGACCTGAGCTAAACTCGGGCGCTTAACCAACTGAGCCACCCAGGCACCCCTAGAGTGACCTCTTTAAAACAGACCACCAGGAAGAGTAAAATGCAAGAATGGAGAGTTTCCCTTGCTCACAATCACCTCTATCTTAGAACTTCCTACTCACCAGGGAAACTTCTTTGTCAGAAAATTGTTAGACAGAAGAATGGTGGAGGTTACTAAGGCAGTAGTACTTGTTTTTTCCCCTGTGTGAATAAAGAGCACTTACTTACTCAAAAAATATTTTTTGAGCAGCCCCATGTGTCAGGAGCTGAAAAGGGAATAGTAAAGAAGATTCTAAACAGGAGCTTATAATCCAGTAGTGGATAGAAAAGAATGCTGATTTTAATGTTACCTTGCCATTGGAATTAGCAAGGCCCAGATGTTTAAAGAAATCTGTAGCATGATCTATATTATTTCTCAAGGAAATTTGCCTTGAGGAAGTGATTTTATATTTTACTACGTAACATACCAGACATTCTGAAGTCAAAAGACAGACAAAAAAAATGGAAGGAGAAATAGAAAGAAATAGTTAGGATTCATTAGAAACAAATATTAGATTTAGTAATAATGTCATAAGTTATAATCATCCTAATAATTTTTATAAGTGATGTTTATTGGGCACTTACTATATGTCAGATCTTATGCCAAGCACTTTCATGGATTATATTATTTATTTTCATAACAACACTTTTAAATAAGTATATTATTATCCCCATTTTGTAGATGTGGAATTTGAGGCATAGCTTCGAGACAGAGCTCCATTTGAAAATGGTTGTCTTGGGGCACCTGGGTGGCTCAGTCAGTTAAGTGACTCTTGGTTTTGGCTCAGGTCATGTCTCATGGTTCATGGGATGAAGGCCTGTGACCAGCTCTGTGCTGAATCCCTTCTTGGGATTCTCTCTCTCCCTCTCTCTCTGCCCCTTCACTCCCCCCAATAAATAAATCAATTTTAAAAAAAAGAAAGAAAATGGCTTCACTCCCCCCAATAAATAAATAAACTTAAAAAAAAAGAAAGTGGTCTTAACCACTGCGTCATGCAATCTGGGACGAAAATGCACAACACAAATTCCCTCCGTTGTAAATTCTCCATTGGAGTCAGTTGTAAATGGATCTATGCTCAGGGGATTATTGCAGATAAACCCATAGTTTCTTAGTCCCAAGGGAAAGGCTTCTGGCATTCAACTCTATTTTGTGATTTGTCATGTGTGTAAATAATAAGAATCTGCTAGGTTTTCTCCTAAAATATATTTATTCCATTGATATTATCACCCTGGCCTTCTTTGTGTTTGAAAATCAGTAACTTCCTGTCGTAAGCTTTCATCTTACTTGTCTTAAATGAAATCGCACCGAAGGAAGTAAGGCATTTGGAAGCAATGAGCTTCAAGGAATGACTAGGCATCTGAGCATATCAGAGCCTTCATGAAGTATTCTCATTACCTGTGGGATATGCGAGCCCAGAATGCTTGGCAGTCTAAACAGCGATTCTCTCCCTTCCCCAGTAGAGCTGAGATCCTGTCTGAGAACACTTTGTCAACTCTGGCCAGCCGTCTCCTATCGGTGCTCTATGAGTGATACTGAAACCTTATCTTTCAGAAGCAGAAAGAAGCCCACGTTCCAAGATGAGGTGCTGAGAACCCACTGCTGTGCTCTTGACCGCCTGGAGTCGGATTTTAAGACTAGCTGCTAGAAGAGAACAGGGCCTCGTGCTGAGAGAAAGTCTCCCAAGTTGAGTTGGCTTTCTGGGAGACAACTGGATTTGGTACTGGTCTTTATTACAGTTTCCACACACTAAAAAGAGAAAGAGAGAGAGAGAAAGTTGTTTATAAAACAAAAGCCGCATACAATTTGGTATGGTAACATTCTTTAGAATTTTGTTTTTGCACAGCGGAAACCAGGGCTGATGTGGTCATGGTGGACATGGAGCCAGTTCTGTTACCCCAAAGCACCTCTCCTAAAACACGAAACTGAGTAAGCCAGGCCTGGCCTTGCCAGGAACAGCCGGCATTGTTTGGCTTTTTGGAGAGACTTCCTGGACCCAGTGCTTCCAAAAGAACCGCAGCAGAGCCCCACACCATGCAGCAAAGTGCACGCGGCACACCCAGGCTCCCCGCCCTCACATGTGCAAGAGTGGAGCACACCTCCCCGGGTCCCTCCTTTCTTCCACGCCAGCGAGCGTGAATCGCGGTGGCTGCTTCCTGGACAATATTGTGGGATGTGCGCTTCTCGCCTTTCCTCTCCACCGCTGAGACATCCGGGGCAAACGGAGACACCTCTCTTGTTTGCAGTTCTTCAGTTCTTGGTCAGCGAAAGATGCCAAACGAAACATCCAAGTTTCCTGATGCTTTGCGCCAGATCATGTGAAAACTAGAGAAAATCCATGTTTGCTGGCCTTGAGAACAGGGGTAACAAACTACTTTTTAAGCTCAAAGGAAGCGACTTGCAAAAGAGCCAGGCTCATGATGAGAAGGTAGAACGTGTAGGAATTCTATTAAAATTTGGGCAGTGAGAGATCCTCCTGCAGGGGCTGTGTCTTTACTTTCTGTACAACTAGAATAATTTATTTTCCCTCTTGCTGCCATTCTGTGGTTAAAAAAAAAAAATTAAACTTAGGGGCGCCTGGGTGGCTCAGTCGGTTGAGCGTCTGACTTCGGCTCAGGTCACGATCTCACAGTTCACGAGTTTGAGCCCCGCCTCGGGCTCTGTGGTGACAGCTCAGGGCCTGGAGCCTGCTTCAGATTCTGTGTGTCTCTCTCTCTGCTCCTTCCCTGCTCACACTCTGTCTCTCTCTCAAAAATAAATACAGATTTAAAAACTTTTTTAAAATATTAAAAAAAATTAAATTTAGTGCTGCAAGCAAAGATTTGGGGAGGAAAGATTTCTTTTGGAAATTTTGGAAGCTACTATACTACAGAAACTATTTGGATAGTTTTTATATGTATATTTTCCTAGGAAAATAAAAAACGGATACTTCATTTGTTTGATTCATTCAGTGTCATGGTGACTCAGGGCTGGACAGGAACAGACTAGGCTCCTGCCCTCAGGAGCTCACATGTGATAAGCGGGGGAAATAGATAGTAAATTTGTAAACTCAGAAATTCATCATGCAATTTCTGACACTGATAATGCTTTGAGGAAAAATAAAGCAGGGTAAGGAGATAGAAAATGAAGCGGCAAGGTGGTCAGAGAAGGCCCCTGTGAAGAGAATATATTTAAAGGACTGAAGTACTGGCAGGAGTGAGCCATGCACAGTTCTAGGGGAAGGGCATCGCAGGCAAGGCTGGAGGCTGAAGCTGAGTACAGGAGAGAAAGTGGTGGTGGCTGAGATTGGAAGGTAGGCAGAGGCCAGGGCATGTAGGCTCCTGTGTACCATGATAAGGCATACAGATTTCATTACAATAGTTACAAGAAGCCTTTGAGTGACTGTTTATTGTCAACTTTTTTCTCCTACCCAGTTCCAAAAAGAGAAAGAATTTCATCCATTCATTTGATATTTATTAATTGAATACCAACCATACATCAGGCTGGGTCCAATGCTTAAAAAGTTGTGATCTCTGGGGGTCAGGGGAGCCATGGTGACTCATGACCTTTCCACCTGTGCGTGCTGGTGGCAGGCGGCCTTCGTGCCCCACCTAGGTCACACGCTGGCCATGGCCAAGCCACCCAGCACGACCCTGTGCCCTGGCCAGAGGAGACCCAGGCCTCGCTGCCAGCCTCGGGGCTCACACAGGTTCTGGTAGAGTGACCCAATCATGCCTCCGTCACACTGATGCACCCCCTTTGATGTTAGCGGGGATCAATTACATGTTCTTCCCTCTTGAAAGTCTGTGCAAGATCAACCCAAGAAGGCTTGGTAAATCCCCACCTTATGAAAGATGTGGGTTTAGACACTTGGATCAAGTGGAGATTATCATGGCCATGGAGGATGAATTTGGGTTTGAAATTCCTGATGGGGAAGTGGAGAAGCTAATATGTCCACAAGAAAATGTAGATTACATTGCAGATAAGAAGGATGCACATGAATAAACTATCAGTCCCCTTTCCTTCACTGAGAGAAGACTCAAGATCCTGGCGAGTGCCTGGGAGTGAGAACGTGCTTTTGGCATTATTGCTGACCTTGACGGTGTAATTCTGTGTAGACTTGGATTTAAATTGTCTGAGTGTTTTTGCCCTTAGAATATAAATCTATAAAACTGAAGGAAAAAGATAAGGTTGGAGCCTCTGTCATCAAATGAGGGCATAAGAAAATGACGTGGACAACCTGAACAAAAGTAGAATGAAGAAAATTCCGGAAGAGAGGCAAAAATACTACTACTACTACTACTAATGTAAAAAGAACACAAATTATAAATATTAATGCTGCTGAATATTAATGCTGTGCCCTGGGTGCTATTCATGTATTTTTTTTCACAAAGACACAGTGTCTTATGCACTATTATTATTATTCTTTCCTGTAACTGAGGAAACTGAGGTCACAGAAGCAAAGCAATAGCACAGGGCCGGAAATCAAAGAAACCTGAAGCTAGAATTCGAATTCATGTTTCTGTGATTCTAAAGCACAAGGTTTACTTACAGGAAGGAGCTACCATGATAAGCCGTGTTTGGGTAACTCAGTATGTGTAGTTGTATATACTGGACTTGGGTCAGGTTGGTTTCAGATGTATATTCCAAATTTTAAAAAGTATGGCACCATGAAGTTGGGTATGAAGATCTTTACAAGCAATTCCAAGACTCTGCAAGGAAGACAGCCCACACATGACTTTTTCCTTCATAAGACATGTTACAATCCATCTGTAATAATAGTATTCTATTTGTTTGTTTCTCATTGTTTTCCTGTTTCCCCTGATGTGGGAAACAAAGGCAGAAGAAAAAATTAAATTGCCTTACAACTTAGAGCCCACTGACAAGTCCTTGATACCGGCAGAGTGACCTTCCTCTAGGAACGCAGTTGCCTCGGTGATGATGATGACACTTTGCTAAGGGCAAAAGGCAACCTTACTTTAACATTATCCTAACCCCTGGGATCCTGTAAATCTACTTTAACATATAAAAGCTCCTTTGGAAATTCCTTTATCTCTTCCCCCTAAGATATATGCTGGCAATCATACTCCAAGCTTATGGCCTCCCGAAATACATCTGAAGTGTCTCATTGGTGAGGGAGCGTGGGGCAAAGCACGGGCTAACTGCACCACCACCTCCGAGGTGGGGTTTGTGTGATAGTCCTCGGACACTCCTGGCTACCCAAGAACAAAGGAAAGGGGTTTAAGTGCTTGCCAGGGTGATGTGGGAAACAAAGGCAAATGAAAAATGAAATTCCCTTACTGCCTACAGCCCATTGAGAAGTTCTTGAAACAGGAAGAGTGACCTCTCTCTGGGAGCTCAGCAGCCTTGATGGTGACACTTTGCTAGGGGCAAAAGGGAATCTTGGCTTAACATTATCCTGACCCCCCATGATCCTGTAAGTCTACTTTAACGTATAAAAATTCCTTTGGAAACTTCCTGATCTCAACTCCCCCAAGATATATCCTGGCAATTATACTCAAAGCTTATGGCCCCCTGATATACATCTGAAGGGTCTCATGACTGAGGTTTTACTAAACAGTGATAAATGGCTTGTTTTCCTAACAATACCTAGCCCCTCAAGGTCCTGAAATCTTGCTTCCAAAATACCTTAGAGACTTACTCTTTCCCTAACTCCCTCCCATCCTGAAGGTATATAATCAGTTACTGTCATAACCCCAGTGCAGCTCTTTCTGCCCCCGGGTCCTGTCCTCGTGCTTTAATAAAATCATCTTTTTTCACTAAAGATGTCTTCAAGAATTTTCTTGGCTGTTGGCCCCGGACCACCCCAAAACCCCACCATCATGACTGAGTTTTTACTAAACAGTAATAAATGACTTTTCTAACAGCAGCTAACCCTTCAAGGTCCTGGAAACCTTGCTTCCAAAATACCTTAGAGACTTGCTCTATCCTGAACCTGCTCCCAACCTGAAGGTAAATAATCTGTCACCCATAACAACCCCAGTGCAGCTCTTTCTCCCCACCGGTCCTGTCCCCATGCTTTAATGAAATCACCTTTCTTCACCAAAGATGCCTCAGGAGTTCTTTCTTGGCCGTCGGCTCTGAACCCCAACATTTTCACATCATCCCCTGCTGCCTTGTAGCTGTCGTAAAGGCAAAAACCATGTCTGTTCACCATTTTATCTGCAGAGCCTAGCACAGCGCCTAAAACGCAGTAGGGGCTCAATTAATATTTGTTGAATGAATGAATTAATTAAACTTCATTTCATTTCTTTCCAGGGCCTGCCTTTACTGCCATGTACCACTCCAGACAGCATGCAGAGACAGCGGAGAGTATAATAAACATCAGAGGTATTTTGCAATTCATGGCTGACCCATGCTGACCCTTTATTTAATTAAATCTTTCACTTGTGAATGAATCATTTCTTCCATTAATTAAAATAGGATACACATATGTCTCTGTAAAGTATGTGTCAAAAGAAAGCATTCCACCTAAAATATACAGGAGTCGCTGACCACCGCGGCGAATCATCCATCATAATCTGCTAAAAAGATCGGCTCTGGAATTAGAACTAGCACAATCATCTCTTATGCCCTCAAAAATATTAGTTGCAGCTTTGCAACCAATCTGTCAGCTCCCGTGTTATAACATGTAAGGAGTAACGCATAGTATGAAGCTCGAAGAGAAGTGTTTATTTTAGAGGGCAGAGCATGTGGCCCCAGCCCTCTAGGAATGCCATCATCTCTAATAATTGCTTGGAGCCGTGCTCTCTGGAGACGTGGATCTTGATTGTTAGAGCTGGAAGGCAGCTGGGATTGCACTGTTACAAAACTCAACATTTGCTCCTTCGGTTCCTCCGGAAGCCACAATGATAGCTGCGAGAAAACTGACGGTGCTTTTCAAGTGGCAAAAGCAAGTTTGTGTTTCCATTCACCCCGCGGTCTCCCGCTGGAAGAAATGGGATGCAAAAATCTATTTGCAATCTTTAGCCCCAGGAAACAGGGAGCATATCCGGCTATTGTTAAAGATATTTTGCCTCAGAGTAAACTCCGTGCTGCCCAAACCCCGAAGGAAGGCCTCGAAAGCCTCGATTAAGTACCTAAACATGTTTGAAAATCACCACTGGGGATTCTCCAGGCCAGATGAAAAGAAAGGAGGGATAAAGCAGGAACGCAGCTTTAAAGTGACTCTGGTCCTCTAAAACAAGTTTTCAATATTTTGTGAGATTTCAAATGCAACAGTTTTTGAAAGAGGAAGAAATAGTAAAGCCTATTCTCTTCGCGAAGTGTCAGTTTCTGCAGGAGCAGAAATGATAAACACTCTCCCTGCATAGTTAAGAGGTTGTTTCGGGGGCCAAGTGATTGCTAAACCAGTCGTGGTCATTGAATGTGTTTTATTACCATGCTTTTATGTTGAATATTAACTGTGCTTTTATTTTTCCTTCAAATGAATCCTGGAGACGGGCACAAAAATGTTGTAGGAATGGTAAGGACCTTTGTGATCACTGGGGCTATTTCTTATGGTGGGAAGTCCCCTTAAGGGGAAGTGACTTGTCCAGGGTCACAGGGCAGGTGAATGGCAGAGCCAGGACCCCAAAGTATGTCTCCCATCTCAGTCCTGGGCTCTCTCCCCTGCGTCTGTGCTAAGGGCCAAGTCACAGGTGATATATTCCCTAGCATGCTGCTGGGTACATTGGCAGTGCCTTGAAATGCATTGATTCCAATAGAGTAAGAGGTTCAGGATTACTTGACAAATCTCTGAAGCACTCAGAAAGTATCAATAGCTTTTCTTAGACTTCAAGTCCAAGTTATTTGGATGATTTCAGAGGTTAGTCTTAGTCACAGTTATCTTTAAACTCTTTGGTACCTTCTCCTGTTTTCAACATTTCTCTGATACTCATTAGCTTATCTCCAGGATCAAGATACAGAAAACTGAAAAGAAGAGGGATGGAAGAGATTTAACATTGAGTAGAAATGGGGAATTAATTGTTTCTGTGGTATAGAGTAGTGATTAAGAGCATAGACTCTGGACTCAAGTTGCCGAGGGTTCAAGTGCTACCTTTGACATTGTGAAGATGTATAGTCCAAGATCACTGATCTTGGGTTTTTTAAATTGCTGAGTCTCAGTTTTCTCCTCTGCAAAATGGGAATTACAGTACCTATTTTATAGGATTGTTGCAAGGATAAATTAAAAAATCTGAGGTTAGACAGCTCTTCCTGTCCAGGGGGTCCTGTCCCCATGCTTTAATAAAATCACCTTTTTGCACCAAGATAAATAAATAAATAATAAAAAAACTAAAAATCTGAGGTTACTCTTGGAAGTCCCATTTATATGTGTAATTTAATGACATGTATACATATTCAAACAGTAATATTAGGACATGAGCAATGAAAAAATTAGACTTTTGAATTTGCTTTATATGGATTGAAACCATAATGAAAGATCATTTTTGAGAGAAGAGCTTCCTTGTGCCGTGTGATGATGCTATTTCCTCTCCCTCTGCCCCATCGCATGCCACCTCAGTTCAGATGCCCTGTGTTTCTTGTCTACATGGCTGCAACAGGCTCTGTTCTCATGCCTCTTTCTCTTTTTTCCATTTCCAATCTAGTTCTCCTGGAGTAACTTCTTTAAAGCACATACGTGGCCATACCATGCTCTGTCTTCAAAGCCTTCAACAAGTCCCACGGCTTATAGGATAAAGCAATACAATCTGGTCCCAACCCCTTGTGACAACTCATTTTTACCAGCACCAACCCCACACTCTGCGTTCTTCTTAAACAGGACTACTCACAATTCCTTTAACCCCCCACGTACTCACACATCTCTGTGCCTTTGCTCATGATGCATTCTTGGCCTGAAATCTTCCTTCCCCACTTCACCACCTACTAAATTCCTGGTTATCCATCCAAACCCCACTACAATTTCACCTCTTCAATTAAGCCTTTCCTTATTCCACTCCGCTTCTGGCAAAATTAATTACTCCTTGCTTTGTGTTTGATGCTACTTTGTTCTTATCTCCCAAATAGCGTTTACTGTATTAAATTATATTGTGTTGTGTTTTTTTTCCCGTCCCCAGCTAAACCTGGATTTAGCAAGCATTCAAAACCATTCCTTCTTTCCATGCCTACAACTCTTTTCCCTGCTAAGATCAATGCTGCTTACAATTGTGTTCATCCAGGGCTCCAGGCGTCCCCTCTATATCTGTGAGAGTTGACACCAATATGAAATATATTTGCCAGTCTGCAGCGAAACTATGACTGCCATGAGTGCAGCGCCATTGTCTTACTTATCTTCTACCTCTAGTCCCTGGTGCAATACCCAGTACTTAATACCTGTCTGTTAAGTACATGAAGGTGAAGTACGACAGCATTGAACTATTAAACGTGAACTCTAAGGAACAATTCTGGGCGCCCAAAGTGTAGAGTGAGACCTAGTCTGTTAATACGTGACGCCACACTTTCATATCCTGGACACTGGGATATGGAAATGTAAGTTCTTTATTGTGAAAGGAGCTCAGATATGGGAGATTGTTGCAGAGTAATTCAAAACTGTTTTATATATGCATATACACACAGATCGTCTTGCTTCATAGAAAATACACCTCCCATACACAAGAAACTCTAATACCATATGGAACTTATTGGCCACGTGGTAAGATGTTTATCTCCTTCATCCTTCTTCACCAAATATTTCTAAATAAGTCTTTGTATCCAGTTTTATAGAAAAAATATATCAAGTTTTATAAGTTACTAGAAAAGTAAGATTCATTTTATAGAAATTAAAATTATTATTATTGTTAATAACACCAAGCATTTACTTGCTGCATACCAGGCACAGTCTTAACTGTTTAATTCGTACTGTTTCATTTTGTCTAACATTGCTATGGGGTTGGTACCATGATTCTTTCTATTTTGCAGGTGAGGAAACTGAGTCTCAGAGAGGTTAAGCAAATTGCATTAACATTTCACATAAAGTAAATAAGAGAAGTGAGATTCAAAACAAGATGTGCTAAATTTGAGAAACTGCACCCTTAACCATCATGTTATATCTCATGAGAGCACACATTTCATCCTGTATTGGCCAGCCTTTTCACAATAATGCTGTGTAACAACCACCTCAAAACTCAAGGGTTTAAGAATAGCAAGCATTTATCTCATGATCAAAGGTCTGTAGATCAACCATGATTCAGCTGAATTAGATGGAGCTTAGCTGGAAGGCTCTGTGGGTCCAATTTACATTTGCTCCACATTTCTTATTTTGGAGTCAAGGCTAAAGGGACAGTCATGGGGCACCTGGGTGGTTCAGTCAGTTGAGCATCTGACTTCGGCTCAGGTCATGATTTTGCGGTTGTGAGTTCGAGCCCCACATTGGGCTCTATGCGGATAGCTCGGAGCCTGGAGCCTGCTTCGGATTCTGTGTCTCCTCTCTCTGCCCCTTCCCCACTCATGGTCTGTCTCTCTCTGTCTCTCAAAAATGAATAAACGTTAAAAAAATTTTTTTTTTAAAATGGGACAGTCGTTACTCAGGGCATCTGTGGCAGGTCACCAGGGCAAAAGACCAAAGCTAAACTGAGAAAGCACATCAAAGGTAAGTGTCATGTCCACAAACATTTCTTCTGCCAAAGCAAATTGTATGGCCAAACCCAGCACTAATGGAGAAGGAAGGTGAAGGCCCATGACAGGGTGAGGATTGGAGTAGATATTTATTGAATAATAATACAATGAATCACCCAGTTATTTTATTTATTTTTATTAAAAATTTTTTTTTAACATTTTATTTATTTTTGAGACAGGGAGAGACAGAGCATGAACAGGGGAGGGTCAGAGAGAGGGAGACACAGAATCTGAAACGGGCTCCAGGCTCTGAGCTGTCAGCACAGAGCCCGACGCGGGGCTCAAACTCACGGACCGAGAGATCAAGACCTGAGCGGAAGTCGCCCGCTTAACTGACAGAGCCACCCAGGCGCCCCTTATTTATTTTTAAAACCAAGTCTAGGGTATGTAATCCTTCACATTTGGGCAGGTATGATTTCCTTTTTGTCCTCGTGCAAAGGTACAACATTGCAAAGCTGCCGCTGAAGACTTTAGACCTTCTCGCCCTGATGCAATTCTGTGTTGAGTCGTAACATGCTGGCTACCGGCCTCTTTAGAAGGGCACCACTGCTGGCAGTGCACAAATCCACATGATTGTTCACCTGATTCTTTGCCACGTTCAGAAAGGTGTTTCTATTTTTTTTTTTAAACTTGCAATAAAACTTTGACTTTTCTCAAGAGCAGTGTATTTTCAGAAACCCAGAAATTCTCACGAACAGCATTTACAAAGAATCATAGAATAAGGTCAGAGAGTTTTAGAGCAGCCTTAGAGGGCACTTAGTTCAACCTCCTCATTTTACAGATGAGAAAACAAATAGTTTTGGTTTCAAACGTCCAATTATTGCATAGAGTGGGCTACATTTTTTTTTTTCTCATGTAAGAAAAGCAATGAGAAAAAAACTAGGGTACTTGTCTTACTACAACTGAGTTCTGTAGTGGGGACCTCCATTCAGCTTATTCTATGAGAACCCTCGTATGACCTACTAACTTTATCACTATAATCAACTTCCCTGATTGCCTGTGAAAAACAAAAATTAAGTCTTTCCTTTTCTGTTTATAATCTTCATAGTCTCTGCTTTTAGAGCCAGCAGAACAAGCCAAGGGACACCTGGCCACCAGCTTCAGTGTCCTGAGGACATCTAGGCCTGTTTTCTGCAAGACAGAGAGGCAGAGAGCCACCAAGCCTAGTTTTCTAGAAAGGGAATTATGAGTATCTTTTCAGGCCAAACACATTTGATATTTAGCTAATATTCTCCCTGATTAAAACAGTAGATTTAGAATCGTGAGTATACTGGGGTGGGGGTGGGAGGAGACATTAGAAAAATCTAAAGTGAAAAGTATAATTGATTAAATAAATATCTTTTTTTTTTTAGAGAGAGAGTGAGAGACTGCAAGTCGGGGAGGGCAGAGAGAGAGAGAGACTCTCAAGCAGCCCCTATGCCCAGCACAGAGCCCAGAGCTCAACGTGGGGCTGGATCCCATGACCATGAGATCATGACCTGAGAGAAAATCAAGAGTCAGAGGCTCAACCAACTGAGCCACACAGGGGGCCCTAAATAAATATCTTTGAATACCTTCTAAGAGCCTAGCCTGCTGTTAGGTTCCAGGGTTTTGATGTGAACAAGACAGAAAAAGATCCTATGCTCCTAATGCTTCCATTCTAGCCTGGACATGTAACTAAAGCGTTAACAAAGCAAAAGAGCAGGATGTCAGGAGGGTACGTAAGGTAGAATTTAACCTAATGTCTATGGGGGAGGGGCTGAGAGGTGGTCAGAGAAGGTCTCTCTGGGAATAGGATGTTTTCCCCTTAGGGCTTTTGGGGTTCTGAGATAGAGAGCTTTCCAGGCAGAGGCAAGAACATGTGCAAAGACCTGAGGGAACTGACAAATAGTCAAGGAAGCCAAAGTTTAGCCAGAGAGAGGAGACTAATATGAGACTGGGCAGGTTGTCAGGGTCCAGACTGTGGGAGTCATATAAGACAAGAGTAGAGTGTGGGACTTTATTGCAAAAGTAAAGAGAAGGCATTGAAGCCTTTGAAGTAGGGGAATGACACAATAATAGGATTTGCATTTTTAAAAGGAACACTTTGGTGGTATTTTCAAGAATAAATTAGAGGGGATGGGGAGAGAGAACTGGGGAATCTAAGAAAATTACACAAAGAACAAAATAAGAATCTAAAGCTAGTGAATCCAAATATCCAGCCCATGTTGGCTGTAGATTGTGTGCAGCGTGGGTGGTTGGGATGACTGTGTACTTGAATTGTGCACGTGCACGTGGTCACAGAGCCTCTCTTCTCCCTAAACTCACCCACAGCTTCCAGATAGCCCAGCAATAGGATCGCTCCTTAGGGATTTCAAACTATCTCCAGAACATGCTGGTTAGAGGACAAGAACAGCTTTAGAGTTAAAGCTGGCAAATGGGACACCTCTATTTAGCTTCCTTTCTCCTGGTAACCTAATGACACAAAAACGGAGAGAATAGAAAAGGCACAAAAAACAAAACCTGTGGACTGAAATGCTGTGAAGCTGGCAGCTGTCCTAGCAGACTGGTTCAGCAGAGCCACATGCTAAGCCTGCAATGGGGAGGCTCCAGAAGTGACTTGGTTGACAGTTTGGATCCCAGAACAAGTGCAGGAATTAGTGACATTTGGTATGTCTGGAAGTGAGTACGAAGGTGGGGGAGACACAAGAGGGTTAGTGGGGAGGGTTTGGGATCAGGTAGGTGTCCCCTGAAGCCCCCACCTCCTATGCCATGAAATCACTTGACTCCTTCTTCACTGCAATAAATGACAGGAAAGATTTACTTTCAAGAGACAGAAAGCAGGGGATTTCTGAGTGGAGATGCTAGGCCGAATTGAGGTATGAGAGGATGCTGTACTGAAAGCAGAGAGACTCAAGGAATATTGATGATCTGACTGAATTATTTGGGCTCCAGCCTTCTTCCCACATTCAGCTCCTGGAACATAGCAGCCAGGCATATACTCTCCAAGTAGGGACTGCAGAGTCTTCTCTGGAGCTCTGGTCCAAGAGGAAAGGCCTAAATTGAAGATTCCCTAGGCAACAGTCTGGTCATGTGACCTTCAGTACCAGTTTGGAGAAGGTCAGAGGGCTCTGGAAGAGACTTCAAGAAGGTGAAATCAGTAATTACTAATGTGTTTGAATGTATTGAGAGGATTTTACACAACTGGGGCAGAATTGGGGTTTGATAAGTGATAATAAGTACATTAAAAACCAGCCAAGTGAAAACACAAGTCAATTATTTACTCCAGGTGGGAGAAGCTTTGTACAGGAAAGAAAAAGTACTCTTGGTATCCCCCACAACTTAGTTATCTATAGCATTTACATAGTCATGGTGATGGGAACATCGGCTAAATCTCACTGAGTCACAACACCACTATATTGGGCAGATGGAATACTAGAAGTGTGTGTGTGTGTGTGTGTGTGTGTGTGTGTGTGTGTGTTAGAGGTGGAGTGTACCTATAGAGAGCTGACTCCCCATCTTCCATGTTAGGAAACTAGTAAATAATATCTATAATTGAAAAATCATGTAGCTACATAAATCTGTTGTTTGGAAATTTACAGTTAAATGTTAACAGAATCAGAAGAGCTGAATGAGATTGCCTTCAAGAGTATAAAACGGAGGTGGAGAGCCTGGCTATGGCTTGTAGACTCCTATTTTTCATAATAAGCCTTATAAAACTACTTGACTCTTTCATATATGTGTATGTATAATGTTATGAACATGCACAATAAATTTAAAAGGGAAAAGAAAAAAGTAGTCCCGTGAATATATTCCATCATTGGCTTTAAAAAAAAACAAACAAACCTCCCTCCTAGGTACCACTGCAATACCCAACATACATAGCTATTGCTTTACCTGGTATTATGGGCTGAATTGTATTCCTCAAATGATGCTCAAGACCTAACCCACAATACCTCAGAATGTGATCTTACTTGGAGACAGGGTCTTTATAGAGACAACCAAGTTAAAGTGAGGTCGTTAGAGTGGGACTTAATCTAGTATGACTGACGTCCCAAACTTCCCAAATTTGCCTTTTGGGAAATTTGGACACAGAGACAGACAGACACACACACACAGAGGGACAATGCCATACGAAGATGAAGGTGGAGATCAAGCGATGTGTCTACATGCCAGGGAACACCAAAGGCTGACAGCAAGCCATCAGAAGCTCGATGCCTTGATCTTGGACTTGCAACACATTTCTGTTGTCTGAGCCATCCAGTGTGTGGTACATTGTTATGGCCGCCCTCAGAAACTCAGACACACAGTATGCTATGGCTCACTTGCGTGCACTCCATAAAGAAAGACCTATGTCTCTGACTCTTCCTCTGAAGGAAGAAGAAAAGGAAGAGAGGAAAGAAAAGGAGGAAAGGAAGAAGAGAAGGGCCAAAATGTGCCTAGACTGATGTTGACTCCAGCTAGAAAAACTGCCTTTGAGCAAGAGGGGTTTCACTTCTGTCTTTAATTCTTTCATGACTGGAACATATGTATGTATCATGTTTACATTTGAAAAATAAGTAGATACAAACATATACAACCCCTCCCCCACCAAATGAAAAAAACCTCTTCTTCCTCAATTCTTCAAAATCCCCACATGGGACAATAACGAATTGATGCTGATAAATGGTATTGGGGCTAATAAAGGAGTTAAAATATTGTATTTTAATTTGTTTGTTCTTTTTCCCTAACAAAGTCGGATAACTGCATTTGGGCAAGCTGGGTTCTGTCCTACTTTTCCCTTGGAACTCACAGAGTCAGGGAGACACTGACCTGGGGCAGTCCTTCTTGGACTTTCTTGAGAACATTTAGAAAATTTTCCAAGATTGGCCCTTGATGGATATAGGAAGTAAGGTAATAGCTACCCCTTCCACCCAGTTGTCCAGGTTTCAGTACGTGATACATAAACCACACGCAGCCTTTCTGGTTCACAAGGTTAAAAGTTATTAACTGAAATCAATTGAAATAAAAAGAGCCACATCTGCCATGGTACACAATTCACTTCTCAGGACGGTTTTGGCCTGCACTACACACACACACATACACACACACACACTCACCCACTAACCCTGGGGGAGAGCGGAGGCAGCTGCAGAAGCCAAAAACCTCCCCAGTCCTAATTAAACTCTCCAAGTTTCCAGGCAACACAGCCAAGGAAAAAATCATTTCCAAGCCGAAGACCCCCAGCCCCAGCCCCCAGCCTCCACCCCAGCAAAGGAAACGGGTCATTTGGTTTAATCAGCCCACGTGCACATTCTCTCTCCCCAGGTTGCCAAGAAGGGGCCTGTACCTAGCAGAGGTATTTGTGTAATCAAAGCTTCTGGAACTTTCCCTGCCAAGGCTACCAATGTGAATAGGCTCCTGAGGTAAAAATGTTCCCCCTGCTGGGGACGGCGCCCTTGAAGTCTACATCAAAATCAAGCTAGGGTCACAGCTGTTGCGGCACCCCACAGTGGAAAACTTGCAAGAAATCCTAGCCTGTACTACTGTTTTGCCTCAGGTCTAGAGGAAACGGCCCGCAGTTGCAAGTGAGAAAGAGAGGGGGAATGAGAGAGGGAGGGAAGGGGAAAGAAAGGGAGAGTGAGGAGGAGAAGGGGGGGGGGAAGACAGAAGAGAGAGCTTTCGAAAAGCGAGCACTTGTAACTAGTACTTTGGGGTGGAAAGACAAAGCCACTCGGGAACCTTGCCCCCTTCACCAAGGCAACCTCACCCCAGTCACCCTCACTCATTCCTCTTCTGGGAGCTGGGGGTCGCAGGTTGGCTGAGAGCCACTAGGTGGCAGCAGATTAACTCTTCAAATGCCAGAATGGGCACCGAGGAGTCAGGAATTGGGTCTGAAAACTTTGCATCTGGTCATTTCCCTCAAAGGAAAGGAAAAACAAATGGCTTTTTCTGTACTTACAGATCCTTGGCTTGCAGCGTAGGCATTGGAGGAAATCCTATGAAGGGAAGATTGCTTCCTGGTCACCCATTCATGTGGTGGCTTGAGGCAGGGTGAAATGCAACTGTATATGTGCCAGGTTTCATGACTTCAGTGACACTTGGTTCACACTTGGTTCAAAGGACTAAAAGAACCTTTGAGAAGTTTATGCTCACATTCAATTCACTTCAATGAATACTAAATACAATGAGAAATAAGTGCATTCTATTTTCCAGGGTTATTTCCCCAGCTAATGTCCAGGGCCCCTGCCCTTGGGGATTGTGGGGAAGAAGGGCACTAACTGAATGGTATTCTCATAGTTAACCACCTTGGGTGGGTAAGGAATGGAGGCTCAAATTTGTTATCAATAAAAGGGACATACTTACGGGAAAATAGACTTATGAACATCATTTTACATCGACTTTCTCTGATAGGGGAAGCCTTATGTTTTTAGGGTGAGCAAAGCCTAAAATGTGGGCTCCATCCGAAAAAACTTAGCCAGCAGTGGCTAAAAACGCTTGCCGTTCAGATGATGAGGAAAACAAATCATTCTCCGGGGTATTCTAGCCTCTGCAAAGCATCCCCCAATTCTGCCTATTAAACTTTTGCCACAAATATAAAAATACTGTGGTGTTGATTGGAGGAAGGTGAAATTGATTTACTTCAGAAAAGGGAGAGAGAGCTACCAGCCACAGGAGAAATAAATCCAGAAGGGGGGAAGGGAGCTGGGGGTGAAGGATAAGCGCTCTTGCAGTTGGGTTTAAGAGAGCCTGGAGGAATACAGGGAGAAGGGGGAAAGAATGAGGAGGAGGGAACCATAAATGTATGATATATATGACTAGAGAGAGATGGGGAAAGGCAATTTTAAGATGTTTTGCTGTGCATTTGGGATTCTCTTTGATATGCTTCAAGAGAGCTCGGTGAAGATTAAAGTTGCCTTACGATTATTCTTATTTCTTGGACTGGAAGGCTGCCGAAGACACAAGGAAAGCACCATCAGTGCTACCACCCTTTCCCTTTCTTTCCTGTCTAGGTGGTAGGACAGTATCCAGATCGTAGTGTCTTTCGGGAAAAGTCATCCCAGGATCTCCAGTAGATTACACAAAATGTAAGCATTTATTATGCTAATCCCAATATGCAATTCCTCATTCTCAAATGGGCAGCCTCAGCATTTTAAACTTCACTCTGCAATTTCACCAAAAGGACAGGAAGTAGCACAGTAAGACAACGCTCTGATCATCAGGTGATCTGGGGTGGTGATATCTTGTCGTTGTCTTCGATCATCACCATACTTATGCTGGGTACACGGCAGGGCTAATGGGTGTTTGATGGAATTAGGGTTCACAGTGGCTTGCTAGCCTAGCTTCTCGTTTGGGACAAGAACTGCTACGTCTTTGAGAACTTTAACTTTTCAGTCCCAGAGCCCTAATCATGCTCCCATTTTTCCCTCCGCTGGATTCTCCTTACCTCTACCCATCCCTTTACCACCCAACTGTATCTGATCTGCTTAGCAAATTCCTTCTTTCAAGGGAAGACTGTTGAAATATCTTGGCCTTTATGAAAACTGCTCTGACGTTTCACCTATACCCTCTTGTACACAAGTCACTCCTCTGGTAACTGCTACAGTGTTTTCATATCTACCTTCCTCACTAGAGTGAAGGCATGAATTATCTTTATATCTTCAATGCCCAGAACAGTGCCTGGCACACAGTTGACACCGAGTAAGCCACCGGACAAAGAGTTGTCATATATCTTGTCATTCCATGCTGGAGAAAGCCCAGCTATTGAAAAGTTATCATTTTCAAGTACTTAACCTAGAACTCACACTGTGGTAGGTGCTAGGGGATTCAATTACTCATCCCTCTCGTAATAATATGTACTTCCCATTCTTCAATTGGCAGTCTTGGAGCAAAGCTCACTCAGATTCACAGAAAGTGGAGGAAAACGTTTCAATAACATGACTTGCTGATCATCAGGGCTGTAGGAATATGGTTCTCAAAGCCATTAGTAATGGCATGTTCTGTTCCTATACTTCTGTTTCTGACGTGAATCTCTTACTCTTTCAAAAAATGTTTACAATTTTGAATATAAAAGTAGTCCACGCTCACTGAAGGAAATTTGCAAAATAGAGAAAAGCAGAAAAGAACAAAACAGTTTTCAATCAGTCGCACTATGTAAATAGTGAGTCTGTAACATTTTGGAGTATGAATTACTCTCTCACTTATGGAATTTAATAAAAACCAGATGATAGCTCATGCTGTCTGCTAAAATAAGAGCCGACCTCCACAGAAAATACATAGGTGGATTTCATAACTGGTTCCTGGAGCACCCAGGGAGGGAACGAGCGCCCGCGGCATGCCCTGGTGAGTAGCACTATGTAGGGGGAGATGAGTGAATGGAAGGGGTGAATGAGCACATTTGGGTGCTTTGCTTGAGCCTATGGAGCTTTGTACATCGTCAACCACTTTTCTGCTCTCTTCAAAGAGAGCTGCAGTTCCTTCTAGCTTCCATTCGTGCAATTATTGGTCAATTCTTTCAGGTTGCAGTGATGGTCACGAGGGCACCCCCCCAACAGCCCCATGACCTTCATTGCTGTTTCCTTGACCGAACTTGCCTTGAGCCGCCATGATACCTGAACTCTTGCATCCAGCATGACACTGTTCCTTGGACCCTTAGTGGTCACCCCGGCACCACCCCTTGATAGTGTAATGGGACAACCAAGCAGCTCACCAGAACTGAAAGATCATGGTATAAAGATGACACCTTGTTGATGTAAATAAACTGGTAGAGGCAGTTTTTAGACTGAGGACAGTAGACAATCTTGTCAGAGAACAGGCACTCTCTCATCTGTGTGGAATGACCAGCCCCTAGAAGAGCATATACTGATTCCTTGGGACAGGAATGGACTTTTGCATGTGCATGTATATTTGTTTTATTTAATGTAAAAAGCATCTCTGGGACCAGAGTAATGAATCAGTGCTGTCACTAAACAGAGTTAACCTGTTCACTTTGCCATGTCCTGAGTTAGTTGCTGGGGACACAAAGATATGCATGACAATCTAGCTAGGGAGAAAACCATGCATCTGTATGGAAAGAAAGGAATTTAATATTTATTGAATATCTACTCTGTGCTTGGCATTGTGCTAGGTGTTTCTTTTTTTAAGTTTACTTATTTATTTTGAGAGAGAGAGGGGAGAGAGAGAGAGAGAGAGCAAGTGGAGAAGGGGCAGAGAGAGAGGAGAGAGAGAGTCCCAAGCAGGCTCTGCACTGTCAGTGCAGAGTCCAATGCAGGACTTGAACTCACAAACTGTGAGGTCATGACCTGAGCCGGAATCAAGAGTCAGAAGCTTAACCAACTGAACCATTCAGGCACCCTTGCTTTGTTTTGTTTCTTAATTAACACATATAATCTCAACAAAATGTGAATTGGATAGTATTTCTTCTCATTTTGTGTTAGAAGAAACTGAGGCTCAGGGAGCCATTTACTTCCCTAACTCAAGCCGCTGGAATTTTGAACAAAAACTCAAAACCCACGCCTAGGTGGGTTTGTTAGAGTGGCAAGAAGAAGAGGTCTAGAGAGGATGGTCAGGGCTTGGGGGTGTGACTGCCTCCCAGTCTGCTTGCCTTGCTTTCTGAGTCAGCGGTGACTGGGAGTGAGACACTGTCCACAGAGAAGCTGTTCACGTCAGCCGCAGCAGGACTGCCTTGCAAGAAGAGGGTTGGGGACTATTGCTCTGCTTTGTAAACCTTAGTTTTAGGAGGAGGCATTAAATTCTCTCTGTCCTTCCAGCTAAGCTTCAGTCTTTCCCTTCTCCCCTCCCCGTCCGCACCCCCGCCCACCCCCTACCCCCCCCCCCCCGTGCCAAGGAGGGATTGGCTGCCGAAATTGGATGTGTACGTAAGGATGGATTTGTGCTACTCCCAGTGGTGTGGCTTCAGGTCTGTGTCTTGACATTTCTGAGCTCTGGTTCCCCATCCATATGACGGCACAATATCTACCTTACCGGGTTATGATTATGTTTCTTCAGATATAAGAAGCGGTGGCCCATAGAGCACATGGAACATTTCAACGCTCAATAAGCCTTAGCTTTTGTCCCTTTGCTGCTTTCCAAGCTTCACTAGCATTGACCTCTGTGGTCAGCACTGTTTCATTTCCTAAAATACCTTCTATTTTTCCTCTATGTGTTGATCTTTGTCCCCCAACCCATTTCCCTCTTCTGCCAGTTGGCCTTAAGTTCTCTGAGGGAAAATACCATGTCACATATTAACACCTTTCTGGGTGGGTGACCCATAGCAAACATTTTTTTAAAAAACTGATTGATTGATTGATTGATTGATTGATTCTGTCTCACTGACCCTGTGTTCTAACTGCTAAGTGATACGTGAGCAGTGTCGTACTGGAGCCAGCTCATACCGGCCTGTGAGAGACATGTTACATTCTCAGGAAATTTGCTGGCCAGTTTTTAAACTGTGGCTACTTTAGATTTTGCTATGGTAGGGGTATTTACACCACAGAAATTGGCAAACGCTACGGCTCTGGACTTTGCTCCCTCCCCAGCCCCTAAACACACACAGAGAGGCAGCTACCGTGTGTTAGATGTCTTCTTAGTTTAATTTCTGATGCACCATCATTTTTAGGAAGCTTCCAGATGATATTTAGCTTGGTTTGACCAAAGCAGGAGCCTGTAGAGTATCTTAGAATGACTATACTGATAACAGGATTTCCAGTTTTAGAATTGGAAACTAAAAAAATGTCACTTACTTTAATCTCCCTTCCAATGTAGAAATATCTTCTTTAATATACCTGATGAATGCTCATTTGGCCTCTACAGAACAACATTCTTAGGGAAGGGAGCTACTTTATCTTCCAGGCAGCCTTTCCCATGGAGGGCTCCACAATTATTCAAAAATTCTCCTTTATAACGATCCGTTCCTACCTCTCCTGTAACATCCACCAACTGTTCTTTGGTCAGCCTGTTTTCTGTAGCAAAGCAGAATGTCTACACTCTCCAAGTGATAACAATGATCACACTGTCAAGCGACATTCTCAGAGGTCTTCTTTGCCCGGCTGAATGGCTTTCCTGTTCTAGCTGTTAAGACACCCTCACCTGGGGCGTCTTGGTGGCTCATTCGGTTAAATGTCCGACCGACTTCGGCTCAGGTCACCATCTTGCGATCTGTGGGATGGAGCCCGGCGACAGGCTCTGTGCTGATAGCTTGGAGCCTGGAGCCTGCTTCTGATTCTGTATCTCCCCCTCGCTCTGCCCCTCCCCATGCACATTCTGTCTCCCTTTCTCTCAAAAATAAATAGACATTAAAAAAATTTTTTTTTAATTAAAAAAAGGACACCCTTACCATGTGGTTATGCAGGAACTGAACAAAATATTCTAGATTTGGCCAGTTCAGCGCAATAAAGTGAGACTTCTACACTCTATGATATTTTTCCACAGCATATTATACCTTTAGTTAGTGCTGTACTTAAAAAAGTTAATTCTTTGCATGGGCATTATTTTTAAGCTGGGCCACCTCAGTGATGTACCTAAACACAATTCATGTTATGAATTCAGCACTTTACATTTATGGAAGTTATACATCACATTCCCATTATTGATGCATTATATTTTGAGTACTTATTTTGAGATTCATCATGTTCAATTAATTTTTTAGTTTTGTGGTCCCCCGCCCCCCAAGGCCTCTCTATAGATAGATTTTCAAGACTGAATACAAATATTCAACCAGTTGTAATTTTACTTAGTAGTTTCTTGTGATCATCTACTTGTTTCCTAATATACTTAAAAAAATTTTTTTTAATGTTTATTTTCAAGAGAGAGAGAGAGAAAGAGGGGCAGAAAGAGAGGAAAACACAGAATCCATAGCAGGCTTCAGACCCTGAGCTGTCAGCATAGAGCCCAACGTGGGGCTTGAACCCACGAACCACGAGGTCACGACCTGAGCTGAAGTTGGATGCTTAACTGGCTGAGCCACCCAGGCACCCCCTACTTATAACCTACTTATAAATGTTGTATTTAATAATTTATTCTAGAATTTTGTCCTGGGAAAAAGTTAACAATCAGTAGTTTCTATCTGATAGCCATCTTCTCCTACTTATTGAAATTCAGGGTATTTTCTTAACACTTCTTTCAATACCCATCCTATTCACTTTGATATCACATGGATGCCGTCACAGGAATCTTCCAATCCTAGTCATATCCTGTTAAATAATTTGTCTGGTTCTTTAGTGCACTGCTGTCCAATAGAAACATGATGAAAAACACAAAAGTGGGTGACTTATATGATTAAAAGCTTTCTAATAACGACATTGAAAAAGTGGGAAAAAAAAGTGAAATTAATTTTAACCTTGTATCTCCAAATTATCATTCCAACATCAAATCTGCATAAAATTCTTAGTGCTATATTTTCATTTTTTATACTGTCTCTTCCAAATCTAGTGTGTGACTTCCTAACAGTAAATCTTAATATGTACTAGACACATTTTCAGTGCTCACAGGCCCACAGGGCTAGCAGAGATCACACCGAATCACCCAGGTAGAGACGTATGCTCGTTTCAGGTGCCCAGACATTATTGTTGTTATTATTATCATGCATTATTTTATCTTGTATTTAATTCCCACTTTCATGATATTTATTCTACCTATTTCAGCATGAAGTTCTCATTCACAGTCAAGAAGGCAAGAGCTAAACAGGGATGGAGAGGCTGGTCTCACTTTCTCTTTGTGAATATTAACGAGGGTACCTTTTACAGTTAAAAAGCATAAAGAAAGCTCGTTAAGGGCAACAACATCCCCTAGCCCGCAACTCTCTCTAGAACCACAAAATGGGTATGTTACAGAGGCCTGGGAACTAATTCTCTCCAGATGTTTGCAAAGCGAGCAAGACCAAAATGTGGAAACTGAAATTACTAAACACTTAATAAGGAGCTGATGGAACCGAGGCCCCAGGGTTGGCTCAGCAATAAGTGAAACACAGAGACCCTGTTTGTTCAGAGGAACTTCAAAGCGCCCTATAAACTCCTAGGAAAGGTGAGAGGCAAAAACGCTACAGAGAATCCAGCATTCCTGCAAAGTCAAACTGGGGACTAACTTGAGATGCTTTTCCTGGTGCTTAAGAAGAAGACTGAGGGGCAGGTCTGGTAAGCAGATGTTTGACTTTTGTTTATGCCCATTCTTACATACAGTATGTGCATGTTGGGTATAGGCGTTTCTCTAGCTAGCCCAAAGGGGATAAACCAATTAAACATTAGTTAAAAAAAAAAATAGAAAGAGAAAATGCCTTTTCTGTACTAAGTATTCTCCACACCAAAACCATAAAATTGCTAATGAGACATAGTTGATCCAAATAAAGTTGGTTATATTTATCTTCATTTTTTTCTTTCTTCCCTCCCTTTAATAGTGGGAGAAACAACATGGAACTTTGGCTAAGATCATAATTAAAGAGGAAGAAAAGAGACTAATTAATCAAAAGGGGTATCCGTTGCAAGTCTGACACAGTATCTCTTTGGTCACTGGTTACCCAGCAAGAGAAAGGCTTCCAGGATCCCATCCTGTAGCTGTTTTTTTGGTCTTGGTTTTGGGTGTTCATTGGCAAGCACTGTGACCTTCTAGGTATATGCTGTTCACCTTTTATATCTTTCTTTGGGGTTCAAAGAAAGAATGAAACAATGGTAGCTTAAAAGGAAGACAAGAAAAGTGATCAAAAGTGACCCATTGCCTAAGCAAAATAGCTGCCACGGAGGAGGGTGGAGAGTGGTGGAGAATGACTCTCATTGTAGAGTTACTAAGAGATAGAAAAACAGTTCTGGCAGCGTTAGAAACGGAGGCATCTTCTCCTTGAAGAATCAACAAAGTGGGTCCACCACCTTTTTTTTTCTTTTTTTTAAGAACAGAATTACGTAACATTACATTCAGAATATAATAGTTAAATGCATAGTCTCTTTGGACTGAGGTAGACCTAGGTTGGATTCCCAGCTCAGCTGCTTACTAGGTAAGTAATCTTTGAAGTTTTTTTGTCTTTTTTTTTTTTTTTTAAGATTTTTAAATTTTTTTATTTTTGAGGGAGGGAGAGAGAGAGAGAGAGAGAGTGAGAGAGCGAGAGCATGTGCATAAGCAGAGGGAGGGGCAAAGGGAGAAGGAGAGAAGGAGAGAGAGAATCTCACGCAGGCTCCATACCCCATGCAGAGCCCCACCCAGCACTCGATCTCATGACCGTGAGATCATGACCTGAGTCGAAATCAAGAGTCGGACATTCAACTGACTGAACCACCCAGGTGTCCCAGTAAACTTTTAGGTTTTTATTTATTTATTTATTTAAAAAAATTTTTAACGTTTATTTATTTTTGAGACAGAGAGAGACAGAGCATGAACGGGGGAGGGTCAGAGAAAGGGAGACACAGAATCTGAAACAGGCTCCAGGCTCTGAGCTGTCAGCACAGAGCCCGACGCGGGGCTCGAACCCACGGACCGTGAGATCATGACCTGAGCCGAAGTTGGCCGCTTAACCGACTGAGCCACCCAGGAGCCCCAAACTTTTAGGTTTTTAACCTCTCTTGGGTCTCAATTTCTTCGTCTATAAACAGGGCATGAAAATAATACCTTTTTCTTAGGACTGTGGTGAGGACAAACTGAGGTATGCATGCACCTTTGTAGCCTAGTTCCTGGCAGAAAGTGAAATAACTAATGACCTATCAGCCCAGGCTTTATTCAACTCTCTTCCTGCAGAAAGCTATTTTTTTGGTATTCATGATTTGGTAGATTCCACGATTTGCAGACCGATCATTTCCTTTCTTTTCTTTTTAAAATGTTTATTATTTATTATTATTATTATTATTATTATTTTTAGAAAGAGAGAGAGAGCATGAATGGGGAGAAAGGTAGAGGAGAGAGAGAGAGAGAATCCCACTCTGAGCGTGGAGCCTGACGCTGGGCTCTATCCCATGACCCTGGGATCATGCCCTGAGCTGAAATCAAAAGTTGGACACTCAACAAACTGAGCTACGCAGGAACCCCTCATTTACCTTCATAATCTCCAAAGGGTGGGTTCATCAAGGTTTGTTCCTTGTACTATCTTTCTTCATACAGAAAAGGAACAGTCTCTGTTGAGTTTTGTACTTGCTGGATTTCTGAACTCCGAGCGTTTACTGGAAGTGTGGTTTTCCGAGATGGAGCACTGGCTAAGGATCCGCACGGCACCCTGCACCCATGTTTCCCTCAGCTCCCCCTTCTCAGTTCTTCTGTGCGAACGGTCAATCAGCGTAATAAAGCATTTCATAAAGTCATGATTTGACAAGAAAAAGATCAATGTAAATACTACACAGACAAATACTGTGAGGAGAAACATCTGGATGTCCACTGCTTGCTTCCTGTTGAGAGAGTTTGGGAATTTGGGGGTTTTAACAGTTGGACAGAGTTAATTTTGGAAACTACTTCACATTTCTACAAAAAAAAAGTGCACACATTTATTACACTTCACTCATCAGATGAGGGAAGCTGGCGGTCAACTTCCCAGGCCTCTCTGAGGACAAAAGAGATTTAATTGGACATGGAGCAGACGGTTTTCCTTCTCTTTCCGCTCCTCACAGCTAGGGCATCCCTTCTCCTTCGTCATGGCTCAGGTTTCCTTGATTTCTTCCTTTCCTGCTTATATTCAGTGTCCTCCAAGTTTCCAGAAATCCCAACTTTAAATTATGGATTTGCCACTGACTGGCTAGCTAATCTTAACAAATCTCTTACTCTGTCTATACCACAGTTTCCTCTTTTGAAAATAAAATTAATCTCTTAAATATGGAGAACAAACAGAGGGTTCCTGGAGGGGGGATGGGCTAAATGGGTAAGGGGCATTAAGGAATCTACCCCTGAAATCATTGTTGCACTATATGCTAACTAACTTGGATGTAACCTAAATAAATTTTAAAAAATAGAAAGAAAAGAAAATTAATAGTAATAATAATTACACTTTACACTCAAATGTCACAGGGTTATATAGATCAAGACTCCTCCCTGTCCTTCCAGTTCCCAGACCATTCAATGTTCTTTCTTGCTTCTATTATCTTAAATTTTTTTTTTTTTCTTTTTTCAAGCAGGCACCGGGCTCAGCAAGGAGCCCGATGCAGGGCTCCATCCCATGACCCTGGGATCATGGCCTGAGCTGAAATCAAGAGTCAAATAAATGCCTAACTGACCGAACCACCAAGGTGCCCCTCTATTATCTTTTCATGCAAGATATTCCTTTTCCCTAAAAAACTGTGATTCAGCCTTTTGATGCAGCCCAGATATTACTGGTACTGTGAGAGATTCTTTCTCTCTCCTTCTCAGGTGATAGTGTTGTATGGGGACAGATGGTAGCTACACTTGTGGTGAGCATAGCGTAACGTGCAAACTTGTCGAATCACTACGTTATACACCTGAAACTAATGTCATATTGTGTGTTCGCTGTACTCAGATTTAAAAAAAAAACACTTCAAAGCACAATTAGTAGCATGGGAAATGCTACTACACATCTTTAGTAAGAAAAAGCAACTTACAAAATAATACAATCCAAATCTGGTAAAATATGATACGTATACATCATTATTTTTTTTTAATAGGATGATACCGGGGACTCTTCTTGTCTCAGACCCCAGGCTATCGCTGCAAAGCTGAAGGAACTCTCACATTCTAAAAAGGAGATGCTAGGTACATAACTGCAGGTGCTATTAAAAGGTAGACCAGATTGTCTTGTAACACCCCACCACCTCAATCAGCCTACAAAAGCAAAGACAGGAAACTCAAAGTCAGTTTGCTTCACTAGGAACTGCCAGTGAGCTATTAGTTGAATAAGAACTCTTCTGTGTTATCTTCATCTCCGTTCCCCGTGAGTTACCCACCTTTCGGGGCAAATGAGAGTAGCCCTAAGAGAATAATTCGTAGAAATTAGGACTGCCTACAGGAGGGGAGCCTGGTTTCACACTCCTTGCTGGATGCTGGCTGAATTATACACACTCCCAGGACCATGGCGGTGCTGCTTGCCATGTCAAGTAGACTGAGAAAGTTCTTGGAGCTTGACACATACTCCCTTTCCTAGAAGGGGGGGTCACATGTGAACCCAGAGTGTTGTGCCTACTTCCTGTCTGAGCACCCTGAGGCCAGAGGAGCAGTTCACAACATCAGGGCAAGCAGAAGAAGCAGCAGAGGGGGTAGTGTGACGCCACCATTCAGTGTGGAAGGGATGCCTCAGTTTTCCACAGCCCAAGAGAGTATTTTCGAAGGTAACCGGATTTAAAGCTCCTTAAAGGTCACCCCAGCAGAAAATGGTACAGGGTAACTGCAAAAGCTTGGTGTGGAAGATGGCAAGACATCAGCTGGAGTGTGCATCATTCCGACTACTGTCAGGGAGCTTCACATTGCATAGTCCTGGGGGTGCATCCCAATAACCCACACACCCAGTGCTCCAGAGACTGAGGGTGGGGAAGCCTCCAATCACAGACAGGCAGTCTTAGCCAGTGAAAACCTAAGACAGAAGCAGCAGCAGCTAGGAAAGGGTGTTTCTGTCTCTTCCCCTTCCCCCCCCTTCCACCTCCCCTCCAGTGGTGGGAGGAGAACAGACCCAGACACACAACTCCCACTCCCTACTAAGAGTTCCCTGACCTTGACTCATGTCTGTGTTGAGGATTACAAATTGGAGGATGTTGGGGAGAATAGAAGTTCTAATTGCAAGAGAGATTGAAACTTTGATTTAGACTCAATGAAACTTGTCATTATAATTGAAAATGACATTTTCCTTGGGGATCCATTTTGCTCTCAAGATCTCGTTCTTGATGATGGAGGGAGAAAACTTAGATTTGCCAATGAAAAATAATGCAGGCTTTATTTTCATTCATTTCACTTCACAATGTCCAGACCCTTTGATGTCTTGCAAATGAAGAAGGAAGATATCCTTAAATTCCTTGCAGCAGGAACCTACTTAGGTGGCACCAACTCTGACTTCCAAATGGAAAGTACGTCTACAAAAGTTAAAGTGATGGCATCTACATCATAAATCTGAAGGGGACCTGGAAGAAGCTTCCACTGATGGCTTGTGCCATTGCTACCATTGAAAACCCAGTTGGTGTCAGTGTCACGTCCTCCAGGAACACCGGCCAGTGGGCTGTCCTGAATTTTGCTGGTGCCACTGTAGCCACTCCTATTGCTGGGTACTTCACTCCCACAACTTTCAATAACCAGATCCAGGCAGACTTCCAAGAACCACATCTTCGGTGGTTACTGAGCCCAGGGCTGACCACCAGCCTCCCATGGAGGCATCTTATGTTAACCTGCCAACCACTGCTCTGTGTATCACAGACTCTCCTCCATGCTATGTGCACATCGCCATCTTGTGCAACAACAAGGGAGCTCAGTGGGGCTCGTGTGGTACATGATGGTGCGGGAAGTTCTGTGCACCTGTGCCACCATCCCTCATGCACACCCATGGGAGATCATGCCTGATCTATTTCTACAGAGATTCTAAAGAGATAGAAAAGAAAGAGCAGGCCACTGCTGAAAAGGCCATGACCAAGGAGGAATTTCAGGGTGAGTGGACATCTCTAGCCCAAGCAAACTGCTTGAGTTTACTGCTATCGAGCTCAGGTTGCAGACTGGCCTGAAGGCACGCAGGTGGCCTCTGTGCCCATCCAGCAGTTCCATACTGCAGACCAGAGCCCATAGTCTGCCACTGAAGACTGGTCTGCAGCTCTCATTCTCAGACCATTGAATGGGTAAGAACAACACTGGGTGGTGTTAAGCAATTCTTCTACAGGTTCTTAAACTGAATGCAGAAAATAAGATTAATAGAAAATAAAGTTTCTTAAAAAAATAAAAGAAAGAAGAAGAGAAGAGAAGAGAAGAGAAGAGAAGAGAAGAGAAGAGAAAGGTAATATAGTCTCTAGGTTTAAAACTGTCCCAGGTAAATGTTCAGCAGATTCTGTTAGTAGGACTATCACGACTGTATCTCCTTCTCAAGTTGTTTCCTGTTCCCCTCCTTATTTCTGTAATGGTGTCTGAGCTTAGGCAGGACCTTACATATCCTCTTCAGAGTGGGAGGAGAAGTCTCTGATCCGTGTACTGCGTCCTCATTTTACAGATGAGAAAATAGAGGTTCGGTAGCCTGTAAGGGTACATAGCAGCTAGTGAGGGGCAGAACTACCTCTGTGGTTGGGCAGAGGTTGATGTACATAAATGCAAGATCACCAGGTAAGTGGATTAGGCAATTGACATGTCAGAAGAATGAGGAGCACACTGGCTGGGTTGGGTGGCTGAGGTGCCAGATCTTGATACGTTTGTCAGGACACTCTCAGACTCATATAAAACACACCAGCCTGACACAATTGAAGCACGTCTATATTTCTGAAAGATGAACATGGTCCAATAAAGGACAAAGGATTTCACATGGTTCAAAGTATGTATTGCACTATTTGTTCCATTCACTTATTTCTCATTCATTTATTACATCTCTATTTTGTGGGTCTTACTAATAAGGTAGCGTTCTAGGCACTAGGGATACAGAACATAAATAAGATAGCCTCTGCACTTGCAGAGCTTTTTTCTAAAGAGGAAGGGAAAGAATAAAAACTAATTATATTATTCATGCCTTATTATAATTTTTGATAAGTGATATGATAAAGAAATTTAGTGTCCCATGAGACCATAAAATAGGGACATGACCTATTTGGTGGATCAGAGAATCTTCTCTTGAGAGAATGGCATTTGAGCTAAGCTATAAAGATAAATAGAAGCTAGCCAAGGGGAAGGGAAGAGTTATAAGAATGTTCCAGACCACATGTGTGCTATTCCTGTTGAGACACAGCATGGCTCAGCCACAGACCTGAAAAAGAGCTGGGATGACTGGACAGTGGTGAGGTCAGTTCTACAAGATTTTAGATTAAGTAGCTGTTGGATTCAGTCCATGGTCCAGGAAGCAGTGTATGGGGGAATACCCATGATCTTACTGGGAGTTTGCTGGGAGAATCTAGGAATTGGAAGAGGGATCATTTTGGCATGCCGTCCATATGATGTAACAGAAAATCCATCTAATAGTACTTAAAACTGAAGTTAGCAAACTTTTTCTGTAGATGGTCGGATAGTAAACATTTTAAGGCTTTGCAGGCCATGCTGTCTCTATTGCAATTATTCAGCTCTGCAGGGGTAGCACGAAAGTGGCCACAGACACTATATGAACAAAGGAGCACGGCTGTGTTCCAATAAAACTTTATTTATTGGCCCACAGGTTGGAGTTTGTTGATCTCTGGGATATAATAGGATACTTACGGGTCACTTAGCAAGAAGTCACTAGCAAGTGACCAAAGTGGTGGTTGCAGGGTTGAATCAGCAACCTTATAGGGTAAGGAAGCTGGAGAATCAGCCCTGGGATTCCTTTATGGTCATGTGAGCAAATAGAACAGAAACACCAGGTTATTGTTTTTAAAAACTTTTTTTTTTTTTACATTTGTTTATTTTTGAGAGACAGAGCACAAGTGGGGGAGGGGCAGAGAGACAATGAAACACAGAATCTGAAGCAGGCTCCAGGCTCTGAGCTGTCAGCACAGAGTTGGTCGCAGGGTTCGAACTCACAAACCATGAGATCATGACCTGAGCTGAAGTTGGTCGCTTAATCACCCAGGCACCCCCAATTTACTATTATCTAAAATACAAGTTTACTAAATTAAGAGTCAAGGAGACATGTATCAGTGAAGAAATTCACTGAGAAAGTTTCTTGAGGGGGAAAAGTCAGGGGTTTTAAGTGCTAAATCTGAAGAAGTGATTTGTGGTAGTTAGGTTCCCTAAGGACTGAAAACTAGTATTCTGGATAGAGCAGAGTAAATCCGTTAGTTTGTCCAGGATTTGTCAAAACCAGTCTCAGTGTTCATCAGCCAGCAAAAGGTCTTCAGTTCGGTCCAGTGGGAATTTGATTCCTGGGGTCTTTCAAAGTTCATTGTCCTTCATCAAGTTCCACTGCTTAGAACTAGTGTGATGAAACACAACACAAAGCTTTGATCTCTCCAGGCAAGTGCTGATGTGAGTGATAATTTTACCTCATACATATCCAAGATGGCTACTGAAATTCCAGTCACCACTTGTTTAAAGGACAGTGTCCCATCAGAAGGCATAGCCAGAATAGCTTTTGCTCACAGCACTCCCCCTCGTATCAGGGAAGAACTCTTTCCCAGAAGTTTCCCATCCACTACTGCAGTCATACCCTTATTTCCCCTTGGCTAAAACTAAGTCACGTGTCTACTAATACACCTTTCACTGGCAAAGAGTACTGGGTCAATCACAGCCTTTCCCTGGGGCTGCCTGATACCTGAGCAGCACTGAACATCTATTAGCAAGGGGGAAGGGCTTGCTGGTTATTGGGAAGGCCACCAACTGTGCCCTCAGCCACCATCACTGGCCTTCCTTCCTGTTAACAGAAAATGAAGCGACAGTGGGAGCCGGGCACTGCTGAAGAAGCTGTCGATAGAGTAATCTACAACAGTTCTGTTAAAATTAGCTGGATCTTCGCAGCGTAGTCCCTGATAATAGGTTGAGTGCTCTGACTGGAGCTTCAACGGCGCTGGCTGCTTATGAGAATAATCATATCTTATCTGTTTGGAGATCGGATTTTGTTTTTCATGAGAATGCTCAAAGGGAACACCCCTTCATGCAATCCCACTTCCCAGGGACACATAGAACCAATCTAAGGAAAAAGCTTGAGGACAGGAAACTCCGTTTATCTATAAAACAAACATACTTACAGTTTAAATAATCAGCCATAGGTTATTGGATTTCTTCTTTCTCTACATACACTACTTTTATGAGAAACTGGCAGAGCATACTTACACGCACCAACATTAGGGATTTAGCAAGAAAAGCCGTTTCCAGGGTGTGTTATAATTAAAGTCATACTAATTCAGCCTGATCCTTAAACACCTATTCCGCCTCAGTCTGCACTGTGGGGTAATGATATAATTATAACCCTGAGGCTTTGTAGGACATGGGAGAAAGAATGAAGTCTTCTTTTCAAGTTTCTATGTTAATTGCACGTTACTGTTGTCTAATTATTTGTCAGGGAAAGGCAATGAATAATGCTGAGAAAAGCATGGGTTTTGCAACTGGCAGGCTGGGGATCAAATCCTAGCTCAGCCACTTACGAATGCCTCAGTTTCCTCATCTTTGTTAAGAGTTTTGGGGTGTCTTTAGGACCAGTTTTAGTGCACAGAAAGATTAATCAGAAGCTTAGTTTGGTTTTATAAATTCTGCTTTTTACTGAAGTTACAAACTGAAAACTCGACTACATCCTTCAGCTTTTAAGTCTGGTTTCAAATCATTAATCCATGTGCAAGTTTAACAATCACTTTTGGCGGGGGCTATGACTAATGTTTGCTTTCATTTACAGACTTTGGTTAATTGAACATCTTCAAATATTTCAAAGTGCACTTACATGGTTCATGTATTTGCTTTCTTTCTCAAGGATTTCAATTCCCTGACAACAAATAAAACTTTCTTAGTATATATATATATAAAAAAAAAAAAAAACTTGTATGTCTCATAATTTAAACTTACAAATATGGGGAACTGTAGTTCTCTTAAGTAAACTTAGTGAGACTTCAAATTCAAAATCACAAATTAGGGGCACCTGGGTGGCTCAGTCAGTTAAGCATCTGAGTTCAGCTCAGGTCATGATCTCACAGTTCATGGGTTCAAGCCCCGTGTCGGGCTCTGTGCTGACAGCTCGGAGCCTAAAGCCTGCTTCAGATTCTGTGTCTCCCTCTCTGCCCCTCCCCACCTCATCTCTTTCTCTCTCTGTCAAAAATAAATAAACATTAAAAAAATTATTAAAAAATTAAAATAAAATCACAAATTTAATTTGTGTATTCAATTACATAATTTAAGTTGGAGTTACAAGACTGTGTCTCTACTGGTCAAATTCACATAAGCATCAGAAATATAAAACACTTGTATGAAAAAAAAACACTTGTATGGATTCCTTAGCCTGAAATATTTATATTAAACCTTTCTGTATTTGCCTATACAAATATCATTGAAAGTCCCCAAGATCGTTTAAACCAAGACGCCTGGAGCTTCAGCCACCTGCCGTGGTTCCTCTCACACCTCACTTAGAAAAACTATTGTGTCTACCCGTGTAATACACGCATTGTCTTTCTGAGGTTGCTTCCTATGTTACCAGAGATTTCAGCCAGGACCCTGATTGGACTCTTGCTGTTGACACTGCTTGGATGTGCTGAACTTCATAGCTGCAGCTCAACTTCAAGTTGTAGCTGTTTATGTTGCTCTTGTCCCTGGAGTCCATTTGTACACATTTCTCTGAAGCCTGTAACTCCTGCCCCAGTTAGTCTCTTGGCTGAGTTTTGCATTTCCTTGGCAAAACCTTAAGATCGGTAAGTGCCTCCCTGCTTTTTCCATGTTCCTAGAGTCACATAACACTTGTTATTGGTACTGACTATATGCACTGTATAGTGGATACTGAAATGATAACTGATTGAATTTCAAATATCTCTCATGGCTTCACCTGTGGTCACAGTCTGTCAGGTCAGTCTGTTAGCAATCCATATATTTGGATGCTTAATACCTACCTTGTAGAGTTGTTGTGAATTAGTATTAATTGTGATTTAGCATTAATTAGTGTGAAGCACCTTCCCTAGCTGTGGTCCATTATAAGTACTCAGTCAGCCATAGTCACTGCTAGTTTTTTTTTTTTTTTAATGTTTATTTATTTTGAAAGAGAGAGAGAGAGAGAGAGAGAGAATCCCAAGCAGGCTCCTTACTGTCAGCACAGAGCCCCACGAGGGCTCAATCTCACGAACCATGAGATCATGACCTGAGCCAGAATCCAGAGATCAATGCTTAACTGACTGAGCCCCCCAGGCGCCCCTCGCTGCTTACTGTTTTTAAAAGTCCTTGGATCCTCACGCGGTTCCTTAACTCAGCCTGCTCATTCCCCCACTTCCTTCATCGGCCAGCTCCAATTCTATCACTATGACAATTACCATATCATCGCACTTTTGCATAAACCCTTCACTATCTTGCCCCTTTCCTTCCCATCCTACTACTGCGGCCCACCATCCGTGTAAACCATCTCTCCACCTGCTCCACGCCTGCTCCCACACAGCTGAATGCGGCCCGAGAAAACCACACTACCATGCTAATTGATCTTTTAAATTCTTGTTCACTCACTTTAATGCTGCCTGGATATCATCGTATATTTTCCTAATCCATTCACTTTCCCTCTCCCCAATGACTGTTTCATACCTTCTTGTCTGTCCTCAAATTTCCACACTTACTCTGAGCCCATGAGCTTGCTTCCAGTGTCGCTTAAGAAAAAATAGGCACTCAGATGATAGCTTCCACACACTCTTATCTCCATATACCACCAACTCCTACATCAATGCCTGTTTCTCTTGGATGAACCCCCAGCAAAGGCCAACTCCCCTATTTATGCACCAGGTTTTATCTCTTCTTGTCTATTTGAGGACACTGATCCAGCAATTTCCCCCTTCTCTCCAGCATTATCAAATTTTTCCTTTTTTTTTTAAGTTTATCCATTTATTTTGAGGGGAAGGGGGTGGGGAGTTGCAGAGAGAAAGGGAGAGAGAGAATCCCAAGCAGACTCCGTGCTGCCAGTGCAGAGCCTAACGCAGGACCCAGTCTCATGAACCTCGAGATCACGATCTGAGCCGAAACACAGTTGTATGCCTGACCGACTCAGTCATCCAGGCTCCCCTCAATTTTTTTCTTTCTAATGGATCTTTTCCATTTGCCTACAAACTAGCTATTACTTGTCCCCTCTGTTTTCCTTTCTTCTCTTGGCTCCATTTCTTGCCCAGTTAAGCTCCATTTCTTTACTTCCTTTTACAACAAAACTTCTTAAATGAGTTGTCTCCATTTCTTTTCTCTCATTATCTCTTGAGCAAAGCTCCCTCATGCTGTTGGGACATGAAACTGTTCTTACCAAGGTTACAAGTGACCATCATTTCCTAAATCTCATGCTCCATTCCAGGCCTCATTTTTCTTGACATATCTGCAGAATTTAACACTCTTCCTTCAACACATTTTCCTGTTTTTGTTTTGTTTTGTTTTCTGCTACCCCGTTGGAAGCTTCTTCTCAGTCCACTTTGCTGTTTCTTTTTTTCTCTCTGATCTCTTAGCATTCAGCTAAGAAGCTCATTTCTTAGACCTGCATGCCTTTCTTTTTACACCTTTCCCCTTGGGGCATAGAGTCTCATGATTTCAAATACTATGGATATACCAATGGCTCCCAAATGTATGTTTCCATCATGGACCTGTCTGTCAACTTGGAAGTTGAATGGGCATCCCAAACTTAATATTGCTCAAAATTGAGGTCCTGTGCTTTCCCCAAGTTTTCCACAGTTTTCTCCATTTCAGGAAATAGCAGCTCCACCCTTCCATTTACCTAAGGCAAAAACCTTGTAGTTATCCTTGACTCCATTCTTTTTCTTCCAACCCATATCTGATCCACTAGGAAATCCTATCAGCTTCGTATAAAAATAACATATGGAAAATTCAAACACTTCTCACATCTCTGCTGTTACTGCCATGACTCATGCAACTCTCCTGTCTCACCTGGATTTAGAACAATAGCCTCCTTACTGTTCTCCCTGCTCCTCTCGTCCCCACCTCAGTTTATTCCCAGCAGCCAAGTGGAATGTTAAAAAGATTTAAGTCAGATAATGTGACTACTCTTCTAATAAATGGTATCTCGTCTAGATAAAAAGTCAAAGTCCTTACAAGGCGCACACAAGCTTACATGATCTGGAAGTCCATCATGGCTCAGATTGCACCTGCCATTACTGTTTTCCTCATCCATTTGACTCTAAAATGCCAAGCACACTCCCACTTCGAGGCCTTTGTACTATTACCCTTGCTGGGGGGTGCTCCTCTCCCAATGTCCACACCTCTTACTCCCCGACTTCCTTCATATCTTCAATCAATTTTCACCGAATCAGATGGGATGGGCTAGGCTACCCTGCAGTAACAAGCAACCTCACCACCTCGGTAGCTTAAAACACGTCATACTGCATCTCCCTTTTGGGTGGCTGGGCTCTCTCCAGGTTTCAAGCTGACAGAACAGTCACTACTGGAACATGGATGGAGAAGGCAAAGAAAGAGCATGAAGAATCATAAACACCAAAGCAGCATACATCACTTTCACTCCCATTTCATCAGCAAAAGCAAGCCACTGGGCTTCTCTAATTCCAGTATAGCAAGGGAATTCAATCTTATCATGTGTCCAGAAGAAAAGCCAGAAATACTGATAAATAGTACTATCATCTAACTGAGACCTTCCCTGGCCATGCCTGGGGTGCCTGGGTGGCTCAGTCGGTTAAGTGTCCAACTTCGGTCATGATTTCATGGTTTGTGAGTGTGAGCCCCGCATCAGGATCGTGTGGACAGTGCAGAGCCTGCTTGGGATTCTCTCACCCCCTCTCTCTGCCCCTCCCCAACTTGCACGTGCAAGCTGTCTCTCAAAATAAATTAATAAACTAAAAAAAAAAATTACATGCCTTCCTAACCACTTTCTACTTCTCCTATTCCCCTTACCTACATTATTGATTTCTTCAGTACCTTTCACTATCTGCACATACTCTATACATTACTTGTTTCTCTGGTTTGTTTTATATCAGTCCCCATTAGAATGTCAACCCCAAGGAAAAAGAGATTTCTGTCTGTTTCATTCAATGTTGTGTTCCCAATGTCTAGAATAGTAACTGCTACATAGAGGCATCAGATAAAAATCTGTTGAATAAATGAACAAATGACAAGAAAGATACAAGCAGTGATCCATGTAAAATATACAATGATTTTCAGGTGCCCAGGCTTGGGATTTGGCTTAAACCAGGATTGAGTGTATAACAACTTCTGCAAGGCTCTATGCATCAAGGAGAACATCCCCGTCCTCAAAAATACCAGATACATGGAACTTATTACCTTTCTTATTTTATACTATTTGTGTCAGTGGAGGAGAAGGAGCAGCTTGCCTTTCATGGAAATGAAAGTAATAATCTCCCATTTTCAAATAATATCTGGTTGAAATCAAGGGTTTTTTTTGTTCAAAAATACGAGAAAGTCCCATAGGTGACAAGCACTCCTCCTCATTTCTCCTTCCTGATGCGCTTGCGGTTCATCACGTGTGCAGCCCTTCCCCCACCCCTCCCGCCATAAACAAAGCTTATGCCAATAATGACACTCCCAGGATCTTAATTTGAAAAGTTTCATCAGCTTGAGGTCAGCCTCTTTGCATCATGATCTTCTTTAATGAATCAAATAATGCACTTCTCATTTGTAATTAAATAATACCTTAAATGGCTCTGCCTTCCTCAAAAGATTCATGTGGAATTCATTTTCACATAGGGATAATTACACTCAGCACTGAGAGTAGACACTGTGGTGAGGGATATGGATATTCACCAGCTCCTTGAAGGCACATTATAAAGGAACTTACTACAGAAGCTAAAAAAAGGTCTTGGGTGGTAGAAAGCAGTGTCGCAGGATGTAAATATTGAATCCAAGGCTAATTGGCTTCCCCACTTAGAGATATTATTGCTGAGTCAAATATTTCCACCAAGATTTTTTTTTTTTTTTTTTTTTGCACAGACCACATCCAATTGTGTAAATATTTCAGGGAGCAGTAAGTACATTTGCATATGATATGTGTATCATTTGCATAATATACCATCTTCAGAAAAATTCTAGGTTAAAATGAAATTAGTGATATTTTCCTGAATTATGCTTTTGTGCCTCAGTCTTCATGGCTTCCCATTGCTTACAGGGAAAAATGCAATATCCTCTGCCTGGTGCATTACAGTCTTATCCCACCTGTCCTATTACTGCCATCTCTTTTCTGTTCCCTACAATATACTTACTATGTAGTAGTCACACTGAACCACACTGTTTGCTAACATGCCATGAGAAGTCACTATCAGTCGACGGTCCATTAGGCACTTTCTCACTTTCTTCCTTCCTAATAGAATCATGATTTTCTTCCCTTCTGCCATTTGTATACCATATGCTTCAGGGGCCCTCACAAACCCCCGGGGTAGAAGTTTTGATTAATCTGGAGCGAATCTGGTAGATCCATTTCCTTGGTAAGTGATTGGTTTAGGCATTGGTATGTGATGTTATTCTGGCCAATGAGAAGTAAAGGGAAGGCTGCTAGGAGGTTTCTTGCAAAGTTCCCCGTGTCTTTTTGTTGTTGTAGTTTTTCTAAACTGTTTACTTAGTTTGAGAGACAGAGAGATAGAGACCAAGTAGGGAAGGAGCAGAGAGAGGAGAACAGAGAATCCCAAGCAGGCTCCATGCTGTCAGTGCAGAGCCTGATGAAGGGCTCCGACTCATTAACTGTGAGATCATGACCTGAGCTGAAACGAGACTCAGACGCTTAACTGACTCAGCTACCCAGGCACCCCAAAGTTGCCTGTGTCTTAAAAGAGGACACACACAAAAAGGCAGAGACCCACCTCTCCTCTGCTTCTAGACAGGGCTTTGAAGACAGTGATGCCTAGAACAGCTTCAGCATCATAGAACCATGAGACCAGGTGGCAACCTGGGATCTGGAAGGGGTCATCGTACCCCTGGCTTAAGCCATCATCATAATAATTTTAATTGTGATTTCAGTGTCAGGCACTGTTATGAGCATTTTATATATGTTGACTCATTTAATCATTACACCTATCTTATAAAGTGGGAATTTTGTAAATTTCCATTTTACAATTGAGTCAACTGAGCCAGTGAGGGGTTCATGTGCCAAGGCCACTCTCCTTATTTATTTGTTTTTCCTGCTTTTTATTATAGAAAAATTTAAAGTATATACTAAAGTAGTGACTCGTGTAATGAACCCCCATGTAGCCATCAGCCATCCAGTTTAAACAATTAGCAAATTACAGCCAGTCTTAACGCATTTGTGCCCCTGTCCACCTTTCCACTGCCCCACGTGATTTTGAAGGAAATCCCAGACCTCATGTTATTTTATTCTGGATTACATCATGCACGACAAAAACTAAAAGCTACTTTTATTTGGGTCTTCCGTTGTAACTAAAACTAGTGTCTAAATATTGATCTTTTCCTCATAAAAATTTGAAAATGTAGATAAGCTGAAGGCAAAATATAAAAATCACCAGCAATATGATCACCTAGCAACAACTAAGAATAATTTAGCTGTGTACTTCCTTTCAGTATTTTGTGTAAGTTTGTTTTGAAATATGATTGTATTTTTTCTGCTTTAAAATTTTTTTTAATTTAATATTTTAATGTTTATTTATTTTTGAGAGAGAGTGTGTGTGCGCAAGCAGGGGAGGGACAAAGAGAGAGGGAGACAGAGGATCTCAAGCAGACTCTGTGCCAACAACCGAGACCCCTACGCAGGGCTTGAACTCACAAACTGTGAGATAACCACCTGAGCCACCCAGATGCCCTGTATTTTTTCTGCTTTATCATGACCTGAACATTTTCCATCCTCCTTCCAGCTCCCATGATGTTTGGGTGATGGGCTCCCTCTGTCCTTTCTTCTCCTAGAAACTTGTGGAAGTGCTCCCTTTGCACTTTATACCACACCTCCACCATGGTACTTTAATAACATGTGGCAATTGTCTGTTTACTTGTGTTCCTGACCAGATCAGGGCACACCAAGAGCAGGGACTGTTTCTGAGTTTGTTTGCTTTATTTCTTTTAAATCTCTGGTGTCCATATTGTAAGAGACCATCTGACAAAACTCATTAGAGGGATGATGTTGAACATGGGGTGGCCTGCATTTTATGTAGTGTCCTCTTTATGAGGATCCAGTGGGAGAAACTTTCCTCTCATTCCAGGGATAGATAAAACCTTGTCACTCTTGAAAAACAGGTGTACTTTATTTATTTTGAGAGAGACAGAGTGTGTACGAGCAGGGGAGGGGCAGAGAGAGAAAGAGAGCAAATCCCAAGGAGGCTCTGCACTGTCAGCCCAGAGCCCGACGTGGGGCTCAAACTCACAAACCGTGAGATCATGACCTGAACTGAAATCAAGAGTCAGACGCTTAACTGACTGAGCCCCCCCCCCCCCACCCCTGCCAGGTGTCTCTTCTTTAGTGGAAACTAATATTAGTTCACGTGTCCATTTTTGCTTTAGTCACTAGATTGCTCAGCGCTTATGGTACTAACTTTGGAAAGGATTTAAGGTTTTCAAAACATGAACTCTCTCACTAGTTTTATTTTATTTTGTTTTCCCTTCACCATGACTTATTGATATTTGAAATAATCATATGGTATCATGACAGGACCATTTTTGACATGTTGAGCTGAGAGTTTTCTTCTCTTCCCTTTTCTGTGTAAGTGGCTTGCAGGTTCTGGGTCATCTGGCTTCATGGGTGGCAAACTAATGGTTTGCTTCCCTTTTTGGATTTGCTTAGAAAAGTCTAAAGCCTTTAGGGAGAATGATCTAAGTGTCCTGCATGGAGAAAAAGGGCACCTGAGGGAAACACAGAAGGAAGAGGATTTCCCCAAGAATGACAAAGAGATTCCCAGAGTCTATTTGGATCTGGTTTAGAGAGAGCAGGGGGAAGCAGAGTCCACAGAAGTGGCAAGAACCCAAGTGGGAGGGGTGGCAGCCCACCTGCCCAGTAGAAGTGAACTTGAATTAGAGATGGAGTTTGAGATCTAGAAAACAAAGAAGTACAATATTTCTTGTATACCTAGATTTGCAGACCAGAATTCATATTCATGGCACCACTTAATGAATTTGTGAAGGTCATCCCAAATCTCTTTTGGAATGAGACAGTGTACAAACAAACCAACCAACAAACAGAAGAAAACCATCATTATCATGGAAAGAATGTGAGCTCTGGAGGCAGAGCTGTCATTATTCTACTTCAGGCCCTTAATTTTTTCCTCTTGGATCTGTCCAATTGATTCCCAACTGTTCCAGCAGCACCCAGTCTCGCCCGCATCAATGCACCCTTCCCCCAGCTGTCAGACTTGTCTTCCACAAAGGCAGATTGGTTTGGGTCACTTCCCTGCTTTAAGTTCTCCATGAAATCCCATTTGCCCTCAGGATGAAGTTCAGGTCCACAACGGCGTTCGTCATTTGCTTCCTGTCTGCCTCTGTAAGCCTTGTCTTCCAAAAACATCTCCCATTTCAACGGACACTTGACTGTCAAGCAATCGTGTGCGACTCGCTCTTCCGCAAATGCACTCTTCTGGCTTGTCTTGTGGTTCCTGCACATGCTTATCTTGTTGCTCACAGTGCGTTCCAGTGACTAACTTCTACTCCTCCAGAACTCTTCCCAGGTGTTTCTGTCATCCAGGCAAACTTCTCCAACTCTTTCCTTGCCATGTAGGTTATGTGTGGTGTCTCCTCTGTGTTCTCAGAGCATCCTGAGGTTACTCTGATGTGACTCCAACTTCATGTGTCCCAGTAAGAAAGAACATGGAAACTTGTTTATAACTGGCATTCTAGTATCTACAGATATGTTTGATGCATGGGAAAATGGGAGCAGGGAGACATTGCAGGGAGGGTCACTGGGAGTCTGGAGGAAATCAGGAAGAAGTGGTGCTGTGGCCCATACTCGACAATAGGGGACGAAGGCAAAGTGGTTTGAAGTTCAATGTGAGGATGTACCCCAAAATGCCTGAGCAGGGGTTGCTGGACTCTGCCCCCAAGTTGTCTGTTTATCTTTTAGTAATATCCATTGTCTGTTATCTTTTTTAAAATATTTTTTAACGTTTTCATTCATTTTTGAGAGACAGAGAGAGACAGAGCAATAGCGGGGGAAGGGCAGAGAGAGAGGGAGACACAGAATCTGAAGCAGGCTCCAGGCTCCGAGCTGTCAGCACAGAGCCCGACGTGGGGCTCAAACCCACAAACCGCAAGATCGTGACCTGAGCCGAAGTCAGACACTTAGCCGACTGAGCCACCGAGGCGCCCCTTCGTTGTTTGCTTATCTTTTAGTAATAAAAACCCCTCCAGGATTTCAGGTAGTCATGTGGCCCTCTAGCCAAAGATTACATCTTCCCAGCCTCCTTTGCAACTAAGCATAGTCGTGTGACTAAGTTCAGGCCAACAGGATAGAAGTGGAATGACATCTGGAAACTTCCAAGTTATCATTTTAAAGAAAAAATTGCTCATGCTGACTTTCTCTTGCCCCTTCCTGCACGTGGGCTGAAATGCAGAAATAGATGAGGAAACCTGGATTCCTGAATGATCCTCTGGAGCAGAGCTTCCCATCCAGGTTGGAGAACTCACCTAGCTCAATTCTGTTCGTCACAATGAAACAACTTTTGCTATGTTTGGTCAAGATAACATATAATGCTGAAGATATTTTCCACATATTCCATCCAGAAAAATGTTGTGGGGTTTACCAATGGGAATGGGAATTCAGGGCGGGGTGGGGGGTTATGAGGAATCATGGCAGAGTGCATCTCCCACAGGCAGTGTGAGATCTCAGTAGGGACTCACCGTGAAAGATCCAGCATTTAGACTTCTGCTGTACTTGGGCGTTGACTGCCAAGGCAGAAAGGACCAGACAACACTTAAATAGAAGAATTTTGCTTCCCCCTTCCCCACCCTTCCTTGAGGTCCCAAAACACTGGAGAAGAAAGAGGAGGAAGGAAGGAAAGTGAAAGAGAAAAGCATACTCCCTTCCACAGTAGACAATACCTCTCTTGAATTAGGCAGGAGATAATTAAGTTGGGCATGAGTTTGAGGCTTTGGGCTGGATCAGTGGTATTACATTGCATTTTTTAATATCCAAAAATGGTGAAAATTTTTACCCGAAATGTCATTTAGGGAAGGAAGAATGAGATTCAACAGAGCTTTTTTAGGAGCAGTCACTGGAATAAATAATATTTTTCCTGTTTGATTCTACTGAATTTAGATCATTCAATAAACTGGTTACAAACTGAAAAAAAAATCAAAACAAAAATACTAGAAAAGCTCTAAATACTAGAAAAGCAGGCTTCTGCCCTAATTTGGCAGTGCCCCTCTTCCTTATGAAAAGAACAGGGGAAGGAGAGAGAGGTGAATGCCAGAGATCTAGACTTAGGAACTTCAGTGGCATGAGAGGCCAAGGGCATTACCAGAATCACCCCATTACCAGGGGGGGCTCTCAGCCAACACCACAGGGCATTTGAGAGTAAATGCTTCTCCACCACTTCTGTGTTTCCTTCTTTGTGGAAGAGACCAATGAGAGTAACACTCCTGGCCTTTTTCTATTTCTTTATTCACTCCCTCTTAGGATAGTTGGAAAAAATTAACTGATTAGTAACTTGGGGAAGAATAAATGGCATAGTCAGCTGAACTCCCTTATTCTCTGAGAGTAAGCTTCCCCAAGGGCCAAGCATTCTATTCTGTTCTCTAGGCCAAAGTGACACAGGAAACCAACCCCACCTGGGGGAACCTCAGTGGTTCGGTGCTCCTTAGGAATGGGTAGCCGAGGAAGGGATTAGCATTCTCGGGCCCTCCCAATCCAACCCAGAGGACAACAATGTGGTTAAGGAGAAAAACAACACATGAGACAAGAGAAACAACAGCCAGAAGACTGGGAAGGGAGAGATGACTACAGAGTGGCTCCAATTATAGGTGAGACATTCCAACCTCACCTTGGAACTCCCAGAGAGATAAATTAAAAAAAAAAAAAAAGAAGTCTGAAGAAGCCATATGGCAGATGAGGACTGGTAATAGAGCAGATTTAGGGGCAAACTCTTCAAGTGACCTAACCCTGGTCCTATCGGGCTGCAATAATCAAAAGATACTTGATAGGTAAATAATACCAATAGGTAAATAATACTATTCCAGGTGTTTTATGGAACTTAGGGGAGAAGCAATCTAACATCTCATAAGTTTATAGTCTAATACAATTTATTGAAATGTCAATGTTTGTTTCTGCCATGGAAGGAAAAAAACCCACATTTTCCTCAGAGGTTTCCACTCAAATTCTTTCCAGTTCTGCCCCACCTTGTTTTATTGATTCTGCAGCTTGGTGGAGAAGGTATGAGATTAGATTAGTTTAAAGGAAGTAGCCAGTGAGATCCAACTGAACCACTCAAATCCCATTGAAGGCCTGAAGAGTTTCAGGATGCAGGGTTTTGAAGATGTTCATTTCAAATCAAAACTTTTTTTTTTTAATGTTTATTTGTTTTTGGTGGGGGCAGAGAGAGAGGGAGACAGAGGATCCCAAGCAGGCTCTGCACTGACAGCAGTGAGCCTGACATGGGGCTCCAACTCATGAAATGTGAGATCATGACCTGAGCTGAAGTTGGGCGCTCAACAGACTGAGCCAACCAGGTGTCCCTCAAATCAATTTTTAAAAAGTAGGGAGGCAGTGGGGCACCTGGGTGGCTCAGTCGGTTAAGTGTCTGACTTCAGCTCAGGTCATGATCTCACTGCTTGTGAGTTTGAGCCCCACGTCAGGCTCTGTGCTGACAGCTCAGAGCCTGGAGCCTGCTTCAGATTCTGTGTCTCCCTCTGTCTCTGCCCCTCCCCTGCTCACACTCTGTCTCTCTCTCTCAAAAATAAATAAACATTAAAAAAAAAGTAGAGGGGTCATTATGCTTCTCCATTCTGGACTGTTATTTTTTTTTCCCCTTATAGGAGAACATTCTGAATTCAGCATAATTCTTGTCCTAAGCATTTCATAATGATATTCATACATGTTCTTGTTACAACGCAGCTAACAAGGGCCAGATTGGTTGTGGTTGAGTTATATTTGCCATTTTGTGGGCTACATCTTAGTAAATCAGCCAAATCATTGCCTTAATGAGGGTCATTTGGGGGTTTAGAGGGCGGTGCAACAAGGTCACTCCCTTTACTTCCACGGTCCTTCATTAGTCATTTTGTGTGCCAACGCACCTCACATGTGAAAGAGGCCAGATCTCACATTTGCTTTGGGAAAAGCAGCAGGCTTCCAAAGCAGGCAATGCTCTAGATGACTCAAGGTGTTGAAAACGATTTTCCTTAAACTCACTGTGGTTTTCTCTAAGAAATAGAGAGTATTCACTTCAGGATAGGTCTGTCTGGAGGAAAGAACACCGGTCTTGGAGTCAGGCAGTTCTACGCTCAGAGCACAGCTCAGCCACTTTACTTGCTCTAATGTTAGATAAATTTATTCACCTTTCTGAGCCTCAGATTTCTCCTCTGCAAAATGGGATTAGAATAATTTAACCACGGGGTTAATACTAGCGTTAATGAGATTGCATATAGAAGGGCCTAAAGGATATTAGGTGCTCAAAAATTGCTTTGATATCAGAGAGAAATAAAAGAAAATCTTAGAGTGATTTGCTAAATAGAGGCATGAGGAAATGAGCACTTCAGAAAAATATAGTTTTGAAAATGTGACGTTAGTCGAGTAGGGATATTACTAGGAAGGAAGGAATTGAACAAAATCATTAACTATACATCCCACTTTTCACCAACTGATTAACAAACACCAAGTAGACATGGCTTCTTCGTATGAGGCTCACTTGATCATGTTGGAGAGTGGTCAATATACATAACCCCAAAACAGTAGGTTAACGACAGAGGTCAACCACCAGCGAAATCATTGCCTGCCATATAATTAATACTGTACAAATATTTGTCAGGTGAATGAATAGAGCTTATCTTTAACCAAGTGGTAGTGTGGATTTGAGACTTTCAGAATTGAGGAATAAGAAGTTGGGTAGACCCTCTCCCCAGAAAAAGAAGTTCACTGGTAAAAATTATAAGCAACCATCATCTAAAGTCTCCAAAAATTGTCCTAAGGGGATATAGGAAATGGAGAAAGATTCTAAATCTTGGTAAGAACAGAGAGAGTCTGGCATTTGAGCCAGAACTTTCTCCTTTACCCCTCCCTACAGCTTCCTGTTACAGAGCTATCCTCCAGGCATATGCAGCCAAGCAGACACCGGCTCTCTCTGCCCCCAGCCCCCAGATTGGGGTTAGTTTTGCCTGAGAAGGGGCAGGCTGCCACCATTTATCTTTCCTAGCCCCATGTTGAGAAGCTCTATTCTAGGCAGGCATGGCCAAAGGGATTGAGTTTCCCCTCCTCACCCAGCTCTAAAGCTCAGGCTGTCAGCTCTGCTCCAGGTGCAGAGGCTAAGAGCACTGGAGCTCTCTTGCCCCTCCTCCCAACTTGCTTGTAAGATGAGAGTTTCGTACCAGGAGAGACAAGCTAAGATCAGAGGCTGCCATCTCCTGCTGCCCCCACAGTGCTGACTCACCCAGTGGGAGTGGCACCCTCCTAAGAGCAGGTGTCTGCCCAAGCTCTGATGCAGTGGCACAGGGGTTCTGCCCAGGCCAAAGGCAGGCCCTAAGGACCGAAGGGCTCCGTAGCTCTGCCCAAGGGGTTCACTTCATTGGAAACAGTGTGGAAAACTCCAGACCTGAAGCCACTGTTGAAAACAATGGAGATCTTGGCGGAGGGCAATTAAGAGGAGACTTGCAGCCCTATTATACAAGAAAAAAGGCAGAACGGAAGTTTTGTAGGGAGAAACCGGAGGAAGAGATAGCTAAGAAGAGGCCTCCAAGGATTACAGTCAATTCTGGACTTAGGAAGAATGTATGCATGTGCCAAGTTGCACCTACTCAGGAAAAATCAAGGTGTGATGGGGGGCTGACTTAAAAGTGTCACTCGTGCTGCACACAGAGCTCTTAACATAAGGCAGAGACTGCACTAGCACAAGGCAAACACCACCTGTGACCAAGCACTGACTGAGCAGTAAGTGCCTCTGAGCTAAGAGTGACTCCTAAGAAACCAGGTCTGAAAATAAAATCACACTTATCCTTGGCCATCTGGAAGGCTGCATGAACCCTCAAGGCTGCACCTTCTCAAGAATGACCAGAGAGGGAACCTCCACACTATAGTGTCTCACAGCGTGTGGGACAAAAAAATGTGATTCCCTGAATTGTGATAGAAAACTTCAAGTCACCTACATGTCCCTTGTTAGAGGAAAAACATCTAACTAGTGTCTTGGTTTTCTATTCCAGTGCTTTGTACCCCATTTTCCCCTCTCTGGCCATGTTTGGGGATTGAGGTTTTATTGAGGGATTTTGTCCTTGGACACTCTCCTTGAGACCTTGCTGGGCTTCCCACTCTGTAAGTGCGGGCCAGTTTCATTCTCCCCATGGTGTCAGACAGTGAGGGTAAGCCCAGATGTTACTTCCTGCAATGGGACCTACATGAGGGGAATGCCTTCTACCCTCCAAGGAGCGTGCTTCCTTGTGAGAAGGGAGAGGAAGCTTGTCTTTGAGGTCCCTGGGACTGTGATGGCATCAACCACTTCAGTTTGAAGTTTGCAATCAACCAGGAATGGGTGGTGGGAATGGGAACAAGCTAGGAGAGAGGCCAAAGCAAAACAGGACCACTGAAATGCCCAAGTCTTATTTGGAATGTCTCTAAGGGTGGCGAGCTGTCAGTGCCAAGCCACCAGGAGCAAAGCGTAGAGGAAGCTAGCATAACAGTGGTCTCTGAAGTTGCAAGATTCTGCCAATACAAACATGGTGATCAGCTCAGAAATAAACCCCTGGGTTCCCTCTGGGCCTAGGTGGTGCCCCCAGAGAGGATGGACACAGACGAGGATTGACAGGTGGGCATGGAGGGAGATGGGAGTGCATTACTTAGGCTAAAGAAACAATTCTAGTATGTATGGCTATTTTACTGTGAATAGCAGATTAGAAGTAAAAGAAGCAAAAAGAAAGAAAGAGAAAGAAAGAAAGAAAGAAAGAAAGAAAGAAAGAAAAAGAAAGAAAAAGAGAGAGAGGAAGGAAGGAAGGAAGGAAAGAAAGAGAGGAAAGGGCAAGGACAAGGGAAAGGAAGGGAAGGAAAGGGAAGGAAGAAGGGAAGCTAGTTGAGGGTGGAGGGCTGTTAGAGGCAGATACATTGAAATCAGCACAAATGACATCTTACATCTAGACAGCCAGGAAGTTAAGAAAAACAGAAGAGTTCATTTATTCAACAAATATTTTTGGAGCACCTGTTGTATGCCAGGCTCTATTCTAGGTAACTAGGATATATCAATGAACAAATCAGAGATTTGTCCACATAAAGCTTACATTCTAGCAAGCTCCTAGTTGCTATGGGAAATCCATGGGTACAATTAGAATATTGGCATATCCCTGATGGACTTGGGCTTCATAACCTCGCAGCTCATCCAGCACAGTAATAGTGATGATAATAATGAATGACTATTCTGTGTGTACTGTGTGACAGTCACTGTTCATCTGCTTCCTGTACATTAGCTTCTTAATCCCTCACCAAAATTCTAGTGTTAATTTTTGGCTTGAACCCGTCAGTCACCGTGGCCAAATTGCATGGTGTGCTCTGATTGGTCAGGCCTGCTCTGGACTGTCTGCCCTCCCCCTCCATCTCCCTCAGCCCCCTCACCTCCTTTGGGCTGAGACAAATGTCATCGATCCCATCAGAATCACGTAGATTGAGCAGGGTAACTGGAACGGGATGAAGGCTGGCCCACCAAAGGAAGTGACACTGGACAGACGAGCATATATTTATCAAATCACATAATAGGCCATTCTAGACAGACAATGGCTTCAGCATTCAAAGTCCAAATGTAGGAATGATGCAGGGCAAAGCAGAGTAGGACTAAATGCCCCATTTTATAAATGAGAAAGCCAAGGCACAGAGAAGGGAGGTAACTTGCTCTGGTTCACAAACCTAGAAAACACTGAGGACGGGAATTTGGTCTGACTCCAGAACCCATGTTTTATTACTGCATAATTCTGATAAAATCATAAAGGCAATTTTAGTTATCATAGTTCATGGATTCTAAGCCCATATTTCCCACTTTAACATCTCTGCAGTTGAGATGTGTCATGTAATAGATATAAATGTGGAATTTAAGAAACAAAACAAATGAACAAAAAAGAGAGAGAGAAAGAGACCAAAAACCCCTGGCTCTTAAATACAGAGAACAAACTGGTGGTTGGTAATGGGAAATGGTGGGGGGGAATGGGCGAAATAGGTGAAGGGGATCAAGAGTACACTTATTTTGATGTTTATTTATTTTCACGAGAGAGTGAGAGAGTGTGATTTGGGAGGGGCAGAGAGACAGGGAGATACAACTCAAAGCAGGCTCCAGGCTCTGAGCTGTCAGCACAGAGCTCTACGTGGGGCTTGAACCCATGAACCATGAGATCATGACCTGAGCCAAAGTTGAACGCTTAACCGACTGAGCCACCCCGGTGCCCCAATAGTACACTTACACTGATGAGCATTGAGTAATGTATAGAATTGTTGAATCACCACATTGTACACCTAAAACTAATGCAACACTGTATGCTAATTATACTTCAATAAAAATAGAAATAAAGGAAAAAACATAAATATGGTAAGAATATGCAGGATCAGTTTCATTGGCAGCGTTTTATTTTCCTCAGTGGTATATAAAATAATAGTGCATCTTGCAAAAAAAAAGTCATGTTAGGGTTAATGAAGCAGTATATTCTTTTTCAAAAAATATTTATTTACTTTTGAGAGAGAGAGATTGAGAGAGAGAAAGAGAGCATGCATGTGCATGGTAAAAAACAAAGGTTCAGCACACAAAAAGTTAAGTTCCAGTTGTTTAGATATTCTGTTTTATCTTTTTACTTGGCAAAACACATTCATATGGCAAGACTAAACATCAGCCTAAGCATCACCATCTTTTTATTTTTTATTTTTTTTTCAACGTTTTTTATTTATTTTTGGGACAGAGAGGGACAGAGCATGAACGGGGGAGGGGCAGAGAGAGAGGGAGACACAGAATCGGAAACAGGCTCCAGGCTCCGAGCCATCAGCCCAGAGCCTGACGCGGGGCTCGAACTCATGGACCGCGAGATCGTGACCTGGCTGAAGTCGGACGCTTAACCGACTGCGCCACCCAGGCGCCCCAATCACCATCTTTTTAAAACTTTCTTTGCCCCGTGGCTTTTCTTCTAAAGTTAAGTTTACCTTTCTTTGGACTCCCCTAAGGTCCTTGGGACGCTGCTATTAAAATATTTACCTCCTTGCATTGAATCTTCTCTGTTTTTTCAACTTGAACTGTTCCTGAGGACAGAGCTTTTGTATTATACCTTTCCATATCCTCAGATAGCTAACATCATGCATGGCATAGGGATAGGTTTGCAAGGAATGTTTGCTAATTGAAGGGGGGGAAAGATGGAAGGAAGGAAGGAAGGAAGGAAGGGAGGGAGGGAGGAAGGGATGGAGGGAGGAAGAAAGGAAGGAAGGAAAAGAGGGAGGGATGGAGGGAGGAGGGAGAGAGGGAGCAAGGAAGGAAGGAAGGAATTATTCCTTATTTTACTAACATTTGACAAGTAAGGTGTTACTGCAGACAACATACTTCCTGCTCTCACTGAGCTTCCAGTTGGCTGCAAGGACAATCACACAAGGTTCATCTTCCCACTGTGTGCAGACCTTCTATTAAGATGTGTTGGCCACCGATGACGCAGACTTAACATCCCCCCGCAGCAACAGCAGGGCCTGGTGTCCCAATGCTTCCCAATCACACTAGTTCCTGGGAAGAAATGTAGATGTGTGCAGGGGAGCATCCCACACACTTCCATCAAAGCTGAGCACAACATGAATGCCAGGTTCGGGCTTCCTGTGCCCATACCAATACTGCAAATCCCCTGGGAATTCCTTTACTATTCAACATCTTAATTTCTTCTTTTTATGTAATGGGATCTAGGAATGTTCAGAACATCCCCTTCAATCCCTGTGTTTCTAGAGACCTAATTTATATTAGTTCTTGCTATGTATTTATTTAGGAATAAAATCAACATTTGGAACCATGGCAGCATATGGTTAGTGTTTTGCGTGAGGGGTGCGGTATCCATTTCCCCATCATGTGGCAGGAGTGCAGCAGCTGTAACATCTCATTACAGGGCTTCACTGTATTTAATAAAAAAAAAATAGTATTGCTCTACTTAACAAAATTATCCTCATCCCTCCACCCATCCCCAAAAACCTGATCTGTGGTTTCAATGCCTCTTGCCATAATAGCTTTAGATGGTTTGCATGTGATATGAGTTAGCTCCAGAATCTGCTTTCAATTCAGTTGTTTCAGATTGTATTTTCACTGTGAGCCATTAGTCACCAAATGTTGACAAGCATTTGTAAGGATGCCATCTCCCCCTTTGTTTATATGCAAGTGCAGCAACCAAAATGATTTATTTATGCTTTAATTAAAATTTGTGGATAGACCAGTGATTTTTAGCAGTGGCTTTTCTAATTTGTGGGCTCCAGTAAGAAAAAAAAATCAATAACTTGATACCATTTATGTTTTTATAGTTACCCCAGGCATTTATAATGCAGACCTGCCACTCACCTGCAGTCTTACTCTGAGCAGAGTGATCCTCGCCACATAAATCTTCCCCCGAGGCCAGGAGGGTCTATATTTCAGAGTCACTTCCCTTCTGCGTCAGCTGTAAGTGAGATGTTACATGCTTTCCATTCTCATGATTTTCATGGCAAGGCACAAGGCTAAAATTAATATTGAAAGTAAATTGATGGACTGTAAGTTTTATAATACCTGACCCAATCCGTAACGACTGCTTAGAATTTTAATAATTTAAGCCCATTGATTTTTGGTTCTTGCATATCCCTCAGCACATTGAAAATGTACCCCATAGGGTCTGTGAAAAGAACACACCCCAAATGCAGAGCTTTTAGGGGAACCTAATATATTCGGCATCGCAGGTGCATAAATCTCCATGAAATTGCACCAAGTTAACATATTTACTGGTGCACACAATTTAGTAAGTACTTTGTAAAAGTCTAAATAAAGATAGATAAGACAGGTAGATATGGAGAAATAATGAGTAAATGTTCCCATGTATATTAACAGGGTGAATTCATTGCCTTCGCAAGGCTAGCAGCCTAACTGGAAAAGAATTAATTAGTTTTCAAGGTGTTGAGGATGTTTTTAATTGCTGTTTTTCAAACTCTGGGGAAAATGAACTGTTTTTGCATTTTCTGCCAAACTCAAATCGTCCTCTTCCCAGTAGGGTTGGGGGATGTGGAGAGAGTGATGATGGAGAGAACAGGAAGGGAAACGCTTGGTCTCAGGCACCATTTTGGCACCCGAGATAAAGGCCCGAGGAGCAAGGAGAAGCTCGTTCACTCATCCAGAAAGTCCTCTTAAGAAGGATCCCTTGTAAGTTTCCACATCTACTATTCTTGTAGAATACAGATTTTCCAAGATCCCTGCAAGTGCTCATACTCATGTGTATGACTTTTCCCCTTGCTCCCATGCCTCCCCCTCCCCTTAGTGTTTGCAGTTCAGCTCTGGAAGGGTTCAAGTCAAGTTGTCACTGCAGCCTGTTGGAAACATCTGGCTGTCCTTCCAAGAAGACCCCCACCCCTGCTCACCTTTGGAGGATAGAGTGTGTGTCCTTTCCTCGGGGCAGATATTTTAGTTCAGGGAGATAACATTTTGCAGGGGGTGAGAACTATCTTACTCAAATATATCTCTATATATAACCTGGTGAAACCTTTTACAGAAGTTCATTTTATGAATCAAGTAAGCGTGGAACTGCTACTCTGGTTGGAATGGTGGTTCTAAGAAATAGATGCTGAAGGAGCAGGGCTTGTTCTACCTCCCACCCTCTTGGCAGTGTCCATGGGTGTCTCTACTCTCCAGACGACTTGGAACAGAGGTGGAAAAGTCACTGACAGGACACTACTTCAGTATCAGTCAAAAGGTTGATGTAAGTGATCAAGAAATAAAAGAGACAAACAGACCAACCTCCATGTGGCCTCCCTCCTTCCTAAGCTGGTCTCCCCTCCTCCACTCTCAGGACCACCTCCCCTGCCTTCTATTTCAGATATACTGGATGTCTTTTCAACCCTGGGGTACAAATGGTTCTCTCCTACCTCTAGGCCTCTAACATATTCTTTACTCTGCTTGGAAAACACTATGTCCCCTGCCCATCTCACCATCAAACAGCTTACTCCACTAACTCTTTAACTTAGAGCTCACGACCCATGTGAGGCCTCCTCTGACTCTCAGAACCAGGCTGGGCTCATTCTCCTCTAATCCCGAGTTCTTTCACTGTTGGCACATGACACTCTGGATTTATAATCTCATTTGTTTTTTCTCTTGGCAATGAGCCTAAATGCAAAATTCTCAAATGAAATGTAAGCAAAACCAAAGTTGGATTTATTGCACTAAAAGTGGTGGTAAAATCCTATACCCATGTATGATAACAAACAACAAACAAAAACTCAGCAAATTAGAAATAAGAACATCCTCACACGTATCAAAATTTTCTTTAAAACCCAAACATATTTATCCAAAGGATACAAAAATGCTGATTTGAAGGGGCACAGGCACCCCAATGTTTATAGCAGCGCTGTTAAAATAGCCAAAGTATGGAAAGAGCCCAAATGTCTATTGACTGATAAGTGGATAAAGAAGATGTGGTATATATACAATGGAATATTACTTGGTGATCAAAAAGAATGAAATCTTGCCATTTGCAACTACATGGATGGAACTAGAGTATATGATGCTAAGTGAAATAAGTTAGAGAAAGACAAATATATGATTTCACTCATATGTAGAATTTAAGAAACATAACAGATGAACATAGGGGAAGGGGAGGAAAAATTAGATAAAAACAGAGAGGGAGGCAAACCGTAAGAGACTCTTAAATACAGAGAACAAATTGAGGGTTGCTAGAGGGGAGGTGGGTAGGAGATGGGCTAAATGGGTGATGGGCATTAAGGAGAGCACTTGTTGGGATGAGCACTGGGTCTAATGCATAAAGTGATGGATCACTAAATTCTACTCCTGAAACCATTATTACACTATATGTTAACTAACTTGGATTTAGATAAAATTAAAATAACATAAAATAAAATAAAATAATATAAAAAGCCCCAAATGACCTAAAAGAGGTATACTTACAGCTGAAATATTAAAAACTTCTTCCTGAAACTGAGAATAAAAGACCTTCTATCAACAGCTTTATTCAACATCACACTGGAGGTCCTAGTCAGTGCAATAAAACAAGAATAGAAGAGGATAAAGACTGTAAAGGAAAAAAACTGTCATTATTCACAGACAACCTGATTGCATCCACAGACAATATATCTTAGACAACAGCAAGTGTTGGCAAGAGTGTGGGGAAACTGGAAGCCTCATACACTGCTAGTGGGAATGCAAAATAAGCTAGCCCCTTCGGAAAATTGTTTAGCAATTCTTCAAGTTAAATAGTTATCATTGGATCCAGCAATTCTACTCTTAGGTATATACCAAGGTAATTGAAGGCATAGTTCACGCAGAAATTTGTATATAAATAGTCCTAGGACTATTATTTATAAAGCCCCAAATTGGAAACAACCCAAATGTTCATCAACTGATGAATGAATAAAAGGTGGTATATCCTTAGAATGGAATATTATTTGACCATAAAAAGGAATGAAATAATTCGTGCTACAGCATGAATGAACATTGAAAACGTTATGTTAAGTAGAAGCCAGACACAAAAGGTCACATGTTGTATGATTCTTTTTATATGGAGACACATTTAGGATTGGCAAACCTGCACAGACAGGAGGCAAGTTAGTGGTTGCCAGAAATTGGGAAGAGAGGGAGTAGGGGAGTGAATGGGAATATGTGTTTGTTTCTTTTTAAGGAGATAAAATGTTCTAAATTGAGGTAAGGGTGACGGGTGCTCAATTCGGTCAATGTACTAAAAGCCACTGAATTGTACACTTTAAAAGGGTGAATTTCATATGTGAATTATATCTGAATCAATCTTACTTTCAACATCTCCCACTGTGGTTATGTGTTTGTCTATTTCTCCTTCTTTGGTCAAGTTTTAAATGCAAGTACGTTATTAGGAACAAAAAAATTGAATTTTTATGTCTTCTTGGCAGAATGACACCTTTATTATTATGAGATCTCACTCTGCATCTCTAGCAATACTTCTTGCCTTAAAATCTATTTTGTCTGATGGTGGTATATCTACATCCTGTTTATTTTTATTAGGTTTGCATTGCATTTCTTCTACACTTTTATTTTCAACCCTCTTATATGCTTATATTTATATTACATCTCTTGTAAGCAGCATATAGTATTTTCTTAATTTTACCTAGTCTTTAATGTGAATTTAATTTGATTTATCCAGTCTTTGTATTTTGATGAGAATATTTAGTCCATTTAAATGTAATGGAATTACTAATTTATTTGGATTGAAATCTATTATGCTATTTGTTTTTAATTTGTTCTAACTTTTTTCCTGTTTTTATTTTAGAAAGAGCAAGAGAGAGAGTACAAGTGGGGGAGAGGGACAGAGGAAGAAAGAGAGAATCTCAAGCAGGCTCCATGCTCAGTGCAGAGCCCGATGTGAGGCTTGATCCCAGGACCCTGGGATCATGATCTCAGGCAAAATCAAGAGTCAGACACTCAACCGACTGAGTCACCCAGGTGCCCCTTTTCTATGTTGTTTTTTCTCTCTTTTCTCTTCTTCTTTTGGGTTAAGATTTTTATTGTTTCATTTTACCCTCTATTATCTTATTTGTTATATATTCTCTTATTATTACTTTAATGTTTATCTTAGAGATTACAGTATGAATACTATATATTTGATATAATAAATATAAATCTATATTTTATAAATAATATAACAACTGACATAACTACAATTATATGATATAAACATCTTATCATTATTTATAAAAAATATAATGTAATGTAATCCAAAAATGCAAGAACATTAGAACATCTTTATACCATTTAATACCCTCACGACTTTTGTGCTTTGTTGTCATGTATTTGATTTATTTATGTATTTATTTTTAATGTTTATTTATTTTTGAGAGAGAGAGAGAGGCAGGCTGCAAGCAGGGGGAGGAGCAGAGAGAGAGAGGAAGACACAGAATCGGAAGCAGGCTCCAGGCTCTGAGCTGTCAGCACAGAGCCCAATGCGGGGCTCAAAACCACGAACTGTGAGATCATGACCTGAGCCTAAGTCAGTCGCTTAACCGACTGAGCCACCCAGGCGCCCCTATTTTTTATTTTTTTTAATTTTTAGTGTTTCTTTTCTTTTTTTTTTTAATTTTTTTTTTAACGTTTTATTTATTTTTGAGACAGAGAGAGACAGAGCATGAACGGGGGAGGGGCAGAGAGAGAGGGAGTAGTGTTTATTTTCAAGAGAAAGAGAGACAGAATGTGAGTGGGGGAGGGGCAGAGAGAGAGGGAGACACAGAGCCCGAATCAGGCTTCAGGCCCCAGGCTGTCAGCACAGAGCCTGATGTGGGGCTTGAACTCACAAAGTGTGAGATCATGACTTGAGCCAAAGTCAGACACTTAACTGAGCTGCCCAGGCACTCATGTTGTCATGTATTTTAATTTTCTATGTGTTTTATACCTCACAGGACAGTACTGTTATTATTTATACAGTCAACATTAATATAAGATATTCTAGAATTTATCTTTTCTGTTGCTCTTCTTGTCTTTCCATATCTCCACACTTCGGTGTGGGATCATTTTCCTTCTGCCTGAAGAACATCTTTAGCATTGTCTTTAGTGCACATCTGTTGTCTCAAAATGTCCTTATTGTGCCTTTGTTATTAAAATGCATTTTTGATTCTGGGTTGCCAGTTATAGTTTCTATTATAATATATTTTATTTTAAAAGGCAGTATGTGACTCATTACATCGATTTCATAAACCATGACATTGAAGTGGCTTGAAGCCCACCACAAATGATTGCAAATCCACAGATTGAAAAATGCTGCTGTAGAATGTTCCCTCCGGTCATCCGGCTATTCCAAGCCACCCTGAGAAATAAGTGGTTCCCACAGTGAAGAATCCCCAACAAGTTTGCCAAAATACTAACCATTCATACAGGGGTTTGGAATAGTCATTCAGACCTCAACTTCCCAGACTCCATAGCTGGAGCCAGCCTTGAAGAGTTACAGGACAGTTTCTATCCAGTAAAGGGACCAGACATCAGATGGCCAATGTTGCCAGTCCACGCCAAGATTGAAAGGGTGCATACTCAAGAAACAATAACTTGTAGAATCACTGGTCAACCTTAGCTCTCAGAACTTGAGTAGAACCTTCTGGAGGCAGGCTGAGGCAACTATAAAATTCTAGAATTCACTAATACTTTGGGTGTTTGTTGAGTGTCTTCTCTATGCCAGGCACTCGAGATAAAAAGATAAGGTATTTATCTCCATAACTGACAAAACTCCCATCAAAGATGTGACTCTAACAGGCCTTGCTCTTCCCTAAGCACTGTTGGATAAACACCATTAACTTGGCCTCCATGCCTCTCCTGTTCTTCCATTGTCCACCAGTACCCCAAGCCACAGTCTGCATGACCTCATAAATTTTAGTTACTCTAATACTCTCAGTCAGCTTATAGTCAAGGTTTGGAGTATTGAGAGCCATTTTACCATTCATTCCATATTCTTCCATTCCATATTAATTGTGTGTTGGGTACTGTTCTAGGTTCTGGAGATCCTACCATTGTAGAACCCTGTGGAGTAAGGACGATGAATAACAAATATATAAACAAATAGATCTCTAATTTTATGTCATGTAGCAGTAAGGCTATGAATAAAGGTATCAGGAAAGAGAAACCCAATGATGGGAACATCTAAGAGAATGTGGTCAATGAAGTTCTCTCTTAGCAGGCAAGATCTGAACAAAGTCTCAATAAAGTGAGAAAACAAGTCATGAAAAAACTTGATGGACAAGCACTTCCAGACAAAGGAACAGCTAGTACAAAAATCTCACAATTGGACTCGCCTGAGAGAATAACAAAGAGGCCAGTATGGCTGAAGCAAAGTGAGCAGGAGGGGGACTGCTAGGAAATTAGGTCAGACAGGTGGTCAGGAGTCTGAGCACGGTGCCAGGTGTCAATTCTATGTCTTTAAGGTAATTCAGATAAATGGATTATTCATTTCATGATTGTGAATAAATGTTTATCTTTCTTTTTATATACCCAACATAATTTTATTTCCAAGCATTTCTTAATCATCAGTTTACAAGTCTGAACATAAGCAAATTTAATTCAAACTGTAGCCCTGGGAGTAGCATGGGTGTGAAGGTCAAACTGGCTTAACTTTTTAGACCCATCTGTGAAGTGAGGATACGTAGCTCTGTCCCACCTGGTTGCTGTGAAGATTAAAGGGCATAATATATGAAGCAAAAGCATTCAGCACAGTGCCTAGCACACAGATGGCTCCCCAAGGTTAGTTTTGTGTCATTAGAACACCAGGTAGGGGAGAGGTGGGAGGTGAGGTCTCCAGGGATTAGCTCACACAGGGCACCGGCCATCAGGCTGAGTAGGTTAGATCTTACCCCTATGAGGAGGCCCGTTTGAGGGAGAATGGGATCACTCAGGACAGGATGGACTTGGGAGGTGACAGCAGTAGTGGGGAAGGTTATGGGAGGGTCAGGAGACAGCGGTACCAGCAAGAAGACCACTGCAGGATGCTAGCTAAGAAAGGGATAGAGACAAGGTGGAGTTGGGAGGGGAATGGATTCATGGATTGAAAAGATGCTTGAAGTTCCCAAAAGGTGTTCATGCATTGGTACCACTGAGAGAGCTTCTTCCTCCATCTAGATGGCTCTTCTCCTTCTGCCCTGCTCTCCCCTCCTCCTCCTCCTCATCCTCATCCTATGCATCTTGAAATTCTTCAGCTCAGGGAAGCCCTCTCTTACCCTCAAGCTGGCTTTAGATGCCCTTCCCTATGCTCCCTTCATAGATCCCTGACCCTCTCGAAAGAAGCTTTGCTTGTGTCTCTCTCCATTTCCCTTCCTGGGAGGATGGCACAGATTCTGACCCCCTTCTCTTTACCTTTCACACCTTTAAGGATGCTCAGTCAATGTTTGTTGTTCCCATTCACCCTGGCATTGTGATTTCAAAGCAGAAGTTAGTTAAGCCCTGGGAATGCATCTGTTTTCACTAAGAGCTATTCATTCCTTGTAATTACAAGGTCCCAGGTTTTAAGACCAACCTACATTCTTTTAATTTTAGATCAGTGTGTGCCCCATAACAAGAGTATGTCCTACTGCCCAGCCTTCTTGTTCAAGGATTAAGGTTTCTAAGGAGAAGCTGGCTTTGGTGCCCAGTAACCAGGGTACTGTTGTTTGGCCTTCATCCTTGAAAACTTGTAATTTATTGCTTCTGATATTTCCATTGTGTCCCATCATGAGATGCACAGATAACAGAGGCAGACCTGAGATAACGAATGGCCAGCAGAACCATGCTAATAATTAAATCAGCTCCTTGGGTCGCACAGTGGGCCCATTTACACTGGGAGTCTATTGTGTATAAATATACTTTAACAAATTACCAAACAGGAGCGCCATTCAGGTTGCTCCAAGAAGACAATTACTTGCAGCAAAGCCAGTGAGTGGGGGAGGAGACAGAACATCAAACCCGCAACAAAGGAAAATGTGAAGGCCAGCAAAGTGGGGCCCTGTCACCAGAGCTGGTGTGGCTATTCCCTTTCACTAGAGATACGCGGTCTCTGCTCAAGTTCTGGCGTCCTGAGAGCAAGATGAGCTGGAGAAATTTCGGAAAGAGGGTTCTCACATGTGGAAATTAGTAGACACAGAGCGTGCACAAGCTTTGGAATCAAAAATACCAGTATTCATACCATTGCTACTAATAATACTAACATCAACTAGTAAACACTTCTGAAGGGCTCACTGTCAGTCACCGTTCTAAACATTTTATGTATAGTAAGTACCTCATTTCATTCTCACAGAAACTCCGTGAGAGGGGCATGATGATCGTCCTCATCTTACAGAGGAGGAAACTGAAGCTTAGATTCAGTAACATGCCCAAGGTAACATACGTAGTAACGATGAAGGCAGGACTCATACCCAGGCAGCCTGACTCCAAAGTCAATTTTCTTGAGGATTCTGCTTATCAGCTGTTCATCTTGGACAATTCATTTAAGATTTTTTGAGTTGAAGTTCCCTCCGTTGTAAAATGGGGATTTGAGAGGGTTATTCTGAGGAATCAAATAGCAGTTATGCAAGAAAATAATTAGAAAACTGTAGTGAAAAGAATCCTGAACTAAAATATATCATAACAGTTTTTAAATTGAAGTAGGGTTGGCATATGATGTTATACTAGTTTCAAGTGTACAACATGGGATTTGGCAAATCTATACATTATGCAATGCTTACAATAATAAGTGTCGCCATCTGTCACCATACAAAATTATTACAATGCTATCGACTATATTCCCTATGCCATAGCTTTCATCTCCACGACTATTTATTCTATCATTGGAAGTTTGTACTTCTTGATTCCCCTCACCTATTTCAGCCACCCCCCTAACTCCCTTCTCTCTGGCAACCACTAGTTTGTTCTTTATATTTATGAGTCTGTTTTGTTGTTGTTGTTTGTTTCTGTTCATTTGTCTCATAACAGTATTTGTTTTTAATTTTTTATTTAATTTATTCGTAACGGTATTTTTAAAAGTTTATTTATTTTGAGAGAGAGAAAGGGAGAGAGAGAGCAGGAGCAAGGAAGGGGCAGAGAGAAAGGGAGAGAGGGAATCCCAAGCAGGCTCCGTGCTGTCAGTACAGAGCCTGATGCGGGGCTTGATCCCACGAACTGTGAGATCATGACCAGAGACGAAACCAAGAGTCTTAGTCTTAGTCTTAGTCTTAGTCTTAGTCTTAAGTCAGTGGCTTAACCGATTGAGCCACCCAGGTGCCCCAATAGTTTTTGATTGTAAGAAACAGAAACTTATGGACTCACTGAGGCAAAAATGGGATTTATTGAAGTGATAAACAACATTTTGTGGAGCTCCCAGAAAACCATCTCTCAGATGGAGATGTTTCTGCAGGACATTCCCTGGAGAATGCTCTTGGCAACAAAACCCACGAGGGAGTGAGCAAAGCAGGACTGGGCAGATGGAAAAGTTGAACTCAATCCCATAAGGATGGCCTTTCAGAACTATCCCAAGAAAGTCCACACCAGGGAGGGCGCATAACCTTGGGCGAGAGCACCCATGAGCAATGGGCAATTCTTGGATGAGACTTACCTGTGGCTGTCAGTAAGACACTTCTGGGAGCTGAGAGAATGAGTGCTTCAGTCCTGAGGGGGTAGCTGGACATTGCACCAAAGTAGCCACTGTGGGAAGTAATGCACAGAATTGAAGTAAATCTAAACGCTCAGGCTTGAGAATGGAAGAGGCTCGGCTGCACTGGGGAAGTAAGGTAGCAGGAATACAAGGACTGTCTTTCTGGAGTCATGATGCCACTCTGCTGGGTTCTTTCATGTGAATGTCACATTCCAGGCAGAGAGCACCTGGAGGGGTCTACTGCCTGGAGAGCTTACCTGCTGACCAGGATGGGTGGAGTCTTTGATGAAAAGTTCTACCAAGACTGGTTCAGAGTAAGTTGTAGTGGAATTAAAAGAAGAAGTGGAAATAGATGGTAGGGGGACAAATAGCAGGTATCTATAATACTGAAAATCAGGAGACTTGGGGAGAATTCTTGGTAGAGTTAGGGTTGGATAGTTGGCAAAAAAATCTCCATTATTTCCATCCTTGTAGTCTGACCCCTAGAAGTGTGACTTTAAAGCTCCTCCCACTAGGAGATGGAGACATTCCCCGCTCCTTGAATCCACGCTAGCTTTGTCACTTGCGTTGACTAATAAATAGGATGCAGCGTCGTAGTACCAATTCTGATACTAGACCTAAGAGGTACTTCCGTTCTTCCATGGAATCCTACTCACCCTCCATGTAAATAAGCTCAGACTACTCTGCTGGAGGATGACAGATCACGTGGAGCAGGGATGAACCATCTTAACTGAGGCCATCATGGGCCAGCCAATCCCTAGCATACTCTGCATCTAACTGCACATGCATGAATGAGCCCTGTCAGGACCACATGAGCCCAGCCCCCAAATCCTGATCCACAGAACAATGAGCTAAATATATGACCACTGCCACAAAGTTTTGGGGTGGTTGATACTTGGCAAATGCTAACTGATGCATGTTACTAATATGTTGTGTGACATTAAATAAGGGGTTCCCTGCCTGAGGAATGAAGGGGTTGTACACACGAGGATCCTCTCTGATCATATAGTTCATGAATCTGAGAAGGGTCAGAAGTGGGGGTAGACTCCCCAAAAGCAGAGCATGAAGCTAACATATACCTTGAGTTGCCACTTACCTAGTGGAGAGGGGCCTCTGAGCTGAGATGTCTTCAGGATCTTTGATGACTCATGAAATACCATCAGGTGAGGGTGGGAAAGTGACAGTGTGCTGATGTGGTTATTTTTGATGATCAGTGAAACATAGGCTAAAGACCACACCACAGTCCACAGAAGGCAAGGACACACAACCATCCCCCTCTTCCTGTGACCATGATAACCTTCTGCACTGCTCTGTTTGCTGGGGATGGGGATTATGAATGCTTTCTTCCAGCCCTGGTGTTGTCATTCAAATTGGTACCTCCTTTCCTGTACATCTGCTTTTCCTTAACTGAAGGCAAGGGTGCAGTTAATCTCAGATTCCTTGCCACATCCAAATCCAAACCAGCCGTTATTTTTCAGATGAAGCTTGTGGCCCAGCATGAGCTGGTATGTGTGCGTGCATGTGGTTTTTTAGTTAGTTAATTAGTTGACTTTTTCAGTTTTCCAAGTCTTAGTAATAATTTTTTAGTTCTTGCAACATTTATTGAAAGCATGTTATGCACCATGCATTATTATCAGTTGTTTTCACGCATATTACCTTATGATGATCCCCATTTTCCAAATGAGGAGAAGGAGGCTCAGAGAAAGCATGTAACTTTTCCAAGGCCATAGAACTAGCAAGTGGCAGAGCTGGAACCAGCATGAAGGTTTTTGGTGTCTAATTTAAGTATTTTTTTGTCCTGTAATGGGCAATTGACAAAGCCAGGGGCTTCTGCCTGGGCCGTAGGACCACTCCTATTGAAAGATGTGGGTTCTGGGGCGCCTGGGTGGCTCAGTTGGTTAAGCGTCCGACTTCAGCTCAGGTCACGATCTCACGGTCCGTGAGTTCGAGCCCCGCGTCGGGCTCTGGGCTGATGGCTCAGAGCCTGGAGCCTGCTTCCGATTCTGTGTCTCCCTCTCTCTCTGCCCCTCCCCCGTTCATGCTCTGTCTCTCTCTGTCTCAAAAATAAATAAACGTTTAAAAAAAAATTAAAAAAAAAAAAAAGAAAGATGTGGGTTTTGAGCCCACCAAGTAGAAGCAAGGATCCCTAAAATGAGAGAGAGCTTATCTTTAAGCGAAATCTGAGATAATGACATTGTTATAGAACGGAAACATAACTTGTATTTCACAATACATGTAGTTGATTTCATGTGGAAAATAAAGCTTTGTATTTCATCAGGTCCCTAAACGTTACGTATACTGTTTTACTCATGTGATTCAGCCTCGAAGGGACATAGATTTCCTGAAGCCTGTTGCCAAATTCAAGTGAATTCAGGGCTAATGGTCAGGGGGCAGGTACCAGAATAGGTATATTGGTTGTCAAATGTGGCAATAATTCCATCCTTGGCATAATGTTCCTGCTCTGAGCCTTCAGAATACTCTCACACCCCTCCCTGACTCAGCAATCCTGTTCCCTCCCCTGGGACCCTTCACCCCACCTCCCCATGATCCAGCAACTAAAGGGTTAACAGCTGGCACAGTAGGGCCTCTGGTAGGTGACTCTCTCCCTACTGTGGGGCACTCTCTGTTAGCCCTCCACCCTAAGTGCTTGTATTTCCCTGGCGTCACTTTTCTCTGCTCGCTAAAACTTGGCACTTTAGAAAGATCTCTGATGCGAATAGAGTTGAGGATGGGCTTGGGGTGGCAGAGATGGTGCAGCTGGAATTCTGCGTTCTGAAACTTCCCCCATCCTTTACCATGACCCTCAAAACCTATCTGTCTCATGCCTTATCCACTTAGGGCTCGTACTGTTCCTTCCATGGGGAAAGGACCCATCGCCTTCAAAACATTAGTCTCCTGAAATGTCCTCTGAATAAGAAGGTTCTGCGGTCTTGGGAGTTGATGAATGCTTTGTACTATACCCTCATTTTAGAGCTTCACATATATACATAGTAAAGGCTCTGACAATATCTTCAATAAAGAAATCTACCTTGTTTAATCCAGCATTTCCTAACCAGGGGCAGAGAAGCATCTGCCCCACCCCCATTAGCCCACTGAATTTCTACTTTACCGTATGAGAGACGAGGGATGTATAATGGCCTTGAAGGAGGGCAAATGAGGGGTAAAGGGAGGGAAGGGAAGCTGGAAAAATGCTGCTGACATTGTACCTCATGAACCAGAAAGGGATAGGAGGGAAGGTAGGGAGGGCGGAGGTGGGAGAGAAAAGTGTGCAGGGGAGCATGTCACTGGCTGTCCTGCATCATAGGCATCACCCTGCTCTGAATCCTGGGCAAGCTCAGAGAAAGAAGAGGGCCAGCCAGCAGCTGGGAGTCTCCCCAGCAAATCTGGAAGAGCTCCAGGCAGATTCCAGTCTGCTGGTTGAGAGCTGGGTTCTTGTTCCAGCTCGGTAATTTTCCAGCTGTGTAACTTTGAGCATGTTATTTAAATGCCCTGGACCTTTCTTTCTCCAGTTCTAAAGATTAAATTAGACAAATACATGTAAAGGATCTCAAACTTTAACGTGCACGGGAATCAACTTGTTAATCAGACTTGTTAAAACACAGAATGCTGGCCTCCCCCCGCCCCACTCCACCCCAGGGTTTGATTAAGTACGTCTGGAGTGGGCTGGTGAATTCACACTTCGGAGTAGTTTCAGGTTCAGCTGCTGCTGGGACCACACTCTGAGGGGCATGGATAGAAGTTGAAGTGCTTTGTAATTTGTAAAGTATACGTCTTAATTGATTTAAATAAATTCATCCATTCTGTGTTAACATAATGATGTGTTCATGGGATAAGGTTTATCTCTTACTACCTCTGTGCTTTTGGGAGGAAACGCTTTTATTTCTCTGCCAGAGGAGCAGTTCTCATGATACAAGTTTTAGGAAAGCATCTGGGCCCCCGGAAGCCTCTGTGACACTTCATGGGCAGGCATCTGCTCTGGCTATGTCAGTCCCCCAGACATTCCCCTGACAGGACAGAGGTCATCTGTCATCTCCAGAAAGCACATACTGACGGACACACCCCTTGGCGAGTGTATTTTGTGGAACTCTTGTCCCTTAAGATGTCCTATGGAAAAACTTTTCTATGATTATACCCCCTTGGATATGTTCTATTTCCTCTTTGTGCTTCACAATACTTACTAATGCATAAAGGCTCTGTCAAGTCCTGCAGGAAAGAAAGCTAGTCAACTTTCCTACAGCGGGGTAGTGGTTAGAGGTACAGAGCCTGGATCTGGACAGTCCAAGACAGTTGCCACTAGCTACGTGTGGATATTTCAATTTAAGTAATTAAGTGTACATAAAATAAAAAATTCAGTTCCAGGGCGCCTGGGTGGCTCAGTTGGTTAAGTATCCAACTTCAGGTCAGGTCATGATCTCACGGCTTTCTGCTGTCAGCATGGAGCTGGGAGCCTGCTTTAAATTCTGTCTCCCTCTCTCTCTGCTCCTTCTCCGTTCATGCTGTCTCTCTTTCTCTCAAAAATAAACATTTAAAAAAATTATTAAAAAAAATTCAGTTCCACAGGCCTAGTAGCCACATTTCAAGTATTCAAAGGCCCCATGTGGTTAGTGTCTACCATTTGTATAGCACAGATACAGCATATTTTCTTCATTGCAGAAAGTTATATTGGGCCCAGGGGCAAGACTTTAAAACCCAGCTCTACTGCTTACCACCTGCATGAATTTGGACAAGTTCCTTAAATTTTTGGTCCCTTAGTTTTCTCATCTATGAAATGGGCCTAGTAGATGGTACATACTTCAAAGTGTCATTGCCAGAATTAAACAACTTGGGGCTCTTGGGTGGCTCAGTCGGTTAGGCATCCAACTTCAGCTCAGGTCAGCTCAGGTTCCCGGATTCAAGCTCTGCATCAGGCTCTCTGCTGTTAGCACGGAGCCGGCTTCAGATCCTCTGTCTCTCTTGCCCCGCTAGTGCACTCTCTCTCAAAAATAAAAAAAATAGAGGGGAAAATGGGTGATGGGCATGGAGGAGGGCACCTGTTGGGATGAGCACTAGGAGTTGTATGGAAACCAATTTGCAAATAAATTACATATAAAAAAATAAATAAAAAATAAAAATAAAAAAATAAACTTTTTAAAAGAAAGAATTAAGCAACTTACATATGTAAAGCATTTAGAATAGTGTTTGGCACATAGCAAGCCCTCCATAAATTGTGCCTATTATTATAATTTGTTTAATTTACTGTTCTTAAACCAATTTTGGAATCCTTTATCTATATAATACTATTCGTTTCATGGAACTAGTGTTCTATGGGAACACAATTTGGAAAACATTGCCCTGAATTTAAAAGCAGGTTTCAAGAAGAAAGAGAGGTTCTTTACACTGTAGTTCTAAACACAGTCACAGAAAATCCCAAGGAAGAAGAACATGGCTCCCTAAAAGCTAGTTGAGACTCTTAAGATGGCAAGAAAGAGAACCCACTGAAACAGACTTCAAATAAAAAAGGAATTTTTTTGGAAGGACTCATTGGTATCTCTTGGAGCCCAAGGAAAAGCTGAACACCTACAATTCATGCAGGGAAAGAATGGTAACTCTAGGATTATAACAGCAGGAATTGGAGGCCTTTTGTTCTAGAGTTCTTCCAATGACAATTCTCAGCCCAACTCCAGGTTCTGTCCTTCAGGTATATTTTCTATAGAAAGAATCTCCAACTCGAGTCCAGTCAACCATGGTTGAGGCTTAGTCTCATGACAGAAATAGGACTCCATCTATGTGATGGGGAGCAGGGATGTTTCCAGAGAAAGGGTGTCATCAAGCAACTCAGAGAAGTGACTTGCTCAAGACTTCCCAGCTCTCTCTGACACTAAAAGCCCTCACTCTTAATTCCTGGGAATACTCCCTGGACTAGAAGATTCACATCTGGGATTCATCCTGGCTTTCAAGCAGCATAATCCACAAACAATGAGCCTCTTTTATTGCTTTACAGGGTGCTCATCCATCTTTGGAATATCAAGCAAGGCCACAGAAATCAGAAAGAGTATAAGCAGATTGGAGGCACCATAATCACCCTGCACAATGTTCCACGATTTACAGACCTTTAAAGTGAGACATGTGCTTTGCTTCATCAGAGCCTCGCACCAACTCTTAAGGTAAGTAAGATGGTAGTTGTGATTCCCATTCTGCCCATGGACAAATGGAGGCACAGAAAGGATGGGTTCATTGGTAGAGAAACTCAAGTTTTTTAACATGCTTCAGCTCTCACAGACCTTCACCTCTCAAGGAATGATCATTGTTAACTTTTTCCATGAATATCTCAATAGTCCTGCATTGTAGGCATGATGGAGATTATTATCTCACTTTTCCTGACGTGATGGCATTTTGGAGCAGGAAGAGACCAAGTAGCCCAACCTTTTTATTTCACGGATAAGAAAATCAAAGGTCAGAAAGAAGGAGATTTCTCAAAATCACAGTCACCGTACATACGTTCATTCACTGGGAGAGAAAGTTTGCTTGAAATGTATGTCTAAAGCTGTAATTGTTATGAGGGTAAGTTCACTTGACAAATATTTATTGAAGAATAGCTATGTGCCAGGCACAGCAGATATAATACCACCCTACCTCTCATATTCCACTAGTCCCCACCCCTTGCTCTCTCTGTTAGCCTCTGCTATGCCTCAAACAGCCCGTTGAGATCACACAGTGGGGCTTTACTCAGGTCCTCCTTTCTGTCTGGAAGACTTTTCCCAGATATTTTCTTGGTGCACTCTCTCACCTTCTACACCTCTGCTCGGATTGGACCTTTTCAGTGAAACCAACCTTGACTGCCTTATTTATTATTGCAACGTAGACCACCTCCCCTTCTCTCTCCTGAGTTCTTCATCCCAACTTACTGTCCAGCTGAGCCCCTCTTAGCATATGTCCCGTGCTTTCTTAATATTTACTTGAAATGCTACCTTCTGTTATCCTACCTTTGATAAGAGCCAAGCATGGAGAAAGGGGTGAGCATGTGCTAGAAAGGAGATAGGGATAGAAAAGAAAATAGCACACCCTGCCACATATTCTGCTCCTTTAGGCTGTTATAAGCCTGGCATATTGGAAGAATTCCGTGTGACCAGGGCATGGAGTACAGAGGACAAAGGGGAAGGGATGGGCTTGGAGGGGGAGATCATCAAGAGCCTTACAAACCATACCAGGAAACTTAGACTCACCTTGAGGAGACTGGGTGTCACTGGAGGGTGCTAACTGCACAAGGGTGTGGTTAGATCTACATTTTAGAAGAACATTCTTTGGTTGTGCTATGGAGACTAGATTTGGAGCTACAGGGAAATCTGCAAACTCTGGATTCAGGGAAGCCCATTAGGAGGCTGGGTAAGAAATGATGGTGGGTGCCAGTGGAGTCAGAGAGAAATGGACACATTTAAGAGCTACAAAAGAGATAACACCGTCAGGACTTAGGGCGTATTGGATGTTGAGGGTGCAAGAGTGGAAGATTTGGTGGGGGGGGGGGGAGTGTTGTTAATATATTTTTTTAATAAATAGAAACCATGTCACTTCATTTGTTATAGCAAATAATAAATGGAGGGAAGTAATTCAAGAAGGATTGGAAAATTTTTCCATCCACAGAAGAACAGAAAGGATAAGCACCTTTACCACCCAAGTTTTGGGTTCATTGTTTTCTATTCTCTGCCCCCCACAGCAGCAGGCTGTTTCCAGAATGGAACTCTGCCTTCAAATTTTATACTAGCTGGGAGGCTGATCCATCATATGAGTCAAGAGAGGATGATGAACTCAGTTTTTGGGCTGAGGGTCAGTGGGACATTCAATGGAAATATCCAGGAAGCAACTGGATATACAGGGCTTGATGTCCCAACACTGACTTCTCCATACTTTGTCATGGATAGGGTGGGGAAGAGTCAGAGAGTTTACAGTGGTTCTCACATATGTCCTCCTCCCACCAGGGGACACTTGACAGTGTCTGGAGACATTGGGGAAGGTCCAGTGGCTCTAGTGGTCAGGAATGCTTCTAAACACTTCTACAGTGCACAGAACAGGTTTCCACAGTAAAGAATTATCTGACCCAAAATGTCAGTGATGCTGAGGTTGAGAACCCCTGGAGTAGAAGTAGCTGGAGCCCCAGGAGGCAGCTGTGTAGTTGTCACAAAGAGCACAAGCTGGAGTCTAAGAGTCAAGGTTTGAACTCTGGCCCATATGGCTCACTAGTCACATAACCATTGGAGTTATGGAGCCTCGTTTCCTCAATTATATGGTGGGGTGGTAATATCACACAGGTAGAGTAACCCAGTTCCTGGCTCATAGAGAGCACTTAGCTCATAATAACTACACTGCTCGGGGCAGACCAAGAATCCATTTATTCAGTAAAGAATTGTTGAGGCTGTGCTCTGTGCTATACATTGTGTCAAGCCCAGGGACACAATGGTGAATAAAGTGTAGTCATGGTCTTCATGGTTTCCACACCAAAAATTGCACACACACACACACACACACACACACATCACCATCATCATCATCATTCCATCCTCTATCAGAAAACATAATAGCCCTTGCTTGGCTCCTTCTCCTGGATCCAGTTGACAAACAACATCGTCTCTTCATCCCTCTCTGCCAGCTGAGTGTTTGTTTTCAGGAAAGAGAGAACGATGTTGGTATTTTGGCCACAGGCAGTCTAAGACTTCAAGGCGCTTTCTTTCCTGTGCCTCCACCTTTGTCCCATTCTCAGAGTCCCCATGGGCATTACTAGCTGGCACCTATCTTCCCTCTCGTGACCTCTACTGGTTTAGGGGAGCTTGCTCAATTTTGAGACTTTAGCTGTGAAACTCTGAGGGGAAAGGAGCCTCAGACTTCTCCTTCTTGTGGGAATGTAACTGAGGGCTTCCTTGAGACAGGGCTTTCTACATGTGATCATTTAGCCATGGGGCCCAGAAACCTTCAAAGAGATCTAAACACTCACTGTATCCTTTAGTGGGAGCATTGAGTATCTACCAGCTGGGAAAATTCTTCAACCTCAGTCTCTGTGGCCTTACCTGAAAAAAAAAAAGATAATATATACCTTATAGTGTTGTCATGAGATTAAATGGCATAGGGCACAGTGTCTAGAACATGGGATGTGCTCATTTATTAATTCAAATATTTATCAAGTTTCTTCTCAGTATCAGGCACTGCTCTAGCAACTGGAGATCAACAGTCTATAAACTGAACTAAAATCTCTCCCCTCATGGGGTTTATGTTTTATTGCTTAAGATTTGTGGCAGTTTGGTACTATTTAATAGGCTTTATACTCCAATTTTATCTATCTAACCATCTATCTACACACACGCACATTATGTATGTGGTATATTGATATACTTATATTTATATCCTGTTAATTGCTCCTATTCCCTTTTATTTATATCAAGAAATTGAGATTCAGAGGAATGAAGTAAATTATCCAGATTCACAGAATCAGAAAGTGGGGGAGCTAAAACTGAAGTCCAAGTCTGTCTGCCTCTAAGCAGGCGCTCTCTCAGTTACGCTACAGTCAGATACAATCAGACCCACTAAAACCTCAGACAGTGGCAGCAATGATCTGGAGACGAATGGTATTTTCCTTTTTTATTTCAGTGGCCCTTGCTGCACAAACTTTCTTTAAAAGAAGTATTAGAGACACTGACTTGAATGCTGCAACGATCGCTACAGAGCCCTACCGTGTGGGCCATAATTAATAGAGATGCCAAGTGCCAACTAACCAGAAAAACTCCAGCATCGTAAATCTGTCCCCTGGCTTCTCAAGAGAACTGATGGATGAGGAATTTAGCTTAAATATTTAACAATCAATAATTCAAATACCTATCCAACCATTTGCAAGTTGGCATGTTTATAAATATGAGGGCCATACTTTCTTGAATTTTACATGAAACTTACCTGGAGTTGAATGGAGGGGGTATAAACCACCCCCTATTTTATGGGAAAGAATCTGGGGGAGGAGATGGAAATATCCTCCAGTCTTGGCTCCACTCGAATCTGCGAAAAACATGCAGCTACAATCTTGTACCATTGTTCACGCCCTCATGTTGCTGGTGAGCAAATCAACCACAAATAATGTGTTGGAAGGCCCAATTGTGCAGCTGGAGTAAGATGCCAGAGCCTGATTTCCTTTCCATCAGCAGCTCCTGGGATGAAACCTAACACACAGCCAACAGGACAATGAATTATTCACTTTGAACTTCCATGATCTCTCTGTCACTAGAATGGGCCATCTCTCAGGCTGTAATTCAACCTCTTACCTCTTTCCCCACTTCCCAGCAGACGGCCAGGAATGAAGCCCGACTCTGGGAAGATATTCTAGCCCAGTGGGTGGGGGCTGTGAGCCGTGTGTGTCTGGATGCTGAGGAGAAGTATTGCTGTTTGAATTTAACTCTTTTGAATGAATAAAGTCTAAGTCAGCATTGACAGCTGTGATTTATCTGCACTTCACAATTATTGAATTTAGATGCTCCATCCACTTGCTGATTTATTAAACTGCTCTCCCCTTGGAGGGAGAATCAAAGCACCTCCTTTGGCCCTAATGGATAGACACTTGGGAGGCACTTAGGGAAGCCATTGTTGACAAGACTTACTACCTCAAAGAGTACCCTGTCTCATGTTGTCTCTGCATGGCAACAGCCTCCATTATTCCTACATTATTTCTTCACAGGCAATAACTCACCATTTCCAAAGAAGGGTGGGGCAATTGGCAAAGGCCTCTGATACTGTAGGGGTTGGAGTATCAGGCCTGAGCAATGAGCTGCCTGCCACATTTCATCCACATTTCCCGGTTGTGTCTCCTCCCAGCTGTGTAGCCCAAGGTTCCCCAGGGTTGAAGGAAGGTTTTGGGCACCAACTGCCTATACTCCCTGTTCACAGTTTCTACTTTCCCTTGGCTGCTTCTAGAAATAATCCCAGCCAGTATCTGGACCATTATGAGCCCCTTTTCAAAACAGTGCAGATTCGGAAACCCAGAGGTGGAGATAGAAGAGAGGGGGACATGAGATGAATTCAGGCCTGGTAGGCTCACTGCCTTCAGAACTGGGAAGGACTGTGGCTTCTCTGCACCACCAGTAATTGATGATTCCTAGCAGTGGATGGCCTGTTAATGATATGAATCCCAGGCAGCAGCATATCTGGTGTGGAATTTTGGCTCTACCGTGGGAAAACAAAACTAGCTGGTAGGGGGAAAAGGACAGAGCAAAAAAAGCCAAACTCTCTTTGCAAAGACACCAGTTATAAGTCTGTCTTGATGTCAGTTTCAAGGGCTCTAGAGGAATAGATGAGGTGTAGGTCAGCTATGTTTGAAGGAGGCGAAGGAAAAGCAAGCCTGGTCTAGGTCAATGATGAATGTATGTGAGAAAGTATGATATGTAGAATTTCTGGAAACTTGTATAAAAGACACAATAATAGTAACTAACTTGTGAACAGCATGTGAGAAATTCAGAGCATATTCACAATTGTTTTCATTGAGTCGGGGCAGGACTGATCAGAAGGAGAATCTGGAGGACTCTGTTATGGGAGGAGGAGAAGACATAAAATGTACTTATTAGAAGCAAAGTACATTATTAATACATTTAGGGGAAAGTGGACTAGTCACTAAGCCCTTATGGAGAACATCTGGGGACTATGGACCTGTGGTTTCTCTCACTGACAGGAAGAAGTCAGCATGGATCATAAATCTTATGGCTGCACATCCAAGTTTTTGGTGTGTTTTTTCACCCATTGGTGTTGCTGCCTAGAAGGAGCCTCAGGCAGAAATTCCTTCTCACCTGTGTACCTTGGCTTGGGTTGAGAGCAATTGTAATGGCTGCTCTTTTATTCTTGCCCAGGAAAATGAGCCTGCTTGGAGCAGAGTAATTGAAATACAACAAGGAGCCAGGCTTTTCCTGTGAGGCTCATAATCATTCCAGGAAGTAAATATTATTGGTTCTATCTTTAAAACAAGCAAACAGAGGCAAAGAGGGGTTGAGCATTCTTCTCGATGTCACACATTCATATCATTTCTTGCAGAGCAGAGAGTTTAGTCTATGTGTTTCAATCTCCTCCCCCCCACCCCATACCCTTCTCTTTTCTTCTACAAAGAAGAGAATCAGGAGCTGGGGTGGGGTGGGGGGAAGAAGGCCAGATAGGTGGGACCCGGGGCTCCTGCCTCTAAATTAACCAGAACATTCTCCTCTCTTTCACACATGACAGTCCACATGCAATCTTAGAGAAAAGACCTTGGGCCACTAAAAGACATTGAAGACCATTATAAAAGACAAGTTAATTTTCCTTTCACTGGCAACTGGATATAAAGATGACATGAAAAATCTAAATGCTAACTGAAGACTTGGTTCTTTTATATTAGCCATTTTCCGCGTAAATAATGCTTTTCACTAACCTAATACTACCATAAACCGGAACATCTGGCTGAAGCCGACTACTGAATTTCGTGCATGGTAGAGTTTCAAAAGTATTGAGTAAATTGAATTGAAAGTCTCAAATACATTGGCAAGTGTAGTTCACGTGTGAAGGCCTGCTTGCCTCTCTCAGGGTCAACAAAGGCCAGGCACTTACCTGGAATTCAAGATGAGACAACAAAGGGTCAGGTATAGACTGTTACTTCTCGAAGGACAAAAACCTTTCAGCATTTTGGCAATTATTATTGAGAAACCACCCAGGGAGAAGGTAGTTTTAAACACAATTAGGATTCTATTTTAAGGAGAAATTCAGAAACTGCCCACTTAACGCTAATGTTTGATCTTCTGTGAAAGGGAGAAGGGAGAAGCTATTACAAATTTGCTAATACCATCAAAACTTATAAAGTGATAAAATGAAGCTGCATGAAGAAAAGGCAGTCATCCCAAGCATGAGGCATGCTAATAGCTGTGAATATATACGAGAGCAGAGAATTATTCTGAAAATCAGTGAATAGATCAGGCTGTTTTATGGGCACGCAGCATGGTGACCAGAGGAGACTCCTGGTTCTTGACCTGTTGGAATGATCTACAAAGTGGAGACATGTACAAGGATTAGAACTTCTATTTGCATTTATTTTTATTTCTTCTATTAGAAATGACTGTTTTTGTGTGATTTTTTTATAATGTCCATAATACCTTAGTACAGAAGTACATGAATATAATTTAAAATAAATAGATCTTTACTGTCTTTACTACCCAAACTCTTGCTATCTGAACACAAGAGTCGAATCAATTCAGCTAAATTTTAGGATGAATTTTCTGCTGTCCAAACTCAGACTACTTGCTGTTGGAAACTCAGGGACCCAAATAGATTTGGATAAGCTTGTATTCCTCACTATCCAAATATGGTATCCCAAGCCAGGAACCAAGATTTGGATAATGAAGGATAGTCGTATGTAATCACAGAGCTGCCAGATTTTGGTTTTAGACTAAGATTCACTATGAAAAGAGTTTAGGAGACCACCACAGTGGAGGACCATGTCGATACGTTTGACTTTAAGTCACAGGGCTCACAAAATCCTGAGGTCATCTCTGCTAACCTCAGACCAGGCAAAATGCTCCTGTATAGAATGAAGCTGTATGTTTCTTGAGGACTAGGTTTGGGTTTTTTTTTAATTTTTTAATGTTTATTTATATATTTTTGAGAAGAGAAAGTGGGTGTGTAAGCCTGTGAGAGTGCGGGGGAGGGGTAGAGAGAGGGAGACAGAACGTCTGAAGCAGACTGCACTGTCAATGCAGAGTCCAATGCAGGGCTGGAACTCACGAACCATGAGATCATGACCTAAGCCAAAATTTGAGGCTTAGTCAATTGAGCCACCCAGGCGCCCCTCAAGGACTAGGTTCTGATATCAGTGTATAGTGTAAAAACTTCATATAATCCAAATATGTTTTGGAAGTTGATGTACCTGCTGTTAGTAAGTCTGATGTGGTCAGGTTTTGCTTCAGTTTGGGGGTGGGGAATCACTATTTCTTAACTGAATCCCAGTGAAGATGCTGAGTTACACTTTGTGACCATGTGGTACCAGAAAGTCCTATCTTTAAATAGTAGAATCAAACTCAGTGCAGCTACACACTCTGTGAGAGGCTGTGGAGAAGAGAGGTCCTTGAGAATGAGACAACTCCAGGCCCCCTTCCTACACTCCCCCCAGGGCTAGCTGTGTTGAGTGCAATGACTAGAATCCCCTCTACTACTGCAATGGAAGTCAACAGAGTGTAGTGATGGTTGCCTAACTCCGTGACTACACTAAAAACCATTAAATTGTATACTTTCGATGAGTGAATTGCACATATGTAAATTATATCTCAATAAAGCTGTTAGTTCAAAAAAGGCATACATCCTTCATTTCTGAATGAGTGCCACACTTCAGAGGTCTCTTTCTTTGGCCTTCCTAGGGCTGCATCCTCCCCACCGAATGAGTGTCCATAGGGCTAAAGGGACTGCTCACCAGTCCCTCACTACCCCTTATAACTCATGTTATTGGTTCTAGGCTCCCTGGAATTCCTGCTCAACAGGCCCCAATATGCTTTCCTGGCTTGTATAGTCTATTCACCTGTCCATTTCCCAAAGGCACTGGCAGATTTTGTCACAGGTATGTATACTCTTAATTTTGAGGGGGTAGACTGGAGCTTCTCTTTACATTTGGGTGAGAGTATAGACAGAGCTTAGATATTCAGGTTGGGATGTTCAAGCGTATGCACAGGGCTCCTCAGAGTGCAGGGCTGAGTTGAGGGTAGTAAAAAGAAAGGGGCTATCCTTGAGCCAGCAGCCCGTCTATGTATGCTTGCTCCAGAACCCTCAAATACTGGAACATACCAGCCATGATGGAACAAGGCCTAAAATCAGAATAAGCATCAACCTACCCTGGTACTTTCTAATATAAACACATCTCTTCTTTATCAGAAATTCAAAAACAGTGACGGCTAACAGGTATTAAATCTCCTAGGCTCTCTTTTATGAATTTAAATCTTACATTGAAGTGGATGCTGTTATCGCCTCAACTTCTCCAATGAGAACACCAAAGCTTGCAGTGGTTAAGGAAATTGTTGAGTCAGAATTTGGTAACAGGACAATCTGACAAAATCCCACTGAGCCATACTGCCTCCCTGAGAATGCCTGGCTCATAGATAAGATTGTGTTCGCAGGAAACAGGCTTCTTTTTAGCCTCTAACAATTCTGAGAGCGATTCGAAAGAAAAAAGAGAAAAAAAAATGTGTGTCTTCCAACAGAAGAGTTGACTAAGTTCCTTTCATTTGGACAAGACCGGATAGCACAGAATGCGCATAAGCATTGTAATATGGATCACATTTGTAGAGGACACATTCATTTTCTCTGCAGCCTGAAGCAAAGGGTTGTCAGTTATTCCTTCTAAGATTAATCTTTCTGCATCAGAGATATGGAGATTAAGGGTTTAGGTGTGATGACTTATGCACACATGAATATGATTTTCTATATGTTACTAAAAATTTGGTTCACAAAGCATTCCCTCCCTCTGAAATCTCAGTTCCATGGTTGCTTGAAACTTATTGGTGTGCCTAGACATGGTTTTCTCAAGGTTGCAAGCAGGACCTCCAAATGTACCATCCCAAACTGGTTTTATAACAGCTGACTCAATTCTAGCATGGATTCCATTCAAACCAATTTATAATAAATGAATATTTGTGAGCATGTCCCATTATCGGGTGGCACTTCCATTCTACAAATGGGAAAATCAAGTCTCAAAGAAGTTGTGGAAATTGTCCAAAGCGGTAAGTAGGGTCAAATAATCAAATCAGTCTCAGGAGGCCACATGGCTTGTTGGAATGTAGCGTTTTTACAGGTATAAGGCACTGCCATTTTCATAATCTCATATGACTTTTAAATTAACCTAGACAGTTGTGTAGGAATCGGGGCCATTTGGTGTGTGCTTCCCCAGCCCCCATTTTTCCACCTTTTTCTCCCAGAAAATGCACGTATGTCTTCATCTGGAGGGAAGTCCCTTCCTAGGCTTAGCTCCCCCATGTGGAGGGGATGCCATCTACTTCATCTCAGATGGGGGTTTGGTTGGCTTAGATTGTTCAGCTCAGCCCACTCTGGGCCACAAGGGTTTCTCAGGATGAGTATGGGACCCAGTTTGGCTGCTGAGGTGTGAGGAAATAGCTCTTGGGACTTCTAGGAAAGACATTTCCTCTTTAGTCCATGGTAACTACTGGAGGAGGCAAATCTTCTTCCTTTGGAACATAGACTGTATGGAAGAGGGGTCTGACTGTCATTTTTTGCTACCATAAGTGGAAGCACACCTGAACATGTCATTTTTGCTTAATTTTGATTGAGTTGATACAGTAGGGAATATCTTTCTCAATTTTGCACATAAGAAACTGAGGGTCAGTAGGTTAAAGAACTTCTCAGTCTCCCACAGCTAGAAAGCCACATCTAGGATGGAAATACATGTTCCTTCACTTCAAGCTTGGGGCTTCCTCAGTGTTTTCAAAGATGCCTTCCCCACACTTGGGTCAGAGCAATACTTTTTCTCTTTACCCAGGAAAAATAAGCAAACACCCACTCCATAGAAGATTTATGGAGACAAGGCCAGAGGAATTGAAAAGAACAATAAAGCCATTGTAACAGAAAAAGTTGTACCAAAGCCAATAGAACCAAGAGAATTGGAAATAGCCAATCTTGGGCATTCAGAACAAGCTCTATTAAAAATGTTGACTGATTTATGAGAAACCAGGGAGGCCATTAAAAATTTTTATAATTAGTAAGAACCTCAAAATAGTTCTATTAAGATGCCAAAATTTGTGGAGCAAATAAGAAATGTAATAAAAAATAAATTAAAGCATAAAATATTAACTTTAGAATAGACCTTATACATCATTTCATCCTACCTCCCACTAGTGAAGAATTGCTTTCTACTATATCTCTAACAGATAGTCATCCTACCTCTGTTTGATTACCTCCATTGATGGAGATCTCACTATCTCATAAGGCAGACAATTTTGTTTTTAAATTATACTGTAATCTGATCTAATTAATGAAAAAATAAAAAAGATAAGCACAGACAGTAATGTTGTAGAATATTTTATATTATTATCTTAACTTATTATTTATTATGTTTTATTTTTATTTTTTTGCTTTTCAGTATTTCCTGTTATTCTAAAAACCTTCCTCTGATTTGGCAAACAGCTTGTATGTTCTGTATATTCTGCCTTGGAAGAGGGAGGGTCAGACAGAATGCAGAGAAGAAAGGAAAGTCAGGGCATAAGTAATAGATTCAGGAATATAGATGTAAAGCCAGACCATCCAGTCTTTAGAACAAAACAACAACAACAACAACAACAACAACAACAACAAGAGATTCTCCAGGTGAAGAGGTCAGAAAGTCACAGGAGAAGCATGGAGGGGTTGGACACAGTGGGGTGTTGAGAAATGTATCCTACCTCACACTCCACCTTCAGTCAAGTCCTAGAAGAAAGGAGACAGCAGATATTCCAGACAGGTTTGAGGAAGTCAAGAGTCCTCTTTCCTTTCCTAAGGAGAGTCTGTGAAAGGAGGAAATACACCAGAGTAGAAATAGCCACCTGTATTGTCTAGGAAAACAGATCCATCATGTCCCCTCAGACTTTCCCATAGCACCGCGTGATGGTAGGTGGAAGGATGTTTCCCAAACACAGAGAGAGAGGATGGGGCACAGAGCTCTTCTTGGTGGGAGGAGGTGGATTCCATGGAACCTGCATGGACTCATGACATAAAGTCACATACAAGTAGCAGCATCTCTGTGAGTCGATGGAGGTGACTAATGACCAAGGATCAGGGTATCCCTATCCCCCTGCCTCGCCCTGCCAATGTTATGCCATGTAACATCCCTGAAGAGAAGCCCCACCCCACAGTACTGATCCTTTTTCATGTTTTGGCTTCTCAAGACCAAACCCTTTCTGAGATTTTGGTAGAAGTCTTAAGTGGAAGTATTCCCTCTTTCCATCACCTTCTTCCCCACTAGAGGGAGGGCATGTGACCTATGGTCACTATGTGCTTCTACCCAGATGTTTGACTCTTGAGTGAGTGAAGCAAAGGCAGAGGGAAGAGGAGACCAACCACAGGGTGGCTGATGTAACTGGTTGTGACCACATCCTCGCCGATTTTTCTTGCTGCCTAGCCTTGCTTGGTTCCTGACAATTTTCCAGACCTGTGAGGTACCCAATACCTTCCAATGAATTCTTCTTTTGTGAAATGTAGTTAGAATCTGTTTCTGTTCCCTGAAATTTTTGGATACAGGAATGTGTATGTGCCAGTCTCTTCAAGTCAGAAGAGCTGTAGGGTAGAAATCTGGGATTGATTATGTTGCCTCAATGGGGAGTTGATGACGATGATCACTTTTATCTTTTTTTTTTAGGATTCAGAGATAGGAACCTGGAAGCCCATGGTTCACAGAAGCAAAGCATCTTAATCATTACCTGTGGTGATTTGTTTTTGAAGGGCTCATGAAAAGCAAGTTTCAAAATCCCCCTAACCACTATCATGGGACATTATAAAAGACAGAAGGAGTTCGAAGACTGTGGGATGGGCTGGCTGCTTCTACTGGTCCTGGTTAGTCGATTAAAAGAGAATGATAGATTTAAATCCTGGAATTCTCAGTTTAAGGCAACACCCAGAAACTTACTATGACTGGGCCAAATGGATTTCCAACCTCTAAAAGCCACACAGCTGAGAGAATGGGGAAAAACTTTAAGTTGGATTCTGAGGTTTCTAGAATTATATCAGTTAAGTTCTCAGCCTTGTCATCCTCTTAGGAGAAAGTTAAAGCATGGATAGGATAAGACTTGAAATGAGGGTATATGGGACAGCCCAGAGAACTCACTAACCCTTCCATGCCAGCCAAAGCCTCCCTCCTCCCTTGACTGTTGACCCTTTTTATTTTTTGCCCAAAGGTACTATAACTTCCTTACCCTAAAGAGTTACACTGAAAGGAAGAGTCTCTTTTTAATGATCTGCAATGCAGCAACCTTCCTTTGTCTTCAGGATCAGACCAGAATACCCATGGGGGAGGTGGGTAGTAAAAAATCAAACCTGGGAGCAGAAGGCATATATAACAAGTAATTTGCAAAACTTTGCTAATTTACACCTTCAAAGATCTGGGGAATATGTGTGGGAATGAATCCTGTAGGCTCTTGACTAAAGATGAGAAGAATATCATTTAGACCAAGTTGAAGTCCTTGACATGGATTCACTTAGCATAGACCCCAGATTCTGGTGCAAGTTCCAGCAGCTGGGAGTAGACACCGTTGTTTGTTCAGTTGGTTGACAGAAGTCTGGACTCAGTGGTGGCCAACACTAAACAGATTTGAGATGTCATAAATTCCTTGATATCAAGTAAAGGAAAGAATCCAAAGACTCTGAGAGATAGGAATGCTGGAGTGAATTTATCATGTGCAACTGACCCTATCACTCCCTGACTATGTCTCCCAGGGGAGTGCAGAGGACATCCTCCTTGCCAAAGTCTTGAGAAATACCTTGAGGAGGGGAACACCAATGTCTTCACCATGGCCACTGTTATCTGGAGGCTGGAGATTCCGATGGAAGCTGCAGTTGACATGGGGTTTCTGGGTTCAGTAGGGATGGGAGGAACCCGGGGCAGCCAAGGACACATCGTAGCTTTTCAAAGGCAGAGATGGGAACTGAAGGGGGATTCCTTCCTGTCCCCTCCCTGGGAACACGTGGCTTTAATTCAGCCACTGAGATTTTCCAACCCTCTGAATCTTTTATCAGGTGTTTCTTTTGCAAATATTTTCTCCCAGTCTATGGCTCACCTTCTCATTCTTTTGACATTGTCTTTTACAGAGCCGAAGTTTTTAATTTTAATGAAGCCCAGCTTATCAATTATTTCTTTCATGGATCATGACTTTGGTGGTTGTATTTAAAGAGTCATCATCAGTACCAAGGTCACCTAGATTGTCTCCTATGTTATCTTCTGGGAGTTACATAGTTTTGCATTTTACACTGAAGTTTATGATTCACTTTGAGTTAATTTTTGAGAAGGGTGTGAGGTCTGTGTAGAGATTCATCTGTGTTTGCGTGTAGATGTCCAGTTGTTCCCACACCATTTGTTGAAGAAACTATCTTTGCTCCATTGTTTTGCCTTTGAGCCTTTGTCAAAGGTCAGCTGACTATATTTATATGAGTCTATATCTGGGCTCTCTGTTCTGTTACATTTATACCTATTTGCCTACTCTTTTGTCAAGACCAGGCTGTCTTTGTTACTGTGGCTTTATAGTTATATCTTGAATTCAGGTGGTGCCAATCCTCCAACTTTGTTCTTCAAGAGTCAGCTTCTTGAGCAAGTAAAACAAAAATCCAGGTGGTGAGATTGTATTGGGGGACTTAAGGATATAGACCCAACCTAATCTGATACTCAACCCTACCTAATTTGACTTTTGATTTTTTTACAAAGCTATGAGCAAAGTCTTAACTTATCTTCCATTTTCACCTGCTCCATTCTCCCACTGGTCTCCAACCACATTGGTCTTCTTCCAGTTCCTTAAACTTGTCTGGACTTCCCTTTCCCTACATCTTTCACACATGCTGTTTCCTTTGCTCAAAATATTTTTCTTCCAACTCTGCCCTGGCTAACTTCACTCATCCTTGCAGCTACAGGTAAAATAGATCCTTCTTAGTACACCTTTCCTCTTACATTCTCTTAGATATTTTCCTCTATTGCTCTTATCAGGATGTTAATTTTCTTTTAATTTGCATGCATTTTCTGTAATGTTTGTCTGTTCATGATCCTTTAGACCTGCTTTGTTCTTTGCTGTGTCTGTTGCTGCTAACTTCTAACAGTAGCCTAACAGAGATGGTGGTCAAAAATTATTTGCTAAATTGATGCTTTATCTATGCTGTCTTGATAATTTTTCCTCCATTGTGTAATGGGAACATCTCATGTCAATAAATATAGCCCATAAAGTCATTTTTAATGGAACCATAGTATTCTACAATAGGAATTATGATGATGATAATAGTAATAGCTATCTTTATTTATCATTACTATCTGCCAGGCCCTTTTGTAAGGGTTGAACATGTGTTAATAATTTAAGCTTCCCAAACTTATGGGGTAGACGCTTGTATTATTCCTATTTTATAAATGTGTACACTGAGGCATGGAAAAATTAAGTAACCTTTCTTAGCATCTCAGAAACAGTATTTTATGCAGCCAGGATTTGAAGCTGGGCATTTTGACTGTGACTTCTGTGCTCTTAATCTTACTGTTGCGTTGCATATAAAATTCTATTTCATGGGGCACCTGGCTGGCTCAGTCAGTAGAGCATGCAGCTCTTCACCATAAATTTGAGCCCCATGTTGGGTGTAGAGCCTACTTAAAAACAATAAAATAATATAAAAATTTCATTTCATTTAACCAATCCCCTTATTGGTATACATTTAAATTGTTTTTAACTTTGAGCCATTGCAAATATAAGAATTAATTCTCATTATCTTTGTACAGTTACCTAATTATGTTTGAAAATATTTGCTGAATTGTCCACCACATCGAACATATTTTCCATCAACAGCTTGAGCAGGCCCTTACTCCACATCCTTTGTGCTTTTTAGTACTGACAAATTTAACAGAAGACATAGGGCTACCTGATTTAGCAAATAAAAATACAGGATGCCAGTTAAATTTGGATTTCAGGTAAATAAAAAATAATTTTTTGTGTAAGTATGTCCCATAAAATATTTGAGACACATGCTGTTTAGTGTAAGTGCGTCCCATGTAACATTTGGGATGTGTTTCCAAAATTTTTTTTGTTCTTAACTAAAATTCAAAATTAAATTCAAATTCCAATTTAGCTGGGTGTCCTGTGTCTATCTGATAATTGTAAGGAGGAAAGAAGTATTTAATTTAAAGTTGTCTACCTTTAGCAACCAATCACTACAAAATGTATTTATTACAATAGCCAAATTATAGAAGCAGCCCAAGTGAATGGATAAGAAGATATAGCATATATATAGATAAATGCATATGCAATGGAATATTATCCAGCCATAAAAAGAATGAAATCTTGCCATTTGCATTGACATGCACAGAGCTAGAAAGTATAATACTAAGTGAAATAAGTCAGAGACAGACAAATATCATATGATTTCACTCATGTGTGGAATTTAATAAACAAAACAAATGAGAAAGGGGGGGGAAGGGAGAAGCAGACCAAGAAATAGACTTTTAACTATAAAGAAAAAAATTGATGGTCACTAGAGGGGAGGTGGGGGGGGGATGGGTGAAATAGGTGATGGGAATTAAGGAGAGCACTTGTGATGAGCACTGGGTGATGTATGAAGTGTTGAATCACTATATTGTACACCTGCCACTAATAAAACACTGTATGTTACCTGTACTGGAATTACAATACAATACAATACATACAACAGTACAATACAATGAATGCATTTATAAAACAGTAGCTAAGTGCTGGATGCTATGACTATAAATAAGAATATTAGTGCACTGTCTAGTGAGGAAAAGACACATAGTTAAATCTAATACCAGGTCATAAGCATAGTGATTGAGATACAGACAGGGGTGTCCATGAGTGACACCTAAAACCAGATGGGGAGGCAGAAAAGAATTGCTAAAAGACTCTTGAAGGTGTAGCTACCCTAAGGGGTGGTGGAGTATTTTAGGCAGAGAGGAGTGTATAATCTAAAGCAAAAGCTAGCAAGCAGCAGGAGTGTGTAGGCGATACAGCAGTTGATGTTGCTGGAGCCAAAGGCGTGAGGCAGAGAGCGACAAGGAATGAGTGTGGGGACTGGAGTAGGAGGTGAATCGTGAATGTGGCTCATTGTATATACCATGTTACTGAATGGAACAAGATTTTAAGTAGGACAGTGGCAGGGACATCCTCTCTCTTTTCCTGACTAGCTGCTGCCTGCTTCTAAGGCTCATTTCTGGTGCTAGCTTCTCCATGAACCTTTTCCACGAACCTTTTCTCCATGACCTTTTCCTTACGGCTTAGGGTCCTCTCCTCCAGGCTGTTCTGGGGATAGATACTAACCACATCGTGTCCCAAATGCCTATTCACTATCTTCCTTGTGGGACTTCCTGAGGGCAGGAATCATGGGGTTTTTTTTGTTTGTTTGTTTAGTTTTTGGCACCTCTGTACCCTCATCCTCCAATTTCATGTTGGTTTTCCTGAATCCTAAATATTTGCCAGAGTGGGTACCGCATCAGTGACCTAGAGCTAAAGCACATTCTCTCTACTGCTAAATTGTAATCTGTCTGCCAATAGTCTCCAATGTCCTAACCCTGCTGTCAGTACTTTCCCAGTATTGGGATCTCTCAGCCAATTCTACAGCTTGGAAATGAACTTCCTTTCCTACTTCTTTGTCATGGTCCCCACCAGTCTTCCTGCAACGCAATGACTTCTGCTTTAGAGAATGTCCAGCGAGAATGACTTCTGTTAGTGATGTCCCACGGCAGCTGCAGGTGGCCGACAGTGCCCTGCTCACCCCAAGGAAACTCTGGTTGGGATATCCCGTGACCACCAACTTTGATTTTCTATCACCCCTTATTGCCCTTCCAGAGGTTCGTCCTTTCTCAGAACATTAGGTCTCGGACATATATTTGTTAGACCTTTGAATTTACTCCGATTTAAGTTGGGGCTATTGCTGTGTTATAGTTTAACTCTCAAGGACCAGCCTTACTTGCCTCATTGTCAATTTTTGTGTGTAGTGGGGAGAGTACTTTTCTAACATTGCCATATGGCAGGGATATAGTAGTCCACCTTCAAGTATGCCTGACTGCTGATCTTGCTGTGACCTTTCTGTAGCAGGAATAAGTTCTCCAGCTTCGCTCCTGTCCCAATCCAAGCCCTACCTTGCACCCTAATGGGCCCCACCCTCTGTTCCTTGCTTGACTCCTCATCAGCTCTGGCTGCTTTGGCACACTGCCTTGGCCTCTATGTCTCTCCAGGGTCTTGAGTTTCTATGGTTCAGTTATGAGAGCTCTGGAATCCGAGGAACCCAGCTTCGACTTTCATTTCATTATGCAATTTAACCTGCCCAAGAATACTACCATGACTGTATTATCATCTTCTGTTGACAGATAAAAAAACAAAAACATATGGTATCTGTCTTTCTCTGTATGACTTATTTCACTTAGCATAACACTCTCCAGTTCCATCCACGTTGCTACAAAAGGCCGTATTTCATTCTTTCTCATTGCCAAGTAGTATTCCATTGTGTATATAAACCACAATTTCTTTATCCATTCATCAGTTGATGGACATTTAGGCTCTTTCCATAATTTGGCTATTGTTGAAAGTGCTGCTATAAACATTGGGGTACAAGTGCCCCTATGCCTCAGCACTCCTGTATCCCTTGGGTAAATTCCTAGCAGTGTTATTGCTGGGTCATAGGGTAGGTCTATTTTTAATTTTTTGAGGAACCTCCACACTGTTTTCCAGAGCGGCTGCACCAGTTTGCATTCCCACCAACAGTGCAAGAGGGTTCCCGTTTCTCCACATCCTCTCCAGCATCTATAGTCTCCTGATTTGTTCATTTTGGCCACTCTGATTGGCGTGAGGTGGTATCTCAGTGTGGTTTTGATTTGTATTTCCCTGATGAGGAGGGATGTTGAGCATCTTTTCATGTGCATGTTGGCCATCTGGATGTCTTCTTTAGAGAAGTGTCTATTCCTGTTTTCTGTCCATTTCTTCACTGGATTATTTGTTTTTCAGGTGTGGAGTTTGGCGAGTGCTTTATAGATTTTGGATACTAGCTCTTTGTCTGATATGTCATTTGCAAATATCTTTTCCCATTCTGTTGATTGTCTTTTAGTTTTGTTGATTGTTTCCTTTGCTGTGCAGAAGCTTTTTATCTACATGAGGTCTCAATAGTTCATTTTTGCTTTTAATTCCTTTGCTTTTGGAGGTGTGTCAAGTAAGAAATTGCTGTGGCTGAGGTCAGAGAGGTTTTTTTCCCTGCTTGCTCTTCGAGGGTTTGATGGTTTCTTGTTTCACATTCAGGTCCTTTATCCATTTTGAGTTTATTTTTGTGAATGGTATAAGAAAGTGGTCTAGTTTCATTCTTTTGCATGTTGTTGTCCAGTTCTCCCAGCACCATTTGTTAAAGAGACTTTTTTCCATTGTATATTCTTTCCTTGCCTTGTCAAAGATTAGTTGGCCAGACTTTTGTGGGTCCAATTCTGGAGTCTCTATTCTATTCCATTGGTCTATGTGTCTGTTTTTGTGTCAATACCATGCTATCTTGATGATGATAGCTTTGTAGTAGAGGCTAAAATCTGGGATTGTGATGCCTCCCCCTTTGGTCAGAGAAAGACAGATACTATACGTTTTCACTCTTATGTGGATCCTGAGAAACTTAACAGAAGACCATGGGGGAGGGGAAGAGAAAAAAAGAAGAGAGGGAGGGAGCCAAACCATAAGAGACTCTTAAATACTGAGAACAGACTGAGGGTTGATGGGGGTTGGGGGAGAGGGGAAAGTGGGTGATGGGCATTGAGGAGGGCACCTGTTGGGATGAGCACTGTGTCATATGGAAACCAATTTGCCAATAAATTTCATATTAAAAAAAATAAAGACAATTTATACAAAAATAAAAAAAATAAAAAATAAATTAATTAAATAATTACTGGTTCAAAGTAGTAGATTAATAGGTAGTTTAGTCTTTAAAATATATTTGAGAGGCACCTGGGTGGCTTAGTTGGTTAAGACTCTGACTTGAGCTCAGGTCATGGTCTCACAGTTCGTGGGTTCGAGCCCCGCATCAGGCTCTGTGCTGACCGCTCACAGCCTGGAGCCTACTTCAGATTCTGTGTCTCCCTCTCTCTCTGCCTCTCCTGGACTCGTGCTCTGTCTCTCTCTATCTCTCTCAAAAATGAATAAACATTAAAAAATATACTCAAAATATATGTGATACTGTTTTATATTAGAAGAGAAGTTATAGTTTGAGAAAGAGCAAGGGACATAAAGAATTACATATTTAAAGCTGAATAAAAGAACCATAGCTTGGTTCTTCAGTTTCTTTGTGAGGGGAAAAACAATGCTGATCTTGAAGATAAATGTTAAAAGATTTTGGTCAGGGTGGCGCCTGGTGGCTCATTAAGTTAAGCGTCTGACTCTTGATTTCTGCTCAAGTCATTATCTCACAGTTTCTGGGATTGAGCCCATGTGCACTGTCAATGCAGAGACTGCTTGGGATTCTCTCTCTCTCTTTCTCTCTGCCCCTCATTTGATCACACTCTATCTCAAAATAAATAAATATTAAAAAACAAACAAAAAACTGTGGGCATAGAAAAGTTAAATTTTTTTTTTTTAAAGTTACCCAGATAGTGAGTGACATACCTGGGGTTCAAATTCTTGCTCCACAACCCACATTCTCCCCGTCACATGGTCTCCATCCAAGCAGAATGCACCAGCCCAGGGCAAGGCACTTCAGTTTATGAGTTTCGGCTTCCTCCTCTCCAAAACAGAGTTAATAATAGGTTAATGAGAACTACCTCTCAAGATTGGTGTAGAGATTAAAAGGAATTATGTAAATTAGGCACCCAGCCCAGAGCCTGACAACAACAGAGCAAGAAATATTTCCTTCCCTCCTTGCTGTGTCCATCTGGGTAGACTTTTCCATTGTCTTAGCAAGGGAGCAGCTCTGAGGAAATATCAGCTTGTTAGCCAAGACGGCCAAGGAGGAGCTGCTTTCCAGAAACACAGGTGAATGAAGGCTCTGAAAACAAAACACGCGTAGGAGTCCCCATGGGCACCCAGAAAACACCGTGTCACAGATCAGGAGGTGTTTGCATCCAGCGGGATGGCCTAGGACATGCCCCCAGCACCTGGGAGGCCAAGTTTCCACCAACCTGTGGCATCCCAGAAAGAGGTGACTGATAATGGGCTCAGCAGTGTTTTGGGAGAAATGTTCTTTTGGATAAAGCTGCTTTTTGGTATTTCCTATCTCCCCACCCCATCTGAGCATGCCCACAGCCGTGCTCTGAGTTACGAGCACATAAATCTCCATCACAAATTTATTGCCATCATTTATCAGCTCCTATCGCTCAATGGCCAAGCAGTTAATTTTAAAATGAAGTGGGGCTGTTTTCATTAATACCCGTGCGCTAACTACCTATCAAAACACTCAAAGACAATTAATACCATGTTGCTGAAGTACTGAACCAATAAATATCTTCAGTCTTGGCGTGTCTCTGGCAGATAAAAGACATTAGACTCATCCCCTGTTTCAGTAATATTCTTCCATTCTCTTCCTCTCCATAGCATCGGAAACATTTACATTTAAGAACGGGATTAAATAGCCAGACCAGCCCATAACATGAATTTAAAAGGCTGTTGTTTCATGACATCTAAGTAATGCCTTCAGGGTATAATGGTAATGACAACGTGCCTGAAAAGAAGATGGAACATTTCTGAGGAAGATACATCATCAATACCAAAGCCTTCTGGCCTCAGAGGCTTTCTGGAAAGCAAATGCCTCGCCTCTGATGGGGGCTGGAATCCAGTTTGATCAGCAGTCTGAGCGGTGGGTGGGAGTTGGAATCCACACTCTCGCAGGCTCAAAACCTTTAGAGACAGAATATTCTAGATTTTGACAACTCTGGAGCCACATCAGAGACTAACGGCATGTGGTCATTTGTTATTTGCTAAGGCATGACTTGACACACCTCACATGGAGGCTGCTGTGTGAGTGATTTTCTCACTTGGGAGGCCTAGCAACCTTTTCTTCCACCAGCACCTTATTCGATCATTTTTCCTAACCGGTTATTTGTGGGTCCAATGTGTGCAAAATGCTGTCCTAGGGATGCTGCAGAGCATCTCAGTCTGCAGAGAGCACATTCCTATCTCCTTTATCATTTTCCATGAGTCAGCATCATTTATACAACAACGCTCAAGTAATAAAAATTGGTGTCTTTTTTAGAAAAGAGCCCTGAAAAGAAATACAGGTGTTGCATTAAAATAAAACATTTTAGGGGTGCCTGAGTGGCTCAGTTAAGTGTCCGACTTCAGCTCAGGTCATGATCTCACAGTTCGTGGGTTCAAACCCCGCATCGCGCTCTGTGCTGACAGCTCAGAGCTTGGAGCCAGTTTCAGATTCTGTGTCACCCTCTGTCTGCCCCTCCCCTGCTTGCACCCTGTCTCTCGCTCTGTCTCAAAAATAAGCATTTAAAAAATAAATAAATAAATAAATAAATAAATATTTTATTGCTCCCCCCTCTACCCCATATTGCTTAACTAATGTGTTCCCCATAGCAAAAATTAGAAACTATAGGTGAGCAAAAAGAAAATAATTAGCTCCCTAAATCCTACCACCCGGAGACAACCATGGCTAACCTTTGCCTCCCACACACAGGGGCTCTCTTTCCTCTTTTATATATCTACTGCCTTTTTAAAAGCATGATTATTCTTTGTATAATTGTCTGCCCCTCATCTCCTCATATAAGGCTATACTGTCCCCATCATTCCGTCTTAATAAGCACACTTGTATTAAGTAGCAGCTGCAGACACTCTGAGAGTCCTACTGTTGTGCGTGTTTCATTTTAAGAACGTACCCTAGGGGCGCCTGGGTGGCTCAGTCGGTTAAGCGTCCGACTTCAGCTCAGGTCACGATCTCGCAGTCCGTGGGTTCGAGCCCCGCGTCGGGCTCTGGGCTGATGGCCCAGAGCCTGGAGCCTGCTTCCGATTCTGTGTCTCCCTCTCTCTCTGCCCCTCCCCCGTTCATGCTCTGTCTCTCTCTGTCTCAAAAATAAATAAACGTTAAAAAAATTAAAAAAAAAAAAAAAGAACGTACCCTAGTTTATCTATTCCTCCCTGTTTGGCTATTGAGGTCATTTTCTGCCCTTTTTAAGTTATACACAACGCTGTGGTTCTGTTTGACTAGTCATTATTACTAGGTCCTGGTGCACACCCCGAATTATTTCCTTGGGATCAATTCATTGAATTGGAGTTTCTAGCTCAATTTATAGGCATATTTTTAAGGCTTTTGACTTATGTGGCCAGACTGCCCTCAAAATGGTTCCAGTTTATGCTCCCAGACCTGCTTGTCCTCTGCCACGTCAGCACTCTCCAGTTTCTCCCAGTACAGTATGGGGGAGGCAGAGGTCTCCCTTTGCCCACGGCTCCTTTTACCCCTTTTACCCAGGGTTCTGCTTCCTACCCCTTTGTCGGCCTCAGGGCTTTTCCTCTATCCGTGGTAGTCTCTTTCTCTGAGCTCTTTCTACAGCACTTAAAAATACTGTCTCTTCTCTTAACTGCAGAGAACAAAGTGAGAGTTGCTGGAGGGGAGGTGGGCGGGGGTATGGGTTAAATGTGTGACACGCATTAAGGAGGGCACTTGTTGGGATGAGCACTGGGTGTCATATGTAAGAGATGAATCACTGGAAGCCATGACAACACTGTATGTTAACTAACTTGAACTTAAATTTAAAAAAAAAAAAAAAAGGAAAGAGTTTTATCACACACAAAATAATCCTGCTTCTTGTGTATTAAAAGAAAAAAAATGTCCCTGACCTCTGTCATGGGTTGAATTGTCCCCCCTCTCCTCCCCCCAACTCATAGTTGAATCCATAACCCTCGGTACAGCAGAACGTGAGCACATTTGGAGACAGGGCCTTTAAAGAGGTGATTCACTTAACATGAAGACTTTAAGGTAGACCACAATCCAGTCTGACTGGTGTCCTTATAAGAAGAGGAAATTTGGCTGCACGGTGTGTGAGGTGTGTGGGCACACAGGAAAGACCATGTGGGGACGTAATGAGAAGGTCATCATCAAGTCCAGGGGAGAGGCCACCAAAAACCCAAAACCTGCTGAGCCCTGATCTCAGACTTCTAGCCTATAGGACTGTGAGAAAACACATTTCCGTTACTTAAGCCCCGGGTCTGTGGTACTTTGTTACCCCCTAGCAAACCAATGCATCCTCGTTATAGAAAACCTTTCCTAGGGCTGCCCTTGTAAAACCAAACTTCTTGAACAAATTTGCTCTTACCCTTTATTCTCTTGTCCCATCTCACCATCTGGTTTCTATCCCCAATTTGAGAGACAGCTCCTACCAAAGTTACAGACCATCTTCACATTACCAACCCGATGAACACCATGCCTGGCATATATAGACAACTCACTCGTAGGAGTTGCTGTTCTAATTATTTGAGTAAGAGATGCCAGCTCAGCCTGCCAAATTAGAGTACAGGATAATAAATATGTCCATATTATTTCTTTACAAAATGTGCATTGGCCATTCCCCCTACCTAGCCCTAAAGGAGCCAGAAGCAGCAGGAAAAGGGTAGGGGAAAGGCCTTTTAATGCCTGAAAAGGAGTGGTAATTATGGAGAACATGTTCATAACAGGAAAGCTAAGGCATCTTTCCAAAATATCATAGGGGCGGGGAAGGGAGAGTCAACAGAATATGTTTAAAGGGAGTTATTGGGGGCGCCTGGGTGGCTCAGTCGGTTGAGCGTCCGACTTCGGCTCAGGTCACGATCTCGCGGTCCATGAGTTCGAGCCCCGCATCGGGCTCTGGGCTGATGGCTCAGAGCCTGGAGCCTGCTTCCGATTCTGTGTCTTCCTCTCTCTCTGCCCCTCTGCCGTTCATGCTCTGTCTCTCTCTGTCTCAAAAATAAATAAACGTTAAAAAAAAATTTTTTTAAAAAAAGGGAGTCATTGGTCAAAAGTAAGCCATTTTCTTTTCGAACCCCATCAATTTCAGATTGTTCCATTAAAAAAGGAATCAAAACACACACACACACACACACACAAATGGACTTTTGTTTTCACTTAATACTATATCATGAATATTTCTCATGGCATTAAATATTCTTCTACATCAAAAGAAGTGTGCATTGGTAGTTTTCCAAATATGGGTAGAAGAAGTATACCAGTTATAGACTTATTTGGAAAATAGAGTAGGCATACACGTTCTAGACTATTTGGAACATACACTGTGCTATGTGGGTCAGTTTCCTCCAGATGTTTTTGTTGTTGTTGTTGTTGTTTGTTTGTTTGTTTTTTCTATGCAGAGTTGTTTGCATGCTAGAGTCTGCCACATGTTATCCTGAGATTATTTTGATTATTTTGTGTCCGCCTCTCTTCCTTTTTAGGTGACATTATAACTGCACCTCCTCCAGCTATAGTCAGGTTATTAAAAAGGAGCATGTAGCTAGTTCAGGGATCCTCCTTGCCCTCCTTTCAGTTTCTAAGAGTCAGGTTTGGGGAGGTTTTTGGTAGTGCTTTGGCCTCCACAAAAATTAAAAGCAAGGAGCTATCAAGAAGCAGCCTTAGGACTGTGAGCCTGGTGCATGCCTCTCCCCTCCCCGTCTGCTCCCAGATGTCTAGGTGTGTGACCGAGTGCTCCTCAGGATGACCGAGTGCTCCTCAGGATCACTTGGCAATGATGCCAAATGCCTTTCAGAAAGGAGGGTGAGCCAGGCAAGGGCTCTTGTATCCGGCACCTGGCCTGGGCCAGGGCTTTGCTTGCCAGGGGGATGTTTCTTTCATCAGCCGGGCTGTTGTTCGCCTCTGGAAGGAGAGACTTTAAGCGATCTTCCACAGACCCGGAGAGAGGTGGCTCAAAGCACTCGAAAGCAAAGAATTTATGGCCTCATGGTACAGAGACTCCCTGGTTTGTGCCAGCAGAGTAGACCCAGTTCCAATGGGAAAAGAGGCAAGAATTTGGATCCTACCTTAGGGCACAGGTTTTTGACACTAATCCCCATGGGCACGCAGGGCCAGCGTGCAGGAGGCTGGGGTGGTAGGAGGTGGAGGGGTTTACCTAACCATCCATCACTCAAACTGTGACGCAGAGAACCAGACCCCGGAAGCGAGAGGGCAGTCTTGGACCCCGTAATGCCAACCTCCTCTTTGAATCCTCCCCTTTGTTCCCAGTGTCACTCCTTCCTCATGCCTCTCCAGCTGGTTCCTTGGAGGGACATCTCTCCCTTAGCACATCCTGCCCACGTTCCCAGGCTCACCTGCTTTTCCATTGTGCCTTGAGCCCGAACAGATTCTTCCCTTGGCTTCCTGCCATTTGACACGGTCACCAATAGTTCAATAGCTTGTTTGCGGAATGTCTTTTCTGAGGATACAGAAATGTTCCCTGCCCTTAGAGGGGGAAAGACAGATATATACACTGAAAATGCCATTATTAATGGGGAGAGTGCTGCAGTGGAGGGAAGCACAGAGTTCTGTGGGGTTCAAGCCTCTGAAGACAGTCAATCTTTAAACCCAACCAACATGCCAGAGTCCCCAGTTTCCGTCTCTAGCTTACTTGGTTTTCCCTCTGCTTCCAACGTTTAACAAGTAACTGCCTTCTAGACTTCAATGCCTCACATGCATCTGTGGCTTAAAATTGAGCTCCTAACCCCCCCATACACCTTAAAGTAGCACGAGAAGTAACACCCAAGCCCTTGTTACTTGTACAGGCATGAAGATCTCCAACCTCTGCCTGCTGGGTTGCCTCAGATTATTAAATGTTTCCACTGTCTTCTCAGTTTCTGCCGTGTTTCTAAAACCTGAAGATTTTTCTTTCTTCCTTGCAAGCTGGGCCACGTGATTCACTTTAAAAATTTTCGGATTGACCAGTATCTCCAGTTGTAAAAGATGTGTCAATTTTTTACACAGGTAGGGTGCTCTGCCCTGAGGGTGCTCTGCCCTAAGGGTCTTCATTGTATTAATTTTTTAACTTATGAAATATACCACAAATACAGATAAGTGCACAAAATAAAAATCTATACTTCAGTGATTTATCCCAAGCAAACCTTCTCCTTTATTCTGTGGGTATGGTAAAGGACTTTGAGTTTGGGATGCTAAGATAACCTTGCATTACTGGAATAAAACCAAGCTGTGTGTACTGTATGGCCTTTAACCATCAGGCTGGATTCGGTGTTAAATTTTGTTTACAGTTTTTGTGCCTCTGTTTGTGAATAAGATTGGCCTGTAACTTTTTCCCCCTATAATATCCTTGTCAAGTGTCAGCATCAAGGTGAGATAGATGGGTTTCTCTTCTTCTATTTTCTAAAAGAGTAACAAACTGTTAGCATCCTTCCTTCTTTATATGTTTGGTAGAAGTCCCTGTTGGAGATATTAGGGCCAGGAGTTTTCTTGGTGGGAAGGTTTGTAATTTGTTTCATTTTGATAAGACCGTTCAGATTTCGATTTTGTCTAGTGTTAGGATCTTTAAGGAATTTGTTCAACATCAATTTGGCCAATATTTTCTAGTTCATTGGGATAAAACTATTTTAAGAAACTTTTCTTATTATATTATTTTAATGACTACTTTAGCTACAGTTATACCCTTCTTCTCATTCCTGACATTGCTTAATGTGTATTTAAGCTGCACTTTTATGGGTCATTCTCCTCAAAGTATTCAATTTTACTGTTTGTTTCAAAGTGCCAATTTATGGCTTTGTTGACCTCTATTGTATGTTTGCTTTGTCTTTCATTATTTATCTTTTGGTTTATCTTTCTCTTCTTTCTACTTTCTTCAGGCATAATTTAGTGGTTAAAAAATATTCGTAAGTTGGATCCTTGGTCCACTGATTTCATCCTTTTCTATTTGCTATAAAATGTTATGTGCGTATGGTCTAGCTAAATCTCTTGAGTTTTTTTAAAATTTATTTTTAGTTTACTTATAGTAAAATTAACTGTTCTTTGCTGAAGAAATGTCTGTTCAAATATTTTTCCTATTTTTAATTGGGTTGTTTGTTTTATTATTGTTGATTTTTGAAAGTTCTTTACATATTTTGGACATAAGTTCCTTGCCAGATATACTCTTTGAACATATTTTCCTCAGTCTGTGGTGTTTCTTTTCCTTCTCTTAACAGTGTCTTTTAACAAGCAAAATATTTTAATTTTAATAAAGGCAAATGTATTTTTTGAATGGGTCGTGCTTTTTGCTGTTGTATCTAAGAACTCTTGGCCAAACTCAAGGTCACAAAGATTTTCTAGTATATTTTATTCTAGAAGTTTTATAAATTTAGGTTGCACATTTAGTTCTGTGTTTCATTTTCAGTTCAATTTTGTACAAAGTGTGAAGTATACGTTGAGGTTGTTCTCTCCCTCCTCCTTCTTTTTGGCGTGTGAATATTCAATTTTCTAGCATCATGTGTTGAAAAGACTATACTTTTTCATTGGGTTGCCTTTGCACCATTGCCAAAAATCAGGTTACTGTATTTGTATGAATCTATTTCTGGACTGTATTCTGTTCCATTGTATCTATTCTTTTACCAGTAAGTCTTGAAACCAGATAATGTGAAACCTCCCATTTGTTCCTCTCTTTCAAAATTGTTTTGCCTTTTCTAGTCACTTTTCCTTTCCATAAAAAAATTTGAAATCAGATTGTTGATATCTACGACATTGTGCTGTGATTTTTGTTGAGATCGAATTGACTCTACAGATTAACATGAAGAGATTTAACACTTTACAACATTGAGGCTTTCGATCCAAGGGTGTGGTGTATCTCTGCATTTATTAAGATGTTATCTAATCTATTCACCAGTGTTTTTTGGTTTTCAGTATAGACATTTTGAATGTATCTGATTAGATTTATACCTAAATACTTTGGGGGAGAAATAGTAAATGGTGTTTTTTTCATAAAAAATTTTAAAAAAATATTTATTTATTGTTGAGAGAGAGAGAGACAGACAGAACATGAGTGGGTTAGGGGCAGAGAGAGAGGGAGACACAGAATCCAAAGCAGGCTCCGGGCTCTGAGCTGTCAGCACAGTACAGCTTGGACCCACAAACTGTGAGATCGTGACCTGAGCCGAAGTCGGCTGCTTAACCAACTGAGCCACCCAGGTGCCCCCGTAAATGGTGTTTTAAAAATCGAATTCCAATAGTTCATTACTATTACATAGAAATATAATTGATTTTTGTATATTGACCACGTATCCTGTGACTTTGTTGTTATGGACTGAATGTTTGTGTCCCCACCCTCCCCTGCCCAGTTCATATGTTGAAGCCTTAATACCCAATGTGATGGTATTTGGAGATGGGCCTTCATGGGCCTTAGGGTTAAATGAGGTCATGAGAGTGGGGCCCTCGTGATGATATTGGTGCTCTAATAGCAACAAGAGATACCCGAGAGCTTCTTCTCTCTCAAGCCTGCAAAAAGAGGAGGTCATGTGTCCACACAGAGAGAATGCAGCTGCCTTCAAGCCAAGAAGAGAGACCTGAGAATGAAACCCACTTTGCTGGAAACTTGGTCGTGGACTTCTTAGCCTCTAGAGCTGTGAGAACTAAACTTCTGCTATTTCAGCCCCCCAGTCTGTGATATTTTGTTATAGCAGCCTGAGCAGATTAATATACCTGCTGATCTCATTTCTTAGAGAAAATTCTTAAATTTCTTTTTTTTTTTAATTTTTTTTAACGTTTTATTTATTTTTGAGACAGGGAGAGACAGAGCATGAACGGGGGAGGGTCAGAGAGAGGGAGACACAGAATCTGAAACAGGCTCCAGGCTCTGAGCTGTCAGCACAGAGCCCGATGTGGGGCTCAAACTCACGGACCACAAGATCATGACCTGAGCCGAAGTCGGCCGCCTAACTGACTGAGCCACCCAGGTGCCCCAAGAAAATTCTTAAATTTCTTAAAAAAATTTTTTTGTAGACTTTCTGGATTTACCTTATAGACAATCGTGCAGCCTGTGAATACAGATAATTTTCTTTCTCCTTTTTAAGATCAGTAATGGTGACATGCTGAGCCATACTGTAGCCTAGGACAAAAAGAAAAATCAGTAATATGGACTCTGTCTTTATTGAAAATTTTGATATTTTGTTCATCATGACTATCTTGCCTTCACTTCTTTTTTCAAAATGAATTTTATTTATTTATTTTGAGAGAAAGAAAGAGTGTGCCAGCAGGGGAGGGGCAGAGAGAAAGAGAGAGAGAGAGAATCCCAAGAAGGCTCTGTGCTGTCAGCAAAGAGCCCAACACAATCCTCCATCTCAGGAACTGCGAGATCATGACCTGAGCCGAAGTCGAGAATCGGACGCCTGACTGAGCCATCCAGGCGCCCCTGCATTAATTTTTATTGAAAAAAAATATTCGCATCAAAATAATATTTATCTTGATTACTGAGTTTTTTGGCACGCTCTTAAAGTTTGCACCTTAGCAAGTACCCAACTTGCCATGCCTGCGCCCCGACCCTTGGTCTACTCTGTCAATTAGGAGCCAGAGTGCAGGGGTCTGTTTGTCAGAAGGGCAGAGTGAGGAGATGGGGCCATCCCTACATTAGGAATCTCATACCCCCATGCCCCTGGTCTCCAGCCATGACCTTTGCTCTGTCTGTAGTTGATATGGACTCTGAGCTCTGGGCCCTTCCTAGGAAAGAATGATCGACTGGCACGATGTGTGCTCCCACCCACGCCACACAGAACCACACCTCTGTTGTGATGCAGGCAGCATTTGCACTGGTTCAATAAATAGCATTGGTAAATGCCTGGCACACCGTTCTCCATTTTGGTAATAATACTTGTTATTATCTTTGTTGTTTTTACAGGACAATTCACTCAGATATTATTCGTGGTTTGTCCTTGCTGTTACAGGAAAGTCGAAACCATGAGAAGTTTTTGTTTGTTTTTCTTCTCCCATCCCACGAAGTCAGTCCGCCTCCGAGTTCCGGCCCCGGCTCCCTGGACTCCTGCTCACCAGCAGCCGTGGACAGCCTGCGACTTCACAGTCCTCATTTAGGCATGGAAAACATGTAATTGTCTTTCACTTCTGATTCTTAACTTCTAAGCTTTCAGCAGGCAACTCAATTTAGACACCTTGGGGTAAATTCAGGCACATCAGTGATTTCTGTCAACTTTAGAATGATCAGAGCCACAACCAGTTTAAAACCATTTCTGGTTTCTTCTTTGCCCTGCTCTGGTGTCTGTTCCAACGCCAGGGGCACTGGGGCAATCACAGCTGGGCAAAAGTGGAAAAAAGGGAGGGGCATCATGTTCCAGTCTCTCTTGTGTCTCGTTCGTATGTTGCCAGAGATGCTGCCGTCCCCACAGTCTCACCTCTCGTCACAGATACTGCCTCGGGGTTGCTGTGTCCAGGGCACCTTTGGTTCCCTGGTACGAGTGATTCCCATGGAGGACACCTCTTCCTCCCTCACTCCCACGACCCATTGATGGGCATCTCTTTTGTGCATGCTTTCTGCCCCAGCAGGTGGTTTCCTGTAGATGGCACACAGGACCACTCTCCCAGGGTCCATGTCTCCAACAGGGCAGCCTGGGGTGGCCGCTCTCAAATTACGTCCCCTCTTCCCTTAGGACTTTCTTGTATTCATTGCCTTTCTTCTCCTCCCTCTCCAACAGCCTCTCCCCCTACCTTGCAAGACGAAGGGGGACATGAGATGGGCAAATGCTCATCACCGCTTGTCTCTCTTCTAAAACTGTTTCTACCTCCCCTTTTCCAGAGCCCATTTACCATTTCTTCCCTGGACAAGGGAAGAAGATAGTTTGGGTCTCTTCAGAAGGGTGTACAAATTAGTTAAGTCAGACAATGGGGACGGTGCCCTTTGAGCTTTATGTATAAAAGACCAGGTCTTGGCTTTGGTCACAGGTTATGTTCATAGCAATCAATTCACTTCCAGCAGAACATACGGATGTTTCTTTGGGTGTTAGTGGGGAGTGGGGAGTGACAAGCAATGAGTGGCTCCAAGGGAGCCGATGGGAGCACATATCATTAATATTTCTGTGGCATCTCTTAGGAGACATGGGTTATTTTATTATCTTCAATTCAAATGAGATAATACTTGCAAAGGAAGCCCTTAGCACACCACTTGGCATTTGGTCTTCATGAATGGGCTAATTTACAGAAATAGTAAGTTGAAGTTTACTCTCGTTACTATGTCAGGTCTGGAAATAAGGAAGATATTTTTGGTTCTCTCATTCCAAGAAGCTAGCAGACCCTCCATGATTTGAGCTCCTTTCCCTCAGAGAGTCATTACTCTCTTTTACGCTTCGAGGCCAAGTAACACAGTTGCTAGGGATCTGGAAAAAGCCCTCCACTCGACTAATTATTGGGAATCTGGCCTTAATAAGATACGATAAGGCAGGAAGTTGAGGAGGTGGAAGGGGCAAGGTAACCTTTTGTTCTATTACACTTGGGTCTTCTGCACAGAACTGGTAAGATGGGGGAAATAAAGGGGGCTGGACCCCGCATCACAGCTCTGAAGGTTAAGCGAAAAAGCTCCAGGCCCAGGCTGGCTTAGAAACAACAGAGCTAACTACTTTCTGGAGGGACTCTCGGGCTTGGCCAGTTCATATCTCAGTAGAAGTGAGCCAGATATACCAAAGGGCAGGGGACCCTTTCTTGGGTTTTCTGGACTGAGTGAGCTGTGTCATTAGATGGGACTGGGGAGCGAGGACCCTAATGACATCTTTCCCCTTGGCAGAGCCTAATCCAGGGATGCCATCTTTTTGCTTCATTTCTCACAGCCCTTAAAATCCATTTGTCAACTTCTTATGGCCTTCCTTAGTTTACCAAGGACTTTTCACGCCTTCGAGAAGGCTTTATTTCACAAAGGAGGGGTGTTGAGATTCAGAGATGCGGTGGCTAAGATGAGTGAGCCTCTGAGAGCATCAGAGGAGACATTCACCCCCAGGCCTCCTGAGCCGGGTGGTAGCTGTTGACTACCCCTCAGCTCTGAACTGGACCTTAAGTTCAGATCCTGTGTGTTTTTGGTTCCAGGACAACATGAGGCTCAGTCACTCAAAGGGCGGTGGGCCAGGGAGTGCAAATCTCTGACTTCCTGTTGCTGTGCATTGGTGAGCCCCCGGCTTTCTGTGCCATGACCAAGGACTCTCCCTGGGCTTACCTTCTAGAGCTTTTGAAGATTAGGACTCCACTCATCCTTGTAATAGTCATGCCGTGTGTCCTCAGGAGTCATGCTCCCCACTCAGCCCACTGCAGACCCATACTTCCTGTAAATGGTGCTCAGGGTAACCAGCGATTTCCTTGTCGGTTCACATACTAACCACCCACTCTCAAAAACACAAATTGTTCAACAAGAATTTAGCACACTCGAGTGGTGCTAAAATTATTCAGATCTCTCCTTAATTATTTCACTTTGTTTTGTTTTTTAATGTTTTATTTATTTTTGAGTGAGGGCCAGCAGGGGAGGGACAGAGACAGAGGGACCAAGGATCTGAAGCAAGCCCTACACTGAGAGAAGCAAGGGCTTGAACTTGAGAACCGTGAGATCATGACCTGAGTAGATGCCACTCAACCGACTGAGCCACCCCCACTTGCCCCTCTCTTTGATGATTTTGAAAAAAGTTAAGGGCTGCGAGGTGCCTCCAAGTCCTAATTAGGAGTGCTTTTGGGGTATAAATATTCCATAGTATTAGTTGTTGGTACTTCTCTTTGTCGAAACAGATTTTACTCAGGTCTCAGGGCTTGGAGGTGAATCTCATGGTTCCTGCTCACTAGCTGGGTGATTTTTTTTTTTAACGTTTATTTATTTTTGAGACAGAGAGAGACAGAGCATGAACGGGGGAGGGTCAGAGAGAGGGAGACACAGAATCGGAAACAGGCTCCAGGCTCTGAGCTGTCAGCACAGAGCCCGACGCAGGGCTCGAACTCACGGACTGCGAGATCATGACTTGAGCCGAAGTCAGCCGCTCAACCAACTGAGCCACCCAGGCGCCCCTAGCTGGGTGATTTTGATCTTGCTGCGCCTTATCATATTTTCACTTACCAAATGGGACGAATCGCATCTACCTTGCTGGGTTCCTGGGAGGATTCAATGTGAAATGGGACTGAGCCAATTGACAAAAGCCGGGCACCTGCTCCATTGTTGACTCTAGGGTTTCACAGCTGGGTGTCTAATTGGAGTAGGACTAAGTAAGTGCCGGTACAGCAGTCATTTATGCCTTCATGGGAACAAGGCAAAGGCCTTTTGTGAGTATGTTTACCAATCTAGGAACGAGGAAAACAAAGCATATCAGGTTGGAGAACACTTTAAAGATCTAGATACATGGTTTAAAATATGGAATTGGGATTGTGTGTGTGTGTGTGCATCGGAGTTTGGGGAGAAGCTCTGAAATTCGGTAAAATTTATTTTTAAGCAATGGTCTGTGGGATGTGCGGTTTATCAGATCCTGGGGTGTATTTCTGGTCCTCGTTCCTGGCTGGCTCAGCTCAAGTCCAGTGAAAGCCCAGCCGGGTGGAGACTGATGAAGGGAAGCAGCAGAGGCCTGAAGGCTAATAGCAGGTTTCTGTTTACAAAGCAGCCGCTTTGTCAGAGCCGGTAAGTACCAGCAGATCGGCACCCTCCAGAATTCAGGGTCAGGATAACAGGCGGGGATAAATGGCCAAGCGGATAAATATATCAAAGGAGACGAAGAATCCCCCGTCACTCCTGTCAGGAACCCAGTCCGTGGTCTTTCAGCGGACGTTTGGAGTCCATCCCCTCCCCTGAGCAACCTCTTAGATCTCATTCTTGCAGAAGTTTGCTACGGCGTAGTGTTCTCCTAGAATGTCCAGGTTGATGACCTGAGACTAGCATGGGCAGATGATCTGCTTTCATTGATCTGCACTTTGGAGCCAGAGAAGGGTAAAGACAATTTAATGCACATTTTCAAAGAATGAAGGATCTTTTGTTCAGTTCTTGCCAGGGAGCAAGACAAAGGCAACGGGCTTCACCTGTAATAGGAGGGGTCCGTGTCAGACAGGAGGGAGATTTATCAGTCAGGGAGTATGAAGACACTAAAATGAGTTATGGTATCTCCTTACCTGGAGATCTTCAAAGTAAGATATACTTCCCTCTGACAGGAGCAGTTGGGGGTGGTGGTGGGGAGGTGGGATTCCTAGCTGGAGGCAGGGAAATGGACTTCAGCGACCTTTGAAGGTTGAGTCCAGCCATCTGAATCTAGGATAAACTAAGATGGGAAAATTTATGGTTTTGACATCCATCAGGTGAATAAATCTGAGCCTCTGCTGGAATTTGAGGAGAAAGAAGGTTCCAGAAGCCTGCTCTGGCTTGACCACTCTATCAGGGTTCCAGCAGGACACAGACAACACATTCAACTCAAGATCATTTGAGAGGGGTTTACTAAAGAGACTATTTACAAAGGTGTGGGTAAGACGTAGAGAAATTATAAAAGATGGTAACCCAAAGCTCTTACTATCTCCATGCCTAAAAGGGTGAGGAGTGGAGGGGGGGGCTATCAGAACACAGAAGGAGAAATTAAGGTATGGAGAGCCATGTTGAGAGGAGCTGTGACCTTCCTTTGAGGAGGAATGTCACCAGCCAGAGAGGACCCAGGGAGAGAGCCAGGGGAATAAATACCCTGACATCACTGTCCTCCCTCCCAGCAATCTACTGCCAGGGTTTCTGACTGGCTCATCCCAGCTGGTAAGCCCAGGCCAAGAAAGCCCATTGACATGGTCCATATAGGTCAGCCTTCTGAGCACAGGGCAGTTTGGAGGAGGGTGGAGAGTAGGTCTGAAGTGGCAGATAAAAGCTGACTGACACAACCATGGCTTGTCCTCTGACAGTATAAAGTGCCTTTTAGGTGCTGAGCATGATTCCAGGCCCTTGAAAGAGGACGGTGAACCAGACTTACATTTGGACTAATTGTGATTTAGAAATGTTATCTATCCCTTAAGCCCGTGAACATTAAGGCGCCACACAGGTAGTTACTAACATAAGTAAGGCAAGTTACTGAAACTCTCTGTACCTCACTATCTGCATCTGTAAAATGGGAATAACAATTATTTCTCTTTCATGGGGTTAGCTTATATGTGCTTGTGCATGTGAAGCCCTTGGAACCATGCGTGGTGTGAGGGGCTCACTCAGTACATGCTAGGTGTCATTACTATTAGCGTATCTAATGCTATTTGTATCTTCTAGCCAGTCTCTAGAACTCTTGCTCATCCTTGAAGACCTAGATTGTACGTCTCCTCCCCATGGCTCTCTTTTCCTTGGGAATAGTTGGTCCCCAGATTATGTGATGCCTTCCTGGCTTTTATGAGGCCATGATTTGATTTGCACGTCTGTTTTCTCTGCTAGACTCTGTACTCCTCTGGGCTGATCTCAGAGTCATCACTGTTGCCAGCCCCAAGTTCTGGCACATGGGAGGTATTCAATAATGTTGGTCCCGTTTGCTTTGGATGAGATTTTGTACTTTCATGGAAAAGAGTGTGGCTCAGGCCAGTGTTCAGAGGCCATGATGGTGGTAGTGGAAATAACAGATGAACTAGATGAAGTGATCTGCAGTCTCCAAAGATTGTTCCATAGAGCCTGATTCTCCATGCCCGGGGACTGACTTCTGCCCCCGAAGCCACACAGTCACAAGGGAAGAGAATGCTTGTTGCACAAGGAGGCAAGAGCAGAAAGACTTTTATCTGGAAGGTAGACTTTACCAACCAGAATTATTCATCTTGTTCCCCTTTAAGGTGGAAGCTGGCTTTTTTTTTTTTTTTTTTTTTTTTTTTTTAGTCATTCAGGTAGACTCTCCCTTGCTTCTGTGGTTCCTGGCAGAGAAAAAAGCTAGCTAGGGATGGAGTTGGTGAACAGTTCCTGGAGCATTTTTCACTTTGGTTCAGTTATTTTGTCTACAGCTTCCAGAGTTGGGCCACAAACACAAGGTGAATTCTTTGGTCCATTCCATGACAGTGTGTGAGGCAGTCTTGGGATTGCATCCCATGGATCAACTCCCAAGGTCACGAACATGCTTCCAATTTAACGGTAGAATGTGTTTATGCCACAGGGATGCAATTCACAAAACTGAGATGGAAAAACTCTTCAGGATAAATAACCCAGTTTCTTCAGCAAATAACTGCAAGGGAAATAAAAGGAAGGGGATGCTATAGATTTAAAGATCTAAGATACATAAAAATCAGTTACTGTATGCACTATAATTATTTGAATTCTTATTTGGAAAACTATTAAAAACATTGTAAGACAGTTGGAAATATTTGAACACTAATTGGTTATTTGATGATTTTAAGGAATTATTGTTAATATTTTGGGGTATGAAACAGTATTTTGAATATGTTTTATGAAAGAGTCTTTGGCTTTTAGAGATGTAGTCTAGAATTTACAGATGAAATATATGATACCTGAGATTTGCTTCAAAACAATATGGGGTGGTCAAGAAGTGGATGGGGTATAGAGGGGGTAGGAGTTAATTGTAAGTGATGAGTAAGAGGTACATGGGAATTCATTAATCAATTCTAGTTTGTACATACATGGTATTTTTCCATAATAAAAAAAATTTAAATGTGATGGTAGAAATAAATTTACTTTTCATTTGTTTTACCAGGGCTCCCTGTAATGAACCTGAAATCCAAACTGAATGTGCCAGATGGAAACCAATGTAGCTTATGTGAGGGGCGCTTGAATGACTCAGTTGGTGAAGCGTCCAACTTCAGCTCAGGTCATGATCTCATGGTCTGTGAGTTTGAGCCCCACGTCAGGCTCTCTGCTGACAGCTCAGAGCCTGGAGCCTGCTTCCCATTCAGTGTCTTCCTCTCTCTCTGCCCCTCCCCCATTCTCTCTCTCTCTTTCAAAAATAAACATTAAAAAACACTAAAAAAAAGAATGGGCTTATGTGTTTCAGAGAGAATAGAAAGAAGCTAGTTCATTCCTCATAGGTCAAGGAAAGCCTGGTTTCTCCCTAAAGGTCAATAAGACCTCTATATTTTGGCCATGTTCTTTCACCAAAGAGCCAGGACTTGAAGGGTTAAAATGATGACTAGGTACCACTTCCCTTGGCCAATTCTCCCTGAGTGATGAGAATGGATTTCCCTGGCAGTTAACACCATTGAGGGACATAGGAACCAGAGCCAGGTGGGACCCTCCAGCTGGGTTCTAGTCAACACAGCCTAGTGCCTGGTGCTTGGAATTGTGCTTCCCTGCACATCCTCATCTGTATTCATTGAGTCATTTGGGCCTTTCTCTCAGTTGTGGCTCAGGGAGAGGTACAATAACTTATTAATATCATACCAATAAATGGTGGAAGGGCCACTCACACCTGAGACCTCTGGTTTCAAGCCCAAGCTTCTTTCCACTATATAATATCACCCTCCCAGGTACCAGAGTTCTTCTCCTCAGGGACGCACCAACCCAGGGTTGCAAATAATAATAGTTGTTAGGTGGTTGATACTGTGTCAGAGGGCCTACGTACATTAACTCTTGTAACCCTCTTAATGGTCTCAGAAGGTAGGTACTATCCTTATTCCCATTTTGTAGACAGAAAACCTGAGGTCCCAAATGTCAAGATTTAAACCCAACTGTGTCTGTCCTCAAACCTTTGACTGCATTTTTTAAGCTACTTCTTGCTACTTAGCTGAGGCAGATGTGGAATGAAAGTTTTTTCAGGATTTGCTCAAATAGAGGCCTGGAAATGACGAGGAAGAGGGCTTTATGCCATCAGTGCACTGAAAGAACGCCTTATGGCCACATTTTGGAACCACTTCTTTATCGTTGTAGTTACAGCATTCGATATAGCATTCACGATGTGCCAAGGCCACACCACTCACCCCTTTATGAATGTTAACTCATCAAATACAGCAGCCTTGTGAGGTGGGTAGGGGCTGATTTTATTATTCCCATCTTACCAATGGGGAAACAGAGACACCTGCCAACATCACAGAGCTAGTAAGATGCAGGGCCAAGATTCAGCCCAGTCACTCCTGTGCCTGGGCCTGTGTCTTTGACCTCTACATTGCCTTCACCCCAAGCCCTGTACCTACTCTCGACCTGTCAACAAGAGTTGCTAAATGACTTTAATTCCAGTTTCGTAACTCTGAATAATAAAGACCAAAGTGTCTATTGGCTGGAGTCGTCACCGAAAGGTAATGACTGATTCCATCCGACTTAAACTCCAAGCCATGCGTGTGTGAAATTGCTCTATTCACTTGAGTCCGAAATGTGTTTTGAGGACTGACTATACCTTTTCGAGAGCTGCAATAATAAGAGAGAAAATATGAAATTTAATGGGATAAATCACATTAAAGAGCTCAATACCCTGTAGCCATTAATATCCTTATTACCTTCTCTGATCTGTCCGCCCCACCGGAGGCACCACAGCCTGGGCGACCGTCCTGTCCTCTCTCTCGCTGGCCTTCTCTGCTCTGCACCTCCCCCTCCTCTCCTCAAGCTATAATCTTTAAGAGTTCCCAGCTGCAAACTGATGGTTTCCGGCGGGGAGGTGGGGAGGGGGATGGGTGACACAGGTGAAGGGGATTAAGAGTACACTTATCATGATGAGCACTGAGTAATGTATAGAATGGTTGAATCACAATATACACCTGAAACTGATAGAACACTAAATGGTAACTGTACTAAAAAAAATTAAAAAAAAAAAAAAAAAAAGGTTCTCTAACCCTCCCTCAGGGAGGATTCTCTCCTTCCTGGTCCTGTTGAACTGAGGCATGGTCACATGACATGCTGTGGCCAATGAAATGAGAGGGGCAGTGGTGTGTGTCAATTCCAGACGGAATCGTTAAAAGCCAGGCGGTGCCTTGCCATGCTCGATTTTCCTCATGCTAACACATCCAGCAATGGTTGAGATGGTAGCTGCTTTTCACCCTGGGTCCTAGAGTGCATCAAGACCCCCACACAACCCTTGATGGACACGCAAAATAAGATGCAAATCTTTACTGTTGTAAGCCACTGAGGTTCTGGACTTGTTTGCATCCCAGCATAGATCCAGCCTAATCTGACTGACACGTGTTTTAGGATGCTCTCAGGGGATAGGACAAAAGTCCCTAATATGCCTGGAAGGCCTTGCAATATCTTGACTTAAATGTCAGGCTTCATCTTCTAACATATTTCCTCTCCTTTTCTTCTCTTCATCCAAATGGGCCATCCTTCCCTCCCTCAAAGGTGCCAAACTCCATCTACCACAGGCTGTTTGCACATGCTGTTCCCTCTGCCCAGAGCATTCTTCTTCCTGCCTGCCCCCTTTGCCAGTTAACATCTATCTGTCCTACTACATCTCGATGGGCTTTCACAGCCTGTATATCCTTCATAAACCTCGTCACAACTACAAGCTTACCTTTGTTGCTATGTTTATTTGGATAATGCTTATTTTGCCCACTAGACTGTATACTTTATAAGAACAGTTGCTCAGTTTTTATTTACTTACTGTCCCTAGCCCCTGGCATAGTCTCTGGCACATAATGGGTACTCGAATAATTTTTATTAAATAGTTGAGTTGATATATTGTAGTGACTATGGGATGGAAGTTGGAAGCCGACTTCTTGGATTTGAATCCCACCTGCTACTTAGTTGTTGTATGACCTTGGATGACTTATTGAATCTCTTTCTGCCTTAGTTTCCCCATCTGTAAATGGGGATGAAAACAGTGGTCTGTCTTTGAGGTGTCTGTGAGGATTAAATGGATTGAGATATATGTGCTGCTTGTGCACTTTCTGTGTCTGGTCTGCAAGCTCACCTCTCTATACTCTGTTCTGGGTGGGTGGGGGGGCTGGTAGTTTCCTTCCTACCTTTTCCGTACTCTTTTCCCAGATGGCGAGGCTTAGATCAAGCCAGAGACATTGGCGAAGTCTTAGAATACGAGGGAAGGGAGAGAGGGGATTTCTTTCCAGTTTCAGCTCCAGCCCACATGTGACAGCAGCAGAAGAGGCATTCGCCAAGAGCCTCCGCCTCCTTTCAGCTCTCCCAGCACCCACCGTGCCTCGCCTCCTCAGAAGTACTGATACTGTTGGTTGCTTCCCCCCCAGCGATCCTAGCACCAGCCACCCCACGTCCCCGCAGGAGTCTGTGACCATGCATGTGGTGCGCCCCACCTTCATGGCGCCCCCTCTCAGTAAAGACCCAAGTACCGGCTGCGTGGATTTCCTCCTTGGAATGCCTAGGTTCCGCTAGCCCAACTTTTCCTTTTTGTGTCCCCAGCTCCAGGGCTGGTGGCTGTAATCCTACCATTATTTCTCTGTAGGCTACTGCAGAGCCCCCTCTTGGAACACCTACCAGACCCTATTCCTGATTCCTGACTGGGCCCTCACTGATACAATATCTAAAGCACTTAGAAGAGTATCAGGCACAGAGGGAGCACGAGGTAAACCCTGCATTTGTCTAAGCAGGTGAGAAAACCAACAGTGCCCATCAGACCTCTGTGGAGGGCGCGATGTGCTCGCCATTTATCTAGGATAATGCAAACTCCCCGGTGCAGAAAGACCCGTCCATACTCTTCCCCACTCTTCCCCGTTACTCACACAAGCACCCAGGTGTGATTGAAAGCAAATGAGGACACAGCTTCCATAGCATTAGCAATTTTTTATTTTTCCTTTTTTGTTGCATAGGAAATGCAGTACTTGCTTCCAGTAATTGTATTGTAATGTGAGAAGGTGGTAGCACTAATGGTTGAATACAAGAGTTAAACTAATCCACACCAGCTCAAAAAACCTGTGGAGATTTAGTTGAATAAGAATGGACGCCCACAGTGATTCTCAACCAATTACAAATTTTCACAGAACACAGTAAAACTAAAAGGGTAGCTATGAGAGTCAATACAAGTATACTAGAGGCACAGGGGGCCCGGCTCATAAAAACAAATGTCAAACCAAGTTATTAACACGGGGGGGTGTTTAGTTTCACAACGGATCTCTTTTCATCTCTGGAAGTGTTCGGTCCCCTACCCCCCAACAATTTTAAATGAAAAAAAAAAAAACACCAAAAAAACCGAGGTATCTTGAGTGGACAGATTTCCAAGGGTGGTGGGAAAGGTCCCCAGAGAACTTTGTTCTGCATTAAGAGGTCAAGGGTGTAGGGAAGGAGAATCACGTGTTTGCCTTTGAAAGTCTTTACTAAGGCCCTCCTAGAACCTGACAAAGCTCCAGCTCTAGGCTGAGTTAGTATCTCAGTGGTGACTCTACCAAATGCCTTCACAGTGCAGACAGGCTGGTCTGAGACCAGGGAGAAAAAAATGGAGCCGACTGCTCTCTCAAACCTCCACCCCAACATAGCCAGCGGCCTTGTGACCTTCGATTGAGATGTTAAAACAAAACAAAACAAAACAAAACAAAACAAAACAAAACAAAAAACATGCTGATGTATAGACTAGTACTAAAAAAATAAAAATAAAATAAAAAATTGAAAATAAGAATAACACAAATAGAATAAATGGGGGAAAAGCTTCTGTCATTTTGAGAAGTCGAGCAGAAAACAGCAGGAAAAATAGCCCAGTTCATTGGGCAGCTATTTGCCCTTAAAAGCACTGTGCAGATACAAAAGTTCACCGGGCGTGACCTGGTGAGTGTTTCCTCTCCCCCTGCAGGTGCTCTGGTTGGATTAGAGGGGGCACTCCCACCATACAGTCCTGTGGTCCTGTGGACACACTTGGGAAATTGTGTTTTTTGAATTAAAACGCATAAGGAGCCCACATGTGAAACTCACGATGCCTGGCACACAGGCGAGGTCCTGCCCCCGCATGCTGTGGCCTCCCCGTTCTGGAGCTCAACTGCAGGTGGTCCCCTATCTTCCTGAGCATTTCCGGCATCTACACCCCATCTCCCCATTCCCTTCATCTGGTTATGTGACCCTTTTGGGCAGAAGAGGCAGATGGGTGCTGGTTTAGGGCGGGGGAAAGGTGAGATGAAACATTCAATTTGGGAAGCAAGTAGTTTCAAATTTAGACCCAAAAAAAGTATATTTAAAAAAAATCCCGTGTTAATAGCAAACTTCTTTTTCTTATGAATCGGGCCCAAAGTTTGTACAGAGTTTTATTTCTGAAGAAAATATTGCAACTGTGCATGAAACTAAATAGCCATGTGATTTCTTAAAGATTTTTTTCAATTTTTTTTTTCTTTTCATATGAGGAAGTCTGGTGTGAAGACGGATCAAGCATGGGTACCTGGCTGAACATTGTCCATTAAGAAAATGCTCCAGGGTCGGCATAGCTTCAGTCGAGGGTCAAGGAAAATGTCCCTCGCTTGGAAATGTTCTCAGAGTGTCTTCGTAGCACAGTTCTTGAAATACAAATGGTCGTTTTGAGACAAAAGTCTTGCCAGGGACTGATTTCTGAAATCAACCACCCATGCTTGTCCCCTAGGAAGAAGAAAACAAAAAACAAAAACGAAAACAAAAACACAAGTAATACTGAATTTAAGTAAATGTATACCTCCAAAATACTGAAAACAGCCGAAATCAAGAAAGACAGAATTTGCGTTCTCAGTGAAATACCTTAAACCTAGCTGACAAGAACCAAGTCAGAAAAAAAAAAAAAAAAGACTAACATAACTTTGAGTAATATTCATACAGTTCACTAAGCATTATGGAATAGCATGCATTAATATTGTACGGTTATTTTACATCACCTATACCAGAAGGTCCTGACTGACAGCAAAGGCTACCGGTGTAGAAAAATCTTACTTCAGAAGAGCAATATAATACAGATTTCACAGGCACTACATTTTAATATATCAGGTATTATGCTGGTTTTCTTATAATTCTTTCTGTCCTAAAGCTGGCATTATAACAATGACCAAAAAGGCAAGGATTGAAGTAAACGGAAAGTAGATACCAAAGTTGATATAGTTTTTTTTTTCTTCAGATAGATTAGTGCATAGTTCTCATGCAGATAAACACTGCTATGCATTTACACTGTTGGAAAGCAGAGTGAATTGAGCCCAAGTTGTCACATTGGTGTAAATCATTTTGTCAGCCTGTTATAGCACCATGTAATGGATTTGCATTAAACATTAAATTGATTTCAGAATTGGTGACACAGTATTCACTACAGTTAAGTGCTATGGAACAGCTTCAATGTTACCTGCTATCTATCAAAGCAATTTTCATCCCACTGCTTTTTTATTGGAAAAAAATAAAAGGAAAACATACGCGACACTAATTAGGCAAATGCACAGCCTTGGACGTGGAGAAGGCAGAGCGGGTTTACCGTCAGACAGTAAATACATGCATTGACTTCAGGACGAAATTGGCCTCGGAAGCCGATTTGAATGAAAGCCCTGCCTGTGGGCAGTGCAGCTTTCTGAGACGAGACTGTCCTGGGACAGATCTCGGGGTTGTGGGGTGGGGGGGGGGGGTGAGGCGCCACTGAAGCTCTCCTTACACTATCATGCCAGTGGTGTTTTGAATTTGTTCTATGGAGGCCTGCTACCGGGAAAAAAAAAAAAAAAAAACTGACAGAAAGATAGAAGGAAAGAAAGAAATATGGGAGAGAGACAGAGAGAGAGAGAGAGACAGAGAGAGAGAGAGAGAGAGAGAGAGACCACCACCATTATGGACAAAAAGATATTTCCAGAGACATGATGCAAAGTACATTAAACGACATTCTTAGAAATCCCTCCCCTCCCACCCCCCCCCAAAAAAAATCACAAGGGAAAAAATGTTTTTCTTAATCCAGATTTTGTAAATACTTGATGATGCTGTAACTACAGAATTCAAGGTGTAGGGGGATAACGGTTTGAAAAGTAAAAGACAAGCTTTTTGAGGGATGGGTTTTGCATATTGCTGTGGGCTGAATGAACACCATGACTCTGGAAAGTCGGGGTTCCCTTACACTTGGGCTGTCAGAGAATGAAGGATGCAAGCTTGGGGAAGTGTACTTTCTTGTTGTCGTGGGCTTGCAGGGGTGGGGGCGGGGAGGAGCTGACACCAATAGAGGCCATGCCAGGATGTGAAGAAACAGAAAAGTTTGCCCGAACCTCAAAGCAAAGTGAAAGGCTCTGGGATGGATAGAGTGGCATTAGGGAGAGGGCCTCTGCCCGTGAATGATCAGAAAAGGAGCATTTTAGTGGCAGGGGATGGGCCAGGAAGAAAAAAAAAAAAGCATATAGAAAAATGATCAGATTTAGTGTTTGTGCCTCTGACTTCAGTTCCCAAAGAAAAAAACGTGGAGAGTGATTTGAGGGACTTCTCTTTGCCAATATTGTTAATGCCATTTGATGGGAGAGAAAAAATTCAAATGTGTCTCAGAATCAAGGGCGGGGCCTTTCCACTGGGCCAGCCCTCAGCCTGTCAGTCTACACACCCCAGGTAGCAAAGTCTTCCTCAAACATCTTCGCTTGGCTTTCATCTAAAAGGTAAACACTCAGCTTGTTGGTGTTTCTTTTTTCCTGCTTGATCACAACTGAACTAGTTTCCTGCTGCTTTCTGGACAATGAAACATGAACAAAAATGTAACTTAGTGTATTTAATACTTAACCCCTGTTCGTTATCACCCTAGACTGCCTCCTTAATGTTTTAAAGCCTTTAAAACATTTTTTTTCCTGCAAATCTGTTCAGAGTTCCCTAATTTTAGCTTCATCAAACTGAATACAACAAAATACCTTCAAAAATACAGCATACCTGTAACGTCCATTTACAATGGTTTTTCAGTAGACCTATACTTCTCAAGCATAGGAATATGCTATACCATTGAGAGAAAAAAAAAATAACTGTATTTAAATACTTACAAAAAAAAAAAGGAAACAGGAAAGTTTTAAACTTAAATCCAGTTCCCGAGGGGGGGAGGAGGGCGGGGGGCGGGAAAGAAAGAAAAGCAATTCTATGAACGCTGCCTTTATAATGGACAATCAGAAATTTCACTAGGCTAATTTGACAGAAATGTTTCCTCATTTAAACAACATTACAAAAGTCCTGCGTTATAAAATAGGGTAGAATAAATCAGTGTAATCAATAAAACTATACAACAATACAAATTACATATCTTCTGAGCGGGCAGTTTATCCTCTCTCTTTGCAGTCATGACTACAACATGCTCACTAGAAACAACTAAAACTGCCCAAACTATTGCTTAGTTTGTTTTGTTTTAAAAAAAGGGTGCAATTTTATTGTATATACAACCAATTTACTGGTAATACCTTGGCTTATAGCAAAGGTTCTGACAAAATGTTTGTCTAGGCTTTTTTTCCCTTCACTGTGAAGCACTGAAAGCTGCTATTTTTTTTCTTTTTTTTTTTTTCTTTTTTCTTTTTTTTAGTGCACATATGTCATAAGAAAGTAATGCCCAGCTAAGTGCTATCGGGGAAGGCGAATTATGCTGGCTGGCTATAGGAAGTGACACCATATACTGACAACCACACCACACAAGAGCGTCAAACGACTATTCAACCACTTATCAGACACATATGAAAATCCAAAATGTTTTATTTTATTTTTTTTTCCTTAAATAGAGATAACCAGTAAACAATTTTCAGAACTTGGAAGTTTAAAAACGTGCATATAAAAATGGGCATTATATCCTTTTTATTGAATGTGGATTGACTGCGGTCTGCTAAGAAAAATGGGGTGTGGGAGCTGAAGAAAAAGGAAGTTGTCTTTTTTTTTTTTTTTTAAGGCTTGCTTGTGAAAGGAACAGTTGTAAAAACAAAATTGCTTGAAGCAGGGTCAGCTTAGTGCTTCACAGTTTGACTGCTTCTCTAAGAGGAGCCCTTCCTGCGCACGTGCATTCAAAAATCACAAAAAAAGTACAAAGACAAACACCTAAAACACACTGCGTCAAGTGCAGCACCGACTTTGGTCAAATAAAAAAAATAAAAGAAAAATTAATAATCGCTAAGCTTTTCTACACGATATAAGCAGGTATTGCATATTTTCATATATCTGGGGGGAAAATAAAGGAAGACTCCAAATAAATTGTAAAATGCAGCAACATCCAAAATACTGATATTCTAAGCCATCTACAGATCTCAGAATAGCACTGCCACTGACCACAGAGGACAATAAAGACTACTCCTATCTGCGGAACAACTAACTTTCTATTTAGTTCTAGATGTTGAAACTGACGATGGCTGACATAAAAGTCACATTTACAAAAAGTGTCTCCAAATGCTTGACTAGGGAAAAACCCCTTTCAATAGAGGAGCATATGTGCAACAATTCCACAAATAATCGCTATCCAGGGCAAGGCACATTGATATGGAATTTTTGTTTTCGTGCAAATTAAGGAAAAAAAACAAAACAAAACAACATTGTTTCGGGGGAAAGATGAGGAGCAAAGTGTCTTCCCAAGAATTTCAGTTACTTGATTGTATAGGACAGTAGTAGAACCCTTCTGAAGGGCTGAAAAACATAGTTTAAAGGCAGTGCCTAGAGTAGGGATTACAATATTGTGTCTTAATGCACTCTACTTTATCCTACATTAACTATATAAAAATTAGTTACTAACACTAGAACATGCAGAGACTTTCTCTGATCAGCAGGGCTTGCCAACCAGAACGTATATATATGTATAGTATAGGAAACCTTCTTGAAGTTGCATGGGAAGCAAAGGGGTGCTTCGCTGTCTGGTAGAAAAATCACTTGCACTTTTTTTTGTATGTTTTTTTGTTGTTTTCTTTGTGTGTGTGTTTGTGTGTGCGTGTGTGTGTGTGTGTGTGTGTGTGTGTGTTTACATAAGATACAGGACATTTGGGGGTGCAAACTTTTTTTTTTTCCCTAACAGGTACCCTTGATCTGAATGGGCACCAGCATTTGTGTCAGTATTGGTTTTATCATCATCATCATTATTATTATTATTTTCCCATAGCCCAGTTCAGGGGCGCAAAGGTCTTTAAAAGTTCTGGACAATCTCTGGTACAATGAAGTGTCTGATAACTGATAAATCCTATGTTGCTGGATACATGTAAAAATTTTCAGAATTGGCATAATCCATTATAGTGACTTCTAGCTTATAAAATTAACAGATACCATGATTTCATTTTAGTTATGTGCTTTGATAACAGAAAATAATTAATTAGCATTTAATGTAGTTAACATATCGTGGTAAAAGCACCATTAGATTTGTTTTTTGTTTTTTTTTTTTTAATTTTCCTTCAGTTTTTAAAGGGATACAAGTTTAACAATAAAAAACATAAAAAGCAAAAATAGCTCCCCTTTTTCTTGCAAGGCTGTTTTTTTACCCCAATAATTTAGAGTCCTGGGGTGGAAGGACTTGAAAAACAAAAATAGAATTTTCAACAATCTCTATCTTACAAAGATATTTAGCTATCCAATGAAATTGCACTTTACTCATTTCAAAATTCGATTGTTTTGATTGATTCCTGTCAGTTTCTGTCAAAACAGACCATCTTCCCCATTTCCACGTGAATTTGTGTGTCATTGTTGAAATTGTTGAAAAAATGTTTTTTTTTTTAAATGTAAGTGCAGCATTTCACAACTTTTAAAAAACTGAATAGTAGTAGTAGTTTGTCATTTCGGAATTGTTCTGCAACGTGAGTGGATTCACTGTCCTTGTGGGCCATGTTATATATTTAACTGCTGACTGCTGAACCAAAACCAAACTAAAAGAAAAAATAAAAAAGGAACATAACTGCATTTTCTTTCTCCAATATGTTACAGAAAAACATTGCCCTTTGACTGTCCCGTAAGTTATATATTGCAGATCTCAGCTACTACAAAAGATTTAGTTCTCCATGTGCCTCCCGATGACTCAAGGAGGCTCACACCTGTGTGGGTAAATTCATGAAATACTGTGAAACAGCCAGGCTCCGTAAGGAAAGTGTGTTACAACGGGAAGTCAGTGAGCAAGGGTAGACCTCCGCTAGCCACATCACCTAATGCTCACGCTACCACGGGAACACTCCACGTGTTACAAAGCCCAACCATTTCCAGCACCATATGAGAAAATTACAACAGTCCCTAAAGTATTTAAAAAAAAAATCCCAAAAGGTTATGGCCTTTGCTGTTTGACCATAATGCTCGCTGTTTCCATGTACAAGTTGATTTGATTCTCCCCTTCCACTGACAGTGAAGTTGTAACCGCGCTGGGTTGAGGATGCGTCCATGTTACAGAGTTGAGAAGGGGTCAGGTGGTCTGTCTGGTGGATGGTGGGACGCTGCGACTTTTATCCCAGGTACCAGGACTGGAAGACAAAAGGAAGAGAGTGATTAGGGGTACAATTTGGAAAGTAACGTATTTTAGAAGTTGCCCTTCCAACCAAGAAATTGGGATCTGTATCAGGAATGAAGGGGAGGAAGGGGGGCGGAATTTTCTGGGGAAGTAGAGGATTGACAAACAGTAGTAAATATTGAGTCACTGAAGCTGATCTTATTCCTCTGATGTTAAAACTCAATGTCGGGGCGCCTGGGTGGCTCAGTCGGTTAAGCGGCTGACTTCGGCTCAGGTCATGATCTCGCGGTCCGTGAGTTCGAGCCCCGCGTCGGGCTCTGTGCTGACAGCTCAGAGCCTGGAGCCTGTTTCAGATTCTGTGTCTCCCTCTCTCTCTGACCCTCGCCCGTTCATGCTCTGTCTCTCTCTGTCTCCAAAATAAATAAACGTTAAAAAAAAAAATTAAAAACAAAACAAAACTCAATGTCTTCATTGAGGTTTGCCAACATTCTGAATGTGTCTTAAAAATAAAGTATTTGTGTGTCATATATATATATATACATATATATATATATATATATATATATATATATATATATGTATATATATGGCAGTCTACAGGAGGGCACGGAGCTCAATCACCTGGTCACTGAGTCTTCAGTGCCCAGCAGTGCCTGGAGTAGAAGGTTCTCAACAAAAAAGTGTTCAATGAATGGACAATGGGTGAGGGGAGAGGTTTCACGGGCTGATCAAGGTCTATTTTGATGATTTTCACATCTTTTTTTTTTTTTAATATTCCCTCTTTTTAGTTATTTACGTTTTATTTTAATCACCTGGTACTCATCATGACAGGTGCACTCCTTAATCCCCGTCACCTATTTCTTCCATTCCTACCCACCTCCCCTCTGGTAACTATCAGTTTATTCTCTAGTTCAGAGTCTGTTTCTGGGTTTGTCTCTTTCCCCCCCCCCCCCTTTGCTTGTTTGCTTTGTTTCTTAAATTCCACACACGAGTGAAATCATATAGTACTTGTCTCTCACTTATTTCACTTAGCATTATACTTTCTAGCTCCATCCATGTCATTGTAAATGGAAGATTTCATTCTTTTTTATGGCTGAATAGTATTTCAGTGTGTGTGTGTGTGTGTGTGTGTGTGTGTGTGTGTGTGTGTGTGCGTGCACACGCATATACACACATTCTTCATCCATTCATCAAGTGATGGACAGTTGGGCTGCTCCTATATTTTGGCTATTGTAAATAATGCTGCTATAAACATAGGGGCACATGTATCCCTTTGATGCAGAGTTTTTGTACATTTTGGGTAAATACCCAGTAGTGCGATAGCTGGATCCCAGGGTAGTTCTAGCACATCTCCTTTTCAATGAGATGTAGGCACTGAAGATGGTATTGTGACATTCTTTTAACAGGTACAGATGGTCAATAGTGATACAAAAATAAGTGGAGGTGAATTAGAAAAAGTGGCGTACCAAGAGTCCTGCGTATTTAGGCAAGTCACTGCACCTCTTTTATACCCCGTCTCCTTATATGTGCATGAGGTGGATTTTATGACACGAAATGCTTTCAGCTCACTATTTCTAAAATAATATTTTCAAAAATGACAGATAACAATCAAGTGATATCAAGACCGCACCCTATTAGCTGCCATGATGTCCAAATGACAAAAACGAGGCCACTGCATAGCCTGTGTTCATGCTTTTGCTCATTCAGCATTTATTTAGAGCCTTCCATATGCCTGCTGGGCCCTGTTACCAGTTACCTTTCCAAAAATCCTCAGGTGATGAGCTTTGGACAACAGTCTGGTGATACATCACTTTATATGCTGGAGTTTCTTTCTCTGTTGCCTACACAAAGTGACCAGTTATGGTCTAATATCAGAGTCAGTTTCTCAAGTGAAATAGAGAAGCACGTGGCTTTCGCCAACTTTTCTCTGGTGATACCCTGCCAAGTTCACCATATTCATCATCATTCACAGCAAAATCATCAACTTCCAGCAACAGTGAATGCCTGTGAAAATCACTGAGTTGGCACTCTCAGAAAGGGGGTACATTTGAGTTGATTCAGTCCAATGGAGGTTCATCGGTGCCCAGGAGATTCAATTAGGTGAATTAAGGACTCTGATACCAGGGATAAATGGCAAAGTGATAGCTACATGGAGGTGGGTATGAGATTTCCTGGTCACACAAGCTACCTTTGATTTCCAGAGGACTCGAAACACCTAAGCCTAAACCGTAAAACGACTCATCCTGGGTACTTTTCGATGTTCTTCTTTGACCACATGCTTTGAGGGAACACAATATAGCCTCTTGTGTCCCGAAAGGAAATCATCCTGGCAAATACACGGCCTAAATCCAACTGGACAAAAGGAAGAAGAGGGAGGAAGAGAAGAGAGGGCAGGCGAGCCCCCAAACCGTATTTTTAGTAGGTCTCTCCTAGTAGCTGATGGACTCACGCTGCAGCTGCATTCTCTCGTCAACAAAACAGTCTCAAAGTTTGGGTGCGTCAAATCACGCTTACAGATTTTCTGTTCTCACACTTTCTAAGTCAGTTGTGAAATCCCAGCCTTCTTCATTCTGACACTGCATAGTAGCTCTTGAAGCAAACATCGGGGACCCAGGGAGTCAGCAGGGGGAGCAGTTTTCCATACCACGGTTTCTGGACACAACCTCAGAGTGCTACAAAAATCTGCAATGCCTCTGCACTTCTCTTAAAAAGCAAAGCAAAAAAAAAAAAAAAAAAAAAAGTTTCTTCACACATCTTACTATTCAGTGTGTGCCTTGCCGACAAGGTTACCCCAGAGCAGCTCTGTAATCCTTCACTGAAATAGGCTTTATTGATTGCTCTGGTCTATTGTTCTCTTTTCAAGTCCCCCAAGTTCAAGTTCATCCTGGTGTTACATCATGTCTGGTTGCTAAGAGCAACCAGACAGACCCAGACGTGACTATCATTAGCAAGAAACCCTCCGTTCTCCTCCCACCAACCTTCCAGTGGCTCTGACGTAGCAGGCCCACTGCAAACACATTGAAGTATTTATTCTGCCTAATTTATGACCTACACAGCAAGCAAGACCCCCACTCCAAAAACCAACACTGTTGTATATTTAATTAATCTGTCTTTCTCTGGCACTTGGGAAAGTTAGACAAAGGACTAATTATTGTGTTTCACTCTCCATACTTTTCTTTGGTGGGGGTGTGTGTGTGTGTGAATATTTGCATGGGAAAGAAAACTACAAGGCCTAGCATTGGCCCCCCCCCCAACTTTTTCTTTTTGCCCTATTGACATTTCATGAAATACTTTAGCTGCTTAAGGGAATTAGAAAAAAAAAATGTGATGTGAATGTTACTCCTTCTGAGTTGGTATTCAGTAACACAAATCAACTCATGACATGTTTAAATTTAAATGCTAACCACACACTCTCAGAGTTACTTTAAAGGTTAGTTTTTAATCAATAGAAGTTGCTGACTCCGGGTTTTTGAGCTGCGCACTGCAGCTCTTGGGCTTTTGTCTAACGTTAGAGCTTTCAAACTTTTTTTTTTTTCCTTGAGATGATTTTAGCAATGATTTTCAGACACAGAAGGCTATTGTGCTCTGACCAGCAACATGTCAATAGAGAAGCGAGTTGCCCTGTGGTGTGGTGTCAATATGACTCCTGAAGACATGGGTTGGGGGTCTTTAATAACCCGTGAAAAAAACTTAATTAACCCTTTCAGGCCCAAACCAAAACCTATTCTTAAACTTTTTCACTCCTGTAATTTGACCATTAGTACTTATTTCAACATCACACTAATCTTCATGACAATGAACCCAGCTACTTGACCAAGGCTTTCCCCAAATGGGAAGTCAATCCTTTAGGGGAGCCATACAGGGAATTTGTTTTTTGTTATTTTTTTGGTTTTTGAAGTTCTTTTTCGGCGGGGGGGGGGGGGGGGCGCGGAAATTAGGTCTTTTTGATTAAATCATTCCTTTGCAGAGATAGCAGATAAACAGTTATAATCATAATCAAAAAACGTATCCATTTCACTGAATTATTTTCTCATGATCTGTTTGTAACTGAGACATTCCTAATTCCTTTATGAGGAATGTTATAACTGCACATGTATAAGCCGCCTGATTTTTAGAAACTTCCATGAACTACTACTAACATCAAATGGACAAGACAGTGTGTGGAAAAGCCTGCTTTTCTCTTGTGATATTTTGTTAGCAAATCTATTATGCAAGCAGTGCCAGTTTCAAAATATCACTTGAAGAATGACTCTGCGCATTTTCTTCTTGGGTCGTACAAGCAAAATATAAAAAACAGTCTGAGGTTGTTAAATTGTTGGGGTTGGGTAGCAAAAAATCACCAGGAAAATGGTGCCACACTAAACAAAGTTCATTGATGGAGAGTCAAAAAATGGTCTTCAGATATGTACTGATGCAAGCTTATATTTTATATGGTTTCTGCCTTCATACTTTATATGCCCTTAATCTAACCTACTGTATCCAGATGGACTACAAAGGAATCTCTCTGTCCCTTATCTGCAGCGAGTTCCAATATTACAATACAATATAGGATGATGTTATCTTGATACATTTACATTAAGGAAGTAAACACAGAGCTTTGATCTATTTTTTCCTCAGGGACTTTCAGCTCTAGTTGTTTTGGAGGTCCGTAAATCCACAACTCCCACAGAGGCGCTAGTTAAGTAAAATTACCCTGCTACACTCACAATTTCTACAGTTTGGGATGTGCTGGGGGGTGGGGGGGCGAAATGGCGGGGGAGGGTAATTGTCCTCTCTCAGTGTTCAAGGTGAAACATCAAAAGAAACCTGCAGTCCAGGACCGGAGCTCAGCTTTCCTTTTCTCCAGTCAAATGAAGAAGTAATCTCATCAGGTTGGAAAGTGCTGACTAAGGATTTAATAAAGTGCCTGCAGATGTGGCGTCTCTAAGGTATTCAACTCATGTAATGCAAAACAGCTCCACGCTGAATGTGCTTATAAAATTTCATTTAACCATTGCAGCGCGAAAAAAAAATTTTTTTTTTTTCAGCGTTCTCTAAGGAGTTTTATCACACTTCCCGCCCCTTAATTTACAGCTCCATGAAAGTTGGAATCCCATTCTGCTGGGATTCTGGAATACTCACAGTAGTCAGGTTTTATGAGCCATAAACAATATCTATCCGGCTGCATCCTAAACAGGAAGGCTGAAATAGCAGTTGGCACCCTCTGGCAGTGCCAGGCTCTCTCCTTCCTTATGCCCCACGGGGAGCAATTAGGAAACTCTTCCAAACTTTGGTCATGAGGTGGCCCGAGACATGGTTGAAGAAGACTCAACTCCTTAGTGAACCACAAACATTCTAATGTGAATAACAACTTTTTTTTAAAGGCCTTTTATAGACTCTTCTCACTAAGAGGGCAGGATGTATATCTTAACAACAAAAGGAAATACAAGTCTCTTTGAGATAGCTAATATTTTACTTTAACCAAAAAAAAAAAAAAAAACCAACAAAAAAAGGGAGGGTGCAGGGGGTGTGGATGGGGAGGGTGGAACAGACTGTGACGCAGCAGAATCTGTTTTTCAAATTAAAAAGTTAAACAAAAGGCCTCAAGGGCAAAGTTGAACGCTGCGGAAGGAGGCTGTTAATGTGGAATCCAGAACTGGGTGTGACGCCTCGTTTTCTTCTCCACACAAGGTGGGTTATTTAAGGACATTCACACACATAAAAAGGAGACATGCGGATACAGGGGGGCCTCTGTCCCCGCCCCGCGGGCAGGCCCGCCTGTTCATCAGCCCCAAAGAGGACGCTACCAACCAGGACCACATGAGTTGTGGTCACCATTTTGACTCTTCTCTTGAGGAAGTGCTGTATCTCTGCGGGGTCACACTCATCCAGTTAGTCATTTTTGGCTTCCTGCTCTTGTTTGGAGGAGCAAAAAGCCCAAGTTTAGCCCAAATGAGTTGCCCTCGGCAAATCAGCCAAAAGCCCGGTAGCTCCCCCGCCCCCTTTCAAGACAACAGAAATGGACCACCTTCTGAGTTTCTCACATCAGTAGACACCATTTTGGAGCACTTCTTCCCTCAATCCACAAGCACTAGGGGCCTAATGTGTGCTCGGTGCTATGTACACTAGGCTCTGGGGGGAGACTCCTCGAGACGTTGTGCAGAAAGAAGGCATGAATTGCAGCCTTCTATAGCTTTCATTGCTGTTCTCACAGTAGGATCTTTATCAACTTAATATCAACGGATGAGGCTGAGCATCCAATGTCCCAGGGACCCAGGATTGAGTCCTACTTTTTCCCTTAACTAGCTGTGGGATTTGAAGTAAGCTGGTCTCTGTCCTGGGGCCCCCAGAGGGTTGCCGTGAGGGCCATTCTGCATTACAGGAGAGGAAGTCAGATTTTCACACTGGTTTCTTCTGAAAAAGGTGCCATGCTGTACACAGGTGTCAGTTATTGGTATCGCCAGCCATGGGCTTTGATCCCTGCTGTCATTTTTCTTGTCTGATTTTGTTAATTAAAGAAAACCTGTTTTCAATAACGCTAAACCAAGACTTGTTTATTGTACAGGAAACTGTTAAAACATTAATGGGCCGTGATTGGCCCCACTTACCTTTGTGGCCTTATCTTTTCGCTGCTTGTACTCAACACTTGTGCTGTGTTAAACTTCTTCCAGATCCCCCAAAGCCAAATGCTTTCTCCCTGCTGGGCCTTGGCACGGGCTGTCCCCCTCTCCTTGGCTTGGCTAACACTTGCTAGCTCTTGCGTTCTCAGATTAGCATCCCTTCTTCCAAGGGGTCTTTCTCGAGGCCTTTCGTCCCGGGGTTTACCTCTGTCATAGTCACTGAGCTTTAATTACCTGTTTTCTCCCCAAGAAAATGGATACATTCTTGAGTGCGGCATCCCCAGTGTCTTGCCCAGTGGCTGGCACAGAGTAGGCACTTACTAAATACTGTCAAGGAAAGAAGGAAGGAAGGAAGGAAGGAAGGAAGGAAGGAAGGAAGGAAGGAAGGAAGGGGCGAGCTATCTTAGAGGTTCTGGAAGCCTGGTATCAGTTACCCCAACAGGGCATTTAGATGGATGACTTCTAGCATGGCTGTGCCATATCCGTGCTCACATCACATGGCCATGCCTCCCCAAATGACAGACGCTCTCCTGAGAGAGAGGAACAGGTCTCCACACGCCGCCCCAGGCATTTCTGACTAAAGAGCTGCTGCAGTGGGACCAACTGTGGCCAACTGCGTCAGTAGCATGTGCAATAGTTTTGTAACATGGACTGCTGCCTACTTACTACAAGCACAGAGGAGTTGTCCAAACCACCGCTCCCTGGAGAGTGACCGTGCTGCTCCCGGCCAAGACCTCTGTTTGGTTCAAACCTCAAGACGGGAAAACACTAATCTTTTTACCCAATGAGCCATCCGGCACCTCCAAACCTTGAGAGTACGTACACAATCCAGTTATTCCGACCGTTGTTCCAAAGTCTAAGTCTTTCGCTGTATTCCAACTTGCCCTAGTGTTTGCCTCACCATCAAGTAATGTTTTTTGTTTTTGTTTTTGCCGCCCCCCCCCCCCTTTACATTTTCATCTGAGGAATCTTTTACCTCACGAAACCAAAGACTTCTGAATTAACAACGGCACTCGGGCCCACTCACATTTGCTCTGCGGACTTCCTGGAGGGCTGGTCCGCATTGTGGTAGAGCTGGGGCCCTGGAGGCCGAGTTAGCAGAACCTCATCATTTAACTAGTACGCACCATTATGTACTAGTTAAATCATCTTAGGCGAGTTAGCATTCCCCAATCTTGGTTTTAGACTCCATGAAATGGAGATAACAACTTTATCAGTTTTTATGGGGATTAGATGAGCTAATGCCTGGACAGAGGCAAGCACAGAAAACCAGAACGCCAGGGTAACTGGATTCTCTAACTGTAGCATGTGGACAGGCCCGAAGGTCCACGTGAGATGCAAGGAGGACTGGTTCCCTTGGAAAGTCATGGCCCGACAAGGCGTTTTTCTCTCATTTAATGATATAATTTCTTAGTTAAAAGTAGCAGCTGCATCAGTTCCATTTCCCCAGTTGCAAGAGAAAGTTCTTGAGAAAATAAAAATCTGTCTTTAATTGCGGTATTAAAATCAGAACAGCGAAACCAACCACACAAAAGGAATTGGCTCAAGTTTATGAAAGGCATTTGGGCCCTTGCCTTGCAAGGCTCAACTGCACGCCTTGGAAGTTGGGGGTGAGCGGGGGAGAGGGGAGGCGGGGAGGGAGGGAGTAGTCAGGCAACCAAGTGGGACAGAAACAATCCTATTTTGGTTTTTGTTAGCGAACGGCATACTACATAGATCAGAGACTTCTTATAAAATACAAACCCCCACTGTACACAAAGCACAGGAAAATGTGAGGAAAAAAGGGAAAAACTAAAAGCAGCTTAGGGTGTGTTAACGCTGCTATTCTGTCAGCTTAAAGAGTATTTTATGCTTGATCAACAGCTCTTTTTTATTGTGCTTTTCTTTCATTCATTCAAGACATCAAAGCCGGGCACCACCAGTGTACCTGCCTTCTGGAGCCGCTTGTGAGGGGGTTCTAATGAAGCACGACTCTGGGAGCCGGAGACCCCCGTGGACACGGCAGTTCAAAGGGAATATTTCAACAATGATTACATTTTGTAAATCTTTTTATGAAAGAGACAGCTTATTTCCTGCTTTTTCATGAAAAATAGATTCTATCCATTAAAGTGAGCCCGCGCCACGGAAGCTGCTTGAGATCTGAGGTGCAGCGTGGAGATTAAGGGGACAACGACCCGATGAAATCGTCCAGAGTTCCTATCTGTTTGGCTGGGTTAGCACCGCCGGATTTTCTGGGTGGAGCCCAGACAGTGCCCGGATGGATGGCTCTGCCTCGGAAACGCAGTGACAAGGGCGCTTCGCGATTTATTTTCAGGAGGGCCTGGTGTTTACAGTTTGTTCTTTTCTCTTTTTTCTTTCCTTCCTTCCTTCCTTCCTTCCTTCCTTCCTTCCTTCCTTCCTTCCTTTCTCTTTTCTTCCTTCCTTCCTTCCTTCCTTCCTTCCTTCCTCTCTCTCTTTCTTTCTTTCTCCTTCCTTCCTTCCTTCCTTCATTCCTTCCTTCCTCTCTCTTTTTCTTTCTTTCTCCTTCCTTCCTTCCTTCCTTCCTTCCTCTCTCTTTCTTTCTTTCTCTTTTCTTCCTTCCTTCCTCTTTCTTTCTCTTTCTTTTTTTCTTTCTTTCTTTTTCTCTTTCCTTCCTTCCTTCCTTTCTTTCTCTTTCCTTCCTTCCTTCCTTCCTTCCTTCCTTCCTTCCTTCCTTCCTTCCATTCTTTCATTCTTTCTTTCTTTTTTTGAGTCTACGAAGTCCAACCCAAATATCAGAAAGCATTAAGGCAAGCCCTTTTACCGCACAGAGGAAAGATGAAAGATTTTAGTTACAGATTCATTAAACGTTGTGTTTTAATGCCCTGAAATGGGACAAACCCTTTTGCATGTGGGAAGTTTGCCATTAAAAAACTGGCTCTGGTTTGAAGATACAATACAGGCTTTATTATTGGCTAATGTCTGCCCCAAAGGCAAAAATAGAGAAGGCAAGCTACCCTTTCGTGATTTTTGATTTTCAGTTTTAAGATCATCTTTCCTCTAGTCTTTTTTTTTTTTCCTTTTCTTTTCTTCTTCTTTTTTGTTTTTTTTGTTTTTTTTGTTTTTTGTTTTTTGGTGGCAGAGAGAGTTGAGTACAGTAGGGAAGGCAGAGAGAATATGATTTCCTAGGGAGCTATGAAATGAAAAAAATGTATGTTTTCTACACATCAGATTCCAACTTTAATTAAATGCCTGTTGTCTAACAAGCACAGACAGTCACACTTGGGGCTGGCCCAATGGTGGCCGGGGGAGGTAACCTTTCTTGTTTAAAAAGAGAGGCGTGGGAGTGGAGGTCAGAGCTCAGCAGAGCGTGGCCACATTGTAATAATCATTCCACCCAGTGCTTCTCTGCTCCTGCTCTTCCCCCAGAGCGGAAAAGACCTTCCCAAACACCGCTCAGGTTCACAGCGCATCTATCATGTAGATTTGGTGTTGGGATTGTGCAGGTAGAGAAAGTCTGGAAAGGGGAAAAATAACATTAAAGCGAAAAGTAGTCCAGTTATTACAAAAATTCTCGCAGAGCTATCCTGCAATAGGATGACAGAGGATCTGGTTCTTTGCCAGGAACGAATTCCCAAACTAACCTTTTCAGCCAAGAAGCCCCTTTTAGGCACTGGATGGCATCTGCCACCTTTGCACCTTTCCACCCCAGCTGGCACCAACTGCGAAGGCCCAGAGCACAGGTCTTTGCTTCCCACCCCTTTTAAGCGCCCTCCATTCACTGTCCAGGCTCCTTCCTCCTGTCCTTTCCAGCCCCATTTCCGGCCCCCTTCCCACCCCTCCAGCCAGTCTCTTTCTCTCCCTCTCCACCTGGGTTTGAGCCCCCCACAGGAATGAGGGCAGACCCCTCCTCTCCCAAAGTCCACACAAACCAACAGTCCTTCCTACTCCATTCACTGGATTAAGAAAGGCCTCGAAGAAGAGCTCAGTCAGCTGCAACCACGACCACCCCGCCTGGCAGCTGGAGTGGAGGGCTTCTGGAGTGAGCCAAAGAAACGAGGCTCAGAAGCAGATTTGGGACAGAAGGTGGAGGAGGCTGAGGCATCTTAGTTCTCTGATTCACGAGGAAAGAGGGGCTGGGGAGATACACCTCCTCACTCACAGGACTGTGAATCAGGAGCCCCCCCCCACTCTGGTCGCTGGTTGCCCTGGGACTTTGGCACACAAGGAGGCCGCTCTGATCATACTCACAAAAATCCCATTCCTAAACTTTCTTTACCTTCCAGGAACGCCTGCGTTTCGATTTCACTGGTTCCAGGACTTATCTTTTCCTCATTCACAGTGTGGATGGGATGCTGGGGTAAAACTGCTCATGTCCCTCATTGAGGCTGGAGTGAGCTTGGCCATGGAAAATGCCAGAGACTTAACTTCTAGCCTCTGTGACTTAGGGGGTCCAACTTAACTTATCTGCAAAACGGGCCTGGGTATACCAGTTATCTCAGCATTTGGGGCAGGAAATAACAAACATAAAAAGACAAAACTTTGAAATACTGGCCTAAATGACTTTGAAATGCCGGTCCCAAGCGCAAGCAGCATCATCACGGGAGGCGTTGCTGGGATCTGGATGGCATGGGGTGGGGTCAAGGCTTCCTCTGGGCCAACTATCCTCGATAGAAATGGAATGGTTTCCCCGAGCCCAGTCAAAGCTCCATGTGGTATCCCCGAAAGCACGCACCAGGGATCAGTGAACAATGCTTTCCTCCTCCTTCTGAAAATGTGGTGGGATTTAGGGTTTTATGGCAACACAACTTGTCTTTGTTAAGACGTGACTTGCAAAACAAACCCACATGGGGGAGTTGGCAGTTTCAAATGACAGTACTTTTTTTTTTTTTTTTAATGCTGAAACAGCAAATGCTTTTTATGTTCAGATTTATTTCCTTCTAAATTTGTAGATTAAATTTACAACTGAGCAATATTCATTACTACAAACAATTCGATTCTTCCTGAATATTTCTCAGGGAGGTGAGTGGGAAGCCTCTTGGTGGGGCTGGGGTGGGAGGTGGGGGAGTGTTGAACAAAGCCCCACAACGTTAACACTCTGTGTGAAGGGTCTTTTCAATGGCTTGGACATAGACATGATATATATGACTGGCAGTGCTACCTGGCTTCCCTGTCAGGAGTCTATGCTTCTTAGAGAGAGGTAATATTACACTAACATAGAAAAATTGGATTCATTTTTATCTTTTTAGTCATGACTTTAGAGAGGGTGGAGATCTCCCAAGCAAAGATTACTGAAGACAGATTTAAGCATGTGTTTATACAATCAAGCCATGGAAACAAAATCACCTACTTTGTGTTCAGATAAATTCTACCTGGTAGGGCTCGTCCAGTAACTGACACTCAGGAACAAACCCACAACTTATGCACACAGTGCTAATCAAGAACAGCTGTACATTCCACTATCATTTTATTATATTTTAATGAAACCAATTACACATTGGACTGTTCTATGTTCATTGGCTTTTTAACTTTTTTTTTTTTTTAACATTTATTTATTATTGAGAGACAGAGAGACACAGAGCGTGAGCAGGGAGGGGCAGAGAGAGGGGGGGAAACACAGAATCCGAAGCAGACTCCAGGCTCTGAGCTGTCAGCACAGAGCCCAACGCGGGGCTTGAACTCACAAACTGCCAGCCGAAGTCGGTCACCCAACCAACTGAGCCACCTAGGCGCTCCTGTGTTCATTCGCTCTCTAAATATCCTTTTTTTTCTTGCTAAATCACTATACAGATAGGAGATCCTATCGTTCATTTTGCATGAATGGTGGTAGTTTCAAGTGATACCTACTAACTTGCTGGATTCTGCAATCACAAAAATCTTGCAGCTAATACCACTTTAGCTATCTTAAAGGCACTGAGTTAAAAAAATAGAAGATTTTTCTTTCTTTTAGAGAAGTGAATTGTCTGAGCTAAAATATGGCTTCCCGTTGTACTCCATCAGCCTCTCGGTGTTGTTCTTCAGGAACATGTTTATGAGTTCAAGTTCAGGTTTGAACTAAATAAAACACTCCTCAGGAGTTTATAAGTGAGCCTCATTTACATGTGCTCCCTCTGAGCTCTGCCAGCCTCAGTGCACCAGTTTCCAAGGCTTGGTGAAGGAATGTTTTACAGTTGGAATCTGTACTGCTTTCTCAGGCATTTCAGACTCTGAGACTGGGCAGCACAGCGTTAGTGAGTATTAAAAGTTTCCTCGGATCTGTTATAAAGTCAAAGAAAGAGAGAAAGAAAGACAACAAGACAGGGGCCGGGAGAACTAACTGTATCCTCTTAATTTCCTCTATAAGGCTTTCAAGTTAACGTTCCAGTTAAAAACTAAGTAACAGATTCTAGATGTATGTTCTAGAATTCCATAGCCATGGCTTCGAATTTCTTGGCGATCATTTTCAGCATTCTCAATGCATGTGTATTCCCTTCAAATATAAAAACTAGGGTTTGCTTAAACTGTTTTTCTGCCTTGAAAATGAAGATAAAGAGTGTTAGGAAGATGAATGTGCCAGCCCAGAAGGGGCTTTTCAGGTCAAAAAGATCTCGGGGATTTTTCAGGCAATAAAGGTACACTAGAGAGGAAGAAATAGCTCTTTTGGGTTTGGAACCAGGAGGAGTTGAAGTGGGGATTCTAAATGCTATCATATGGAACCGACCTGGAGAGAGCTGATTTCGTGACTCAGTGGAGTCAAGGTTAAGTCCGGGAGTTCAGAGAAAGCAGCCATGGTCTTCACGGGCAGAAATGAAAAGAGAACCGGAGAAACAGCACCATGCACTCTGCCACTCAACTTCCCTCTGAATTTATCTAGCAAGAAAGTAGGTATAGGAGTAATACACCAATGATGCAGGGCCTCAGGGTTACTTCACAGCATCTCTTTACATTGGAATGCTCCTTTCTTGACAGGTGAGCACATCCAGTGTCACTGCAGGTCCTGGTGTCCCCAGCTTCAGCAGCTGCCTCCCTGCAGAGTGGTACGTGAGGAGTCCAATAGTTCAAGGGTAAGCGCTGCTGGGGGGAGGTGGTGGTTAGAGAAGAATCTACCTGGCTGAGGGTGCATGGCCTAAGAGTCCACGATGAGTCTGTGTCTCAGTTTGTGCCTTGTGAAAAAATAATTAAGACCACCTTCCTGGCATGTGGTTGTGAGAATAAAATGAAATAATATATGAAAGTGCTGTGTGTCTTAACTAGACTATGCAGAACCGATGCTTTTTTTTTTTTTTTTATGGTATTCTTTTCTGACATGGGGAAGACAGAAACCTCATCTTTATATGCCAGGCCACTGCTCCGCTTGGCCTAGTACAATGATGGGTAGTCGTTTTTCTTGAATAAATACGGTAATAGCATGAGTATGCTAGCCATATACTCTTTTCCCTCAATCTCCTGAACTTAGACTAGGTTGAATGTTGAGAAACATTAAGGATTTTCTAAAACCACATTAAATGTGAGTAAGCTTCTAAATAAAACTCTTTGCTATGAAAATAAGAAGTTTCTTCTTTTGGATAAGCACATGAATAAAAGTGGAATCATGTAGATGATAGTCTGAAGAAATGGATGGTAAAAGTAGTGTCCTTTCGGGCGGCGGTTTACTTATGGTGACTGAGTGGAACCTGGGCTTACAACCTTGAGAGTTTTTTCAAACGTTGGCCAGGAAAGACTGGCCAATTTGCAGAAAGATGATAATTTGCATCTGAGACAGTCTCCACTAATCTCATCGGTCAGTCAACCACAGATTACTGAGAATCATGCTCTTTCTTTTGCCTAGTTTTTTGTTTCTTTTTCCTTTTTTATAAGTATCTAATTTTGACTCACTCTACACTGCCCTTTGCAATCTGCTGTTCAAGGTCTCTATAGGAAACAAATTAAGCACAATTGCTAATGTCACTGGTGTGTGTTTTTTTTTTTTTGTTTTGTTTTTTTGTTTTTAAGTTACTCTGGCAACATGGTGGATGGGAGGAATTTTAAACTCAAGATGGTGTGCAGATTTTCCTGAGGATTTAATTTACCAATGTGGACCTTAATTGTTTTGAAGATAAAATAATTTGATAGTTGACTTGATAGTTCAAAAAGCTGTACATTCATTAGTGTGTCTGTAGTGGATGCAAAGGTAATGTTTTTGAATGGATGCTGAATCCATGTTCTGATGCATATCCAATGCTTTGAATGGACGCTGGTAAAGGAGTAGCCTTATTCTTCTACAGTTTTCTTTAAGAAACAGAGAGCAAGCCACAGTTCTTGGTCTACAAAGGTCATTGTGATGCAAGGCCCAGGGGAAGAGCCAGGCGGAACAGCCTTCCTGGAAGATGGTGGGGGTTGGGAAAGGGGAAGAGTGATGTGTTTAGGAGGGTGGGGTGAAGAGAACCTGGTACATCTTTAGACTTCAACAGGAAAAAATATTTGGGAAGAGGCCAACTGTGAGATACAGCATGGCCCTCGCTGGATGGTAATGATGTAACAAATAGCAACATTCAGAGCTATCCAGATACCAGAGAGAACAACTGGCAGATATTAAAATCATTATAAGATGTGAAATTATACCTCTCACTGCTTCATTATCTCTATATTTCATAATATTTGTCTAGAAAGGCACACAAAGCCTATCAGGTTAAATTAATCCTAATGATCAATTTTACTTTTATTCTAATTAAACAATTTCAATTTAATTAATGCGAGCACAGAAATTAGTCAAAATTACAAATGTAAATGTTGAACTTTAAATCAAAGGTCCTCCCTACTCTGCCTCCCGCGGAAGCACTTTAAAGTGTTTGCCTGTGAAGGTAGATGGGAATTTTAACCTTTGTCTATACTGTGAAGGACAAAAGTTAGAAAAATGTGCAAGCAAAAGCAATCCAGGAGCACAGACAGAAAGGCAGGTTTAATGCCCACCCACCCTCACCCACGTACGCACAATACACACACACACACACACACGGCGGTCTATGAAGACACATTCCATGAGGTAGACTTGTAAACCGCGTGCTTTTTTGATCCTGAGGATTCCAACGCACTTGGGTCAGTTTAACGGATATTGGGCTTTTATAAAACACCTTTGTAACAGAGGAACCGTGTACCCATTTCCTAAGGCACATGTTAAACTACCAGTCCCTTTCCTCCCTGGTGTCAGATACCCTGCATCTCAGTTCCACTTTGCCTCTGATTGGCCATGTGCCCTTGGAAGTATTTCCACCTCCCTGGGCTTTGGGTCTCTTATTTGGAGGTGCCGTTTGATCACAATGATACACACTTTATTCCAAAATGCACTTAAAGTTGTATCTGGAAAATGAGGGCATCTAGAGTAGATCATCTTTAAGGAAATTACCAGCTTCCATATGCTATATTTCTATGACTTCGAAAGATACTGGCATCTTAAAACGGATTTGAAAATGGTATGGGGTATAGGTGTCTGAGTCATTCTCTCAAGATATTCAAATAACTTTTCTTCTTGCTTAATAAAAACCCAAAGTGGATGGAGCCCAGACTTCTAAAAATGTGAGGTTTCAAGGAAATGATGTGACAAATGAATTTTTTTTTTCCTAAAAAGAAAAAAAAAAAAAAGGCAGACAGGGTAGCAGCACATGCAAAAATGTGAAATAGAAAAGTTACACATGATAAAAAGAAATGCATTTCATGTTTTGTATTTAAAACTTTCTGTTCTGGTGAATCATACTTAATAACGGGTCTGCAATGTCACAGATTCTCGGTCTTAGAAGAGTGTTATATGCAGCATAAGATTCTATGTTGTCACTCTTATATCCATAAAATAGCCACCACTTCTTTTCCCACAGGGAAGCCTTCATACATGATCTTCCATCCTGACTTGTTCACAACTGCATATGCGAATTATTTGATAGCAATCAATCCACTATCACTGTTCAGGGACATTATAGGAGAACAGCAGAGTAATTTAACAATATAGTTGATTAGTGTAATAATTATCATTAAATGTAGTAATGATAGTGGGATTCCCCTTACCTTGGTTAATGACCATGGACAATTCATTTCTTGACTGCCAGTGGTAGAAATGGTTTTTGAAATATTAACTTCTGCCCCATGGGAATGACACTTAGCCCACCACATTTAATTTTTGACCTTCACTGAACAGCATGATCCTAATCCCTTGATTTTATAATCTTAACTAGGAAACATTAAAATATGGATTGACTCCAGTTGGCAGGAATCTTTATGTTCTTTTCACTAAAAAAGCTATAAATCCAATGGTTGACCTTTTATTTCCAGGTCACAAATGACACCCACTCACTTTTGTCCATTCACCTAGGATTTATGTTAGGGTCTACAGGTATAAGCCATGAAAGTTGAACTTTAATGAAATGTCTTTCAAAGATGTGCACTTAGCCAAAAATTTTCCCACAAAAAATCAGCAGATAGCCTTTAAAAAATAGCTATTATATCTTCAGGTTTATGGTTGGCCTCAACTACCTCTATTTTTCACTTGTAGTAAGTTTCCTCTCGTACTATTATTTTTGTGAGGGTAAAAATTAGGCGTGTGTTTGGGATGATAATAGTACTTTAGTTCCCAATTTGGATTTCTAAACTGAAAGATTTCTGAAATGTTCTCTTTTGCCATCACGGTAATTCATCTATCTCCAGCTGAAAAATGTTCCCTGTCCTTTTTCAACAAAATCAATTGTATTGATGGGAGGCGTTCTGTGTTGTCAATCACGGAAATGTGAGTTGATGGGACCCCAAAGCAGCGAGATAAGGGAAGGAATACCAAACCTGCTCAGGTCCACACCATCTGAATGAGATCAATGCTTTCCCATAATACTCTTCCTGTCATGTAGCACCCTAACTGTCACAATTAATAATGTAGAAGGGGCTGATTAATTTAAGTAAAGTGCTCTCTGCTGTGTAAACACATAAAGATCTATGAGGCAAAAAAGAAAAAAGAAAGAAAGAAAAGGAAAAAAAAGAAAAAAAAGCAAAAAAAAGCAAAGGGGGGCAGGAAAGAACAAAACGTCATTTTTATTTTTCATGTGGATGTGTTCTCACTTTCCATTCTTCTCTTGTAACAATTACTGTAACAGCCACTCTGACAGAGTCAATAAATTGATCTGGGTCTTATGCAGCAGCAAAGCAGACTGATCTGATACACCATTATCTGCAGGGGAGAGTGGAGGTAGGGGGTTGGGGTGTGCTTGGGTGGCAGAGGGCAAGGGGGAGAAGTCAGCAAAGGCAAGTCAGCGTTGTTCTGGATAGATAATTAGTGCTCTTTGTGGAGTTTCTGGAAGACATAAATGCATACACGGTGTGCCTGTGTGCATGTGCGTGTGCATGTGTGTGTGCATGCATGTGTGTGTTGAGAAGGGACAGAAAAAGAAGCCTTCAACTTGGCTAAAGGATGCAGCCTAAGTAATACCGTATGCACGACTTATTTAGGTCCCTGCGGTATTTCAGTCACTCACGCGGATCTGCAATTCAATGAGGATCACCACCCCATTAGAACTAATCATGTCAGCTGTGTATCTGACAAAATAAACATTCAGAAACTGTGCTCCTAGGTTCATAACTTGTTTTTGCACTGGGATTTTTTTTTCTTCTCTCCCTCATCCAGCATAAAGTTTAATAGTTTTTTAATATGAAATTATAACATACAAAGAAACTCTCCGTATGCATTCCTCCGCGTATTTTGCCTCCCAACCAGAAACTGCAGCTGTTAGCTGAGCTTTAACTTGCTCCTTGGGAGTATGCTAAGTATGTTCTTAATAAATAAATATCATTCCACTAGCTAATGAGAGAATTAATGGCACAACTTATGGAAAACGGACGTAGAAGGATGGGGCAGGGGGAGAAGAAACTCAGCTTAGGGGGAAAATGACCAGATTACCTCTGGGAGTTTTGCCATATTAACATTTCTGGGTTTCTACTGGCAATCACAGGTCCCGGGTCCTAAAGATGAATGAGATGCATCCTGCCTGACCTCTGGAGCTGAGAGAGGTTCAGTTCTAAGGGGTGAATATGCAGCAACAGCACATATCAGCTTTCTGTGTGCCAGGGGGGTACTGGGGGGTCTTACAATCTAACCATATTGAATCTTCATAAAACTCTAAGTGGAATGCAGGAAGCAATTTATAATTTTATAAATGTGACATGTAAGATTCAGAAAGGCTCAAAACTACCCCCAAATCACTATACTAGTCTCAGACTGCTATAACAAAATATAAACTGGGTGGCTTTATTTTCTCATGCTTCTGGAGGCTGAGAAGTCCAGCATCAAGGTTCCAGCTGATCTGTACCTGATTTGTACCTGACGGTTCTCTTTCTGGCTTGCAGATGGCTGCCTTCTCACTGAGCTCTTGGGTGGCAGAAAGAGAGCAAACTCTCTTCTTACACCGGCATTAATTGCATCGTGACACCCAACTCTCATCTAAACCTACCTCCCAAAGTCCCCACCTTCAAAAACCATTGCAGTGGGGCCCAGGGTTTCAACCTATGAACTTTGGCAGGGAAGGGGTAGGGGTGGGAGGAAAGGGGGAACGACACAATTCAACTCACAGCAGTCACGTACTGAGATAAATCAGTATCAAGTCTGTCTGACTCCAAAGCTGATGTCTTCTCTACTGTATGATACTGCCCAGGAGAGGAGGGTACCTCCTGATCATGGGTCTTCAAACTACTATGATCTGTAAAATCCTGTACCTAATGAGTGTTAAAGCAATCTAGGTTAACGTTTCTTCACATGCAGAGATCCCACTGTGTCCTTCACCTGCTTCCTACCCTCCACAGAATGAAGTCCAGTTGCCTTCCCATTGTTTGAAGTTATGTATTTATTCATGACCAGATCCTAACTTCCCAGCCTCATTATTCAACATTCTCTGCCACTTACATGGACAGGTATGCCAAACAGAGTAAAGCTCTCCAAACACACACTACTACTCTTTTGCATGTGCCTGGAATGGAATGTTGTACCTACCGGGTATGTCTGTCTCCTTCAAAACCATGTGTCACCTCCTTTAGAATAGCTTCCACGACTCCCCTGCTTCTCTCCAGAGTTAATTACCTACTCTGTGTACTCCTTATGGATCATACATACTTCAACTTTTTCATTTATCATACTTCACTATAGTTTGTTTACTTTTCTCTCTAGACGTCTGTGAGAAGGTGTGGAAGGGACTGGACACGCACGCGCACACACACACACACACACACACACACGCATCTCAATGGCCCTCTTCAAGCCTAGTGTGGTACCAAGAATATAGTAGGTGCTCAGTAAATTCTGAGTTTTTTTTCCCCCTGTCCCCAAGATTAATCACATGCTCATGAGTGGGGGAGATAAGCTAGGCATCCAAGTATTTTGACTCCTAGTCTACCAAGATGCACAGGTCCCTACTACAGTCAGTTCCCTTACTAGAATTTTCTATCATACGGTCCTTCCATCTCCCCAGTACCACTCCTTCCCCACCCCCCACCCCCGCCCCATAATGGCCAGGGATCCATGGAAGGGGGATTGTACATGAGAGAGGCAGGAGCTGTGTGCCATGAGAGCTGGCCTTAAATTTCCCCCAACTACTCAAGGCAACAGGACAGATACATTCACTTGGCCTATCCTGCCTTGGAAGGGAGCACTGAGCACGTTCTACTTCATTAAGGCAGCACTGTCGGGGGCTGAGGTTGCTCTTCAAGTTCATGCCTGGGCTGCAGCTCCGTTATCCCAACACATTCAGACTCCGGGAAGGGAGGGCGTGAGGGCAAGGAACACAGGGCTAGGACAGCCTGTCCTAACCCAGTGTCCCAGCCCCAACACAGGGCTCCAGCTTATCACAGGCTCCTGTGATTCATTAGTTAATGTGTAAAGCATTTGGAAAGTGGAAAGCTAATTAGAAGTGCTAAGTTATTTCATCTCTGCTGTAAAGGAAGCAATGTGAAGCCTAAGGAAAAATTCTCATGCAAATATTTTGGGGAGGCGTGTGCGGTGGAATGTAGTTCAGTGAATAGGCTCCATTGAAAGGCTAGATCTCAAAAAGAGAGGCCACTGATAAAAGAATGTGCCTCCATCCTCAATAAACAAACAGGAAGGTAAACAAGTGGGTGTGAGAAAAGTGGACAGGAAGAATCACTGAGGACTCACTTGAGATCTTTGAAAATCTCACTTTAGACAACAGGCTACCGGCCTTAAGACTGTGTATGTCAGTGGGACCTTCAAGGTCTCAGGCTCATTAGAAAGCCTGGGAAAGCCTGTGTCCCAAAGGAACCCCTCCTAAATGTGAAAGCCTATTTTTTAGAGCTCAGAAACATTTGGTAAAGCAAATTCCTGGGGCATGGGAGTTTTCGCATGCGGTGGCTTTGGGGAAAGGGGGCAAAACCACCTGTATTGCCTTCTCGCCTCACAGTTCACGTAGCGGGGCCAATCAACTCATTTTCCTGTTCTCTGAACTCTGTTGACTCAAGCTCAGCAAAACCAGGCTCTTTTCTTTTGCAAAGGAAGCATCTGGTTCCAAGTCATAAAAGAGAAACCCAGAACCCATTGCTGACTGTTTGATAAGCACCTGGGAGGGCACATGGAGGGCACTGTTTCACAGAGTTCCCTTGCAATTACAAAGGCACATGTCCTCCAACTCAGTCTTTGCAGAATTCTAGTTTACCGGGAGAAAGTTGACCCAGCCCGTGGGAGCTGGTCTGCACAAAACTCCAGTATGTCTGCATGAATCCTGGACTCAGACAGAGGGCTAAAATGACATGATCACTACTCTCTCTCTCTCTCTCTCTCTCACACACACACACACAGACACTTACACAGTATATATGTTTCTTACACACATGGGGAGCGAGTATAGAGGAAAGGCCCTGTAAAAAGACAAGCATCAAGATATGAAGGGAGTCAAGTGCAACAACAGGAGTTAAAAGCACATGAAACCCAGCAGAGAGTAGGAAAAAGGAATATGTCAAATACTGTTAACGGTTTACCTATTATTGATGGCCCCTTCCTTCTTGGGGCAGTTTTGTTTAGGGAGGACAATGTAACCAGCCCACGGCAACAGATCATGATTTTAGCCATCAAGACAATTCTGTGCTAGCTTTCCCAGCATTCTGTGCTGCTAAAGATTAAAATGGAATCCAATTTTAGGAAGCAGGGGAGGAGTATGGCAGGACCATTGTTTCCCTGATGTAAGAGGAATAGTGGAGAAGGATATGGGCATGATATCTGGAGCCACAGCAGCCATTCTGCAACGAGAGGCACCAGGCATGAGGATGAATGGACAACATGCTGAGGATGGTGGAGTAGAACCTCTGAAAGAGCATGGGCTCCCGCTGGCATCATATAGCAGATGAAATAAGGCCAACAGCCACTCAGAATTTCACGTCAGGAAAAGAACTCTAATTGGCTTAAGCCACGCTCAAGTGGGTTTTTTTCTAGGAGGTAGAGGGTACTGCCTTCATTTCACAGATGAAGGCACTGAATTTTAAAGGATAATGTCCAAGATCATGCTGATGAATGGCATAGCCAGGATGTGAAAATAGGTCTATCCTCCTCTTTAATTCATATTCTTGTCCCCTTTTCCCCCCACAAAGAAATCAGGCCATGAGTACCAAATATGTTTCCCTTGGTATCTTGGAACTTCTGCCGATCAGAAGCATCATCATCAAGAGCCATCTAAAGACTGGGAATTTTGACAGCAATTCTGCAACCAAAACTAGGGTTTCCTGGCTTCGTTGCAAGGCTATCATCAAATTCAGACCTCACTCTTCTCAATTCTCTGTACAAATTCTCACCTTCTGTTTTCTAGCTTTCCTCCCACCTCATTTTTTGGCCCCCCTTTTCCCACGATCCCAAGGCTAATTTAACGGATACCAGATTTTTTACCCTTCTTCTTCCGTAAAATCGAATTATTTCCTATGCAGGCTCCCTCTTATCTTACCCTTCTCCGTGGCCACTGATCTCATTTTAATACTGAGAAGAGGCAAGTGAGGAAGGAGCCAGTATTTATTGAGCACCTATTGTGTGCCAAATCCCAAGTAGGCACCTAATTCTTTCAATAATCATCCATTTGCTGTAACTAAGCTTCCCCAAATCTTTCTGGAGCAAGGCAAAAACCAACCAAACAAAAAAGACTAACACCGCACTAACACACAGAGTTAAAGGTAATGGGATTACAGAAGCCTAAGAATGGAGGGAGAAAAGGAGACCAGTATCTAGAACTGATGCCCTTACTTTGTCCAGAAGTGAAGTGTGTGGCTGAGGACATCTCAAAGGTGCTGCTAAATTAAAAACTGAAAGACTGTATAATGGGGATAACAACAATAATGGGTCTGCCTACTTAATGGGTTGCTCTTAAGATCAAATGAGAAAATAGTTTGTAATCCAGAAAATACCATTTAAATATGAGTTTAGTTAGGGGCGCCTGGGTGGCTCAGTTGATTGGGCAACTGACTTCAGCTCAGGTCATGACCTCACGGTTTGTGGGTTCGAGCCCCGCGTTGGGCTCTGTGCTGACAGCTCAGAGCCTGGAGCCTGTTTCAGATTCTGTGTCTCCCTCTCTCTCTCTGCCTCTCCCCCACTCACGCTCTGTCTCCGTCTCTCTCTCAAAAATGAACGTTAAAAAAATATATAAATATGAATTTAGTTATCAACCAAACAATAAAAGCTATCATTTGTTGAATGCTTAGTTGGAATCAAGCATTTACTTTCTCTACACCAACAGAACTAAGACTTAAAACAACCATTAGAGATCATATAATCATCATTCTACAGTTAATAAACCAGACTAGAAAAAATTGAATTACCAAGAAAAAAGAAAAAAAAAATAACCAAAAAATGAAAACATATACTGCTTCTAACTGAAGGAATAAAGTTCTACCCAAGTTCTGAAAAGGAAGCCCACAATCTCAGCTGCTCTGCTATCTGGTCTCTGGGCAGAATCTAGCTGTTCTCACAGATGTGGACCAACATCATTAGTAAAGGTCTTTTTCCCAGACAGTATGACAGAATGAGCCTAGTCTTATTTTACAGATGCATGAACTAATAGGAAACTGGTCTTCAGAAAGACCAAGTGAGGCATCGGTCCTATCCCACAGGACACAATTCCTAGGCTTCTGATTCCTTGATGTAAAAGGATGAGTCAATCTTAGGCCATCTTAAAGAGAAAATGGTCAATAACTTTTCACTAATAGTAATTAACCATGCAGATGGCATTTGGGAAAGAGAAGTTTGAGAGACAAACCGGTTCAAATCCTGGCTACCTCAATGGCCTGGGACGAAGGTACTCTTCTGAAACGCCGGTTTCCTCATCTGTAAAATGGGGATAACAGCACCAATCTCAGACGACTCTGAGTCCGGTAGCAAGTTCAGGCACAGAACCTGGCACATGTGGGTACTTAAGACACAGTACTGATTTGACCAATAAGTCTTCTTAACTTCGTCCAAAATCAGAAGGAAATGAAATTTTGTCTGTCATTGTATGGGCTTGTAACTGAAATGCTCAAATTCAATTCTAACTAGAAAGGGGAAGCTACTTTTTTTTTTTTTTTTTGCCTCTAAGAAATCTTAGTTTCCTGCCTTTGCAGCTCTCTGGCTGCTCCCTGAACTTCTGTGGGTACCCAACCTCCTACAGGCAGAAAGCACGGGGCAGGTTGGGGAGGAGGCAGAAAAGGCTTCAGCTAACTTGAGTGTAATCTCAGGTGACCTTGGTGCCCTGGGCAAGGGCATTACACAAGGAGGGGGAGTTTCTTAGAAATGAAGGGTGAAGGAGCTACAGGACATGACTGCGTATCTGGTTGGTCCAGAGAAGACAGAACTCAATAAACATGTTGCTCTTCCTAGGAGGGGTGAAATAAAGCCTTATCTACCAGCTCATGCATAGCATAAATGGGCAAAAATTAAAGGTAGGGGGGTAAAAAAAAGGGTGAATTACATGAAAACCAGAATCATATCATCACATCAAAATTAGATATGGATAGAAAAATGGTTTAGCCTTTCTGCCCCCTTCCACTCTTTGAAAAGTTCTTATACTATGGTCTCAAAGCCTCTTAGGCAAATTAGGCAAGTCCTATTGTAACTGGCATCACGCTGCATTATTAATGTTGTTGTTGTCATTACTATTATTATTATTTTAAATGTCTATTCATTTTTGAGGGGGGGGGTGCAGAGAGAGAGGGAGACAGAGGATCTGAAGCAGGCTGTGCACTGACAGCAATGAGCCCTATGTGGGGTTCGACCTCACAAACCGTGATACTATGACCTGAGCTGAAGTCGGACGCTCAACCGACTGAGCCACCCAGGCACCCCACTATTATTGTTTTTTTAAACATCTGTGTCTTCTACTAGTCTCTGAACAACTTGAGGAGAATTGTTACATCCTACATTCTGTAGGTGTTGGGAATACTATAAGAAATGGTGAGTAAGCAAAGAAAGGAACTTATGAAGAGTTTTGTGGATTGCCTATGCTTTTGTCTCTCAAGCAGAACTTCAGGAATATGACACAGAATGTCAACAGATGGAAACGCTCTCCATATTCGCTGCCTCCCCACGTTCCTTATGCATCCCCACCAGAGGCAGACAATGGGTGACATGCCCATAAGTTAGCCATGCAGGGACCTCTCTAGATCAGGTGGTTTCCAGCACAGTGAAGTGTGTGGCTTGTGCCTACGTTTATAAATTTCATGAAGCAAAGGCAGTGAAGTCACACTGCTCGAAGGCCGAGCAGCTAAATGATTTATTAAGCAAAGGTTACAGCACCTGTGCCTTTTTGTCAACAAATCAGGCCCATGCCATGCCAAGCGATTCTTCTAATAACCCAAATGGTAATTTGGTTTTAAATAGCATTTCAGATACCACAATTCTGTTGATGCAGAACAGTGATAGATTTGGGTGGCAGGGAAGAAATGCCTGTTTTTAATATTGTTTGCACTCATTTTTCATCTTAAAGAATTAGTTCTCATTGGAGTTCTGCAGGTTAAGCATTTTATTTGAACATTCTGATTAAACTAGAACCTGAATCAAAATGAGTTCTTTGCTCAGTCCTTCTGTATGGGAATTGGTATTTCTATTTATTACCTGATGATGAAATATTAACTTTTTCCTCTAAATAAATGCATCCTCTTAATGGCTCTCGTTTTCAGGGATCAGATTAAATTATGAGATGCAATTGAAATGGCCATTGGCTTTCTGCTATTTGAGATGAGAGCATGTTCTCTATTATATTATATCATTCAGTGGGCGTGCAGGGGACATTAATAGTGTCCAAAGTGAAGTAAAAACTCTATGCCCCAGAGACTTCTCTATACATTAATATCAACTGATCCTAGGACAAATTTGAAAAATAAGAGATTTGGGGTGGGACCAAGCGGTCATGGTGTCTCAAAACAGACGGATGTTCTGAAAGCTGTAGGGAGATGGACACCCCCTATTTTAATGAGTTATGAAGTGGGGGATGCAGAGGGATACGAGTCAAATAATGATAGTAGCAGAGGTAGCAGGCAAGTGAGGCAGAAGAATGGGACAGATAACTTGGCAGGAATGTTCAAACACAGCCACGAGCTGCGGTGAAATGTACAACGCAATTGCAAGATGGTTTGAAAGAAAACTAGCTCAAGGCAAGGCTAAAAAGAAGGCGATTCCATCTCAGTGAAGGGAGGAATTCACTGGAGGAAAAAAAAAAAAACAGACTGGAAGGGAAGGAGGAGAAAAAATGGCTTTCAATTATCCACGTTATCTTTCCCTACCAATCATTACAGATGATGAATTGGTGCAATAAAAGCCAATATTCAATTTTTCCAATTTACATGGAAAGAAGGCCATAATATATTGTTAAAGGGAAGAAACAGCAAGTTATCAAACGGGGTATGTAATATGATCTCATTTTTGCAATATACTTGTATGCATAGAAACAGTCCGGATGGATTTATATGGAAATGTTAACAGTAGGACTACAAGTGATTTTTATTATTTTTCCCATCTGTATTTTCCACAATTAACATGCATCATGACTGTAATGAGAGAAAGTCATTATTTTTAAACTTTCTTATGAATCATTTAGATTCAAGCAATGTATGCTGACTACCCACTATGTGCTGGGCATGAGAATCGGTACTTTGAGAGAGGTCAGCACACAATTACTGTGGATTTTGTTGATAAACTGCCTACTTTTCCTATTTGCTTTACAGAATTTCACGCTCTTCAGAGGTGAAAGGGCCATCGGAGTTTATCGAACGATTACATTTTAAAAGTTGTGGTGAAACACATATAACATAAACTGGACTGTCTTAAACCAATTTTAAGTGGACAGTTTAGTGTTATTCAGTACGGTCACGCTGCTGTGCAGTCATCACCACCAACCATCTCCAGAACTCTTTTCATCTTGCAAAATGGAAACTCCACACCCTTTAAACAATGACTCTCCATCCCGCCATCCTCCCATCCCGCAGCCACCCTGCTACTTTCTCTATGAGTCTGACTCCTTCAGGAACCTCACATACATGGGATCATACAGTATTTGTCCTTTCAGGACTGGCATCTTTCACTTAGCATGACATCGTCAAGGTTCATCCGTGTAGCATACTGCAGAATTTCCTTCATTTTTAAGGCCAGATCATATGCACTATACCACATTAAAATGGTGTATGCACAACAAAATGTATATGCCATATTTTGTTTATCCTATGTGTCTGTGCATGGAGACCCGGGTTGCTTCCACCTTTTGTCTATTGTGAATAATGCCAAGTACATGGGCGTACCAATACCTCTTCAAGACCTTGCTTTCCATCTCTTGGATATATACTGGTGATTAGATTTTAATACGGTCTCAGATTTAAAAGCAGGGAGCATGCTCATAGTATTCCAGAGCTGAGCATCAGTCAGTGTGGCTCACCAGCATGTGAGGCCTTCGTGAAGCACAATGGTTAGAGAAAACAGGCCTTGCAGTCAGCAAACTGGGTACAAATTCTTCCTCCACTTCTCACTGCTTATGGCCATGGGAAAATGAATAATCTCTTTAGGTCTCAGTTTCCACATATAGAGTGGAGATAATTATAGCTACCCTATTGGGGTGGCTGCAAAGATTAGTTGGGAAATGTACCTAAGGTACTTAGTACACAGAAAATGCTCAATGAATAGAAGCTCTATATAATTAAAGAATACTTTTTTAAAAGTTTTTGTTGGTTTTTTAAGATTTATTTTGAGAGAGAAAGAGAGAGAGAGCTGGGGAGGGGCAGAGAAAGAGAGGGAGAGAGAATCGCAAGCAGGCTCTGCATGGTCAGCACAGAGTCTGATGTGGGGCTTAAACTCACGAACGGCAAGATCATGACCTGAGCCAAAACCAAGAGTTGGACGCTTAACCGACTGAGCCACCCAAGTGCCCCAAGAGTACTTTTTATAAATAAAGTTCTTACTTTCTTTATAAACTGAAAGCTGCCTATTTAAAAGGCCTACACAGTCGTTCAAGTTCTATCTGCTACAAAACAACAGAGACCATATCTAATCTGTCTCCTATAAGTCAATGCTTCAGTTATGTTGAAGAGATTTCCACTGGGAACTGGTCTTTTGGAGAAAGGGACAACATTTGACCTTGCGTTTGTTCATGCATTTGTGTACCTCTTCTGCATTTGTAAAGCTCAAGTACCTGTTTGGCTGACCCTTCAATTTTACTTCTCTAAAGGTAGAAAGCAAAATGTCGTCTCTCCAGAAAACTTTTCTATAATTCAGTTAATACACATTTCATGCCTCATCAACAAAAGCATCAAAGGTAGAAAAAAAAGCAAGCTCGTGTAGAAAATTACTAATCTGCAGGCCATGTTCAAATTAGGTCTTAAAAAATTCCTGTAAAAAAAGAAAAACCAGACTCACTTCTGAACTAATGTCTTCTCAAAAAGGAGATTATTTTTTAAGAATATGACCATTTTTATCTACATCTATACATGTCTAACACTTTAAATGGTTCCGGAAAGTAGTTCCTTTTTTTTTTTTAAAGAGTTAACATATACTCCTTAAAATTAAAAGATTTTGAGCATGGGGCACCTGGGTGGCTCAGTTAAACCAAGCGACCCTTGGTTTTGGCTCAGATCACGATCTCACAGTTTGTGAGTTTGAGCTCTGCATCGGGCTGGGTTCTGCATTGACAGCTAGGAACCTGTTTGGGATTCTTTCTCCCCCTCTCTCTGCCCCTCCTCTGCTTTCTCTCTCTCTCTCTCTCTCTCTCTCAAAATAAATAAATAAATAAAAATTAAAAAAAGATTTTGAGCATATCATTTTTACCTTAGGATATATACACACACATTTTTTTTAAATGACAACTCCATTAGTACAGTTTCTCATAAGACAATTGGGATGGTTTTCTTCAAGATGAATGTGGCAGGTGTAACTGTGGTAAGAAACATTTAAGCTGTTGTCCCTATGATGCCAAATATTTAACAGACACCAAAAAAAATTCAGTTTCAGATGCCAAAATTGGGTCTAAATGACATCATTCATCCAGATGCGTGGAGAATCTGGATTTTTAAGAATTGAATTTTTGTGGTCAACATCATGAAGACTCAGTTTCTGGGTTAAATAAGGCATTTGTGAAACAAAGCCTTTTGGAATATAACACGTTTTGATTATAGAGAAACAAATTGAAAGGAACACAGGGTACCATTTCAGTGCTATGAATCACAGATTGTATAAAAAAATACTATGTAAAGTACAAACAGGACATTTCCAAACTGCATATTTGAGGTTCTTAATGAAGTAACCCAAGCACTCTGGGGCTTCAAGAAAAGCAATCATTCAATATAGAGCCACTGTCCCCGGTTCCCCCCTCCCACTGAACTTGAACACATGAGCCAAAAGTACAAAATCAAATTTTAATGCATCTGAGGTAATTATTCAACTTCCAATTCACCAGTTAAGCATTTGAAGGTATAGGAAAATAAGCAATAAACCGGAACAATTTTATGGCAGGTCCAGAGTAGATGTTAATCCCAGAAGCCAAGGATATGCCCGCTTCAGGAGGAACAGCAGAAGTGGGAAATTCAAGAGTTAACCTGCTGCCTCCCCTTTTTGCTCCCCTTCCCCTCCCAGCTGCCTCCTCTGAGGCTGTACTTTCTGTGACCCCGCTTTGGCGTAAGGAAGGCTTCAGATGCAATGTAGTTTCACCTGCACTGTCGACACAGCAATAAACTAAAATTCTTTACAGAGTGAGCAAATGGACCCAGGAAGGCAAATCTATCCCGTTGATAAGTATCTGGTCATATTCTTATAAACAAAGATGAGTAGTTACAAATTTGGCATCTGGAGATTACACACCCAGGCATATGCACAAAATATCCCAGGGAATTTTTTCAAACAACATGCTGAGAACCTCACAAAGAAGATACTTTATGTCAATTATGATAGTATATAGTTCCATTCTAATTAGGAAATCAGAGAGTAGTTCCTTTCCAAACTTTAATCTAATTCTATTTCACAAACTTCAAATATCTCTACATCTACTACCTTTGAACTCCAAAAGTCTCTCACTGTTTCTTAATGAACAGCAGCCATTTCAAAACTTCTAAAAGGGATTTCTTCTCCTTGACCTATACTAGGACAAAACACAACTGTGTACTGAAAAACAAGCTCTAGATGTCGTCGTACACTCTTTTCTCAATCACCTACCTCAAAATATGACATTATAGTCGCATATGTCCCCTCCCACCCCGCTGCACCTTGCTCTCTAGTGGCCAGCGTAACCAGTAACAAATATCACCTATTTCTGCACCAACACCAGCAACTTAATAGGACTCAGAAACCCTTTCTTTTCTTTTCTTTTTTCAGAAAGTTTGCCAGGTTCCTGGGGACCCTATAGTGAATACAGAAGAGTGGCTGGTTCCCCCATTCCCTGGATGCACTCTGATTTTAACAGCAACCAGAGTGGACTTTTCCGGGTAGAGGTATACTTCCATCTGCTTGCATGTAGAGAGACCAGAATTCCTAGACAAGGAAACACACGCTATCTAGCACCGAGAAACCTTTCTCGCCACCGCAAAAGGAGTTCTGGCACAGAAGCCTTCCTCTTCTACCCTCTCGATACGAGAAACGAAAAATCGCAGACAGCGTTTTCCACGATTTCTGAGAACACAGGGAAATGTGGCTGTAGGGCCAGGAAGGTTGGGGTCAGGAGGAAAGGGGACCAAACAGGGGCTGGGAAATGCAGCCTGTTGTGCCAAAAGACGAATTACAATGCACCTGATGAATAAAACAAGCTGCACCACATACAGAAAAGATGAGAGCGGCCCACCTGTGTCTGTTGAGGGATATTTACAAAGCTTGGATCCCGTGGTCCAACACTGACGAATCGGTTTGCGGGGGAGGTGCTGGGTGTCGAGTAGGCTGTGAAGGGAAGGGACACATGCGTTCAGGAAGCAGCACGAGATTGCACACACAAACAACACCAAAACACACAGTCTCTGAGCCTACGCAGCTGATTAACAAGGAAATGTGCAAACACTGTAGCTAGCAAAAGGGATCTGGCTAGCAAGGGCATTTGAGACAGTCATAAAAGGGAAGGGGTGTTGGCTTCTAAAGACTGTTGGAGTAAAACGATGTCAAATTGGTGCTCAGATGAGTTCTTTTCTCCTTCCGTCATACAAATTAGAACATGCAGGACATTTTTGCAAACTATACTTTCTGAGTTAAACATGAGCTCAGGAATCAGAAAGAGATATCCTAGTCCTTACAGCACAGGGAGAGAGAAATTAGGTAGAAAGGGGGAGGAAAGCAGTTCATTTTACAACCTTGCTTTTCACACTATTGCATTCCCCAAAATCATGAGACATTCCTGTGCCTCTATAGCTAAATACTGAAGAGGAGTCTTTATAGAAGAAGTTAATGGGTTCTCCAGAAAGTTGGTGGAAAACCATTTAGAACCAGCTGTCTTTATAGGTCCCAGGAGAGTGTCTAGAATCTCTATGATGCACGAAATGTGCTTAAAATATTAATATTTGGGGGTGCCTGGGTAGCTCAGTCGGTTAAGTGTCTGACTTCAGCTCAGGTCATGATCTCACAGCTTGTGGGTTTGAGCCCTGCGTTGGGCTCTATGTTGACAGCTCAGAGCCTGGAACCTGCTTTGGATTCTGTGTCTCCCTCTCTCTCTGCCCTCCCCCCTCTCCCCCCTCTCAAATATAAATAAATATTTAAAAAACATTAACATCTAGTCTTCCGAGCCTAGAACCTTTCTGTTAAAGGTACAAACTATCAAGATCCTGTGTAAACCAAGCTATCACCCTGGAACCACACTTCAGTTTCCTATCCTTTCACAGTAAAGTTTTGTTGTTGGTTTTTATATATACAGAACTGTATATATATTTTGGGTTTTACATTTATATTTGAGAGCTTCACTCTAGTTTAGTGAGAAAAAAAACTCAGCGGCTTTGGTGTTTTGTTGGCTTATAAATCCAAATGTGCATTTGGTCCTTTGGTGTCCTGCAATACCCTTCTCTATCACAAACTCCCGATATTTATTCGCATTCTTTCTTTGTACTAGAACTTTTAGATAGACTCTTGCTTCATTTCAAATCTGTTAACAATGCTTGTAAAAGGGGCCAAATTTTTTGAACTAACTCTAGACACACACCATCTAAAAGATGAAAAGGGTCTTCAATTTTGAAAAAGCACAGATAACTGAGGGAATCATACCAAATCCCTTTGCCAGATTTTTTTCCTTTTTGGCATCATCTGCTTTGTTTTTGATTTTCTGTTTTACAGAAAGCCACTCGGACTTCTTGTTTCTTTTGTGAAGCACAAAAGATATCTAAAGATAAAATTTCCACCAGTTTGGCCCAAGTCCTGTTGGTCATCTTTGGTAAGAGCTAAGTCACCCCCACCGATCTGTGATGGTCACATGGTGTGGCTGTGTTAAACCAGCATGGAACAGTGGATGGACATGAGGATCCTCTAATGTCTAATAATAAGAAAGTTTTGTTGTAGTATTTGTTTTAGAAGGATTTGTCCGGTAATAGCTTTATATAAAATAATCTAGATGTATGATGTGTTATACTGTCTAGTCACATGAATCTGCTGATTTCCTTCCCAGCCCATCCAACGTTAGACTAAATTGAACACAATGGAAAAATACCTGTCGATGTAGCCTTTCTGTATGTACCTCTCACTCACTGGTATGGCAGAAATTTAAGTTTTTAAAAGTTCAGTAAAAGAATTTTTGTTAATTGCTTTATTCAGCCTATTGCTTTGCTTCGAGATGGTTTAAGAAGTTTCCATAGAAAATTATTATTGAAAATGATGGACTATAATTACCTGGTAGTGAATTTACCTGCTCCTAGGGCATAAAGAGGATGTGGGAGAGATAAGGAGGAAGCTAGTAGATGAAATAACCTGTCAAACCTCTCAGTGGTTGGTGGGGGAGGGGGGCGGGGGGAGTGTTCCTCCACACGTGAATAGAATGGGAGGGTGAGAAGGAACAATAAAGGTATGAGGAGTATGCAAAAGGTACGAGACTAAGTGATCGATGACAGATGCAGAGATCTGAATCCTAGAGAACTGTGTGTGCAGGTCTGCACTGGTCACAACAGACACACCACAGGATTTCCTACGATGCTTTTGCCGCACTGGTGACTTCAGAAACAAGCACGCTGACTGATCCCAGGATTCATGTTTTGTTTGTTTGTTTGTTTGTTTGCTTGCTTTTACTAAACCCGGAAAGGCTTGCACTCCATTCCATTCTCTATTGTTTGCCAGACCTAAATGGTGCCATTTGGAAGGTTTAGCATACAAATAATTTAGCCACTCAAAACTGCTAACAACTGGCTATTCTTTCTTCTTCAGGCATAGAGACCAACTTTGAATTCTCAATTTCAAAATATCCCAGAAGGCCTTTAATGCTTTCATAGGCATCCTAAAACTGTTTCAAAGTTTAGTCTGGTCTTTAAAACAAGGGCAACAGTGAGAGAGGTGGTAGTGTGTTAGCATTAAAAAAAAAAAAAGAGAAGGAAAAGAAAAGAAAAGAGAAGAAAAGAAAAGGGAAAAAAAAGGATATTACAACTACAAAAACCTGGGAATCTCTGAGTACCCAAGTCATCAAATGGAAGAAATGGTGCCCAGGGAAATTTATTCTATAGAAATGTAGCTTCTGGGAAAACTCAAGGACACAGGGAAAACAAGGGAAGGAAGAAAGAAAGTCTGACTCATCTTCCATTATGGTAGTTACAATAGCCAGCGTGTTCACCTACAACAGGATGTAGTTCCAGAAATGAGGTGACATTAGTTAAATTTGATTTTTTCCAAAGAAAAAGTGGAATAAGGGTGTTATACTATTTAATAAAAACCTCAATTGCAACTTTTTATTAAAACAACCACATATACCATAGCAAATCAATTATACATGCATAGTTAAGAGCTTTCAACATGAATATAAAATCAAGTAAAGGGGGCAATGTGGTAATTAATTATATACAACTGTATTTATTATGCTATTATATCACATTCATATCTTTCTTAATTATAATTCTGGCGTTATTTACAGCAGCAATAATCAAATGCTGCAGAAAGAGCTTCAGGAAATCATGGAATCCAGAAAATAATTTTCTGGGAAGATTATTATAGGCATTTTTTTGAGGATTCTGGAGGGATGATTCAGGGGCATTTGACAATTTTCTGATAAAGTCAATAGGGAAATCAATTTGCTTATATAATCTCATTGTAAAAGTCCTCATGGCAAAGATGACTATTAGAAATCAAATTATTGATTATTTGCTTCTGAAGCAGAAGCTTTGTTTGTTGTTGTTGTTTTTGCTTTTTTTTTTTTAAGCAAGTCTTCTTACCCACATGAGCAGTATCATCATGGACTATTTTCCTAATGTTATGGATGAATATTCCTATTAGAAGCTTTCACCATTTTATTGGCACTAATAAGATCATATTTTTCCTCTTTCTACTGTATTTCTTCCCATTATCCAATAGTCTTACTTTGGCCTTAGCCATAGTGATAAGTATCAAAATCCTAGACCAGAATTTGATCCCATATCCAGAAAATCCCATTCTTCTGTGTTACCCACTTACCATACACGTTGCTAATTATATAGTCCTTCACTTAGTGCAAATCCTGTCTCAGTATGGTCAGTTGGAAGGATGGCTCAAGAACTGTTCATTCTTTATAAGTAATACTTTCACAAGGCCTCTTGAGGATGCCAGAATCTATCTCTAGCGGGGACTATGAGGCGGGCATGAGGCAGTGGGCAGGACAGTGGCAGAGATTGCCCTTTCAATCTGCTCTTTACCACTGTGCAGGTAGGTGTTCCCTGGGAGAACTTAGCCTTTCTGTCTTCAGAAATGATGTAACTGACTGCCTGCAAGCCTAAAAGAATTCCTACGTTTATTGTTCCCAAGGTGTAAGGCTTTGTTTTGTTTTGTTTCTTTTTCTCAATAAGAAGATGTAAGAGATGTGTCCGGATAAAGAAATCATGATATTTCCACATAAATCCATTTTGAGTCTGCAATGGCCTTCACCTATAAAATCAAATCTGACCACGGTGTTAACAAGGTGGTCAAACTGTCTTGAACAAAGATGCTTGGAGCCTTCCTTGTTTTTGGGGAAAAAAATATGACCGAAGAAAAAGATATTAAAATATTTGTACCATTGTCAGTTGACATTTCCTTAAGTTAAAAACTGTATCATTAAAATCACCCAAATCTGACAAACTAGAAAATTAAAAGGAGGCAGACAGAATCAAGGTCTAGTTCAAATTTAGCAACCACTAAAATATGTGTAATCACTGAAAGGGCGAAAGGGAGAACATTTAGACAGATGTCTTTGCGGGGAGTGAGTGTAAAGGGAGAGCTGCCTTTTGGTTGAAGCCCCATCAGGACTCCCACAGGGAGGGAGTGCCCACAGGGAGTGCCCACAGGGAGGCTGAGGGGCTGATTCCCCTCTAGCTGAACTGCCTGAGGGGAGCAATGGCCAGCCCCCCTGCCCTGACTAGGGGGAAGTGACACAGTGAGGCACGTTGGCAGAAAAGAAAATGTAAGAGACCTGGTGAGCTTTGAGGCTCTGTATTTGCTTCCACACACAGGAAGCAATGAAGTCCCCTAAACCTTGGTAGCCTGGCCTACAAACTGACACGGAGTTTGCAGAGAGATCTGGGTTGTGTTTCATCAGACTCCAACTCTACAGATGGAGTGAACATCCCCTTTTTCATTCCCTTAAACTCTACCAAGTCTAACCTCTAGAGTGCCTCAAAGAGAGATATTTTAATATATTTAAATATTCATATTCATTCTCTCTCTCCATCTGTCTCTCTGTCTCTCTGTCTGTCTCTCATGAACACCTGCTCTGTGCCAGGCTCTGTACTGAGCACTATGGGAAAGCCAAAGGTGAGCAAGACACAGTGCTATCTGAGAATGCTAGCGTCTAGTGGTGAGAGAGGAGTGTAGAAAACGAAAATATGGTATTAAAGGTGATACAAATAAAACTCGGTGAGATGTTAAAGGACAGAAAAGGGACACCTGGCAGGAGAACAGGAAAAGCTGGGCAGAGGAAATACGGATGGCTTTTGCGACATGCTGTAAAAGATGGCGTTGGCTGACAGGTTCAGATGGATGGGGGGAGAGGGTCCCACAGGAAGCAGCATGGGCAGAGGCGTGGAAGCAGGAACTGGAGGCAGGAATCCGAGGATCAATCACGGAGGGAAAGGAGAAAAGACAGGACGGTGCAAACCACGTTTTGCCATTTAGCTCAGGAAGGTAACATGTTAAGAATCAGAAACCTGAACTATTTGAAAACGGAGGGGAAAAAGTCCATTGAAATTGTTTTTCTTTTAAGAAGAAGAATAAATAATTCATAAAATGAACAAAGTTATCAACTTCCCATTCTGAACACCACTAAGATCGCTTGACCTCCCCACACTCTAAACTTTTCCCTTCATATCTCAAGTATTAATAGGCACGTCACATGTTCCCTCGTTTTCAGAAACTCAGACATACTCACATATGGGGATTTCCCTCCAAAAAATACCTAGTCAAAAATTCAATTTCATAGACTTTAATGTGATTCTACCACCTGCCCAGGAATGTGCTAGTTATTGGACAGAGGTAATCAAAGCAAGTTCAGGAATGCAGACTTGAACAGATCCCTGTGTATTCAAGTTGCAATTTTATTAAATGTTTATCAGTGACACCTGACAGTGAAGAAAAAGTGCATGAGACAGCGTTCAGTGGCAAACTTGAAACAGTGAGATGATTAAGCACCTAATTGAAATAGTTTCTAGAATCTTAACTGCACTATTACATTATTAAAAAAAAATGAGAAGCCCCGTGAGAAAACTTTCATTTCTTAAAAAAAAAAAAATGCAGTAACTATCAGGAAATAGATTGGCTAATTTCTAAATGAAACCCATTACAGTTTAACTCAAATGAGTTAACTCAAATGAGGAACTTGAACAGCACTATTTCTTGCAAGGTCACAAAGAAATGTTGGAGGATATTGGAGTGTTTTTCCTTTAAAGAAATCTATTGGTATCGACAACTTTACAGGGCCTGGGTTAGCATTATTCATATCATTGTATAGCCCAGGAAACACATACAGCTTTTCCTACACATGATCCAGTATTCAGAGATTTAGAAATTCCCACATGATTGGCTGGATATTGTAGTTGTCATCCAGATGTTTGGAATCTAGAAGATAACCACACTGAATTTCCAGTATTTTGAATTTTTTTTTTCAACGTTTATTTATTTTTGGGACAGAGAGAGACAGAGCATGAACGGGGGAGGGACAGAGAGAGAGGGAGACACAGAATCGGAAACAGGCTCCAGGCTCTGAGCCATCAGCCCAGAGCCTGACGCGGGGCTCGAACTCACGGACCGTGAGATCGTGACCTGGCTGAAGTCGGGACGCTTAACCGACTGCGCCACCCAGGCGCCCCATGAATTTCCAGTATTTTGATCACATCTGTGCAGTTACCTCCTTCTATTATCTCTGTAAATCTTTTGTCTGCACAAACAAGTTACCAACAACAACAAAAAAGACACAGCCCTCAGGGCATGAAATTAAAACCTACTTATTGCTAGTAAATTATTACAGAACAACACACCCATAATCTTTGTTCCTGAAAAGCTAATGAATTCGAACTTTAATATATTAGCATTACTTAACATGTATGGGAACAATTTGCATGACATGTCTAATGTGCCAGTAGTTCACAAAAATCTTGAGAAGAAGCAATTTAGCCAGATGGTTTTGCTCTGCTGGCATTTCTATTTGTATTAAGGCTCCTCACAGGGAGGCAGGGGCTCTAGCTACATCATGATTTGGGGTAAAATATGCAGAAAGGAAGGTATAAGACCATTCATGTGTTCACACAGACAGAAGGGGATCAGAACACGTAAACCGGAGACGCTTTGACCTTCTGCTACCCAAATCTGTGTCATAAGCAGGCACTTTATACTATTTCTTATATGCAGTCTATTTAAACTGCCTAGAACACTGTTTTTCATAATAGCTGTAAAGGATACGAATACAGACTTGTTTCAGTTACTTTAAATTTACTTCTGGTGGCTAATCTAAATTCGAAAACTGTCATTTATTTTTATGTATACGCTGTGTGCTGTCCAATTGATAGAACATATATATTGATCTGAAGCAACAATGTACATGAGGAGGCACAGGTGAAAGTTATATTAAATAGCCATAGGGAATAAACTGGATTCAACTGGGGTTTACTAAAAAAAGAAACTTAGATCAATATATTGGATTGCTCCCTTTTGAAAGGCTTCTGCAGCCTCTCCAAAGGCAGTGTAACTCTGGAAACCTACTTCTGGGAATTTATCCTCAAAAAATACTTAAAGGTACAGATAAAGATGTTCATTACAGTATTACTTATAAAGAGGAACAAACTGGAACCACCTTATATGTTAGTGCTTCACTCATATGTTGAAGTATTTTGCAGTCATTAAACACATTTTAAAATAATAATGGCATCATGACATGTTTATAATAGGAGATAAAATGAATAAAACCAGTTTACCAAATGGTATATGTATACATATAGACACACATATGCACACACACATATATCATGATCAATTATGTTTAAAATATGCACAGAAAATGACTGGGAGATAAGCACAGAAAGCGGTTATCTCTGAAGAACGGCATTGTAAATGATTTTTTAAAAATGTCCAGTAATTTTTAATCTTAAATAAACATAAACAGAACCTGAAAACCCAAGTAACACTTTTGTTTTTACAGCAGTGCAAGGTAGGTAGAAAATGAATTTTAGAACCAGAAAATCCTGGATTGAATCCATTCAATCTCTTACTTGAAATGTGATCTTGGCAAGCCAATTAACCTCTCTCAGCTCCTACATATAAAGACTCCAGCATGATAAATATCATTTACTCACATAGGCATGGCCCTTTAAGGTGTCATCCCTCTGCGTATATCTAATGGGTTACATTTTCTACAGAAGCCATTCAGAAAGTAATCCCTAAGACAGGCTTAGCCAGCAAGATGGGAAATCTCCCAAATTCCATTATACTTAATATTAAAAGGATTGAAGAAAAATGCCAAAGGCATCCAATCGGGGACTATTGATTCCAATATCTGATTAAGGGTATTACACTCTGAGACATCTGCCTTCTAACACTTAAAATAAAAAATCCAATCAAGGGTTAATGTTATGATCAGACTCATAAGTAACTTATAAATCGGCACAACCCAGCTGATTGGTGATGTATACCAAAATGAATAGTCACACTGTTGGTACTAGTAATTCCAATTCTAGCAATCTATCCTAATGAAATTATTAAAGTTGGGGACAAAACGTATTTTCAAAAATATGCAGGAACCTATTTCATAGATTGGGACAAAAGTTAATGTTCTAGAGCAGAGGAATAAGTACAAATTGTTTAAAATCACATTTTCTAATTTTTTTATGAAATAAGAAAAGGTGTAAAATACTAATTAAGAAAATAGCATACAGAATATTATATTCAGCATGGTAGCAATCATCTTATGTATGTGTGTGTATATCTACATACAAATACACACATCAACATGCATTAAGGAGAAAATGCACCAAAATGTTAATAGTAGTTGATTATAGGAGAATATAATTTTATTTTTATTTATATGCTACCATATATATTAATTTTCTGAAGAGTATCTTAAAACTCATTTGTCATTTCTGTCATCTGAAAAAGTAAAAAGCTGAGGCAAAAGCAAGACTTGAACGGGTTATGAAAACCTAAATGAAGGGAATGACCTATTGCCTGTTCTCTCTGGTCACTCTTTCTTGACAATGTCCATCTCTTACTCCACTCTTGTTCCTCGACTTTTCACCAATTCAGTGTATGCAAGAGTCTGTTATTCTTGTAATAATATAAAAGTTCCTTATGGAGTGTCTTAGGGTTTTCAGAGGACAGATGTAGGTACAGTATTTTATCTCTAAACAAGGGATATATCCGCGTAGGGTAAGTACAAAGCATCAGAGTCCAACAGACCTGAGTCTGAAGCCCAGCTTCATCTCAGTTTCCTCTTTTTAAAAAGAGGACTAACAATCCCAATTTTGCAGATTTATAATCATAATCAAATGAAACTTAGGTAATGCTTATGAAAATACCTATCAAAGCACCTGCTTTCCAACAGTTATTTTTCCTTTGCATATTTAAACATGGTAAAATTACACTGTACACAGAATAGGAATATTTTGCAAAAAGCATTTATGAAAAATTATGATTTAAGATAGTATGTGCCCATCTGTATTCAATGGGTTCCTAAACCAGAAATAGTGGCCAAATAATGGCAATGGAGAATGCAAATGCTAACCTTACACTTAACTCCTTGCTATAGGTGAGGGAAAAAGAATCCCTTCACCAGAAAGATCACACATTTTTTGCTATCATACCCAAAGTGCTGGTTAATATAGCTAAAATCTAGATGTATAAAAATAGCCAAGATTTTTATGGGATACCCCTCCCCACCCTGAGTTTTGGTCACTGTAGTGATTAAGGTGGAAAGAAAAATTTCTGGATTAGACAAATATTTTTGAAAATAAAAAAACAATCATATTTTCTATAAAAGGGGGATTTAAAACTCAGTATTATCATTCTCTTTGGATAAGGTACCAAAGAGCTATCCTACGACAAACCAGTTTCTATCTTTCAACACACAAGCAAATGTGTATATACACCTCCTCCCTCTATGGTAGTATTCTGTACACACTTCTTAGCATTCTCCTTTGCTGACTTAACACAACCCCAAGATTATTCCATGAATTCATATAGATTTGTCTCTTTGTTTTTAAAGTGTTCCTAATGTATATAATGTTTGTAGATATTTAGGTTATTACTAATCTTCTATTATAATCAATGTTGCAATGAATACTTATACATCTGTGTTCATGTCCAACTATGTCACTTACATTTAACATTTATGTATGTAAAGATATGTATGACTCATATATACTTTCATATACATGAAAAATTTAATTGTCTTCTGAAGTGGTTGAACCAATTTACAGTCCTCTAACAGTGCAAAAGACTGCCTATCTTCCACACACTTGCCAAGACTGTGGAAGATACTTTTTGATCTTTGCTGATCTGACGGGTAGAAATACCACCCAAGTCTTAATTTGCATTGTTCTTATGCTACATGAATGAGCCATCTTTCAAATGTTTTCCATTTCTCTGTGTTTATACCGTTTCTTGGTCTTTCTATTGGACTATTGGTGTTTATATAATTTAACCCTCTGTCACATGTGTGGCAAATATTTTTCCCACTTTCATTTTTGTCTTTTTGTTTGTTATTTTTTTCCATGCATAAATTTTTGATACTCTTAAAGTAGAATTTATCAGTCTTTCCTTTCATGGATTCTGGGTTATATTTGTGTGTGTTATTTAGAAAGGCCTTCCCACCTCCAATATTATTTTAAAAATTGTTCTATATTTTCATGTGGCACTTAAGGCTTAACCTTTGTATGTTTGGTTTTTTCCTCCAGCTAGAATTTATTTTGGTGTAAGGAATTTTTTTTTTTTCCTGGACAAGTTACCCAGTTGTTTGGGTAACTTTATTGAATAATACTCTCCTTCCTCTCATATGAAATGCCACTATCGTCAAATATTAAAATATTGCATATTATATAGGTCTCTTTCTAATTCAGAAGAATATAAAAAATTGAAATGTAATGGAGATAGCAGCAGAACTGGTAGAGAAATTAAAACCAATGTGGAAAAACAAAACAAAACAAAACAAAACAAAAAATGATACCAATGTGGAAATGGATTGCAATCAAGTTCCCTGGCACTAAATAACCTCAGACATTAAATTAAAAGTAGGTAAGAAAAAGAAGGAAGTTTTGGGATTGTTCTCTATCCTATCTGTAGAATTGGTTGCAAGAATCTATGATATTATAAAAACTTGTGGAAGTTTACAGCAAAGAATAGATTTTATTGAATGTAATTTAAAAAATTTAAAGGAAAAGAATAATGGAATAGTTCAGGCGTCACTAATGAAAAAGTGTTTTGTGAAAGGAAGCCACTAACTTATTTTTTCCCCCATTTTCTCTTGCAATTATCCATTGGTTTTTCTCTGAAAGAGGAAACAGTCCTTATGTCACCTAAAAATTGTGAAAATATGACGTATCATTCACTAGCTTGTTCTGAATCCAATTATTGATTACAACAGTGTGTTATACATTTTAAGGAAAAGTGTTGGTGAAAAGGAGAGGGGTCATTATTTGGGTGGTAACTCAGAAAATAATTCTTCAAAGCACTCATCAACAGTCCAAGTTCTCGGGAGTCGTGGAGAATAATGGAAATCTGCCTTGATCAACATCTCCTATTTTTCGTCTTTTTGCTGTTTTTGTTTGATCTCCTTCCAAATCTTCTGCTCTCTTCCTTTCCCTGATAACAAGAGTTACTCTCAGAAACAGAGACCAATTCATACTGCAATATAAATGGCCAACTAACATCTTCTTCTACATTTTTCCCATAGGGTTTTCACTGCAAAAAAACACAGAAGCTTTGGGCTAATGCAAAGATACCCCATAGGATGCTATGGCCAAGCGTATGAACCACAGGGTCAAGGTGGCTGGGTGTGAATCATGACGCCGCTATACCTGGCTAAGAAACCCTTAATTAGGGTAACAGAAGTATTTACTTCATAGGATTATTGTGAAAATTAAAATAAGACAACACATACAAAAATACTTTTAAGGTGCATGGCACATGAGTAAAAAGCTCAATACTTTGTTGTGCTGTGATTAATTTCAGATAAGCAGGCAGTTGTGGCTTAATAGCAACTAGAAATCATGTCATATTGCTCTGTAATTTGTACGAAGTATGTATGAGATAGTAGAAAGAGCATAGGAAGGCCTGCATTTGAGTCCAATCCGGGTGACTATGGGAGTATGAGCTTGGGAAAGTAATATGCACTTTTTCTTTTTTTTTAAGTTGATTTATTTATTTTGAGAGAGACCAAGGCAGCACAAGTGGGGGAGGGGCAGAAGAGAGAGAGAGAGAGAGAGAGAGAGAGAGAGAGAGAGAGAGAGAGAGAATCCCAAGCATGCTCTATGGTGCTAGCACAAGAGTCCAAGGCGGGGTGGAGGGGTGGGGCTCAAAATCATGAAATTGAGAGATTGTGACCTGAGCCGAAACCAAGAGTCAGATGCTTAGCTGACTGAGCCACTCGGGAGCCCCCGTAATCTGCACTTTTTAATCTCAGCTTCCTTGTCTATAAAATCCTGACCAACCAGGACTCTTAGGAAGACAGAACAAGATAACGTATTTGTGTACAGAGTGTTGCTAACCAAAAAGCATTGAACATACATTAATTATTATACTGCAAAATTTCCATCCCCATCATAGATTATTGTTATATTCTTGGTTAACAGGTTCATACTCATTCGTATAATGAATGTATGTAAGATTCACTGTAGATATAAAAATAAATAATAAAGGAAACTTGTTATTGCATGCTTCTTCTTTAATAGAATTCTAGTTTAAAAAAAACCAAAAGTTCATGGCTAAGAAGGCATGGAGAAAAATGTTATGAGTTTTTTATGCATTCTTAAATTGAGTTTTTGTGTTCCTAATTAATTAAAAAAAAGAAAATATGCATGTTTTATCTTCCATCATAATCCAAAAGCATTTTTTTTCCCTGTTATAATTCTAGGCTATGATGCCAATCTGCAATTTCTTTTCTGGATAAGTCCATTTTTATAGTATGATCTTGGTACTAACCTATTATATAAAAATTGGATGTTACAATACAATTAAGAAAAAGAATACTGCATTTGGAATCATCATATCACAAATAGACCCAAATGTAATGAGATATTTCTCCTATTCTTCAACTGTTGTCCTCAAGACTCTGAGGACTATCCATTCAATGTATGGCACATTTGAACAGGAATCCCTTCCCAATTAATGGATGATGCACATGGAAAAACTCAGTTAACTGCAAAGAGCTTTCATAGGTATCATGCTACTATAATTAGCACCAACTGGTAAGATACCTAATAGACATGTCAAACATAATTTGGTCAAACCAAACTCTGATCCCTGCCCCTCACCCAGAATGACTCTTCCTGCAGTGTTCCCCTCTCAGTTCATGGCAACTCCATCTTTCCAGTGGCCCAGGTAAAAAACCTAAGCCATTGTTGATTTCTCTCATTTTCCCCCCCTCAACCCAATATCTAAGGTGTCAGTAAATCCTATCAGCTCTCCCTTCAAATAATTCTCACCACACCTCCTGCCCCATGTTAGTTCCTGGATTCTGCAACAGGGTGCCACCTCCCCTCCCTGTTTTAGTTTTCTCTATTAGACCTTATGGTCCCTAGGTTACTAATTTACTTATACTTTGATTATTGTTTGTCCACAGGGAAGGAGACTGTTTTGTTCACTTTTGCATCCCTTGTGCCTAAAATAGCAGCTGCAGGTTGAAGACACTCATTATATTGATTAAAAAAAAAAACAAACAAACAGCCTCTTAACTGGTCTCCCTGCTTTAATTCTTGCCCCCTACAATCTATTTTCAACAAAGCCTTCAACGTGTTTCTGTTAAAAACTAGGTAGTTATCACTTCTCTACTTCCTGTCTTGGTAAGAGTAAATGCCCAAGTCTTTACAAGGGCCTACAAGAGCCTACATTATTTACCTCACTCCCAGCTCCCAGACTCATCCACCTTACCTTTGACCTTGCCTTCTCCTACTTTTGCTTCCTCATTCTGTTCTCACCACCTTGGCCAGGTGTACTGGCTGTTCTTTCTGCTTGAAAAGCTCTTCCCCCTACAGCCTCATGGCTCATCTTCTCACTTCCGTCATCTCTTTGCTCAAATGTCCCCTTCTCAGACAGGCCTTCTCTGCCCACCCTGACAGTCGTCCCCTACCTCCACCACTCCTGACTCCTATGTATGCCGACAGACAACCGACTTACATCACCCTACCTTTTATACTCACTATTTTTATTGACTTTCTTCCCTTCTGTAATCTGAGCTCCACAAGATCAGGGAATTTTTAAAATCTCTTTCATTTCCTGCTCAATCCTAGCACCTAGAACACTACTTGGCAAGTAGGTGATGGTCAATTACTATTTATTGAATGAACGAAAGAAGCAATATTCTCTCAGTAGGTATCTAAACCCACCAAAGGTAGTTAGCGGGAACAGAACACATCCATTGTGAATGACTCTTACGGGTTATCCGTATTTGTTATGGTATCTGAAAAAGATCTGACATAGTAGTACATCAATCTTTCTCCAAATAACTGTTAACTCTACCCCCATGCCCCTGGTTTTGTTTGTTCTGTTTTGTTTTAGGGCACTAGTAAGGATTTCTCCCATTAAAATGTATTTATTTCATAGGCAAATTTTTTCCCAAATCTGCCTTACCCATGTTTTTCTGGCCACAGCTGCAAAGTTGAATATTTGATGCCAGAGGCAACTGATTAGGTTAAAATACATACTCTGCTTTAGGCTGGCATCCATTTGTATTTCATTATAAGATGATATTAAAAATTATGCCTTGGACTCTTAACTGTCTACAGCACGGCACATCTGTCACCCCAGTTTGTCCTGTCAATCTGCCTAAGAGAGTGGGTATAGCAGCCAGTGATACTCCCATTAGCAGATAAGGGAGTTTGAAGCCCAGAAAAGTTGGTAATATAGGAGACCCTTGGCATGATTTCCTACTTGTATTTTGAAAATTTTATCTTACTGGAAGTCATCTCAAACGCCAGGTAGAAAAGACTGTCCTGGGTCATACAATTAGTGTTTTTGAAAAAAGCCTCAATTTCCAACATGCTATTGGGATCTCGAACATCTGTACTTAATACCTTGTCATGATATTTCTTCTTGCTAAAGTTGAGCTCTAATAAACTGGCAAAGATAAACAGGATCCAACCACCCTGTGATTTTAATTTCTACGAAAGTACATAATTTATGAAACTATATTTTTTGCCCTAAATTTTTATTCAGTGGTAATCTAATTTTAGACATCCCCTCCCCCCACCAGGCTGGTTTCTGAAGAAAAGCGCTACCTTCCTCCTCAGATTTAAAGTACCAGACTATTATCCCTACTAAATAGAAGTCACCCTCTCCAAAATCATCTTTAGCTAAGACTCTGCCTAGACCAAACTCCCTCCCAAGTGCTCCTGTAGAACCCAAGCCTTTGTCCCAGCGTTGTCTCCTGGGAACTACCCATTTGCCAGCTGTCTCCTTCCACAGGATCCTACATTTCGGTAGAGCAAGGATTAACCATCTCTGTATCCCAAGCAGCTAACACAGTCCTTGGCACATGATAAGTGCTTGCTATATGAAGGATGAATGAGTGAATGAAAGAAGGTAGTCATCAAGATGCATGCTGAGAGAGGGGGAAGCGATTTTACTCAGATATTTGTTCCCTTCTATATCTTTGTGGCCTCTTTCCCTCTGATCACTTTCTATTTTCTAGACTGTAGAGTTTAGAAGTAAAAACCAGACATGACTTGTCCTGCTCCTTTCTCTTAGGAAGACAGGGGCTGGTAGGCAACATGCAGCCATCTGGACCTCCGAGCTATCAGCTCTAAACGGGAGGGCAGACCCCACTTGGGAAGGCCTGTGGTGGTCAGACATTGCCAGCCACTAGAGATCGGTCTGTGTAACTCAGGGGTTCAGCATTAGGAAGCACATTTGCTTACAGTTATCAACTAAATTCTCTGATAGTAGAAGCGATAGTCTGGTCTTCCTTATGATTTTTTCTTGTATTTTATTTATCAATTGGTTCAGAAATCAGGGCATGGAAGAGGAGTTTGTGCGTGTGCCTGTGGTGGCGGGGGGTGGGGGGGAGGTGTTCCTTAAATGTCTTCCCAATGTGGACCAGCGGGCTTTGAGATTTTTAATTTGAAAGGCTCCCCTCTGCTATAAATTACATGTCCTCCAGCCTATCAACTGTCTTATCAATAAAGGAGAAGATGGTAAGGCGAGCTATTGCTGTGAAACAACACATTCTTGTGAATTCAGCAAACCCCAGAAAAACCCAGAAGCAAGTCATGATGATAAAAGCCTTTCTATGCCACCAGTAGAACATTTTATTTTGCCTACATTCCTAGAATCATATGGTTCAAAAGTATTAAATTACCTATATCAAACTTTTGGGCTCTCTCTCCTGATATCCTCCTTTCCCCCCAAATCTTTAAACCCTGTTCTAATGGACATGCAACCATATGAATTAGATCCGCCAGGACCCCATCCACGCTTCTTCACATAATGTTGAGGGAATGCTTGAGGCTGGGCATGAGATGATGACAGATACCTTCCTATACAAGCCATTTGATTTAATCCATGGCGTGGAATCCAGAAGTATGGACCCAAAGGCATCAGCCTGATTTAGGGTTGAGTAGCTATATGTGTCCCATAGACATACTTCATCCCTACCCAAGCCTGGAAACTGCACTAAGAGTTTTGGCAGATAATAAAAGACTTCAACAATTTATTTCGCGGTGGCGCTTATCATGGCAGGTTTCACACAACCCTGCCAGGCAGGTATCATCACCCACATTCTACAGATGAGGAAACAGATTTGAAGAGACACACAGCCAGTAATTTAAAAGGTGGGGGGATTTGAGACCGTATCTTCCAGACTTCAGTAACTGCACATGGTATTCTGATTCTTCCACAGGGCCACAGGGGTCCCCTCCCATTGCTGGAAAATGTACTGTGAATGCATGGGACATTGATAGTGGAGAGGAATATGTGTTTAAATGAAGAGGAAGAGTATTACTGGTAGGCTTTTAAAGTACTGTGTCATTGTCCCGTGCAGAGAGGGAGAGGGTGAACAGAAAAGTGGTGCACGGAGGGATGTACGGGGCACAGTAATTATGTGACTACCAGTCTGTAGGCCGTTATCCCCCGTGACTAGATTTAAATAGAGTTTGGGGATGGTGACAACATAGGCTTATTTTTCCTCTCTGGCCCTTTCCCTCCTGCACCCAATATCATTATGTCCCCCAAACTGAAAGTAAGGAACCTAGGAGGTCTAGATCATCCTTTGTTACACTCATTGCTGAGGTCTACAAAATATCCCTCCTCATGCTCCTGTCTATTCAACTTCTGTAACTGCTGCTCAAGTTCTCGATCTTAACATTTCTTTCCTGGTCTCCTCTCATGTTTTCCTCAATGGATTCCTTGCCTCCAGTCTCAGCTTTGAAGACCTCCTTGGAGACCTGCTCTCCTTAGCATTAGTGTCACAATTCCTATCCTTTCTTACACTTTGATCCCTCAGTAAAGGTTTAAGGAGGTGCTCATCGCATCATCTGTCAAGGTTAGGTTGTCCATCCAACACCTCAGAACTCTGTCTCCGGCCATCACTCTTTTTTGACATCGTTCCAGGTACTAACAAAAGACAAATTCATGTGATCGAGCTATTCCTATCCCCTTGTCATCTTTAAAATATCGGGAACTATCCCTCTAATTCAGCAACTAATCATTCCTATCATCTAAAAAGGTTTTTATCATCTGATCACATGTTCCCATACTATTCAGAGAAGAGCCAAGAGTTTCTTTTCTTTTTCCATCCCATTATACTTTCTATCACCTCCCCCTGCCACACCTGACCATGCACCACAGTTATCAGCTCTGATCTTCTGCCAGGCTCTTGCTCTTGGTGAGTGGTCAAGGTACACATCTTTGAACTGTTACTTTGATTTAAACCTTTTTTTCCTGTGTGATGTATGAGGTGCACAGCTCATCAAATGCATTTCTCTTGGACTGTAAGTTGCTGGAAGGCAGGCCTACACGAAAGCAAAAGGAGCTTTTTGCTAATAAGAATGTATGCAAGTAGATGCTGTTTGATGATCTCTGTGTTTGAGAGCACTCACAGCTACTGAAATAATATGCAAAATTTAAGAGTCATATCTTGCTCTCAGTCTTGGGCATATAGTTGCACCATGTTATCCGCCCAAACACCCAGTCACTTCCACATCTGGTGTAGTTGATGGTACCCGAGAGCGGTGTTCGCTGTGATCTTGTCTCGGCCCTGCAAACCCACGCTACAACCGTCGCTGGGGATGAGTGCCTATCACTAGAGCCTGTGCAGTTGGGATGAAACTTTAAATGAGGATTCAAGTACACAGAGCTTTATCAGTGACCGGCGCCTCGTCTCAGCCGTACTTACTGGGTGAGGTCGGGGAGGCTGCACCTCCTTCTGTTGATGTGGTTGGAGGCTTTGTGTCTGGCACCGGCAGAGGCACAGGCCTGGCCATCGGTGGTGGCGGCGGCGGTGGCAACATTGGGGTGGGAAGGAATGGGTTGTGCACTTTGCCTTGGCTACTCCCGTTGGGCTGTGAGGGCGGGAACAAAACAAACACGCAGAAGGAAAAGAAGAAACACATACCGACCATTAGCGGCTTCTGCAAATGAAACGTGCATTAGTCCATCTTTTTATGTAAAATTACGAAGTATTCTAGCTGCTTGAATTCTTGCATAAGAGCATATGGATTAAAAAACTGTTGGGTTGTCCTTAAGGCATTCCGCAAAAGTGTAGTCTTAGGCACACATGCTCAATGTAGCCTCAACTTATCTCTCGAATTACTTTGGCCTTCTTTACATCCTGCTTCCGTAAAACGACCTGCCAACTTGTGCTTGGAATGTTTCACTTCTGTATGAACTGTTACCTTTATCATCATTCCCACGAGTATTATTTATTTCATATGTAAGTGTTTTATAGGTTGTGGAATTATTCTGTCATGTCTATTTACACAGATACAATAAGGTTTCCCAAATATGCGTCGGAAATTAAAAATAATATTTTATTTTCACTCTTCAAAGTTGATATTATATAACATTTAATAAATATGTTAAGTGAACATGAAAAATTTCTTTCACATATTGTATAACATCAGGCACAGAAACTTTAGAATTGAGCTGTCAAAATTCTGCTAGGGAAAAATATCACTTCTAATTTTGATTTAAATTATATAAGCATATGCCATAAAAGTCATATTTATTTGGCTGCCTGATGTTAGAACAACCAAATAACAGCTCTTTAACAAAAGAAAGTTCCCCTCTGAAGAAAGCAATAAGATCCATTTTATTTTCAAGTTTTTCAAAATAGTCCCACGAACAGACCTGCCTTAAACCGTATAAAATATTGATCAAAACACAAAACCAGGAGTTTGATACTTATATACGATAATGTCATGACTATTTTTAAAAAGTTAGAAATTTAAAAGTGAGATTCTTGATGCTGGTGGTCACTTCAGACTTTTCATGGTCTCTCAGGTGGCCTTTCTGACTCCAGACTTCAGTGATACTGTGCAACCAATAATAACACCTGGTATTTAGGCTATAGTCCCGAATCAAAATTCAGCTGAGGGAGATCCAGTTGTCCCAGGCTTTTGAGCGTAAGCTTATAATTCTGCAGACGCAGCCTCAGTTAGCCCCTCATCTACATTCTCTTATATATTTGGTATTGTTCCTCAAAGATATCTTGTCTGACAATCAGAATCAGAATGTCTGACAATTTCTTGCTAGCAAACTTGTCCGTGTGTTATTTCTGAGTGGGCTGAAAGTCCGTAAGTGAATGCTTTGGAATAAGCCAAGCAAATGAATACACAAGCAAAAAGAAAAAAGGCCCCATATTGATTTGTTGTCTAGACAGAAATGTATCTGCTAACACATCACCAGACATTAGTCAAAGCTGCCTGTTCTGTCTCAGATATGCAGAATCAGGTATTTCTGCACGGGAGGAAAATCAGTGACAGGGCCGTGTGATATAATATTCTAAATTAGGCAATAATAATTACGGCTCATCTGCGGCTTCGTGTGCAGCTATTAGGAGAAAAGGAAAATCACATGTAGCTTTCTGTTGGTCATTATTTACTATTCATTATTATTATTATTATTATTGGCTTTGGGATGCAGCTATCCAATTGTAAACATTTAGTTCCATTTTGAAACAAAATTTGTGATTTTTTAAAAATCACTTTTACATTTGGAATATTATTTCAAATCGTGATTATTTGGTTGCTTAGAGAAAAAATGAAAATATTCATTTGAAGCTGCCGAATACTGTTTAGCTTTATACAAAGATAAGTGGGAAAGATAACCTACTTGCAGAAATAACAAACCATAATAAACTGTACTTCGAGCATCTTGAGTTCAAGTACTGGTCAACTTGATCTAAAGTGTTAGAAGACTGTATTTTTAAAAAATATCAACTTAGCTGATCTGAAACATCTGTGCCCCCTTCATCCCACTACCCCTCCCTTCCCCTCCAAATCATTATTTAAAATTATTTGGTCTTTCTATTTTGTTAACTGTGTGAGCTCGAGGGTTAGTGTGCGTGAGGTGGAATTATCAGCCCACAGACCTTAGAAGGTTATACAGTTCACCCTTGAGATGATTTATATCCATAAACTTGACAGTTGCGAACTTAACACAAACACTTTTTAAACCCTGGCCAATCACTCTTAGAGCAAGTTAACTTTCCCACAATCTAGAATAAATATGACATTTGCCTGCAGTCCATCAGCACAACATTAGAGCACAATGTCACATGGTCATAAGGTCTCCCCTTGTTATTTTTACATTCGGTTAATATTTCTAAAGAAATTGGAAAAAAAAAGGAGGTCTCCTTACATTGAGGAACCCCACCTGTCCAGCCTGCTGACCAGCATCAGGGCAGACAAGTTGGACAAACTCTTTCAGCGTCTCCTGAGGGTGATAGCGGATGGCTGGGTGAGAGAAGTAAGGTCCAGGCTGTTGGATAATGGGCGACGTCGGAAAATGAAGAGTCGACGGTGTTGCATGCGGGCTTGCTGTAGGAAAAGAAAGCGTCAGAGTCACGAAGAGACAGACCCGCTCTGCAACAGCTCCTAAGCCCGGTCCAGCTTCCTTTTTCTTTCTTTCCTGACCCAACTCTTACCACTGCTCATGTGGCTGAATTTAACACTGGGTACGTCTGATAGATTTTCTTCCTCAAGGCTCTAAGACAAACATGGAGGTTAGATTAGGGTAGAGTTTCAGGCTGTCTTTCCATTTTCAGTGGACATGAGTTATAAAGGCATTAATAATCCTTGGTGAAGCTGAAGATTATTCATTACCTTAAGAGCCTTTTTAATGAAGCAAGCAATAAAAAATGTATTTGGTAGATTAGACCTGATTTAACTGACATTACATATGACAAATTCTAGTTTGCACATATGGATCCTCTTTCATGCTGAGCTAACCCATAGACAATAATTCATTGTTAAAGCTCTTATACCCCTTTCAAGGAAATTTCTAGGGACTAATACAGGATGAAATTTTTTTGAAGTATGTAGTAAATGATCACTTAATGAACCTGTGTAATTTGGATGCCTCACTTTACATGGAAGGTTCACGTAGCCTTTTTTTTTCTTTCTTTTTTCTTTTTCTTTCCTCTCTCTCTCTCTCTCTTTTTTTTTTTTTTTTTTTTTTGGCCAATTCAAAGCCAAAGTCAGAAATGCATAAATGTTAGACAGGGGAACCCACAGGCTGAGTGGGCAGTGACCCCTGCTGAACTGTGGGCCCTCTGCCCATAAAAATTGATACAAGATCTCAGACAACTATTACTCCTTTTTATTTGAGCCCTGCTAAATTTTATTTGTACAAGAAGATTACATTAGATTAAAAAACTTATGTGAACCGCTTGATAATGTTCCTGAGAGAACTTCTGCCCTTGAATTCGAAGGGTGATTGATAAAATCTGCTGGAGAATAAGAGCAGCACACAGGGAGGGTCGGAGATACTCAAACCAAGTGACGCCAAAGCAGCAGCTTTCCTCAGGGAGGGCCAGAGAAACAGCCCCCAAAATAAAAGCGGGGGAGAGTGTTTATCCTGCCTTACTCTTTGCAATTTAAGTCTTCAAACTCTGGGAGTCCCTGCAAAGACCAAACAAAGGGATGCCCCAATGTTTGGGGAATAAGATTTTCCTAATACCGAGAGGGACTCATAAAAGTGTGAAACAAACGAAGCAAGACAGGCCACACTTTCTTCCACTACCCCATAAGCATGGCTGAAGACTGTAAAAATCATACATCGTCATTGACCACTGGCCATGGGTTCTTTGTTCTTTACTGGGATATCTTTAGTATTGGGGTGCTTTGTAATAATTGAAATGGCTAAGGACTTGGGGGTTCAGAATAGCATCTGTAGCTTGCAAAGAGTGCAAATGGGGGTTTGGAGTAGAAGTGAGTGTCTTAATCCACGTCTTGCAGATGATCTGAGGGGACCCTTCATTCATGCAACCTTTAATGTATCCCATAAACACTGATGGGGCTGCTACTATGGGCATGGGATACAGCAGGGTGCCAGCACACGGAGTTTGATCTTCAGTCATGCAACTGAGGGCATCTTGAACATAGCCTATTGAAACTAGAATTCTTGTGATCTTCTACCCGTTATACGTGCTCTTCTTCCAGTCTCTCCCATCTGAGTAAATAGCTATTTCTATTTACTTGTTCACTGTCAGATCCCCAGAACAGTGTCTGGCCCTCCATAAATACTAGTTGAACGTACAACCAGCGATTGCATACAAGAGTGGTACAGAAACCAAGAACCATACAGATAGACTTAAAACTTTGGTTTTTTCCCCACCTGGAAAAAAAGCCAGGGGGGGTTATAGAAAAACTAGTAAAACTTAGGAATTCACAAAATAAATGATAAATCTGGTGATGCATTATTGCCTCTGAGCTTACACCCACAGGCTAAAACGTTAAATGGCTCTGGTCATCTCTTACTTTGCCAATTGTGCTTTAAAGAGCCAAAGGAGTTTTGTCTAACCTAACCATACCATCTGATATGGTATGGTTGTCTCTACTGGTAGCGAGAAGATGTGACCCAGCATCACATCCGACCAAAGAGTTTCTAGTCAGGGGCAGAATGTAGTATTTCCCAAACAAGGCTGGGAACGTAGTAAGCACAAAAAAATGATAGGCTCGGTTTCTGCAGCACGTCAAACACAAAAGTGGGAACTTTGTTGTCAAGAGTCCCGGGGAAGCAGACCTTAATGATAAAGCGGCAATGCTTCAGGTGCTCGAAGGAAAGTGATAAATGATTGTTCAATTATGAAATTGTAGTGGCCAACAGAGAATGCTGCCCAAGGCAAAAAATCACTTGAGTAAATACCAGGTGGATAAAACTTAAAGAAACTTGACAGAGGGAATCATTCAACTCATCTCGGGATCCCTCCGTTAATGTTAATAAACACCCCTGCCCTTTTTGTTATTGTTGTTAAATACGTAAAAGAACATCGTTAGCAACTTAAATTTAGATCTTAGTTTACTGTATTTTCCTAAAACAATTTCCCTTGTGGCCCCGAGTTGAACAGAAACCTAAGAACACATGGTACTACATGAAATTAATTCTACAATGACTGACTTATAAGGACCAATTAATTCTTAATTAGCACCAGGAAATCATTTAACCTGTAGTTTCAAATTAGGCAATTGCTGAGTCTGCATTTCAGAGGGTTATCCTTCACAACCCTTACTTTCTCATGCCTTGGACCTTCTGGTTCACCGTGAAACTGGGTATAAATCATTCAAGATCCTGAGCTTTAATTTCTTCAAACAGAAAATAGTTGTGTTATAGACATCGCACAGTTCTGTTAAATATTATTAAATACATGCTATTTCTTTAGATAAACTGCTAGTATTACTCTTACTGGATGAGACCCTTGCTCTTCCGTTCTCTAAAGCTCAGCCTTCAGCAACATCTAAATTCGTATTTTCTTCTCTCCTATTTCTTGTCTTCTCTCCTTTCTCTTGGATTAGATGTTTTCAGTGTGCCTATATGTTTATGTCTAAGTAGTCTCAAATCATTTTAGAAAGTGTCATTGGGGTTAAACCAATCAATTGCCCAATCAGTGAAATTCATTAAAGGTACATTGAGATCTTCCGGTCAGGGATCCTACAGAGAGAAAGAAACTACCATTATGAATCTGGTGTGGTGCTAACATAATGCACAAAGAATGATAAAAGTCCAGATTTTTGACAGAGGAAAACATCTCTTATGGACGTATGTGTGTATGTGTGTGTGAGTAGTTGACACAATAAAAAATTATAGCACATTATGTAAATGCATATTTAGGTCCTTTAAAATGTGCATTATTTACTTGAGAGTCAATAAAGGCTTTTCTCAAGTGGTTACAGTTTATTGCAGTGCATCCATCTGTATCCATGTTGATGTTAATACAATTTTGTGTATTAAAAGGCACTACAAAATTGGCTGCTTCTGGGGTCTAATACTCTTAGTACCCTAGGCCAGGAGCAGCAGAGAGTGTCAGAAACACCCTGCTCTGGGTGGATCTCACTACCGGTTTAAACTTTAACCAGAGGCCAGACTTATGTAAAACAACTGCTAGGCTTTTCACAAACAATACGAGTAAGAAGGAAGGAAATTTGATCAGGTTTTCTTTGGCCAGAATAGCACTGCCTACACATTCTGAACAAAGTAGCCACAATTCAAAAAAACAGGGAGCCAGAATTTTCCAAAGGGTGTAGAGCTCAGTTATTTATTACAAAATGATCATATTACTAGATACTTATAAAAGAGAAAGCAGGTCAGACAGGTTGGTTTACTTGTTTGTACTCCATTCCCCTCCCCTCACCCCGCTTCTTTAAAAGATTTTCTTGGTTTTAGTTTGAAAGAGAAAAAGCTAAAAATTTGACACTATATATATAAGTTAAAGATGCTTTCTCCTTTATTTTTTTTTAATGTTTATTTATTTTTGAGAGAGAGACAGAACGTGAGAAGGGGAGGGGCAGAGAGAGAGGGAGACACAGAATCCGAAGCAGGCTCCAGGCACTGAGCTGTCAGTGTAGAGCCCGACGTGGGGCTTGAATCCACGAACTGCGAGATCATGACCTGAGCTGAAGTCGGATGCCTAACAGACTGAGCCACCCAGGTGCCCCAAGATATTTTCTTCTTTAAAGCAGATTTAAAACTGGAGACAGAGAAGGTCAAGGTCATTACTAGGTTATTATGTATGTTGAGAGACTTTTTGATCCACGTGACTCTTGGTCTATGAGTCCTCCATAGCGGGAAGGCCTTATAGACACATATTCTAGCTCAAAATAAGATGACGTCAGGGAGGCATAGCCAGGTAAGTTTGGAAACTTGTATTTCATTCTTTTATAAATCTTGAGGAAACAAAAAAAAGAGAAGAAAGTAATCCCTCCTCACCATTTTTAGTAGTTTTGCCCAAACTCATAGAACCTTCCCACATTTTTCTTCCAACCAAAATTTTATGGGTGAAATATGTTCTTGTATTTAACCTGACATAGGATTAATTGCTTTACTCCTCGTCCACAAACTGTCACAGATTCTCACAGATTGGACAGGGACTTGGATTCTTTTCACGTTAGCATTTGCTTTCGAGACTCCAAAGAAAAGCTATCAAGAGAGCAGCACAAACAATAAAACCTAATCCCCCTTCAGGTGTGTGCTTTTAAGACCGTGTTACACACAGCCCTCTTCCCTCACAGAAGGAATGATCACTCCCAAGCCTTGGCATTTGTAAAACTTCACAGTCTTACCATTAATCAACACTGAGTCAGTGGCAACAGGTGAGAGTCCAAACTGTTTGTGTTAGCACCATTACCAGAAAAAGCCACTCATCTCTCTTCAGTAGTAAGATGTTCTTTACACAAAAATACCCATTTCCATCAAGCAATGGGTGGCATTAAGAACTCCTGACTACTCATGTTTAAGAAGTAAAGGTTTTAATAAGGCAGAACTTTAAAAGAGGAAAGTGGAAGAAAAAAAAATACTGCATTAAAGAAAAAAAAAAGCCTTCCACAAAGGCAAATGGAATTTGAATTATTTGGGTTGTCAACTACTATGTACTTGGCTTCCTCAGAAATTCAAAACCACAGTGTATAACACCACTGTAGCCTGCCCTAAAGCTGAGAAATCTATCTTAATGGTCCATAGCTGTAATTTATAAATCATGCATGATCAGACCTGCCACTTATGAAAGCCCAGGAGTTTGGAGTTATGGGATTTATTTTAACGGAGATGCAAGGAAAGGGGAATTAGCAATGGTTTTTAAACCATTAGGAGGTGGAGCCTTTTCTAAATCATAAACCTTTAAGTTGAGGCAAGCCAAGGTTTTCAAAACACACAGTACATACCTTTAACATCGCCGAGATGCATGTGAAAGACCTGGGTGTCATATGAGAGAAACATGACCTTGCATGATGATGGGGGAAAGCACCAGTATTTTTATATTGCTGCTACCAGAGTAAACTTGATTCTATGCTACATTTCTAAGATGACTGGTGTATTCTGTTCCATTTTAATTAAGGGGATCTTCAGGTTGGAGACTGAATTCTAACGTCTTCTGCAAAAGCAGACAGAAAGGGGGGCGGGGGGAACAGGCGAAGTTCTTTTAAAATTTTTATTTAGATCAATTTTACCTACTTAAAGACTCTTCTTGCTCTGAGGCCCTGGCTGATAACCTTGGCCAGGGGTGGGCAAACGTTTTTTGTAAAGGCCAGAGAGTGAAGGGGTTAGGCCTCGTAGGCTGCATGGTCTCTGTTGCAATTACTCAATTCGGCAGCTATGCTTCCAAAGCGGCCACAGATATTACATAAACAGATGAGTGTGGCTCTGTGCCAATTACATTTTTATTTTCAAAAACAGGCCGAAGACTCGATTTAACTTGTGGGCCCCAGTTTGCTGGCCCCTGGTGTAGACCCACATAATTCCTGTTCACTCTCCAAACATTTGCCATGCTCTGCTCATGGGTTGAGCACCTGACAATCACTTTCATCTCTTCCCCATCAAACCCTGTTCTTGTCCTGATCAGCCTTTCTGCTGAAGCCTCACCTTTCGGAAGCTTTCAAAGTAATCAGCTTGCCTTCTGTATTTCTACTAACTACCCATCGCCACTCTTCTTTTCTATGCTGGGAGCTTGTACCTTTTGACCACCTATACCCACTCCTCCCATCCCCCACTGTAGCTCTTTGCTATCTCTCTTCACCATTATTTAACCTGCTTTGGTCTGTGCTAGTTTCCCACACCTGTGTGTGTATAATTTCAAGTTAAACATATGAGTAAAAAAAAAAAAAAAAAAGGAAAGGTATAATATGAGGACCATGGGCTTTAGAGTCAGATAGGTATAGATTCAAATTCTAGATCTTCCACTTAAACCAGTTATGCCTTAAGTTTCTGAGCTTCTCTATGACTCAGTATTGTCATCTGTATAATGGGGCTAATAATAGATTTGTTGTTGGGATCAAATGAGACAAAGTATATAAGGCACATGGTGTAGTTCTTGACCATGTGGGTAAGTGATCAATCAATAGCTTCTTTTATTGGTTATACTATCATAGGGATGGAGATGAGGATGGGAGATGAATAAATTGAAATTTGTTCCCATTTTCTAAGACCTGTTTGGATCACAGAATACACAAGGGGGAAAGAAAAGTAAGAATAAGAGGTACCTTCTGTTTACCTGTCTCTTGGACAAATAAATACATAAATATTGATGAAAGAGTATGTACTATCAGGGTGGACATGACATAAGCATCTTGAAAAGAAATCTCTAGATGACAAAATGCAAAACAAAACAACAGTAGCAACAACTTTGGTCTAATGGTCATAGATATCATAGATACAATGACCTATGAAGACTCTTTTTGACCAAATATACTTTGAACCTGTACCTTTGCTTAGATCTCAAACTTTCGACACTTACCCTAGAAACTTACAACCATGGGGCTATCTCCCTCTAGACTCTATTTTTCATTTACACCTACAATCCATGAGTGTCCATACTGAACTCCCCTTTACCATGTAGACCCCTGCTATCCAAGCACACTTCAGAGCTAACCAGAGTCTACCCATGTCTTCCTCCTGGCCTTCCCAAACCCGAATACAATAGAAATTTCTATCATTCCCTTGAAAGGGCCACCATGTCGGTTTTGGGGAATTGTTTATTGGAGATCTAATACATGTTAAATCTAAAAAAAAAAGTTTTTAAAGAAGATCTAGAGTACTTTTAAGAAAAATTTATTATTATTATTATTTTTGAAAATTTTCTAACTAGATTAAGGGACTTTTAGTTTTGTTTCTGCCACTACTTGGCTTATGAATATAGGCAACTTCTGGGTGCTTGGGGGTGGCTCAGTCAGTTAAGCATCTGATGTCAGCTTAGGTCATGATCTCGCAGTTTGTGGGTTCAAGCCCCTCATCGGGTTCTGTGCTAACAGCTCAGAGTCTGGAGCCTGCTTTGTATTCTGTGTCTCCTCTCTCTGCCCCTTCCCTGCTCATGCTCTCTCTCTCTGTCTCTCTCTCAAAAATAAATGAAACATTAAAATTAAATTTTTTTTATAAATATAGGCAACTTCTTTCTCTTCCAGTTCTCTCCTCTGCAAAATGAAGAGTTTGAACCCAATTGCTGAGGCTCACCTAGCTTTACATTCCAGTGGAATATCGTCTCTGGAATTACACACAAATACTGAGTACAACTGGTCCCTAGTGAGAACACTGAAATCTAAAACATCTGAAACAAGGGAGCACATGCCCTTTGAAAGAAATTATTTTTCAAATGTTTCTGAGATATCAAGGTATAGAGTATTTCTGGACTCAGTCTCTAAGACACCCTGACTTTGGGAAGGCTGTAATATTTAGAGCTTTAAGACCTCTGAGTGTGTTTGTTCAAGCTCTGTATGATAGCGCCCCAGCCTTTGGATCCTGACCACCTTCTCTCTAACACGTGATATTTGTGCACTATTTGCCTAGGCTGCCATGATGGCTAAGGTGAGATGCGTTCAAACACCACACAACAGTGATGATTACTGGAAATATGAAGAGGGACTGTTGAGTGAGCAGAGTTGAAAAGAATCCTATTCCATGAAGGGAACGTGAGCTTTTTAAAAAAAAAAAAAAAAAAATTTTTTTTTTAACGTTTATTCATCTTTGAGAGACAGAGAAAGACAGAGCATGAGCAGGGAAGGGTCAGAGAAAGAGGGAGACACAGAATTCAAAGCAGGCTCCGGGCTCTGAGCCATCAGCACAGAGCCTGACGCGGGGCTCGAACTCATGAACTGCGAGATCATGACCTGAGCTGAAGTCGGAGGCTCAACTGACTGAGCCACCCAGGTGCCCCAGGAATGTGAGCTTCTACATAATATGTAAGCAATCCTACAAAATGAAAGATGAGGAATAAGAAACATGGCAAAACACTGGAGAAAAAAGCAACCCCATGGAATGGACAAGCATAGAGGTTAATGGAAATAGGCAGGGAGTCCTCTAACAATTGGCTGGACATGCACTGGAATTACAAACTGCAGTCTTGCAAAGGGGAATTTCCCAAGTAAAATCTGCAGGGGTGCTCCAGCCTCTTGGAGGATTACCAAGGGATGGGGCCTGGGTGGTCTGCCGACATGGGGGGGGGGAAAAAAGGCAAAAAAACAAGCAAATAAACAACAACAAAACCATGATAAACACAAAAGTGTGGGCTGATTTGCGGCATCTCCCTCACCAAATTGTCAGGTTTACATCGGAGTTTAAGCCCCTATTTCTGAGAGATATGTTACTTTCAAAGTGTCCTCCTGAATGCCAAGTATCTTCCTGAATACACCCCGGAGGACTGAAGGGTTTATTCCTACTGTGGTAGACTGCACACACACAGGGAGGAAGTGTGAGAAGGGTCAGTCCGGTGTCTGAAGTCAGGGGTTCACGTTTTGATCCCTGGTTGGATACCAACCAGCTCTGTGTCAGCCTCCTGGCTTCTTTTACTGCAAGATGGAAACTGTATGGCATGTGTGGGTTTTACAGCTCAACCACCCTGGGCTTGAAATCACCACTCCCTTTCCTAATCTGGGGAAAATTACTGAACATTTCTGAGCCCACCTTTCTTTATCTATAAATTGGATAAAATAGCAAGAAGAAAAGATCTGAGACTAGAATTAATTCTAGTACATAGTGGGGCTCACTCACTTAAAAAGTATGTGTTGAGGGGTGCCTGGGTGGCTTGGTTGGTTAAGCATCCAACTTCGGCTCAGGTCATGATCTCACGGTCTGTGAGTTCGAGCCCCGCGTCGGGCTCTGTGCTGACAGCTCAGAGCCTGGAGCCTGTTTCAGATTCTGTGTCTCCCTCTCTCTCTGCCCCTCCCCTGTTCATTCTGTGTCTCCCTCTGTCTCAAAAATAAATAAATGTTAAAAAAAAATTAAAAAAAAAGTATGTGTTGAGAATCAGCTCTGTGCTAGATAGTGTATTAGACTGTGGGTTATTCATTCTTCTTAGAATTTTTTTTTTTTTTTTTTTTTTAGAATAAATTAGGATACGTGAGAAATAATCAGGATCATACAATGCAATGTGGCAACATGAGATAACTGGGAATCAAGAGTTGAACTGTTTTCAACTGTTTTCATGGACCCGGAGTTTCATGGCATGGGCTAATAGTCACTTTCTAGGACCTGACCTTACCTGCGCTCTGCAAGTCCTAACTGCAGGAGTAAGTCACTTTGGCTGGTGAGAAAGTCTGGAAACGGAGCTCTTATGGTTTTTATTTGGGGGGAGGGGATACCTATCCTTCCCTCAGCCTCAGTCTATGTATTTAGAGTGGCCTTAACCCTACCCCCTGGCTCCACAGGTAAGCGTGCAACTCAGGCTACGCCAATAAGAAACTCCTTTATCTTTTAAACATAAGGATTGTTCCAAAAGTGACCCAAGCAAATGACCCAAACCGGGACAATCAGAGCCATAAGCATCCAGGAGTAGAACCTTTCCTAGATCTATTGTGAAAAGGCTGTTCTCTTTCCCTTGGGATTGTTAAATTGGTGAGAATTAAGCCTGGAGCTGCTCACATCATTAATGCCACAGTCCGAAGAGATTCAGCCTAAGAATGAAGTTCACACAGAAGACAGCAGAGCTGAGGGGAGAGAACAACATACAGATTTCTGAAGGTATCACCTGAGCTTCTGGATCCAGCTCTACCTGAAGCCAAAAACCCCTAGACTTTTTGGTTACAGGCACCACCAGTCCGTAATTTTCTTTCAGAGCAGTAGAGGGATGGTTAAGGAAGTTGGATGGTTAAGGAAGTTTCTCTCACTGACAAGAATATTTCACGTGAAAGAGTCTGTATTAACATATCTTCAAAGCCATTCATTACAGGGTATGCAGTAATTCTGCAACTTTTCATGGTGTTCAGGAACTTGGATTTGGGAAGATCTGGAGATATCCCTCAGGGATGCCAAGGTTTTCTAAATTCATATTGCATGCCAATAGAAGGGACCCCCACAAATACTTCACATACCTGTGTTATATTATCGCTTTCTTGAATTCCCCTCTCATTAATCTCATCACACTAACAGTAATCTGTTTCATATCTGTCTGTTTTATTAGACTGCAGGCACAGGACTTGTCTGGTTTGCTCATCAGGGCCTAGCACACTGCTTGGTGGATGGGAAGTGCTCAATAATTATATGCTGAGTTGATTCCTATCAACAACAGACTCTTGCGAACAAAAACGGTGCTTAACTTTAGCAAGAGCCACGCCTGAATGAAGACATGCCAAAGTGAAGTCTCTACCATGGCTGAAGGGCTACCCATCCCGGGAGGGAGCTATTTATTGCCCCACTGGGGAGATTCCCCTATTCTCCCAGTGTGACGGGGTAACCAGGCTGGTGCACTTCCCTGGGACCACATCTTCTGGTCTGGGCACATGAGGCTCCTCCCGGGGAGGACCCATGAGAGCAGGTAGAAGACAACTGGGAGGAGGAGTGGGGAATGAAGGAAGTAAGGACCCTCTCAAGAGAACCACATTCAAAGTGGGGATAAAAGACATCCCAGAGGTGGTGAACATTTCGTGACATCCTTGTGACAGTACCCAGCACTTTCCATATGTCATTTCACTTCCTCCTCCTCCTCCTCATGCTTTAAAGTTCTGTACGGGTGGGAAAACAAAAGGCAGGCAGAAGACAGGTGACTAGTTCAAGCACACGCGGATCCCAAGTGGCCAGCCAGGATCCGAATTCTATTCTGGCCGACTCTACGGCCCATGCACTTTTCACTGCACTCCGCTGCTCCCATTTGAATTATTTTTTGGAGGTCAACCGGTTTATTTCCTTTCAGCAGTGTTTGTTCTCGGGTCCCTTATTATTGTATTGCAACCTGGCAACTCTGATGTTGCTCACGGGTGTTTTGCACATAAGAAAAAGGAAGCGTTTGATGGGGGGGGGGGCGGGGAAGGCAACCGCCATTTAATATGAAGAAATGGCACATGTCAAATGTAAATTTACTGTGGAAATATACGTTTTAAAAACCATTCTATACGCGTGATTAAGTACACTAATTTCAACACTACAAAGGGTGCAGCATGAAATAGGTGATCTCTGTGATACTGCAACCACATTAATAGGGCCGTACATTCCCATTTCAAATATCAGTGCTCACCCCCCTTTGCCTACATGGATGATAAGCTGATACTACATAAACATTGTTAAAGCCACAGTTCCATGCTACAGTAATTCACTTAACTTTAACATGATTTATGGTTCTGTCAATAGGGGAGGTTGAAAACTGTGCACGGAAGCTTCAATGTGAGCTTCATATTTAAAACAGCAATTGTGTGCGTGTGTGCGTGTGTGCGTGGGTGTGTGTGTGACAGAAGAAAACATTCCACATAAAGAGGAGATACGAGTCCAATGTTGACTTTGTTACTCTACTCCGAAAAGAAGGAAAATAAAGGAGTCCAAAACATGGAATCAACATTACATTAAGCTACACCAAGAAGAAAGAACTGATAGGGATTCAGCGGATTATGTGATTTATAGTTCAAGCGATACCAGGAAGTCTTATCAATGAGAGGATTTCAAAGCAACCTTGCTCAGAACCACTGCCTTTATCACGTGTGCACATGTGGGTCTATGGTGGGGGTGCGGGTGGGGGGAGGTAGAGAGGGAGGGAGAGACGGAGAGAGCGATGGAGACAGGTGGAGAGAAAGGGGCAAACAATCCCAGGGGAGGGCAGCTTCACGATGAGTTTAAATCTAGGCCCACGTGGTTAATCACCCTACTTTTCTCTCTGGCACTCCACCTGGGGGCCTTTTGCCTCTTTAAGAGATTAAGGAGTCAACTGGTCTTTCTGCTGTAACCTGTCCTCCTTGGGACCACATATTAGCAGGATTCCCCTACAGAAGAGCTCTCTTTAGAAGTTTGCTGCCGGGATGACAAATTAACCCAGCAGGGTGTCCCACACATCTATCTCGGTACAAATTATTAGTGTAATAGAGCTTTTAGTTATGCATTTATCTAGTAATTATTGAATGGCGACACAGAACCAAGCTGAGCAGCCATGGCCTTTTATGAGGTTCGCTCGGTGGGTGGCCTTACAGTTAATTTAGGATAGTTTTCCACTAAGCAGTTCACTTGCAGACAAATTAGCTAAACAGCCTTCTCCTTTAAATATTTTCCATGTCATAGTGAAACTCTTTACAATACAATAAAGGTACAGTTTTAATTACACGCTTCCTGACTTTTGTTTAGTTGTAGTTTTAAAACATTTGCTGGCACTGTTTTTTCCTTTGGCTGGGCAGTCATAGCTGGTTGTAAGTATCTGGCTAATGAATTTAATAATTTCCTGAACTGGGACTTAAAGGGCCTTCGCTAAAAAGCTGCTTTTCCCCCTTACCTTCCAGATCCTTCAAATCCCACCGGCAGTGTTTCTCACTGGGCTGGACACCAGCACTTGAGCTTAACCTTGACCAGTGTTCACAAGCCCTCTTACTTGTCTTTCAGTGCACTTCAGAGGTAGTGTTCTTAGGTCCATGATGCCTCCATTGGAAAATCAATTCTGGCAATTCCTATTGTACAGTGACAATGTAATGTCTTCTCAAATGGCATACTCCACTAATAAATAAACACCTTGCATCTGTTGGCAGATTATTTCAGCACCTTGTTAGCAACAGGTACTTAATTGCTTCTCGTTTCCCTGAGATGATTCAATTGCACTAAACCAGGAGAGGCAAATTAGATTCAGCTCCTTTGAAAGGAGCACCGTTCTACAACTAAGTTAAAAGCTTTCCTAAGAGGCAAAGAAGTTTTCAGACCACTTAGGTACTGGGCGGCGGGGAGGGGGCTATGCCAAGGGATAGGTCCCACAGTTATGGTGGTGATAAAGGGGGTATGTCTTCTTGTGGGTCCTTTACTTGAACAAAGAGAAACTGTAACCTTACAGCAGATAATCATTTTGAGCTCAGTATTCCTCTTAATGCTCATCAAGTAGAAGCTCTGCATGAAGACAAAGCAAATATATATTGAGCATTTATTCACTACGCAATGCATCTCCCTAAATGCTACCAAATACATGCTCTTGAATATTCTATTATTATTACACATGGGGGATGGAAAGGACTCCCTGTTATTCCCAAACTTTCTGTGTGCCTTCAATCAAATCCATGCAATCACTCATTTATTCAACAAATATTTGTTGAGTGTCTTCCTTACGCCAGGCATGAGGCTGAGGGACACAGATAGGAAGAATAAAGCCATAGTTCCTGCTCTAATGGGCCCTGCCATCTAGTGATAAGTGTTGCCTTCATATTTTACCTCTCCTTCCTTCCTCCTCTATTATTGTCTATGGATCTACACTCCTCCAACCTTTCCTGGTGACCTCAGCTTCCTGGAAGGTGATCTGAATTCTCATAATTCTCTGCAGTATGTTTTTCTTGGCCACACTGGGAGATATTGTTAACTGCAGACCCTCAGATATTTCATCACTGAGAGCAGGATCCCTGCTTGAATCATGAGGATCATGGACTTAGAGAGGTTTATAGAGCATATATGCTTCTGCCTACCTCTCCAAACCGAAACTGGCATGACTCTTTGAAAGCCGCATGATAAATCTTTGGTTTATATGGCTATTGTTTTAGCACATCTTATGTATATTTTTGGTACTAGGGCAATTTTTTAAATGTTTATTTATTTTGAGAGGGAGAGAGAGAGCAAGAGAGTGCACAAGTAGGGGAGAAGCAGAGGGAGAGGGGGACAGAGGATACCAAGAGGCTCTGTGCCGACAGCAGAGAGCCCGACGTGGGGCTCGAACCCACAAACCGTGAGGTCATGATCTGAGCCGAAGTCAGGCATTTAACCAACTGAGACACTCAGGCACCCCAGGACAATTTTACTTCTAAACTGCCTTCATTGTATATGTTTTTTGACTCCTAAAGAAGTGGGCAGTTTAGTCTCATGCTCACATCGTGTATGTCTTTAATTCCTCAGTACTTAGTTGTATAAAAGCATGACTTGTTTGCTGTTGCTTTGTTTGGTGTGTTTGCAATTAGAAGGTACCCTGCTGGAGAACAGGGGCTAAGTCTTATGCCTGTTTGGACTCTCGCAGTGCCAAATGCCACAGAGGTCTCTGTCAGGATGCCCTTGTCCCCAACAACACCTGTGCTTCCCTTGTCACAGTAATACAACTGCTCGCTTTCTTGTCCCGTCATCCACCGAGAGGTCAGCACTCTCCAGCCAGAGTCCAAGCTGCTCGTGTTCACTCTATTCAGCACTGGTAGAGCCCCTTGTACACACTGTTAAGTGCTTGATAAATATTTGTGGAAAAAAATTAATGGGTCCCCAGACAGTAATGGGAGTCTGCAAGTCGATTTTAATACTGAAAAAGTCACACTGTAGAGCTAGTCAGGGAATACGATGGAGTGAAACAGGGCCAGACGCTTGAGAGGGCTACTTGTAAATGTTTCTCCAGATGAGGACAATGTCTGAAGTATCTCTTTTGCGTCTATGCTGCAAGATGGCACAGTTGAAGAGGATTTCGTGCAGTCCTCACGTTTTCATAGGAATTAGCACACCTTCAGGCATGAGCTGAAGAGGTATGCCTGAGTGACTCAGCTTACCTCAAGTGCTCAAGTTGAGATACCCTAAGACACCTCTAATGAAATCAGATATGGTCTCTAGATTTTGAACTTCTTCAACTTGACCACTCCTTTTTTTTTTAAACAGTAAATGTATGCTTGGCAAAAAAAAAAAAAAAAAAAAAAAAAAAAAAAATCTAATAAAGTTGCTTGTTACTGTTAAAACAACAACAAAAAAAGTCACACTGACCTCAAAAATTGTTTTTTGAAGTGATTTGCATCTAACAGAAATCCTACATTACCAGTAGCAAGGATTTGTGGGCTAATAAAAAAAGGTCACATGATATGTTTATGGCTGTTATTAAAAAACTCAGTGTGATAACATGGGTTATGTCATGCTTATCAAAAGATCTAAATGGCTATGTATGTCTTACTAATAAAAAATGTGAAAACAAATTAATTGTTTAAATAAATGCAGTTTATTTCTCCCAGTGGGTAGAAAAAGGTAGCACCTACAGATACAGTGGTAAAGGCACTGAGTTGGAGACTTGATTTCTATTCTTGGCTGAGATCTCTCTCATCTGCAAGAGTAATGTGGAATAGTTACTAACTGCTAACCAGCAGAGTTCTCCGCTACTTAGCTACTTATAAAGCCCCCTTTTATACAGAGTGGCAACATGTTCAGCTTAAAAATATATATATATATTTCCCAGCCTCCCTTGCAGCTAGAGGTGATCTTGTGGAATACATAGTTCTGGCCATGCAGCCTAACATTCTACAAAAGGTAGCAGAATGAGCTGGCTTTTCTTTCTGCTTGGAATGCTAGTGTAAAGCAGGAGTGCAGTGGCCACATTGTGACCATGAGGTCACAGCATGAGGATGGACACAACTGACTACAGCAAGGCTAAAAGAAGAAATCTCAATCCTTGGACTCGAACGGTCCTGAGTCACATACTTGTTTTTATATGAGAAAAAATATGACCTGTTTGGTGAGATTTTCTGTTACTTGCAGTCAAACGCATTCTTAGCTGATACAGGAAATGAATTAGACCAGATTTCCAGGGCACTCTTCTGAAAGTCTGTGGTTCTAGGGGAAGCTCCGTAAGTGCTTACTCGCTAATTACTTTCAACCTCTGCCTTGAGATGTGGACAGTGCCTGCCCCTCCCCATTTCTAAATTCCCTAGAGCACAGAGCTGTTTTACTTAGTGTAAAGCATTCAATTAAATGAAATACTTAAATTAAGTATCGTTCATTAGCTTGTTTTTGAAAATAGCAAAGATTTTAGGCAGACACCTAAAGAGAAACTTTCAAGGAACTCTAAAATATTACTGCTCCAAATTTAAAGGGCAAATTTACAACTGTTTAAAAAGCAAAGGGAAGACTTGTTTAAAAAGCAAAGGTTTTTTTTCGATTATCATAAATCAAACTGTCGTGATTAAATACTTTGTTATGGCTGAAATTTTGAGTGCTGGCAAAAGAAAGTTTTTGAAAGCCCAATCATTCAGCTTAAAGTACACAATAATTGTAATAATATACAATGACATGTAGATGCTTTTATGGAAACTTAATGTCTTCTCCACTCCCCAGGGTATTCCAAAATGCTTTAACCCCTTTACCTAATTTTAACTACATAGGTGGCCAAGTATTCTTCCCATGATACAGATGGCCAAACTGAGACCACAAGGTTAAATGATTTATCAAAGCCACAAAGAAAGCCAATATTAGAGAGGGGATTTGTTTAAAAAAACAAACAAACACACACACACATATTTCTACCTTCATGATGTACATAGGGAAGTGATTAGACTAGCATAAAATACAAAAAACCATAGTTTCCATGTCAAAGTTTTACTCATATAATCTTATAAAGGTTTTCTTCCCCATCGTGGACATTCCTTATATACATATTTTTAATTTTTTTAAACATTTATTATTGATAGACACAGAGCATGAGCAGGGGAGGGACTGAGAGATGGGGAGACACAGAATCTGAGGCAGGCTCCAGGCTCTGAGCTGTTAGCACAGAGCCCGATGCGGGGCTCGAACTAACAAACCTCGAGATCATGACTTCAGATGAAGTCGGATGCTTAACCGACGGAGCCACCCAGGTGCCCCCGTGGACATTCCTTATAAAGAAGCCCTGCATAAACTATTAGCCATTTATCACCCTTAGTTCTTGTGAAGCAATGGGATCTTGTCAGTGTGGGGGAGGGGATGATGTCTTTTGTGTACATTTATGTGCAATCTGATACTTTTTATTTATTCAACCAGTATTTGAGCATAATATCCATTGCATGAGACACAATGAAGGCAATAAAAAGTGTAAGTTATAGATCCTCCCTTTCAAAGGTTTCATTCTACGAGAACGACAAGGCATGTACATTAATAACAAAGCAAGGCACCAGTGGAGGAAATCTGTAGACATGAAAGGCTATGGGACTTCACAGAGCGTGGGGGGGATGGCAGCCTGCGTGGAGCTAAGGGTTTGCATGTAAAAATTGTACTTGCACCGGTCTTGGGATGGGCAAAATGTTGATAGGTGAAAGCAAGAGGCACGACATGAAAATTTTCAAAGCCTGGGTGAAAATGGGTGATTGAACTGTTTGTATGACTTGAGTACACGCTCTATTTCCAGGTACTGGGCAAACAACTGCAAACACATGATTTCATTTGCTCCCGAGACAACATGATTCTCTTGAGGCAGAGATTACGATCTCCAATTTATAGAGGAGGAACCTATGACTCAGAGAAGTAAAGCACTGTACCAGGTTGACACGGTTGGTAAAAGTGGTGGAGACAGGATTCAGACACTGGTCCGTTTGACCCCCACGCCTTTATGCTTACCCACTATACAATGCTGCCTCCCTCAAGGCCCTATTTTTCTGCACTTGCTTTGAACTTTCAAAGAGAGGTTTCCTTGGTAACAACTGGCCACCAAATTTCCAAATGTGGCTTATATCTGTAGTCAAAAATAGGGCCACTGTTTTTTAAGCACGGTGACCTTGCTTTGCTGTTGCTCTGTTAAAATATCACCTCTGGCCTGAGCACTGAGATATGTCATACAGTTATTGTTTATGAACTGGGGTTTGTCTAGTCAAGGTATTTTAAGAAAGTTTTAAAGAAGGCAGCAGAATCCTTGCAATCTGAGTCCTACCCAGAGGTGAATACACCACGTGATTCTGAGCAAGGGTGCAGTAAACAACCCCACCCCCTTCCCCCATCCCTGTGCTCTAGGACCCTTTCTCTTCTTCCAGGCCCTTTGAAGTTCTACTGTCTGTCTGGATTCTCTATAATGATTTACTGATTTGGGTTATGGCAACTCTTTACAATAAAAGGAACATGTGAGGTTGAAGTCTCCTTTATGTACACGTCACATTTATTCCACGCTGGCTCGTTCGGTCAGACTCTCTCTTTCAGTTTGGCCTCATCTTCCTAAAATATCAACTTTTAATCCTGTGATCTCATTCCAAGCATTAGCTTTCCAACTGGTTCAGAGAAGAATAAAGGACAATATGGCACCTGCAGCAAATATTTCTCAGACAGCCAGACGCTCAATGCCAACCCTAAAAAATATCTTAGCCCCCAAATGTCTCGTGTTAGCCCATCTCCACTCAGATTCTTGCCACAACAACACCACTGAAGAGTGTCATCTACGTTATTCCAATTCCCTTTACCAGACCACTAAGGGGGGGGGCAGGGTGCAATAAGAATGGGTACCTGAGTAGATTTTCCAGAAAGGAGAACCGAGGATACTGGGAACCATCTTGAATTCTGGTGAAAACAAAGAATCTTTGGTATTTCATAATTCTTAAACTAGGTGTCTCTTTTCCTCATAAACACTGTTCACGCTATGAATATAAGATCAAAGCTCATTGTTCTGAAGGCTAGGGAGGTCCACTCTGGTTCAACCCAGCATGGGCTGTTTCAGCAAATATGTTTAAGTATGTAGCATGAAGAAGCTCCCAATCTTGGCACTCACAGATAAACAGTAGAATTGTTTTAATAATTGTAGAACTACAGCTTTAAGGCAAGACACATAGAAGGCACTCAATATTTACTGAATAAATGATAATATATGCACATCGCTTTATGCCCTCAAAGAGTCTCTACAAATACTGTCTTATCGTGTTTCTGCATAAGCATAGGCGGCTGGGAGGAAAAGTTCTTTCAACAATAGTACTGGCCCATTTTACTGGTGAGGACATTAAAAAATCCACAAGATAAGTGGAAAGGGAAAGAGGCACCTTACCCAGCTATCCTGATTGCTGCCATATTATTCTTCCCGATCCTTATTACTTTGCTACACCATGAATCTTTCCTCTGCTTGGAATGCCTTCCATTCACATAAGCAACTTTTTAAGATTTGTCTTCAATGCTATCTATATTTTGAAATCTCTTTATTAGGTAAAAAGCGGTAATAGCACGTTCCACATTATCTTCTGAATGCTTATTTCCTTGTATCTCTCTCTGCCCTAGACTGTATGCTTTATGAGGACAGGAACCACTGAACTCCCATGACAGGCACTCAGGGAACTGTTGTTGAATGAATGAATGAAACTCCATAGTCCTCTCCTCTGAGTTCCTGCAGAAATTTCTACTTTTAACATTCATTTAGCATTTAGAATGACCATAAAAAAGATAAGAAACATCACATGCCTTATCTCCATGAGACCAAAAATCTTCTGACTAAAAGGACTTCATATCTTTTATTTTCCACCACAGTTGAGATGCTTAATGACTATGAGGATAATATCATAATACTACCCCCATTTAAACAGACTCATTTTGGGACTGTATAATCCAACTCAGATGCAAGGTTTTCAAGTCAGAAAAAAATACGTATGTTGCCTTTCTAATTATAACACACACACACACACACACACACACACACACACACATACACACACACGCATGCACACCACACAATTGAAAATAATAAGAAATCTTGAGAAAATTCTATCAAGATCACATGTTTAAAGATGGAGCATGTACGTTTTCATAATTGTAAATATAGTAATTGCTTCACGAAATAGTCCAAATACTTGTTTTCTTCAATGTGATTTCTGCACGTGTGCGCTGGCCGGCCCTCTCAACTTCCATACTTCCCTGAGATGCACCCAGAGTATTCATAAAGGGATTCAGATTTGTGGGTCTCACTTTGAGATTAATGCAAGAAATATCAGTTTCCCCAGGTGTATGTTAAGGTAGACAAGAGACCGTAACTTTCTAGGCTGTTTTATAACACCAGCTGGTAGATCACAGACCTACCTAAATGATGATCTGATGGAAGAAAGTAAACGTGGTTACAGTTATTCATACTCCTACTGTGGGGAGTTTCATAAACAAACTAATAAATATTTTCATCTTGCAATAAGATCGAGTTAAGTGATTTGCTGACATTCTCTTGAGGTTTAAAGCTTGTCTTTAATGCAAAATACAAATCATATTTCTTGTGGACACATTTTAATAATAAACTTAAAAGCACACGGGACAAAAATAATGAAAACATTGCAATGAAAACCAGACAAACTATCTACCACTTCAAAAGGAGTGAGTGAAGACTGCTCGTCAACACCGTGATGCAAACAATCTCAATGCAAAATGCCACATATTGAAATCAGGTTTCAAGGAAAGGGAATCAGCAGGGATGAGAGAATGAAAAACAGCTTATTACATGCAAACAGGTAACTAACTACAGGAACATACACTCACCTAACCACCCCCCCTACACACACACCCCCCACACACCCACACACACACCCACACACACACCCACACACACACTTCTTTTGTACAACCTGTAGGACAGATTTGATTTTGGTTCAGTTCCAATTACCTCCCACCTCTCTGCAATATCCCTTCGGTAATGAGAGGTTTTGGTCCCTTTTTGGCCTTAGGTAGGGATCAAGGCTTTGGTGCCAAAGCTGTTCCCAAGGATGAGAAATTGGAACACTCACTGCCCTTAGGAGCATTCTGGGAGAGGCCTCCTTGTCTCTCACTTTGCTACCCTTGCTCTCAAGGCCATGATCTAAGCGCGACCAAGGGAGCCCGTGGAGCAGCTCACCTCTGGGTCCTGTAATGACAGGTCGGTGATGCTGTGTGAATGCCGTTCCCAGGGAGGAGGTCTGCGAAGGGGAGGGGCTGCTGAAACCAGACTTCTCCGACTTCTTCAGTGTGGTTGGAGATGGCATTCCTGGCAAGAAGGATGGAGTGATAAGCACACTTTAATTCATGGCACGACAGCTTGTACAACCTAAAAGATAAAACTGAAAGAATTAAAAAAAGAAATCCACCTGTGAGCACAAAATTTGTTCTGAATTGCTTTGAATTTGTCATGGGAACAAAACAGGTGACAAAATGGTTCCCTGATAAATCCGACTATAACTGATTTCAATTTATTTTACTAAATCGCAGTCCATTTTGGCATTATTGATCTTTCTAATTACAGAGGGCCACTTTCCAGTGTTGCTTAAGAGTTTTTATATGCCTGTGGCTCCTGGGACCCTTGAGGAAGAAGGCTCTCGAAGGCACATGAAGACCTCATCTGCAGTCACTTCATCTTGCCAGGTACCTTCCTTAAGCACCAAGGCCCTTTCTCCACATTTTAAATAATTCAGCTATTTTAACATTAAAAAAAAAAAACCCTCAACAATGGCAACTCAGTTAGTTGTTCATCTGATGAATCATTTATAGTAGGAAAAAGAAAGAAAAGATATAAGTAAAAACTCCTTAAATGCCTCCTAACAATTGAAACTGGTTAAATAAATATGATAGAACCCAAGGAAATAATACTGTAAAAGAATGACATGGAAAGATAATTAATGACATGGAATAAAGACATGGAAAGCAATAATAAAATAGGATGTTGTGCTATGATGCCATTTAAAAATATATTTCTACGTACAGAGAAAGAGCTGGAAGGAAATACACATAAACTCTAACAGTAGTTCTCTCTGTGTGTTGTATCTGGGTGATTTTCATTGCCTCTTTTTGCTTACTTGTTTTTTCTATGATGAACGTATATTACACTTTTATGTTAAGAAAATACAATAAAAACTTGTTTTTAAAAATAGTAGTTTTACTATAGTTTCTGAGGTTTTCATAACATTTCCAGCATAGAAAATGCTTCGGGAAGAAAATAATGGGAAAATAGTCTCTTGTAATTACTGAGTTTGTAATGTTCTCGGCAACCATGCTGATATACACAACTGGAGGCATCTATCAGTTTGGTAGGGTGCCAATTAAAACAATGAAAACTTGGATATAAAAATAAAGGAAATGACTTCTCGTCTCCACATCACAGGACAAATTTGGGCTCTCTTAAATTTGCAGCTCAAAACTGGTCTGTACTCGTGTCAAAAGAATCAGATCTCCTTTACTTACGTATGTCTATATGTGTTGTATTCTATGACCAGAGAATTATTGGGTGAGCTAGAAAAATAAGATATAAAAGTAATAATGATATTAGCATGTACCTGTTATTGAGTAGTTACTGACTACAATGCACTGTGCCAAGCACTTTGTAGGTATAGATCTGTTCCAAAACTTAGTTCGGCCTGTATATAAATGTGTCCTTGTTATTTCCGATCACAGATTTCCTTAATAAGGTTCTACCACACAAGCTCTGAGTGTGACTACAGATTCTATAAGGATAGAGACCATGTCTGTTTTGCCCCTTCCATTTTCAGGATATTCAACAGAGGGTCTAGGACACAGCAAGTGGCCTGAAAAGATATTTACACTACTTGTAACGGTTGCAGCTTTATCTGTGGCTTTACTCATTGATGTGTGGGGGCCTAGTAAAACTAGGGAGTGTGACCCCAAGAAAGAAAGAAATTGCAAGTTGGTGAGCATATTTGTGTGGTGCATTGTAAAGACAATATGAAGTGGTGTGTGATTTCACACCAACTTGTGTGTGAAACAAGTTCACCAAACTAGAACTTCACACCACCAATCTAGATCCCATCCATTCCAGATCAGTATCTATGTGATTTGAATGAAAAAGTGAGTCACGAAGCAACTTTAGCTATGTTTCTTTGCTCTTTGAATCAGTAACCAAAATCACACCACGCCAATATCTTAACATCATTATGATGGGTTGAGGTTTTGGATCAACATTCATGCCAAGTAACCTAGCCTAAGGTATAATCACATAATTACATTAGAAAGGAGATTTCAAATTAAAAAATTAAAGGGAAGAAATACAAAGTTACCCAAATGTCAACAAACTTCTCAATTCATTTAAGCCTCTCCTGTGCAAAACACATTTTTAGGCTGTCAACCAGTCCACTGATTCAAAATCAGTCAAATGCCTGAATTATGTGCCACGAAACAGAAAGAGAACAGAAAATGAAAATGTCAAAACTTTTAAGACGGCAGGATTTTTTCCAGACAATGGAATCACTGATGAAATGCAGTATCTGAACTAACCTTACATAAGAAAGCAAATGGTTGGACTCAAGGAAAAGTTATCATTTCTTTGAAAAGTTCACGTGTCCCATCCCATGCCATTCTAAATACTGCAGAAATATTGACTTAAATCCACCATGTGCATTTAGTCTTTTAAAAAGGGGAATGAATATAGGTAAAATTTAGAGAATAACAAGCATAAAGAATGACTAAGTTGGTAAATGGACTCAAAAACAGCAAAATTGGAATCTTTTTTGAAAGAGTTAAAGAGAAAAGAAATACTGTCTGCACGCAAGAAGAAGCCAAACTATGTATAATCTTCTAAATTTATCGCAGTCAAGTAATAGGATCCCTAAGGCTGTCATGAATCTCAAAATTACTTTGTGTTTTCAATTTTTAAAGACTTGTATCGAGCACATTTCCTTATTATATACTTTAATATTTTCTCCATATGCATAATGTATGTTTTGGTTAATTTGCTTCGTATACTTAATTGGCAGGATAAAATTTCAAAATGGTAGTAAACTACTTTATGTTAAAAGTGAGAGAACATTAATCCTGACTTATATTTTCAAAATCAAGTTTAGTTTCTGCCCCATAGATTAAAAATAAGCTTCTTGTTAGAATTTCTTTTACCAATTAGCTATGCACAATTGTTATGCAATTACTGTAAGGATTAATGACTGACTGGCTTTTTCTTAATAAATCAAAACTATAATTTCAATGTATTTTTTAGAAGTGTCAGATTTTTTTCAGAATGCAAGCTGGTGCAGCCACTCTGGAAAAAAGTATGGAGGTTCCTCAAAAAACTAAAATTAGAACTACCCTATGACTTAGCAATTGCACTACTAGGCATTTATCCAAGGGATACAGGTGTGCTGTTTTGAAGGGACACATGCACCCCCATTTTTATAGCAGCACTATCAACAATAGCCAAAGTATGGAAAGAGCCCAAATGTCCATCGATGGATGAATGGATAAAGAAGATGTGGGGTGTATATATATGCGTGTGTATATATATGTATATACATATACATACGTATACATATACATATACATATACATATACATATACATATACATATACATACATATATATAATGGAGTATTACACAGCAATCAAAAAGAATGAAATCTTGCCATTTGCAACTACATGGATGGAACTGGAGGGTATGATGCTAAGTGAAATTAGTCAGAGAAAGACAAATATCGTATAACTTTACTCATATGAGGACTTTAAGAGACAAAACAGATGAACATAAGGGAAGGGAAACAAACATAATACAAAAACAGGGAGGGGGATAAAACAGAAGAGACTCATAAATATGGAGAACAAACTGAGGGTTACTGGAGGGGGGGTGGGAGGGGGGATGGGCTAAATGGGTAAGGGGCACTAAGGAATCTAATCCTGAAATCATTGTTGCACTATATGCTAACTAATTTGGATGGAAATATAAAAAAAATAATAAAATTTTAAAAAATAATAAAAAAATCTAAAAAAAGAAGTATCAGATTTTTTTGTTTCATATTAAATATAATTTATTGTCAAATTGGTTTCCATACAACACCCAGTGCTCATCCCAACAAGTGCCCTCCTCAATGTCCATCATTCACTTTCCCCTCTCCCTCACCCCCCAATCAACCCTCAGTTTGTTCTCAGTATTTAAGAGTCTCTTATGGTTTGCCTCCCTCACTCTCAGATTTTTTAAAAAGGATTATAAAATAATACTGCCCTTTTCCTGGAACAAACAAAATATTATTTCAAAGTTCTTTTCAATATGTAAAATAAAGAAGTTTATAGAACAAGAAGCAGAAATTGAGCAGAATGGTGTGTTTAAATGGAACATTTTCTCCTACTGATTGCCATAAAAACCCCAATGGTGGTAAAGAAAATAGAAGATGGATTTCAAGAAGCATTTTGGCTTGTCATTGGTTCACTATTCATCAGAATTTCCAGATTTCTCTCACTTTGCCATTTTCCTAAGCTACCTGAGTCATTTCAGTGTCCAGAGGACACAGGCAAACATGAAATTCTAGTCATTCAGTGACTCTGATCCTTGAAGGCAGTGAGAAGCCCAACAGGAAAACTTTGAAAGTACAGGCCAAAAACAGTACCTGCAAAGATTCTGTTACAGTCATCATTAATATTTGTGGTGGTCAGAATTCTAAGATGGCCCCATGGCTCTTGGCCCCTGGGGTACATACTAACGTAATCTCCAGTTGAATGTGGGCAGTACCTGTGAATATGATGGATGCTATTCTTGTGATCAGGTTGTTGCATTGCAAAGGTGAAGGGACTTTTGCAGATGTAATTACGGTCCCTAATCAGGTGACTTTGAATTAAGTAAAGGATTATTATTCTGGGTGGGCCTGACCTAATCAGGTAAACCCTGTAACAGAGGGACTAGAATAGAGGTCAGAGAGGTTCTCCTGCTGGCTTTGAAGAAGTAAGCTGCCACCAGGGGAAAGAGCCTGTGAGGGGGCCACATGGCAAGGAACTGCAGGGA